>NW_023416308.1:64124081-66524081 GCF_014176215.1 Rousettus aegyptiacus
GGATTATTAGGTGACTTGTCCAAAGCTGTAACTGCAGAACCAATCTAAATTGGTCTTGTCCTGTTCTAATGCAGTACTAAGTTGTTTTTCAGAGACAGTAGAACAAGCCTGCAAATCACGTACTCCGACAGACAGGCACTAGAGAAGGCATTCACTCTAGAATAACTTTTCAACGTTTCCAGGTCAAATCCACCTCAGAAACCTTCTAAGCTCCCCTGCAACACCCAATGTAAACACTGGATGCGTGAAAGATTGTGATTCCGAAGCCTCTGTGTACTAGGCTCTCATTATGTTGAAACAATGTAACTCTAGAGAATATGCACAACATCCCCTGCTTCTTCTTTTAAATACAGTGGGGAGATAGATTTGAGCCTTGCTTCCTGTCTCCTTGTGATTTAACTTAGTAATAACAAAAGACTTTTCTTTCCTCAAAAGCCAATGCTACCTTATTGGCTTCTGTGTGTGTCAGGTGCCAAGCCCTTGCTTCGTGGCAGTCACAACACTGATGAGTGATGGATCTGAGGCAAGGCATATAGATGGTTCCCTGAAGACAGATGCCTGAACACCTGGGCATGAGATCATGTCCTGGAGCTCTTCTCACTGCCCAAACCAAGAGCTCTTCTCACTGCCTTTCTTATATCTTTCTGCCCCAAGTTTGCTCTGGGAGACGACTGGTGCCCCCAAGGAGGTGATTGGCCCAAGAAGATGGCTCAAAACCAAGAGCTCTTCTCACTGTCTTTCTTACATCTTCCTGCCCCAAGTTTGCTCTGGGAGACGACTGGTACCTCAAGGAGGTGATTGGCCCAAGAGGATGGCTCGAATCCTGACCTAACTCCTGGCTTTGTGTTTTATCTCCTGTTTGTTTTGTGACCATTTCAAATGTAATGAGTACAGGTGACATTAGTTCCTGGTTCTAAGTTTCAATACTTGAACAAAAATACAGTGCCTTTCCTCCAGATGAAGCCACCCCTGATGGACCGGAAGATGCAAACATGGGTGCTCCTCCCTGTCACTTGCTGCGCAACACTTGATTCTACCAGCAGCCTTACACTGAGAATTCCTGGTGGTCAGGTGACCATCCTCAATGACCAAGAGTGTGCTTGACTCCCAACGGCCTCAGAACCCAAGGCATTCCAACCAACTGCCCATATGACCGTTACTCACAGAGTTAGCTTCATCTTCAACTGATCAAACTGGCATGAGCAGTTAACACTAGTTACCTGGGAAAGGGGTCTGCTGGGCTGTTGCAAGCCCCCAGAGTCTCCCTGACTATTGACCTGAGCAGCCTGGACTCAGGCGGGGCTGAGAGCGGACAGTGGCTGCACTGGCTTCGAGCATGCCCTTCCCCTGCCCAAGCTCTTCCTCACCATAAACTGCAGTCTGATGACTGGACTCTACTGACTGATGTTGTCCCCGTAGCACCTTCAATGGAGCGAATAGGCAGGGCATACTTGTGCCTCTACTTGTTGTTTGGGGGAACCATTGTTGGGGACAACAGTAGATTCTCTTAACTGCAGATGATTTTCATGTGAATTCTGTGTTTGAATCCTTTATGATCTTTTTGTAACCTGAGACACAATCCTGAAAAATACACTACAAATGAAGATAACTGTTGAAATGTGGTTGGCAGAATACCAGGGAGAAGTCTGAATGTATTCCCAAGTCATACTTCCGTCCTCCTTGTTCACCAGCTGCTTAGGGAGACCAACTGAATCTATGTTGGGCTTAGAAGAGGGGGTCGTAATGTGGCGTGGGCTTAAAATACCCAGCACGCTGATTGCATGGGGACATGAACTTACTTCCATGAGACACTATGGAAAGCCAGTGCAGCACAGTGACTGAGCATGGGATCCAGTGTCTGATGACCTGCATCATATCATACTGGAAGCCACATGAACCTGAGAGAGTGACTTCACCCCTCTGTCTTCAGTTCCCTGTTCTGTGATATGGAAATTTTAATAGGGCATACTTATTAGTATTTTGAGGCAAAAGTATAAGAAAATTCAAATAGAGCATGACAAAAATTATGCCTGGTTCTTCAAAAGTGGTCCTTAAGTATTCAAATACTAAAAGTCTGGGAGAATAAGCAGGAAATGTGGTAGTGGCTGCCTCCAGAGAAGATGCTTGGGTGGTTAGGGCGTAGGGGATGATGGAAGGTTACTTTTCATCTTTTCCATGGGGGTGATGCTTTACAGCTCATGGAAAGTGTATTTATCGTCTGTCATAGCCACATCAGCCCTGTGGCATGGGCAGAGAAGGGATTGTGACATGACTCATATTTTATGGTTCAGGGCACTGAAATTTGGAGATTTTAAGCGACTTTCCAGAGTCACAACAAGGATGACAGGTGGATCTGGGAAAAGAATGTAGCTGATTCCCTGGGGACGGAGATCCCCGAACCCCTCCAGTGCTCTAGATCAAGCTCTGGATTCCTGAACCGAGGGCTAGCCTCCTTCTGCTCTCCAAGTTCTCCTGCCCCAATGTTATTCCAGGGAAACAAGAAGTGTCTGAGCCAAGACAAGGGCACATGCCTGATGCAACCTCCACCCATTTGTTTCAATCCCTGACCCAAAAGCTATGACATTTTTGAAAGGGAGTCCCTTGACATTTTTGAAAGGGGAGTTCAATCTGGGTCCCCCTCCCAGCATGTTCACACATCAGCACCTCAAGGTGTGCCTCCTGAGGGTCTAAACTGTATTTTTGTATCTCCTGCCTGGTCTAGAGCCTAAGGTTTCCACATGGCAGCCCTAATGAAATAGCTCGGCCTTCAGTGAGCAACCCTGATGAACAGTTAGTGCTGATTCATGAGAAAGGTGAGCTTCTGGGCTAGGCACTGGTGGTTTAATGGATGAAGTTGGCAAGCCACACTGTCTGCTGACTATGGATCTAAGTAGCCACCTGCGTAGCCCGAGCTAAAGCCTGGCTGAGAGTGAGCAGTGACTGCTCTGGCTCTGAGTGTGTCCCCTCCCTGCTGAATTCCTTCTTTGACAAAATTTTATTCTCTACAAATGCCTCCTCCTTTCCTATACCCTGCAGTGGCCTGGGACAGAGTCCCATGTTCCTTGAGAGGGGACCCTCCTTAGCCACAGCCTGTGACCCCACCCCAGGACCCTCCCTGAGAACCACCCATACCCTCTACTCTGTGTCACCCAATGTTCGTTCCACCTACTCCAAGGCTCTGTCCCTTCTCACCACTCTCCCCGGCAGCACCCAAACACGGCGCGATTCTGTCCACATCAACCCATGGACAAAGCCCCATGAAATTCCAGATCCTTTCCTTCTAAAAATCTGTGAATTTAGACTGCTCATGTTTGGCTTTGTATTTTGGCATCCACATTCAGAAGAGCTGACCTGCAATCCCTCTTTCTTGTCATGTCTATTTGCTGGGGTGGTATCTCAGCCTCTTTGACTTTGAGGAACAATTCTGCCCACCCAGTGAAAGCAGCGTAGACAGATTGGGAGTGATGGAAATGATTTATAAAAGATGAGGGAAATATTTTCAGTCAAAGTTGACTGGCCCACTTGAAGAAACAGCATTCAGAAGACTGATATGAACATACCTTCACAACAGTTGAGATTTCCCATTGCCAGGAATCGATGTGTGAGAATCTGAGTACTTCTTGCCTTTTCCCTTTAGCCCACAACCTCTACACCCCTTTCCCAAGAGGCTTTAAGTGGGGGAGGTCAGGGCCACCCCAAACACTCTATCATTCCCAGTGATAAAGGATGTATAGTTAAACCTCCCACTAGGGGATGCTCCCTGTTGAACTTAGGGGGATTGGCGATGCAGAGCGGGTTCTGCAGGCTGAGATATTAAATCCAGAGACCGCCACACACAATACAATGAGAAACCAGAGCTTAGTCATATGGTGGCCTTACAGGAACCTACGCCCCTCTCCTCCAAATGAAGGAGTGATTGGCCCAGCAACTTTAGAAACTTACATGGTCTGAACACTGTCTCCAGGAAAAGTGTTCTCAGGACATCCTTCATTTGCCTGCACTGACTTTTTTCCATCCCCTTGTCTCCCTTGCTTGGTCACATGCAATAGAGGCCACCCCAGAGCTCTGCTCGGTTTGGTTCTTTTTAATTAATTCCCCCTCCCCCAAGAAAAAGTTGAGAAGCAAAGAAGCAATGGGGAACATACGCACTCTTGCTTTACTCTTTTCACCCCCAAGCACTCCAAGTGCACGGTTCCTCTACCAGTCTTCCTCCTCCCTGTATTGTTTCCTGTGCTCCTTCTCCTGAAGCACGTCCTAAGAAATTTCTAGAAAGCTGCAGGGTAGAAGACAAATGTGCATGTCTGGATCTACCTACTTCAGGGGAACTCCCATGTGGGGGTGCCCAAGGCAGAACTAGACTTCACAAGGCCAGCCCAGCAGGAGGCGCCCAGCCCTCCTGACTCCTAGCCTGGCTCCTGGTCTGGGCCACTCAGGGTTATTCAATGGTTCAGTGGCACAAATTAGGTCCTTTAGGATGAGAATCATTAAAAAAAAAAAAAGGGCTGGGGAAGAGTCACAAGGCAGAGCTTATGAACAGGAAAGAGAAAACATGAAAAAGAGATGAAATAGGAAGTCAATCACAAGCATTCTCTTGCTCGCTCTGTCTGAATCTTCATCATGCACAGAATAGTTTTCAAGTGGACAAGGTCGGCAATGATGTGGGAAAAAAAGGGGGGAAGCATCGAGTTGAGGTGAGAAGCCAGCATTCTACCGCTCCTGGAATTACACAGCCCAACCCCAGGACCCATTCTGTCCTCATCTCTATACTTCTCCAGTGACTCCCCTGACCTTGCTGCCAGGTCAGTGGGACTTTGACAGCAAGTGTGTCCTTTAGAATCCTGCAGGCCATGAAGGGGTCATGAGAGGCAACTGCACACAGGCCTCTTTTACATGGAGGTGCCTTCGACACATCAGATGTGGATGAGGTGTGGAAGCTGAGATGAGCTCAAGGATACCAGAGCAAAAGCTGTAATGCCAGAGGAATTATTCTTTAACTCAGGTAGCTCTGGGAGTGCCCTTTAATTCATTTCCCATTTGCCCCGAGAAGAATCACAGGCAGCGCTTGTGGCTGCAGCATTTACACCGAGATAACTCGTGGATTATAATCCTAACCTTACCCTCAACATTCACCATGAGCTATCTCGCTTTTATTTTTATTTTCACATTGCTGTAGTCTATCGATAGTCTTTGGAAACAAATGACATCATTCTATATATTGTATTCTGGTTTTTGGAGTGCTATTTCCATTTACTAAATATGGTAATTCTCAGTTGCTGAAAAAGTCAAGTCCTAGAAAATGTAGCATTCTTATGCATGATGTTAACTCTGGCAGCGAGCTGAACTTCTTTTTCTGAGCAGCAAAAGGGTTAAATTAGGAGTGAACATGAGCACAGAAACACAAGGTGCTGCTACAAGTCCTGAATGTTAAGTGGGAGAAAGGTAACTTCTCACCTGCCACCTGGCATGCAGCAGTAGAAGACCTTTGTCTCCAGTCTGAAGTGCCTTTGAGCGTATTGGTGTGCCCAACAGATGACATCCATCATAGGTCAATAATGAAAATAAAAGCACAATCTTGCATTCAATTCCCAAGACTGCTAATCGAAGTCTGAGATTTTGCTGGGTGGAGTGAAAAAGGAGCAGGTCTTGTAGGGAAGATAATGTTTAAATGACAAAGCAAGATAAGATGATGGCAAACACAGAACACCCAAAGCCCATGGAAACAATGTCTCTTCCTTAGACATCATTAGAGTAGGAGAAGAACAGATCAGACTTCTACACACACCATCTTTTTCTGTCTGAATTCATATTCTCCTTATCAGTCGTCAAAGCAGCCTGTGCCATCCAACTGTGCCCAGGAATCCTCTCCCCTTAGAATGTACTGAGTGTTTGTACCTACAGATAGAGCCTTCAGCTTCACTGTTGAAGTCAGAGAAGCTCTCCACCAGCCAAACTTTAGAAACAGAAACATGAAGGGTATAGTTACTAGAAAGAGAGGCAAACCCTTTCCTCCTACACCACTTGAGCCTGTGGTGAGTCACAGAGCATCATCCTTATCTTTCTCCAGGTGTCAAGACTTCCTTGGGCTCTGTGGGGTCAGATCTCTTAGCAAGATATTGTTCGCAGATATAAATCTTCAAATGAGAATGATGCTGAAGGAATCATCTTTCAGTTTCTCACTCCTACTGGTCCATGATCATTCCCACTTACAAAACTGTCAGTCTGAAATTCTAACTTTTATAGACAACGTTAGAATGTGGCTAGTGTCACTGAGCAATTGGACATTTTATTTTAATTCATTGAGTTATTGATTGAGTTAAATTAATTAAAAACAGACACATCTGGTTCCTGGCTTCCACATGGACTAGCACAACTCTAGAATTCAAAGATGTGGAAGGTGTGCCCTCCCTTTCCCCACTGGTTTCTGCAGAGTACTTCGTGGGCCAGATCTGATCATTTTCTTGTAGGGACATCATGGACTCATGTGCATGTGCCAGATGCTACCTGAGACTCTGGGGTCATTCAAGCAGTAAAGCTAACACCAAATACCAAAGGATTCCCAGCAGAGGGCCCACCTGCAGGCTGAGGTGAAGAGCATGGCCAGCGCACCTCTGCTAGAAAGAATCAGAACAGCAGAGGTGGTAGGGGGGGGCGGGGTGTGCTTCGCTGTCTTCAGGGGCTTACCCGTCCCACTTCTGACTCTACACTACAGTCTGGGAAGGAAGTAGATAAGGCCCACAAGAGAATGAAAGCCTTGTACACTGAAAATTCTTTAAAAATTTCTGAAAGAATGAAAGAGGACTCAAATGATTGAATGACATGCTGTGTTCATAGGTCGGAAGTCAATGTTGTTAACACTTTCACAGTATCCAAAGGGATCTACACATTCAAGACAACATCTATGAAAATCCAATATAACTTTTAAAGAAAGAGAAAAAGTCCTCAAATTCACATGTAACCACAAATGATCCCAATAGGCAAAACTATCTTGAGAATGGAGATTAAAGATGGAGGCTTCACATTTCCTGGCTTCAATACGCATTAGAAAGCTACGGTAATCAAAACAGTATGGTACTGACATAAAACTAGGCAGATAGATCAATGGAAAAAGAGAGCCCTGAGATAAACTCCATACATATATGGCCAAATGATCTTTGACAAAGTTGCCAAGGCTACACGATGAAGAAGGAAGAGTCTCTTCAATAATCATCAGAATGAAAAGGCACATATGGAAGGTGAGAGAACATTTGCAAATCTTATATCTGAAAAGGGTTAACATCCAAAATACTCGCAAAACACCAACACTCAGTTGTTAAAAAAAAAAAGCAAAGAATCCAATTAAAACGGACAAAAAAAGAGGAGTAATTTTGCCAAGAAAGACATAAAAATGGCCAAGAAACTTATGAAAAGGTGCTCAACATCACTATCCATCAGAAAAATGCAAAGCAAAAGGACAATGAGATGCTATCAACTAACACATATGAGGTTGTGTATGATCAGAAAAAAAAAAAAGTAACATGTTGGTGAGGATGTGGAGAAATTGGAAACTTCAACACTGCTGGGGGGAATGTAAAATGGTGCAGCCATTATGGAAACCAGTATTGAGATTCCTTAAAGACTTACAAACAGAACAGTCATATGACATAGCAACCGCACTTTGGGGTATATACCCCACAAAAACAAAATCAGGACTTGAAGGAGATAACTGCATTCCCATGATCATTGCAACATTGTTCACAATAGCGCAGATTTTGAATCAGCTCTAATGCTCACCAGCAGATAAATGGATCAAGAAAATGTGGTACATATATTCAGTGAAATATTATTCACCTTCAAAACAGAAGGAAATCCTGCCATTTGCAGCAACATGAAAAAACCTGGAGGACTTGACTCTAAGTAAGGGAAGTAAGCTAGTCACAAAACACAGAATAGGATTCCATTTAGAGGAGAATTTATAATAGTCAAACTCACAGAAGCAGAGAGTAGAAGGGTGGCTGCTGAGAACGAAGGGGAGGAGGTAATGTGGAGCTAAGTCCATGGGCAGGCAGTTTTAGTCAAGTGGGATGAAAAAGTTTTAAACATCTGCTGTGCGACAAAGCGCATGGTGTTTACGATACTACACTGTACACCCAAAAGTGTTTAAAGGTAAAGGCTAAGATTCGTTATGTTTTCTTACGACAATAAGAAAACAAAAAAGCAAAATTAAATAGAAAGAAAAAAATTGAAAAAGAAAAAGAGAAGGGACTAGGGAGTGAAGGAGAGAGGAAGAAAGAAAAAAAGCAAAAAAAAAGAAGATGAGACAAAATGAGAAAGGGTGGGAGGGAGGAAAAGAGGGAGAGAGGGAAAGAAGGAGGGAGGGAGGAAGAAAGAAGAGGAGAAAGTGTCCGGTAGTCACACAGGTAGATAAAGACAATCACAGAAGAGGAGGAACTCTCTCCAGGTTTCAGAAAAGATCTCTACACGTGTTCTCACCAGCAAGAGAGCATGGCCTTTCTCCTTTCCAAGACACAGCCAAAGACCACGCTAAATCTGGGCAAGACTGGCTCAGGGAATGAGGTCATATGCTTCCCTTGATCTTGAAACCACCTTCATAAATGGACCAGACACTGCCGTCCCTCAGTTTTCACGGTGTAGCTCGTGTCTTTCACAGATAGGGAAACTGAGGCCCAGAGAAGGCCAGTGATTTGTCCAAGGACAGGGACCTGATATCGCATATGTTCCAACTGTGGCAATTATTTGCACATAGTAGTGAATCAAAGCATGTTAAATTCTCATTTTTATACTTGAGGTTCAGAGAGGTTAAATAACTTCTCCAGGGCCACACAGCCTACTAGTGGTAGAGCTAGAAGGTGCACCCAGGGCTGTCTGATTCTGACAGCTTATGTTCACGGAGCCCACGCTCTCCTGGCTTGTCAGCACATGTCATATGGTTCTATCATTAATAGAGACTAATAGATTTAATCCGAGTTGCAAGTCCTCTTTACCCCTTCTGCCTTTTTCCTCACTTTTCTCAAACAGTGAGACCATCTGGCCTCGTTTTAAAGGAGCCAGCTGACTGTGCTGCTTCTCATCTGTATTGCAGGAGCAGACAGTCAAGCTGGGCACAACCACAACATAGAAACCAGAGATACTTTGTTTAAATAAATCGCCTTCCCACAACAGCAAAGACCAAGTGCAGAGTCTCCATTTCCACCCTCTACAGGCTGTCATGACGCAGCCTGACCCCCTTCTGGTGGGAGGTGTTTGGGAAACACCTAGTGGTGATGTCAGAGAAGGCCTCCGCCCTGCAGTAAAGAGGAAGTTCACTCTCTCCCCACTGGGGTGGTTTCAAGGTAGATTTTCACCACCATCCAGTGGCAATGAGGCCACTCTCCATAATCTATAGCATCAGTAAAGGTCACATGGGAGAACTAATGAGGCCTCTATCACCAAAGTGTCACTGGAGTCCTGACAGGGAGTCAGGACATTACCTCCCACCCCACGGCAGTAAGGAGAACCTCACTCCTCAGGGGTTAATGGAGTCTGAATGGAGAACCTCAATGTCCACACTCACCTGGTGGTGATGAAGCAGAACCTCCAACCCTTGAGCAGCTCAAAAACAACCTTTAAACAAGACCCAGGGTCTCATAATACTGAAATATCTAGGTTTCAATCCATATTCCTCCCTCTTCTCAGCCTCAGCACATGTTGGAGGAGGCTGAGGTTGGACATCTCATTGGGCTAAGTAACCAAAACTTGGATGGCACTGACCCCTCAGATTCCTGGTCCCCGGCGATTAGCAGGCACCAGTGGAGGGCATTGTGGTAGGTGACGGTCATGCAAACTGCAGCTTGAACAAAGACTGATATAAAGAACAGGCACACACGTTTTTGACAAATTTGGGATGTCTTTATATTCATATTTTTTACTCCAAAAGGTACATTAAAGGCTGGTAAATTTTAACAGATACTTGCCTAGGAAATACCACGGCACACAGTATTGAATTTAAATATTTTAAAATTTTTTTCATCAAGAGTCGACATTCCACATTATGTTAGTTTCAGGTGTCCAACATAGTTCTTAAACATTCATGTAACTTACAATGTCTGACAGAAAAATATTGATGGGAATATGCCAGTACTCATACAAAGGTGTTGTGGGGAAAGAGGGCTAAGGGCAGAGTGAAGCCTTTCTGAAGTGAACCCATCAAGATGGACTCAGAAAAGGAAGAGGCACTCGAGAATTCATTGCGAGCACTTGATGAATGACGGAGTGCTCCAAGGAATTTCCGAAGAAGTTTCGTCTATATTTTGAGACTCTTGTAGAGCCTTTGACTGAGTCAACTATGAAGAGCTATGGGTTGCCCTGAAATAACTGGGTGTGCCTCAGCATTCAGTTGTTCCAATCCATGACCTGCGTTGTGGACCGGAAGTCACTGTCAGGACAGAAAATGGAGAGAGAGATGGTTTCCTAGAGGCAAAAAGGTCAGACAAGGACACATTCTGCCTATTTGTTTAATCTGTATGCAAAGTGCATCTTATAAAAAAACTGGACTGAATTCAGAGTAAAAAGAAGTAAAAATTAGTGGAAGACAGGGCAATACCTTAAGACATGCAGATGACAGCATATTACTGAAAGAACGTAGTAATGTTATGACAGATTTTTTTCATAAGAGTAAAAAAAGAGCCAATGCAAGATACCATTCGAACATAAAGAAGACAAAATCATGACTATGCACAAATTTAACTTGGACAATGAAGACATTAAAATGGTTCAAGATGTTGCTTACCATGGTTCCATCATCAATTGAAATGGAGACTGCAGCCATGAAATCGAGAGAAGGCTGAGCCTTGGAAGGACAGCAATATAAGAATTAGAGAAGATCACCAAGATCAATGATGTGTCATTAGAAACCAAGGCTAAGATCACTTACTCCCTCTCATTCCCAGTTGCTTTGTACTGTTTTGAAGTTGGCCTCTAAAAAAGCCGAACGAAAAAAAAAATTGATTCATTTGAAATAATTCATTGGAGAATTGCTCCACAAAACCCCAAGACTGACAGGAAAAGAATGAAGGGGTGCCAGGGCAAATGAAACCTGAAACGTCACTGGAGGCAAAATGATAAGACTGAAGCTGTTCTACTTGGGGCACATCATGGGGAGTCAAGGATCTTTGGGAAAGACAATGCTGGGGAAAATAGAAGGCAGCAAGAAAAGCGGAAGCCTAATTATGAGATGGATTGACTGCATCACAGAAGTCGCACGCATGAGTCTACAGGAGCTGAGCAGGGCTGTGAGGATAGGACATTGTGGACATCACTCTCTCACAGGGTGGCCAGGACTCAAAACAAATCAATGCATGAAAACCATACACACCTAACTTGATGCACTCTATGTACTCTGCAATGCACTTTTTAAAAAAAATTAGGTGTGAAGTACACTATATATCAGTAAACTAATGACGCTACTACATTCCCTCTGAGGCCTCCAGGTTGTGTCCTTCACAGGTGTCCGCCAGAACCTGCAGCACAAACACCGGTGCTAGAGTCACTGGGGAGACACAGACACAGGGGGAGGAGGGATCCTGGAGCTGAGCGTGCAAGACTCAGAAGGCTCCTTAGACCCTGGAAGGTGACCTTGGGCCCTGACACCCCCAGGGTTCAGATCCACTGGAAAAATGAAGCCTGTTGGCCTCTCTGAAATGATGGTGTCATCTGCCTGCTGAGTGTTCACAAGATGTCCTAAGAGAGATTCAACCTGGGCATTGGGCCCAGCAGCCTTCAGGTGACTGGTCCCCTGGACAGTAAAACTGATGCAGAGAAAAGGGCGGGGTTCGGGGTTCTAGGACTCTAAGATGAAAAGGCCTAGTCCCTGCCTCCTGGTCCCTGTAAAGAGCGGAAGGTATGATGACATCCGGGGAGTGGGGACCGTGTACCTTGACCGCACATTCAATACAGCCCAGTCCTGAACCTGCACAGTAAAAATGGGCAGCTTCCTGGGGCCCTTCCACTTTTCTCTGATCAGCTTTGTTTTTCTAAACCATAACCAAATGTTTAGTGCTTTTACATTTTAAAGCTATTATTACACTCTAATAATAAAAACATAAATTTTATGTCTTCAGTACTTTTCAATGAAAAAGATTCCAAAGACACTACCTTTAAAAATGTAATAAAGCCAGTTATATTTATATCATTAAATTACAAAAATGAGAAATAAATCCAAGGAATATAAGCAACTCGAAATCTGTCCCTTTAATGAATCTCACAGATGCATTGCATGGCCTTTGTGGGTATTTTTTGAAGTTGAACCATATGCAGACGAGTCTATAGATCTCCAGGTTTTGATTGGGACACGGTGCCACGAGGTGATCCTAGGTCTCCCACGGGGCTTCGAAGACGTAGAAGGAACATGAGGGGTTGCTCAACTCTCAGGCTGGGTTCCAGAGGGTCCCCTGTGTAATGCTGGGGGACTACTGAGTCACCACTGGGGTCAGATGGGCCTGGTGAGCTGTCCTGATAGCAGCGGCATTAGGTGCCTGTGTCCTCACTCTTTTCCCAAAAGGCAGGCAGTGGGGTGGGTCAGGACCACCCATGATGTCTCATCACACCTGCTAAAGACCTGGGGATGCTCTTTATTGACATGAGCAGGTTGGGAGGGCAGGGATAGGTCCTGCAAAGTAAGACACTGAATAACCCTAGTGGCTCACTTCACAAGAAAAACAATGACCAGCACCTCCTCAAGTCATGAACACGGTGGCCCAACGGAGTAAGCAAATGCAAGCAGCTGCTGCAGGATGCAGCCCAGCTAATTCGCAGCTTCTATGAAATGGGGACTCGTCCCCTAGGGAGATGTGCTCAGGGCACCCCTCAGTAACCTATGTGGAGTGTTACCATTCCTCGTCTCCACTTTGGGGCCCCATGAAATGGCAGACCCCAGTGTTTTTGAGAGATTCTTTCGAGTGCCTAATGTCCATTGTACATTAGGAGGCAATGGAAAACATTGCCTTACCCTTTTCATCCCAACCACCACAACTTCAAATTTATTCTATTTCTCCTCTCAAATTGCTTCCTCTGCTCCTTCTCAGGGGGCTCTTTCTAGGGAATTTATTGAAAACTAGAGGAGAAAGAACACATGCATGTCCAGAGCCGCCCACAGGAAAACCCCCATGTGACAGGTGCCTAGTGCAGAACCAGATTTCATAGGGCCTCCTCTTCAGGGGTAGTTCACCCCTTCTGATTCTTGAGGTCGCTTGAGGTGGCTGGACACCATTTAATGGTGCAGCGGGGGTCACCAGCCAGGCAATGCTAAGAAACTGCAGGGCTGGAGGGGAGTATGATGGACAGCGATGGTGCCAGGGCCTCTAGCGCGTGGATGAGAACGAGTCCTTCAAAATGAGAACCCTACAAAGCAGGGCTAAGGAAGAGTCACAAAGAGGAGCTTATGGATAGAATAGAGTGAACATGAGAGAGAGATGAAAGAGGAAATCAACTACAAGCACTCTTACCCTGTCCCTCTCCGAGGCTTCATCATCTGCAATGCAGTCTTCAAGTGCACAAGGACAGCGATGATGTCAGGGTGACCATGGGAAAGAAAGGGGAGAGTTCAAATCAAGGTGAGAACCCAGGGTCCTGCTGCTTTGGGGATTTTGGAGCCCAACCCAAGGACCCATTCTGTCCTCATTTCTAAACTTCTCCTCAGGTGACCCCCTGGCCCTGCTACCAGAGACTCTACCCTGGGCCTGGTCAATCACAGGAGATGAGGACTGCAGTGCTGTGCAAGGAAATGTTTGCTCTAGAATCCATCAATAGCAAAGCAAAAAAAAGATGATGGCAGATGCAGCACATAGATACAATTCTTCTTCCTATGACATCATAAAAATAGGAAAAGAATCAATCAGAATTTTACACACATTTCCTTTTCCCATCTGATTTCCTAGCCCCCTTCCTGAGTCTTCCAAGCAGCAGGTGCCTCCTGACTATTCCCTGGACCCTCTCTCATGGGGTCCAACCTGAGTATTGGTACCTACATGTACAGTCTTCATCATCGTTACTGGCGTCAGAGAAGCTCTCCACTAGCCGATCTTCGGAAACGGAAACATGAGCAATAAAGTTATGTGAAACAGAAGCTCACCCATTCCTCCTAGTGTCCTTGAGCCTGTGGTGAGTATGGCATCACCTTGATGTTACCCTCACTTCGTAGAACTTCTCGGGACTCTAGATGTTCAGAGCCCTTCAACTACACATTGACCAGAGTTGTAAACCTTCAAATCAGGAACTGTTAAAGAAATCACCTTTCCCCTTTTTCCTCCCACTGTCCAATGATCACTCCCACCTGCAAACTTATCAACCTGAAATTACGACTGTTATGTACAAACTTGAGTATAGCTAGTGTGACTGAGCAATGGGTGTTTTATTTTAGTTAATACTTATTATTGACTTAGTAATCAACACAAATTAAAAACAGCCACATCTGGCCATTGGCTGCCACACTAAATAGTGCAACACTAGAATTCAAAAATGTGGAAGGTGTGGCCTCCCCTCCCCTGCTGGTTCCTGCAGAGTAGTTTGCAGGGATGATCTGATCATTCACTTGTAGGGACTTCATGAACTCATGCACATGTACCGAGTACTGCCTGAGACTCTGGAGTCACTCAAAAGTAAGGTCAACCCTAGATACTAGAGGAGTCCCAGCAGAAGGCCCACCTGCAAGCAAAGCTGAAGAGCATGGTTGGCACACCTGTGCTAGACAGAATCAGGGTAGTGGATAGGGGCATTTCACTGTTTCAGGAACCTACCCTTCTCACTCATGACTCTGGACTAGAGTCTGGGAATGTAGAGAGAAAGGCTCTTAATAGGGTAAAAGAGTTGACACTGGAAACTATAAAACAAAGCTGAAAGTATTAAGGAAGATGCGAATTATTGGAATGACATAGTGTTCATGAGTTCGGACTTAATATTGTTAAGTCTAACCCAAGGGGATCTATAGATTGAATGCAACACCTATCAAAACAGAAAAAATTCGAAGATACATATGAAACCACAGAGGATCCCAGTAGCAAAAGCTACCTTGAAAATGAAGACTAAGGATGGAGGTTCCACACGTTTTGGCTTTAAATCACATGACAAAGATAAATTAATCAAAATAGCATAGGACTAGCATAAAAAAACAGGCACGAAGATCAATGGAAAAGAATAGAGAGCTCTAAATAAACACACTGAAATGGCCAAATGATCTTCAAGATGGATGCCAAGTCAACACGATGGAGAAAGGAGGGTCCCTTCCACAATCAACAGAATGAAAAGGCTCCAAAAGAATGTGAAAAAAACATTCGCAAACCATCTGTCTGAAAAGGGGCTTTTGAGGGGAATGTCAAATGAAGGAGCCATTACGCAGAACAGTATTGTGGTTTCTTAAAGAATTATAAGCAGCATTACTGTATGAGCCAGCAACTGCACTTTGAGCACATATCACACAGAAATAAAATCAAGATCTCGAGGAGATAACTGCACTTGCATGATCATGCCTCATTATTCACAGGAGCCCACATCTGGAAACAGCGCCAATGTCCATACACAGGTGAATGGATAAAGAACAGGTGGTGTGTAAGTTCAATAGAATTTTCATCAGCCTTTGAAAGGGAAGGAAATTCTGCCATTGGCAGCAACATGCATAAACCTCAGGACGTGATTCTAAGTGAAATATGCCAGTCACAAAAAACAAACACTGTATGATTCCATTTAGGTGAATATCTAAAAATAGTCAAATGCATGGAAGCCAAGAGCAGAACGGGGGTCACCAAGAAGAAAGGCCAGGAAGGGATGTGGAGCAATGTCAGCGGCAGACAGTTTTAATCATGCGAGATGAAAAAGCTTTAGACATCAGCTGTGTGACTGTGTGTACAGTTATCGATACTATACTGTACACTTAAAACTGGTTCAAAAGTCAGGTTTTATATTGTGTGTTTTTGACCACAGTAAAAAAAAAAGTAAAATAAAATTGAAAGCAAAAAGAAAGAAAAAAGGAAAGAAAAAAGCACAAGAAAGAGATAAAGAAAGAGAATGTGAGGAAGTTAGAAAAACAGAAGGAAAAGAAGAAAGCAAGGCTAGAGGGAAGGGAGTAGGGACTGAGGGGGAAGGATGAAGAAGGGCCTGGTTGTCACACAGGCAGATAAAGTGACCCGAGAACAGGAGGAACTCTCCTCTCTCCAGGTTTCAGAGAAGATGCCTACACCGTGTTCTCTCCAGAAAGATGGCTGTGTCCTTTCTCATCCTCATTCAGGATGCAGCCAAAGAGCATGCTTAGTCTGCGCAAGACTGGCTCAAGGAATGATGTCATACGCCTCCCCTGACCTTGAAACCGCCACCGATCGCCACAAGGCCTGACTGCCCTTTCTGTGTCTTCCTCTGCTCCTCTAAGTTGCATCCTTCTTGAAGTCAGGCCCAAGGCCCCCAGGGCTGTTCTCGCAAGTGCAGACCACTGGGCGGTTGCCTCTGAATTCTTGGAAACTAGGTGATGACAGTACTCATTTTAACGGTGAATAACACATTTAACCTTGCTCAAGTAGACAGCTTCTGAGATAAATAAGTGACATTTTACATTCGAGTAGTCTCATTTTGGCTTGGTGGGGAGATGATGGAAGACTACGTGGCAATCAAATTCTACTAAAATACATACATCTCACAAGAACCCTGGTCCAAAGAAAATTCAAACCATGATTTGCCTTGTTTTATATTTTTACCGACTTCAAACGACTCCCTTGACTTTTTACAAAGCCCTTCAGTAGAAGCCATGACCCTGTTTCCACTGGTGGATTCAACACGGACAGAGTGCCGATGCTCCTGTCGTCACACCACCAAGCTTCCCTTTCCCCATCTTGCAGTGCACAAGCCTCCTTCGTCCTCCCAGAAGGGAGCCCAGTGCCACTGTGATGTTCAGCCCAAAGACCTCTCGGCTCTCTTCATACTGGACACAGTGTTTCTTGCCCAGCGCACAAAGTCCATAGCTCGGATGAGCGACGGAGGCAGATTTTCCACATGGGAATGACACTGTGCATTCATTCCTAGCAAGAGTGTCTGAGGGCAATATTACACCTCAGTGGAGAAAGCCACAGTGACTTTCCCCCAACTGTTCCAGGAGGCTGCTCCTGGCTCAGAGTCCTCCAGAATTGAGTGTGGCCTGCGGCTGCACCATTATGCAGTGGCCCTGACCAGCACTCAGCTAAGGTTGGAGGAGGAGTTTTCCCGAGGCCTTACCAGAAAGCCTTGTGACTGAGGGACGTGGCAGCGGTGACACATCATGACAATTCAAAATGCCACGAGACCCACTAAGAGGTGACATTCATGACTAACTGCAGTTGTTATTGAAGCAGTGCCAGGGGTTCTGAAACACAGTTCGTCCATTTAGAATCTAGTGGACATTGTTCTGAGTGGCGATGGGATTCATTTCCAGGATCCCTGGGGCGTATTCTTGGCGTGCAGTGCATGCACACGTTCCAACTGTACACTGTGGTAAAATCATGCATTGACATACCTATCCACTCATGACATGGTGATGATAGGAATGTCTATTAGAAACTGGGCACCAGAAGCTGTCATCTTTATATTACCATAAATCAATGGAAACCCTCAAAACACAAAATTCACATGCACACACACACACTCAGAATCATACCACATGGATTCACATATAGACACACTCACATTCATGCATGCAAACCTAACTGGAAGTGGGGATCACGACCACAGATCCTTACCTAGAAAATCTATTTCTTTCACCACATCCCAAAATGTCATCACCAGCAGAAAGCTGGCATCTGGGAGGCTCTCCATACAAATGCCAGCGAGAAAGCCCTATCTTTCTCAATTTCTATTTTTCCTCACCCCATGAGAGATTCTAGAATACGTACCACCTCCACTGTCGACTGAGGCCACCTGAGAGGACAGAAAATACTATGAGGATCACGTCATGCCGGGTCCTGTTTGCACAGGTCTTTGCTTCACTTAAGGACGTTAGAAAACCAGTCACCAGAACCCAAAAGAAAAACAGAACAAAACAACTCAAGCCAAAAGGCATAAACTTTTGCTGGAGGAACACTCTCTCAAGTCCATTTTGGGTTGGCAATTACAAAATTTCCTTCCAAAGAAAATAAAGCTGCCTCCCCCACAATTTGTAACCAGTGCGTCATGGTTAGATGCCCTTTCATATCTATCAGTAGGTAAAAGACTTGACATTCTCCTCACCTACTCAATTGTCTCCATTATCTGCAAAGCAAATGCTCACATTCCATATCTCAGCTGTACTGAAAAAGTAATAAAACACCATTTCTGTCACAGAGGAAGGAAGGCGAGTGTGCCTTGGTGAGAGTTGTTACTACCTCCTCTGCCCTGTCACTGAAAGGGGCCTCTGTCAGGTCCTTGGGGGGAGGTCTGTGAGAACACAGAGGAACTGTCAGACATCACTGACACTGCTAATGAATGGCCACAGTGGTTTGCTTCATGCAGACATGGGGAGAGAACGGATGAGTGAGGATGGTTAAGAAGTATGAACTGAGCTGCTGCCAGGTCATCCTCCTTGCTGGATGAAGGAAGGCCAAGCAGAGCGGCAGGAAAGAAAGAGAAATAGCCTTTGGCATTCTAGCTAAGGGGGACCTACTCAGTGCGAAGAGGCAGTCTAACAGAGAGCCAACACTAAAATGCATACCATGTCTCAGAGACGGAGTTTCATGACCCGTCCGGGTACCTTGAAATTTAGCAAAATGTTCTGCCTGAATTCTTCCGGGATCATTGATCCTCGAAGAATCCACAGATGCTACTATGTTATCATCAATTCTATAAGGTTTTGTACTTGATAAAGAGCAGACTTTATTGTTGGACCAAACTCAATTCTAGGCAAAGTAGCCCATGATATAAATTCTGTGATTTTTTTTATCAAGAAATCAGCTACAAAAGATGAAAATACTGAAATCCCATTGTTTAAAACTGCCGCTGAAATCCTGTGGTACTTTTCTCCCAGTCTGTTTTCTATACAAGACGTGTGTGTCTGTTGAGTCAGTGTCTGCCCACACACGCCCTGGTGTGGACAGTGGGGAAGTTCCTGACGTGGGGGAGGCGCGCGGGGACCCTGACACTCTGTGCCTCAGCTGCACAGGAGATCCGAAGCAGGGGTGAGGGGCGCCAGGTTCACCAATCGGTTTGACCTTGAGTTCTCATTGCCACTGTCCCAGGAGTATGTGCTCACAGGGTTTGTGGTCGTGATGTTATCTCCCTGATTCTATACTGCTTCATGGCAGGGCTGTTCAGCGCCCCAGGCAGTGACAGATGTTGATCTAAACTGTGCTACTGGGGCCTCACACCTCTTAGAATCTCTAAGTTGACCAGGAGCATACTACACGTGCTTTTCACACCAATGACTATGCTAAAGTAGGCTGTTAAATGCATGGATGGCTGCCCTTGGCTATATGACACGAGGTCACCTTCTAATAATGGTCTGTGTTTGGGTACTGTGTAGACACTAGCACTTCTATGCATGTCCATGGATGCTGGATCGCCCTTGCTTCATAACTAATGATCCCGCAGCCGAATGTTGAGTGCAGGTCAGTAGTTCAGTGCATCAGCAGAGGGACCCATGCCTGTGTTCACATTTTGTCTCTTCTTGCAAAGAGGCTTGGGCCATTCATCTCTGCACCATCTTCATCTGATGAGATGGAATATTAAACCTCCAAATAAGCCGGAATGTGAGAAACATAACTACATAACATGTGCGGTAAAGAGGAGAATTTTTTAAGAACATAAAATGGGTATTATGTGTGTAAGTGGGAAAAATCCAGATGAAACACATGCACTCACACACACGTTCACAATCATAGCACACACACTCACACAAAAACACCCCCAAACCTCAAAGGCACAACTCTTACCACCTAAATGTCGTCATTGCTCCTAAACACTGGAGAGCTGGCCAGAGTTCTTTCCTGGACCATCGGATACTTTCACTACACCTACGGGCCTCATTCCCAGCAGGACCCCAGAATCAGGGGGCTTCCAGAACAAAGTTGAAAAGGAAGCCCCACCTTCTTCAGCACCAAGATTTTTACTCAGCAAGTGAGTGAGTGTGTAATATGTACATTTTTCCATTGTCTCTGCATCCACCTGCTATTAGAGGAAAGAAAGCACTGTGAGGATCATGTGACCCTGGACATCCTGCCTAGGCTTTCTCTTTCCCCGATGGCTTTAGGACACTAGATGAGAAACAGTGGTTGAGTCTATGACCCCCAAGAAAAAATGTACAGAACACCTGTGGGAAAGGTTGAAGCTCGTGATGGAAGGTCTCTCAAGTCCCTTTTGGATTGGCAAATGCAAAACTCTTTTTCTAGGAGGAAACTGTTCTGCCAAGGACAATGCTCGCTACCACACAGTATGCAACTGACGTTGTCACTTCTGAATAGCCTCTTGAATCAGGTAGCAGTTGGTAACTGACTCACACTCGACAATCTCCACACCGAGTAAATTGTCTCTATCTTCTGGGATGTACATGCTCACATTTTCACATCTTAATTTTACTGAAAAAGAGATAAAGTAACTTTTCTATCTCAGAGCAAGAAAGGAGGTTTTACCTTGGGGATTGATGGGACTTCCTCCTAGGCCCGATCACTAGGAGCCTCTTCCATGATGTCAGCAGGGGATAGGGGGGGCACGGAGTAACTGTAGGTGATCATGCTGCTCAGGACTTACTCAGGGAGCTTTGGTTGATGTGGTCATGAGACGAGAGTGTGTGGATGAGGACATTTTACAGTATGAACTGAGCTGCTGCTGGGCCATCCTCCCAGGGGGATGAAGGCCAAGGAGAGAAGCAGGAAAGAGAGAAATAGAGCCTTTGCCATTCTAGCCAAAGGGAATCTAGCAAATCTGAAATAATCCACAAAAGGGAAAACAATCAAACATAAGCTATGTCTCAATTCCGTTTCAGTGTCAGAGCTTCATGACTTTCTTGCCCATTTTAAAGCCCGGCCAAGTCCCACTCCTTTTTGAAATGTTACAAGACCATTTCAGCACATGCATTCATAGATGCTGCTACTGACTTCATCAGCTATAATAATGGATTTCTAACATTTGTGTTGTGATGAAACATATTTCAGATATGAGCAATGGTTATGTTTTTAATAAATTAAGGATGTACAGGTTAGTAGCGTTAGTTATCTCTGTAATGCTGTGAATCCGTATCTACAATCTATACCCAGACTTCGTATCCTATCAACCAACATACATCTTTTCCCTTGAACAAATCACTCCACTTCCAACCCTTGATCATCTCTATATTCTCTCTTGATGAATTCGCCTTTTCCAGGAACCTCATGTAAGTGGCATCTTACATTATTTGTCTTTTTGTGCCTGCCTGATGTCACTAAGCATAATAGTTTTTCAAGGTCCATTCATGCTGTAGCATATTTCAAAATCAATTTTTTTTTCTGACTGAACAACATTCCACTATATGTGGAATATTCTATTTATCATATTTATTCTATTTATCGTATTCTAGTTATCCACTCTTCCCCAAATAGACTGTGGGTTGGTTTCCATCTGTTGGCTACTGTGAATAAAATCGCTATGAACACTAGCGTATAGATAGCTGTATGATACTCTAATGGCAGTACACGATATTTTGGCCTTGTTAAAACTCGTCATTTGTCCCAGAACAAAGAGTGAATCTGAATGTAAACTGTGCACTTTTTAAGTAATAAAAATATATCAATAGTATCTCACTAAGTGTAACAAATATATCACACCCACAGTTTTCCCAGAGTCTTTACCAGAGCATGGTTTCAGGCCTCAAGCTCCCAGATTTATTGGCAAAGATACCGGATCAGTGACTGATGAGAACACTGGTGTCAAGTAGCCCACCTTATTTTCCTGTGGATGGTAGCAGTCGCTTCTAGCAAAAGTTCAGAGGAAGGTGACACTTGAAGCTGCACACTTCCGCTCACCCTACTAGAGCCACGTCCAAATGTTCTTGTGCAGATTGTTCTTGGGAAAGGTGACGGTCCTTACCGTTCTATGCAGGACTCAGGGCTAGCCCAAAGGGCTTCGAATAGTATGAGGATCAGCCTTCCTCTTTTCCTCTATACAAAATGGACACACAATCACATTTAAATTTGATTAAATGTGTTTCTGATTATATAGGTGCCACAGGCTACTCGCATGAAGGAAAAAATAAAATAAAATGAAATCACTTGAATCCTGTTAGTCCTAAAATATTTATGAACAGTTTTGAATAATATAGGAGTTTCTTAATACATCATATTTCTATACTTAACTAAGGAGAAGATGGTTTGAGAAAAAATTGGTTAAGAAATACAACCAGTTTTTTTAAATTGTATTTTGACGGTGTTTTAACAATTGTTGATGCCCACGAGAGAGAAATTGTGCTTTTGGAATGAAATATTATTTCTAAATATCACAATTGTAGAAACTTATTAGCATCACCTATTGGAAATATGTATGCATACTTTATGAAAGGTTAGAAACCAGGTAATAATTCTCACCCATTCCAAAATCTCTGCATTGCCACAGCTGAATAGTTTGATGAGAAATACTTCATGAAAGGGATACATCTGGGTTTCAACATCAAGGTTTGCAGAGAGTCCAGATATGAATTCATTAAAAAAAGTCCTTTCTTTGTCACTTTCCCCCATTGTCGTGAGTTTCTGTTCTCTACAGTGAGAGTTATGACTACATAGTAAAAGGAGACCAAAATGATTTTCAAAGAAGGCACTGGGCTGGGAGGAGAGGGTGTTAATGGAAAGCTTCACCTATGGACTTGTACAGGGTACACCCAGCTGGTTATTTTGAAAGAGTACAAACTGAGCTCGGCATACCACATGCCAAATACTTAAAATGGACAACTATAGCTAACAAACTGTCAATCAACATTTTGATCCTTCCACTATGACAAATAATATGTACTTTCGTAGCACCATGCAAGGCTGGGTTGACAGAATGGTTGGCCCTTGTTTATGGGGCTGGCCGTGGTTCACCGGGGCCAAGTAAACCAGGGGGCAAAAGCTAGGCAGCCTCTGTTTCCCGCAGGGCATGTGGGAGTCCCTGACAGGAGAAGCTTAGGAAGTGGCAGCTGTGTGAACTTCTCAGCCTGTGGGATTGGGTGGGGAGCTTCTGGAGACCAGAGAAGTGCACTATTGCTGGCCTCAAGACACGGGCAACTCTTTCATCCTCCATTGCTTGTTTCAGAAATGAAGAGGGGAGAACGTTATGTCTAGTGACCTTGACAGGAAAAGCGGCTCTCCTACCGGGATCCTGTACTAGTCTCTCACTTCACCTTCCAGAATTCCCTTAGCCCACATCTCCCTGCATCTTACTTCCTCCATGCACTGATGTTGCAGGGTCAGGAGATTGGAAGGATTTGCAGCTTCTAAAAGGTCACAACCCACTCTAGGCACGCTCTGCTGTTTGAACCAAGACACCTGCTCAGCTGGGTCTCCTTCTCATGGGATATTCCTTCTACTGAGTCTTTGGCCTCTGCCCCTAGAACCAAAAGCCACCTCTTGCCTGATCCCGAAGGTGTTCAACCTAGGAAAACTCCTGATCGCAAAAGAGTCAGGCGGAGGAGTGGTGACCTCCTGGGGGATTCATCCAGCTCCCCATGTGCAAAAAAGTAGGACTTCCTGGAACCTGGGGCTCCCTCCTTCCTTTCTCTCCTCCTGGTAGTTTCTTGAGCCAGCCCTTCAGAGCCTTGCTCTATCTCTCACACAACTCAGTCTGTTGCTGGGCCCAAAGTTCTCTGCAGAGCCAAGAGCCTTTGCCAAGGTCCGAGCTGATTCTTCAGAACCCACAGTTTGGTTTTCCATGACTGCCTGAGGGATATTTGGAAGCTGTGGGTACTAGGAAGCAGGTTTTCTCAAGGGACAAGGTGGTAAATAATGCCCCTCCTTCCCAAATAAGCAGTGAACCAAATGAATTGGAACATAAGTAGATATAAATTCAAATTTACATGAGTATGACTCTTCTTCATTTTCCTTGGCATGGGGTTGCCTGAGCTGGGTTTTAATATTTTCTCTACCTTCTGAGCTAGGTTGGGGAGCACCAGCAGAGAATCTCCTGTCCTGCTGTTGCTGGGGAGCTTTTGGGGGCTTGATCTGTGGCGTGAGTGGCAGGAGGACCTCCATTCTGTAGTGGTGGCCAGAGGTGTTCTTACGTTGAAGTTTTATTTTAAAGCACGAAAATATACCAAAAAATTATATGAAGCATGAGCTACATGATAGAGCATAGTTAAATCAGACTCGGGTAAAATATTCTCAAGTGTTCAGACATTTTCTAAAATAAGTACCTGATAAAATAGTGTTTTCTATCTTTTGCAAGTTAAAACTAAAAATTCATGATGTACCGAAATTTAGATATAAAGGTGGCATATGAAAATTGATCTATTGTCAAATCAGTGGCTCTTGATTAGATTATGTTCGAAGAGGCTTGTTTAAGGACATTAGCAAAGGTGTAGACTTAATCTTTTCTTCTGCTCGACGAAATCTAATCATTCACTAAATCTAATCATATATATTCCTGAAGATCTCTGAAATGTAGTCACTTAGAAGAAATGGGTATGATATTTAGAGACTCAATGTAAGGAGACTGAGGGAGCCAAGCTCTTCTCATCCAGAACAGAGAGTATGTTTGGAATTCCCGTGCCTGGAAGGCTTCTGAAAGTTACTGCTATACTTGGAAGGCTTGATCCCTTAGCTGACTTCTTCCCATTATCACTTCTATAGCAATCGTTGGTGCAACCATGGATATGATTCTTAGGCGAGTAACAATTGACCGTGGAAGAGTTCCTGTAACTTTTTAAAAAGAAAACAAAAACATTTCCTAATTTCAATTTCTGTCCAAACTTTGTTTTTATTAAAGATGTTATTAGCAAAAAGAAAGAAAGAAAAAAATAGATGTTGTTTGCTAACTTGGTGAAAATGATTCTATTTCTATTTTGGCAACTTGGCTTAATATGAGTGTTAGAACTGATATGATGATTAATTGTAGTTCTATTATTTTATGTATCCCATATTTGTTTCTATGTATTACTAGGACTCAGAAAGTAGTGGCAAATGTCTTATAGTTTTGGACTTGCTGTAGATTTAAGAGCATTTTAAAGGAATATTTGATTCTATGTGTGGCACACATTAGAGTCTACTCTAAAAGTGGTACATGTCCGTATACACTAGAATATATAACTAGATAAGCATCCAAAGACTTGAGGAAATTACTGTTTTAAAGAGGAGTAAATGTTATCTCTTTCTCACTAGAAAAGTGATACTGGTGACTGTAGAGAAATATAAGTAATTTGAGGGACATTTGTATCTAACTTGCAAAGACATGGCAATAAATTTTAAAAGCATCATTTGGGTTTTTTTTTTTTTTGGTGCTGATTTAGATAACTATATCTAAATTAAATCTTATAACAATATGAAGGAGTACTTGCTTGATGGTCATTTTAAAGTCTTGGAAGATACAGCCTCTGTCTTTAATTTTTAAGTTTCTTTGATTAGAGCACTATAGCTAATAAAGAGAAGAGGACAAATTCACATGTTGGTTTAATCATGTAAGCAGATTCTTGTTAGAATTTGAACCAGTTTGTAAAAGGTAAGTTTCTTCTTTATTAATTCTTAATGTATCCACATAGTGTTTTGTAAAATAAAGTGTTTTGGGATATGGATTCTAACTGAGGTGAAAAAGGACATCTAAAGGAAAATGCCTGACATTTAGATGAAATGATAAAAATAGAAGCTTTTCAAATATCCTATGCTAAATTGATGACTGGCATTGAGCATTATGATGAATTTTTAGTACATTCTAAACCTGCCACCTGAAGCTATAAGTTGGGTCAATCTCCTGAAACACAAGCTATTTGGAAAAATTAAGACCTCCACAAAACAGGGGTTCCTATTTATGCAGGAGAAAAAGGAGCAAGAGGTGGGTAGAATCAGTGAGAAAGCCACGAGGTTCTCTACAGATCTTCAGGGCTCTCCTAGTCTTGGCTTCCGTTTGTATCACAGGTGCTATCAAGCTTGTTCTGCTCCAGGCACAGTGTTACTGAGTCACAATCTGAATCAAATTTTGCTTAGACTTTTGTGTCTCCAGGGCAGAGAAATAAACTCCTGATTTTCTTCCCTCAGAAAAATGGATTCAGGCATCTCACAAGCCTTCCAAAAAGAACTCCCCTGTCTCATCTGCCTGAACTACTTTATAGACCCAGTCACCATGGGCTGTGGGCACAGCTTCTGTTGATCGTGTCTCTGTGTTTCCTGGGAGGAAACTGGGAGCCCTGCTCAATGTCCTCTATGCAGACAAACATCACAGCAGACAAATTCAAGATCAATGTTATTCTGCAGAATCTGGTGTCCATACCAGAAAAGCCAGTCTCCGGCAATTCCTTGGCTCTGGGGAAAATGTATGTGGGCCACACCAGGAGACAAAGCGGATCTTCTGTGAAGACGAAGGGTGCCTGCTCTGTTCGCACTACTCTAGCTCTCAGGAGCACGAGGCTCACAGACGCTGCTCCTTTGAAGAGGCAGTGGAGGAATCCCGAGTGAGTGATGCACTTTGAAAGCTGGGGGATAGAAGAGTAAATATGGAGATGATAAGGATTCGAGGATCATGATGATGATTAAATCCTCTCTTTACTCAATGCCAGTTAAAATGACCAAGCTGTGAAGAAAATAGAAATCTCTATGGCACACATATTTACTGACACTGGACAAAGAAGCATGATAAAGTACATTGTAATTAGCAGTATAAGCATCACTAGTTCCAAGTTCTGATGCAAGATGCTGCACTATCTGAAAAGCAGCCATGCTAAATAAAATTCTGATGAGTTTTCATAGACAAAGGACAACATTATATTGTGTGGTTTTACCACCTGAAATCTCCTAAATTTGATCATTAGTGCGGGCAAATAGGTTAATGTGATGAACTTTCCATGCTTCCTAAAGTATTTTTTATCTAACATTCATCATTTGGGGTCTGAAACCTAAATCTATTTGGTTCTCTGATACTGAAATTTATTTTTCAGGAGAAGCTGTCAAACCAAATGACATCATTGTGGGAGAAGATCCAGGAAATCCAAAGAAATCTCGATAAAGACGGCAAGATATCTGACCATTGGATGGTAAGTCTGAAAGCATATTTCTTCTGAATCAGGTTGACACAGAGGGCAGGAAAAAAGGCCATGAGGATGGACATCAGTTTGAGGGCAAGTGGTAAGAATTTCAGGGAGATCTTTTCCGATGGCTTCTAATCCTGACAGTGAAATGTGACACTGCTGCTAAGAGGGCGAGGTCAGGCTGTGGAGTGAGGAGGTTTGACCCTGGAGATGAATTGACTAACACAGAGGTCAGAAGAGTTCATATAATGATTAATCAATTATAAATTTCGATCGCTTGTATGCGTGAAAGAAACGATCGATGAGGCACTTTTCTTTAGTTGTTTCGGAAACTCATGAAGTGGGTAAAAGTGGTTTGAGAGGACAGGATTGGTTTTGGGTATAGTTAAAAATAATGGAAAATGAAAGAAGGGCAAGTATGTATGAGAAATCAGTTTGTGGTTTCTGACAAGTGGGAGGACCCGAGTTTAAAATGTAGGTAGCTTACTGGCAGAGAATATGAAGCAGTGCACTAGATTTTTTAAGCAGGGGAGGCTGGGTTGGCCTGAGTATGTGATCTAAGAAATCCATCTCCCTGCAGTATTATGTGTATTGACATGAAGGCATCACCAGGGCTGCTTATCAGATACAGCCTCAGGTTCTCCACGAGGAAGGAAAATATTTAAAGAGTCTTAAAGAGGAAGGCCTCAAAACGTTTAAGCGACTTGAGAAGCGTAAAGCTGAAATGATTGCAAAGAAGATACACCTGAGAGAACATATGAGGTGCCCATGGACGTGTGCCATAAACCTGATGTAGAGCTGCTGCAGGTAGAAATTGAGCATGCGCCCGGAAATATTTTGTTACTGGGATCCCCTGGATTTTCATTATTTCATAGCACAATATATTTCTTCATCTCCCACATCTATGGTTGGGAGGGTGGGTCTGTCTCATATGAAAATGATAATAGACAAACTGATCAATATAGACAATGATATAGACAACTCCTGATTTAACCACGACAAACGAGCTTAATGGAAGTGTGATTATGGATATTCCCAAGGGAATGTTTTCCATCCTCAATCAACTTATGCCATTTGTTTCCCTAAACACCAGAAAGGAAGAACTTTTTCATGCACATTCAATTTTGGTGCACGATTGAGCCAATGGAGACATTTGGTAAAAACTGCATAATGCCTTCTTCTGTTGGGCTGTCCTTGGTTTCATTTGCTATTTATGTGGGGCGTGCTCTAAGCCTTAGAATCAGACAACTTTGCAGGGAGCCGAGGGTGGCAGCACTACCTTCTCCTCTCTTTCTCTCTTCACAGTCACAGTTCTGAATTCATCAAGACTTTAGATTCTGACAATATGTCGTGCTGGGTCTATCTTTAGGGATGAGTAATACTTTTTTGAACTTCCCTAACCCCGGGACTGGTTGGCAGAATACCCTGTTTCAGAAGAAATCTAAACTTCTCTTTTCTCTCTTGACAGGAATTAGGAGACAAACTGAGAAGGTGAGTTTGGTGTTTAATGCTAACTGGGGCTCATGAGTGTTGCGAAAGAGATCAAGCTACTTCTAACAAAGTGAAGAGAGAATGTCTCAGATTACTCTCAATTATTTGTGCACATCTATTTGCATGTTTTGCTGAATCTGGTTTCCTGTTCCCTTGATCAGAAGTTAGCTTTTTTCTCTTTTGTGGCTGAGGAAGGTATGTGTTGTCAGGCTCAATGCAGACATTTCTAGATGACTAGTCATTTATAAGTTTAGATTTTAAAATCAATAATAAGTAGTAGTGCAAGAACTATATTCCCAGGCATTAAGTGAAAGA
Source organism: Rousettus aegyptiacus (assembly GCF_014176215.1). Lineage (NCBI taxonomy): Eukaryota > Metazoa > Chordata > Mammalia > Chiroptera > Pteropodidae > Rousettus > Rousettus aegyptiacus. Next base: position 64,153,018 of record NW_023416308.1, read on the forward strand.
GGAAGGTATCTCTGAGAAATGGGGATGGAAGTAGGCAAAGTGAGGGAGATTCCCTAAAAATGGCACAATCCTATCCCACGATTGAGGAGAAAGGGATTTTGATGAAGAATGTTCAGTTAGATGAAGGCTTTTCTTAAATACTGTGTTGAGAAGTCTTGGGCACCAGAAAAATTAAACATATCTTCCTCCCAACAGGAGCGAACAGGTGCGGCTGCACATGCCTCAGCTTCTACATCCAGAGCTCCCTGCATGGCCCATTACTGGACTGATAGACAGGCTACCGAGGTGAGTGTGGCCCCATTGTTGGGACCACCTGTCAGGGTCCTTCAGCAATGAGTCTTGATGAGTGATAGAAGCATGCATAGTCCTACTTAGTCAAAAAAGTCACTGTAATTTGGAAAAGAAAATGAAAGCTGGTATAAGGATAGGTGTGACTTAGGTCTTATCAATTACTTGTAAATTTGATAATTTATTTATATAATGAGATAAAGAACATGCTCCAAAAAAGGGCTTTTAAGCCCTAAAACTATTATCACATAAAATGTCAGTTGTTCACTGAGTCACAGAAAACTGGATATTAATGCAAGACATTCCAATTTCAGATAAGGCCTGTGAATTAGATTTTAAAAGTCCTTTTGCTTTAAACTTTCTTAGTAACTGAATTTATAATGTGTTTCAATGGTTGTGATCAGAAAAATATAAAAACATAAACAAATAAATGCAGAAACCAAGAATTTATGAACAACAATAAAGTGAGTTGGAGGTCGATGAGGCCATATATAGAGCTCCATGGTAAGCCTAAACCTGGAGCATTAATCTAACAGAAGGAGGAAGACTAAGCCTCCAGATGGAACCAGTAATCAAAGGCAGACTATTTTTAGTAGGCAACCACTTCTAAGAAAGTACCTTTAAGGTTTTTGTTTTTGTTTTTGTTTTCAATGTTGATTTGTTTACTTAACTGGATTGTTATGACCTGGTAAAGTGATCACTGTTTATTCGGTCTAACTGTAATTCTTTCTGAGAAGGGGCAGTGGAGGGAAATTATATTGCTATGGACTCCGAGGCACTGCACAAGCGTCCAACTTTTCAGGTGTCAAGAAAATAACCACCTGGAAGTAGACATGACCTCCCTGTACATTATGATCTTTGAATTTTTAAGAAGTTTTTCCCATTGAAATTAAGTATCTGTTTCTTCAGGAGATATGCTGGCTTCATTGAATTCAATATTTTTCGTTCAGAACTGCCCTTCTAATGTTGGAATTTTTTTTGTTTTTTTTTTCTGTTAAGATTCTAGGGAGATGTGCTTTCTCATAGGCAAGTTTATTTTTAACATTGATTTTGACTGGAATACTCTTTTCTCTTCACAGTGGAAATTTTCTTCACTAATGAAATAACCAATCACAACATCACACTGTCTGATGACGTGAGAAGTCTGAGGTTTATGCGTGGCTTTCTCTGTGCTGCTCTGGATCCTGGAACGTCTCATTGTTTTGCTGCATGGGGGGCTAGGTCTTCACCTCTGGCAAACATTATTGGGAAGTCCTGTGGACAGGTCTTGGGACTGGGCCGTAGGGGTCTGTAAGGAGTCCTGGCTAAGGAAGAATGAATGGCACACTGATTGAATCTCATGACACATTTCTTCTTTTATGCGTGAAGGAGAATAATGGATACACTCTCTGGACCACCACCTGGATGACTTGTCAGTACATAGAGAAACCTCTTGGTAGGGTTGGTGTGTTCTTTGATGTTGACAATGGAAGTGTGAGTTTTGTGGATGTTGCAAAGCGGTCTCTCATTTGGACATACCCCAATGGCACATTCAGTTTCCCTGTCAGGCCTTTCACTACCTCTGACCACAATGAAGAGAGCTAAGTGAGGAACCTGACTGTTATTGGAGGGGTCACTTCTCAGTCGAAGCAAACCAACAAACTCTACTTTCTTTTAAGCCTTTTCCACTTTAATTAACTTTGTTTTCTGTTATTAAATATAAAGATACTACAAATATTTGTTTTTACATTAAAAGCATTTCTTTTACACATTGTTTAGACTATATGTTGTGATTACTTACCTGTTCTCTGAGCTTGGTGGGAATATAAAATTATGCATGTGGGATTCTAACTTAAAGGTCTATCTAATTCAGGAACACAGAACTCCAATCATAGACAGACCTGGTTATCTATATTGCCCATGTCAGTCTTAAAGTGCCTCCTTCCTTCTCTTGATCTAGTCTATTCTACACATCGATTCACCTTCCAGGGAAAAAATGAATTGACAGGGAAATCTCCATTGAGCCTAAGGATTAGGGTAGGCCTATATTACATTGTGGTCTCCAACTACCTGGTCTCTTCATTTATAATAGTGTATATTGCTTGCATAATATAAAGTATCTTTGCAAATTACATTTCTGAAAGGAAGAAATTTTGAAATACATATGGTTCCAAACATTTCTGATTGATAATTGAGAAGAGTCATTAAAAGAAATGCTACTAGCCATTGAAAAAGGCTTCTAAAATGAACAAATGGATAGGAGATGTTAAGGATAATATGGAATAAAAGGACTGACCGGTAGTTCTCAAAATTTGGTTCCAGCCCTGCTAGCATCAGCATTGCCTGAACCTTGTTAGAAATTCAATTCTTGTCTCACGCCGAAGATGTACTGAATCAAAAATTATGTGTGTGGCCTGCAATCTGAGGTTTATCAATCATTTCAGGTAATTCTTGTGAATGCTTATGTTTGAGAAACTCTGAATTAGGCTGATCGACAGATACAAAGCTTTAGTAAACCCATTACACCTGAGAACTAAAGTATCACTAGACAAAATTCAATTCAGCAAGATTGTTTAAATATTTTTTTTTTCTTTGATTTGAAAGGGGCCGTAAAATATTCGGCCTGTTTTAATAACAGCGAGTCATTTGGTTTGTTGTTAACAGGGTGTCGCTCCTCCTTAATGGGCTTTGATTTTTAAGTGATGGGATTGTTTGCACCAAGTGGGACACTTTGGTAACATTGAATCATCCACTTATTATTACCTAAAATTTGGAAGTGATCAGGGTGTGGCGTAGGCCCAGCGTAAATCTGAAAGGACTTGCTCATTTGAAACTCTGCAGTGGTGTAGACAGTGTCACGCTTTCCCCCTTCTACCCAGAAAGGACCGTCCCAAACTCTCCGTAGTAAGAGGAAAGATGTTCCAGCAATCCTCCGGGACTACTTAAATGTTGATAGGAAAAGTATGATGGCAATTAAGATCTTAAAGAGAATGTCAAGTATTTCCCCCAAAATAGGATAACAGATTATTTTCATAGAAAATACACATAGTTTATTTCTTGAATAATCAACTAGCTAGAGAAAAACTCCTTTCTGAATCTTGGAAAATACAGAAAACAGATTTTTTAAAGTACTCCATATACAGGTAGGTGAAAATGAGTTTAATTTACTTTCTTAAAGATTATTCAGAAAAGACATTACATTCAGATATTTAGATATGTTACTTTGGGATGTACTTAAAATTTTTGAAAGATGTCATGTGATAAGATTTCAATGTGTTCCATGTGACTATGCGCTACAGATACATTTTGAAAACAGATTTTGGACTAGATGTCAGCAAAATAGAGCAGTGCTCTTTTATGGGTGAAAACATCAAATAGTTGTTCCAAGATATCGGTGGCAAATGTTATGATCTCACAACACTGTGACAATGAAGAGGTGTCACGCTGGTACAGGGATGGACAAAGAGACCACAGGAAACAAAGAGAGGGCCAAACTAAAACTCACTTGCTGTATGGATGTCTGCTTTGTGATTAAACAGGCAGGCATGGCAAATGCATTTAAAAAGACAGACTTCCCAGTCAATATGCTATGTCATTTTCTTAAAAATTATTTTCAGATATGCTCAATATGACAAGCAAATGTGTCATTTTAAAAGATGTGAATACAGAAGAATATCTTTTTGACTCTATGATAGAAAGGAATTTCTTAATGAAGAAACAAAAAGAAACACATTTTCTAAAGAAACTATCGATCAACAATTCAAATATTTTAAGAATTTTCATTCTCAAAAGACACAATAATGGAAGTAAAATACTGAGAGAAAAATACTGTAACGCTTAAAACTAGTAAAGGATAATTGTCCAAAACATGCAAAGAATGCTTTCAATCTGTAAAAACAATACATACAGCGCTCCTCCCCTAAGAAAAAAGCCTGAAACAGTTGCTTCAAGGCAAGAAAGAAATGCATGTGGAAATATTCTCTACCTCATTTGCAATCGGAGAAATAAAATTAAAATCACAATCACTACCATGAGATGAGCGTTTAAAATTATTAATATATTAATATTCACCTCCAGGCAGAAGGGTGGGCAAGAGGCCAAAGGATAGCTACCCTGGAACCTGGAGACCCCGGGATTTCTCTGGTGCCAATGCAAGCATCACTGAGGACAAAGTGACACCACACGGGGCATGAAGGGCGCTGCAGTTGAGTAGGACGTAAGCGCTGGCACTTGGTAGTTCTCTACTCTTGCTCTCCAACAAGTCTGGGAGCTGCAGCAGGGAGACGGGAAGAATTACGTCTCAGCTCTCCATCTCAACATTACTTATTTGAAAAAAATTGTTTTCTTCCTGTTCTGTCCTCAGCCACACTAGGTACTGCATCTAGACATGCTCAGGACCATGGATCACATCTTGCAGAATCCCAAGCCACCCGCTGGAGCCGAGAACTATACTGGGCCAAGGCGAGGGTCCCTCTGACAATTATGGAGGGGGACAACATGATAGTGGTGACGTTGGAGAAGTAAGGTGGCTGGCATCGTGACATTTTGGAAGACCGTAGGTCACATTTATTTCCAGAATGACTTCTCGGGGGAACTGCATCTGGTATACAGTGGGGGACGTTCCCCACCCAAGAAAGGCCAGTGACATCTGCAAGATGCTTTCAAAGCCCTTCTCACCTTGGAAAGCACCCAGGGATCCCCAGGGATGGGCAGAGCTCAAAGGAATCAGAGAACCTCGTCTCCGAATGTGCTGAGCAGTATATGGCAGTTCTGGTTTGGATGTTCCTAAAGCATGGCAGAGAAAGGGGTTCCTCAGCGACTGCGTGGATAAGGGGATCTAAAACCTGGGTGGACTGCAGATGAGGCAGGGTGGTGATGGGTCAAGATCTTGGTCTTTGACCCCTTGGACCTAAAGGTGTCCCTTTCCCCAATTTTTCCATATTTAAAGAAGGGCTCTCTCAGGGCATTGGTGCCCATACCATCACCTCCATTCTCCCATTTTAATGCTGCCATGAAGTGCTGTTTCATGACTAGGTCTGGTCCACAGCTGGGAGAGAATATGAGAAAAAAATGTGACTCCCCCACACTTTCCTGTTTACTGGTGCTTCTTTCCTGATTCTGAGGCTGGAGAGAGAGACTTTCCAAAAGCTTTCCTGTGAGTTCCTGCTGTGTTGTTCTTACACTGGGAGCTTCCTTGGGCCTAGGGTGAAATCCAGTGTAAAAATGAGCCCTAGGAAAACCAATTTTCTGTCACTCCTTACTTTAGGTTACAATTTTTCAGAACGACTGCTTTTCCTTCTTATTGGTGTATATAACTCTGGACCCTGATTGAACATTACTTGAGATTTTGAGAATCATGAGGTTTGTAAGAGCCATAAAACGTGTCTTAAAATTCCTAGACATTCAAGCATATATTATTTGGGGAGATTGGGCCTTTTTCTAAAGCAAGAATTTCTGGAAAAGACGTTTGTGAAAGTGTTGGATGTGATGTGTAAGGAGCACCTTTGAGTGATTTTCGTCGGTGAACTCAAAGAAAGGGATAATTTTATCTACGTGACTTGAATAGCTTCTGTTAGCTCACATCTATGAAAGGATTCAGAACCAGAACTGATACTGTCGAGGAAGGTCAGAGCCTTACGTGACCAAAAGGACTTGAGTTCTTCAGAATTCTGGAAATGTTAGGGAGGTTACTGGACTTGGGACATAGTCCAGGTCCATGGTTTTGAGTCAAACATTTTTATTTGTTAAGAGCAGAGTGACCTCCATTCATATCTGGGTCGATGAAAGAAAACCTTTAAATTGACTGCATGCCCTGTCTTTGTGACTTGCTGCAGGGCACAATGAAGTAAGAGGCAGGGAAACAGAAACTCCGGTGAGGTCTTAAGATACACATGTATCTAATGCACTAAGCTGATTTGTAAAAATTAAAAATGAGCCAACAATGGGCCTCCAATATGCAAAGAGGAAGCCACTGCAAAAAAGAAGTGTCAACATTTTCCCCCAAGAATTAGAGATAATGACAGGAAGGAAAATATACTTCTAGGAAGGATATGACAGAAGCTTTCCACAAAATGTTACATGCCAATGTTACATGTTATTCCTTTCCTTTCTCCTCACAGTCTTCATTTCCAACAAAATTCTTATTGAATGGGGCTTTAGGGGAAACAATGGCTGGGTTTGTAGTAGGTAAAATGAAAGGTAAGAAAATTAAATAATATTAAAAAAAGATAGTCTGGCATATTCAGAGGCCAGAAGACTTCATCTTACAATAAATGAATCTTAATTAGTGCAGAATGGAGAATGGGCAGCTTCTGTGCCTGTGGGCAAATAAGACATATCAGTGACTAAATTTCACAAATGAGTTATAAATTTTGGCTTTAGAAAGATATTCATTACAGAATTTATTTGTCATAATATATTTTCAATTTCTCAAGAATTAATCCAAGCCAGTTTCCTACAAGGAAGCAGAGATGGTTCGCTAAACTTAGAAACGCTAAGGTTTTATTCTATCCATTGGGTAGTGCAACATTTCCCGGTTAAATGAAGGCTTACTGTGCATGTTTTCCGTTCATGTCTTCCACCCAAATATTTAATGTTTTTACGAATCTTGACTAAGCACACTTATGTACCGTGGCCGTAACCCTTGCAGTTTGAGGTGTGACTGCAAAACCAGCACAAATTTCTTTTTTTTTTTTTTCTGTTTAATGTAGATCTTAGCAACCTCAGCATATGGCTTTCTTTCTTTCCTTAGTAAGTTAAGAACTTTCACTTTTCTTTTACAGGAGGCACTTTACGGCTTCCCTTTGTCATATTTAAATTGCCAGCATCACTAGTCTTGTGTTTTCGGTCATTATTAGTAAAGCAAGGGTTACCTGAACACAGCACTACAATACTGGGTCTGATAACTGAGGAGGTAACTAAAAGATGGGGTGAAATTTCCTCACAGTACTCAGAACGGCACAGAACTGAAATTTATGAATTGTTTATTTCTGGAATTTTTCATTTAATAGTTTTGGATGATGGTTGACCTTGGGTAACTGAAACTTCAGAGAGCAAAAGTGCGAGCAAGGGGGGCTACTGCAGGTCACTTTTCTGAGCCATGGCTGTATGTGAGAAGATCATATTTGTGATGACTAATCACTGGATGTAGTGGAAATAGTGTGTTTTAAACTTTCCTTTCTAGTGTCCTTCTTTGAATGACACACCATGATACAAACCCGGCGAAGGTGAAGAAAACCGTAGGAGATAGTTGCCCTAGACTTAAAAGAAAATGTATTATTTCTTTCACTAAAATGTCTTTGATTCCTTTTAGTACTCCATCATGTACAATACACCTACCATGTGATTATTAAATCCACAAAACTTTATAAATTTTTAAATTATGCATGTGTATTGAATAATGACAATGAGAGAGTATGAGAGAATATTCAGGGTAATAAGAAAAAAAGGCAGAGTCTTAAAGAATAACCAGTAAAAGCTGCCATGTGTCCAAGTTTTAGGCAGAAAGAAAGATGCAGTCATGTGTTACAAAAAGAAAAAGAAAAAGCTAAGGGGAAACAGTTTCATGTAGGACTCAATAAAAAACAGAATTTCAACAAATTTTAGCTCAGATGAGGTTGACAAGTCTAGAAGGTATTAGGAGGCTATCACTACCAGAGCAGTAAATGGCTGATGAGGCAAGAGTGTGACTGCACTAGGTTGTCAAATAGAATGTGAATGACTTCTCTTTCTCAAGAAATACCACGGAAGAATGCATGCAGATTCAGGCACATAACCGAATATAATACGTAGTAATGAGTCGATGTAATTAGAATTAAATGATAGTTTCTTAAAAGTAGATATGAACTTCTTATTTGGGGGGTAAATGGACTGATTTTAAAAACAACAAATGTATGGATTACATAGATTAACTCAAGGCATGGCTTCTTACAAGAGATTGAATGTGGCAATTTGATTCAGTAGGTTTAGAAAGTTTTTAATTCAATCATTGGATTAGGGTGTGTTTTTCCGCTCTGCAAAAATCCAGTCATGTATACCAACACCTTGTCAAAGGCCTGATAATTTAATCAGTTGGAGGAAATGGTTGTGGTCTTCAGAGGATCTATAAAACCTCACAGGAAGGACTAAGCTCATTCTACTCCAGGACCCTTTGGAGTTGGCTGGGCTGTGGAGGAGTTTAACTGCTACCAGAGGGTGAGCATCTAATCCTTGAACTGAACAGAATTACTTGTTGAACAAGAATGGAAATATCCACGAACAGCGCCCATAGGTGAGTATTCACTCCATCTACATAAAAGCAATTTCTATCTTCTCTTAAGAATAAGAACTTTAATCCATATGTCTGTTTAGATTGTTCCCAAAGACTTGAGAAGTAGAAACGATGTCACAACTTTAGCTTACTTTGTTAGGTACGATCTCTTTCTTTCTATATATTTTATAAATTAATCTGATTATTTTTCCGCTATTATTTCTTGTGTAACTTGATTGCTCATGTGTAATTGTGAGGGTACAGAAGACAATTGCTACCAGGTAACTTGCAGTTTTTTAAATGGTGGAAAAAATAAATGCTAATTGTGTTATTTTGCCATGATGTTAATTTAGCTATCCATGTCTATTAAGCTATTCATATTAGGCTACCTGCGTTTATGTGTTTATGTACATGTTTGTATATCAGCTCTATGTAGAATGCTGGTCTAGTCAGAGAAATTAAATTATTCAAGACTCATTGTTAGGTCGAATGTTTAAACGATGTCTCGTCGATTTTCAGTTTCAGACTTGGATTATAGTTTTCAGAGTCAGACTAAAAGGACGCAGGTTAGAGCTTCTCTGGGGGAAGTGTCTGGGAACTGTAGAGACTCACAGAAAACTGGTATTCTTTCATACGAGGATATTTTAGATATGGGAAGGTGCTCTGAATTCACCTAGTATAAAAATAAAAAATCTATATTGTAGCCAAATCCATTCATTTTAAAACAATTGTCATTGGCTACTGACAAACATTTTGACTTGAAGTGTACATTATTTATAGAAGAAGGGAATTCTAGATAAGGAGTGTAACTGAATTATGAGTATATTGTTAATATCTTTATGTTAATTTCCTGAATGCTTCACAGTTGATATAGGAGATAAATTCAGTTGCTTTGAAATTCAGTTGCTTTGAAATTTTCAAAATGAATGTAGTAGGTAAGATCTAAATAAACTTTACAACATTTAGTGTAAATTCGATTAAACTTTTGTATTGAAAATAGGGTAGAATATGAAGAGAAGATGTTCTTAATGAAATATGATAGGCCATAAAAACAAGTAAATTCTGTTGTGTAAATTTGGTGCATGTATGTGTGGCAGGATTGTGTAACCAAAGGTAAAATGCTAGTCCTTATCTGTTTCCATAGCACATTACACATTTATCCTTATAAGTATAAAAACTTTCTTTAAAAAAAATTGGTTTTATATCACCCATAAAACTTTTTGTCTTATTTACCATATCTTATAATAGATTACTGTCAGTACAGTTTAGAAATTAGGAACTGTTGCTTGACTTGATGTTATTCTTGGACACTAAAGTTTTCTTTTTCCTGTCAGTAAGATCTTTATCTGAGTACTGAATCAATCATTTATTCAGTGAGTGATTTTTAGAAAGCAACTAATTTTACTCACACTTTGTCAATTTCCTCATTATAAAGTGTTGGTAAAAATAGAAAATAAGTTGATAGTATTGAGAAGATTAAAATAGGTCATTCAGATAAGAGGAATTAATCCAGTGCCTAGAGTTAGAGAACAAGAAGTATTAGTGTCTGATATTATCATTTTAATGTTATCATTGTCATTAATGTTATCGATCAAGAAACACTTACATTCATAATGAATTCTTGGCCAATTTCCAATCCATTATACACAGGGCTTTCTGATAGTTCCTCAAACTATCTCCTCATTTTAGGCATGTTTCAGTCAACGGATTTCTGATCTGTATCATTGAAAATGTTGTTCATCAATCAGAAATCCATAAATCTTCTCTCACAAATTGCTATTTACAATATTATCTATGGGAATCATCCCCCCATTGCTAACCATTGTACAAAGAGGTATTTTAAAGCTGATTTTATAATTGTTCAATAAATCAGTTAGTTGTTCATGTCTATTTTGGACCAAAAATAATTTTTCAGCCTTGGAAATATGCAGTTCTTCCCATTCAAGTTTTCATAGACTAGGGAAGATAACAGAAACCGTATAATTAAAAATATTTACTAACATATTGCTAGATGATAATAAAGTGAGGAGTTTTTAAAACCATCTATGGGCCAATACTCTTTTATACAATGGTTTTCATATCCATTAATGATTCTTGCCTGAATGTTATTACGATGTAATATGCTTTAGAATGTTATTATGATTTTAAAAATGGTTTTTCTATCTCCTTAATCCTCTCACATTTATTGATTCTGTTCCAGAGCTAATTAATTTAATGCCCCTATGCAACTGTTAAAAACCCAACTCTCTATCATCCATAGGGTGTATGCTTTTGTCTCTAAACGAGTGCAAATTGTGGTCACAAAATGACAGCCTTTGCATCACATTCGAGCACTGTCCACAGGAGGAGAAACAATGGAATCTCATATTTCTTTTCAGGAGCAAATTAACCTTTTACAAAATCTTTCTAATAAGATTTGCTTCAAATTTCAGTGGTCAAATAGTGTCAAGTGGCCATATAAGCAATCAGTGGGAAAGGGATAAGAATGATTGTTTTAGGAGAAATGAGACTTACTCTCTGTGGCTGGAGATCAGATCTGAGCTGCTGATTTCCGGTTCATGGAAGAGAGAATACACAAATAAGCACAATCAGAACCCTGATGGAAAAGCTAAGCTTGACAAATCAATATGCTCGAAGATCGTGAGGACTCTGTTCCTCAACATCTGCTTTCTGTTACATGCAATACATACCTGCCCTGCTACATACACCTGTGTAGCTGTAGCAACAGGAAGTAAATACATCTCATGTCTGTTATTATTCCAGGAAGGCCCATGATGAAATAATTTTCTCTTTTCTTTCCACAGAAACATAGAATCCAACATTTTCCAGGATGAATTCATTTGTTTCATATGCAAGAATTATTTCATAGACCCAGTCACTACAGGCTGCGGGCACAGCTTTTGTATGCCTTGTCTCTGTATCTTCTGGGAAGAAGCGCTACGTCCTCCTCACTGCCCTGTGTGCTGGACGACATCACCTCAAACGAACCTGAAAACCAACATCGTTTTGAGGACACGGACATTCCTTGCCAGACGGGCAAGACCTCATGGCTTACCGGGCTTCGCAGAAAAGATTTGCTTGGTACACATGCGAAGAAAGGGCTGCTTCTGTGAGGTAATCAAGGACCTGGTCTGTGTGCTCTGCAGTAAGTCCAAGGAGCATGCAGCTCACAGACATTGCTCCGTTGATTGGCTTGCTGAGGAATACCGGGTAAGCAATGTCTATGAGAGAAGCTTGAATCTGGGGGATCGTCTATCAGAGAGATTATGAGAAAGAAAGTGAAGATACTTATTATCCATTCATGTACCATATAAAGCAGAGGTGAACTAGCATTATGTGCAAGGCACTGGGATAAACTACAGTTTAAAATCTTACAATCTGAGTTGATGGTGATGAAGAATGATATCGATTATAGTCGGAATTGTGATAATTCAGCATAAGACTGGGGTGGACAAATCTGTGAATTTCAGTGATGATTATTGGCCATTTTAGTCGTGATTGCAAAAAGCCAAATCTAATCTAACCCTGTCTTCTAGCTAAAATAACAGGAATGTAGGAGATCAGAACTAGCATTAGCACAACTAGAATCTTACACAGGATTTACTTAATGAAAATTGGTTAGGCGACAAAAGGCAGAGCGCCAGTTTCTACCATGGTGAAACACTTTCCAAATATAGGTTTTCTCTGTGATTATAAAGGTCCCTCATGTTAGACAATCAGACTTAATAAGAATGCACTGGCTCTTTGCCCTCCTTAGTTGTCATTTATCTTATAATCCCTGCTCCTCTCCATTGGTTAGGATCCAAAATTTTCATTATTACCTTCTATGATGCTCACATTTATAATTCTTTTGCAGAAAAAGCTCCTGGAGCAAATGAGGTCTGTGTGGGAAAAGATACAGGAAAATCAAAGAAATATAAACAGAGAGGCCAGCAAAATCGAAACTTGGGAGGTAAGCAAGGCATTCCATTTTCTTCAGCACCAGCGTGCGACACACAGTGATTACCTACTAAGAACTTGAGCTAAAATTATGTTTACCGTCTCCTATGAATGGTTAATTAATAGCCAAAGGAATCCAACTAATCATGAATCAAGAAGTATGTCCCTTTGTTGGGATTTCTAACTAAAATTAAAATATCTAGCTAAAACATTTTATTTCCTGGATGACACTATAACACAACAACAGGTATAAAAAAATTCCTGTCATCATCATGTGATTACAGCAATTAGTGCATGAGATAAGCACAGGGATTCTCCAAAGTAAAGAAATCGTGGACTGTTTAGGAAGATTTTCTCTGATTATGTTGCTGGAAAGGACCATTTGAAATTGGAAATTCATGGGGATATCAGGCAGATAAACATATAAGGGCAAAGGCAAGTTTGTGGACCTGGAAGTAAAGATTTTAGAAAGGTCCTATTTTATTCTATGAAAGAATATTTGGTATTTCAAATAGAAGTTCCTAAATTTCTATTGTCAATGAATATGTCAAATTGCTAAGGGTCAAGCATCTAATAGATAATAGGAATTGGCTAAAATCAACTGACTACATGATCTATTCATTCCATTGTCATTTCAGGATAATGTGACTCTGCGGAAGAGGATGATTCGTGCTGAATATCGAAAAGTGCATCTATTGCTTTACACGGAAGAGAGACGTTATTTAGAGAGAATAGAAATGGAAAGCAAGGAGATTTTTCAACAACTCAGGGAAAGTAAAGACAGCATGTATGTAAAAGGGATATGCCTAAGAAGAGTGTATGAGGAACTCAAGGAAATGTGCCATAAGCCAGACACAGAGCTGCTCCAGGTGAGGCCTAAGGAGTGGAAGTCACTCAGGGGGGTGCTTGGAATATGTTTTCTCCTTGCATTCTAACATTTATTGAGGATGATGCTTGCTGAAGTTGTGAGAAGGAGTTTACTTTTCTGGATGATGCTAATGACTAAGGTTCATTCTTGCCATAGAATAGCAAAGGTTTGTGAAAACGTAGGTGGAAAAAAATAATCCCAGAGAAGAATTCCTTCTAAAATGCTCCTGAAATACATTTAATTACTGAACTACCACAACAAAGAAGTTTGTTTAAAGATATGTGTATCTGTGTCTGGACCTGGGAATCATAAGAAACCTGGGAATCTCTACGGTTCATTTTCTCTTTCTGTTTCCATGTATGTAATACAATCTGCTAAAATTTGAGTTCACCCATAGAAATAAGGAGTGTCTGCACTGAGAATCTGGTGATGTATACTAAAACTTTATCTTTTCTGTTTTTCTCTTTACAGCATTTTGAAACCTTGTTGAACATGTAAGTTTGCCCTTCTATTGAAGGTTTGTAAATTCTAACTGGTCGGACCGTTGATGCCAAAATGAGAGCATAACTTCTAACATCACTTCTTTCATAATACATCTGTTTTTATCCATTTCTGAAAAGTTTTAAAGGGTTCTGTTGTTTTGTCTAAGACAGAGTCAGGCAGGGGTGTTACTTGTGGAGTCTATAAGTACCCCCCACTCCTAATTTTAATTTCTAGAAATGTAAAAACATTGAGCATATGTCCCAAAGTCATGACAGGATTGTGTGGGAGAAATCAGTATTTCAGAGAAACATAAAGTGGAAGCAGGTGAAGAAGAATCGTAAGGGAGGGTCATCCAGGGTTTAGGGTTTCCAGGTGTAGCACACGGGTGACTCCAACTTCAAATGGAAAAGCTGTATGGTTCACTTCGAGGAGCTGGGTCCATGGAAGTAGAATCCCTGCCCGAGCTGAGCTCCTCAGGTCCTAGCTGTGGATGTTTAGACGCTGAGCATTTTCGTGATTAGTGAAGATGAAAAATGAAAGCGTCCTTCTGGAGTATCCTCAATTTCAGGCCATTTTGCATAGCCCTGTGATTGGTTAAGAGGAACCAGACACAATCATGATCACTTCAAATTGCATGCTAGGATTCAGTGTTAGTAGATGGCACTGGATTTAATTTTCTTTTCATAACATAAATTGACTTTGGCTGCATTCCCTGGTTTTCAGCGTTACACCTATAACCACTGGTCTGAACTATGAGAATTTTCATGAAGCATCTTTATTAAGGTATAGATATAATTGTTGTGATGAGAAATTCAGGCTCAGAAAGAGTAACTACATGTTGTTTTTTGCAGGAGTGAGTCAGTGCAGCTGAAAATGCCACAACCTATGGATCCACAGCTTAGTTCATGGCCCATCACTGGACTGGTGAACAGACTCAGCCAGTTCTTAGGTAACGGGCAGCTCTTTGGCAGTACAGCTGTACATTCTTTGCTGTCAGTGTCCTATGACCAGTCTTTCTCCATCACTCCATCGATGGATTCTTTAGAACCATGGAATGTTTAGAACAAAATTTCCTTTATAGAAAGTAATATGTGTTGACAAACAACTAACATATCTGAGGAAAAGCTCAATACGATAGATCGTAATGATCTATCCGGAAGTAAACAACAGGAGACAATATTTGATGGCCTACTTCATGCAGAGGTGTAGTATTAACAGTTCACATAATACATGTAAACCTGCTTGTACATTCGGTACATTCCAAGTTTTAGGTATGTGTGGTTATAAGATGCTTAGAGTTTTCACTTCTATTTTTAAACATTTAAGATATGCTGGCAGAAAATTCTCACAAAGATACCACTTCTAAAGAAAATTGTGAACTTTTCTTGCTTTATTTTACCTTTGCATGGTTTATCAAAATATGCATAAATATCAAGAAAATACATGAATTTTCCCATTCTGTCTATTAAAGATTTGCTTGTTTCAAAGCAGGCTGGTAGAACTTAGACTACAGCAGAGTTCTAGAGGGCTCTCACTATCCTCTCTCGTATTTCTAGTTACAGACTAGGAAACCTAGACACTATGGGAAGTCCACGTCTGTCAGTAATTCACATCACTATTTGTTAATGTGACTTCTTTTTCTTTCTTCCTGCAGTGCATATTTTTGTGGATCATGAAAGGGTCACTCGTGCCATTCCCCTGTTTAAAGATATGAGAAGATTGGTCTTAGGTTCCAACCATCCTGATGTCAACAATGACCCCACAAGATATTTTCTTGCTTGGGGAGACAAGACATTCACTTCTGGACAACATTACTGGGAGGTGGATGTGGCGGGCTGTTGCAATTGGATCATTGGATTTTGTGATGATTCTTGGACTGGGAGGGATGACATGGTACTAGGGGTGGAGGGAATGTTTTTGCTTTTTTGTGTCCAAGAGGGCGATCAGTGCAGGCTCTATACTAACTCCCCACCATTGCCTCAGTATGTAGAAAGGCCTCTTAGCCACGTGGGGGTGTTCCTGGATTACGAATGTGGTATCCTGACCTTTGTCAATGTGGCTCATAGTTCTCTCATTTCCAGTCTCCTCTCGTGTTCCTTCTCTTCTCCTCTCAGACCTTTTCTTTACTCTGGATACCCGTAGTAAACTAGTGAGGGACAAGTTTGGGCATGTCAATACCTAGATTGTCAATACCTAGATAGCCAACCTAGTACCTACTCGATGATCTTTAACTTCATCTTTATGAGGCGTGTTGATTATTTTATAAAGGGTTGATAATGTGAAGGGTACACATTTGTTTCACTTTTCATTTTAAATAAAAATAATCTTGCCAACACTACTGTGCAATCTTTATTCTACATCTTGTCTTATCCCTTGATTTCTAAGTTAGCTGGGGCTAAAGAATACCTGTGTGTGTTGACTCAGCTTAACGGATTAGTGAAAGAGCACAAGTTTCTTCTCACTGATGCACTTGAAATTCTTTCTTCCCTGTTCTTCCTTTGCTAAATCACATTTCTACAGCAGAAGGTTTATATCTGCCCAGTGCACAGGTATATTACAAGTGGGTGGGTAGAACAAAGCTTAATGTATAATCGACAATAAATATCATTTGAGTAAATTAATACACATATCTGGTAAGAAAAACACATTATGCCACTGTTATAAGTCCACTAAATATGACTAAAATCAAATGGGAATGCTAAGAAATATTTTTTAATAAAGATATGAATTAGGCTGCCTTTAAAATTCATAAGCTCAGCTAATTATAATAGATATGCAATACTGAGGGATACATATTTTAACGGAATGACATTGATAGAGATAAGACTGCATATCTTGAAGATTTTAGTAATTTGATTAAAGATACCAATAGTCACAGATATCTCGATTTATACTGACCAGATTGGCTGGTAAAACTCTGTGTGTGGAAAATAAAGAAAACCCAAGAGATGAGTTGCATTTCAAAAGGTTCTAAAGTTAATCAAACCTCAAAAGTTTCAAAGGCATCATTGAACTATTATAACTACAAGCATATTTTTATATTTATTTTGTATGCAGAATTATATACCCAATCTGAATATTCTTGTATTTAATTCACTTACCGGAAGGTATGGCATACAACAAACACAAGTGTTTCGGAACCGCAGTTCAGGATTTATTTGAAACAGTCTGGTAATGTCTCCTTTGGTGAGAGGATTTCTAGGAACAGAGTCTGACAATGACTGAGTCCACCCATGAGTGGTAAATCTCATCCAGTGGTAAATCTAAAATGAATGACTTTCGTAATGAATGAAGTATTTGATGACAGAAGTAATATGAACATATAATTCTGTAGTACTATGTATTTTAACAGCATTGTATTCATGAATTATCCTTATATTTTATTTTTTATTGTATATTAGAATTAAAAAATTAAGATGAACACATACAACAGTAAGGGTGAATAGCAAACATTTCTCGTAGAGAGATACACATGACTGAAGTGAACTTTAATTTGTGTTTTATTCCCTTCCATTATAAGGCTCGCTAGCATTTGAGAATTTGTTCTTGAACATAAATTACTTTACACAGTACCCTCATAAAAAGAATTGACATTAATCTTTAATATTCAAGAATAATTCATGAAAATATGATAATACATCTTAAAAATAACTAGCATTTATGGAAAAAATCCTATGTGTAAGCAGTGGGTAGTAGAAATTAAGTAAATTACCTTCCAGTGTTCACAATTATAAGCAGAAAAATAGAAATAATAATTTGTATTTTTTTTCAGATCAGGATATGAGGCAAGAAGAGTTAAGAATTCAGTTCAATGCACTGTTATTGAAAATTATATGCCAACACATCTGACAACATAGAAAATGAATAAATTTATAGAAGCATAATAACCTATCAAGACTGAATCATGAAGAAATAGAAAATATGAGCACTAGATTATTAGTTTACAAAATTAATCTTTACTAAGTTACTAGTAAGAAGATTTAAAGAGTGATCAAAAACTCCCCATAAAAGTACAGGACTAAACAGCTTCACTGTTGAATCCTTCCAAACATTCAAAGAATTAATGCCAATCTTTCTGAAACTCCTCCAGAAAATAGGAGGGAACATTTCCAAACTCATTGTGTGAGGCCATCATTACCATCATTACCAAAAGCAAACAAGGATACCACA
Source organism: Rousettus aegyptiacus (assembly GCF_014176215.1). Lineage (NCBI taxonomy): Eukaryota > Metazoa > Chordata > Mammalia > Chiroptera > Pteropodidae > Rousettus > Rousettus aegyptiacus. Next base: position 64,170,993 of record NW_023416308.1, read on the forward strand.
CACACAAAATATTGTAGGCCGATATAGCTGAAGAAAGTTGATTCAAGAATCCTCAACAACATACTAGCAAATCTAATTCAACAATGCATTAAAAGGGTCCTACACCATGATCAGGTGGGATATATAAAATCAGTACACGAAAATCTGTTGTGTTTCTATCAACATACAATGAACTACCAGAAAGAGAAATTAAGAAAACAATGCCATTTACAAGTGCATAAAAAAGAATAAAATGCCTAGGAATAAATGCAACCAAGAAGGCAAAAGATCTGTTCATTGAAAGCTATAGAGATTGGTGAATGAAACTAATCAAAGACACAAATAATTGAAAAGGTATTCTGTGCTCATGGATTGGAAGAATATTGTTAAAATGTTCATACTACTTGAAGTAATCTGTACATTTTTTGTCATACCTATCAAAATTCCGTAAGTATTTCTCACAGAATTAGAAAACAATACTAAAATTCATACGGAACCACAAAAGACCCTGAATAGCCAAGGCCATCTTGTGGACAAAGAACAAAGGGGCATCGAGCACTCTAATTTCAAACCATATTACAAAGTTATTGTAATCAAAACAGTACAGTACTGACATAAAAACAGACACGTAGATCAACGGAACAGAATAGCAAGCCTAGAGCCTAGAAATAAACCCATCAACGTATGGCCAAATTTATGAAAAAGGAAGCAGGAGTACATAATGGGGGAAAAGACATTCTTTTCAATAAATGATGTTGAAAAAATTAGACAGCCACATGCAAAAAAAAAGAAAGAAAGAAAGAAAGAAAAGAAACTGAATTACTATCTTTCATTATGCACAAAAGTTAACTCAAAAGGATTGAAGACTTAAACGTAAGACTTGCGATGTAAATGTAGAAGAAAGCAGAGGCCATAAGCTCCCTGTTCTTGGTTTTGGTGATGATTTTTGATCTGACAGCAAAAGCAAAGACAACAGGGCAAAAATAAACAAATGAGACTGCATCAGACTAAAAGGCCTCTGAACAGTAAAGGAAACCATCAACCAAGTGAAAAGGAAACCTACCGAATGGGAGAATGTATTTGCAAATCTTACATCTGATAAGAGATTCATATATAAAATGTATAAAGAACTCATGCAACTCAATAGCAGAAAAAAATCTGATTAAAAAATGGGTAGAAGATCTGAATAAAAAATTTTTCTAAGAAGACATACAGATGGCCAGGTACATAAAAAGATACTTAACATCATCTAATCATGAGGGAAATGCAAATAGAAACCACAATGAGTAACCACCTCACACTTGTCAAGGTAACTATCATCAAAGACAAGAGATAAATGTTGGTGAGGATGTGGAGAAAAGGGAAACTTTATACACCATTGGTAGGAAAGTAAATTGGTACAGCCATATGGAAAACAATATGGTGGTTCCTCAAAATATTAAAAATTGAACTACCATATGAGCTAGAAATTCCACTTATAAGTATATATATTCAAAGGAACTGAAATCAGTATCTCAAAGAGGTATCCACTCCCCTACTTTTATTGCAGCAATATTCACAATAGCCAAGAAATGAATACAACCTAAGTGTCTACTGACAAATAAATGGATAAAGATGTGGTATATACATACATAATGCAACAACATTGACCCACAAAAAAAAGAAGGAAAGTCTGACATTTGCAACAACTTGAATGAAACTTGAGGACATTTTGCTAAATGAAATAACATAGATATAGAAAGACAAATACCACACAGTATAACTTATATATGGAATTAAGAAAAAATTAAAAAGTCACACTCACAGACACAGAGAAGAATGGTGGTTTCCAGGTGTTGGGGAAAATGTTGGGAAAACGTACATGCTTTCAGTTATATGATGAATAAATTCTGAGAATCTAAAGTAAAGCACAGTGACTGTAATTAACTATATATATAGTATGCTTGAAATTTACTAAGAGAGTGAATCTTAAGTGTTGTCACCACACACACACACACACACACACACACACGCACACTCACACACACAAACATAAGCAAAAGGATAACTACATAAGGTGATGGATATGTTAATTAATTGTTAGTGGTAATCATTTAAAAATACATATCAAATAACCACATTATATACTTTAAATAATTTTATTTTCAATTATACCTCAATGAAGCTGGATAAAGAAGAAAATATAATAAAAATATATATGTAGTGTTCTGAAAATTAATAAACCTCAGCTACATGCTACAAATTGGGTAAATCTCAGAAACACAATCTTAATGTAAAAAAGAGGAAATCACAGAAGAATACACAGAGTACAATCTTTATTGAAATTTCAAAACTAACAAAACTACAATATATTATTGAGGGTTAGGAACAGTTGGTAAACAATAAAAGTGATACAAGTACTCGATATAAAACACTCTGCCTGACAGCTCTTAGGAGAATGGGAATACAAAGAGGCACGCATTGGGCTTGGGAGTTATAGTCAGTAGTTTATTACTAATTTATACATATTTTATATGTATTTTTGTATCTATTAGATACTTAATGAAAATCAGCAACAACACTAAATTCATACAATCTCAAAAAGAAACCCAAATAAACCAATGGTGTAGCCCATGTGCCCTGGAGTTCCCACTGCTTTTGGCTTCTGCAAATGGTAGACATGAGACTGCAGTGTCCGGCCTGAGCAGAGGGTGCAGAGGGTTGTTGTGGGAGGAGGTAGGGTTAAGGCACCCTTGGAAGTTGCTTTTTTCAACTTCTCCCTGAAGGGGAGGGGTGGGAAGAGAGCAGAAAGCCGCTGGAGGACCAGAGCCTGGAGACGGTTGGAAGCCTGATAGTGCCAATGTGACTCCTGCTGGCAGCCAAAGCCTATGGTCCTTCATGGGCACCAGAGTCAAGCGAGTACAATGTAGATGCTCATGCTTTCTAGCTTTGCTTTTCTTTGCCAAAAATTCAGAAAAATGCAGTGGGAAACTAGAGGAGTTAGCTTCCACTTTCTCACTTTCAATTACCTATTAAAAACAATTTTCTCCTGTTTTAACTTCAGTAGCTCTTGGCACATGGTCTCCTCCTGGACACACTTGGGACCATGGATTGTATTTCCCTGAAGCCCCAACCATCTACAGTAGCCCAACATTGAGCAGGGCCGCGGCTGAGGGTGCTTCTGCTTATCATAGGGGGAAAGGTTCACCTGCTCGTAATAGCTGAGAGGTAGGTGGCTGGCACTGAGATAGTTCTGAAAGCTGTAGGTTATATTTGTCCTCAAAAGAACAGTGCCCAGGGACATCTGGCTTTGGCATTTGGGATATATTGGGTAGAAAGGCCACTAATATCCAAGAGAGGCTTGCAAAATTCTTTAGAGAATAGTGCTTAGATGTCACCAGCAATGGGCAGAGCTCACGAGAATCAGGAAAACTCTTATCCAAAGGAATAGGACAGTGCCTGGTAGTCCTTGATGGAGGCTTCTAAAACACTGGACCCTCAAGGGCCATGTGGACCCAATGCCTGTAGTCTTTAGCCCTTGAGGGGGAAGATCTACACCTGGGAGTCTCCAGGCAAGGCAGGGCCCTGATGGACAATAGTGACCAAGATTCTAGAAATCTCTTACCTCCTCTTCCTTCACAACCTACCATTGATCTGATTGCCATAAAGGCCATGGGCCCTCTGCTCTTATGAGTCAGAGCTTTGCAAAGTAACCACCCAGAAGAGCTCTTTCACACTGGCTACCTCCTGCCATAAAGATGTGATAGAGGGATTACACTCACCCACACCACCCTTCAGTTAGGCTCACTCGTTACAGTGCAAAAAGGTCTTAGAACCTAAGATGGAAGGCTTCAGATGGAAACCCCACCTCAGCACCACCAAATCCTGGCTTACATGATTCATTCAGCAAAGCAAATATCTAGCAAAGGCCAGTGATGATAAACTTGACAGACTAGGTGAGTGCATACGTTCATTGAAAGATACAAACTACAAAAAGCTCACTGAAAATAAGAGAAGATAAAATTGAAGAGAATTTTCCACTCAAATGGCTAACCTGTAATCAGCTCTTTGTTCCACTTCTATAGACATGTTTGCTGAATAGGCTAAAGGGCAGAGTGACCTCGTGATCAACTGAAGACTCACCCTTCCCTTTGCGTGGTCTGTGTAGATAAAAAATGTATCCTCTTTGCTGGTTTTGTCTAGATAACAGATGTATGGCCTTTGCTTGTTTTATCTAGATAACATGCATTGAATCTCATGCTCTGTAACTGCCTTTAGCCCATAGCAACTCCCACGCTCTGTAACCGCCTGAGGAAAAATTAACCAATTGATTTATGCTAACTGTAACTGCATAGATAAGCCCTATGAAAGCAAGGTTACCCCTGAGCTTGGGGCCCAGATCTTCAAAGTGCTAGCTCTTCTGGGACCGCCAGTGTAACAAGCCTGAGTTCTGCAGCTCTCTGAGTGGTGGTTGGTTTCTTGCCAGTCTGATTCTTCTGCAACATGATAAATAGCTCCATATCTATTAAATAAATTAAATCTACAGTTTAATAACTTTCCCCTCGAGCTTTTGTTTTGAACAGAAGTGGAACTGCAGGGATGGGATTTGCTCTTCTAGCTCAGATAGGGATAATCCAGTAATGTGGTAGAAAAGAGTTTCCAGACATTTGACAATAAGCGGCACAGAGAGTAAACTGAGAGAGAGGTGCTAAAGGAGGGAAGCACAAAGCCAGTCCCATTTTACTGCCTGGAGTTTTCCAGATTAGCCCAGGGAGGTAATGGTCTCCCTGAGGTGAGGAGATAGTGTTAGAAGTTCAAGGAAGTCGAGGTAAATGGAGATCCCAGGACTGGGCACTAGAGGAGGTTGGAGCTGCCCAGAGGAGCTCTCCCAACATCTGCAGAGGCCCACAACTGCAGTCTACAGCTGAGTACAGATCAGGGAAAGCTTGTGAGGAGAGCACCTGAGGTCAAGGAAAGAACTCCGAAGGAGCAGATGGAGCAATCAATATCTGCAGCTCACATAGGGCTAGGAAGTGTTCCTACTATCCAGAGTGGGGAATTCTTACAGTACAGGGCATATTTGGAAGAGCACTCAGCAGGTATTGCCTCAGTGGTGGGGAAAATTCAACCCAGACTGAAGACCTCTGGTTCTTCCTTATGCAGTTTAAAGGCAAGTCTTGACAAATATGCTCTCAGAGTTAACCCTACCTACTTGACAAGCACATTGGATGTCTCCAACTCAAAGGAGCAACAGAAAAGAGAAAAATATAGGTGATTTTGCCTACACTCTTTGGAAAACAGGGGCCTCATCAAAATTTCTCAGCAATTCCTGTTCTACTAATTGTATCTACATTATAGTAATTTTTGTCAGTTCAATAACCTTTGTCTTTAATAATTTTTTATACATTCATTCATTCATTTGCTCAAATATTTTTTAGTGTCTCTCATTTCCTCAGGCTGGTATTTAATTATTGGAATGTGGTTATGAAGAAGACTGTCATTGTACTTCCCTTTTCATAACTTGAAAATTAGAAAAGAAGATCCAAATTCTGTTATGAGTTTTACCTAAAAAGTGTATAAACTGCCCTTAGGGTCATATTATGTGACCTAATCTAGTTCACTAAACTGAGAACTGATGAATGAATGGGACTTAGCTAGACAATGGAGGGAAAATGAATTCTACAGTGACATTGAGTTTTGACAAGAACTCTAGGAAAGAAGAATTCTGTGAGCTTTGCATTTAGCTGGATTTTCACACTCGAATATTCTTTGACCTCTAGCAAACTCAGATAGTAAATGAAAGGTGAATATTTCTATGAAATACAATAAAAGAGATTACTTTTATTTAAATAAAATAGAAAAGACAAATGTCCAAATGTAACTTTATCATCACTTTAAAAATAGTACAACAAATGTATCTCCTGAAGATAAAATAAAGTTAAAGACAATGAGATATAACTGATTTTTCCCCATTCAAGGAGTCACCAGGATACAAGCCTCCTCAGCTATTAGAATTCCCAAGATCCTGGTCAGGTTTGTGACCTGTTTCTGATCAGTTGGGTCCAAAGCAAATGAAAGGTCTGAGAGCGAAAGAGAATGAGCATGAGAGGAAATTACAGATAAGGGAACTTCTTGCAACATTAATGAAGCTTATTAAACCACATTCATAGTCTAAAAACACCCCTATCCAGTCCTGGGGTCTTTGAATATACTGGTGTATTAGTGGGGAGGTAGAGAAGAGATTGACATGGTCATCCATTTTGACACAAAGCAGTAGAAAGATGCCCTCAGAGTTAAGTAGCATATCATTCCTATTTACCCAGGATTCCTTGCAAAGTCCTATAATCCAATTACGGGAGTTTCCCACATCCACTTCCCAGTAATGTTTGCCAGAGGTGAAGATCTGAGCTCCCCATGAAGGAGTATATTCTGAACTTGCTGGATTATGGGACGTGTCTTGGTGGTCAGGACTGCACTTCAAATGTCTCAGTTCTTCAAACAGAGGTGCGTCATACTTTCTTATCTTATGGTCGAAGGTAATATACACTTGAGTAAAAAGAAAACAGTGAAGTCAAAGAACAGAGTTTAAAAATTGTGAGGACCAAGGGCACCAATGTTCTGGAAAAGATTTAACAACCAGATCTTTGAAAAAAAAAAAAAAACTACTTCGTTTTGTTTAGTGGGAGTACTCCTACCTCATCCTGGTTACTTTTGAGGTACCAACCATTTAGGAATTGCTCGTAAAATCACAAAACATGAAATAGTTAGTTTTCATGGATGAGTCGGTGATGCCTAACTTCAGAACATGCCTTTATCATAGTGAATGCAGAGACTATGTTGTTGGAAATACAGAGACAAGTCAGCAAGGGGTTCTGTCTCTCTTCGAAGCAAGTAGATTTCTAAGCAAATGACATGATCAAAGAAAATTTTGAGGTTATGTAAAGATGTAAGGTGTCAAACTCTGACCTATTTTCACCAGCACGTTGAAAATTTGAGAGCTTGTTCATAGATGCCAAGTAAATAGCAGAACAGCCCCTAACTCATGTAAACCTCTCAATCAACTGTCACAAAATAAAATAATCACAGCAATAAATATATTATACATGTAATTATTTATTTATTTATTTTTATTTATATTCTTTTTAATATTCTAGAATCTAGCAGTGGCATCCCCTTTTGATTATATGGCTTTGATAAATAGTGCATTGTCTCTTCTCTGGAACACAATTTCTATAGTGTTCGCAAAGAATTGAATGTTGGTTTTGTTGATTTTTCTGTATGAGAAATTTATTTTTAACTTAATTAATATATGCTTTTATCTTTTGGTTTAAATCATTGCTCTATTTTACCATTGTATAATTAGTTCATTGATATCAGCCTTTCTTCTTTCTAAAAATATATATTGTAAGGCTTTAAACTTTCTCCTAGTACAGTTTTAGCATATTATATATTATATTTAAAATATATGATCATCATTATTATTTCTAAATAGCAATCACTTTGCCTAAGATATCAGTATGTAACATTTAAACAAGCAAAGGTAAAATGAACTGGAAAGCCATATGTGCCTTTTTCAAGAAGTGGTTTCTGTCAGAAGTTCTAACATTGCACCATAGAATCAGAACCCCAGGTCAACTTCTCCTTCATCTGCCAAACTTGCCATCTACATTTGTCTCAAGTTTCCCTCCACATAATCAACCCTGTGTCCCATTTGTTTTGTGGCTGTACTTTCATTTATAAACATGCTTTTATACTTTTTAAAATCTTGTGATTTTTTAGATAACTTTGCTTAAATATTTTGATAAACATTTAAATAACAACATTAAGGTGCTTCTAAATATCTGAGTCTCTGCATGTAACCACGATTAATAACTAAGGGTTGAAATACACTAAACAGATATGCAGTTTAATGTCAGGGAGCTTTTTTTTTTTTATCATGATAAGTAATCATATAACTGTTGTATTTGTTTTTGACAGGCTTCAGTTAGCATCTTCTGTCAGTTAATTCACAATGAATTATAAAGTTAATTATAAGGGTTTACATATATACCTGATTCCCTGTTCTCTGAAAATAATAAGAGAACAATGAAGAGAGGTCATCCATGTATGGAAATGTTATTGTTGTCACACCAGAGCGCTGCCTCTCACCTCGGAAGTTGTTAAGCCTTTCTGACATCCCAGTGATGGCCCACGTGCTGAGCCGTGGCTCCACAGGCTGGGGCAGGTATTGCTGCACTAACTGACTTCTGCAAAACAAAAAAGACCTATTTCTTATCAGGCTCAGGGTCTCATTCGCGATGCATAGAAGATGCTTCCTCAGAATCCTCACATTTAGATTTAAAGGGTATGAATTTAACTCCACAAATGAAGGGATACTGTGGTGTTATTGTATTCTGTAATTTGCTTCCTTGCTATTAGTACATTAATCCCAGTAGAATATATCACCTCACGCATAATATATCTGTTTTCTTCTCCCTTCCAGGGAAGCCACAAAGCAATTCTCATTTAATTCCTGAAATTCAATAGGTACCAAGGTTTTGGAATTTGCTACCTTGTATAGAGGGAGCCTCAGCTCTATAGTACATTCTCCCTTGGTGATTTTCCCTTTCTTCTCTTCACACGATCTTTCTACCTGCTGACTCTCTAAGCTTATTTCTCTTTCTCATAAGAGACCTGGAATAATCCTCAAATAATGAGGACTTCGTAAATGACAGGCAAGAGGAATAACTGTCTTCTTACATGCTGCTGTACATTAAACATTTCAAATAAAACCATACCCCCTCAATCTTCACTTTTACCTAAAGGTAGTCACTAGAAAGCCTGGAAATCTTTTAGAGATGGGAAGAATGAATGCAGACAGAGAGAAACTCCTTATTAAAAGCATGGATCCATATCAGCAGAAATAGCCTGACCACTGGCACAGTTACCATGACTCGAATAAAGGTGCCAACTTACTTTATCACTATGTCTCCTGAATCCTGTAAAGAGAAGGAGAGGAAGGGTTAGTTTTCAGCATAAGGTGGCTCTCATATTTAGCCTAGTTTGACAATATGATACTGGACTGGAAAATTCAGTATCTCCAGTTTTCTTCCTTAGGCAAAATCATTTCTCATTCTCCTTAGCCTTGATCAAGATCAAGTCATGATCTTCACAAAATTTAAAATCAGAAGATATTCTTAGGGTGAACAAATGGCTGTGCTTTGTTACAGTCTCTAGCCAGATTCGCAGAAGTTTCCCTAAAGTTCTGAGAGGGGGGGCGTGAGCTCCAAATCTAGACCTTCGAAATAGAAAGAATGAATACATCCCACATTTCTACATATTTGCAAGTCCAGATACAAAACACAATTATCTATTCACAAGCTGTCCTGTTGCAGTTGGTCAGAAACTGCAGGTATAGCAGAACAATTTTTTTTAAATGTTCTTGATCTGTTCCTCAAAACTTTTCATGTAGTTTTTCTTCTCCTATGTAAAGCAAAAGTAACTCTAGGTCTCCAGGTTATACTGGAGGAACAAAACCTGCCATCACAGTCAGAAGAGGTAGAATTTGGATCCAGAAAAGTAATGGAGGTCAAAATGGTTATAAACTTCAGTGGATTTCAATGATTTCCCTGCCATCCTTCCTGAGTCCTTACCTGGAGTAGGTCCACATCTGTTTTCTGATATAGTTTTTTCAGCCCCTCATATATGCTTATCATGAGTTTCCTAGTATGAATCATCCTGATTACATTTCTCTGGAGCCGCTGAAAAATCATCCTGCCTTCACTTTCCAGGATCGCTAAATGTTTTTCCAGTTCTCCATGGAGATATTGATATACCTTAGGATATTCAGCCCTGATCATCAACATCCGTAGATTTATAAAACCCTGCAGTGACATTGGATTAAGTAATTAATTAATTAATTAATTAGGTTCACTGAATGTTGCTTTTTTTAAAACTTAAACAGTAGGTACATATATATATTTACACTGTGTGTTCACCTTCCATAGTTAGATTTCTTTCTGTCACTGCATATTTAACCCCTTTTACCCCATTTACCTTCCTTCTCCCCTCATCATTGGATTATTTAGATCCTATATATAGATGGTTCTATTTTTCCAATGTCATCTATTGTCTATGTGTTATGTACAGTGTACTTGTCTCAGTTTGTTGGGGTACTATAATAAAAATACCATAGACTTGGTAGCTTTGAAACAACAGAAATTTATTTCTCACAGTCTGTAAATTGGGAAGTCCAATATTATTGCCGACAGATTTGATGTCTGGAGAGAGGCCCCTACCTAAACAGCCATCTTTTCATCATGTCCTCAAATGGCAGAAGAAGCAAGCAACTTCTCTGGGTTCCCTTTCATAAGGTACTTATGCCATTTATGAGGACTTTGCCCTCATGACCTAAGCATCCCCCAAAGGCCATACCTCCTTGGGGATTAGAATTGCAAAATACAAACTTGGGAGTGGGGCTCAAACATTCAGACCATAGAAGTACTACATATAACTTCAAGCCTTTCCACTTCTAAGAAACCACATATTTGTTTTCTTTCCTTTTTTTCCCTCCTTCCCTTCCTTTTTCATTTATTTTTTCCCCCGTACCATTGTTTCTAACAACTTTCCCTCAAATTTCACATTTTCATGAAAAAAATAGGAATTTAAGATCAATTCTTATATTGTTTCCCATAATTCATTACATAATCTAACTCATAATCCATTCTCCTCAATACTAATACTCACAACCTGACTTTCTGGTATCAGTGAAAAGCAACAGTTTACCTCCTTAGGAAAATAGAAGGCATCAGACATGATCTAAAATTACCTCAATTTCCAAAACACTGTTTTTTACCAGTGCTTGGTTCTGCATGCCTCTTAATATCCAGGGCTATACCTATATACCTACCTCTTCTTTACTGGTCCATCTTGTCTTGTCTCCTTAACGATATTGTTTTCTAGATTACTACCCCACAATATTCTTTCCCTCCTTTGCTTTCTCCCTCTGTCTCTCTCTGTCTCTCTTTATCCTTCTGTCTCCTCTTTCAGTGTGTCTTTCTGTTTCACTGTCTCTCTCATTCAATTGCTTTTTCACACATGCTTTTTCCTTCTTTTCACACTGCCTTTAAATGTGCAAATTTAACAAACTGTTTTGGAAAACCCCAAACCTAACATTCTTGTCCTAGTTACTTTATCTAGCTTCTATGCTAACACTTTTATCCCCATCAAAGCCAGACTGATTGATCAACTGTGATCAAACTCACTGTGCCCATGTGTGCAATTTCAATCGTTTATCCAGGCAGCGAATCCTTCTTCTGTTCCATACTCTTTTCCGAACTACACATTTCAACTAACCAAGAGCCTCCTTTCCTTAAACCCAAATAATATGATTCATTCTTTCATTACTTCACCCTCCTTCCACATTTGACACTATTTACTACTCATTCCTTTTACCAATACCTTCTGTTAACTCTGCTCCAGAAAGATGCATTTTTCAGGAAGCTGCTGGTTCACTCCTCAGCTCCTTTAGATTTCTGCCCAGATGGAACCTTCACAAAGGGTCTTGCCTGACCAGTCTACATTCCCCAAACCTGGACTCTTTATACCCATTCCCTGCTTTAATTTCCCCCCAAGCATTTCACAAATGTGATATATTATGAATTTTACTTTTTTATTTGTAGATTGAATTTTATCACTAGATGATAACCTCCTGACGTTAGTGATTTGTTTCCGTTTTTGTCCATTTCTGTATCTCTTTGTTGGCTTAGAATAGTAAGCCCTCTTATGAATGAATGATTCATTAGAAAATCCAAACTAAATGATCAAGATTATTTTACCCCCTCCACCATGACATTCTCACAGTATCATGTACAGATTCCTGTTTAATGAATTATTATGTTCTAATATCACTTGTTTATATGTTTCCTTTAGAAGTGCTTGAGTTCTTTGAAGATAAATATATAGTTTACTTCTTCAGTTTTAGGTTTCCGATTCATTTTTGTGAATCAATGAATAATACAATCCCAAATCCTTAGTTCGGCATTCACATTCTTGACTTTGTCATAATTACATTTCTAGTCATACTTCTCATCTAGCTTCTATGCTAACACTTTTATCCCCATCAAAGCCAGACTGATTGATCAACTGTGATCAAACTTACTGTGCCCATGTGTGCAATTTCAATCCTACCTACTTTATACTCTATGTCCCAATTAATACAAGCTACTTGCAGGTCCCAAACAACTCTATGGTTGTTTTTACTTTTACTTTTCTTGGTCCTCAGATCTCCTGCCACTAACACCCATGAATTTACAAAGTCTACTACCATCATTCTACTACCTTCTATCTTAGCATAGAAGTTAAATAAGGTAATTCTACTACCATATTAGCATCAGATTGAGTTTTACTTGTTTGTGATGCTTTTTTTAACATTCAAATATTACTAAGCTCCTATAGAGCTCTATTTTTATCTCTATCCCAGTGATCATTGCATTCTATCTGTGACAGTGCATTTTCTTGTCCCTGCTTATGTATTCATAGTAAATATTGCTGTATATAAAAAAAATCAGGAAAAATCTTTCAGTTGCATATTGAGTTTTATGTGAAATCCTACACTGAAGGGCATGTTTCCCTATAAAGAAGCATATGTTACTCTTTTTCTCATCATCCACTCAAAGGACATTACGATTTAATTCAAGCCTTTCCACTGTGAGTTACCATTTTACCAAGGGAAAATAGGGCTAACTGCTTACCTCCCATACTCTGAATTTGTTGATCTCTTTGTTTAGATTTATCTGATTTTTCTGTTTGTTTTTCCAAATAGACTTCATTTGCATCAGAATATTCTCCTGCAAAAGAACTATAAATATGAGCTCAAAAAACGTAAATACAGTACATTTCAGATACAGTTGTCTCTCATTATTCATGGTTTTGCTTTCCACAGTTTTATTTACCCAAGATCAACTACAGTCTGAAAATATTAAATGGGAAATTCCAGAAATAAACAATTCTTAAGTTTTAAATTGTACACTGCACTGAATAGTGTGATAAAATTCTACTCCATCTCACTTGGGATCCAAATCATCCCTTTGTCCAGTGTATCTACGCTGTATACATTACCTACCTTAGTCATTATCATAGTTACCAGAATCACCATTACAGTATCACAGTGCTTGCATTCAGTTAACCCTTATTTTACTTAATAATGACCCCAAAGCACAAGAGCAATGATGCCTGTAATTTGGATGTGCCAACAACAAGAAGTCGTAAAAATGTAGGTATGTATAGAAAAAAAAAAAAAACAGTATAGGGTTTGGGACTACTGTAGTTTTAAGCAGCCACTGAGGATTTCAGATTGTATCCCCCTTGGACAAGGTGGGATGACCGTACCTCAAAAAGAGAATATGGGATAGACATGAGACAAAGAAACAATGAAAAGAGCAGAGATGTCATTGATTTTTCCTTGGGAACAGTAATTGTCAAATCTGAGAAATAAACTCATTATAGAGTTCCGGAATTTAAAAAATACATCCATTATCTGAAGAATCTGGCATTGATATTGTATGTAACCTTGTCAATTTTCAGAAGTGAATCTTGCTTCATATTTAATTTTGAAATATTAGCTCTCAGTTGTTCTAAGGCACTAGTAGAATATATTAGCCAGTATCTCTGAATCTGCTATTATTAGAACAGGTTCAGTGTAATCATGGCTGTAGTAGCAAATGACTGTCACTGAGACCAGATTTATCTACCATGTTACTCACACAAATACCAGCACCCTAATCCTCATCAACTTCATCATATTCCTGTTTCTCAACGCAACAGAATTTTAAATTAAGGAGAGAAAGGATATTTATCCTGTTTCTTCGCTGCTTTATCTCCCATTTTAGAACAGTGCATGGCACATGGTGTTCAGAAATTCTATGTTTATTGCAGAAAAGAATAATAATAATGATCAATGTACTTTTCCTCTTGCCAGTAGATACAGAGTATTTCACATTTCAAAGTGCATTCAGAGGCATTTCTTACCCTGTAGTGCTCAGCAACCTGCTTTACTGGACGGTGTCTGTGAGTGGCATGCCCTGGGGTGTAAGAGCAGAACAAACATAGCAGGCTCTTGTCAGTTTGACAGAAGATGTTCTGTATTGCACGGTGTATCTTACAGATTTGCTCAGCAGGGCTTGGTGATTGGCAGACAACTGACTCTTCAGTAGAAAGAGCTTGTTTCTTAACTAAAATAGTGCTTTCGAAGTCCATTTGCTGTGATATTGTCCTGCACAAAGGGCAGCGAGCAGGAGTTTGGGTATTTTCCCACAAGAGACATAGACAGGGAGTACAAAAGCTGTGCCCACAGGTAATGGTGACAGGGTTTAAGAAATAGTCTTTGCAGATGGAGCAGATGAGCTCACTGGAGGAATGCTGCATTAATAGAGAATCCATGTTTCTGAGAAAACAAAAGGAAAGGGAAATCTTTACCCCTGAGCATGTGAGCTGAGTTTAAGCCTTCTCTCACTAACATGCATCTACATGATAGCAGGACAGGCAATGTTTTGAATAGGATGGTGAGGCACAGAGAAAGTCTTATAGACTAATAAAATGCTTTATTGTTTCCCAACCTTGGCCTACAGCACTGCTTCTCAGCTCCCTATTAGAAACTTCGTACTTTTCATCTATGTTATCTCATTTATGAAGACAAAGAAATCAGAGGTCCTGAGCTCATCTCTAGTCAGAGACAGTGGGTCATATTTTGTCCCAAACTATCACAGTTCCCCCACGTTTCCTTCTCTGATTGGTGAGTGCAAAATATGTGCTCCAATGCTGGCCAATGAAACAAGAAAGTAAGACTCCTAGAAGAACTCCATAAAATGTTTTCTTGCTTCAAAAGAGACATGTTGAAAAAGAAACTGCTTTTTGTGTTTGTAGATATTATTTGAATACAATATCCATTTGCATAGACATTTTGTGGTCTATGAATTAGTCTAAGGACAAAAGCCAATACTCTGAGGATAACAAAAGAATGGAGAAAACCTGGGTTCTTAAGATGTCATTGAGCAGTAATTACCTACTTTGGAGAGGCCAACTCATAAAAGCAGAAGTAATGGTAGAAAATTACCATTTAATAGATACTATAAGAACTGAATCAGGCAAGAATCGTTAATGGATGCTTAAATAACTGTTTTACCCTTCATATTAGTTCTTAAATTCAAAATAGAAAACATACCTTCACAACATGAAAATTAACTATGATGTGGTATTCTTAATATGTTCTCAGGTGAAAAAATTAACAGACAATAAGGACATTATTGGGACATTAGGGACATGATAAAGATAATGGGGTCTTCTTATTTCAGCTCGGAAATGTAGAAGTCTGGAAAGAAAAATGTTAAACAAATTAAAATTAACCACTTTTTTGAAACCAAGTACCACTGATACTTTTCTTGATTGTATTGCATCTACTGTTGAGACCAACGATGACATTCTCTACGTATTTTATTTGTAGCTAACTGATTCTGTCTTAAAGTTTTCGTGCTCTTCTGAAATTACCCATCTTACATGTTGTCTACATTTTTTTTTTCATCAAAACTTTAACATACTCATCATAATTATTTTAAATTCCTTGTTGGATTGTCTTTGGGAAAGATGGGAATATCTGACTTTCTTCTCTTCTCATGCACACACGTGTGTGCAAGCTCATTCACTCACACTCAGACAAACGTTTTTCAACAGTGTATAAAAATCACAGTGATTACTGATTAGTGACATACATTTTAAAACATTATTTAATTCCTGTAAGTTTTCCTCATTCTTTATTTTTCCCAAGTAGGATATAAGTGCAAATGATTTCACTATATGGGGGTCTTCTCTCTCTTCCCCTCAATCTGTCTCTCAATATATATAAAACAATCTTACTAGTCAATTTTTTGGCTAATTTTCTTAATGTTTCCTCCAATTGAACACATTAAAAAATATATATACCTGGTATATTAACAAATATTAACAAAATTATTTTAAAAACCATTTCTGTTACAAATAAATGTAATTTAATGTAATTTTTGGTTATTTGGTATTCTACAAATTTTGGGCAAGTAGCAAAGTCATACGTGCGTAGTTGGATTAGGAGAGCGGAGGCAAACTGCTGTCCCTATGGTATCCACAGACCTTTGAATGAACATAACGAAGATTCTTTCATTAACAGAAGCAAAGCACAGAACCTGCCAAGAGACTATGGAGGGGAATCTCCAGACAGAGGGGGCAGTTCTTACTATGGCTCTACTTTTTTTAAAGCCTTTCTGAATAACTGCTGTCACCACTGAGGTGATTTCAGTTAAGGCTGTTCTACATTAATATGCTTGTTGAACGATGGTCCTGTTTCTTTTCATACAGGGGTCAGAAATGAGGCTGGATCTCTGATTAGAGGCTTTAGTAGAGGCATCAGGAAAACTACAGGAGAAAAAGAGCAAATGGTAACCAGAAGCAAGGTAATCTTGTTTTATACAACTCACTTTCTTCACCTTCTAGTTGGTGCTTTTCCTCAAGGAACCTTCGTTGCCTGGTCCTGTCTGCCCCCAGGACCCTGAACTGATTCTCTGAATCTCTGCCCAGACTAGCCAGAATCCGCAAGGGGAGGAAATGGAGGAAGGTGAAAGAAACTTCCCTTCCCAGGTGTGCTGCGTTTCCTCTCTGAGAAAGGATCCGTCTCAGAGATTAACATTAACACTGACTTAGCCTAGTAGGTGCATCAGAATCACCTGCAAGAGTTTATTAGCACACAGATGGCTAGGCCTCAACCACAGAGATTCTTGGTTCAGTAGATCTAAGGTGGGGCCAGAGTTTGCAAATCTAACAAATTATGTCACTATGCAATCTGCTGCTGGTGCTGGTTCCTGGACCATATTTTGAGAACCTCTGACTTAGCTCAATGTTCATTAAAGACAATACTTTAGGTTGTACAAGAATGAACAACTAAAAATATATATGTATGTATGTATGTATGTGTGTGTGTGTGTGTGTGTGTGTGTGTAATTGGATAGCATAGGGTGAAAGTCTAGGCTGTGAACTTGCTGCCGTGGTGGAGAGAGGGGAGTGGTGGGACTTGCAGGCCCTTTCGCCCGTATACACCTACGGTTCCCTGGGAGGGGTGCAAGATGGCTACTAGGCAGTGCCCTTGATTTTCAGGGCTCAGGACATCAAGCAGCAAGGTATAGGCCTATTGTCCAGGGGTCCAGGCAGCCCTACCTTTGGACCATTTTCTTCCCTATCTCATTCTCACTGCTAGTAAGTGATCAGGAAATGTGTCCTCACTAAAAGAGTTCTCAAAGTGTGGTTCTCAGAACCCTGGGGGTCTGTGAAGCCAACATTATTTTTAAATAATATTTAGACATTACTCACTCTTTGGCTTAGATAGCTTTATAAATGTTATTTTAAATCATTTAGTAAATAATATTTTATTATTTTTCAGTTCAATTTCTAATGCGGCATATCCTGACATAAATCCCATAAATAAAAAACTATTTGAGACCTGTAATAATTTTGCCAGCCTAATTAATGTAAAATTTACATAACATAAAATTCATCCCCTTTATACACAGAGAGGAAATTTTATAAATTTTGATAACCATTGGTTGTGTTTTCAAATGTATGTAAATAATCTTACAGTTAAAAAATATTGACCTGTATCATTCTATTATTATTATTTAGTTCTTGTAGAATAAAGTTAACTATTTCTTTCTAGATAGCTAATGAGACTAATAATACTTCAGGTTGTTTTTCTTTGGCATAAAAACTTGAATCCCCCAAAATAAACTAGAATTTATCTGTTAGAAAATTGTTGTTTGGCTGCTTAACAAGAGCTGATTTCTGCATCGATATATATATTTTTTTTATGAAGAAAGAAATTATAGATTTTAAAAAAATACTTTGTGGCCTGAGTCAAAACACTTCCAGTCTTTTTCAGGAATTTATAGTCAGGTATTCGGAGTCAAAATATATTAAATATTTTTGTATTTTATTGTCTCTTTTAAATTTTATTTTTAAATTTAGAAACATGGATTTTACTGTTAGGATTGTTGTTGTTATCTTTAAAATTTAAATTACATTGTTTCCATTTAGTTTTATGATGTTTTCTTAGAAAAATATTTAAGGGTATGTACAAATCGATCTACGGGGGAAGATATTGAATATATACAGGTAGAATTTGTCCCTGGATCTCATGGGAACCATGCAAGGGAGTATGTACCTCTGAAATCTGTTCCAGAGGCAATGGGCCTTGCGGGTCTAGGACAAGTGGCGGCTGAGTTCAAGAGGAGGTTAGATACTGCCCCTGGTTTCAGCATCTTTGTACTAGAGGTAGCTCCGCTCCAACAAATCCAGCTCAAGGCCTGGATGGGTAAACGGGGCCTTCTGGTGTCCTTGGAGCAAACCATAGAAATCTCCACTTCGCCAAGGCACCTCATAGCTACACGTGGGCGGGGCCGGGGGAACAGATCCCACCTCGTCCAGAGGCAGCGCATCAGACCAGACATCGGCTCCCAGGAACAGGTAGGACGAGAGGGCTCCCATCTCCCAAGTCCTGGATCTCAAGAGAGTCTAAGGGAAAACTTTAGGCTCCATTAGCCCTGAAAACTTTCCTGGAGTGGCCGTGGCCCAGGCACCAGGAGGGACCGTACGGCGTAAAATGAGCGGTTCTCCAGTTTACAAAACGCCGGTGTGCAGACCGGACTGTCGGTGCCAAGGAATCCTGGCGGCTCCTGAGGAGACTGTGCTCAGGAGGGAGGTGGTCCAAGTATCCACACGGGGGCAGGATCTACCTGCGGCATCTGCGGGGTCCCTGGACGCTCAGGCCTGGACTCAAGGGCCGGAGGCCTGATTTACATTAAAATTATTAATTATTATTAATTATTATTATTATTATTTTAGGTAAATTTAAATTTGAACTGAAATTGTGTCCTGCGAGGACTCTCGGTCCAGAAGGAGACCCTACGGTCTTTTGCGGCTACGATCCGGGATCCCTGGCTCATCCAGTGCTCAAATTGACAACGCCGCATGCTTTTCTCCGGACTGGATTCCTGTTCACCCGCGAGGACCTACGGGTGACTCCCTAACTCAGAGCCGTCTCCGAGAACGCATGGAAAGAGGCCCGCACAGCTCTGAGGTCCCGGGCAGAGTGCGGGCGGGCGGGAGGGAGCGGCAGGGTGGTCTCAGAGCCGCTCTCTTTCCTCTTTCTACGTTCAGCTTCTGCATCTCCTGCGCCTTCCATCCTAGCGGACACAGGTCTACTCTGCTCCAGGACAGAGCGGGCAGAGTCACTTGGAGGGGCTGGCTCCCAGAAGAGCTTGTGAACCTCTTGCACTTGGTTGAAAAGTAATTGTGAGAAAGAAAAGACTGAGAAGCCTGCGAGGGGAAAATGGTGGCATCCTCATTTCTTGTGGCGTTTGCCCTGTACTGTTCCTTCTCAACATGAGGAGACTAAAAAGTTCAGGCTGGGAGGATTCAGAAAAGTCAGGTCTAACTAAGTGAAGCATCTGGGTCCTTCAGTCAAAAAGCCAGAAATGCCTCTGACACTGAGTTCCTAGGTTCCTGGCTTCAATTCCATTTCTAGAGTAAAAGGGAGAAAAGCTGTGTGGTGGTGATCAGTTCACAGTGCCTGCCCGCTCTTCTTGGTGAGTTCTTTCAATTGACCCATATTTTTAGATTTGGCAGGAAGAAATCAACTTATAATTTGTATGTGTGTGAATCAACTGTGAGCCAAGCATTTTATAAGCACTAAATCTAATCTTCACGTACCTAATATTTGATTGTAATTTTATTCCCAGTTCATGAGGTATTTGATGAGAAAATGGATAAGTAAAGAGATTTTTATTTTAAACAATGCCATCTCATTGTAATAGAAAATTTAGAATTTTAGCATATATTTGCCCAGTACTTATGGTTTTCTGCCTCTTACTGATTACACATACTGGTTCTTTCTCCTCGATAGATTAACTTTTATCTCAGTACCCCATGCAACTATGATAAGGCTTATAAACAGTAGATGCTGAATGAATTTGTAATTGTGTCATTTAAAAGCAGGATTCACAAGGAGAGGTATGAAACTTTTAAGTATTGTCATTATCTTCTGATACTGTAATTGTATGCTTATAAAAACACTTGTAATGAAATATTTTACTAGGACATCAAGGAATAAACTCTCATATCCCAACTTTTTTCACATATAAAGGATATAAGTACTTATGCAATGCTAACGTTTAAG
This sequence comes from Rousettus aegyptiacus, assembly GCF_014176215.1. NCBI lineage: Eukaryota > Metazoa > Chordata > Mammalia > Chiroptera > Pteropodidae > Rousettus > Rousettus aegyptiacus. Next base: position 64,191,178 of record NW_023416308.1, read on the forward strand.
AGAAGAAAAAATGAAAATAGCCAGGAATGTTTAGAAAAGTATAATGAGGTGGCACTGGCTTTAAAAAGACTTTTAATATATCGGTAAACCAAAATAATTAAAGCAGAGTGATACCAGTATATGAATTCACAGACAAATCAGTAATCGGTGGAATTTTTTTAAAAAAATACATATACATTGGGGGTATAGTGAAGGTGTGATTCACTCACACCTGGAACATTAAGAAGAGGTTGAGGCAAAAACCAGAATAAATTCAGACATGGCCTGGAAAATTAATGCCAAGAGTCAAAGGGGGCTGATTATAATAAGCACTAATTCAAATGAAAAAAAAAAAAGGAGTTTTAAAAAATTTAATTTCAGAGAAATAAGCCAGACAGAAAAAGTTGAAAATCACATATATCACTATTATGTGAGATATAAACCTTAAAGCAAGAAATGAACATGACAAACAAACAGAGACTCATGGACATGGACAATAGACTAGTAGTTATCAGAGGGTAGCAGGGAGGTGGGAGGAGGGAGGTAGATGGGAGAAAGGGGGTCAAATATGTGGTGATAGAAAGAAATCTAACTATGGGAGGTGAACACACAGTGTAAATATATATATGCCTTACTGTTAAAGTGTACAGCTGAAACATTGAATTTTGTTAACCAACGTCACCATAAAAAATAAAAAAATAATAATATATACCAAATCGAAACAAATAGGACTACTGACAGCCTCAGAATAGAAGAATTTGATAGGAAAAATGCAAGGAATTGACATAACCAAATTTAAATTAAGCAATAAAAAAATCAGTTGACATCAGGGAATTGAACTATTCAACTAACAAGATTAAGTTTACTAACAGATATCAAATCTAAGAGAGTAGTTCCCCTTATCTGCAGTTTTGATTTCCAAGGTTTCAAGTTACCTGCAATCAACTGTCGTCTGAAAATATTAAATGAAAAATTCCAGATATAACCAATGTATAAGTTTTAAACTGCATGCCATTCTAAATGGTGTGATGAAATCTCACATCATCCAGCTCCATCCTTGCCTAGGATGTGAATCATTTCTTTGTCCATTGTATCCACACTTTACACACTACCCACCCGTTAGTCACTTGGTAGACTTCTAAGTTATCAAATCAGCTGTCTTAGCATCGTGCTGCCTATGTTTAAGTGACTCATTTTACTTAATGGCTTCAAAGCACAAGAGTAGTATTGCTGGCAATTTGAATGTGTCAAAGAGAAACCATAAAGTGCTTCCCTTAAATGAAAAGTTATGTATACATAAGAAAAAAAAAACAGTAAATACAGGGATTCAGTACTTTTTGAGGTTTTAGGCATCTACTGGTGGTTTTATAACATATCCCTCATGGATAAGGGAGGGCTACCGTAGTTACAGAACGCATTATTCTCAAACATATGTGTCGATCATTTTCTAGGACCTGAAGAAAGTCTAAAATAATGCAACAGATAGTCACAATGTACACATTTAGACACATGAATAAAAGGGATTTTTTTTTTTAATCTGAGGAAGTAAATGCTTAAAAGAAGTATAACCAATGCCTATGTAAATGAGGAACTTTTATAAGTGTTCCCTCTAAATTCAGAGATAAGAACAAGAACAGTCACTATTACTGCTTCTATACAATATTGTACTGGAGGTCCTAGATAACACAATTTATAAAAATAGTGGTGGGGAAGAGAGAAGGAAACAGATTAGAGGATCGGAAAGAAGAAAATAATACTGTTCATGTAATGATATTGGTAAGGAATAATTAATTATATTATAGAAAAAACCTGTATATCAACAAACAAATGAAAAAATAGGAAAAGTTAGGAGCGTGTATTTGAAATTAAAAGATATTTTTTTAAAAAACCTACAAAACTTTGAATATTCTAGTACCTTAATTCATTCCACTTTTGTTTCTTACTAACTTCCAGGTTCAATGGTTTTTTTCAGTCACTTAAATTTATCACAGTTCTTCCCACCTCAGGATCTCCACCCATTCACACGCTAATTACACTCATCTGTTTTCAAAGGTCACTTCTTTATACTAATTTAAGTTTACATTTCATTATATATTTCCTTAATACTTCCTCTCCTTTTATTTCTTTCATAGTACTAACCCAAATTGTAGTGAAAATTCCTATAGTTATTTGTTCAATGCATTGCTCCCTGATTATATCCTGCATGAGAGTAGAACTGGGACCTGTCTTGATTATGGCTGCTCCTCGGTATATAGGATAAAGAGTTAATAAATAAGCAAGGAAACGATCCAAGGATACATTCAGATGTATTATTTCAACTATTGAAAATGTGTTTATGTATTAAAAGGCAGAACCTCTTAAATCACAGTGACAATAATCCCAAAACAAAATTTCATTTTCTAATAGATATAAATTTATATTAATCCTCTGAGTGATTTTAGGGAATCCTATATAAATCTTAAACCAACAACATTTTAATCTCATTTTTAGCTTTCCATTTGTGCATGATTTCTACTGATTGCCTGTTGTCTCCAGTTACTGGCTAAATAAAAGTAGTATTATTAATCCATGTTAAGAACTGTTGACATTTGGAATAGGATAATTATTTCTTTTGAGGTATGGGGGCTGTCCTTTGTCTGTAGGATGTTTAGCAGAATCCATGGTCTCTACTCACTAAACGCCAGTAGTGACTTCCAGTTGTGATAACCAAAAATGTTTCCAGACATCAACAAATGTCCTCTGAAATGAAAAAAGCTACTGCCAGTTGAAACTATTGCACTAGTTACTAGAAAAAAAAATAAATATGAGACATGGATCCGATCCTTAAAATAGTTTAGATATACTAAGTGGTTCTTAAAATCTTACAATCTAGAACATATAAAGTAACGTATAAGAGAGTAGAAAATTCTTTTGTAAAAATGTAAGCATGGCAGTCAATGAGTAATAATATGAAAGAAAAATATAAACAAATTAGTTATAGTCTAGCCACTTATTTTTTATAAAAAACCACACATTTCAATATATACAGAGTTACAGATAGATATTTAAAAATAGGATATTAGAGAGAATAATAGCCTCTACTGTTGCAGAAAAATCAGACTGGTGAGAAACCAAGCACCACTCAGAGAGTTGGTTTATTATGCCGGCGGTCCCAGAAATGCTAGCGCTCTGAAGATCTGGGCCCTAATCTCAGGGGTAACCTTCACTTTTATAGGGTTTATTTGTGAAGTTACAGATGGCATGAGCCAATTGGTTAATTTGTCCTCAGGTGGTTACAGAGCGTGGGAGTTGCTATGGGCTCCGAACAGTTAGAGAGAACAAGCAAAGGGGAGGGTGAGTCTTCGGTTGATCTTGAGGTCACCCTGCCCTTCCGCCTATGTGGCAAGCATATTTACAGAAGCAGAACAAAGACCTAATTAGAATGTTAGCCATTTGAGTGGAAAATTCCTCTTCATTGCTACTAATGTGTTGCAAAGAATCCCTGTTAACATCTTTAACATGCATATGATTTGAACGTGACATTTTAATTCAAAATTATCTGAGATACAGAAGAGAGCCTCCTTGTCTTTCTGTCTTTGTGCATTACAACCTTTCTGATAGAGAAAATATGAGAACAGCGTAAAAGACCCATAATCATTAATCATTAACTGAAATACTATGCAGCTGTTAAGAATGAAGGAATTAATAAAGACACAGTATAACTATACTAAATTTTTAAAAAGTAATTTATACAGCTTGTCTTTAAATAACATCATTTGGTTCAACTTCATTTCATTATATGTTGAGGAGGAAAAAAAATTGGTTGTTAGCTGGGGCCACTGTCTGTGTGGAGTTTTCACGTTCTCTCCACATTTTTATGGTTTTTTTCTGGGTGCTCCGATTTCCTCCCACATCCCAAAGATGTGCACGTGAGGTGAATTTTGAGTTGTCACCATTGTCCCAGTCTGAGTGAGTGTGTGTGATGGAAGGGCCTCCTGTCCAGGGCTGGTTCCTGCTTTGTGCCCTGAGCCATAGGGAGCGTTTTTGGTCACCTACAAACCTGAACTGGAATAAGTGGGTTGGAAAAGTAAGATAATGATCTTACTTGTTTTTATTAGTCTTTCCTAAATGTATGCACAGCTTACATTTATTGCAGTTTTTAATATTAGAAGCATTTTGGAAATTTGGCGATGTTTTTGTGACTAGGAACTTCAGTTAGACTATGGAAAATTTAATACATCAATTTAAAGTTGCAGTTTCTAAGAACCTATGACATTAAAAATATATATATATCTAGATATCTATACATGGACATACACTAAACAATGAGTATGGGCATTAAGAAATATCTAGACTGAGTAAATGGTTCTATATTTTAACTTTATGCAATTGTAAGTTCTCTGAGTACTTTGTATGCTAGAAGCAGGCATTACTATTTACTTTTTAAATTTTGAGGAAATTGGAGAGTCACATGCAGTTGTAAGCTATGATACAGAGAGGTTTCTTATGGTCTTCTCTCATTTCCCCATTGAATGAGTTCTGAAAGACCTATTTTAACCAGGGATAAGCAAAAGCTTAGGGTACCCCCAACCCCTGAGATGGAATTGATGACTACTGCCACCTTGTGGAAACATTTTCCCATTACAGGCTATTAAGAAAAGCAATGAGAGTGTGTAATCCTCGCAAAAGCTATTTTCTGCTTTCTGGATTCCTTAGATATGGTAGAACTTTAGAGAGAACCTTTTACTTTCTCAAAAACAGCTGTAGATGTTTTCATCAAGGACTGTGGTATTTGTGTTAAATAATTTGTGTTAGATAATTCTGACTTAAAACTACAAACCAACCTGGATTTTTTAATTCTTTCTGTGTAAAATAAAAGTTCAATCTAAAAGATTCAGATGAGGTCTCATCCAGGAGCCTGTGCCAGCCCCCTGGGAACAAGCTGCTTCTGCTCCTCAGAGTGTGCTCTCTGATTCACCCCTCTGCTGAGAGGAAGAAATTAAGCCAGGAACCTAAACAGAATAGAGATATGCCTGGGGCTCACAACCCTGTCACCCCTGGAATCAGCACAAGCCTTTTAACTGTCTCCTCAGCCCTGCCAAGCACAGTTCTTATGTAGAATCACTGGGCGTGGGTGTGCTGAGGTGGTAAACTGGGTCCTGCTCCCTTAGACCTTTCTATGGGGTCAGGGACCAAGCCCTCCAGTCCAAAGATTTCTTTCTATAATTGCTCTTGGATTTATTTATCAGGATTACTGTCTGTTTGCCCCAAAGACTGAAAGTGTCATCACGGCAAGGATTTTATTTGTATTTTTTAATGGTTATATAGTTAGGATCTGTAATAGTGAAAAGCATCAGGTGGACCAGATAAAAATTTCTTGTTGAATGAAGGAACGAATGAATATAATATGCAGTGTCGCATCACCCCAGACTGGCAAGAAAATTAAAATATTCAATATCCAGTATTGGCAAAATTATTCAGCCTCACTAGTAAAAAGTATAATATGTAATGCTCATTTTAGAAAATGTTATATGATAAACATAAAATTATTCAGGCCCCATAAACAAGTTGTATATATTTGCAAGTTGTATATCTTTGTGTTAGGCGGAATTATGCGCCCCCTACCCCTCGCCAAAGATGTCCACACTCTGAATGTCAGAAGCTATGAACACGTTACCTTGAATGGCAAAAGGGACTTTGCAGATATGATTATTATTAAAGACCTTGAGATGGGGAAATTATCCTGAATTATCTTGGTGGGCTCAATCTAATCACAAAAATTCTTAGAGAATCTTTTCTGGGTGCAGAAATTTGTGTTCTTTTAAGCCCCTAAGTTTGTGGTAAATTGTTATGGCAGAAACAAAAACCAAATGAAACCCTAGAGAAAGCCTTGTACGTGTGCCCTGTAAAAATACAACAGACTTCTTATATTAGCAATGTTAGTATAGATCAATCTGAAAAAATGAAATGATAATCAAAAGTATCACTGACATATAATTTATTGTGCTCATGGGATGCAGTATTATAAAAATTGAATAAAATATACACAAACAATAAGTGAGACATCAAGGAAGAATTCCAAGTGGCTGGGGAAAAGAAACACAGTGAAGAAATAATCTTATTCCTGTGACTGGATTGAAGAACACCGTTGTGACTGATCTCCTTTCAGCATCATACTTCCATGTGCCTCCTCTTCCAGTATTCCTAGACTTTCTGCCTATTTTTTCACAAAGATATTTTCTATCTGATTTTTTCAAGTGTGAAAATGATCAACTTAAGGCCTTCCTTTAAAACAAGGGCATGTTTGTAGAATTTAGAGCCCTCAAAAGTTTGAAAGGTTTAAAAGTCTCAAAGACTAGTCTGATTTAGGTCACTAAAATGGGGGGGCCAAGGGTGTTCCTATATTAAAATTTTACCATAAAATGAAAATCAGTTAGTAAAAAAGAGAACATATTTTAAAAACCTCAGGAAATGTGTGTCCAAGTTTCCAGACATTTACTAAAATCACTAACTGATGAAATAATTCTACCTTTTTACAAGTTAAAAATAAAAGTCCTTGAGGTTTCGAAATTTAGATATAAAGGCAGTATGTGAGCACTGGTTTGTCATAAAATCAGTGGCTTTGATGAGATAATGTCTAGGCAGATTAGCAAAGGTGTTAAATTAATTTTGTCCTCTGATTTGAAGAGACCTAGTCATTATTAATACCTATTTGAAGACTACTGCAATGCGATCACTTAGAAAAAATGGGTGTGATCTTTAGAGGTTCAATATAAGGAGATTCAGGGAGCCAAGTTCATTTTCCGGAACAGAGAGAGTGTGTTTGGAACTCACCTGGCTGGGAGACTTCTGAAAGCTACTGCTGTACTTGGAAGGCTTGATCCCTGAGATGACTTCTTCCCATGATCATTTCTATAACAAGCACTGGTGAGACCATGAATATGCTCCTTAGGTGAATAAACAATCGACTAGAGAGGACTGTGACTGTCTTAGAAAAAAAAAAAAAAAGTATTTCCTAATTTTAATTTATCACCAAACTGAGCTTGTTTCTATGAAATGATGTTGTTTACCAACTTAGTGAAAACAATCCCATTCCTGTTTTGGCAACCTGGCTTTTGTGTTGGAATTAATTGTAGTTCTCTTATTTTATGTATTCCTTATTTGTTTCTATGTATTATAAGGACTCAGAAAGTGGTGGGCAGATGTCTTGTAGTTTTGTACTTGCTATAGATTTAAAACCATTTTTAAGGAATATTTGATTCTACATGTAGCACACATTAGAGTCTACTCTAAAAGTGGTATGCACCTATAAACACAAGAGAGAAGATACTGTGTAATATATAATTAGCACATTTGGTGATTTGAGGAAAATATTGTTTTAAAGTAAAGTAAATGTCTCAATCATAAATTTTCTGACTTAAATTTTAAAGAAACTAGAAAAAGATTGGGCTGGCAGAAATATAATAATGGTGAATGTATAGAAATATGAAAAGTTTGAGGGATGTCTCTATTTAAACTTATATGAACATGAGGACTCAATTTTTTTAATCAAAATATATTTTAAAATACATGATTTCTTCTTTAGTGCTGATTATTATTTTTATTATATCCAAATTGCATCTTAATACAATCTGAAGGAGTGCTTGATAGTTATTTATGGGACTTGAGGAGATACAGCCATTCTCTTTAATTTTGGGTTTTCTTGATTAGAATGGTACAGATTAACATAGCGAGGAAGACAGATTAAATAGATCAATATATTTATGCAAGTAGATTCTAGATAAAATCTGATCCAATTGACAATGTTCAGTTAGTTTCATTTGTGTTAACTCTTAACATATTCACAAAGTTTTTTGTAAAAAAAATGTTTTGGAAGGTGGATTCTGATTGAGATGAAAAAGGAGGTCTGAGGGAAAATGCCTGACAATTATATGAAATAATGAAAATAGAAGGTAAGTTAAATATCCTGTGCTAAATCAGTAACTGGTACTGAGAATTATGATGGATTGTTAAGCATTCCAGACTCCCTGGAGCTATAAATTGAGTCAAATTCTTGAAACAAGCTATTTAGAGAAAGTAATACCATGACAAAACTAGCGTTCTTTTTCATTCAGGAGAAAAGGGAGCAGGAGGTGGGTAGAGTCAGTGAGAAAGCCACAAAGTTTTCTACAGATCTTCAGGGCTCTCCTAGTCTTGGCTTCCATTTGTATCACAGGCACTATCAAGCCTGTTCTGCTCCAGGCACAGTGTTACTGAGTCACAATCTGAGTCAAATTTTACTTAGACCTTTGTGTCTCCAGGGCAGAGAAATAAACTCCTGATTTTCTTCCCTTAGAAAAATGAATTCGGACATCTCACAAGCCTTCCAGAAAGAACTCACCTGTCTCATCTGCCTGAACTACCTTGTGGACCCAGTCACCATGGGCTGTGGGCACAGCTTCTGTTGGTCATGTCTCTGTGTTTCCTGGGAGAAAACTGGGAGCCCTGCTCAATGTCCTCTATGCAGGCAAACATCACAGCAGACAAATTCAAGATCAATGTTATTCTGAAGAATCTGATGTCCACAGCCAGAAAAGTCAATCTCTGGCAATTCCTCAAGTCTGGGGAAAGTATATGTGGGCCACACAAGGAAACAAAGTTCTAGCTCTCAGGAACACAAAGTTCACAGACACTGCTCCCTTGAAGAGGCAGCTGAGGATCCCCAGTGAGTGAAGCACTTCTAAAGTTGGGAGAGAGAACAATAAAGGGATGAGAAGGATGTGAGGGTCATGATGATAATTAAGTTCTCTCTTTACAGAATGTCAAGTGCAAACAACTTATGTACCAGTGATGAAGCTGTGAGGAAAACATATTAGTATACATGCATCTAATGGGAGAGTAATTTAGTTAAAGGTCATTGTTATTTTGATGATATAGCATTATGCTCAAGGCATGATAAAGCCTTCACTTTGAGAAAGAGTCTCTGGTGTAAAAACTACAGATGCAAAAAGGATTTTCCATGGGGTGCATATTTGCTAGCATTGGACAAAAAAAGTAAGATAAATGACACTAGAGTTAGCAGGGGACAAATATCACTAGTTCCAAATTCTGATGCAAGATGCCTCATTATCTGAGAAGTAGCCATGCCAAGTAAAACCCTCATTGTGAACCAAGTCATTTGTCTAGGGAACCCAATTGCATGGTGGTACTACAGTCTGAAATCTCCTAAAGTTGATCATTACTGAGGGCGAATATGTTAATGGGATAATTCTTCCACGCTGCCTAAAGTAATTATATATATCATTCCTTAATTCTTTCCAACATTCGGGGTGTGAAACCTAAATCTATTTGCTTTTCTGGTCCTAAAACCCACAGTTGTTTTACAGGCAAAGCTCTCAAACCAAATGTGATCCTTATGGGAAAAAAAATCCAAGAAATCCAAAGAAATCTAGATAAAAATTGCAGAATATCTGTCTTTTGGATGGTAAGTATGAGACTGTATTTCCCTCTGGCCATATTTAATATGAAGATAGTGTGAAATGCAAAATTTTGCCCTAGAAGTCTCCACTGACCCTCAGGACAAGGATAAGCCTTTGTTTTAAAGTATCTAGACTACTTAGCCCCCCCTTTTTTTTTCAACAGTATAACCGACAAGAGATAAAGGAAGTGTCTCTAATATTTACTGCTGTGTTCTCAGTATATTGGCTAGGACATCAGAGGTACTTAACAAATCTTCGAAGGAATAAATTAATAAATGGGTGAGACTATTATCTTATTTGAAAGGGAGTTTTGCTATAAGAGTTAAGATATAAATTCAAAAACTTAAATTTTCAGAATTTGCAGCCAAATTTCAAAAACTGATTAAATTACACAAGTTGAGTTTAAACTCCATTGATATTTCACTGGCCTGAGAAAATGTCATCAGTGTGTGAGGAGTTGTGCCCTATAGAGACTATTAGCATAGTGATTAGGATGTGTGTGTGTGTGCGTGTGTGTGTGTGTGTGGACATCAATGACTTTCATTTATAACTTAAAAAAGGTAAAAAGTGATTTTAACTAATGTCTTTGAAAACTTGGACACATGTTTCCTGAGGTTTGTTTAAATATGTTCTTTCATGGAGGAAGTTCTTATTTTTATTGATTGATTGACTTTTGCCATTTTAAGATAAGACTTTTTAATATAAGAACACCACTACAGAATAGAGATTTCTCCTGCCACTCATGCAATGGATCAAAACCCCAAAGGCCTCCCAGTGACAGCAGGACAGGAGTCTATGTCTGGTGCTCCCTACCCAGGTCTGAAGAGACAGTATAGAAAGGGCCCAACTCAGAGAAACTCCTGGGTCAACTTTATTAATAGCTTGCATTGAAACAATACAGAAACAATGCAACAACAATGGAAAGATTATAAAATTTTTTTAAAGGAGTAACTCCCCACTGTCACAACTTGATACTTAAATCTGGATACTTCCCTTTCCTGATGTATTTCCCACCAAATGATCAACTTTGGAATGCAGAGGCTTGGAAGGAGTGAGAATTATGACCTAACCTTTAAATCTCTCAGAATATCTTTTTACTGCATATCCATTTCAACTGGATATTTACAATCATGCTTTTTAAAAAAGATCTTGAATTCCAGATGTACAACCACTCTCATTTAGTTCCTTTATTGTGGAAAGCAGGTCAAGAACCTTATTTTCCAATTCTTAACCACTTTTTCTAGCACCATCCTTTCCACAGTGAAGTATTGAAACATAGGTTAATTAATACAATATATCTTTTTCTAAAATATTCATAAATGTTTCTAAGAATGATGAAATTTGAGTGATTTCATTTTATAACTTTGATTTCCTATGTTCAAGATAAGCTAGTTTGTGCTCTGTAGTTTAAAATTAAGATAACAGATTTACTTACATCAGGAAAATCTCTTCATAGAAGCACTTAAATTATATAAATAACAGGGAGAAGGTGTGTGTACGCTGTGGAATGGCTGCCATGTCATTTTCATCTTGGTAGTACTGCCTAACCATGTTGTCAGTCAAAAAACCATCATGAGTTTATGTCATTATATTTAAATACAATTCTATTCTATGTTTACCACATAGGACCATGTACAGAGTGAGTGTCCTGGGTATACCTTCTCCAACTCAATGAATTGATTTTTATAGTAAACATATCGATTATATTGGTGATAAATTGAAATGTTGGCCTCTAAGATCACTGAACTTGACTAACATCTGTGAGTTTTTATTTTTAATTTGATATCATTTGGTACTATGAGTTGTTTTGCAGTATTTTTTCTTGTAATATAGAAGCCTTTGTATTAGAATATTAATAAAATCCACTAGTTAAAAACATATACAATATCATGGAATAAACAAGTAATTATGAAATATTGTCATTTATATATCAGTTTAATAATGTAGTATATTTTATTAAATGATGCCCCATAATTCAGAACGCTTAAGTTGCTTTCTCTTTATTCAGCTACTGATAATGCTACAAAATCGTCTTTTTGCATATATCTTTGTGAAAAATTCTATTGGAAACATTGCTGGATATGATGCTGATGAGTTAAGGATATGTGGATGTGATTTTGGTACTTACCACTAAACTGTCCCGTTACAGATTGGGATGGTCTTGCTCCGGCTGGCTGGCCAGGGGACTTTGAGCAGGTCTCCTAAACCATCCACTGACTGAGAAGTGTGGTGAGGTGGTCACGGCTCAGACATAGGGAAGAGGGCACAGTTACAGGGCTCTTGTAACTCCCCAGGACCAGGAGCCAAGATAGCACCATCTGAGGCATTTGCCTCTTGTAGATCCCTAGGAAGCAGGTTTTGAAAAAGGACTAAACCCTTGGTAGTGATGATGGCTGAGAGTGGAGGTGAGGGTGGTAGCGGGAACCCGAGGGGTGATGGAATTTCAACCAGATTGTCCACAACATAATCCTTACTCCCTATACACAGCAGCTCTTATAACAGCTCTGCTGAGACTGAAATCCATGTCCCTTTACTGGAAGCTGCAGAGGGGAGGAGCCAATAGCAAACAAATGGGCACCTCTAACTCCTGTCCCTGGGTGGGTTGGGAATTTGGCTCCTGCTGCAAAAGATACACAGTAAATTCTCTAGTAGTTGACCTGAGTTTCTGCCTCTGTCTTATCGTCATCTGCTACTTGTTGGTAGCTAAGGGTTCCATTTCCCTGGCCAGAGGTTGACAAGATTATTGGAAGAGGCCTCAGCTACTGAAAAGCTGTCTATTGCTGGGGACAGCTCTGAAAGTTAAGTCTTATGTTTACAGATGGTATAAAAATCAACTTTCAAGTAAAAATAATGCTGATTAGCCCAGATCCAATTATTTTTATTAGTTTTGTATAATAAAATTACCTTATTTTTTATTTTTTTGAGATCCGATGGGACTAAAAAGAAAACATTACTCTGACATAAACGATTGACCAAAAAATAAATTATTCACTGAGTGAGAGCATTTAGTGTATACTGTTTTTATGTTTTCTTATAAGTACAAATAGTTTTGTTCATTATATTAAAGAATGTGAAATCCTAAAGAAAAACAAAAATTGCCAGAACCCTATGAAAATCACCATTAGCTATATAAAATTGAAATATACTAAAGGCTTTTGAATTTATATATACCCACAGTTTCTTTCATTTACTGGTATTTAAAAGTAAGGGAATAGCCACAATATATATTCCATAAAATGGGTAATGAATAATTATTTTTATTTAATGTAAAAAGTTATTTACATTATTGCTGTAATTAACAATGCATTACATATATTTCGCTACATTAAAATGATCTATTTCATGTTATAAAATGTTGGAGGAATGACGTTTAAGTTACAAAAAGACAACCGTATTTTCGATTTGAGTTTTCAAACACCTAAACAAATTGGGTGGAATGTGCCCATCGTACTGAAGAAAAATAGAATTTCTGTAAATAAAAAATGTGATAAATAAGACTAGATAGTTGGTGAAGAGTTTAATGAGCAGACTAATCACAGCTGAAGAAAGGGTGAACTGGATGATAGATAGGATACAGAGGGCTTCACAGACAGAGGGAAACTAGGGGAGTGGTATTGAGATATGGAAGATTATGGTATAATATCAGTACGTAATATGTAGATAGTATAAGGTATGAATAAATAGCTCTAGATAGAGCTTCCAAGGAAGATGAGAGTACTGGCCTGATTATCCTGTGATTTCTAGTCGAGTTAAGGATATTGATAATGCTTGCATATATGTAAATGTGATAAGAATTACAAAGAAATGCACAGCGTATGTTTTCAAATAAGATTACTCCAAACTGGATTATTAAATTGCAACATGATGGATAGGTAGAGACAGTAGAAAATTATTTCTAGATTGCCAGGGGGTCTTTACAACCATGTTTTTTGGGAAGAGGATGCCTGCTCCCTCCCTTGTATTGAATTTTACCTTTTTTCAGACACCACACCTGTCATCTATTATTTTACTTCCTGATAACAGTTCAGAAAATAAAGCAATAACCAGAGAACATATTGTATGCCATGCATCATGGGTGATGATTTTCCCAAAATGAATAAAGGACAAATTGATATGTTTTTAATATTATCACTATATTTAATAAAAACAGTAAATGGATATTCATGACATAAAAAGAAAACTAAAAATAAAATATAACATAGTTGTCTTATTTGACAAGGCACAAGGAAAAGGACTTTTAGATATTGGGATTCCCCTGGCATATGGACAGATACCCAATTTGCCTGGTCAGAAGTGACTACAACAAAAGATAGGCCTGACACAGGGAGAAAAGGCGCAAGAAGGGATGCTACATATAAGGGAACTTCGAGCAACATCTACAAAGCTCACAGTTCTACCTTCATAATCCAGGAACACTCCTATTCGGCCAATGGGCCTTGGCACATATTGCATTAATAGTGGGGAGGTGGTAAAGACATTGTAGTGAACGCTTTCCTTAGCACACCCTAGAAGAAAGAGTCCCTTCTCCTCATCTATCTGGACATTCCTATTCTTCTCTTTCCAATAATCATTACAGACTCCAAAAGCCCAATCCCAAGAGTCTTCCACTTCTATCTCCCAGTAATATCTACCAGAGGTGAAAGTCCGAGTACCCCATGCAAGAAAACACTCAGATCTTGGAGCAATACACGGTGCTTCTTGAGGATCACATCCAACGCTTAAGCTTCTCATATCTCCATACACGAAGACATGACTATTAGTGCTGTCACAATCCAAAGTAATATTTACTGCAGAAAGAAAACAAAAAACGTATGTGGGCACATATGTAAATAAAGGGAATTTAAAGGCCTGAGGGAAAAGCGGTTCTTTTAAGATGTTACTTTTTCGGGAACAATGAGGTCACAACAGCAAGGACAATTTTGGTTGTCACCTCTAATAAAGTACAGAGATGACCAATACCTCTGCAGAACAAACAAATCACAGACAGCGAACATATTTTTGACAATTTAAATGCCGAGAGTCAAATAGAAGACATCTGAGTTCACTTTTCACAGCAAATTGGCCAGTGAATAATATGCCCTGAACTCTCTTCAGTTATCAAAAGTCAGAATGAGAATATTTCTTGTTTCTAAATTATTACATCCTCATTTTGGAAGGGATGTAAAGATCTGTCAATTATTCAACCATTTTAGAAGTGGTTTCTTAAAATGAATTTCACAAAACCCTTCACCAGTCTCTCTGGTCCTCTGTCCTCTTTCTGGGCTGCCCAGTATTTTGAGATTTAACATGTAATTCTTTAGATTATGAGTAAACTGTTTTTTGTTTTTAATTTTAGTTATTGTGTATACAAATATTTCTTCTTTCAACTTTTACATATCAATTCAAATGTTTACATTATAGAAATATGACCTTGTAAAAAAATACAAAGAAACCCAACAAGCTCCAGTAAACTATATATTGCCAAAAAACTGCTCTTCACATTTCAAAATTGTATATACTGAATGAATATACAATTTTGTATGTAACATTGAATAATTAACCTTAAATCTGAGTATTGCTTGATTTATTAACTTTTTCATTTCCAGCATCATTATTTTTACCCATTAGGTAATTCATTAGTTATGAGCCTGGATCATAATTCTGTTTTTCACTACCTTTCACTTTTCATATTATAAATGTGACTGTAAAGACATGTTCAGTTAAAAAAGGTCAATCATGTAATCCACTAATGTATGAAAATAAGCAACACACTTAATAAAGGAGGAAAGATTACCTGTATGATCCTGACAACACATGATAGCTTATGGAAATCTGGCTGCAGGGCCTGCCCTTACCTTTGAAGCAGCTGAGCCTTTTAATCAGTCCAGGGATGGGCCCCATGCTGAGCTCTGGATTCATAGGTTGGGGCATGTACAATTCCACTATTTCACTTCTGAAAGAAGAAAGAGGAAGTTATCATATCTAAAGTTAAAAAAAAAAAACTTCTTATTTATAAGACGCTTTAACAGAATTTTTTCAATCCATAAATTTGGAAATCAAAAATTATTTGTCAAATAATTCTTATTTTCAGTTTCTGAATTTTCAAGTATAATGGATAAGTCTGAGTTAGAATTTTTTTGCACAGGACTTTCTAAAAATCCTTAGTCCCTTATGCCCTTGAGAACATTCAGGAATGAAATCCTGGTCCAGTCCTCACCAGGCTCCACTGAAATGCTCCCAGTCTGGAAGTGCTGGAGTTCTCTGAGGACTAGCAGGCTTGTTGCATACATCTCAAGAGAGAGGCTACCTGGAGCCAAGCTGCCCTCGGGACTTCATTCTCATACCCAGAGGATCTGTTTTATCTATTTGGTATAACTGTCAACTGCTCTATCCAGGAGCAACACATGACCAGGGCTTCTTGCTGCTGGGATACCTCCTCTCCCCACTTATCCTGATCCCACTGGTGGCACCACTGAAGTATTCGACTTTTGCATCATGTAGAAAATGCAACAACTTCTCATGTAGGCTTTTGAGAACTTAAAAGGAAATCAGGAAGGTTTTTTTTTTTTTTAATTAATTTGTTCTGCAACTTTTCCTTTTAAGCTGCCAAATAAATCTAGAGTATGGCAACAAAAAGGATGTCTACATGGAGTGAGGGAGGAGAAAATTGACCCAGGAAAAAAGTGAACCAAGATCATAATGAGTTATGCCTTCACTTTAGCAGATTCTGCCTGCTATCTGTGGATATTGAAAGAGCATCAGATGGTATGAAGGTAGACACTCACCTGTGCAATATGTCTCCAAAACCCTGTGAGGAGAAAAATAGAAAGGCTTAGTGCTTTTTTTTCAAATGACTCTTCCACTAAGTCCGGTGTGAGATTTTGAGACAGTTCTAGAAGTTATTTTCCCGCTGTATTTCTTCCAAGAAAGCATTATCTATTTCTTTTTAAACAAACAAAAAAACCAGTCTACCATATTGTCCTGGTAGAGACCGATTCTTGAAGACTTTGTGCAAGTAAAGCAGAAAGAGACCTGGAGAGTTACTGTGCTCTGCCATAACATTGATTAAACATTCAGCATCTTTCCTATTTCCAAAGTGGGTAGACCCAAAAATAAAAGTAATGCAAGTCTAGATTCCCAAATCTCCCCATGTTGCCATGTAGATGAATTAACCTAAATATCAATAAACAACCTACTATATTGTGAATTTTCACAAAGCCAAAAATACCATTGATTTTTAGATAGGGAGTATAACTCAAAGATCTTAACCATTCCACAAAGTTTCATTTCTCATACATAATGTAGGAGAGATCTTTGGTCTATAGAGTCCCGGGGAGAGACTCCCATCAAAGTAATTGAATTTATAAAAATAGGTTTTTGGAAACAAATGATGTAAAAGGGAGGTGTATTTCAGTTGAAGGAATACCAGTGCACATGGGTGTCCAACGTCCTGATACCCCACGTCTCAGTTCTTACCAGGAGCAGCTCGATATCTGGTTTATGGCACATATCCTTCAGCTCTTCATACATTCCTCTCAAAAGCTCCCTCTTGTGAGCCATCCTGGCTTTACTTTCCTTGAGTTGCTGAAAAATCTCCTTGCCCTCCTTTTGCAGCCTCTCTAAATGATGTTGCTTCTCCTCATGGAAAAATGGAAGCATCTTCTCATACTCAGCACTGATTGCTTCTCTCTTCAAATTCACATAATTCTGCAATGATATTGAGTTACTCAAAACATGAACCCTTTTATCTATTTCCTATTAAGTCCACTGATTCTTCTTTGACTCATGAAGATTAATTATATTTAACTTATAACCCTCAGTCTTGTCAATTTTCAGAAGTCACAAAAATTTTCTTTCTTCTTTTCTGCATTAAGGTTAAAATATTTTTATTTGACCAATTGCATCTACTTTATTCATAATAAAGTATTTGACAAGACAATCATAAAATCAATTTTGTGGTTTCTTTCTTCCAGCCCATATGTGTGAAAAAAGCAACACAGTTCATGCTTAAGAGATTCTTGAAGACTTTGTGCAAGTAAAGGAGCAAGAGACCTGGGGAGCTGCTGTGCTTTGCTGTAACTTTAACTTCAGATTTACATTGATGGCATTGTAATCCGTTATTTAGCCCTGTTTCTGAGATTTGGGGCAAGGTACTTAAACCCATTATGTATGTTGTGACCTCAGACTGAGATGCTCGTCCCCTTGCATTTCATCCAGCTAAATCCTATTCTAATAAGATTTCATTTACGATCTGACTCCATTATTATTTCGACCTTAATTCCTTTCATTCTCCTCCTAATTCACTGATTCTCGTCCTCCCCTGCCATCACAGATCTTTGTGGTTTCTCGAATGCCCCCCATATATCTCCACGTGCCGTTCTCTCCACCTAGAATTTTCTTTCTGTGCCTACCCTTATGGTTGCCTTTCTCTTCAGGTCTCTTTGCAATGTGAATTTTTCATTGAAGGCTCCTCTAATGATACATCCTATTAAACACTCAAACCCTCATCTCTAGGCACTATGTTCCTGTAGTTCTTTCCTCTTTACTGCTTTATTATTCCCCAAAGAACTTAACACACTCTAAAGCATCATGTATTTTATTTATTTACATGTTGACCATTTGCTGCTCTGATTTAGATTGTAAGTTTTGTTAGGGCAAAGATACTTTCTATCTTATTCCAGCTACATTTTCTAGGTCAATATTTGGCACAGATTAGGTGCTCATGAAATGTTTGTTGAGCGAATTCATATTAGATATCACACCTTGACAAAGATGACCATCCAGAATGAGAAAATCACTTATTTTTAAATTCCTCTAAAGTACTCAGAAAACTTCTATTTAGATACTAGTTTCTGTATTTGGGATGTTTACATGTGTCTGTCAAGATACAAAGCCTCATCTCCCACCATTTTTTTCATCATATATTATATATTATTCAAAATTAATTACTTAAGGTACTTAATTTCAGGGGTTCCCTAGATTTGAAACATTGCTCTCTTCTTAACATTTTCCAACTGATTTCAAACATTACTTGTCTACCAGTATCCGTATTGATGCTTACATTGCCTCACTCAGGTGCTTACTTCACCTGAACTTTTGATGGCTGCCAAATGTCTTTTTTACTCAGTATTTACCCCATCCTTCCACATATGGTGTTCTGTGGAATGGCCCACTTTCTGTGGTTGTTGATATAGAAGTAATAAGTATTGCTTTTCCTGGGAATAAACTAGCATGCTTATGGTAGATATCTGCAGTTTAGTTAGAAATCCTGACTAAGAGCCCTACACCCTCTCTCTGGTGATCATCCTTGCCTATCGAATCTCAAAAAGTATTGTGGTTTCAGATTAAGTTCCTATTTTAAGTCACTCATATGTCTACCCCATGTTCACGCTGAAGGTCGAAAGAGTACAGTACTAACCTTCCAAGATCTTACAGTGATAGTTTCCACATTCAGATTTCTGTCATTTTCACAATATTTATCCCATAAAGAGCGCATTTTCTTCAGGAGTTTCTCCTGCAAAAGAACCACAAATCAATTGGAGCACCAGTGAAGAGGAAAATGTAATATTTAGACCTAGTATAGAGAAGGGCCCCAGAATGAGAGGTAAATTAGCTCCTTTGAAAACAAAAGGGTCATAGGGTGGCCTTGCTTACATCATATATTTGTCACATCTGGAAAGCTTCAGGCTAAGGAACTCAGGACAGAGATTCTGAAAGCGACACCTGGATAGACTAAGCCGACGCCCAAAGAAACAGACCCACAGGAATTTCATATTCCTTTTAGAGAGGTGGTTTTTCAGGGGCATCACTCACCTGGTATTCCTCAGCAGCTCCTTCAGCAGACCAGTGTCTGTGAGCCTCGTGCTCCTGAGAGCTGGAGCAGTGCAAACAGAGCAGGCGCCTTTCATCTTCACAGAAGATCTGCTTTGGCTCCTGGTGTGGCCCACATACATTTTCCCCAGAGCTGAGGAATTGCTGGAGACTGGCTTTTCTGGCAAGGAGAACCAGTTTCTTTATACGAATATTTGTTTTAAAATCTTTCTGCAGTGTTGTTCCCTTGCATTCAGAGCAGCAAGCAAGAAGCGAAATGTCCTGCCAGCTGAGGTAGAAACAGGGCCTGCAGAAGCTGTGCCCACAGTCTATGGTGACAGGATCTATGAAGTAGTTCCTGCAGATGGAACAGGTGAGGTCCTTTTGGAAGACTTGCAAGATACTGGAGTCCATATTTCTGAGGAAGAATTAGCAACAGGTCATTTCTGGGCCTGGGTTGGTCGGTGAGAAACTTCTGAGCGGTTATGTGAACATAGTGATAGCCATACTTTTTTTCTCTTAGCAATACTTACTAAAGCAGGACAAACTATTCTATGACAGAAACAGAAAACTGAGGCACACAAAGAGTCCTGAGGCTTCATAGCAGACGTTATTTTGATGGCTCACGACCCCTTCCACACCCAGTTCCTACAATATACAAATTTTTGCAAGTATCCATTTTCCTAGAAGTGGATATGACATTTGAGTCCTGATCCTAATTGCTCTACATCATTCAGAATTGCTCCCATTTTCTTTTCAATAAATTGTCACTTAGTGCAGGAGTGGGAGATTTAGCCCGTAAATCTATTTTAGCCAATTAATATGAGAAGAAGGATGGTTCTATAAAATGACTTCAGAGAGAGGATCATGAAAGCCTTAATTCTCTTCTTTAAAATAAGAAAAGAAACGAGAACACGAATTAAACAAATCTAGATTTACTAGAAGACAAAAGAAATGATGAAATAAATTGGGCCTTTTTTTCCCTGAAGGATTGAACTAACTTCTGCCCATATATGTTATCTTATACCACCACAGTAAGTGGTATTCCTATAAGTATCGTAATCTATATTTCAGGCAGGAAAATAGAGGCTCAAAGTTTACATAAACATTTCTCTTGATTTTTTTAATACAAAAGAGTAGATTTATTTTAAACTAAAATATGTATAATCATATTTTAACTACAAACTATTTTGACAGTTCTAAGGAGCTGACTTTTCTTTCCTTACTAGCACAACCAAATTAAGGTGAAAAGTGAAAAGATTAGAATTGCAAACAGACTTCAGAGGCCAGTCAGAGTCATTTTCAGAAATTTTTAATTGGGTTGATTTCTAAACTAGGGTATTTAGTGAGCCTTCTCATTCCCTAGTTCTGCATCCCTAATCATTTCTTAATGGTCAAAAATTATGTCTGCAGGCCAAGAGTCATGAAAAGACAGCATTTACAGTATTCGACAATAAGGTCTTTTTGATACACATTTTATATGTGTGTGTGTGTGTGTGTGTGTGTGTGTGTGTGTATAAACTCCATATACTCACTATGCATCCATACCTGTAGCAGCAAACACTATATTTTAGATACTTTGCTATAAAGTTATATATTTGGCAACTACCTTCTGAGTTGTAACAACATATTGAACAACCACAAATACATAATACAGCAACAACTTACATATTAATAATTCATTACAAAGCAGAGTAAGGATATGCATGACAAATAGTATAATTTAATAGGTTTAAAATGAGATATTTTTAGCACCCAAATAGAAGGAATTTCCTTGACATGAATTGCTCTCACCTCTGGGTTCTGTGAATGGTTTCCACAGGAATCTTCCAGAAATAATTGTTAAATACACCTCAAGAGGAGGAGTTTGCTGGCTGCAGTAGTAACTTTCAGAATTCTCCAAAGTGTAGCCAATGTTAAGTGCAGTTTGTCTCCTTTAATGAGAAATAAACTTGTCTCAATTACGTTTTTTATTAGAATCTTTGAAGATCATACCTACCTCTTTAGAGGTATTGTAACTCCCAGAAATATAGCAAGGTGACAATGGATATGTACAGTGTGAATAACTCCCATTTTCCCTGTCGATTAACACCAAGTTTTGTTTCTAAAACAAAGTGAACTGCTAATCAATGTACAGGATAATCCCTCAACTACACCAACAGGAAGCAGTCTCTAAAATTTCATTTTTTCTCCTTCCTACCACTTTAGAAGAAATCATTGATTATCCAATACTTGGGGGCCATTATCAAATTTATAAATGATTTGCCAGTCTCCTGGGTAAAAACTAATTGTTTACGTTCCTTTCTCCACATTATTAATTATAGTTAGCATTATTTTCTGTTTATTTGCTCTTTAATCTTCTTTGCCATGAATAAGCTCTTCATAAAATTGTCCACTTTTCTATTGGATAATCTATTTTATTTTTATTTAAATACAGATTCTTCACTGCGTTTGTGCACACAAATTCCTTTCTTTTTAAAATGACAAGTCTTACACATTCCATTATTCATGGTAGCTATATTATATTAAGTGCACAAACACTCTATTAACAAGAACTGAAGCATTACTCCTAGTGGAAATACAGGTTCATTTCCTGTGAACCTCTGGTCACAATATTTTTACATTAATCAATCAATATATAATCTTGTTTTGTGTGTGTTTCTGTTTAAAAACATCTTATTTAATATATATTGCTAATAAATTAACATTGAATTCTTGGCCAACAGTACTATATGTAGTTCATATCTTAAGGAAGCTTATCTAACATATATTATCTCCATAATTCATATTACAATGCTTCAGCACTAAGGTTGAGGGCCTTTTTAAACAGTAAAACCACCAACAAAAAGCCCCAAAATGCCCAAATATGGCAAAATGTACATAATGTACCATGGAAAATACACTTGCTTAGAGAATGCAAGCTGAAATAGGAAGGCAGAGTCTCCTTGTTGGAACTTAGCTTGGAATGTTCTACTGGCAGAATTCAAACTTTTCCTGGTCAGTGCAAGTTCAAGGATGACCAGGAAAGCACCACAGATATTAGTTTTGGGATTACAAATAAATTTTAGTGAATAGGCAAAATTGCAAATACAGAACCTGCAAATAATGAAGATCCACTAAACTTTTATTGGTATGCTAAACTTTTGTGTTTTTATATGAAAATTCTAAAGAGAAAGGAAATTTTGGGAGGAGCTATTCAAATATTTTCTGAGAGAATTCTTTACCAATGGACCACAAGATTGCTGATTAAAACTGTTGTAGCAGTGAAGAATATATCAGTCCATTGTCACTCAAGATTCAACCAGAGAAGCGGAACCAGTAAGACGGGTGTACATTTGAAAAGATTCATATATACATTTACTACAAAAAATGAACTTAAGTAATTGTGAGGGCTGGCTAAGCAAGTGTGAGATCTATGGTAAAGTAAGTCAGAAAGAGAAATCACCAGTAGGTTGGAACCCCATGGTCATGGGGCAAAGTGTCACTGCCTGTCAGGAGTAATTGGAGCATTACAGATCCATTTGTTATCTGGAGTCTTGTTTAAGGATTGTGTAAGCCTTTCTTTAAAGGAGTTCTGCTGATAAAGTCAGGCTCCCCTGTGAATTTCTCTAGTTTATAGTCAAAATAAGGAACTTCACTTACATCTATAAAATCCCCTCAAAGCAGCACTTAGATTAGTGCTTGATTGAATAACTATGCAAGAAGTATATATGCTAAAAAAAGGTTGCTGCCTTCATTCCATCCTTATAGCTCAGCCTAGCCAAGTTGGTGTGTTAAAAAGCTATAAGGTTACATATGTCGTTAAATTTAAAAAATATAAAAATAGATCTCCTTTATCCATGCTAGGTTTACCATACAGGAATACCCACAGAGTGAATGCTCTGGAGCTACCTCCTCTAACTCAATGAATTGATAATTTTTGTAAACATTTCTGATTACATTGTTGGTAAAAGATGAAATTTTGGCCTCTAAATCATTTATTGTGAATTTGACTGACATCAATGAGATTATATTTTAAATTTGATATCTTTCAGTACTGTGAATTGTCTTGCAGTGGTTTATCTTGTCATGAGGAAGCATTTGTTTTAGAATATTAAAATCCATTAGTTAAAAATATAAAAAATATTATGAAATAAACCAGTGATTACAGAAGATTATCAAAAATAAGGTTAATAATTTATAATATATCTTATTAAATAATACTTTACATTTCAGAACATTTAAGTTATTTTATGTTTATTTATTCAGCTACTGAAAATACTACAAAATACATCCTTTATGTATATTCCCAATTCTGAGAAATTCCTTTGGAAAGATTTCTAGAGATGATGTTGCTAGGTTAAAGGATATGTGTATACAACATTTTGATAGTTACCACTGGACTGTGCTGAATTTAAAATTTAAGTCAGAAAACTAATGTTTCTTAAGAGACATTTACTTCACTTCAAAAGTGAATTTTAAACTATTTAACAATAATTTACCCAAATTATTCACGCATTATCTAGGTAAATATTATAGAATATTATCTATAGAGATATGCACCACATTTATGTAGACTGTAAAGTATACTGCATATAGAATCAAACACTCCTAAAAATTTTTTAGGATCTACAACATGTATGAAACTATAAGATATCTGGTAATTACTTTCCCAGTCCTTATAATATATAGCAACAATTGGCAAACAACATTTCACAGAAACAATTGCAGTTTGCTGATAAATTAAAACTCACCAAAGCTTGCTCTAGAAGTAGTAATATGAAGTCAGCTCCGGGATCAAGCCTTCCAGGTATGAGAATTTTCAGAAGTCTCCCAGGCAGGGGAGTTCCACACAAACTCTCTGTTCTGGATGAGAAGGAGCTTGGCTCCCTCATCTCCTTATATTGAGTCTCTAAAGACCACACCCATTTCTTCTAAGTGATTACATTTCAGAGATCTTCAGAGGTGTTAATGATTAGATTTCGTGAATGATTAGATTTCTTCAAATGGAAGAAAAGATTAAATTAACACCTTTGCTAATATCCCTAACCAAGCCTCTTCGAACATAATCTAATCAAGAGCCACTGATTTGACAACAGATCAACTTTCGTATGCCGCCTTTATATCTAAATTGCTGTACATCATGCATTTTCAGTTTTAACTTGCAAAATATGGAAAACACTATTTAACAAGTTACTGATTTTAGAAAATGTCTGAATACTTGAGAATATTTTACCCGAGTCTGATTTAACTATGCTCTGTCATGTAGCAGATGCTTCATATAATTTTTTGGTATATTTTCGTACTTTAAAATAAAACTTGAGCATAAGAACACCTCTGGCCACCACTACAGAATGGAGGTCCTCCTGCCACTCACGCCACAGATCAAGCCCCCAAAAGCTCCCCAGCAACAGCAGGACAGGAGATTCTCTGCTGGTGCTCCCCAACCTAGCTCAGAAGGTAGAGAAAATATGAAAACTCAGCTCAGGCAACTCCATGCCAAGGAAAATGAAGAAGAGTCGTACTCATGTAAATTTGAATTTATATCTACTTATGTCCCAATTCATTTGGTTCACTGCTTATTTGGGAAGGAAGGGCATTATTTACCACCTTGTCCCTTGAGAATACCTGCTTCCTAGTACCCACAGCTTCCAAATATCCCTCAGGCAGTCATGGAAAACCAAACTGTGGGTTCTGAAGAATCAGCTCGGACCTTGGCAAAGGCTCTTGGCTCTGCAGAGAACTTTGGGCCCAGCAACAGACTGAGTTGTGTGAGAGATAGAGCAAGGCTCTGAAGGGCTGGCTCAAGAAACTACCAGGAGGAGAGAAAGGAAGGAGGGAGCCCCAGGTTCCAGGAAGTCCTACTTTTTTGCACATGGGGAGCTGGATGAATCCCCCAGGAGGTCACCACTCCTCCGCCTGACTCTTTTGTGATCAGGAGTTTTCCTAGGTTGAACACCTTCGGGATCAGGCAAGAGGTGGCTTTTGGTTCTAGGGGCAGAGGCCAAAGACTCAGCAGAAGGAATATCCCATGAGAAGGAGACCCAGCTGAGCAGGTGTCTTGGTTCAAACAGCAGAGCGTGCCTAGAGTGGGTTGTGACCTTTTAGAAGCTGCAAATCCTTCCAATCTCCTGACCCTGCAACATCAGTGCATGGAGGAAGTAAGATGCAGGGAGATGTGGGCTAAGGGAATTCTGGAAGGTGAAGTGAGAAACTAGTACAGGATCCTGGTAGGGGAGCCGCTTTTCCTGTCAAGGTCACTAGACATAACGTTCTCCCCTCTTCATTTCTGAAACAAGTAATGGAGGGTGAAAGAGTTGCCTGTGTCCTGAGGCCAGCAATAGTGCACTTCTCTGGTCACCAGAACTGCTCCATCCAATCGCACAGGCTGAGAAGTTCACACAGCTGCCACTTCCTAAGCTTCTCCTGTCAGGGACTCCCACATGCCCTGCGGGAAACAGAGGCTGCCTAGCTTTTGCCCCCTGGTTTACTTGGCCCCGGTGAACCACGGCCAGCCCCATAAACAAGGGCCAACCATTCTGTCAACCCAGCCTTGCATGTCGCTACGAAAGTACATACTATTTGTCATAGTGGAAGGATCAAAATGTTGATTGACAGTTTGTTAGCTACAGTTGTCCATTTTAAGTATTTGGCATGTGGTATGCAGAGCTCAGTTTGTACTCTTTCAAAATAACCAGCTGGGTGTACCCTGTACAAGTCCATAGGTGAAGCTTTCCATTAACACCCACCTCCTCCCAGCCCAGTGCCTTCTTTGAAAATCATTTTGGTCTCCTTTTACTATGTAGTCATAACTCTCACTAGAGAAAACAGAAACTCACGACAATGGGGGAAAGTGACAAAGAAAGGACTTTTTTTTAATGAATTCATATCTGGACTCTCTCCCAAACCTTGATGTTGAAACCCAGATGTATCCCTTTCATGAAGTATTTCTCATCAAACTATTCAGCTGTGGCGATGCAGAGATTTTGGAATGGGTAAGAATTATTACCTGGTTTCTAACCTTTCATAAAGTATGCGTATATATTTCAAATAGGTGATGCTAATAAGTTTCTACAATTGTGATATTTAGAAATAATATTTCATTCCAAAAGCACAATTTCTCTCTCCTGGGCATCAACAATTGTTAAAACACCGTCAAAATATAATTTCAAAAAACTGGTTGTATTTCTTAACCAATTTTTTCTCAAACCATCTTTTCCTTAGTTAAGTATAGAAATATGATGTATTAAGAAACTCATATATTATTCAAAACTGTTCATAAATATTTTAGAACGAACAGGATTCAAGTGATTTCATTTTATTTTATTTTTTCTTTCATGCGAGCAGCCCGTGGCACCTATATAATCAGAAACACATTTAATCAAATTTAAATGTGATCGTGTGTCCATTTTGTATAGAGGAAAAGAGGAAGGCTGATCCTCACATTATTCAAAGCCCTTTGGGCTGGCCATGAGTCCTGCATAGAACAGTAAGGACCGTCACCTTTCTCAAGAACAATCTGCACAAGAACATTTGGACATGGCTCTAGTAGGTGATATATCAGGGTGAGTGGAAGTGTGCAGCTTCAAGTGTCACCTTCCTCTGAACTTTCGCTAGAAGTGACTGCTACCATCCACAGGAAAATAAGGTGGGCTACTTGACACCAGTGTTCTCATCAGTCACTGATCCGGTATCTTTGCCAATAAATCTGGGAGCTTGAAGCCTGAAACCATGCTCTGGTAAAGACTCTGGGAAAACTGTGGGTGCGAAGGGTGACGGGGACCAGATGGGGGCAGGGAGGAGCCAGGGTGGGCAGTATCAGCATACTCCAGCTTATAAATCTCAAGTCTTCTCATCTCCAGCTTGTGCTACTCAACAAAAGACAGTTCATATTTGGGAATCCGGGCCTTAAGGAACATCCCATCTTGGCATAGACTATGCAGGAGCAGGCCAGGCAGAGGCCTGCGTCCCGCCCTGTGAGGCAAAGAAAAAGGTGCCCCCCAAGTAGCCTCTATCAGCCTCCCTTCTCAGCTGGATGGCTTTTACCAGAATGTCCCCTTTTAAAAAAAAAAAAAAAAAAAAAAACAGATTACTACTGAAGAAATTATTCAGATGATTCTAGGCTCTACAAACAAAGAACTTATTTGTTTGATTGTTTTTCAACTTATTTAGATGTTAATACCTCATTAGATGATGCTGGGCTGGGAGGGGGTAGGAGCCTCCAACTTCTACACTTTTCACTGCATGACCCTCCCACAACCACAGCTTTTCCAGAGCTTTTAGTAGAGCTTGGTGAGAAGGGAGAAGGGCTGGTAAGGTCCCCTTGCCTGCTGGCTGCTCAAGACTTTGGGATTACCAGGAAGTCCAGTGGCTCTCCCAGGTTGATGGAGAGAGACGTGGGATTGGCAACTGGTCTCTATGGACTGGGACACGTGTTCACATTTGCTCCATTTCTATCCAAGGGCGAAGGTGGGGAATGTATCCATAGACAGAAGGCAAAAGCCTCCAACCCTGCTGAGCCGGGCTGGGGCCACATGAGTGTTCATACTAGAAACTTTAGCATGGCTATAGCGATTCCTAGAATAGCTCTAGCAGGACAGTAACCCATGCAAGCAGCCATTTCAAGATAATACTAGCGCTACTAAAACATTAGCCATGGACGTGCGTTCCATACGGGGATCAGTCAAGCCTTCATCACCTCATGTTGGTGTGTGCGAGGATGAGAAGAAGCTGTGTAGAACTGTCCATAGAGAAGAACCTTGCTCCTGGGGCTCCGCAATGTCAAGGAGCCACATCTCAGGAGAGCCATGTTCTCCTTGGCAGAGGGGCAGATTGGAAGGAAAACATGGCACACATTATTCAAAATGTAGCCCCTCTATTCCTCATGGCTGCCCCTAAGGGCATGACCACAAGTTCGTGTCCCCCAAAACAGACTTCTCTTCTTACCTTCCTCCGCCCACCTGTTTTGGGGAACATTTCCAAAAATTGGATAAAGAAGCGATAATGCATATCTACAAAGAAATATTACTCAGTCATAAAAGAAAAATAAAATCATATCACTTACCACAATACAGATGGACCTAGAGGATATTTTGCTAAGTGAAATACATCAGACCAAGACATGTAATTTCACTTATATGTGGAATCTAAGGAACAAAATAAACAAAGAAACAAAGTGAAAACAGACTCATAGATATAGAGAACAAATTAGTGAGGAGAAGAGTATTGGCGGCTTGGTGGAAAAGGTAAAGGAATGAAGAAGTACAAATTATTAGTTACAAAACAGCCATGGGGATGTGGAGTCAGTGTAGGAAATAGAATCAATAATATCGTAATAACTATGTATGGTGTCGGGTGCATACTAGACTAATCAGGGAGATCACTCCTGATTAGTAAAGTATATAAATGTCTAACCAGTGTGCTGGACACCTGAAACTAATATAGATAAAATAAATTCAATTGAAAAAATAAAGAAAAGAAAAAAAACTTGGAAATATATTTTCTCATTCTGAGGGTTGTCTCCTTACCTTGTTGACGGTTTCTTTTGCTGAGCAGAAGCTTTTTAGTATGATATAGTCTCATGCATTTATTTTTGCTTTTACTTCCCTTGCCTTTGAGGTCAAATTCATAACATCCTCTTTAAGTCCAAGGTCCTGAGTATCATTCCTATGTTTTCTTCTATGCATTTTATTGTTTCAAGTCTTATATTCAGGTTCTGAGTCCATGTTGAGTTAATTGTGGTGTGTGGTGATAGACAACAAAGGCCTAGTTTCATTCTATTGCAGGTGGCTTTCCAGTTTTCCCAGCACCACTTATTAAAAAGGCTTTCCTTTCTCCACTGTATGTTTTTGGCTTTTTTGTTGAAAATTATTTGTACATAAAAATGTGGGTTTACTTCTGGACTCTCGATTGTATTTCACTGGTCCACGTGTCTGATTTGCTGCCAATGCCATGCTCTTTTGATTACTGTTGCTTTGTAATATAATTTGAAGTGGGTAAAGGGGATCAAATATATGGTAGCTGAAGGAAACTGGACTTTGGGTGGTAAACACACAATAGAATATAGAGATGCCAAAAGATAATATACACCTGAAAATTACATAATGGTATTAACCAATGTTACTCCAATACACTTAATTTTAAAAAAATCCAAGTGAGAATCCTTAAATTGTTACTGTGCTGGGACAACTCTAGCTAGAAGGTAGTGGCAGTGGTCTTGAGTGAAGGCCATGGCTAGATCTCAGAGGCACTGTGTGAGAATGACAACGATGACCCCAGAGGCCAGATTGTATATTGCACTATGTTACATAAGATGTCACCACTGGGGAAAGTTGGGAAAGGATCTCCTTGTACTGGCTTTGGAACATCCTATGAATCTATAATAATTTCAAAATAAAAAAATAAAATAAAATAAATAAAAACCAATAAATAAATGTGGCAATTTCTCATCTTTATTCTGAAATCACCATTTGTTTCATAATTTTGGGCCTGGTTACTTACATTTTTATGACAAGTGTTTACTACCTTGTCATAAGAATGGGTGTGATTGGCTATCTAATTATGAGCCAGATCACACATTGAATTATAGAGTTTCTGGTTTTGTAAAAATTTCATTTAGAAAAGCATTAATGATATATTTTCACCCAACTCCCAGTAATTTTTTAAGTAGGCAGTGAATGCCAGTCATTAACATACACAATGACAAGAAATTGATCAATGGATTCACAGAGATTGAGAAATAATTAACTGCATGGATTTAGTTGCATACAGAGAAAAAATAAGTAATATACAGAGAGAATGAGAGGAGTTATATAATGTGATAATTGTATACTTAGAGAGAAATACAACTTTTTAAAACTGCTTTTTATTTGACGCAGAACACATTTTAAATTGTTGGTTCTAGAAATGTCTAGTGAGTCAGGAGTAGCAGAAATGCGTGGGGATGGTATTTCAATCAAGAATGGAAACACTTTCATTGACCACATGTTAGATTTGTCCTGTTCACCCTGAAATTTTCACTATTAAGTCTACTTAGGAGGGCAAACTGTTTTCTCTTATATAACTTGTTTCCATAAACAGTGTAATAGACTACAAAACATATACACTTAAACGCCACTCTTGTGCAAGTAAATACACACTTGTCTTGGACCTGTAGTGTGTAGAGTGCGTTCACACCGAAAGTTCTGAGATGACCTGTCACCATGGTAACACAAAGATGCGCATCTTGCCTCCGGTTGCAATGGTCACCCTGTGAGCCAGGAAGGAGCAGGTGAGAAGTTTCTCGATTCTCACACCTCAGACCAAGAAATAGTAACTTATGGAGGAGATACATTCATCTTCTAAATCCTGTTTCTTCAAGTGGGCCGTATAACTTCGACTGAAAATATTTCCCTCGTCTTTTATGAATCATTTCTGCCACTCCCAATTTGACTACAGTGTTATAAATGTATTTATAGTCTTCTAATATTACTTAATTTCTATTTGAGGTTCTTCTCTCAAGTGGATTGCCTTAACTATTTTCCTAAATTTAGAAAACTGTAATATTTCTTGATGCCGATTTCATCCGCACTTTTCCAGAGAACAGATCCACGCTGCTTTCACTGGGTGGCAGAATTATTCCTCGAGGTCACAGAAGCTGAGATACCACCCAAGCAAATAGACATGACAGGAAAGGGGGACTACAGGTCAACTTTTCTGAATGTGGATGCAAAAATACAAAGCCAAACGTTAGCACTCTAAATCCACAGATTTTTAGAAAGGAAAGGAACTGGAATTTCATGGGGCTTTGTCCATGGGTTGATGCGGACAGGACCACAGAGTGTTTGGGTGCTGCTGGGAAGAGTGGTGAGAAGGGACAGAGCCTTGGAGTAGGTGGAATGAACATTGGGTGACACAGAGTAGAGGGTCTGGGTGGTTCTCATGGAGGGTCCTGGGGTGGGGTCACAGGCTGTGGTTAAGGAGGGGCCCCTCTCAAGGAACATGGGACTCTGTCCCAGGCCACTGCAGGGTATAGGAAAGGAGGAGGCATTTGTAGAGACCAAATTTTGTCAAAGAAGGACTTCAGCAGGGAGGGGACACACTCAGAGCCAGAGCAGCCACTGCTCACTCTCAGCCAGGCTTTGTCCCAAGCTGCTCAGGTGGCTACTTAGATCTACAGTCAGCAGACAGTGGAGGTTTCAGTCTTAATTAATTGAGTCCCCAAAGTACCAGTGCAGATATCGCTCTCTCATTTCATTGGCATTAACTGTCCATCCAGGTTGGTCAATGACAGGGAAGCTAATTTT
This sequence comes from Rousettus aegyptiacus, assembly GCF_014176215.1. Classification (NCBI taxonomy): domain Eukaryota; kingdom Metazoa; phylum Chordata; class Mammalia; order Chiroptera; family Pteropodidae; genus Rousettus; species Rousettus aegyptiacus. The sequence goes on from NW_023416308.1 coordinate 64,222,646, forward strand.
CTGCAAAGCCATCATGTGACAGTTGGTCGAGAATGTTGTGAGCTGGCTTATAAGTCGCACAGAAGACTGGCTACTCAGGGTGGTCACCTGTTCACGAAGAAGTCTCAGTACCAGACACCTCACAGTGTGAAGACACTGAGGGAGGCTGGGCACAAGTTGGGACTGTCCCTGGTCCTTTCAAGGGGCTTTGTGTGGAGAAAACGGTTGTATTCTGTGTCAGACACAAAAAGGTAGAAGCCAGACGATGCATAATGAATTCAGGTGGTTCAGTGACCTCCTCCAGGGCAATGCCTCTCTCCCACAGAAACCTCAGGGCAGGAGGGTTTGAGAAAGATGGTGAGGGGAGCTCTTGGTTAAGGCGTCCAGGGTATGCATTCAGGTGCCAAAGGTTTTAGGATGTCTGTTCCCAGTATGTCAGCCATGTCCCTGTCCCAGACCCACCACCCATGAGTGCTGTGACTCGGGAGAAGTTGCTGACCTCTCTAAGTTTCTATGCCCCGCACTGTACGGTTTGGGTCACAGACCCTGCTTTGCCTCCCCTGAAATAGGTTTGTTGTGGGGTCCCCGGAGATGATGACAGATACTCCCCGTGAACTGGAAAGAATCGTCTCAATGGAAAGGATGAACAGGAACTTTCTACCCTGTGGAGCTGCCCACGGCCCCCTCTGGATTTAAGCACTGCTGAATGTCTAACTTATGTGTGGAGTCATTCAATGACTGGACACTTAAGACAGCCACTACATAGCACCAGTCATCTAATTTTCTGAAGGCTTTACCTGTGTTTAATCATTTGTAGCCTCATCACATACCATTAAGAAGCAGACCATCGTAACATTTACATATCTCAGATCAGGGGACCAAAGTCTGAGGGGTCTAGATAATATCCCAGGTATGTGCAGCTTAAAAATGGGACTGGAGCCTAGGCCACCAGGCACAGTCCCTGTGCTTTGCAGTGTTTTATAATGTCTCAGATAAATAAAGACATTTGCCCACGAAGTATGTCGTAGGGTGTTTGATGTACACTGAACTGCAAGGTCTTCCTCAGACCAGCTTCGCTTCAGGAGGGTCTTCCAGACAGCTGTGAAGAAATGATTCCCAATTTCACTGTGGTCGTCTGCCAGCAAGCTGTCCACAGCTGTCTCTTTGTCACTTCTTTCCCAGAACATTGAGCAAGAGTGTGGGAGGACAGAGTGTTTAAAGAGTCCACCCTGGCCACACCGTAGGGCACATCCTTCAGTGAGACCCAAGGGAGGTACTGAGGAAGTACGCTCAGTACGACAACCCACGAATCATTATTCAGCGTCCCATTTTTCAGAGAACATTGTAAGAATGTTAGGTCATTTTTTCTTTTTTTTCACGGTGCAGATTTAAATGTCTTCTTTCAATCGGTCATGCTGTAAATACAGAATTAAGATGCATTGACAACTAAAATTTGGTTCATGCTACATAATAAACAACATCTCTAGCTACCTCTCAGATATTAGCTGCTTCTGGAACACTAGCTGGAGAGCTCTCTCCCTTGTACAGTGTCTCAGATCCTAAAAATTTACATGAGTTTGAATGTGTTCAGATTAACATAAACGTTGGCCAGATAATGCATCAAGGTTCCATATCCACCCTTCTAGTTTCCCCTATTAATAGCACCTTACATTCATGTGATATATTTGTTACACTTAGTGAAATACTATTGATATATTTTTATTACTTAAAAAGTGCACAGTTTACATTCAGATTCACTCTTTGTTCTGGGACAAATGACGAGTTTTAACAAGGCCAAAATATCGTGTACCGCCATTAGAGTATCATACAGCTATCTATACGCTAGTGTTCATAGCGATATTATTCACAGTAGCCAACAGATGGAAACCAACCCAAAGTCTATTTGGGGAAGAGTGGATAACTAGAATACGATAAATAGAATAAATATGATAAATAGAATATTCCACATAGAGTGGAATGTTGTTCAGTCAGAAAAAGGAATTCAATTTTGAAATATGCTACAGCATGAATGGACCTTGAAAAACTATTATGCTTAGTGACATCAGGCAGGCACAGAAAGACAAATAATGCAAGATGCCACTTACATGAGGTTCCTGGAAAAGGCGAATTCATCAAGAGAGAATGTAGAGATGATCAAGGGTTGGAAGTGGGGTGATTTGTTCAAGGGAAAAGATGTATGTTGGTTGATAGGATACAAAGTCTGGTTATAGATTGCAGATACGGATTCACAGCATTACAAAGATAACTAACGCTACTAACCTGTACATCCTTAATTTATTAAAAATGTAACCATTGCTCATATCTGAAATATGTTTCATCACAACACAAATGTTAGAAATCCATTATTATAGCTGATGAAGTCAGTAGCAGCATCTATGAATGCATGTGCTGAAATGGTCTTGTAACATTTCAAAAAGGAGTGGGACTTGGCCGGGCTTTAAAATGGGCAAGAAAGTCATGAAGCTCTGACACTGAAACGGAATTGAGACATAGCTTATGTTTGATTGTTTTCCCTTTTGTGGATTATTTCAGATTTGCTAGATTCCCTTTGGCTAGAATGGCAAAGGCTCTATTTCTCTCTTTCCTGCTCCTCTCCTTGGCCTTCCTTCATCCCTCTGGGGGGATGGCCCAGCAGCAGCTCAGTTCATACTGTAAAATGTCCTCATCCACACACTCTCGTCTCATGACCACATCAACCAAAGCTCCCTGAGTAAGTCCTGAGCAGCATGACCACCTACAGTTACTCCGTGTCCCCCTAGCCCCTGCTGACATCATGGAAGAGGCTCCTAGTGATCGGGCCTAGGAGGAAGTCCCATCAATCCCCAAGGTAAAACCGCCTTCCTTGCTCTGAGACGGAAAAGTTACTTTCTCTCTTTTTCAGTAAAATTAAGATGTGAAAATGTGAGCATGTACATCCCAGAAGATAGAGACAATTTACTCGGTGTGGAGGTTGTCGAGTGTGAGTCAGTTACCAACTGCTACCTGATTCAAGAGGCTATTAGAAGTGACAGCATCAGTTGCATACTGTGTGGTAGCGAGCATTGTCCTTGGCAGAACAGTTTTCTCCTAGAAAAAGAGTTTTGCATTTGCCAATCCAAAAGGGACTTGAGAGACCTTCCATCACGAGCTTCAACCTTTCCCACAGGTGTTCTGTACATTTTTTCTTGGGGGTCATAGACTCAACCACTGTTTCTCATCTGGTGTCCTAAAGCCATCGGGGAAAGAGAAAGCCTGGGCAGGGTGTCCAGGGTCACATGATCCTCACAGTGCTTTCTTTCCTCTAATAACAGGTGGATGCAGAGACAATGGAAAAATGTACATATTACACACTCACTCACTTGCCGAGTAAAAATCTTGGGGCTGAAGAAGGTGGGGCTTTCTTTTCAACTTTGTTCTGGAAGCCCCCTGATTCTGGGGTCCTGCTGGGAATGAGGGCCGTAGGTGTAGTGAAAGTATCCGATGGTCCAGGAAAGAACTCTGGCCAGCTCTCCAGTGTTTAGGAGCAATGACGACATTTAGGTGGTAAGAGTTGTGCCTTTGAGGTTTGGGGGTGTTTTTGTGTGAGTGTGTGTGCTATGATTGTGAACGTGTGTGTGAGTGCATGTGTTTCATCTGGATTTTTCCCACTTACACACATAATACCCATTTTACTTCCTTAAAAAATTCTCCTCTTTACCGCACATGTTACGTAGTTATGTTTCCCGCACTCTGGCTTATTGGAGGTTTAATATTCCATCTCATCAGATGAAGATGGTGCAGAGATGAATGGCCCAAGCCTCTTTGCAAGAGGAGACAAAATGTGAACACGGGCATGGGTCCCTCTGCTGATGCGCTGAACTACTGACCTGCACTCAACATTCGGCTGCGGGATCATTATTTATGAAGCAGGGGTGATCCAGCATCCATGGACATGCATAGAAGTGCTAGTGTCTACACAGTACCCAAACACAGACCATTATTAGAAGGTGACCTCGTGTCATATAGCCAAGGGCAGCCATCCATGCATTTAACAGCCTACTTTAGCACAGTCATTGGTGTGAAAAGCACGTGTAGTATGCTCCTGGTCAACTTAGAGATTCTAAGAGGTGTGAGGTCCCAGTAGCACAGTTTAGATCAACATCTGTCACTGCCTGGGGTGCTGAACAGCCTCTGCCATGAAGCAGTATAGAATCAGGGAGATAACATCACGACGAGCGTTAGAAATTCACAAACCCTGTGAGCACACACTCCGGGGACAGTGGCAATGAGAACTCAAGGTCAAATCGGTTGGTGAACCTGGCGCCCCTCACCCCTGCTTCGGATCTCCTGTGCAGCTGAGGCACAGAGTGTCAGGGTCCCCGCGCGCCTCCCCCACGTCAGGAACTTCCCCACCGTCCACACCAGGGCGTGTGTGGGCAACACTGACTCAACAGACACACACGTCTTGTATAGAAAACAGACTGGGAGAAAAGTACCACAGGATTTCAGCGGCAGTTTTAAACAATGGGATTTCAGTATTTTCATCTTTTGTAGCTGATTTCTTGATAAAAAAATCACAGAATTTATATCATGGGCTACTTTGCCTAGAATTGAGTTTGGTCCAACAATAAAGTCTGCTCTTTATCAAGTACAAAACCTTATAGAATTGATGATAAAATAGTAGCATCTGTGGATTCTTCGAGGATCAATGATCCCGGAAGAATTCAGGCAGAACATTTTGCTAAATTTCAAGATACCCGGACGGGTCATGAAACTCCGTCTCTGAGACATGGTATGCATTTTAGTGTTGGCTCTCTGTTAGACTGCCTCTTTGCACTGAGTAGGTCCCCCTTAGCTAGAATGCCAAAGGCTATTTCTCTTTCTTTCCTGCCGCTCTGCTTGGCCTTCCTTCATCCAGCAAGGAGGATGACCTGGCAGCAGCTCAGTTCATACTTCTTAACCATCCTCACTCATCCATTCTCTCCCCATGTCTGCATGAAGCAAACCACTGTGGTCATTCATTAGCAGTGTCAATGATGTCTGACGGTTCCTCTGTGTTCTCACAGACCTCCCCCCAAGGACCTGACAGAGGCCCCTTTCAGTGACAGGGCAGAGGAGATGGTAACAACTCTCACCAAGGCACACTCACCTTCCTTCCTCTGTGACAGAAATGGTGTTTTATTACTTTTTCAGTATAGCTGAGATATGGAATGTGAGCATTTGCTTTGCAGATAATGGAGACAATTGAGTAGGTGAGGAGAATGTCAAGTCTTTTACCTACTGATAGATGTGAAAGGGCATCTAACCATGACGCACTGGTTACAAATTGTAGGGGAGGCAGCTTTATTTTCTTTGGAAGGGAATTTTGTAATTGCCAACCCAAAATGGACTTGAGAGAGTGTTCCTCCAGCAAAAGTTTATGCCTTTTGGCTTGAGTTGTTTTGTTCTGTTTTTCTTTTGGGTTCTGGTGACTGGTTTTCTAACGTCCTTAAGTGAAGCAAAGACCTGTGCAAACAGGACCCGGCATGACGTGATCCTCATAGTATTTTCTGTCCTCTCAGGGGGCCTCAGTCGACAGTGGAGATGGTACGTATTCCAGAATCTCTCATGGGGTGAGGAAAAATACAAATTGAGAAAGAAGGGGCTTTCTTGCTGGCGTTTGTATGGAGAGCCTCCCAGATGCCAGCTTTCTGCTGGTGATGACATTTTGGGATGTGGTGAAAGAAATAGATTTTCTAGGTAAGGAACTGTGGTCGTGATCCCCACTTCCAGTTAGGTTTGCATGCATGGATGTGACAGTGTCTATATGTGAATCCATGTGGTATGATTCTGAGTGTGTGTGTGTGCATGTGAATTTTGTGTTTTGAGGGTTTCCATGGATTTATGGTAATATAAAGATTACAGCTGCTGGTGCCCAGTTTCTAATAGACATTCCTATCACCACCATGTCATGAGTGGATAGGTATGTCAATGCATGATTTTACCACAGTGTACAGTTGGAACGTGTGCATGCACTGCACGCCAAGAATACGCCCCAGGGAACCTGAAAATGAATCCCATCGCCACTCAGAACAATGTCCACTAGATTCCGAACGGACAAACTGTGTTTCAGAACCCCTGGCACTGCTTCAATAACAACTGCAGTTAGTCATGAACATCACCTCTTAGTGGGTCTCGTGGCATTTTGAATTGTCATGATGTGTCACCGCTGCCACGTCCCTCAGTCACAAGGCTTTCTGGTAAGGCCTCGGGAAAACTCCTCCTCCAACCTTAGCTGAGTGCTGGTCAGGGCCACTGCATAATGGTGCAGCCGCAGGCCACACTCAGTTCTGGAGTACTCTGAGCCAGGAGCAGCCTCCTGGAACAGTTGGGGGAAAGTCACTGTGGCTTTCTCCACTGAGGTGTAATATTGCCCTCAGACACTCTTGCTAGGAATGAATGCACAGTGTCATTCCCATGTGGAAAATCTGCCTCCGTCACTCATCCGAGCTATGGACTTTGTGCGCTGGGCAAGAAACACTGTGTCCAGTATGAAGAGAGCCGAGAGGTCTTTGGGCTGAACATCACAGTGGCACTGGGCTCCCTTCTGGGAGGACGAAGGAGGCTTGTGCACTGCAAGATGGGGAAAGGGAAGCTTGGTGGTGTGACGACAGGAGCATCGGCACTCTGTCCGTGTTGAATCCACCAGTGGAAACAGGGTCATGGCTTCTTCTGAAGGGCTTTGTAAAAAGTCAAGGGAGTCGTTTGAAGTCGGTAAAAATGTAAAATGAGGCAAACTATGGTTTGAATTTTCTTTGGACCAGGGTTCTTGTGAGATGTATGTATTTTAGTAGAATTTGATTGCCCTGTAGTCTTCCATCATCTCCCCACCAAGCCAAAATGAGACTACTCGAATGTAAAATGTCACTTATTTATCTCAGAAGCTGTCTACTTGAGCAAGGTTAAATGTGTTATTCACTGTTAAAATGAGTACTGTTATCACCTAGTTTCCAAGAATTCAGAGGCAACCGCCCAGTGGTGTGCACGTGCGAGAACAGCCCTGGGGGCCTTGGGCCCGACTTCAAGAAGAAAGCAACTTAGAGGAGCAGAGGAAGACACAGAAAGGGCAGTCGGGCCTTGTGACGATCGGTGGCGGTTTCAAGGTCAGGGGAGGCGTATGACATCATTCCTTGAGCCAGTCTTGCGCAGACTTAGCATGCTCTTTGGCTGCATCTTGAATGGGGATGAGAAAGGACACAGCCATCTTTCTGGAGAGAACACGGTGTAGGCATCTTCTCTGAAACCTGGAGAGAGGAGAGTTCCTCCTGTTCTCGGGTCACTTTATCTGCCTGTGTGACAATCAGGCCCTTCTTCATCCTTCCCCCTCAGTCCCTACTCCCTTCCCTCTAGCCTTGCTTTCTTCTTTTCCTTCTGTTTTTCTAACTTCCTCACATTCTCTTTCTTTATCTCTTTCTTGTGCTTTTTTCTTTCCTTTTTTCTTTCTTTTTGCTTTCAATTTTATTTTACTTTTTTTTACTGTGGTCAAAAACACACAATATAAAACCTGACTTTTGAACCAGTTTTAAGTGTACAGTATAGTATCGATAACTGTACACGCAGTCACACAGCTGATGTCTAAAGCTTTTTCATCTCGCATGATTAAAACTGTCTGCCGCTGACATTGCTCCACATCCCTTCCTGGCCTTTCTTCTTGGTGACCCCCGTTCTGCTCTTGGCTTCCAGGCATTTGACTATTTTTAGATATTCACCTAAATGGAATCATAGTGTTTGTTTTTTATGACTGGCTTATTTCACTTAGAATCACGTCAAGGTTTATGCATGTTGCTGCCAATGGCAGAATTTCCTTCCCTTTCAAAGGCTGATGAAAATTCTATTGAACTTACACACCACCTGTTCTTTATCCATTCACCTGTGTATGGACATTGGCGCTGTTTCCAGATGCGGGCTCCTGTGAATAATGAGGCATGATCATACAAGTGCAGTTATCTCCTCGAGATCTTGATTTTATTTCTGTGTGATATGTGCTCAAAGTGCAGTTGCTGGCTCATACAGTAATGCTGCTTATAATTCTTTAAGAAACCACAATACTGTTCTGCATAATGGCTGTTTCATTTGACATTCCCTTCAAAAGCCCCTTTTCAGACAGATGGTTTGTGAATGTTTTTTCACATTCTCTTGGTGCCTTTTTATTCTGTTGATTGTGGAAGGGACCCTCCTTTCTCCATCATGTTGACTTGGCATCCATCTTGAAGATCATTTGGCCATTTCAGTGTGTTTATTTAGGGCTCTCTATTCTTTTCCATTGATCTTCGTGCCTGTTTTTTTTGTGCTAGTCCTATGCTATTTTGATTAATTTATCTTTGTCATGTGATTTAAAGCCAAAACGTGTGGAGCCTCCATCCTTAGTCCTCATTTTCAAGCTGGTTTTTGCTACTGGGATCCTCTGTGGTTTCATATGTATCTTCAAATTTTTTCTCTTTTGATAAAAATGGCACCAAGATTTTGATAGGTGTTACATTCAATCTATAGATCACTTTGGGTCGGACTTAACAATATTAAGTCCGAACTCATGAACACTATGTCATTCCAATAATTCGCATCTTCCTTAATACTTTCAGCCTTGTTTTATAGTTTCCAGTGTCAACTCTTTTACCCTATTAAGGGCCTTTCTCTCTACATTCCCAGACTCTAGTCCAGAGTCATGAGTGAGAAGGGTGGGTTCCTGAAACAGTGAAATGCCCCTATCCACTACCCTGATTCTGTCTAGCACAGGTGTGCCAACCATGCTCTTCAGCTTTGCTTGCAGGTGGGCCTTCTGCTGGGACTCCTCTAGTATCTAGGGTTGACCTTACTTTTGAGTGACTCCAGAGTCTCAGGTAGTACTCGGTACATGTGCATGAGTTCATGAAGTCCCTACAAGTGAATGATCAGATCATCCCTGCAAACTACTCTGCAGGAACCAGCAGGGGAGGGGAGGCCACACCTTCCACATTTTTGAATTCTAGTGTTGCACTATTCGGTGTGGCAGCCGGTGGCCAGACGTGGCTGTTTTTAATTTGTATTGATTACTAACTCGATAATAAATATTGACTAAAATAAAACATCCCATTGCTCAGTCACACTAGCTATACTCAAGTTTGTACATACCAGTCGTAATTTCAGGTTGATAAGTTTGCAGGTGGGAGTGATCATTGGCCAGTGGGAGGAAAAAGGCGAAAGGTGATTTCTTTAACAGTTCCTGATTCGAAGGTTTACAACTCTGGTCAATGTGTAGTTGAAGGACTCTGAACATCTAGAGTCCTGAGAAGGTCTATGAAGTTAGGGTAACAACAAGGTGATGCCATACTCACCACAGGCTCAAGAACACTAGGAGGAATGGGTGAGCTTCTGTTTCAAATAACTTTATTGCTCATGTTTCTGTTTCTGAAGATCGGCTGGTGGAGAGCTTCTCTGACACTAGTAACGATGATGAAGACTGTACATGTAGGTACCAATACTCAGGTTGGACTCCGTGAGAGAGGATCCTGGGAATAGCCAGGTGGCACCTGCTGCTTGGAAGACTGAGGAAGGGGGCTATGAAATCAGATGGAAAAAGGAAATGTGTGTAAAAGTCCGATTGATTCTTTTCCTATTTTAATGATGTCATAGGAAGAAGAATTGTATCTGTGTGCTGCATCTGCCATCATCTTTTTTTACTTTGCTATCTAAGGATTCTAGAGCAAATACTTTCTTGCACAGCACTGCAGTCCTCATCTCCTGTGGTTGACCAGGCCCAGGATAGAGTCTCTGGTAGCAGAGCCAGGGGGTCACCTGAGGAGGAGTTTAGAAATGAGGACAAAATGGGTCCTTGGGTTGGGCTCCAAAATCCCCAAAGCAGCAGGACTCTGGGTTCTCACCTCAACTCGAACTCTCCCCTTTCCTTTCCCATGGTCACTTTGACATCATTGCCGTCCTTGTCCACTTGAAGACTGCACTGCAGATGATGAAGCCTCAGAGACAGCGTAAGAGCGCTTGTAATTGATTTCCTCTTTCACCTCTCTCCCATGTTCACTCTATCCTATCTATAAACTCCTCTTTGTGACTCTTTCCAAGCCCTGCTTTATAGGGTTCTCATTTTGAAGGACTTGTTCTCATCCATGCGCTAGAGGCCCTGGGACCATCTCCGGCCTGCAGTTTCACTTTCTTAGCATTGCCTGTCTGGTGACCCTCATTGCAGCATTAAACAGTGTCCAGCCACCCCAAGTGATCTCAAGAGAAAGCTTGGCTGGGAATCAGAAGGGGTGAACCCCCCTCCATGAGGAGGCCCTATGAACTCTGATTCTGCACTGGGCACCTGTCACACGGGGGTTTTCCTGTGGGCGGTTCTGGACATGCAAGTGTTCTTTCTCCTCCAGTTTTCAATAAATTTCCTAGAAAGTGCTCCATGAGAAGGAGCAGAGGAAGCAATTTGAGAGGAGAAATAGAATAAATTTGAAGTTGTGGTGGTTGGAATGAAAGGGTAAGGCAAATAAGTACACACGTTCTCCATTGCTGCCTAATGTACTCATTGGCACTTGAGGGAATCTCTCAAAAACACTGGGGTCAGCTTTTTGATGGAGCCCCAAAGTGGAGACGAGGAATGGTAACACTCCCCATAGGTTAGTGAAGGGTGCCCTGAGCACATCTCCCTAGGGACAGGCCCCCATTTCATAGAAGCTGCGAGGTAGCTGGGCTGCATCCTGCAGCAGCTGCTTGCATTTGCTTACCCTGTTGGGCCACCGTGTTCATGACTCAAGGAGGTGATGGTCATTGCTTTTCTTGTGAAGTGAGCCACTGGGATCATTCAGTGTCTCAATTTGCAGGACCTGTCCCTGCCCTCGCAACCTGCTCAAGTTAGCAAAGAGCATCCCCAGGTCTTCACCAGCTGTGATGAGACATCATGGGTGGTCACCCCGCTGCATGCCTTTTCAGAAAAGAGTGAAGAAACGGGCACCCAATGCTGCTGCTATCAGGACAGCTCACCAGGCCCATCTGATCCCAGTGGTGACTCAGTAGTCCCAAGATTATGTAGGGGGCTCTCCGGAATCCCAGGCTGACAGTTACCCAACCCCTTGGGAACCTTCCATATCTGCGGAGCCCTGTGGGAGATCTAGGGTCACCTCATGGCACCATTTCTCTATCAAAGGCAGGAGATCTATGTATTCTTCTGCATAAGGTTCAATTTCAAACAAAACACATGCACAAAGGCAATGCAATGGATCTGTGGGATTCATTGAAGAGATAGATATCAAGTTGCTTATATTCCTTTGATTTCTCAGTTTTTTAATGAAATGACATAAATATAATTGGCTTTATTGCATTTTTAAGGGCAGTGTCTTTGGAATCTTTTTCATTGAAAAGCACTAAAGACATAAAATTTATGTTTTTATTATTAGAGTGCAGTAACATTATAAAAATGTAAAAGTACTAAACATTTGGTTATGGTTCAGAAAAACAAAGCTGCTTAGAGAAAAATGGAAGGGCTTTGGGAAGCTGCCCATTTTTACTGTGCAGGTGTCAAGTCAGGACTGGGTTGTACTGAACGTGCGGTGAAGGTACATGGTCACCACTCCCCCCAACTTCATCATGTCTTTTACTCTTTACAAGAACCAGGAGGCAGGGACTAGGCCTTTGCATATTAGAGTCCTAGAACCCCGAAACCTGCCCTTTTCTCTTCATCAGTTTTACTGTCCAGGGGACCAGTCACCTGAAAGCTGCCCTGCCCCATGCCCAGGTTGAATCTCTCTTAGGACATCTTGTGAACACTCAGCAGGCAGATGACACCATCATTTCGGAGAGGCCAACAGGCTTCATTTTTCCAGTGGATCTGAACCTTGGGGGTGTCAGGGCCAAAGGTCACCTTCCAGGGTCTGAGGAGCCTTCTGAGTCTTGCACGCCCAGCTCCAGGAGCTCTCCTCTCCCTGTGTCTGTGTCTCCCCAGTGACTCTAGCACCTGTGTTTGTGCTGGAGGTTCTGGCGGACACCTGTGAAGGCCATAACCTGGAGGCCTCAGAGAGAAGGAAGTAGCTTCATTAGTTTACTGATATATCATGTATTTCATACCTAATTTTTTATAAAAGTGCATTGCAGAGTACATAGAGTGTATCAAGTTAGATGTGTATGGTTTTCATGCATTGATTTGTTTTGAGTCCTGGCCACCCTGGGAGAGAGTGATGTCCACAATGTCCTTTCCTCACAGCCCTGCTCAGCTCCTGTAGACTCATGCATGCGACTTCTGTGATGCAGTCAATCCATCTCATAATTAGGCTTCCGCTTTTCTTGCTGCCTTCTATTTTTCCCAGCATTATTGTCTTTTCCAAAGATCCTTGACTTCTCATGATGTGCCGCGAGTAGAACAGCTTCAGTCTTATCATTTTGTCTCCAGTGATGTTTCAGATTTCATTTGCCCCAGAACCCCTCATTCGTTTTCCTGGCAGTCTGGGGGTCTGTGGAGCAATTCTCCAACGAATTATTTCAAATGAATCAATTTTTTTTTCGTTAGGCTTTTTTAGAGGCCAACTTCAAAACAGTACAAAGCAACTGGGGATGAGAGGGAGTGGGTGATCTTAGCCTTGGTTTCTAGTGACACATCGTTGCTCTTGGTGATCTTCTCTAATTCTTATATTGCTGCCCTTGCGAGCCTCAGCCTTCTCTTGATTTCATGGCTGCAGTCTCCATTTCAATTGATGATGGAACCAAAGTAAGCAACATCTTGAACCATTTTAATTTCTTCATTGTCCAAGCTAAATTTGTGCAGTGTCATGATTTTGTCTTTTTAATGTTCAAATGGTATCTTGCTTTGGCACTCTTTTTACTCTTACGAAAAAAATTTGTCCAAACATTACTAGATTCTTTCAGTAATACGCTGTCATCTGCATGTCGTAAAGTACTGCCTTATCTTCCACTAATTTTTACTTCTTTTTACTCTGAATTCAGTCCAGTTTTTTTTATAAGATGCATTTTGCATACAGATTAAACAAATAGGCAGAATGCACCCTTGTCTGACATCTTCGCCTCTAGGAAACCATCTTGTCTTTCCATCTTCTGTCCTGACATTGACTTCCGGTCCATAATGCAGGTCATGCATCGGAACAACTGAATGCTGAGGCACACCCAGTTATTTCAGGACAACCCATAGCTCTTCACAATCGACTCAGTCAAAGACTCTACAAGAGTTTCAAAATATAGACTAAGCTTCTTCTGAAATGCTTTGGAGCACTTCATCATTCATCAGGTGCTCACAATGAATTCTCAAGTGCCTCTTCCGTTTCTGAGTCCATCTTGATGGGTTCACTTCAGAAAGGCTTCACTCTGCCCTTAGTCCTCTTTCCCTACAGCACCTTTGTATGGGTACTGGCATATTCCCATCAATATTTTTCTGTCAGACATTGTAAGTTACATAAATGTTTAAGAACTGTGTTGGACACCTGAAACTAACATAATATGGAATGTAGACTCTCATTGGAGAATTTTTTTAAAATATTTAAATTCAATACTGTGTGCAGTGATATTTCCCAGGCAAATGTCTGTTAAAATTTACCAGGCTTTAATGTACCTTTTGGAGTAAAAAATATGAATATAAAGACATCCCAAATTTGTCAAAAACGTGTGTGCCTGTTCTTTATATCAGTCTTTGTTCAAGCTGCAGTTTGCATGACCGTCAGCTACCACAATGCCCTCCACTGGTGCCTGCTAATCGCCGGGGACCAGGAATCTGAGGGGTCAGTGCCATCCAAGTTTTGGTTACTTAGCCCGACGAGATGTCCAACCTCAGCCTCCTCCAACATGTGCTGAGGCTGAGAGGAAGGAGGAACATGGATTGAAACCTAGATATTTCAGTATTATGAGACCCTGGGTCTTGTTTAAAGGTTGTGTTTGAGCTGCTCAAGGGTTGGAGGTTCTGCTTCATCACCGCCAGGTGAGTGTGGACATTGAGGTTCTCCATTCAGACTCCATTAACCCCTGAGGAGTGAGGCTCTCCTTACTGCCGTGGGGTGGGAGGTAATGTCCCAACTCCCCGTCAGGGCTCCAGTGACACTTCGGTGATAGAGGCCTCATTAGTTCTCCCATGTGACCTTTACTGACACTATGGATTATGGAGAGTGTCCTCATTGCCACTGGATGGTGGTGAAAATCTACCTCGAAACCACCCCAGTGGGGAGAGAGTGAACTTCCTCTTTACTGCAGGGCGGAGACCTTCTCTGACATCACCGCTAGCTGTTTTCCAAACACTTCCCACCAGAAGGGGGTCAGGCTGCGTCATGACAGCCTGTAGAGGGTGGAAATGGAGACTCTGCACTTGGTCTTTGCTGTTGTGGGAAGGCGATTTATTTAAACAAAGTATCTCTGGTTTCCATGTTGTGGTTGTGCCCAGCTTGACTGCTCCTGCAACATAGATGAGAAGCAGAACAGTCAGATGGCTTCTTTAAAACGAGGCCACATGGTCTCACTGTTAGAGAAAAGTGAGGAAAAGGGCAGAAGGGGGAACAAGGACTTGCAATCCGGATTAAATCTATTAGTCCCTATTAATGATAGAACCATATGACATGTGCTGACAAGGAGAGCGTGGGCTCCGTGAACATAAGCTGTCAGATCAGACAGCCCTGGGTGCACCTTCTAGCTCTACCACTAGTAGGCTGTGTGGCCCTGGAGAAGTTATTTAACCTCTCTGAACCTCAAGTATAAAAATGAGAATTGTTTATTTAACATGCTTTGATTCGCACTACGTGCAAATAATTGCCACGGTTGGAACATATGCGATATCAGGTCCCTGTCCTTGGACAAATCACTGGCCCTCTCTGGGCCTCAGTTTCCCGATCTGTGAAAGACACGAGCTACACCGTGAAAACTGAGGGACGGCAGTGTCTGGTCCATTTATGAAGGTGGTTTCAAGATCAAGGGAAGCATATGACCTCATTCCCTGAGCCAGTCTTGCCCAGATTTAGCGTGGTCTTTGGCTGTGTCTTGTATGGAAAGGAGAAAGGCTATGCTCTCTTGCTGGTGAGAACACGTGTAGAGATCTTTTCTGAAACCTGGAGACAGTTCCTCCTCTTCTGTGATTGTCTTTATCTACCTGTGTGACTACCGGACACTTTCTCCTCTTCTTTCTTCCTCCCTCCCTCCTTCTTTCCCTCTCTCCTCTTTTCCTCCCTCCCACCCTTTCTCATTTTGTCTCATCTTCTTTTTTTTTTTGCTTTTTTTTCTTTCTTCCTCTCTCCTTCACTCCCTAGTCCCTTCTCTTTTTCAATTTTTTTCTTTCTATTTAATTTTGCTTTTTTGTTTTCTTATTGTGGTAAGAAAACATAACATGAATCCCAGCCTTTACCTTTAAACACTTTTGGGTGTACAGTGTAGTATCGTAAACACCATGCGCTTCGTCGCACAGCAGATGTTTAAAACTTTTTCATCCCACTTGACTAAAACTGCCTGCCCATGGACGTAGCTCCACATTACCTCCTCCCCTTCATTCTCAGCAGCCACCCTTCTACTCTCTGCTTCTGTGAGTTTGACTATTATAAATTCTCCTCTAAATGGAATCCTATTCTGTGTTTTGTGACTAGCTTACTTCCCTTACTTAGAGTCAAGTCCTCCAGGTTTTTTCATGTTGCTGCAAATGGCAGGATTTCCTTTGTTTTGAAGGTGAATAATATTTCACTGAATATATGTACCACATTTTCTTGATCCAGTTATCTGCTGGCGAACATTAGAGCTGATTCAAAATCTGCGCTATTGTGAACAATATTGCAATGATCATGGGAGTGCAGTTATCTCCTTGAAGTCCTGATTTCATTTTTGTGGGGTATATACCCCAAAGTGCGGTTGTTATGTCATATGACTGTTCTGTTTGTAAGTCTTTAAGGAATCTCAATACTGGTTTCCATAATGGCTGCACCATTTTACATTCCCCCCAGCAGTGGTGAAGTTTCCAATTTCTCCACATCCTCACCAACATGTTACCTTTTTTTTTTTTCTGATCATACACAACCTCATATGTGTTAGTTGATAGCATCTCATTGTCCTTTTGCTTTGCATTTTTCTGATGGATAGTGATGTTGAGCACCTTTTCATAAGTTTCTTGGCCATTTTTATGTCTTTCTTGGCAAAATTACTCCTCTTTTTTTGTCCGTTTTAATTGGATTCTTTGCTTTTTTTTTTAACAACTGAGTGTTGGTGTTTTGCGAGTATTTTGGATGTTAACACTTTTCAGATATAAGATTTGCAAATGTTTTCTCACCTTCCATATGTGCCTTTTCATTCCGATGATTATTGAAGAGACTCTTCCTTCTTCATCGTGTAGCCTTGGCACCTTTGTCAAAGATCATTTGGCCATATATGTATGAGTTTATTTCAGGGCTCTCTTTTTCCATTGATCTATCTGCCTAGTTTTATGTCAGTACCATACTGTTTTGATTACCGTAGCTTTCTAATGCGTATTGAAGCCAGGAAATGTGAAGCCTCCATCTTTAATCTCCATTCTCAAGATAGTTTTGCCTATTGGGATCTTTTGTGGTTACACGTGAATTTGAGGACTTTTTCTCTTTCTTTAAAAGTTATATTGGGATTTTCATAGATGTTGTCTTGAATGTGTATGTAGATCCCTTTGGATACTGTGAAAGTGTTAACAACATTGACTTCCAACCCATGAACACAGCATGTCGTTCAATCATTTGAGTCTTCTTTCATTCTTTCAGCAATTTTTAAAGAGTTTTCAGTGTACAAGGCTTTCATTCTCTTGTGGGCCTTATCTACTTCCTTCCCAGGCTGTAGTGTAGAGT
This sequence comes from Rousettus aegyptiacus, assembly GCF_014176215.1. Classification (NCBI taxonomy): domain Eukaryota; kingdom Metazoa; phylum Chordata; class Mammalia; order Chiroptera; family Pteropodidae; genus Rousettus; species Rousettus aegyptiacus. The sequence goes on from NW_023416308.1 coordinate 64,239,397, forward strand.
CAGAAGTGGAACGGGTAAGCCCCTGAAGACAGCGAAGCATCCCCCCACCCCCACCACCACCTCTGCTGTTCTGATTCTTTCTAGCAGAGGTGCGCCGGCCATGCTCTTCACCTCAGCCTACAGGTGGGCCCTCTGCTGGGAATCCTTTAGGATCTGGTGTTAGCTTTACTGCTTGAGTGACCCCAGAGCCTCAGGTAGCATCTGGCATATGCACATGAGTCCATGATGTCCCTACACGTGAATGATCAGATCCAGCCCACAAACTACTCTGCAGGAACCAGTGGGGAAGGGGAGGGCACGCCTTCCACATCTTTGAATTCTAGAGTTGTGCTAGTCCATGTGGAAGCCAGGAACCAGATGCGTCTGTTTTTAATTAATTTTACTCAATCAATAACTCAATGAATTAAAATAAAATGTCCAATTGCTCAGTGACACTAGCCACATTGTAATGTTGTCTATAAAAGTTAGAATTTCAGACTGACAGTTTTGTAAGTGGGAATGATCATGGACCAGTAGGAGTGAGAAACTGAAAGATGATTCCTTCAGCATCATTCTCATTTGAAGATTTATATCTGCGAACAATATCTTGCTAAGAGCTCTGACCCCACAGAGCCCAAGGAAATCTTGAAACCTGGAGAAAGATTAGAATGATGCTCTGTGACTCACCACAGGCTCAAGTGGTGTAGGAGGAAAGGGTTTGCCTCTCTTTCTAGTAACTTTACCGTTCATGTTTCTATTTCTAAAGCTTGGCTGGTGGAGAGCTTCTCTGACTTCAACAGTGAAGCTGAAGGCTCTATATGTAGGTACAAATACTCAGTACATTCTAAGGGGAGAGAATTCCTGGGCACAGTTGGATGGCACAGGCTGTTTTGAAGACTGATAAGGAGAATATGAATTCAGACAGAAAAAGATGGTGTGTGTAGAAGTCTGATCTGTTCTTTTCCTACTCTAATGATGTCTAAGGAAGAGACATTGTTTCCATGGGCTTTGGGTGTTCTGTGTTTGCCATCATCTTATCTTGCTTTGCTCTTTAAACATTATCTTTCCTACAAGACCTGCTCCTTTTTCACTCCACCCAGCAAAATCTCAGACTTCGATGTGATTGAATAGCAGTCTTGGGAATTGAATGCAAGATTGTGCTTTTATTTTCATTATTGACCTATGATGGATGTTATCTGTTGGGCACACCAACACGCTCAAAGGCACTTCAGACTGGAGACAAAGGTCTTCTACTGCTGCATGCCAGGTGGCAGGTGAGAAGTTACCTTTCTCCCACTTAACATTCAGGACTTGTAGCAGCACCTTGTGTTTCTGTGCTCATGTTCACTCCTAATTTAACCCTTTTCCTGCTCAGAAAAAGGAGTTCAGCTCGCTGCCAGAGTTAACATCATGCATAAGAATGCTACATTTTCTAGGACTTGACTTTTTCAGCAACTGAGAATTACCATATTTAGTAAATGGAAATAGCACTCCAAAAACCAGAATACAATATATAGAATGATGTCATTTGTTTCCAAAGACTATCGATAGACTACAGCAATGTGAAAATAAAAATAAAAGCGAGATAGCTCATGGCGAATGTTGAGGGTAAGGTTAGGATTATAATCCATGAGCTATCTCGGTGTAAATGCTGCAGCCACAAGCGCTGCCTGTGATTCTTCTCGGGGCAAATGGGAAATGAATTAAAGGGCACTCCCAGAGCTGCCTGAGATAAAGAATAATTCCTCTGGCATTACAGCTTTTGCTCTGGTATCCTTGAGCTCATCTCAGCTTCCACACCTCATCCACATCTGATGTGTCGAAGACACCTCCATGTAAAAGAAGCCTGTGTCCAGTCGCCTCTCATGACCCCTCCATGATTCTAAAGGACACACTTGCTGTCAAAGTCCCACTGACCTGGCAGCAAGGTCAGGGGAGTCACTGGAGAAGTGTAGAGATGAGGACAGAATGGGTCCTGGGGTTGGGCTGTGTAATTCCAGGAGCGGCAGAATGCTGGCTTCTCACCTCAACTCGATGCTTCCCCCCTTTTTTTTCCCACATCATTGCCGACCTTGTCCACTTGAAAACTATTCTGTGCATGATGAAGATTCAGACAGAGCGAGCAAGAGAATGCTTGTGATTGACTTCCTATTTCATCTCTTTTTCATGTTTTCTCTTTCCTATTCATAAGCTCCGCCTTGTGACTCTTCCCCAGCCCTTTTTTTTAAATGATTCTCATCCTAAAGGACCTAATTTGTACCACTGAACCATTGAATAACCCTGAGTGGCCCAGACCAGGAGCCAGGCTAGGAGTCAGGAGGGCTGGGCGCCTCCTGCTGGGCTGGCCTTATGAAGTCTAGTTCTGCCTTGGGCACCCCCACATGGGGGTTCCCCCGAAGTAGGTAGCTCCAGACATGCACATTTGTCTTCTACCCTGCAGCTTTCTAGAAATTTCTTAGGACGTGCTTCAGGAGAAGGAGCACGGGAAACAATACAGGGAGGAGGAAGACTGGTAGAGGAACCGTGCACTTGGAGTGCTTGGGGGTGAAAAGAGTAAAGCAAGAGTGCGTATGTTCCCCATTGCTTCTTTGCTTCTCAACTTTTTCTTGGGGGAGGAGGAATTAATTAAAAAGAACCAAACTGAGCAGAGCTCTGGGGTGGCCTCTATTGCATGTGACCAAGCAAGGGAGACAAGGGGATGGAAAAAGTCAGTGCAGGCAAATGAAGGATGTCCTGAGAACACTTTTCCTGGAGACAGTGTTCAGACCATGTAAGTTTCTAAAGTTGCTGGGCCAATCACTTTGCTGCCTCCTTCATTTGGAGGAGAGGGGCGTAGTTTCCTGTAAGGCCACCATATGACTAAGCTCTGGTTTCTCATTGTATTGTGTGTGGCAGTCTCTGGATTTAATATCTCAGCCTGCAGAACCCGCTCTGCATCCCCAACCCCTCTAAGATCAACAGGGAGCATCCCCTAGTGGGAGGTTTAACTATACATCCTTTATCACTGGGAATGATAGAGTGTTTGGGGTGGCCCTGACCTCCCCCACTTAAGGCTTCTTGGGAAAGGGGTGTAGAGGTTGTGGGCTAAAGGGAAAAGGCAAGAAGTACTCAGATTCTCACACATCGATTCCTGGCAATGGGAAATCTCAACTGTTGTGAAGGTATGTTCATATCAGTCTTCTGAATGCTGTTTCTTCAAGTGGGCCAGTCGACTTTGACTGAAAATATTTCCCTCATCTTTTATAAATCATTTCCATCACTCCCAATCTGTCTATAGTATTATGTATTTATAGTCTTATAATATTACTTAATTTCTCTTTGTTATTCTTCCCTCAAGAGGACTCCCTTAACCACTATTTTCCTAAATGTAGAACACTGAAATATTTCTCAGTGCCAATTTCATCCCCACTTTTCCAGAGAACAGATCCAGAGGGAAGACACCCATGCTGCTTTCACTGGGTGGGGAGAATTGTTCCTCAAAGTCATAGAGGCTGAGATACCACCCCAGCAAATAGACATGACAAGAAAGAGGGATTGCAGGTCAGCTCTTCTGAATGTGGATGCCAAAATACAAAGCCAAACACTAGCAGTCTAAAATCCACAGATTTTTAGAAAGGAAAGGAACTGGAATTTCGTGGGGCTATGTCCATGGGTTGATGTGGACAGAATCACGCAGTGTTTGGGTGCTGCCGGGGAGAGTGGTGAGAAGGGACAGAGCCTTGGAGTAGGTGGAACGAACATTGGGTGACACAGAGTAGAGGGTCTGGGTGGTTCTCAGGGAGGGTCCTGGGGTGGGGTCACAGGCTGTGGCTAAGGAGGGTTCCTTCTCAGGGGACATGAGACTCCGTCCCCTCCTAAATTTTGTCTAAATTTTGTCGAGGAAGGACTTGGGCAAGGAAGTGACATGCTCAGAGCCAGAGCAGCCACTGCTCACTCTCAGCCAGGCTTTAGCTCAGGCTACGCAGGTGGCTACTTAGATCCATAGTCAGCAGACAGTGTGGCTTGCCAACTTCATCCATTAAACCACCAGCGCCCAGCCCAGGAGCCCACCTTTCTCATGAATCAGCACTAATTGTTCATCAGGGTTGCTCACTGAAGGCCAAGCTATTTCATTAGGGCTGCCATGTGGAAACCTTAGGCTCTAGACCAGGCAGAAGATACAAAAATACAGTTATAGACCTTCAGGAGGCACACCTTGAGGTGCTAATGTGTGAACAGGCTGCGAGGGGGACCCAGATTGAACTCCACTTTCAAAAATGTCAAAGGACTCCCTTTCTAAAATGTCATAGCTTTTGGGTCAGGGATTGAAACAAATGGGCGGAGGTTGCATCAGGCATGTGCCCTTGTCTTGGCTCAGACACTTCTTGTTTCCCTGCAATAACATTGGGGCAGGAGAACTTGGAGAGCAGAAGGAGGCTGGCCCTCTGTTCAGGAATCCAGAGCTTGATCTAGAGCACTGGAGGGGTTCGGGGATCTTGTCCCCAGGGAATCAGCTACATTCTTTTACCAGATCCACCTGTCATCCTTGTTGTGACTCTGGAAAGTCACTTAAAATCTCCAAATTATAGTGCCCTGAACTATAAAATGAGTCATGTCACAATCCCTTCTCTGCCCATGCCACAGGGCTGATGTGGCTATGACAGACGATAAATACACTTTCCATGAGCTGTAAAGCATCACCCCCATGGAAAAGATGAAAAGTAACCTTCCATCATCCCCTACACCCTAGCCACCCAAGCGTCTTCTCTGGAGGCAGCCACTACCACATTTCCTGCTTATTCTCCCAGACTTTTAGTATTTGAATACTTAAGGACCACTTTTGAAGAACCAGGCATAATTTTTGTCATGCTCTATTTGAATTTTCTTATACTTTTGCCTCAAAATACTAATAAGTATGCCCTATTAAAATTTCCATATCACAGAACAGGGAACTAAAGACAGAGGGGTGAAGTCACTCTCCCAGGTTCATGTGGCTTCCAGTATGATGTGATGCAGGTCATCAGACACTGGATCCCATGCTCAGTCACTGTGCTGCACTGGCTTTCCATAGTGTCTCGTGGAAGTAAGTTCATGTCCCCATGCAATCAGCGTGCTGGGTATTTTAAGCCCACGCCACATTACGACCCCCTCTTCTAAGCCCAACATAGATTCAGTTGGTCTCCCTAAGCGGCTGGTGAACAAGGAGGACGGAAGTATGGCTTGGGAATACATTCAGACTTCTCCCTGGTATTCTGCCAACCACATTTCAACAGTTTTCTTCATTTTTAGTGTATTTTTCAGGATTGTGTCTCAGGATACAAAAAGATCATAAAGGATTCAAACACAGAATTCACATGAAAATCATCTGCAGTTAAGAGAATCTACTGTTGTCCCCCACAATGGTTCGCCCAAATAATAAGTAGAGGCACAAGTATGCCCTGCCTATTCGCTCCATTGAAGGTGCTACGGGGACAACATCAGTCAGTAGAGTCCAGTCATCAGACTGCAGTTTATGGTGAGGAAGAGCTTGGGCAGGGGAAGGGCATGCTCGAAGCCAGTGCAGCCACCGTCCGCTCTCAGCCCCGCCTGAGTCCAGGCTGCTCAGGTCAATAGTCAGGGAGACTCTGGGGGCTTGCACCAGCCCAGCAGACCCCTTTCCCAGGTAACTAGTGTTAACTGCTCATGCCAGTTTGGTAGTTGAAGATGAAGCTAATTCTGTGAGTAACGGTCATATGGGCGGTTGGTTGGAATGCCCTGGGTTCTGAGGCCGTTGGGAGTCAAGCACGCCATTGGTCATTGAGGATGGTCACCTGACCACCAGGAATTCTCAGTGCAATGCTGCTCATAGAATCAAGTGTTGGGTGGCAAGTGACAGGGAGGAGCACCCATGTTTGCATCTTCCAGTCCATCAGGGGTGGCTTCATCTGGAGGAAAGGCACTGTATTTTTGTTCAAGTATTGAAACTTAGAACCAGGAACTAACGTCACCTGTACTCATTACATTTGAAATGGTCACAAAACAAACAGGAGATAAAACACAAAGCCAGGAGTTAGGTCAGGATATGAGCCATCCTCTTGGGCCAGGCACCTCCTGGGGCACCAGTCGTCTCCCAGAGCAACCTTGGGGCAGGAGGATGTTAAGAAAGGCAGTGAGAAGAGCTCTTGGTTTGGGTGTCCAGGACATGATCTCATGCCCAGGTGTTCAGGCATCTGTCTTCAGGGAACCATCTATATGCCCTGCCTCAGATCCACCACTCATCAGTGTTGTGACTGCCACCAAGCAAGGGCTTGGCGCCTGACACACACAGAAGCCGATACTGTAGCATTGGCTTTTGAGGAAAAAAAAGTCTTTTGTTATTACTAAGTTAAATCACAAGGAGACAGGAAGCAAGGCTCAACTCTATCTCCCCTACTGTATTTAAAGGAAGAAGCAGGGGATATTGTAGGTATTCTCTAGAGTTACGTTGTTTCAACATAATGAGAGCCTAGTACACAGACGCTTCGGAATCACAATCTTTCACGCATCCAGTGTTTACATTGGGTGTTGCGGGGAGCTTAGAAGGTTTCTGAGGTGGATTTTGACCTGGTAATGCTGAAAAGTTATTCTAGAGTGAATGCCTTCTCTAGTGTGCCTGTCTGTCGGAGTGCGTGATTTGCAGGTTTGTTCTACTGTCTCTGAAAAACAACTTAGTACTGCATTAGAAACAGGACAAGACCAATTTAGATTGGTTCTGCAGTTACAGCTTTGGACAAGTCACCTAATATCGCCTCAGTTTCAGTGTCCTGAACCATAAAGTACAGGTCACAACCTCCACTCTGCCCACTCCACAGGGCCCATCTGAGTATCATAAGAAATAACAGATTCTCTCTACTATTAAAAGTTGAGGACGTGGTTGCATATTGCAGCGATTAGAACATCTGCTTTACACGCAGAAAGTCCTGGACTCATGCCCCATTGGAGCCACTGTCTATGGTCTCTGACCATGCCACCCTGAAGAAGCCTGATGTCTGATCTCGGAAGCTAAGCAGGATTGGGCCTGGTTAGTACTTCGCAGGATTGGGCCTGGTTAGTACTTCGATGGGAGACCACCTAGGAAGACCAGGTGCTGTAGACATAGTAAGTAAGCAAGCAAGCGAGCAAGTAAGTAAGTCAGTAAATAAATAAATAAATAAATAAATGTCGTGTAATGAAGCCTCCAACTGTTACTTTGAGGGGTATGTTTCTCCTTTTAGTTCTGTCAGTGTGCTCCGTGTGTTTTGGAGGTCTCTTGCTAATTGAAAATGTTTGTGATTATCTCATTGAAGGACCGACCCTTTGTCACTACAAAAATGACCATATGACTCTAGAATACAATTGTCAGAAAGTTTATTTTATATTCATAATGCCAATCTAGCTTTCTTTTGGTTCATATTTGTATATATTTTCCTATCCTTTCACTTTCGACTTCTTCCTGTCTTAAATTTAAAATGCGACTCTTATAGATAGCATACAGATTCTAGTTTTTAGCCATTCTGCCAATATTTGCCTCTTACATTTAATTACTAATGAGGAAGCATTGACACTGTCATTTTGTCATTTGTTTTCAATATATATTATAACTTATTATTCTAATATTTTTCCATTACTGTTTTTATTGTTATTTTCTAGTGTACCAACTCAATTCCGGTAAGAACTTCTTTTATGATATATTCTGCGTTATGTTCTACTAGTTTTCCTGGAGATAACAATTTACATTTTTTATTGATAACATTCTAATTTGGATTAATACCAGATTAATTTCAATAGCATACAGAAACCTTACTCTTACATAGATCTGTTCCATGTCCCTACCTTTTTGCCAATAATGTCATATAGATTGCATCTTTGTACATTGTGTGCCCATCAATATAGATTTATGTAGTATTTACTTCATGCAGTGTTTTTTAGAGAAAATAATATATTGTTTACACATTTATACGCTTTACATTTTGTGCATTTATTTATATTTGTCTATGTCACTTTGTTTCTCCAGATAAATTTAAATTGCTCTGCCGTCGTCTCATTCCAGCCTGAAGAACTCTGCTAGTATTTCTTCTAGGGCTGGTGAGAGCAATGCATTCTCCCAGGTTTTGTTTATCCGGGAATGTCTTAATGTCACCTTCATTATTGAAGGATATTTTTGCTAGCTATAGATGTGTTGTTGGCAGTTTTTTTCTTTTAGCATTTTTAACCCTTTTCCTGCTTAGAAAAAAGAGTGTGGCTCACTGCCAGCATTAATTTAACATTACCTATAGGAATGCTATGTTTTCTAGGACTTGACATTTTCAGTTATTGAGAGTTACTATATTTTGTAAATGGAAATAGCACTACTAAAAACAGAATGCTATAAATAGAATGATGTCATTTGTTTCCAAAGACTATCAATATACTAGAGTAATGTGAAAATAATAATAAAAGCGAGATCGTTCATGGCAAACACTGGGGGTAAGGTTAGGATGGTAATTTACGCATTATCTCAGTGTAAATACTGCAGCCACAAGCATTGCTGGTGAGTATTTTCTTGGCAAATGGGAAATGGGTCAATATGTCACCCCGTTATCTTCTGGCCTTTGTGATTTCTGATGATAATCAGCCATTAAACTCACCGAGGAGAATTCGTACATATTAGTCACTTCCCTCTTGTTGCTTTCATGATTCTCCCTTTGTTCTTGTCTTGAGCCATTTTATTATGATGTGAGTTTATCCTATTTGATGTTCATTGAACATCTTGAATATTTTGATTAAAGTTTTTTTTAGTAAAATTTGGCGAGATTTTGGCTATTGTTACTTCCCATATTTTCACTGTCATTCCCTCTCTTATGTAATTCCGGGATTCTCTTTACTCCAATGATGTTATGCTTGACAGTATTAATTAGGTCTCTGAGGCCCTATTTTTCTCCCCCACACTTAATTTTTTTTTTAACTTACATCAACTAAATCTCTGTTGACCTAGCTTCAAATTTGTTGCTTCTGTGTTCTTCCTGCTCAAATCTTTTGTTCTCCTCAGTTGTGGGGTTGTTTTCCCTCAAATACACGTTAAAACTCTAACCCTCATCACCTGTGAAAGTGTCCTTATTTGGAAACATAATCTGTAATATAGAGCTGTAAGCAAGTTAAACAAGTTAAGATAAGGTCATACTTAATATCTTTACAAGGGCAGGAAGTTTGGACACACAGAGGAGAAGGTGATGTGGTGATGGAGGCATAGATTGGAGTGATGGCAGCTGCAAGCCAAGGAAAACCAAAGAGTTCCAGGAAATACTAAAAGCTAGAAAGAGGCAAGGAAGTCTAATGTGCTAGATCTTTTATAGGGAGCAAAGCCCAGCCTACTTATTTCACTAAGCATGGTACCCTCTAGGACCATTCATGTTACCACAAATGGTCAGATTTCATTTTTTATGGCCAAGTACTACACCATTGAATATATGCCCAAATGTTCCTTATCAAGTCATCTGTTGATGGGTATTTAGGTTGCTTCCATATCTTGCGGTGTACATAGGGGTGCATGTATCTTTTCAAATTAGTGTTTTGGATTTCTTCGGATAAATACTGAAAAGTAGAATTGCTGGATCATAAGGTAATTGTATTTTTAATTTTTTGAGGAAACTACAAACTGTTTTGCAGAGTGACTTCACCAATTTGTAATCCCACCAACAGTGCACAAGAGTTCTCTTTTCTCCACATCCTCACCAATGCTTCTTGTTTTTTTGTTTTTTTTGTTTTTTTTTGATTTATTGATGATATTGATTTTGACAGGTGTGAGGTGATATCTCATTGTGGTTTCAATTTGCATTTCTCTGATCATTAGTGATGCTGAGCATCTTTTCATATGTCTATTGACCATCTGTGTGTTCTCTTTGGAGAAATGACTATTTGGGTCCTCTTCCTACTTTTCAAGTGGATTGTTTTTGTTTTGATTTGATATGATTTGTTTTGGTGCTGAGGTATATGAGCTTTTTATTAATTTTGGGTATTAACTCCTTATCAGAGATATCACTGATAAATATCTTCTCTCATTCAGAGGTTGTCTTTTACTTTTGGTGATGGTTTCCTTTGCTGTGCAAAAACTAGTTCCATGTGTATATTTTTTCTTTTGTTTCCCTTACTGGAAGAGATTGTTTAGAAAAAATATTACTAAGAGCAATGCCAGAGAGTTTACTGCCTATGTTTTCTTCCAGGAGATTCAGAGTTTCATGTGTTACACTTAAGTCTTCAATCTATTTAAGTTTATTCTTGTAGATAGAGTAAAAACGTGGTCCATTTTTATTTACTTTTTTGTATATATTTGTTTAGTTTTCCCAACACCATTTATGAAATAGGCTGTCTTTAACTCCATTGTTTGTTCTTACCTCCTTTGTCATAGATTAAATGGCCATATAGGTGTGGGTTAATTTCTGGGCTCTCTGTTGTGTTTTGTGGATCTATGTGTCTGTTTTTATGCCATTCCCGTGCTGTTTTGGTTACTGTAGCTTTGTCATGTGTTTTGAAGCCAGGAAGTGTGGCTCCTCCATCTTTGTTTCTCATTCTCAAGATAGTTTTGACTACTGGGGTCTTTCGTGGTTCCTTACATATATCTTATGATATTCTCTCTTTTGATAAAAATGACATTGAGATTTTGATAGGTGTTGCATTGCATCTATAGATCCCTTTGGGTTGCATAGAAATGTTAACAGTATTAAGTCTCCCAACTCATGAACATTGTTTCATTCCAGTGATTTGCACCTTCTTTAAATCTTTCAGCAACGTTTTATAGTTTCCAGTGTCAACCCCTTTACCCATTTAGGGGCCTTTCTCGCTACCTTCCCAGGCTCTAGTCCAGAGTCAGGGATGAGAAGGGTGGGCTCCGAAAAGAGTGAAACGTCCCCTCACCCACTGCCCTGATTCTGTCTAGCACAGGTGTGCCAGCCATGCTCTTCTCCTTTGCTTTCAGGTGGGCCCCTGATGGGAAGCCTCCAGTATTTGGTGTTGACTTTACTTTGAGTGACCCCGGAACCTCAAGTAGTGCATGACACATGCACATGAGCCCAAGTAGTCCCTTCAAGTGAATAATCAGATTTGACTGGTGAACTACTCTGCAGGAACCAGCAGCGGAGGGGAGAGCACACCTTCCACACCATTGAATTCTAGAGTTGCACTATTCAGGGTGGCAGCCAGCGACTAGATGTGCCTGCTTTTTAATTAATTTCTCCTGATCATTAATTTACTCAATAAACTAAACTAAAATGAAACATCACATTACTCAGTCACAGTAGCTACATTCGAGTTTATACATAACAGTTGGAATTTCATGTTGATAAGATTGGAGGTGAGAGTAATCAAGGGCCACTAGAAGCGAGGATGTGAAAGGTGATTCCTTCAGTATCTCTCTCTCCCATTTGAAAGTATGTAACTGTGGTCATTGTCTAGGTGAAAGTATCTTACTCCACAGAGCCCAGGGAAGGTCTGAGAAAGGAGGAAAGATCACAATGATGCCATATGACTCGCCATAGGCTATAGGACACTAGGAGAAATGAGTGAGCCTGTTTCTGATAACTTTATTGTTCATGTTTCTGTTTCTAAAGATTGGCTAGTGGAGAGCTTCTCTGGCATCAGCAGCGATGATGAAGACTATACGTAGGTACCAACACTCAGTTGGATCTCATGGGAGAGGGTCTTGGGGACAGTTGGGTGGCCCCTACTGCTTTGAAGAATGAGGAAGGGGAATATGAAGTCAGACAGGAAAAGGAAATGTGTATAGAAGCCTGATTCATTCTTACCCTATCTTAATGATGTCATAGGCAGAGGAATTGCATCCATGGACTTTGAGTGTGCTTTGCCATTATCTTCTCTTCCTTTGCTATTTTAAAATTATCTTTCCCACAAGACCTGCTCTTTCTTGCCCTTGCCCCAGTGAATGCTCAGACTTGGGTGTTTACTAGCTAGCACTCCTGAGAAATGTAAACAAGAGATTGTGGTTAATGTTCGTTTTTAACCTACAATGGACATAATCTAGTGAAACACAACAACTGTTCTAACTCTCCCCTTTAATTTCCCATGGTCACCCTGACATCATTGCTGTCCTTGTCCACTTGAAAACTGCACTGCGGTTGATGAAACCTCAGAGACAGCGTAAGAGTGCTTGTAATTGATTTCCTCATTCATCTCTCTTCCATGTTCTCTGTATCCTATCCTTAAGCTCCTTTTTGTGACTCTTCCCGAGCCCTGCTTTATAGGGTTCTCATTCTGAAGGACCTTTTCTCATCCGTGCACTTGAGGCCCTGGCATCCTCACCCTCCGCAATACCTTCCTTCGGACTTGCAGTTCCGCTCTCAGCATTACCCTGGCTGCTAAACCTCGTTGCACCACTGAATCATGTTGAGCCATCTGGAGTGTCACCATCAGGAAGCTGGGCTGAGAGTCAGAAGTGCTGGGCCCACCCTGACTGAAGGGAGGGGAGGGAGGAGGAGCCTGTCTACTCTGCTTCTTTCCTGAACACACACCAGGTTTTCCTGCAGTAGGTGGCTCTAAACATGCATGATTGTTCTTTTCTCTCTAATTGTCAAAAAATCCACTGGAAAGTGCTTCAGGAGAAGGAGCAGAGCAAGCTATTTGGGAGGAGAGAGAAATAGAATAAATTTGAAGTTGTGATGGTTGGGATGAATAAATAGGGTAAGGCGAATAAGTACACACGTTCTCCATTGCTTCCTAATGTACAATGGACATTAGGCACTTGAGGGAATCTCTCAAAAACACTGGGGCCTGCTATTTCTTGGAGCCCCAAAGTGGAGACAAGAGAATGGTAACACTCCCCATAGGTTAGTGAAGGGTGCCCTGAGCACATCTCCCTGGGGACAGGCCCCCATTTCATAGAAGCTGCGAGGTAGCTGGGCTGCATCCTGCAGCAGCTGCTTGCATTTGCTTACCCTGTTGGGCCACCGTGTTCATGACTCAAGGAGGTGCTGGCCATTGTTTTTCTTGTGAAGTGAGCCACTGGGGTCGTTCTGCGTCTCACTTTGCAGGACCTATCCCTGCCCTCCCAACCTGCTCATGTCAATAAAGAGCATCCCCAGGTCTTCAGCAGGTGTGATGAGACATCATGGGTGGTCCTGACTCACCCCACTGCCTGCCTTTTGGGAAAAGATGAGGACACGGGGACCCAATGCTCCTGCTATCAGGACAGCTCACCAGGCCCATCTGACCCCAGTAGTGAATCAGTAGTCCCCCAGCATTACACAGGGGACCCTCTGGAACCCAGCCTGAGAGGTGAGCAACCCCTCATGTTCCTTCACGTCTGCGAAGCCCTGTGGGAGACCTAGGATCACCTCGTGGCACCATGCCCCAATCAAAACCTGGAGATCTATAGACTCTTCTGTATACGGTTCAACTTCAAAAACACCCACAAAGGCCATGCAATGCATCTGTGAGATTCATTAAAGGGACAGATTTCGAGTTGCTTATATTCCTTGGATTTATTTCTTGTCTTTGTAATTTAATGATATAAATATAACTGGCTTTATTACATTTTTAAAGGTTGTGTCTTTGGAATCTTTTTCATTGAAAAGTACTAAAGACATAAAATTTATGTTTTTATTATTAGAGTGTAATAATAGCTTTAAAATGTAAAAGTACTAAGCATTTGGTTATGGTTTAGAAAAACAAAGCTGATCAGAGAAAAGTGGAAGGGCCCCAGGAAGCTGCCCATTTTCACTGTGCAGGTGTCAGGACTGGGTTGTATTGAATGTGCAGTCAAGGTACACGGTCCCCACTCCCCGGATGTCATCATACCTTCTGCTCTTTACAGGGACCAGGAGGCAGGGACTCGGCCTTATCATCTTAGAGTCCTAGAACCCCGAGCCCTGCCCTTTTCTCTGAATTAGTTTTACTGTCCAGGGGACCAGTCACCTGAAGGCTGCCGGGCCCAATACCCAGGTCGAATCTCTCTTAGGACATCTTGTGAACACTCAGCAGGCAGATGACACCATCATTTCCAAGAGGCCAACAGGCTTCATTTTTCCAGTGGATCTGAACCCTGGGGGTGTCAGGGCCCAAGGTCACCTCCCAGGGTCTGCGGAGCCTTCTGAGTCTTGCACGCCCAGCTCCAGGAGCCCTCCTCCCCCTGTGTCTGTGTCTCCCCGATGACTCTAGCACCAGTGTTTGTGTTGCAGTTTCTGGCGGACACCTGTGAAGGACACAACCTGGTGGCTTCAGTCCGGACCTCAGAGGAGATGGTGTCACCTCACTCATCTCAGTTCCTTGATTACTGATGTATCATGTGCATTATACCTTATTTTTGAAAAAGTACATTGCATGATACACATAGTACATCAGATAGATGTGTTTTGTGCATAGATATTTTTCCTTTGAGTCCTGGCGACCCTGTGAAAGAGTGATGTTCACAATGTCCTGTCCTCAACAGCCCTGCTCAGCTCCCATAAACTCATGCCTGTGGCTTCTGTGATGGTGTCAATCCATCTCACAATCGTTCTTTGAGAGGTTTCCTCTAAGTCCCTGCCCCACAGGCCCTCAGACCACAGTTCCACCTCCACAGATCTAACTCCGCCACTGTGCCTGGCCACGACCAGTTATTCTTGAAGGTTGATTCCTGCAGTGTTTCAGGATCCTCTTCCCACACTTCCTCTAGTCTTTGAAGTTCTTCTCCACTGGATGCCTGCCAGGCCTGGAGGATTCTCTTATCCCTAATACTAAGGTTTCCAAGTTAGGGTGAGAGAAATATAGAAAGCCATGGTCCCTACATCAACACTCTCCTCTAATTCGCAGGGGTCAAACTTGGCCTGAAATCAACCCAACCAAGGGCAGGCACTGCCACCTCGTCCATCCCGGGGGGCCACATGGCTTTGGTCACGCCCTTGACCTCTCAGAGACAGCCCCAAATGGTTCCAGGGCCAGAGCCTCTTTGCATCGTAACTCTTAGGCGTGCTAGCTTGGCCTGTTGACCTGGATCTCGGGCGGTGAACCTGGACAGAAGGCCAAAGAGTTTAGTATTTGTCGGGCATACCCTCACCTCACCAACCGAAAAGGGGGAAGCAAGGGCCCCGGAACATCCCGAGAGCGGGGAGTGGACCTGGGTGCAACTCTGGACCTGGGGAGAAAATGAGGCCCCGGGGGAACCTGAGAGCCAGCGAGCGATGGCCAGCAGGACCGGGAGTGAAGCGGATCACCTGCATGTTCAGTCCTGGTGACCCGACCCGGCTCTGCGCACCTTAGTGTGCAGGCTCCTTCTAGCCACCAGCCCATCTTTAGATGAAGCTAGCGGTGACCTCGAAGATGAGGATGAATGGAAGTTATTGATTTTAATGCATTCCAATTTATTTTCCTTTATATTTGTAACTTATGTGCTTTACTTAGGAAAACTTTCTCAGTTTCATGAGAGTGAGCACATTACAAATTATTCATTCATTCACATATTTATTGTGTTTTATGTTCTTAAGTACAACGGCATTGGATAGTGGAAACGTAACCAAGACAAATATTGTCCTTCTTAGAATTTTCAGTTTAGTGGTAATAAGTACCTACCAATTTGATGAAAGTTTGATTATGACGAGATAGTATAATATGCTCAGAGTTTATAATAAGAGGAACTTGTGAGAGTCAGGGTGGACTTCCTTGAAAAAACTGTTGTTTGAGCTGAGATGTGTTGAATGACTAGATTTAGAGAAATGATAAAGTCTGTCAGACACTTGGTTCTACCCAACTAGGTCAGACTTAAAGAGAAGACTTAGCACAGTATCTTTCGCTCACTAAACAGATACATATCCCTTTATTCTTCTACCTAAGCTGGCTCAAATATACATTAAAACACATTGCTTATGTTGTGAATGACCCTTGAAAACATTATGTGAAAAAAACAAGATACAAAAAGCCACACATTGTACAATTCCATTTACTTGAAACTTATATAACAGACAAATCCCTAAAGACTGAAAGTAGATTAGGGGTTGACAAGGAATGGGGAGGGTGAATAGGAAATAAATGTTAATAAATTTTGGATATTTTGAGGGAGATGGAAATGCCCTAGAATTAGATAGTTATGATTATTATACAACTCTTTGGATATTATTAAAAATACTGACTTATACATTTTAAAGGGGTGATTTTTATGAATATAACTTTTATCTTAATAAAACTTATTTTAAAAAGAAAATACCAAATATGCCTAGGAAGTTCTCTATTATAAACAATTTTTATAAAAAGAAAACTTAATAAGCACACTTATATATTCAATGTGGCCATTCCATTTTGTAAACATATAATAATTATGTTCCCTTAAGTTACAATGTGCTCAAAGATAGGTAGGTATGTCCTGCTGCCTCCTATGACATTTCAGGACAATAATTTCCTCAGACATGGAATTTCATTAAAAAGTGCTCAAAAAATGATTTTTCATGAGGAACCAAGGCAAAGGAAAGGCTTCAGAGGGGAATGGAAGTAGGAAGAAACTATACAGGCTATGAGGGAACCTTTGTCAGCATCATAGAAGCTCACAGTTCCATTGTCATAATCCAGAAACACTCCAATCTTACCCAGGGGCTTTTTTACATACTGAATTAAGGGTGGAGGGTTAGTGGAGAGACAATAATGGTTGTTCCTCTTCAAAGACATTAGAAGCACTGCTTCTTCTGCAAAATCGATGGTGATATCGGTATCACTTATCGAGGAATCTTTGCAGACTCCCAGAATCCAATTTGAGGATTGTGGCACATCTACCTCCCAGTAATGCCGACCGGAGGTGAAGGTCTGAACTCCCCATGCCGCAAAGCTCTGCACTCTCCGGGGCTCTCCAGACATGTCATGATGGTCATCTCCAAATATCGCCTTTCTGATATCATCAGGAAGGCTGATACAGTTACTGATGGTTTCCTGACTCAGAACATTATGCACTGCAGAAAGAGAAAAAAAATCAGGTCAACTGAATGGGATTTTCATGTCCTGAGGGACAGTCTCTTCATTTGCCCTTTCTCCAAGGAAATACAAAATAAAGATAGCAAAGAAAGTTCAGATAGGCTCATCTATGAAGAGCAAAAGTTATCACTACCTCTAAGCACACAGAAATTCTTCAAATTATACAGGAAAAAAAAACCCTGATATATCATGAACTGTGTGAAACATGTTTCAAGAAACACCTAAACCATTTTTTTCACTTTAAAAATTTCTTCTTGTGTTGATAGTCCTTGATACTACTTAATAAATAGCACTTTGCTATTATGTCAGTATTTATTAGAATATAACTTGTACCTGTCACATTTCAATCATCTAAATATTTTATAGAAATCCACATTTCTTAGATTAGAAGTTTCTGAAGAGAATGTTTTGGTTTTATGTTACCTCTTCTACCCTCATATTTAGTCTGATCCCAATTTCGGCCCTTTGGGTCTAGACTTAATCTCTAGTGTGAGCCTGATACGGCTGGGCCATGCTCACAGATCCATTGCCTTCCAGTTGTTTGGGGATTGATCTAACAGCATGAAAATTATTCTGCTTTTGAAAATTTTAGTTCTTTTTCTGGTGACAGCTTTCTGATTTTATAAATATTCTTTGTGCAGTGCATGATAAATTCACTTGGAATATAGTATACATTAAAAGTCATCAATGCCATATTTAAACTTTCAAGAGTAGACCAACTTGAATAAACACACTATTGATTGTTACCTTGAGAACTAAATATTCTGTCTCTTCATAACCATATGTGGAACCTGATTGCTCTGGCTATGTCAGATGTAATTGAAAAGGTTTGTTCTCTGCATTTTCAGTATACTGTAAGTTGCAAAGTTCAGTCCTGATTATCAACATATGACTATACAAGGAGAAAAGATAACATTTTTGGAAAGTCACATACAACCTTCATGTCAGAAAAAAATAAAATTAAATAAAAGAAGTCTCATTCCCAAGAACCACTAAAGAAATTGAGGTCTGAGGCCAAAGAGCTGATTTTTACCTCTGAAGCTGTTCAGCATATCTAGGATTCCAGTGACGCACCATGAAGTGAGCTCTGGATTCACTGGCTGAGGCTTTTGCATCTGCATAAATTCAGTCCTGTAAAGAATGACATCGGTGACATTACAGGCCAAGGGTTAGTCACACGACCATAACAAAGATCACAGCTTTTAATCCAAGATGTTTCATCAGAATTTTCCCATTTGAAATTAATTAGGTATACATACATTCTATTCTACTCTCTTGAAAATGTAAAAAATGATACTTTTAATCTAAAGTTATCAAATCTTACTTCCCCATTCTTCTCTGATATTATTACGTTTCTATAATTACTGAGAATCATTTCTTCTATCTACTCCACCTCAGGGAATACAAAAATCCTGGGTTTCTTACAGAGAGCAGAAAATTCAGCCAAAGCCTTTAAACTTGAGTCTGAGAGGAGTCACCAATGATACATTCAGTGTCTAGAAGGGAAGAGACCACGGAGCCACACAGCTTTGCTCTTTTCTGCAAAGCAAGGGAATCTAACTCCAGTCTGGTAGTCCTTCTCCTAAAATTCTAACTTCCTAGCCACCACCAAGAAACCATTCCACCTGAAATCCTGGCTATGAGGAGGGAATCCTTTGATGGAACAGCCTGAGTCATTGCTACTCCAGGGACAAATGCCCATTCCCCCAAATCCCCACTTTTCCCTTTAAGAAAGCTCTCTCTTTCCCACCTTTTCCACCTTTCATCTCTGTAGTATTGGTACCTCCTCTGGGATACCTCAGAAAAAAATTCTTAAGTAAAATTCCTTTATTGTGGCAAGGCTGGAGAGGATGGGGGTGAGTGGCTGGGACAAAGCCCAGAATGTCACAAGGTTTAAGGTACATTTAACTTAAACCACATAAGAAAAAATGTTCTGAAACCAAAGAAGAGAAGTCCTCAGGGCCTTTTTTGAAACAAAATACAAAGTAGCCACAGAGGACAATGTTAATAGCTCAAAACATTTACATTCACCTTATCAACAAGACACCAACTTTCTCAGAAATCAGAAATCATTAGTGTAAACTCACCTTTCCAATACATTTCTGGAATTCTGCAAAAAATAACAAAAAAAGATAATCAGGAGAGTTCTGTGCTTTTGCATCTTTTCTAGTATTTTGTTTTAATAGTTTCAAATGTTTTAACGACATATTGTTTCCTAGTCCCCTTTAAGGAACAATCAGAGGCTCACTTAATAACAAAACTTAAACTAAAACCTGAGGGACTTCCACTGAGTTCATTGAGGAAAGAAGGTCAAGCAGATGTGAGGTGGGACAGCAAGGCCTAGGTTTCCAATGTCACTCACTGCACCATCTTATTCCCATGGAAATGTCTGACTGTTTATGATAACAATTAAAGCAAAATGGAACCGCACAAAAAATAATTGCAGAGTGCATTGAAATTGATAACCAAATTCAAAAAATCTTGCTTAGGCAAGGGGCAAAACCTCAATGTCTTTAGCAAGTGGCTTTTGTGAGTATAACTGAGAGTGACAGTGGATTAGGGGAATATAAATCGAGAATGGCCTCAACAACGTTGACATTCCCCTGGTCGCAAGGATTCGTTGATTTTGGTTAACCTGTCTGTGTAGATAGTACTCCCAATTACACTAAAATTATTTTGTCCTATGTTAGCCACTTAGGGCAAAAATCTCCCAGTGATTACCAGGACACAGGACATAAGTGATTGGATAAATCTAATGATGTTCCCATCATTAGAAGCGTCAAGGAGCATTGTTGCTTGGCCAAGGGTAATAGTATCTGGAGGTAACATTTCAATGTCATGGCAGCAGTGCCCAGAAAAGAATTCTCATCTCTGAGAATGGACTCTCCCTTCTTACCTGGAGCAGTTCCACATCAGCCCTATGGCAAATCTCAGTCAGCTCTCTGTACATTTGTTTCAGGCCTTCTTTCTGTTGGATCATTCTTAATTCATTTTCTTTGAGTTGTCGGAAGATCTCTTTTGCTTCCCTCTCCATTGCGTCCATATGGAGGTGCTCCTCCTCATGAAGAAATAAATACATCTTCTGATATTCGGCTTTGATCATAACCTTCCTTAAAGCCACATAGTCCTGCAGAGATAGGGGATTAATGGGATTACATATCCTCACTCTTAACAGAAAACTTCAAACTTCAAATATTAACCTCGTGAAGAAAGTGCTTGACAAACTTTCTGCCTCACATTCCAGTGTGTCTTGAGTATTCACTGATCCTTCTGTCTTGTCTCTATGTTTCTGGTCTCTTTTCCTGTTAGATCAAGCCCTCCAAGGAGTGCCAGGCTCTATCTGTAATGCTTCTTCAGGGTTCTTATTCCATCAATTATTTCCTCTGTTATCTCAAACTTGTTTGTTTCCCCCCTGAATTTTCTATGTATTTTTAAATATTTAGGTATAAACCATATTATGCAGATTTTTTAACTGTTCCATTTTTCTTCTGGTCATAATTGATTTCTCTCCT
Source organism: Rousettus aegyptiacus (assembly GCF_014176215.1). Taxonomy (NCBI): domain Eukaryota; kingdom Metazoa; phylum Chordata; class Mammalia; order Chiroptera; family Pteropodidae; genus Rousettus; species Rousettus aegyptiacus. Next base: position 64,259,784 of record NW_023416308.1, read on the forward strand.
CTCCTTCACAAACTTAGTGTACTATTGTCTTATACTTAATATCTGAGAAGGTTTATCCAAACCTTCAAAGTTAAACTAGGAATACCTATCAAGCCCTGATTATCCCATACACAGTGAACCCTTAAACAAGGTGGATTTGAACTGCAAGAGTCCACTAATACTCTGATTTTTTTTTTCAATCAGTACACACTTGGCCCTCTACACCTATGGGTTTCCTATCCATGGATTCAATCAGTGGCTGGTAAAAGATAGTATTTTTGATCTGAGCTTTGGAATCACAAATGCAAAGAGCCAACTGTATGCATTGTTCTATACCATTTTATATACAGGACTTGGACATCCCTGGATTTTGGTATCAATAGAGCTGATGCCCCACAGATACCAAGGGATGAAAAGTCAAAAGTTATACATGGATATTTGATAGCAAGCTGGCGAGACCCTAACCCCTCTTGTTATTCAAGTGTCAACTGTATTAGCATTCTAGCTAGTATTGGCCAGTATATTTGTGATTACTGATATGCCACCTGAAACCACTAATTTTTCCTGGGCAGAAAACATTATCCTTTAACTGGTAATATGAATTTAGAAATCTGAGCCAGAATTTGTCAACTGCATAAAAATAAACAGAATATGTTCATTCTTACCTCTAATGACTGGATTTTGCTTGTTTCCTGCTTCAGACTATTTTGTATTTCTTGAGTCATATTCCATAAAGAGTCCATTTTCTTTAGAAGATTATCCTACAACATAACCATGAGCTTTAGTGACACAAGTGATATCATAAAAGGCAGTCATTGAAAAAAGTCATTTTGAGTTAGAATGAAGAGGTCTTATTTTTCACATTAATATAATATGATTTTAATATTTGGGATATTGAAGTTTACAGAAACATATAATAGAGAAGTTGTGGAGACCCTACAGATAATAATCCATTTCACAAGTAATTCATGCCCACATTTTTATATAACCTGACTAGGAAGAAGTCAAATTTGCATCAGAAGCCAGTGTTCTAGGCACTAACCACCTGCCCTACTATCACACCAATTCTACATATTTGAACATTTCTCAGGACACCTTTTTAGTAAAGGCTCAACACAGTAATGCTTATAGGTCCAAATTGATCAACAGCATTGAGAGAATATACTCATATTGAAAAATTGTCATCTCTGCCATCTCCATTCTCATGACTTCTTTGTTATCGCCCTCATCTCTCTCTCTGATTTAAGAATCTATAGCTTTCCAATTGCTTTAGAAGTATCACCTACCCTGTATTCCTCCGCGGCCCATTGTATTGAACTGTGGTCATGAGCCACATGCTCTGGGGATTCGGAGCAGAGCCCACAGAGCAGGTTCTTTTCAACCTCACTGAAGAGCCCCTGTGCTTTGTGTGACACACAGATCTGCTCCTCAGAGCCGCTGACGTAGTAAGCTCTAGTCTGTCTGGCAAGGGAAGCCAGGCTCTTGAGTGTGATGTTGGTTTTGAAATCTGACGTCTCTGAAATTCCTCTGCACTCAGGGCAGCACTTTAGATCTGGGGTTTCGTCCCAGCAGAGGTACAGGCAGGGACGGCAAAAGCTGTGCCCACATTCTATGGTGACAGGGTCGAGGAAGTAGTTCATGCACATGGAGCAGGTGAGTTCCTTCTGGAAGGCTTTCAAGGTGTCTGAATTCATGTTTCTGAAAACTGGAAAAAATGAGAGCGAGAACGAGAACATCATTATGTCCAGACGAGGAAAGAAAAGCCTTTGGACAGAGGCTTGTCTATTTGAGCTCTATCTACCTATTAACTAGGTACCTAATCTACCATCAACTTATCCCCACCACAAACCAATACATGGTAAATCTAGATAGGTTGGGTTTATGCTATGATACAAATGAGAAAATGAGACAAGAGAGTCCTCAGCAACTTTTTTGTTTAAAATAAAAATTATTTCAATCATAGCTAATTTACTTAGACGAGCTTAACATTTGGAGCAGAGCATAAAAGCTAGGATGATTCCAGAATTACTTTTATTAGCTGATTGGTCCAGAAGCTCATGTAGAATGTGAATCAGTCTCTGTGGCTCTTTCCATCTCTCCATCTCACTCTCTGTCGCTTTCTCTCTGTCTCTCTCTTTCCCCCCACCCATGACTTCATGACTATAACATACACATACATATATACTTTGTCTCTATGCCAATAGTCTTTATGTGTCCTGCCTTGGAACTGACAAATCAAATCGATTAGGCTAATTTATGCTATTTTAATTTAATCAATGTCAACTTTAACTAGAACTCCTAAAACTATAAACAGTTGAATTTATGCTTCTAACTTGAATAGTGAAACTCCTCTCAAACAATAAATTGCAAACATTATCTGTTATTTCTAATTCAGGAAAACAATTTTTTCTAAGCCAGTTCAGGCCATCGCAGCACCTTCACACTTCGAACTGATGAATGTTCAAGCTACAATGATAAACAGCAGAATGATGGAAATGTCTTTTAAGACCTAAAAAATCTAGTAACATATAAGGTAATAAAATAAAAATAATCAAATAACAATATAATGATTATTACTATATTACAAATGTTCTAGTTACAGATATTTTAAATATTGACATCAGTTATGAAAACTAGGAAATCTACTTGTTTGTTTGGACAAGACCCAAGCACACTGACAGGCAAATTGAAAGTATTTGAATAAGAGAAGGTAGTAGACATGGAGATATTTGCTCTAAATTCTATACTCACTGGAGTCTACTGAGTGTTCTCGCCTCTGGAAGTTCCGGAAAATCTGTCGATATCAGGGTCAGCAGTAACTCTCGGCTCTTCTAGCAGCTGCAAATTTGGTCAGTCTGCTCTGGGGAAGAAGTCTCTGGACCAAGTGCCTTTTATGTGATTCCATTTACATAAGGCCACACCCACTTCCCGAGATTGGCTAACGTCTTCAAAAGGAAGCTGAAATGGCTGATTAGGTTATATGGAAAGATCTAAAAATGGCTGATTAGATTTACAACTTATAGAAAACAACAATTGGGGGCTGACAACCTAGCGGAATGTAGATGTGTTTTGGGGTAAGATACAAGAAACTTTGAAATATGCAATACAGTATTATCACCTTTAGTCACCATCTTATACATGCTACAGAAAATTATTTTTAACAGAAGTGCCATGCTACCATATTTTTTTTTTGGCACCTATTACATTTTAACAAATCACTGATGCTTCCATATAAATTGCTTCGCTAAATTATCTAATGTTTGGGAATTAGGTCCTATTTCTAAAAACACAAAGGTAATCTAACCTTACTAAAAATTTAAAAAGTAAAAATTTAAATAAAATTCACCTTTTGTAAATTATCAAAAATCGAAAAACAAACGATAAAGCCGTACAGGCCAGTATATCCTAGATAGAGGTAAAGTAACTGTCCTCTTACTCAATCCCTAGGACTGTAAATTAACAAAAACTTCAGAAGGGTCATTTAACCTGCAATGATACTTCAAAAATGGATCTTAAGGAGACTAAGTAACAAAAGAAATAGCATGTATGATATTAAGGTACATATAGATATGTATATGAGGACTTTTCCAAAAAGTAATTCTGGAAAAATTGCCTCAAACATTTCTCAACACCTTGCATGTCATCTACATAAACATGTAAAGGAAGAAGTTTCTAGTGTTCTCATTTTTCAGTAAAAATTAAATGGTTATATGTGTAGGATGTCCCCCTGTATTCAGTGCTATTAAATGGTACTCTCTCTTACGGGGACTTGCCCAACATTTGTTTGCACTACTATTTCCTGGATTTGTGATTACTTCACACAGCTTTTTAAAGTCCTAGAAATTATGCTCTTGGGTCTCATCCTTATCTCAAATAATAAGTATAATAATAAAGCCATTGCTCTCCTTACTAGGTTTCACTAAGTACCATAGTTACTTCTTGACTTCCCTCCCTCAAACCCAGTCTCCAAAGGTAAATAAGACAAAACCCCTAGAATCTGGTGATTGTGTGCTAATAGGAAAGATGAATGCATATATAGAGAAATTAAAAAAAAAAAGATCATAACATCTCGAAAAAGGAAAAGAAACCTGATGACTAAAACTGAGATTCCTTCCCCATCATCTTTCCATGGGGAAAAACAAAACAAAACAAAACAAAACAAAAACCTCTAGAAAAACATTGATTAAAAAGGTGTGAGTCCCTGCTATAGCCAACACTGAGCCTTCCAAAAACACAAAAAGTATTTATTTTCCTTGCTAATATGAGCCACTTTTGATTGGAGGATTCAGAATAGACCCAGACCCTAAAGCCAATTATCAACCTGGCATTTCCAATATGCTGGATATGCAATATACAAGAGCCTGAATGCGGAAGCTCCAAGCTGTCAGGACTGCATTTCAAATGAACATTGGACTAGTTCATTTAGTTCATTTCAGGTGTCTTCAGATATAATGTATCCTAGTATATTTCCTAATATGTCTGGGATGCAAGTATTGCTTATTAGCACACTGGGGATCCAATTTTAAATAATTCAGTTTTAAAGCGTTAGCCTTTCAGAGGTGCTCACGAGACCCAATTTAGCATGAGTGGGAGGGGAAAATCCCCTTGTGACTTGGGGAAAACTTCGTAGTTCTCCTAAAGTTTTAAGTTTTCTCTGATGAAAAGGAGCTCTCTCCTTTTTGAGTCTATAAACAGTTTCATGCAGTAGGTAATGAGTAATGAGTGAAATTATCACTAACTGAGAATGAATGTCCACTGTGGTTGCCTGGGTTACCAAATCTTAAATAATCTTAAACTCACTGCTTGAAGGAGTGAAGAGCTGACATAGACCTTTTTAATAGATCTTTATACTCTGTTCCCACAACTTATCTTTTGCACAAACATTGTCCTCTAACATATGGAAGCAGTTTCATTTGTGCCATTTAGGGATGGAAAGAATTAAAGTGATAAAGCCAATAACATCAGTTCCTCTTGAGTGTGTGGTCTGTCTGTCCCTTATCTTCTAGAGCATAAACATCTTCAAAGAGCCCCAGCTACATGCATACATTGGAAAATTAACTTCTCAATTACACACACACACACACACACACACACACACACACACACGTTTAAATACTTATTTGAATGGTGGTTATAAGTCTATTGAGGGAGAATTGACATATTTACCATATTATATCTTCCAATTCAAGAATATGGAATATCTTCATTTATAGAATTCATAATTCTTTCATTTCTTTCAGTAGTGGTTAATAGTTAATATGCATTTATTTTAGGTATTTGATATTTCTGATACTATTAGATGCACTTTAAATTTCCTTTCCCACTTTTCTATTGTTGTTTATAGAAATACACTTGGTTACATTTCTTCCTAACTTAATCGATTATAGATTTTGAGACATTTTCTAAGCATACAATCATGCTATGCTAATATTGCAAATTATGATAGCTTTATTTCTTCCCAATTTTTATAAGATATATTTCTCTTTGTATAATTGTATTGAATAGGACATTCATAATAGTGTTATGTATAAGTGATAATAGTAGACATTTTTATTTCATTCCTTATTCTTATGGAAAAGCTTTTAAATTTTCCATTGAATATATAATATTTGCTATAATATTTGCTAATTTTTTTCTAGGTACTTTTTACAAGATAATGAAATTTCATTCCCTGTTTTTGTTTGTTAATAAAATTTTAAAAATAATGAATGGGCATTGAATTACATAAAAACACTTTTATCCTCAATCTACATCGTCAAATGCATAGGCTTAAAATTGTTCATAAAATTCTCTTACTGCCTCAAAAACGTCTAAAGAATCTGCCTCTTTGCCTTTTGTTCTTTACCTTATATTTTTAATTTGAACATCCCCTCTTTTGTTGCCAGGGGTTTATCAATTTAATTGATCTATTCAAAGAGCCAATTTTTTACGTTGTTGGTTTCATCTATTGCATTTTTTCAATTTCAGTTGTCTGCAATTATTATTATAATTTTATTTCTCATTTATTTGACATGAAATTCCCTTTATTTATCTACCTTCATGAGAGAAGCTTTTCTTCTTCATCGTTTTTTTTAGGCGCCCAGGGGTTCCGGGCCCCCCTGAGAGTGCAGCACACACTGCAACGGAGCTTTCCTCTTTTATAATATATTCATTTAGTGCTACATATTTTCCTCTAAGCATAGTTTTAATTGCACCCCAAAAGTTTTCTTTGGATGGATACTTAAAATTATTCAATTAAAAATATTTTCATCTTTTTTTTTTTTTTTTTTTTAATTTTGCAGCTGCATGAGAACTACATAGAAGAATAGATGCTGAGTGGCAAAAAGAATGGATTGTACCAGGCTGGGGCTTGCATGTGTTCAGACTCTTTCTTCAACTTCCCCCTACTTTGCTCTGTCACAGGTAGCCTGACACTGCAAGGCTGAGACTCCCAAGCTTTTACATAAACTGGCTTCTAGCAAGCACTTGCAGGTCTTTGAGGGTGAGAGGAAGGGAGAAGTCCCTATCTTCCTTCTCTCTCTCTATTGGCCGGACCCTCCACTTTATGTTCCCAGGCTTCCCATGATTTGGGCTCTAAGGGCTGGTAGTAGCTCGACCTCCCCTACTCTTCAGCTCTTCCTTCACCAGTATAACTAATTCCCTGCATAATATACCCTCTGTTTTAAATGACCGGAGTGCTTTCAATTTTCTTTTTAGATTCTTCAGGTCTAGCTTTTAAAAAATATTTTTAGAGCCTTGAGATCAGAAGTTACAATGAGATACAGCACCATGTAACAAACCATACCTAAAAAAAAAAATAAATAAATAAATAAATAAATAAATAAATAAATAAATACAGTAATCTGTTGTAAAGTAGACTAATAATGCTTCTGAGAGAATGCAATCTTTTTATTTTGTCAGAGATTTTGAATTATGCATAACTGAACTGTCAATCAACAGATTTGAAATAAAGTGTCATTTAAAAGCTATATCTACAAATTAAAGGTTTTAAAGATATTTAAATACCTCATTCCACTCAATACCTGTATTTCTAATTGATTGAACAGATCATCCAATTTATATGAAACACTTACTTTTACCCTAGAACAGTTTCATTTCAGATGTCTTGGGTAAACCAAAATAAGATAACTAAGCCCTCTCCCCCAGGAAACTTATTATATAATTAGGAAGATAGGGCAAACACAAAACAGTTTGGGAGATATGCCTAATTTATTCAAAGATTTAACAAAATACTACCTCAATGCTTAATGAAAAAATACTTTAATAAAATTTTTTACAAAAATATAATGAGCTTCAAATGTAGTTTTAAATTTTCTAATGGCCATGATAAAAATTAAAAAGTTTAAGTTTTAATTATATATTTAATTCAATAACCAAAACATTATTATTTCAACATATAATTACTATTAAAATATTTATGAGATATTTTACAATCTTTATACTGTTTTTGGTATTCCACATTCATTTTATACTCATAACATAGCCCAATTCAGATTAGTCGCATTTCAAGTGCTCATGTGACTATTATATTAGACAATACAGAATTAGACAAACCCCCCATCTACATGGGAGATACCTGGTTTTAAAATCCTTAGCTGACATAACAGTTTCTAGAAGTCTTAAGAAGAGATAAATGGGAACCCACGTTCTCTAAATTCCAACTGAGGACCATTATAAATGGATTTAGAATGACAGTTTTAGAGGAAAAGTTGTCAAAGTTACCCAGGCTGATTGCTTTGTAGGACAGGATTCGCTGGAGGTGTAACTTGGCAATGTAATGACCACCTATCTATGAAGGTCTTTATTTTCTGAAAAATGTGGAGGAGTGAATTTTATTCGTAAGCCTTTTTGCAGAATTTCCAAAGACTAGATAATCTTCTTGCCATATTGTACTACACTATTAATAGAAGATTAGGTTATGGTAGGTATAAACACAAATTCAAGTCCTTTTGATTGGATTTACATAATTGATTAATCTATTTAAGGAAACAACAAATACCTGCTGGTGGTAGATAATTAGATCAGTCTGATGCCAAGATTTGATCTTACATTTTTACGCCTAGGTAAGGTGACTTCATGTATGTCTTGATTCTTCATTTTACATCTAAAATATATTAACTACAATTGGTCTTCTGAATGAATCTTTTTAAAAAATAGACTTTCCTTTTCAGAGCAGCTTTAAGTCCAGCAAAATTGAAGTGAAGGTACAGAGATTTACCACATACCCCCTGCCTCCCACACAGCCTCCCCCATTACCAACATCCTACACCAGAGCGGTATATTTGTTACAATTAATAAACCTAAAATGACACATTATTAATCACCCATGCTCCTGTACATAAACCCATAGTTTACCTTAGGGTTCACATTTTATGGGTTTGGATAATTTATTATGAAATGTATTCACCATAATAGTATTATATGGAGTAGCTTCATTGCCCTCAAAATCCTTTGTGTTGCACCTGAATCCATTATGCAATGTATCAATCTTTTTAAGTGGAGGTTTTCCTTTTAATGCAATTAAAAATAAATATTTTCTGATATAAATAAAAAACCGAGTTCTGTCAGAAAATTGTTCTTTCGGTTGAAGTGGTTTATAAGCACATGTATGTTTTATTATAAAGAGCTGGTTTTTTCTGTTTGTAAACTTTTCAAAGTTAAAAACATTTCACAGAACAAAGATCTTGAAGGACTTTGAAGATAAATTTACTGCTCAACAGCAGCACCATCTATGGGGACTGAGTTATAGGTATGAAACTAAAACTAAAAATGTTATGTATAGTTGTCAGTATTCTGAAGCACAAATTAGTTGTAGTGACTCAGAAAAATTCCCAAATCACACAACACAATGATTTCATGATCAAACATTTGTAGAGAGCTAATGAACTTTTCTGAAGCATTATCTAAACCTCCTATAACTATGAAAAACAAGTGAGAAAATATTTTTGATGAAATGGGTAAGACCGAGCAGTATCTACTTGGCAGAGGGATTCTTTTCACTCTGGGTCAATATATTATAGAGATTAACTTTTCTCTGAACGGCTCCTCACATCTTCCCAATTTATTTATTCTATAATTCTCTTTACTCTCCATCTATGCCTGCCATTATGTGTGTGCGTGTGTGTGTGTGTGTGTGTGTGTGTGTGTGTGTGTGTGTCTGTGTGTTTTCCTTCTTCTTCTGAGTAACAGATTTATTTCTATCTTAAAGTTGTGGCTGAACTTCAAATGTATCTTAACAGTATGCATTTTCATTCTATATTCCCTCGGGGCTTGGCTTTATGTCCTTAACATCCTTATTCTTTTTATTTCCTTCCTTTCCCAAATACGTGTGTGTACACATACACACTCCTAGTAGAGGGAGGTGAAGATTAATTATTATTAAACATGATTTAAAATAACTTTTAAGTTAGTTATGGTTAACACTTTGTTATAAGTCATTGCTAATATTTTTCCCAGTATGTTTTTTTTCATTTATAGATCATTTCCTATCTGAGTTTTCCAACCTTTAGGTTTAATATGTCTTAATTCATCTAGATTTATTTAACCACATCCTTATTTTCTGATTTTATGTATCCTTCACATTTAAACGTTTATTGCTTCTGGAATTATTTTTTGACATTTAAATATATTTTGGATTGAATGTAAATTGAATTAAATTTAAATTATCTGATTAAGATATAAATTTTATGATTCTAATATATTTATTTTGGAATGAATATAAATTGAATTTAGATTTAAAATTTCCACTATTTGGCATTTGAATTTGATTTCTTTACAAATACCCCCAAATCATTTATTGAAAACCCAGAAAGATCTGATTTACTCAGGTAAATGCAGTGAACAGAATATGAACTGAAATACGAGAAATCATAGTGATAGGCCCTAATAACCAGGGGTGAAATTCCACCTCTGTTAATCTTTATTACCTTTCCAGTTTGTCAGTGTTTTATAAACTGTCCTATTAGATGAGTATGAGGCATACGGTACTTTCCCTGAGATAGAAAAGTAACTTTAATATATTTGAATATGTTAATACTTTAATATATTTTTATTTTTATGTATGATTTTTATTTCATACTTCATTATTGTAAACATATTTATACATAAACACTAGACATTCCATTTTTGGGTGGATATTGTCAGAAAAGAGTATCTTGAATATTTGTACTGGGAGATGTTTATAGGAGCTAAATACAGAAAACATTCAAACGTCCACCAGCAGAAAAATGAACAATACATTGTTGTGTGCCTGTTATATCCAACTTATTACTTCCAAATTTATTCTTCCTTGCCAGCTCTTTGTAAATGGATCTTTAAACCTTTTAAATATTTTTCTTGCCAAGAGGTATGTTGTTAAACTGCGAGCAGAAGGCATTGGAGACATTTTAGGAAGGGGTTTTGTTCCTAGTTCCCATGCGCTCACTTGGCAGACTCCCAAAGGAACGTGACTTCTCCCGCCTCCGGCCCCTGCAGCATATACATGGCTTCACCAGTGCCCCCATCCTGTAGTACAGGCTGCTGCTATAGCACCAGTTTCTTGCAGTTCAAGCTGGCCAGCAGAACCAGCAGCCAGGAGCCTCTTCCAATGCTGCCCTTGGCTGGTTGTGTAGTAGTGAGCCTCTGGCGAGACACTTCTCTATGAACAGCTTCCCCCGGTAGTCTGAGTTTCTGAGGAGTTCTGGAGTGTAGATTTGCAGCAACTTTTGCTAAAGCAACTTCTCTGCCATTCAGTGAGGCCCAAAGGATGAGGGGGACTCTGCTCCATCTCAGCCCTAGGGACTGTGAGAGCCCTTTATATAAGCTATTCTATTCCTAAGAGTTTACTTTTTACTGGATAAGTACCTCCTTCTTTCAATGCTGTTATAATCAATCATATTAATTTCCTATTTACGTTTCTGTGTGGTTTCTCTGTCTTAACTGGACCCTGACTCATAAGTGTTATATTTATGCAAATGAATGCTCTACATCAGTGAAATCTAGTGAACCACAGCCAGCGATGCATGAATCAACCTTCAAAGGGGAGTAAAAAAATCAAGTCCTAGAAAAATATACATGATATGATTTTATTTATAAAAAATTTGGAAAATACACAAAGCCAAAAAGATGGAGGGGATGTAGCCATGTGGGTTAAATTATAAATAACAGGAAAGAGTAACATAATTCAAGAAAGTGAGTTTCTCTGGCTTCAGAGGAAGGCACACTGGTTGACAGTACACAGTGGATCCAAAGACACTGTACCATTCATTTTCTCCATCTGGCTATGGGGGAGCATTACAAATATTCATTTCTTTATTATTTTTTACCACACATACATGTTATATATACCCTTTGGTATAAATGAAGTATGAGTTATTACCCTTATGGTACAGAGTGACTATATTTCCTAGCAGTGTGATCAGACCACAGTTGTCCAATTAGTGCTCTAAGATAGTACCTTCTCAGCCTTGGGGACCAAGCAGGGCTGGAGGACTCTCACTTGGAGCAACCCTGTGAATTCTCCTGCGTGCTTTATCACAAATTGATGTTTTCTTTGTGAGTTAATGACAGGAGTAGATTTTTTAAGTGCTGAATTAGACTCGGTTCCCTGACAATGCTACACACAGGTTTTAATATATTAGGCTGTTCTCCTTAATTTTAACATGTAGTTCAACTTCAGAAATAACATTCTGAATTATAAAATAAAAATCACCCATCTCCCTTTTTGATCCACAGAGAGAAGAAGAGAGAATACTAAGATATATACAACTTTAATTTTTAGTTTATCAGTGGTCCCATGAAGATTCTTTCTGAGTAATAGGCCAAACCAATTTAAATGGGTTCTCTATGGAACTGCCTTAGGCTACTTCTCTCAGAGTCCCTGCTGCAGCCTGCACTGTGAAGGCTGCAATAGAAATCTGTCTCTTCACTTCTCCCCAGGCCTTGGAAGGATCCACTTTGTTTTCGATATCTAACAGAGCATCATAAATTCCTGGAAATGACTCTCCCTTGTACTTGTTGTGGCTGCTTGGAGCATAGATGACATGCCTGTTGGTAAAAATAGTTTGCTGTTAGTTGCCCAATGGTATATACAAGAGAAAAAAAGGAGCACACTACGATTATGCAATTCCTGGACTGCATAATTCTAATTTTATAATTTGAATAAGCCATTTTTGTCAAAAAACTTTCAAGTTCAATCATCTACAAAGACTAATCATATTTCATACTAATTATACTTTGACTTTAAACAGATGCCATAAAAGTGGTTCAGAGCAACAAAGCTAACAATGATAGCAATAACAACTTGTCACCTACTACAGATCATGCTTGGTATTAAAGAATTTACCTATAATTTTTTTTTTAATCCTCAAAAATAAACTCAGCTGAGTTGATATTTGTATTTCAAAGAGGAAGAAATCAAGGTCTGAGAGAGTAAGTGATTTAGTGATCAGTCTCAAGGCACATTGTAAATAAGTGCTAACTTTTCACCATACCACTCTATGCCCTGAAATGTAGCAAAAATATGATTATTCAAGTCCTGTTTGTGACAAGCCAACTTACTATTTTGTTTTTCTCTTTCTTAAAAAAGAAGTCATACAAGCATACTAGAATACCTAGCTTAAAGCATGAAAAATCATTAAATACAATTCTGTAATGTTCAATAAAACCTAGACAGAAGGCAATATTTCATTAAAAGAGCTATGTTAGTTTCTGTTAATAGCCCTGGCAAGAAAGAACAGGTTTGAAAGTAAAGAGGTAAAGAAGGAAAGAGGCATAATAGCGTCTCCGTTATTTGAATGATACCCTTATTCCCAATTCTGATCCTTTGACAATCCCTAAAAGGAAAGATGGGTCCATTTCTTGCTGGTCAAGGATTCATTCTGTAACACTTAGTAAGACTAACCTGGGGATAGCTGATGTTTATCAGATATAATTAAAACTAAATTAGATAAAAAAGTAAATGTCAACATTAGGAGCATGTGTAAATTATTATATTATGCATATTTATGTATAAATATATATTTATTATGTCACATGTATATACATAAACTCAAATATATTTAAAATGAGAGAGGGGTTAAAATTATATACATTAAAACATAAACATGATCTTATAAATAACTGATGAAACTGGGCAGATTATTATTTTCTACTTGCAACTTTTTGTGTCTTCTAAATTTCCTGCAATGAAAATATATTCTTTTATAATCAGAAACAAGAAAGATACTAAAAAGAAAGATATGTGGTTATTATATTAAATTTTATGAAGAAACAAAGTATCATTTACTACATGTATTTTGAAATTTTCTACTTGCTTTCAAGAACTTAATTAATGATTTTTTCCCCCCACAGTGGAAAAAAAAAAAAAAGATATAATAATGAGCCATTTTTTTTTTCCTTACCTATAGAAAGGCCTGTCTGGTAACCCTAAAGGATCAATAAATGCTCGTTCCAGAAACATCAGTTGATCATTCATAATTCTCAACAATACTGGGCTAAAAATGGAAATATAGTTGTAACATCATGAAAATGCATGCATTACCAAGCAAAATAAAAATTTAGAATAAAACTAAACAAGGCTAATATCTTTTATATTCTGCAAATTAACAATAGCATAAATAGTTACATTTTTTAAATCCTATAAAACACTATTATGCTGAGACTTATAAAACCACAGAACCAGTTATATGTGCCAATGGAAAAAATTAGTAATTTTAATTTATATTGAAATAATAATCAATAAAAGCTAGTTATTTAACTATAGGCAAGGCTTTTTTTATCTTAAGTATTCTATTAATCTACTCATATAGAAGTAATTTAAATATCGAAATGGGATAGTTTATTAATGTTTAGTAGGGTGGTTGGAAAATTATATATTTTACCAAATGACAGCTAATGGTGTTGATATTATTAAAGATAAATCTACTGTGAACACAAGAGATGGTGTTTACTTCATCCTTCAACAATATTTGAATGCCTGCTATGCATCAGACACTTCCCACTTCCACAGAGCTCACATTCCAAAGTGGTCGTGGTTGGGGGGGGGGGAGGTGTTATTATAATAAGAATGATTCGATATCACTGAAAATTTATCAGCAAGCCTTGAATAGTTCTCAACAATGAGTTCTCAAACATATTAGTCATGTCATAATTTAATTAACTAGAGAAATAATCATTACAATAGGGAATAATAAATACTATTAAAATTTTTAATTTTGTCATAATTTAGTTTTAATAACAATAGCTATTTACTGATTGAATTCTATATGCTAATTACTGTTCTGAATGTTTATAAAATATGTCATTTTTACTCTTCATAATAATCTACCAGTTAGGCAGGATAAAAGCCCTGCTCCACAGATGAGATAACTAAGGCTCATTGGTGAAATAACTTGACTGAGTTAGTTTTAGAAAGTTTTAGAATGAATTGGGACCTCAGTCCTCTTCTTTTAACTCCATTATGTAGGCAAAAGGAAAATAGAATAATTAATTTGATTTCAAAATTTTCAACATTCGTTTATTTAGCATGAAGAACTCACGTGTCGTAATAATATAAAGGTAAATTAAGCATAGTCTTTACCTAGGAGCAGCTCACATTAACAGAGAAGACAAGTGAATAAAACATAATTCTAATTAGATGCTACAGGTTTCTGAACCAAATTCATAAAAAGTTGCTACACACACAAGTTCAAGTGGATACACCACTGTCCCCTCTGGATTTCTGATCTTGAGGCTACCACTGAAAACCATAGAGCATTCCTTATACAGAACATTCAATCTGAATTAACTCTCAGAGGAAATGCTCAGAGCACCAGAGTCAAATAAATGGGATCTTTCCACTGCAGAAGTATGCTGACCTCCCTAGTGAGACCGGAGGATGATAGGTCTTGGCATTGAATATTACGTGAGCACGAAGCTACCAAGTAGTCAAAAGTGTATCCTTTGATGGGTTAAGGGATTGATTAAAGAAAAAAAAAAAAACAAGATTAAAAAATTAAACAGGATTCAACATCCAGTTTAATTTGCTTTAGCCAGCATTTACTATTATGACATGCAATGTACTACTTCATGTGTTCAGAATTTATAAACATACCATGGAGACACACAGAAGCTGTACCTGAAGTATCATTTGGAGTGGATAATACAAATATAGAAATACTCAAGGAAGTGAAAGCTGAGTGTCCTTGAAAATCATAATCCAAGCCATAAGGCACTTTTGTCAGAGGGGCGGGGGGCTGGGAAACACAGTATTTTAAGAAGAGAAAATCAGCTTCAGAGAACATACAGTGTTTGAGATCTCCTTAAAATTTATTTTTCATTGCTATTTTTTTTCCACACAAAAAATTTTGAAAGGCAAAAAAATTGGAAGGGATTATAAAGTAAAAAAAAAAAATCTCCATGCTCAACCCAGGATAACAACTATTATACAAATTGGTTTACTTTCTCTCTATATTTACTCAATAAAAATGTAATCAACTATATTTACAAATTTTATGTACTTTTTATTTACTTCACATTTTATTATAAATATATTTCCTTTAAAATCATCAATTTTAATGCTTACAAAATGTTTAAATTGGTAGACATCTAATTTTTAAGCAATTTCTCCCCTTAAGTATTAAGATTATTTTTAATTATTTGGTGTTATAATTCATATTTTTCTGAAACTTCTTGAAAGAAAAAGATTCAAGAGACAGAAATGCTATAGTAAAGTATGAGAACTATGTGATGGCTCTTAAAACTTTAGCAATATGTATTTATATTTTTCAAAAAGTTAATACGATTTACAATGCTATCAGGAACTCATGAGAACATCTGCTTCGGTGCATAACTTGTAGCAAAGGGTACAACCAAGTTTTAAATTGTTACTAATTTGATATGAAAATAGTATATCATTATTTTCAAATGCATTTTGGAATTATTAATGAATTTGAATACTTTTTATATCCATTTCTGTACAAGCGGTATCCTCTCTTGGATTTCTTTATCTTTTCTATTGCCAATATTTCCAACTTTGTTCTTTTGGATTTTCTTATCTATTTTCAAAAAAAAATTTTTTAGAAGGTCTATATTACCCCCTTTCCAAAATTGCTGGAAAAGGTTTCCTAGTCTTTTTTTTTTTTGTTTATTTGGAAAGAAGCCTTAAGGAGGGTGCCGGGAGCTCTCGATTCCAGGTTGTATTGGCACTAGTGAGGAGACAGGCCATCCCTTGGTGACCTTTGAAGAGGTTTCCCAGATTTTTATCTCTGCTTTTGATGATTAATTTCCATATTATTAACCATTGCAATATCCTCAAATCTGATTACATTGTAATTTCCCTGTTGTTCCAAACTTGGAATTTCACTTCCTAGAAATTTCAATTTTAGTATTCTTCTACACTCACTGCGTATGTTTGCACACAATGTTGAGTGAGATCCTGAATTCACTTTTTAATCAATTGCTAAAAAAGCTTATACAAAATTACTTTTTAATACATCTATCTTTCACCATTGATTTTTGATATCTTTCATCACAAAGATATCCTTTTATAGTCTATTTTTGGACGGTCTGCTCCTATCTTTCCATGTATTCTTGCATTGATCCCCAAGAATTTGATAACTGTATCCTCAAGATGTTTAATATACAGATGTTAACCCTCAAAATTCTACTTTTTAAAAATTTTCTTAATAAATTCCTCACATTATTATTCTTCCATCTTAAAATTAAAAAAATATTTTTTTTGCTTTTGTTGATTTTATACGGAATTAATCCTAAATGTTTCACATTTGAAAAAAATTATGGCTTTACGATATTTATTATTCTGGATAAATAGAATTTGCCAGGTGGAAGTGAAAAAGGAACTCCTTGTGGAGGTAATGACATTAAGAAGAGAAAGAGTCTATGGCCATGCCATCCTAAACAAGCCCGTTCCAGTCTGATCTCAGAAGCTAAGCAGGGTCCAGACTGGTTATACTTGGATGGGAGACCACCTAGGAAGACCAGGTGCTGTAGCATTAAAAAAGGAAAATAAAGAAGGTGTGTTCTAGGAATAGGAGCTAGGTTGACGTACAATGGACAGACACTGAAAGAACAAGACAAAGGTGGAGAAAGCTGAGGCCACACAGTGGAGGACCTTCAAAGCTAAGGTGGGGATTTTGTACTAATGAATTGCCAATATAAAAGACACCAGCATTTTTCAGCAACACAGCTGCCACTCAGAAACAGGTTTTTGAGAGACAGAAGCAGCAAAAAACCCACCAAAGTTATTTCAGCAACAGATCAGTATCTCTTATTAATTACACCTATTATATGCATAATTTATATATGTAGAACATACTTGTTTTTGTCCAAATCTTGGAGTCTTTTGCTGAACTTAGAAGCAATTTCTGTAAAATTCTGCACTGCAGAAAACAGTGAATCTGAAAGAGAAATTAGGACATAATGGCATTGTTCCGTAGCTTAAGCAAAGGGGGCAGTACAGAAAGCTGTTCTCTACAAATACAAGGTTTTTATGTTTTGTGACGCACCAATGAAATGGAAAATACATTTATAAACATAAGCAAAATATTTGATCATATGGAACAATGATACATAATAAATGAACCTAAGGTAGGTCATTTTATTTTAGAGATTAACAGAAACATATAGATAATGAATTTTCAAAGAGGAAATGCAGCATACCAAATGACACGTTGTATTTTCCCATTTCTTGTGGATGTTTCATTGAAATACTGTAGAGTTTGTCCGCATACTTTCTTAAAACTACAGCATAATCACGACAGTCAAAAGGGAGCACTACGGAACTGGCTAGTTCAAACACCATCCCTCCTCGAACTTGGGCCACAGCATGGTGAAACTTAAAAACTGGATCATAAAACTTTTCCACCACTTCATATGTTTCATAGGCAGTGTGATACAGTGGATAGCTGTTGAATTGGTTTATTGCCTACAAAAAAAAGGGACAAATTACATCCTCTTGCAAGATACCTTATGATAAAATGCATAGTGCCATATTACTGAAGAGGAATTTTCCTTCAAATGGCTAACCTTGTAATCAGCTCTTTGTTCTGCTTCTGTAGATATGCTTGCCACATAAGCTAAAGGGCAGGGCAGGGTGAACTTGAGATCAACTGAAGACACACCCTCCCCTTTGCTTCTCCAGTCTAGATAACAGATGTACCCTCTTTGTTTGTTCTGTCTAGATAAAAGATGTGTTGCCTTTGCTTGTTAAGCCCTATAAGTAAGGTTATCCCTGAGTTTTGGGCCCAGATCTCAGAGCGCTAGATCTTCTGGGACCGCCAGCGTAATTAACCTGAGTTCTCCAACTCTCCGAGTGGTGCTTGGTTCCTCGCTGGTCTGATTTTTCTGCAACATTACTATTAATATTAATGAGACTATTTTGCTCAGTAATAAATAAAGCACTTATAGGCCACTTACTAAAGGATTAATATAATATTAAAACTTGCTCAAGGTTTTTACTAATTAAAAAATATGAGTATATAACAAATAATTTATAAAAATTAGCTTGGAAAGATCTAACAGTTTTGCCTTTAAGAATACAGGAGATGTGAAAATGTTCCTGGAACAAAGAAAAGGTAGTATTGTATTTGAATAAAAATTTAAGACAAAATTGTTAGAGGCAAGTAAATAAGCATTATACGGTATCATATAGGATAATGCTGCAAATTATTTAATGACTGAAATTCCAGGAATGAATAATTCTCTGACAAACAGTGTGCTGAAGAGTGAAGAGTCTGAGTGGGGAAGGGTTCAGTAGTGGATCCAAAATCTCAATAAGAGAGAGGAGGAGTGAGTCAGACAGGTGTAAGAAACCAAGGCAAAAGGGAAGAACTTTTCGAACTGTGAATGGTTGATTTTTACCTTCTGCCTAAATTTTAGCTGCTTATCTTTTCATTGATATAAAAGAACACTTTAAATAGCGAAGTATTGAAGAGACTATGACTCTGGAATGAGCCTGACAGAGTTTGAATCCAAGCTCAGGACTTATTACCAGATAACTTTGGGTAGTTACTAACTTGAAGGTTATTAAACTGATTTTGCGGTAGTTTTCTCATTAAGTAAAATGTAGTTATTAGCATCTACTCTCATCTAACCCATCTAATCTTGCCTAACTTTCTACCTCAACGGTATTAAAGATTTCCTGTCTGGGAAGAATAATTAGCCCAAGGGAAATAACCTATAGATTCTCAATGTTGTTTGCCTCCCAATGAAGCAGCTAGAAGAGGCATTCTTGATTACTCTCCTATTAATCTTCTCATTTGTCAAGTACCACCGTTGCATACTGGGCTTCAATCAGCTTTTTAGAGGCTCACTCCTAAATAACAGACTACTAAAGATGACCACGTATTTAAAGGAACCCATTAACTTGAAAGATATAGATCAAGCACACAAGCTAAAAATAAAATCAACTCAGAGTAAAGAGGTATTGCAGGAAATGAAGGAACACTTACTGAAAAAAATTTTAATAAAAAAATGAATGAGAGTTGAGAAAAGACAAAGGTAGAAACAAAAAAGATCATACCAAAAAGCCTCCCAAAACATAAAAAAAAAAAAAATCCTAAATACTACTTATAATAGTTCAAAGAGGAAAAAGGGAAGAAATAAAAAAAAAAAGGCATTTCCTCCAACTGCAAAACAGGTTTCCAGACTAAGAGACCTACTTTGTGCCCCATCCAGTGTATGAAAAAAATGGCATAACCAAGGCACATGTGTACACCTAAAACAACTAAGTCATAAAGAAAAGAAACTAAAGCCTTCCTTCAAAAAAAAAAAAAAAAAAAAAAAAGAGACAAAAGAACTTGGATTAAATGGCACCAGCCTTCGCAATAACAATCTTGAAGGCTGGAAAACAATTGGTCATGAGTTCAAAATTCTGAGGGTATAGGATCTTCAACCAAAAGTTTTGTGCCTGAATGATCAACGAATTGTGTGTAGTATAAATGATATTTTCAAACAATCAAGGTCTTCAGCTTTCATACATCCTTTTCAATCAGTTCCTAAAGGATATTCTCTCCCCCAAAAAGTAAGGAGTAAACAAGAAAAAAGGCAGGCACAAAATCCAGGAAACAGAAGAACCAGAACAAGAGAGAAATGAAGGTATTCTGGGATTTCTCAGTGAAAAAATTTCTCAGGCAAGAGGTGAGCTGCTGGCAGAGAGGACAACCAGAGAATCCCTAGGAGCTGGAAAAGAGCCTCGTGAGGGAGAATGAAATCTGCCAGATCACCCAATGTGTTTGAGTAGACTAAGAGTTTGTGGTAAACTAGTTATGGATACATGGAAGAAAATAACAAGTACTGTAATCAACACATGTAGTGCAGCTCTACACTGAGAAAATGTGACGAGGATACGTATTTGGGCATTGAGAAGAAGCAACGTAAGAGAACTAAATACCAGTCTTCTTTAGTAAGAAGTAAATGGATAATACATAAAACTAGTTACTAAGAAAACAGCAGCATACGCATATTATTTATAAACATGCAGATAGCTATCAGGCCTTCGAACCACCCTTCTCTTGCTCGGGCCTGCTTCCACGTCGGGAAGTGTACCATTGGTTTACTTTCCCTTCCAATAAAGCTACAGAAGAAACCAATGTGAAAAAGTTGGAAGAATTTTATTCTGCTGAACAGAATCAAGATGGGACAAGCGTGAAAGTGGGATAAGGGGCCACCGTTTTTCATTATAAACTCATCTAGTATTATAGGACATTTTATGAACTACATACCTGTTACTTTGATAAAAGTGAAAACCATATAAGTATCATTATCATCATCAGCAACAAGAGAAAATGAATCATCATGACTTGTCTATGTGTTCATTATTTATTATGCCATTTGTTATTATAACTGTTATGCTTAATGACTGGAGATATAATTGGATAAAAATCCAAATATTTGCAGGTCTCAATAATGATTAATTTTGAATGACAATGGGTAAACAAAGTCAAAGACAATTTCTACATTTTTAGTTTAAATAACTGGGCAAAACCATTACTACCCAATCGAACAGAATATATGAGAGTACATGGAAGTTCAAGATACAAGGCTCAGAATACCAGATGCAGGAAACTATCCCCTGTAGTAGAAGCACATTCTCAACCGCTGAGACTTTCTTCTGCTTCAAATTCCTCTAGTGCTTAAGCCACATTTTTTGATTCAAAATTATTTGTTTAGCTAAAATATATCTTAAATAATCTTGAAGTACTTCTCAATAGACTTACCCAGTTTTTAGTATATCGTGCTCTGCCTGAAGCAATTCCAAGTCTTTGGAAGAACACCTCGAAATCATTGCCAGATCCCAACTTGCTAATCCTTTTAGAAATAAAATTCAAGTTCATTTGAATAACTTCTCCATTAAGTACAGATTAAAAGATTAATTAAATTAAGCTCCACTCTTAGGATTATGAATATAATTTTTAGATGTATCACCTTAGACAAGCAACAACAAAAAAATGAGATACCAGTTCTGATCACAAAATATCTTCTAATAGACTATCTGTGTATGGTGACTATTGTTCCTTTGGGTTCCTGGACCCAATTCCAGGTTGTGGCATTGAGAGGTTCCCAACAACAAGCAATTCTCTGGGAAACCAGCTGAGTGTTTCCAGAATTCGACTCAATTCTGGAAACAACATCAGATCCCACAGGTTAAGGGCTCAGTCCCACAAAACTGCCTCCCCCACAACTACCACTTCAGAAGCCAATTGCAAGTCATGCTGTTACCCGTGCTTCTCACTGACCAGCTACAGGTTGGAGGTTTCCAGAACACCCTCCTTGAGTTAATCAGCTAGAATGGCTCACAGAATTCAGAGAAACATTTATTTACTAGGTCACTGGTTTATTATTATAAAAGGATATAACTCAAGAGATCGTCAGAGGAAAGAGGCGATAAGGCTAGGGACATGACACACAACTTCCAGGCTCTCTCTCTCCCTGGATCTCCACATGTTCGCAACTGGAAGCCCTCCAAACCCAGTCCTTTTGGGTTGTTATGGAGACTCACTACACAGGCATGGTTGATTAAATCATTGGCCACTGACAACTAATTAATTCAACCTCCAGCTGCTCTCCCCCTTCTTGGAGGTGAGGGATGGGGCTCAAATTTCCAACACTAATCAATCACCTGGTAGGTTTCCTTGGAAACCAATCCTCTTAGGAGCTATCCAGGCAGCACTTCATCAACATAACAAGAAACACTTTTGTAGCTAGCTCTCTTAGGAAATTCCAAAAGTTCAAAAGACAAGCATTTTTTGATGGCCTACAGATTTAACTTCAAAATACATAGTAATATTTTGTGAACCTCAGCATTGCTTTTCCTTTATCACATATTAGAGAATTTAAAAAATAAAAATACTTTTATTTTCAACACAATCCCACACTGTCTTCAGTAGAGAGTTTGTCTGCTTGCTTGCTTGTTTGTTTACCTGGGCAGGCCACTGAACTCTGGTGAAGGACTTTTTGCATTCCAGCTCTCATAAAGAGATTTGCCTTCGAAGTCTTTATCAGGGCTTTGGAGCTATACATGTTAAAAGAAAAACAAGAGAATACTTATAAATCAGATGTTTAAAAAAGTAAATGTCCATTAACCAGGAAATGATTAGCTAAACTATATTCAGCAAAATAAGGGATATAATTCATACGTTAGCAGTCATTAAGAATTACGATGAGTTTCTGACAGTACAGGAAAGTGCTCATGTTATTATGTGTGGACCAAAAAGGGGCCACATACCAAACAACCTGGGCAAGCTCAGAGGAGGCCAGCATGGTGGGCCCTGTGAACTCAGAGACTAAATGTAACCACATAGGACGGTCTGAACTGAACATACAAATTCCTAACCAAAAGCAAGTCACATCCTGGGCCTGTAATTTTCTTGACAAAGGTCATTCGTTACCTTAAGTGAACCTGTTTATTGCCTTTTTACATCTAAGGTAACAGACCCTTGGAATGCCAGAGTAAGCACTTTTTTCCAGACCCTTCAGAGCATAACCCACTGTACCAGAACGGAAGACTGCAGAACCCCTCATAATTATCTTGTCCCCTGCATGCTGTTAAATGTTAATTATTAACTCTTCTGTACCCACTCTTGTAAAAGTATGAGTTTCTCCATTTCACTTTTTATCCAATCCCAGAGATTTCCTCGCTTTCCTTGCTCTCATCCCCTTAATCTAGACTCAAAAGCATTAAATGTTATGCCAAAAACATTTAGCAAATAAGCTTTAATGAACGTTTCAGTATTCAAAGGTTATTGAACAATATATGGTATATAACATTTTTTATTTTATATTTAATAAAACTCATGTTCTATTTTTCAACAAATTCAATTTTTAGAAGTGTATAGAGCATCTATGCTCTTTAAGACTTTTTGTGAATGCCAGGGATACAAAGCTTAATGAGACACATTTCATGCTAGTGGGAACTGTAAATAAAAATGTGGAATTCAGTGTGCTAAGTGCTATAACAGAGGTAATGCGAAAAGTCTATGTGGACACAAATTTGCATTAGTGTGGAAGAGAGAAGTTATGCTACCCTCTAGTAAAACATGAATAAACACAGCAACAAAATAATTTCACTCAAGCTTATAAATTTACATAAAACTTTGCTATAAGGGAAAGTACCACTCTATTTAGTCTAAGAAATGCAAATGTGGAATAGTGTAGGAATATATTAGTAAATTTTCAGTTTTTCACTAGTAGTTGAAATGCTGCAAATTATTCTCCCCAAATAAGACAGAATAAAACAAAACTCAAAATTGTTGAGCATCACATAATTTCAAACCTGACCTAGACAGCAGTGTTTTTGCAATTGTCCCAGGGTGTCACCAACCCAACTAGTACAACTGCCAAGGTTCCTTAATGCTTACCTTAAATGACGTGTATGGTGGGCATCCTCTGAAACACTGTTTCAGATATTTAAATTTTTATACATTTCATGGAAATTGGTAAAACTGCAGACAAATGATGGCGCTCTTAACTAATGATATTACTAGATTTTTTCAAATTAATTTTTTCTATTCTTATAGAAATTATAAGATTAAATTCCATGCTTTTAAAACCAAAACTTCGTGATGTTTAAGTCTTACTTAAAATCCCTATCTGAGGAGATATATTTTTTCTTGGTAATTACATTTCAATTGGTAATTCTATTAAATAGGCAAATCTTTTTTTTTTTTTTCCTTTCCAATTCAAATCAGGTAAATAACAAAAATCTGCCATGCCAAAAAGTCATTCATTATGATTAACTTTAGAAATAGTAGGTTCGTGGGGCATGAGAACTAAAGTGAAGAATTGCCTGTCAATCCTATAGGGATTCAGGCCCAATCTCTCCACCAAATTTAGTATCTTGTGCTGCTTTCAGAAGTAAGATACCATTAGCTGTCAGCCCAGCCCAGTGGAACTCAGTGGCCTAGAGCCCAAGGTAGGAATCAGGAAGGCAGTGAGTGGTTTCACCTAGCTTCCGCCCCAAAGTGATCTGCCACAGCTGTCAGCTCGGTGTGTTTTTACTCATACTCTCTCTCAATTGGTTAGAAACGTTAACTCTTCCTGTATACTTAGTTACTTGGTATCATTATATTAAGGAGAACAAATCAGTTTTAAGGTTAAGGAATTAAACCACAGGACCAAGTCCGGGTTCACCTACTCTACAAGTTGTGACTTGAGTGGCTAATGCTTTTTAAGCTCAGTTTTCTCATTTTCAAATGAAGATAGTAGACATGCGCTACCCAAAGCCTGTTTCAGGGCGGTGTGGAAAGAAATGGAGTAACTATGCGTAAACAGTTTATTAGATATAATGTTCTATGGAGTAAATATTTGCTTTACGAAAAAAAAGACGAGTTAAAAAAACCACACAGGTACTTATAATAATGGTATCTCAAAATATCATCATTTTTAAAACTCAGATTTTCTAAAATTACATATAATTATTTTTACCTTCTTTGTTAGGTTGTATACCAAGCTGTACATCAGTGGGGTGCAATCAACTCTCAGAGTGTAGTTTCCTGAAAGATAAAGAAAGGATAGATACCTTTTAATTTTGTATCTTTATTTTATTCTTTCAAAGACCATTCCTAACTCTTTAGCCAGAATGATTCTTTTAAATCTAAGTCCAATCAGAACTCTCCAACTCCTTACTCCTTACTCCATCATCCTCGCAATGGCCTCAGGTCACCTCTCCAAATATTCACCTTCCACTCTGCCAACAGACTCTTCCTCAGGGCCTTTGCACATATTGCTCCCTCAGCAAAAACTGTGATCTGTATTATATCTACATTACATACGCCACTTCACTTACATCTGTGGTCTATGGTCATATTTTCTGAGAGGTTTCCCCTGAATGAAAAACGCAAGTTGCAGAACCATTTAGCTGTGTATGATACCAAGAACGTGACTAAGATCGTGAGAAGCAACAGAATGTATTGGTTAGAAGAATAAAGTTGAAACAAACCAGCCTGATTTAAGTCTCAGATCAATCCCTCATCCAAGTAACCTTGGTAAAGTTTCTTACTCCCTCTAAATCTCGGTTCCCTCTTCCGTACAAGAGAGATAATACTTACCTCACACAGTTATTATGAGTATTAAGTAAACTTTTACACGTAAAGCACTTAAGACAGCTACACTGTTGGTCTTTGTGTGAGCTAAATTCTACATATAAATGTCAACATGATGGAAAAAAAACAAACTGAGGACATTAGTACCTTTGGAAAGAGGGCTAAATTTGAGAGTGGTAATAATAGGGAATTTTGCTTCATTTGTAAATTTTGCATTTCAACGTGAGAAAGCTAATTGTCATTTATTATAACATTTGAGAAATGAACACTTAATAAAATTTTAACTATAAAAAAAGTGAGATAAGTGCTGTCCCAATCATAGAATAATGTTTGTGTCATTTGTTCTTGATCCTGAAATCATGGGGAGACAATGTAGCATTTTAAGTCGGGGAATGACATAATCCGCAAAATCCAATTATTTCCAATGATCAAAAAAGACATTAAAAAGGACAAACAGGATGATAATAAAAAATAAAAATAAAAAATAACGAAAAACAAAACATGTATTAACAATTGAGTTTTTAGCAATAAAGAAAACATTATTCTTTTAAAGAATATATTAAGTATTCATTCTGTGTGGCAAAGTGTTTCATCTTATGTGTTTTTAAGTAAGGGTAATAATAATCCAATCATTTCTGAACATTTACTCTCTGCAAGGCACAGGTCCAGGAGTTTTGCTAATATCGACCTCTTTTGCCCTTGCCCTTACAAGAGCCTTTGAGATATGTGCTCTTAGTAATTTAGAGGTGAGAAAACTGAGACACAGAAAGTAAGTAACAATTTAAGTCACACAATAAGAAAAGGCAGTGACAGGAATAAGGCCAGGCCTTTAGCCACAAAGCTAAGAGAAGGAAGAGAGGATAACTGAAATGCACTGGGTAAACTAACTTAGGGGACAATGTCGTTCGCTCACGTGGACCAAAAAAGAAAATGTAAATGTCAACATGCCTCTATAAACCAATGTCTCAATTACTGTTAATATGACTAATTTACTAATACGCTAAAGAGAAGACTTTCAAATTCTACCCTCCATTCATTTACTCAGTTGTTTGTGGCACCCATGCAACAAATATTCAGTTATTGAGACATTAGGAATTCAGGAGTTATTAAGGAATATACTGTTTGTTCCTTGCAGAAGTTCATCTAGTAAGGGAGGCAGTTTGTAAAACAAACAATTAGTAAATGATGGCAGTGATGAGTGCTACAAAAATGTGGCTTCCCTGAAAAAGAAACCTTTCAGGAGAGACTGTAAGGCTAAGAATCAAACTGTCTAGAGAACACCAGTTACAATGGCCAGGAAGTTGCATATGGTCAAGAATAAAAGATCAGTGGGTCTGGTGTAGGGACAATGAACCGTTGGCTCTTCTTGCAAGTAGACCTGAGAATGTCCTTTTTAGTTCACATCTCTGCTTATCAGGAGCAAGTCTATTCTTAAAGACCTGTCTTAAATGTCTCTCATTTCGCAAGCCTTTCCTGAACTTGCTATTATTCTCCCCTCTGAAATCTCAGACCCAGTCTGATTATATTCTTCTTATATTAAGTACCTGCATGTATTAGAATCCTAGACTGACTTATTTTACCAGCTGTACAAAACTGTTCTTACTAACCTCATTCTTTTGAAATTCTGGAAAGTACACTGCATAGAGAGGTGGTCAGTAAATATTTGTTCAATTGAGAAAAAGAATTCAAGAAGAAAAACAGTTGGTGAAAGCTGAATCTTGGACATAAGCATTTTTTCAAAATGTGTACATATGCTATTATGATAAAACTGGGGTTAAATTTAAATTATGCTTTTTTGCTACTCCATTCTAAAATCATTGAAATCTTTAGCTCCATGGTTTACTTATTCATTTAACGTGTATTTACTGAATTCCTACCATATATGAGGTAATCTGCCGGTTGAAACCATGAGTGCTGCCTTCCCAAATTAGCACTCTAGGGCTCACAGCTGCTCTGAGTCAGGGGCAGCAACGCGACAAAGCTGTAGCAGATTCCCTAACCACGCACTAAGGAATTTGCCTTCCTTGTCAGTGCATAATTTATGAACTAAACTGCGGCTACTACGACGCTCGTGTCTTTTCTTGTAAGACCAGTGATATTCACCTTCTATGGAAGAATCGGCATTGATATAGGCCACACCACGTTCTTGAAGGAGTCTGGAATTCTCCTATAATGTGAAAGAAAGAAAACCATAAGCATAACCTCTCCCTAAAAAGAGTGCACATCTGCATTAACTGTAGATTTCTTAATTAAGATGGCCCAAATTAACCACAAATTTGACATATAAGAGGCTCAAAATAATTTGAATAAATTTTGATAAAATATTTGGTAAGAACAACAAGCAAAATGTTAAGACTAAAATTTAAAATAAAACTCTACATTCTTAATCTGGTAAATGGAAAAGCAGTTGATTTCATAACCATACTATAGTTTGTCCTTCAAGAAATTATCTTAGAGAGATCATTTCAGTGAAAGTCTTCCTGTTACTATCTCATTATTTAAGTAGAGAATCTTGCCTGATTTACAAGGAATGAGCTATTGCAAATTATGGATTAAAAATGTGAATTTCAATCATGTCTATACCCTAAAATCTTAAGTTCTCCTGTAGGATGGCACCACCTACTGGTCAATATTGATCATTACAGTTTTAAAATTGACACAAGTGTAGCACAATTTTTTTGATATCAGGTAGACTGAATTTCCCAAAAATGGAATTTCCAAAGCGTTTTGACTGTAAGAAAAGAAATGAAACTCTATCTAGGTGATGAAAATAGTCTGAAAAAGGCAAATCTCAATCTCAACATATTTAGGTTCTTCCTAATGCCAGCATAAGTCTTTCTTGTTTCTAGAAGCACTACTTCCTCCCCCATTCCACCAAAGAAAATTAAAGTTTACAGGGCTTCCCATAATTTCCAGAGTATAATAGGAGCCAAATAAATATTTACAGCATGACTGGAAGTAATGATATGTCAACTTTGCATAGATTTATAGCTAATGCCTCTATTACACAAAGCCAACAATTTATACAGGTAAAATTACTATTCAAGGGGCATAGTAAATATTGTGGTGGGACTTTCTGCCTCACTTTTAACATAATTTAATTTAGAGTAGGTCAAGATAACTGTGAAAATACACCTTACTTCACAAGCTCAAGAGGTATTTAAATATGGTAGCTTTAGGAGTTAATTTGGAAAGACTAAGAGAAACATGGTATCTTATTTATTTTGATGTTTCATTTCTAATGAATTAACTTACTATCGCAGTCCCAGAAAATGAAAATAAATTATTTTGGCAATCAACATTAACAGGTTCTAACAAGTTAAAAAAGAACTTAGTTCTTTAGTGACAAATATATAGATATGTGTGTTTTTTTTTTTTTTTTTTTGAACAAGAATCTGTTGCTTCTGATTTTCTGGAAAAAAAAGTTTTGAGTATTTTGTCACTGGATTCACTTGTTAAGTCTGAATTGCATTATTACTATGAAAACGTATGTTGTAACAAATTATCAACTGACCTCTGCCCACTCAGTAGAACCAAAAAGACCAAATTCTTCTGCATCCCAACTTGCAAACAAAATTGTTCTTCTAGGTTTCCATCCTAAAATATACGTGTGTACTTAGAAATGCTGGGTAAAAACATAATACATACAAGACATTGCCAAGTCTAACAGGAAAAACAACAAAATCATTGATTATTTAGGAAGGCTGAAATGTGGTGACAATATTTACCTACATAATTTCCTTTTGTAAGACTTTAAAGCTGATTTGTTAATACAAAATAGCACCTTTGTACTGGAACATAATAAAAATCCTATGTAGTCAAAAAATATTCTAATAGGTTTCTAATGATTAGCTGTGCATAGGAAAACTACCTGTGGTCTGCAGCTGCCTAGAGTGAAGAAACGCTAGATGTGGCCTGTGTTCTGAGAGCAGATAAAATTCAAAGAACATCCTTTATAACTCTCCTGTGTTGTTCTGACATCACATAACTGTTCAGTGTCAGCTGGTTGTATGATTTGCTCCACTCTCTGCCAGAGTTAGTCAACAGAAGTTCAGTTAACAATGCCAATGTCTGCTGCTGCTGAAAATGACATAATTCAATAGGGAGAGGTCCTATGGCTCAGACTGATAAACACTGACCTTGAAGTGGAAGAAAGCTTCTGTTCAACCTTGGTTCTTTCACTTACTAGCAGTATGACCAAGGGAAGTTATTCAGACCTACTAAGCCTCCATTTCTTCATCTATTCACCAAGAATAACAAAGTAAAGATGAAATTACTACTTGATTATTGGAAGGAATAAGTGGAATATTTTCAAATATGGCACTTAATAAGTGTTCCAAAAATTGTAAGTAGCCATAATTTTAATATTTCATTTGTGCTTATTAAGAATACTCATTGAGTCCAGTGTTTCATTTTTTTCAAGTTTGTTAATAGTATTACTCAAATCTCCTATTAATTATTTTTCTTCATCATTCATTCTTTCGGCAGGCTCTAGAATTGTCACAATGATGTTTTGTATTTTGTATTTAAAACACTACCTAATTCATGAACTATGTAAATTCAGACCTCTATAGTTCTGTTTTCTTAAAATAGAAAAACAAATAGAGCACCTTTACATTTTATTTTATAGAGAGACATCATGGTTTTGTAAACTGGTAGCCAGAAATTAGAGTTGAAGCCCTGGTTCTCTGACTCTGCCACAAACTAGTTCTATAACCTTGGGTGAATTACTTGATTCTGTAAACTTTGGTTGGCTTATTTGTAAAATGAGGACAGAAATAGCTAGGCAAACTTCTCCACGGTTGTTATGGATTCAAAATAGAATAAGAAACATTGTTTCCTCAGAGAAAGTAACTACCATGCAAATTTAACACATTTTTACTACTGTTTTTATAGTTGCTGAAGAAATACAAAACTTTTACATCCCCTGGACACCTTGTTTGTAGAGAGTAAACAGAATGTACTTTCTTCTTTCAGTGTCTAACAATTATTTTTAAAAAGCAACTATTTGAACTCAATTTTATTTTGTCTTTTATATAAATATTGTAAAATGACTGAAGTACTGGTGCTAAAAATACAAACCTAAATTCTGAAGAGCAAAACAAAGCTGGGTGTGTGAGAATGCAGATATCGAATTTTTGACAGTATCCTAGTAGGCAAGAAGGCCGGTATTTTTCTGAATAAACTTTGATCTCCTCAGTTACTGAGTACATGTGACCTGAGGTATGAGGCTGCAAGAGCTCAAAGAATTTCTGCTCAGATTTCAGACCAGGAAGCTTTGGCTCATGACCTCGTGCTGCTGTGTACCTTCTAGTGAAGAAACCCAACTCTATCTTTTTAGTTGCTAAGAGCAACCACTCACAGTATAATTCCTTTATTTCAGATTATTATTTGTATATAAACATCAATAATGTAAATATTATTATATAAATAAGTGGAAAATGAATAAGCAATATAATTAACTAACCAACCTTAAGTCATATAACCACGATTCATTGAAAGCTACTTTATGCTTCTTAGCTGATATAGACTACATGTATCCATCCTCTCTGTTCATCTTTCACAGAATCCTATAAGATGGCATTTTTACATGTGCTTTACGGAGAATTAAACTGAGACTCAGAGAGGTTGGTCTTCTTATTTTATTTAAATTACCTTTTTTTTTCATTATTCCAAAACTCCTCACGATTTCATGAACAACAGCTGATCCACTCTGAGGGTCCATGCCACCAAACACCCACGAGTCACGGTGACCTCCAAGAATGACATATCTGTCTAAAAGCATTATCGCAAAATTACTTATGTCATTTAAGGTCAATAACATACAAACTGCAAATGACTCAATAGTATCTAAAACACAAAGTACTCCCAACTCACAGAAAGACAGCAAGTGTCCTGAAGACTTGTGTAAATGTAGTACTTATTTTGTTCTGATTTTGACGTATGAAGAAAACATAAACGTGATACGCAAATATATGCCTCAGCACATTACAGTAATTATAAGTATATATGCAATATATATCTGCAATGATAAGTTAACTATAAAACTATCTGTATTCATATCTTTATATAATTCTTTATTACTACTCTCTTACTACTTATCACTTTGTTTCCGGTATTTTCAGAGTAAGAGAACATAGTAGTTACATAGTAAGTTCTCCACTTCCCACTCTATGTGATGTACTTGTTTTCTATAGTGAACGGTAATTGCTCCTCTACTCAGCACTCAGGGCGATCTTTTCATATCTGATAAAGCATTTACCAAACACTTAAATGTATGGCTCCCCTCCAAACCATAAACTCCTTGTCCCTGTTGTGTATCTTTTTTTATCCCTTCATCTCCAAAGCTTAGCATAGAGCTTGCACGAAATAGGTACTGAATAAGAATCAATAAATAGCCAGTTACATATCGTTTAGTATTTATTGGAAGCATATCAACATTTTTGATTACTGAACAAAAACACTGGCTGCTTGTAAGAAAAAGATGCAATTTAATTGGATCTATTTGGGTCAGGAATACATAACCATATAACTCCCAAAAAACTGGAACATAATTAAGACTCTATAAAACGTATTAATTCCCAGGTCATCTGAAATCTTGTGGAAATCAGGTGTCTATACATTTCATTGACTTCAATAGATAATAAAGCTATATAAGGGATTCATTAATTCAAGGTTACTTGAATTTCCTGAGTGCTATCTTTTATATAGATATTTAGAGTTATCCGAAGATACTTCCCCATGCAAAATGGGGTCAACAAATCCAAACGACTCAGAGAAAACACCTTAAATCCATCTCTCCCTGCCCTTTCTCCCCTGAGTCTCTAAGTAAGTCAAGGGTATTATTTATCACTAACCTTGATCGCATCATTTACTTTTCTTTTCTTCACAACATGTATCACAATACAAAAATTGCCTCATGTTTATGCATTTTGTATTTATGTAGGTTCCCTTAGGGCAAAAAGTTGCTTTACTTTGATGGTCCTAGAGCTCAGAGCAGCACCTGGGACAGAAGAGGTGCTCATTCGATGTTTGCTGAGCAAATGATTAACTTACCTGGTTCCACTGCTCCTCTGAGAGTTCCGATCACATTGTAAATTCTTGTCACTTTATTGTTGGAATGGATGTGCATCTTAACTTTTCTAATGTAAACATAAAGAACTCATTCGAAAAATATTGGTTAAAAGATTACCACCCACAATTTTTAAATCTTACATCATTGTCTAAAAGATTTCTAAAAGTACACAGGCAAAAGTTACATTGGCCAACTGTCCAGTTATAATGATGTAAGTATAATCCCCTCTTCAGCTTGTGATTTTGTTTCCTGGTGGTACTAGCTAAGTTTTACGTTTTTAGTCATCCTTTATGATTGCTTTTTTATTTAAAAAAGGTTTACTCCCCATAAAAAGAGTTAACAACAACAACAAAAAAAAAACAGTCTCTTAACTGTATAGAAAAGGTTCCCGCAAAGCCAGGCCCAACGTTGTAGGGCACTTTGAGACTTCCTTTCCAGCTGCTGTCTGGTGGTGGCGGTCCACCCATTTTTCTGTTGAACACAAAAAGTAGTATTAGCTGAAGGAAAACTTTGAAGTTACAAGTTAAGATGCCAATGAACTTGCTCTCTTGAGTGTCTGCTTATAAAAGGTTCTACGCGTCAAGGACAGAGAAAGTGCTTTGCATACGATATGCCATTTAAATTCTTAGTACAACTCTTATGACGTCATCTCTATCATCCCCACTTCATAAATGAGGAGCATGAGGCTGAGAAAGATTAGGCAACACAGCAAAGTCATGTGGCCGGTGGATAAGTGGTACAGCTGATATTCAAATATTTGTTAGGTATTTGGACTGCGTTACCAGCTTCCAACAGTAAACCATTTGAAGAGTGCTCTCCACAGCATGCTCTGAAGAGACAGCTTGATGTTGAACTCTTAGGGATTTTCCATTGTGCTATTTCTCCCACTGATAAAATGCACTCAAAATATGTATAAAGACATCCTTTACACAGTACTTTCACACATACATGTTAGGGAGAGAAGAACAAGAGGAAAGATTTCACTTCATTCAGCAGCCCCTAAAATCTTCGTGCTATTTTTTAATACAGAAAGGTAGAAAGATTCAGGTAGACAAGCCAGTACATGCCACCAATCCTGGTTATCCCTCAGTAGGGGACCGAGAAAGAGGTAATGATAATATTTAGGAATAGTGGGGTTCTTAAAGGTCTACTGAAACATATCTGCCTATACTGTATAAAGAACATGGATTGACTATTTCTTGATTTGAGCATGGGAACCAAAGGTACCTTTGCTAAAGAGCAGTAGATCAAGGAATGAGGTTCGAGACAAACTTGAGAGTGGAAAACATCAATCTGCCTTTTATAGCATCATCTCTGGCCACATCCTAGGCTTTGCAGTGGAGCACACTGCAGTTTCCTCCTTTTTCTGTGCCTGCACACAAATGCTTGTTCCCTGCCTCTGTATTTGAGGAAATGTGAATAGCTCAATTTGACCTAAAATTTATAGCACACCCAATACTAAAACAACTATTAAGAATGTCTTTTCATGAAAAACTAATTCTCAATAATATTGTTTTAAAATGCTGTATCAGAGAGTAAATAATTTATCCTATCACACTAGGTAGTTTGGCTAATAATATAATTTTAAGTATTATGCTATTAAATGTATTAACCTATTTACAACAAAATTTCACATAAAAAGCATCAAGTAACATGAATGGGCATTTTACAACGGCAAAAAGCATAATCAATAGTTAAACGGCAAAGAATTAAGTATACAAAAAGTTATAGAAGGCAAGTGAAGAATACGCATATGCTAGATTATACATAAAATAGTTCTACAATGATATATTATACACTAATAATATTGAATGCTTTTGGGGTGGGAATGGGTAAGAGGGAAACTTTTTACTTTATAACCTTTACGATTATGAACTGTGTAAATGTAATTCCTCTTACATAATTGGAATCACACTATACATTGTTTTGAAATCTGCTTTTTTCATTTACAAGTATTGGACATGCATATTTCCACATCGTTAAGTGCTCTTGTACAACATGTGCTGTAATGGCCTCAAATGCTATCATAGCCAGTAATGTATCTGACTACTTATCGATTATGGAAGATTTGTGTAACTTACAGTTTTCTACTATTAGAAGTAATGCTAAAATCACTTGCATCTTTTAAATAACATAAATATTTAGATATTATTTATAAACGTGTTTGGACAAATGCATAATATATGATGCCCTCAAAAGGTGTGCCCAATCCTAAATCCTAACTCATGTGGTAAAGCTAAGAGCCTCCAAAAATAAAAGATCAGATTACTCTTAGTCTGCTCTTAAATTGGAGAGATCCCTCTACCTCTCTGATGTCAGTCTCCCCACTTGTAAAACTGAGGGCACTGCACTAGATAAAAAAAGTTTTCTTACAGATACTAGAAAGAAATGATCAAGAATGCCTTGAGCTCAAAGAAGAGAAGGGACTAACTGGCCAGACACTGTGGTCTCTAGCAATACTACTTTCAAAGAATAATGAAGAAAAAGGGACATGCAGACGAGAGAAAGCAGAACAGGAAGGGAGAGTTCCGATGCCAGATTAAGCAAAAACACATTTGGAGACATTTCAATAATGAAAGCAGAGGGGGACGAGGAAATGAAATAAAAAACAAAATGAAACTTTCTCTTTCAGTGGGTTATTCCAGTCCCGTAAGAAGTAGACAGCAAGAGGATTAGAGAGTAAGAAATTCATGGGCAGAAAAAGGCTGTGCAGAAGATAGTAATGGAGATAGGGAAAGCCATCGGACAGCAATGCAGGTCTGATATAGGGTAGAGAGAAAGGGAAGGATGAAAAGACTATTGGGCGGCAGCCACTAGTGGAGCAAGGCTGACAGGCAGTCAGTCCCGAGCCTCCCAGTCACGGGCCTGGTTTAGACTCCCTGATGCACTCAGTTACTGACTGGGAGCCCCTGTGGGAAGTGTGGCCTGCACACAAACAGATGATGTATTTCAAAGTGCAGTGGCTGGAGTAATTGATCAATTATGCTCCTTGCAGCTGGAGATCTGAAAGGCTCATTTTCATGGCTGTCACATACTAGACACTAACATGTCAAGTAAATTCCAGAACAGAACCACTTTTCTATAAAATCGTGATAAAATTGGCTGTCTCACCCACCTCAAGAGATTTTCAGTACCAAATAATAGAGATAAAAGCATAAAAGTTGCAGACTGCCAGTAAACAGACTTATGCCATCTGCTGTTTCTCACAAACTTACTCCAGGAGCTTCTGTGCATCAGAGTATCCGATTGGATGAACAGGAATACTGGGAAGGCCAACAGCTTCTGAGAGTTCACGTCTATAAGCATATTCTGAAAAAAGTTGAACATACTTCTAATAAAAATTCAATCCTTTTCAAAAGGTCCTCTGTAAGTTACGTTAAACATATTCTCATATCACATCTACTAGTATTGTTACAGTAAAAAGATAGGACCATTTCAAATGTTAGCATGAATGTGGGACAACTGAAACTCTCAAGCATTGTTTGTGAGAATATAAAATTAGTCACTTCGGATAACTCTTTTGAAAAGTAATATTAAACAGAAATGTGTACTATGGCACAACAATTACACTCCTAGATATTTACCCCCCCCCAAAAGATGAAAACATATCACATATCCACAAAAAGATCTGTATAAATTTGCTCATAACAGGCGTATTTATATTTGCCAAATTCTGAACACAGTCCAGGTGTCTGTCATCAGGAGAGTGAGTAAATGATCTGTAGTATGGTCCCACAACAGAATGCTACTCGGGAATTGAAAAAAACAAATTACTAATACACACAAAAACATGGATAGATCAAATCATTGTACTGAGTGAATAGAGCAAGGCACAAAAGAACACATACTATCCGATTCCACTTATATGAAATTCAAAACCAGGCAAGCTAGTCAATATTGACAGTCATCTTAAAGTGCTTTTGAGGAAGGGCTGGGAAGTGGGGGATGGGAGAAAGTGAAAATAGACCAGAAAGGAGCACAAAAGAACTTTCCAGACTTTTGGAAATGACCTATATTTTATTTTGAGTGACCAAGATGTATACATTTTAAAAACGTATTGAACCGAACTCTTAAAATCTGTGTATTTTATTACATGTAAACTCTACCTCAAAATAAAAACAGATATTCTGCTGTTTCTTAAGGTTTAAGAAAAATAAAGGAGATATTTTAATTTTTCTCCAAATTTTTAATTATCTACTAAAAACTTTACATGATTGCGAAAGCTTTTTCTTTCTATGGGTAAAATAACAATGATATGTTGTATGAAATTTGAATCCTAACTCCTCATTTAGCAGTGAGATCATCTGGGGTAGATTGCTTACTTACTTCTCCTAACCTCACTTTCCTCCTTTGTCAAACGGAGACAATAATACTATCTAGCTTACAGGGTTGTTAACGCATGTAAAGAGCCCGACATTTAAGAAGCACTCCCTAAAAGTTATCACTATTGTCATCTAAGGCCATGCCACCCTGAACAAGCCTGATCTTATCTGATCTCTGAAGCTAAGTAGGGTCAGGCCTGGTTAGTACTCCGATGAGAGACCACCTAGGAAGAATAAAACAATAAGGGATTGTAAACTGACAAGGTCCTTGCAATCTGTGAGGTCAACCAAGGGTTGCCTCGCCTAAAAAATAAAAAATTATATATAAAAAAGAGATTACTATTGTCTTTATACAACAAACATGCAATAAGCATTTTCTGGACTATATTCTAAATGTGACTTTTTAGGGGTTTATAGAATCTCCTTTCTACTATCCCTTATCCACAACTAGGAAATCCAAAAACTGTGAAAACCATAAATTAGGAGGAAATTTACTTGGAAACAAAACCCGATCTAATGTAAACTCATTTGACAGAAAATTCTGACTTATGCAGACGCAAATCTATGTATATTACTTCTTTAACACAGCTTAGTATGATTATTCACACTTTGTGCTACAGAAAATATTCATATACTTGCTTCCTGAATCTTGTGCCAGTCTCCAACATGAGTATTATGCAACGTATGGCAATATGTATACCATATTACTTTTAAATTCCAAAACCCATCAGGCCCAAGGATTCCAAATAAGTAAGAGAACAATAATTTTCAGAGTTCAAAAGTTTTTAATTTATTACTTAGATGCAAAGAGGATAAGAAAAAGATGTACTTTGTATGTTGTGAAAGGACATCTTTTCCTAAAATCACTTAAAAACGCTAAGATTCCTATGAAAATAATCGAGACCTGGTCACTCACCATTTGCAGGGTAACCAGGTGTGAGAGGGTCCCCTGCACCATTGAGATTTAAGATATTTCCACGCTGGACACCGCTTCCAGGAAGATTCCAGCCATCTGGATAGGGCGCCACCCCAGGAACAAAGTAATCTGCAGGGTCTGAGTACAGAATGATTCCTTTGGCCCCCGCCAGCTGGGCGTTTTTAACCTGAAAAACACAATGTTTTTCTTACCTCAGGTTGGTTGTTTCAAATTTGGTCATATCTATTTTCAATATTAAATTTAAGTACGTAACCAAGCTTTTTATCTTTAATCTTTCATCATTAGACTGACAACAAAGAACATCACAGAGAGAACTAGCATTTTCTTTTTTCTACTACAGGCTCTAAAGAGTTTCCAGAGCAGAATGAGCCCTCAGAGCAGTAGTTTTTGAAAAATGTAAACATGAGCAGTACTGAGTATGTGCTGTTTCCTTACACTAGTCTAGAAGCACAAGAAGTGACTAGACTCCATAGGCCAGATTTCCATTTCTTTATAGTTAAAAGGAAATATTTTTGAAATTTAACTTCCCACAAAAGAGAAAGAATCAAGTGATAGTAACTTTAAAAACTGCTATGGGAGTTTGGACAAACATGGCGTAAGAGATGTCCCCAGACCTCTTCCCCTTGAAACAACAATAAGCTGAACATCTAAAACTCAACAAAAAAACACTGCACACCAGAACATCTGAGCATGGAATCTGCACATAAGAGCTAGCACAGAACCCGTCTACTAATCCAGAGCAGTGGTGAGAAAGATCGATCTGAATTAGATAAAAATAAGTAATGGTATACTAACTACTAAATATTAAAAGAAACTTGGTTAAAAAAAAACTGCAATGGATAAATTGGTTTATCTCGTTACTTTAATTTAGCAAATATTTTCAAAGATAATATTTAAAACAAAGCTACCAAAGGTCTGTTAACAACAAATCCAATGCATGCTTCTTTGTAGACCACAGGCATAATTTTAAGTATGGGAAATATCTTCTCTATTCTCCTTGAACTTCTACACTGGCCACATTCCAATAACCTAATTTAAAACTCCTGTCTATAACCAATATATGTGTCCTCCCTATACGGTGGGCATGTTACAGAATATGAGAGGATAATGGTCCTCGGAAAGTTTTAAGGATATGGTTTTACACATATTAGATACAATTTAACTTTATATTTGTGGAGAATAAAAAGAGATGAATTTTACCTTATTTCCTCTGAAAATTTTCCCATATCTGGCAATCACAATCTTCCCAGAGCAACTGATCTTCATGTCCTGCTCTAGTTTAAAGAAGTCTTCAGTTCGTGCATAGTTGACATATACAAGATCACCCTGTTGAGATCACAAATGATTTCTACAAGTAAGATTAAACACAAAAAGGTTTTTCTGCATGAGGACTGTTTCACATCTTTGAAAGAGGGAAGAGGCAACAGAATGAAAGCGGGTCAAAAAAGCATGAATCTCAGATAGAGATTAAAAGGAGAAATAAACTTGAATTGAGAAGGCAATTAAGCTGAGTTAGAGACAGGAACTTAACATTAAATTTTGTTTATATCTGATTCCTCTATAGTGGCTAAAAAACTATAGAAATGTTCCCCTCTTCCCCAAAAATGTATATAAATATACACATTGTTGCATGAAATTTTAAGGGCTCCAGGCACCCTAGGTTAAGAAGCCCTTGATGAAAGCTTTATTCTTTTTGAAGTACATTCAGAAAAAGTAGCTTACTGGGTCTTCACAACCCCCAGGTAAGAAGAAAGGTCAGGTAATATTACTGGTTTACAGGCTGGTTTCATATCATTACTATAATTACGTGCAAGTATAATGTCTGAGTTTTAATACAGTCACACACCACATAATGACACATTGGGTCAGCTGAGGGTGTCCTTGCACTGGCATTAGATGAAACTTCTCTCTCTGCTTAATCCAGATTCTTTCCCCTCCCTGCCATAAATACTGATCTCAAGAGAATATTCCTTAATTAACCTCTAGCATGCTAAATTTCATTTCAGTTCCTATTACCTAGAATCTGGGTATGCTTGAAAGTCTTATTACTCACTATCAAACTTCCCATGGTTAAGAATACACACACACACACACACACACACACACACTGAATTTTTAAAAATATTTATTATTTTAATATGACTATAAGAAAATTCTTCAGGAATGTTATTATAATTATTAGTAGTATCAAATTGAGTCTAACAACATCATTATAAATTTTTATAAAAAATACCTTAACATCAAATATTACTTGAAATACATCTCTTAATGCTATGGAATTGTGAAACATTGGGTCATGGATGTATGAATGAATAAATAATTTCTAGAATGAGAAAGTACTCAGGTCTATTCACATTTCTTGTTTTTAGGCATAAGTTCTAAGAAATCTCGAGACAGAAATGAAAGAAGTTTTGCTATGAAATCTTCACTAAATTATCTAAATTCTTTCCAAGTTATAACTCCAAAATCCTAAGCTAATCTATTACACAAATTAATTCTAATGGCATCAGCTGGAAACTTAATTAGCTTCATCTTTAATTTTATTCAATTGCAAACCATTTGACTTGCCAAATCATTCATTATCTAACTATCAGAATCTTTCACTATTATCTTTGTTTGGAGCCCCACAGATTTTTTACAACTTGGAAATTAGCTTTATAGTGTTGTAGGATGTGTGGGTAATATCTTTCATTTGTAAAGTAAGAGAAAAATAATTAGGGAGGTGGAGACCTCACCAGAGGCTCATTCTCAATTCCATGAAAGAATACACTAAGAAATTGATGAAACAACTCATTTCTTTAAAATGATTCCATGCCTTCCTTTGGGAAGTCTTCATATACCCTAATTTGAAGGCCCTATCCTGGATGATTTCTAAAATTCTATCATTTTATTTTGGTCATTGTTTTCCTCTTTGACTACATTTCTCATGGCACTGTACAACAAATTAATAACAGATACTAAAATACAGTTGTTTTCAAGCTGATTCTAGGATTCATTTGACAAATTTATTGAAGATGGAGGGTTATGTTATATGCCCAGCAGTGTTCTAGGAATTAGTGAAGGACCTGATAAAAGGACCCTCATGTTATGGGTGTTACCTCCTCTTACCCTATAGCTTTTAACCACACATCAACTTCATTTCTTTAGTATAGTTTATTTTTCCTCTGCCAATTCAAGCTGGTATTGTCCAGATAATGGCATTCTGAATGGATTTTTTTTCTTGCCCTTATCCTCTGTATGCCTGCTCTTTTAATCATTAAGCCTTACGACAGAAGATTAACTTAGCCTCAGGTCTATAATCATGAAGAGGATAATTTGGTTGGACTTCAGACTAAGGATATCTTGGCTTTAGACATGTCTCAGCTTCAAAGTTCCCAGTTTCCTCATTCTATTATCAGACAATTGACTGTTCCTAATCTAACTCAAGTTTAGAATGTCCCCTGCCTCAGAAAACTGCCCTAAAACTTGTGAGTATATCCTAATGCTTGCTGATCACAATCTTTATGATTTAGCACTCTTTACAGACTCCTCTCATCTTTGTTCCTGATTGCTGACAAGGACTGCAGAGCCAGATGGAAGTCTGGAAGGCTTTGAAAAGCTGATCAGAACTCCCCCCCCCCACCACCACACACACATCTCCAACCAACACATAGCCTCTGAACAATGCCCAGATTTACCTAGATTTTCTCTTAAATACCCTAAACCAGATTGAGAATGTTAAGGCAGTTTTTCAAGGTGTTAACCTGCGTAATCGCCTGTGCTTTGAAAATAACCGCTTATTCTAAATAGCCCAAATCCTGAGTTGGTCAGTTGACTGAACAGCCCCAGAGGTTTCATTAGGAATAGAGTAAATCCTTGACCTTGAAGGAATTTACATTCATGTGGACAACACGGAGATAAGATAATAAACAACAAAGTTTAAGCTTAAGTAAATTAATTATACAGGAAATTAACAGATGATAGTGCTATAGAACACTTTTTTACAAAGTTTAGAGTAGGCAGGGTATTGGTACTCAGGTGGGTACAATTTTAAATAGAAAGAGCAAGTCTACTGAGATGACATTTGAATTTTTCCTTTGGTAAATGAATTACTTTTAGCTCTTATATTTCTTCTTAAAATCAATGTAATATTAATAATGATAGCACTGTATATCTGATGTATAATTGTTAGCCCTCACCAGAGTTCACTCTTTTCTGTGAAAAACTACCCAACTTGATTTCAGTGGATTTTATTTTAGTGAAGACTACTCTACTTGAAATTTATCCCTATTTAATATCACCAACTTTGAGGAGAATACTTTTTTAAATGTCTGTAAATTGTAGCCATCTTTTGAATAATCCGCAATCCTCACAAAACAAATTATGATGGAGAAGGGGTTGAAGGAGACAGTTTAAAGATGTTAGTAAACTTCAAAAATGAAAACGAATGTGACAGATATGCAAGTTATGGCTGTGAGTTAGAAAAAAAGCTTTGTTTTCAGACAATGCCTTTCTTGTAAATTTTACAATGTACTATTGTTCTATAACTGGGAATAAATACAATCTTGCACTAG
Source organism: Rousettus aegyptiacus (assembly GCF_014176215.1). Classification (NCBI taxonomy): domain Eukaryota; kingdom Metazoa; phylum Chordata; class Mammalia; order Chiroptera; family Pteropodidae; genus Rousettus; species Rousettus aegyptiacus. The sequence goes on from NW_023416308.1 coordinate 64,302,167, forward strand.
AATTGCTTAAATTGTTAGCCTAGAATTTTCCATTTCTTTCAAGCTTCCACCGTCCTGATCTTGTTAAAAGACTTGAAAAACCAGTAGTCTTCAAAGCATGGTTCTTGAACCCTCAGAATCAACATCACCTCAGACTTCGTTGGTAACAAACTCTCAAACTTCACCCAGAACTTACTGAAACTCAGCGAGAAAGTAGGAACCCGAATCTGAGTTTTACAAATCCTTTGGATCATTTTGATAACCTGAAGTTTGAGAACCCCTACATTAGACTATGTTTTATGGACATTATCAAGTTGCTAATTTCAAATAGGCTAAAGCAAAACCCAGTATTTCAAACTCCAGAGGATTCAGATGTAGATCCAAAGATAATTTACAGTGAAATATCTTAAGCATACATACAGACATCAGTTAAAAAAACTGATTATCCACTGGATAGGTTACAGGTGATCCAGTGTAGCACACCAGCCAGAAAAACCATCTAATATTTAAACACGAATAACAATCCAATGCAGATTCACATGCTCCTACTCTCCCATTAGTTTGGAATAGTTTAAGCCTACTTGAAAAGTGTGAGTTAATTAATCTCTAGGGCTCTGTTAAACTAAATATAATTATCTCCTTATAACATTCCGTCTTCTCATCCAGAAACATAATCTGTTTCTTCGTACATAATATTTTTACTGCTCAATGAATTTCAGTGTTCATCAACTAGTCCACATTCATTTAAGATTTTTAAAACGTATTTTATACTTTATGGTTATTTTAAATTAATTGGTTGTATTTTCTGCTATTATGTACTGTCTGTCTATATATATGTATATATTTAACTCCAAGCTGGTAATATTAATGCTATTTTTAAAATAAAGATGTATTAGCACTCTTCATCTATTCTGGTTATACAGACATATCACCTTAAATAATGAAGATATGAATTAATCATATCTTCATTATTTAATCATAAAACATACAGAGAATGTTAGACAGTACTAAAATTAAAGATCTATTTTTAAAAATGAACAACACAGATAATGTGAACAAATAGTAATAATTAGGAGAATATATTTTCAACATTTAAACCAATATGAAATAAAATACTTAAAAAACTCCTAAAATTAATAAGAAAAAGGCCAAAAAGTCAACAAGAAAAGAAAAAGTTTATAATAATCATTTCACAGATTGAAAAATCAGAATAACTAATAAGTATTTAGAGATGAGCACCTTGTTTGTAACAGGAAATATAGGAATTGAAATAAATTAACTAAAACAACAATAAAACAGATACAGGCAAAAACTATAAAGTTTAATTTCAATTGCTGATGAAAATATGGGGAAAAAGGAACATTTGTACAGTGTCACTGGGAGTAATAAACCTCTATAGTCTGGATAGTGTCAAATTAAGTATTCTCTGCAAACCAGCAATCCCACGCCTGGTTTACTGTACACAGAGAAACATTTGGAAGCTTATATGGCGACAAGTATGAGCATATTCACTCCAACTCTTCATGGTAATTCAGGTTTACAGGCAAAACATGTGTTTGCCACTGAGAGAATGGATGTTACATATGGTAAACACATACATTGAGTGATACGCAACAGTGAAAAGTAATGAACTATTTGACCTAAGGAAATATGAATAGATTTCTAGAAGACCTTTAGCTGAAAATAGTTAAGAGGTCAAATAAGACCTAAAGTATACTATTTATGTAAATCTAAATATCCATCAAACCTAAAATAAAGCCATGTATTTTCAAGAATACATACATTGCTAAGGACATAAATACATTAGAATGGGCAAGGAGGGGGAGACAGAATGAGAGAAGAGGAATGAGAATGAGAAGAGAAATGAGAAATTAAAGGGAAAGAAAAGCAATTAAATAATTAAGTTAGGAATTTACATGAACACATGATAGTAATGTACTTTAACCCAAGGAATAAGTCTAAGTGATCTCAGTACACCTGAGTTGTAAAATATACTATCTGAATTCTAAAATATACTATCTCTTCATTTCCAGTTGTTATATGCTTTATTTCTATCTCATGTCAATTATAAAATTATAAATTTATTAAATAATTACAAGTGTTCTAATTTTGAGGAAGACTTTCTAATAATTTAACATTTAGTATAATATTAATTATTCATTTGAAGTAAATTTCATATACCCAACAGAAAACATTCTTCTATTCTAAGTTTGTAAAGTTTTTAAATCACAAATAAGTTAATAAATAAAATACTTTTGAAAAGAATCAAAATGTGACTTTTTTTACCCTACTTATTAAAAAATATGGTATTGCCTGACATTAAATCATCCTAATAAGTCTTGATTGGTGAAGATAAATTTTTAAGTATCAATTCAAATTTAAATGCAGATTTTTTACTTAGGATGTTTCCAATGATAGTCCAAGATTCTACCTCTATTGAATGACACGTCAATATACCCAACTGTCAATAGCATTTTCTTGTGACTATATCTAGGCTCCTAAACTCAATATGTCTGAAATTGATGTTAAGTACTATAGAATTTTTTAAAAGATGCTAATAAATTATATTCAATTCTTTTAAATTTAGCTTTCACATATAAAACAGAGTATTGTGCAATAATCTAGGTACTGACTGTAAAATTTAAGACAACAGTCATACACACTGCTTCACTGAGTTAACATTCATGCTCTTCATTTGAAAATGGCAAAATACTCTTATTTAAATTCTTTGAAAATTCATCAGTGCTATACAACAGTAGTAAGGTATACAGTATTTTCGTAAAAATGGAAATTACTAGCAAATTTTAAAAAAAGAATAAATACAACAACATGAATCTCAGACTCTATGTTTAGTGAAAGAAAATAAACACAAATGATTGATTACATGCTATATAATTCCATTTATATGAATTTCTAGAATTGACAAAGCTAACCAAAATATATTTTGGTAAAAAATATTCAGAAAAATGTTTGCCTCAGGGTGTGTATAATTGATTGAAAAGGGTATAAAGGTTCTTTCTGAAGTGATGGTAATAATCTATATGTTGATGGGGTTTGGATTACACAGGTATATGCACTTCTCATCAATAAATACACATTTTGGATTTATTTCTGCATCTCATTGTAGTAAATGTTATCTTAAAAAATGTTATGAACACAAAATAATATTCTTTTTTCCTACTAAGAAATTCTAGCTTTATAAATGTGCAAAAATGGTGAATTTGGATAATATCAAAAAACCTCTTAACATATCTTTAATTATTGCTCGCCTGTATGACGGGGTATGACGGGTTTTTACCTCTGGCGTTCCTTGCGGAGAGAAAGCGTTATAAGGTGGCACAACATTTGAAACATTTTCATATCCTGGAGGAGGTGGTTCAAATAATGATGTGTTCAAAATCTAGAGAAACAAAATATAATAACCAGAAGTAAATCAGGTAAAGTTTGATTACTACAATCAAATAAAGAAAAATGTATATTATCTATTTTGTCAGTAGAGTGTTAATCAATCCTTCAGTATTTTGAGAATACATATCTAATACTCAGCATTGTGCTAGAAGCCATAAGGCTTTTGTAGAATAAATAAACTATAGACCTTGAGAGATCTGTAGGTACCAGCTTTCAATATAGAAGTAAAATTTTATTCTCCAAATAAAAATGACATTGTATAGTAATCTTAGCCACTTAAAACAATACAAAGATAATTAGTTAGGAACAAATTAAATATTAAATTCACTTCAAGGAAAATTACATTTTTGAGGAATCCATACTTGATAGTACCTCGATATACTGAACATCCATTCTGAAAAAGAACTAAAAACACTGAACCAAATTTAAACTGTTATCTTTTTTAAGTGTATCAATGAATTGGGGAAAAAAAGCAAGAAAATAATCAGAGGCTAAAAAAAAAAAAAAAAAAAGACACGAAGCAGTTATTTTGAGGTTAGCACTAAAATCTGCTTTTGCCTTAGCTGGATCTTTCTCCATGGGAAGGGCACATGCGTTAAAAGAGGAGTCCAACCCTGGTCCAAATAATGGAGACACCAGCATTAAAGCTGGTTCTTCAGGAGACACCTGCATAAAAACTGGGTCTTCAAAGGACAACATCCTTTAGGGCTAAGGATAAGCTAGAAATAAACCTGTCCCACAAAAAGTAACGACTTGTGGTAGTGGGGGGAAAAAAACCTACCGGGGAATCCATAATTATAGAATTATGTAATTACTGATATATAGTAATTAGGTAACTCCTACCTTATATGATTTTTACTCTTACTTTTCTTCCCCTAATGCTTCTTTTTCTCCCCTCCACTTTTTTTTAGATGGTTAATTTTATTCGTTTTTAACTGAAAAATCCAATTTCTACTTAACAAAAGTTACAGTAAATATCAAAATTAATGATGAAACATTAAAAATATTTCCTTCGAGTCAAGGATATCTGCTATCACCACTTCTTTTCAACTTTATTCTATAAGTCCTGGCCAGCACAGTAGTACAAGAGTGATGAGAGCTGGGAAGTGAATATGGGCTGACATTATATTATTCTAACCACAGTACCAGTTGGCTACTTCTCTTGAGGAAAACAGAACCTAAAATGAAACCAAAGCAACCACTACCCTCCCAAAACTTCTCACATATCCCAAATTTTCCATAATTTTTCTGTGGTCCACATATAGTGTACAAACTCATCTGAATCACTGGGAAAGATTATAAGAGAAACTATACTGAAGTGCAATAAAAATCCATCTCGAAAAAGTCATTACATCGGCAAGTCTTTTAGCCAAGAGAGTACTCAAACTTGTCTCACTTGATTTGCCTTTATACTCATCTTCGATTTTACAGCATTACTGAGCAAGTGCATTTTAAAAGTTTATGAGTTATTCTCACAACTAACGAAAGTTTTTTAAGGTCAAGGAAATGACTTTTGGGGGATGACTTTATCAATGGTAGGCTACATACCAGTGAGCATTGCTCACTTTCTATAACTCACTAATATTGCCTCAAATTGGGTATTCTGATCAGAACTAAAACAGGTTTGACTTACAAATTTTATTTACTTGTTATGACATAAAAAGGGCAATATATAATTCAACCTATATGGTATGTTACCTCTACATAAACAAAGGTAAAATAATGTCTGTATATATTTAAAATGTTTCTGGTAGAATCTACCAAACACTAATTATATCTGTTGCTTGTGGCAGGGAAACTTGTCTGTGTTGTGCAGGAGGGGAAAAGGTCACAGTTTACCATACATCTCAGTTATGAATAGTTAGTCACAATAACTACACTACACTGGGAGATGAGGAGGGAGTAATGACAGTTCAACTCGATTTTTATCCTCTGTCCCTACTATAAATTTATAGTAGGGACAGAGGATAAAAATTGAGTTGAACTGTCATTACGTCAAAAGACAATAAATGCCTGAATCTGAAACACAAGTAATATAAGCATGCTCTTTAAATAGCAAATGAATTAACTCCTGGTTAAATAGTGATTGCCTCAGAAAAGGGGGAAATACGGAGGAAAGCAAGGCACTTTCAACAACTAGTGATTCTTTATGTGCAAGTATGACGGGTAAAAATAAAAATGAAAGTGAATTAGTAAGTACCTCAAATGGAAAAGAATTAAGTGCTCCAAATAAAAGATGGAGTGGATGAATGGGAAGAAAGCAAGACCCCTACATGCTGCCTACATGAGACTCACTTCAGATTAAAAAACACACACAGACTAAAAGGAAGGGGATGGAAAAAGATATTGTTTTGGTGGACCTAGAAGGCATTTAAGTCAGACAGTGAAAGATAAATACTACATGATTTCACTTATATGCAGAATCTAAGGAATAAAAAGAACAAACTAAGCAAAAACAGACTCAGAAAAATGGTGTACAATTTGGTGACGGACAGAAGGGAGGGGGTTTGGGGGACTGGGAAAATAGGGTGAAGGGTTAAAGAAGAACAAATTAGTAGCTGATGGATGGTCACGGGGATGGGGAGCACGGCACAGGGAATGCAGTTAGCATTAACACATTGGCTAGGTGGAGGGTCAAAAGAAGGTAGGAGAAATTGGAGGGATCATTTTATGAACTATATAGATATTAACCAAGGTACTGTATACTTGAACCTAATTAAAATAAATAAATTTTAAAAAAATGAAAATGAACTAATGACAATAACTTTAAAATAAGTGAGAAGTTTTAGGCAGCTAACACCATCCAGAAAAATTTCCAAAATGAAACAGGCTTTAGGAATTTCATAAATGCTCGTAATGGCAAAAATAATGAAATGGAATAATAAAAGCAAAAGTATAGTCAAAGTTGGTAGTTGAAAAAGGAAAAAAGAAATTAAAGTTTGCTATTTTCCTCACTGTACGTAGATAATCCCCAGATATGGTAGCTCAAGACAGAAGTTTAAGTCTGTATATTTTTAACATTGTCAATATTGATCAAACTGGACATATTTGAAACTATATATAATTTAGAAGCCCCAGCTAAGAAAAGGACCGATGGAAGCTATCTACACTTAAAGGGGCTATTTTAGTTAGGTATGGTTGCTATAAAACTAAGGTATGCTAACTAGGGATGAATATATATGTTTTATAAGCTTTCATACTGAATATATTTCATGATAAGAAATATCTCAATTACTTATATTGTCTTCTCTTTCTCATGTGCCTTAACTTGCAAACAGGGTTTTAATTCTTTAGGCTAGTTATCATTCTATAGATTTTCTCTCCAAACTCTCTTCCTCTGCAAATGCCCACATACAAGTTCTGGGCAGAGAGCTGAGCACATGATCATATGAGACATAATCATTAAATACAATAAAAACCAGTGGGTTCAAACTACGTACTGGGTTTCTGAATTTCCTAGCAACCCCAAACCTATGCAATATCTTTTAAGGTCTAAACCTATAAAAAAATGTATCTATTGCTTGGAAGTTTACTAATATCTTATATTTCACATTAGTTTACAATACTAAAATATATATATTAAAAAAATGCAACTTTTATCAAGCATTAATTTCTCAGAATCTTTCCAATATCACATTAAATTCAAACATCATAAGAAATCCGGTACTAGTAATAATGATATTAAAGACATTATTCACAAGTTTCAATAATATTGATTTATATCAATTATTGAAAATATATAGAGCATTCTTTCATAAAAGGTATTTGAAAAGAATAGATGGAGTTTCTTTTCTATTTTTTTCTTACCTCATTTCCATTTTCATCAATTATTGAGATGTAGTTGGGATGAGTCTTATCTGGATAGGACAACAGGACATCATAATGGGCTAACTCAACAGAATCCAGGCCAAATTCTTTCCACTGAGATTGAATTTGCTTTGCAAGCTGAAAGTTTTGTTCTGTTCCTGCTAAATGTGGAATCCGTGTAAAATTACTGGTGAACAAAAATTGAGAGTGGTTAGAAATTATTATTTAGTCAGCCTTTATTCCAAATCAACAACCAAATAAGGCATATTTACATAAAAAATACCTTCAAATCTGATATGTTAAAATAGAAAAATTGTGGTATCATTGTATCAAATAGATTTTCAAAGTGTATTTTGAAGTTCTCATGCTCTAATTTGTACTCATTCAAGAGAAAAAATGGAGAAACTAATTTTTGTAGAGAATTGTTATGTGAAACCCTGTAGACATGTCCTGAGTAGCTGAGGAAAATGTATTCTTTACTTTAAAACCCATGTCTCTTGAAACTTTTGTGGATTGCCTGTTTTTTATTTCACTGTGCAAAATATCTGATAAAAAAAAAAAACTCATCCAAAATACCAAGGTGTGACATGCCCAGAATTACTGATAATTACATTTACTTTTAAATATCCAAAATTATAGTCAATTGAGAAACACTTTGATTAGCATTCATTCATAATCTTCATTAAGAAACATCTGAACATATTTACACGAGCTCAGACTGAATCCCTTGTACTCCGTCCATCATGTATTGTAATAAAAATCAATGAGAATTAGTTTGATCAGAAATATCGTTAACAAGTAAGTTATGAGGCCAAAAATTGGCTATCAGAAACATCTTCTTGAGTAGACTAATTTTTCATTTAATATGCCTAGATACTGGTACTTTTGTTTGTTTTAAATTTTTCCCTCCTGAAAATTTGTTATTTCTCTCAAGAGTCAGCTTATCGGTATTTTCAACTTAAACCCCGTAAGGAAGGGGAAAAAAAGAAAACACATGACGAAGCATCATACACCATGTAAAGACATTTATTCACTTCTAGCCCATGAGCTTCTTGAACTTCATGAATTTCTAGTTCTAAATAAGTAGGTTTTACTAAAATTAACACACTTCCATCCTTACAGCAATTTTTTTAAAAAAGTAAGTAACATGGATCTGATTATCCTAGTTTCAAAATATTTAATTCTACTGTGAGTCTGAATTTTTTTTTTCCATCTGAATTTTTGATTCGGTAAATCGGCCAAGGAAAATAAGTCAATTCCCTCCCCCGAAAACAAAACAAAACAAAACAAAACAAAACAAAAAACCTGTGATCAATTCTTATACTTATATTAAAATAATTCAAATTGTATTTACAAAAATAGTATTAAAAGCTTCATTCAGGAAATTTTTAAGGGCTTAACACCTTACATTGAATTTCTAATGTGCATCCGAAAAATATAGCAACAAAAGAACACAATTTTAAAGAAGTAGCTGAGAAGTCTATCTATCCCTTCATCAATGTATTCCTGCAGAGAAAACAGAGAAATGGCTAACATATTGCTATTTTCTTACATGTTGTACAGATCACAAACTGTAACATTACTAAAGTGGATGCAAGTTATGCATATTTCCTGAAGAGGTGCTATGGGACTTTTAAAATGGCTCACATAAAAAATACATAAAAGTTTTAAAAAGAGTTCATTTCAGACTTTGTTATTGTGAGTGAAATTCCTTCTAGCAGTTTTGTCATTACCAGCTACGATAAAACCATGTGCTATGATCAGGGTTGAACCTACCCATTCATTTGGAGCAAGGCTGACTCTGAAAAAAAGTAGATAAAAAATTACTTTCTAAGGATAAATAAATCTTATAAGTGGTGTATTAGAGATTCCGCCACTCACTTGTGTAATCCTGGTCATGTCTTAAGGGTCTCATCTGAACATGGAGATACTGCTATCTCACTACTTTACAATTTGAGGCTCAATTAGATAACCGATATTAAACAACAGTTCTGAAGTCTTTTGTTGTTTTAATCAATTTAGAAATTACGTCACAGGAATTTGTCAATCCTACTGGAATATCAATTTTTTTTTAAAAAAGTAATAATTTGGAAATTATCCAAAATATCCAACAACTTGTATTTTTAAATATTGGCTCATATCTTTTTGTCTGGCTAGAAAAGTTTAAATACATCCCAAGTATCATCACATTATCTCAATTAATAAAGGGAGCTGTTGGTATTTCCCATTATAATACATTAAATTTGGTCTACAAATGATGGACCAGTGTAGACAAAAGCTAGATGACTTAAAGGCAGCTAATAAAAGGTAGAACTAGTATTCAAATGCAGATCAGTGAAATTCTGAGACCAGAGGTCTAACACTCTTCTAAAATAATCTCATCCTTCCTAGTGTTAAAGGACAGCCCCTCTTAAATAGATGCAATAGTAAACAGATCTGAGAATCAGCCAGGTGTTTAAAAAACTGAAGGGCAACAGGACTACACTGCAACTCAAGGGAAACTGAAAAGGCAGCCGCTTCTTAATCCTCCCAGCCACTACTGAGAGGCAAATAATTTAGTAGTGGGGATTTCTAGTAGCAGAGGAAAGGGTTATAAATGGGGACAAATGAGAGATCCAAGGCTTAATGGCCACTGATCTATGGGTATAATTAGATTCAAAGCTTTCTAATGGACAGTGGCATAATTGGAAATATGAAGAGTACAAAAGTTTTCTGGAGATTCTGCAGTCCTTAGAGGTACAATAGGGGTTGTTATCATCTCTTTCATGTGTTATGATGAAACATACTTGATTCTGAACAGTTAGAAGAGCTTGGTCAGGGACATGGAGAATAAGCAAGAAGCCGAGTACTTGGACCTTGTTCAAGGGTTCAGGAAGACAAATAAACAAAAGGCATTTGTTTTTCTTTTTTGCCGGTCAGTTCATGCCACAGGTTAGAAAAGGAAGAAGTAGGGACAGCAGGTCTGTCCAGGAGTAAATATTAAATTTTGCCAGACCTCACTTTCATTATATTTATTATACCTAATTATAGCGAATGAGTGCAAGAGGCAGAGAAATTTCCACAAAATTTAAGCTTAATGGTCTCTCACTTAAAATGGCTCTTCAAAGACCTAGAAGGTGCCTTAGAAAATTTAATCAATTTTAATTTTATCATAATTAATATAGACATTTATATGATTATGTGTGTACATCTATAGGTATATTTATGTACATATAAGACCAATTTTTATTTACAATTATATCTGTATTCACTAAAGACTCCTTCATTCTCCTAGACTTCAAGTAGTTTTAATCGAATGCACTAAGCCAATTTGTTTTTTTTTTAAAAGAGACTTTATACTTTGAAAAACTAAATATTCTAATTAATTATATATAATCATTCTTAAGTGTTAATTTTAGTTGCTTTACAAACACTTTTTAAATTTATTCATTTACCTCTTTAACTCTACATTAGAGATAGCTGTTTCAGGAAATAGGGAGCTAGATTTAAACCATGTCATATATGCTCTCTAATTTCATCTTCATCACACCATATCACTGGCCTCATTTTCTAGATGTGGCAAGGACAGCTCAGTAGGGTTACGTATTCACTCAAAGTTACTTCGCTATCAATGGACGAAGATGGAATTTAAACTTAAGTATGTCTGACTCTGAAGGTCAAGTTTATTCTTTTGACTAGAATATACTATCTTCTTATAAAACAGGAGTCAGAAAACTATGTTCCACTGACCAAAACCAGCTCACCTGCTGGTTTTATACAGTTCACAGCTAAGAATGGTTATTACATTTTCAATACATGAAAAAAATCAAGAGAAATAATACTTTGTGACATGTCAATTACATGAAGTTCAAATTTTAGTGCCTATAAATAAAAGTTTATCAGAACTGCTACGCTTATTAGTATTTTCTATGGCTTTTTTATTTTTTAATTAGAGTTGACAATGTTATTTTATATTAGTTTCAGATGTACAGTGAAGTGGTTAGACATTTACATAATGTGTGACATGATCCCCCCCACCATTAGTGTAGTACCCACCTGGCACCATACATTGTTATTACAATATTATTGACTATATTATCTATCTTGTACATTCACAACCCCATGACTATTTTGTTAACTAACAATTTGTACTTCTTAATCCCTTCACCTTTTTCACCCAGCCTCACAACCCCTCTCCCATCGTATTGATTCTGATTCTGTTGTTTATTTTGTTCTTTAAACTCCACATATACATGAAATCATTTGGTATTTGTCTTTCTCTGACTTGTTTCACTTAGCATAATGCCCTCTAGGTCCATTCACAGGATTGCAAATGCTAAGATTTCTTTCTTTCTTTTTTTTTATAGCTGAGTCTATGTCTTCTTTTGTGCCGCAAATGGAGGACCTGTGTAGTTGTGACAGTGATCAGCAGACATAGAAAGATAGACCCTTTACAGAGTCTCCTGATACCTGTTTTAAAATGTCTTTAATGATAAAGTTCAGCTGAAACATATACTCCTGTCCAAATGATACAAGATCTTCAACAAATAAAACAAAAAACATAAAAGTCAATTCCTGTATATGAAATATCAGATCAAAACTTCTAAACAGAATAATAAAAATTTCCAAGAAATCATCTATATAAACTTTCAAGTATATGCTTACTATAAGAACTTTTTGATGTTCTCAGCTTTCAATTCGTCCAAAAATGTCTTCACATTATGCTGTGGCACGTTAGCTGCATGGGGGGCTTTGATAAACCATCCTGTAGAATACATACAAATATAGGAATGAGAAGTGAGCTCATATACAAGACCTATTTTTCCTTATTGTTGTATCTATCATATGTTAAACATAAATTTCCAATGTCCTCTGGCATTAATTAAAATGTCCTGAAATTTAATTTCTCTTGCCTACTTCCACTAGAAAAAAAATCACGCACTCAGACTTTTAAATTCCAAATCAATCGCGACATATTTTTCTACAATTTCAATAGTAAGATCCCTGTTATTTTAAGAAATGTGTTATGAGAAGGTGAGCACTAAAACTAAACATGTTTCAACTAATGGGGATAAACAAGATGTCCAGAAAATTAAGGCAAAAGGAGATCAGATCTACCTTCTCTCTCCTTAAAGCTTCTATCCCCAGTAATTGTTCTCTGCTGATCCAGAATAAGCATTTAGTCAATACTTATAATGAATTATGAATATATTTCAAGTATATAGATTATTACAAAGAGTTGAAGGAAATTCAGACTATAATTTGTTCAAATTCTACAACTAAAAATATGCTGAGATTTTGTTTTCATTTGAAGTGGGCTTTAGAATAGAAATTCAACTTCCAAAGCTACAGTGAAACTACAATTTATCCAACCTCCCTGTAAGACTCACACAAGCCAGGGGCAATGGGTATGTTGATGATGTAGAGAGGTTTACCCTTGTAGTGGCTTTTAAACTGAGGCAAGTAGAGTATCAGTACAGGGTTTATTTAGAGAAATGATAGGATCTGGGCATAAAATAGTTAACGAATCAGCACCTAGGCAGCTTTCATGAAGCTTTCTAGTTATTAATCGCACGCATACATACACACAGGCTTACTGAAATACATAGTTGGTAGCAAATGGAAATACAGTTCCGCCTGTACATAAAACAAAGGATTAGCCTGTGGGATCAGGGAAAGAGAGACACAATGAGGATGAAATTCTTGACCTAAGAGATGGAGAAAAACAGGATGGTGGGGGGTGGGGAGGGGACAACAAAGACTCCTAGGGAAAAATAAACATTTTACCAAAGAACCTATTCTGTGTTAGCCCCCGAGGAGTGAATACAAGGATGGAAGCCTGAGGGCAATATTAAGAAAATTAAAATTCCCTCAAGACATGCAGAAGATTTTAATCCCCATGGCAGCTATTTCCCATTTTTACAGTTGAGAAAATTGAAACGGAGCCCCACAACAACCCTAGCCAGATGTTAGTTATGAGCAGAGTGCTGGCTCAGAAGTTTTTAAATGACTCCAAAGTCACAGAGCAAGCAAGAAGAGAGGGAGCTTGAGTTAACCCAGCTATCTATGCCTCGTATTACATATAATATAATAAATATTATAATCTCAATCCCAGAAGGAGAATCTAGAATTTAGAGCATGGGCAAACTACCAGACAATACCTCAGACTAGTCCTGTGCATTATTAATGTCCAATGAGAAGCAGTTCCTCACCAAGAAGGAATGAAGAAAAGTGCCAATTCTCCAATAAATGCGCTAAGAACTTTAGATGTTATTTCGTGTACTATTCCAAATAAACTGCAGATATTATCATCATCATAAAGATTGAGAAACTGAGGCGAAGAGAGCCTCGGTAATTTATTCAAGAACACGAAGAGTCGAAATTAGAATTTAAAAGAGGACAAGCTTGTCTGTGTTGCCCCTGATTTTCTCAAAGAGTTGGGTTAAATATGCAAATCAGTACACAGAGGACAACGCAAAAGAACTGCAGATAAAGGCTTATTCAGAGAGCTGACAATAATGTCAGCCCGTTCCCAAATGTTCCTATTATTATTTACTCCCAAGGACGAGAAAAACGAGGAGAGCAAAGGGCTTTCACGCAGTAGTGAGTGCCCTGACATCCACCTACTGTATACATGAAACAGTCCCAGTAAGTCATCTCCTGCTTAGCACCTTCGACAACCTGGTTCAGTTGCCCCAGAGACCTGCCGCTCGCCCCGAAACGTACCAATTGATTCAAGGCATCGAGAGGGAGGACCTCCTGAAGTCCAGTTTCAGGGTCTCTCCTTTCTACCCATTACCCTGGGTGACCGTCCTACGATGGATTGTCCAGACCAAGCAACTTCACCTAACTCGCCAGGACCCATCCCCACCTTCCACCTAAACAAACCACCCTCCCGGAGACCCCACGTAGTAGTGGGCCCACAAGCCCCGCAAAGCATGGTTCTGCGGGTGCGCTCCGGGGTGTGCGTGGCGAGCCCGAACCTACCCAGGAGGAAGCCGAAAGTGAAGAAGACGGCGGCCAGCCCCAGCACCACAGCGCAGAAACAGCGCTGCCGGTACCAAGGGACAGGGGTCGGGTCGGTTTCGTGAAGGCGATCCCACATCTCGGTGCGGGGCAGCGGGGCCTCCTGTGACTTGCACTTCTGCTGCGGCCCCACTGCGGGCCAGAGGCTTCTTCCCGATAGTGCCGCGAGGATCCACTCTCAACCCCGGCGTCTGGTTTCTCCGCCCTAAAAGTCTTTCTAGCTTACTCTCAACCAATCCCAGCAAGAGGGAAGCAGTAGCAGTCGCCAGAAGAAAACCCGGCCCCTTTGGAGGGGCGCTAAAGTTTATCGTGAAAAGTTCTAGCTCTTGTTTATTTAAAAATAAAAAATAAATAAATAAATAAAATAAAGGAGGGAATGGAGGGAGAGAAGAACGGAGAAAGAAACTATTCTCCTTTCTTTACTCCCAGACCAAAATGCGATGCACAAAAAGAAAACTAAAGATTGACCGTGTAATTCAATAGAATGCGCTCCCTTTGTCTGCCTAGGAGAATAGATAGGAACTCGGCTCCGGGCTAGTTGGTAGACTAGACTAAATTATCTCTCCAGGACAGATTTTTTAGCTCTGAAATCCTATTTAATACCCTATGGCACTATAATGAATAAAGTCAAATAGAAAAACTGGTGTTCAGTTCTGGCTTTGTGTTGGACAGTCAAGATGGTGTCAATATGAATTATCACTGTGTTCTTCTAATGAATATCGTTGATATTAATAAGCTTTTAGTACCTCATTCCCTCTTTTACATAACAAAAACATTTTTAAAAAACATAATATTAAAACTTGATGAGGGCAAATTCTTCAGTTCAAGCATTCATTTATTCATTGAAAGTATATTTATTAAATAGTTATTCTGCACCAGAAATTATGAGAACAAATATATGTAAAATAAAGTACCTGACCTCAAAAAAGATCACAGTATCTGGGAAGATATACAAGTAAATGCAGTTCCAATGTAGTATAATAAATATTATAATTGAGAGAAACGAGAGCATCCAACAGGGCTTGGCATTATTTTTCTACAAGTCCTTATGTAAAAACTCTTCTACCATCTTTCCTCAATAGTTGAAGAAAGAAGCATACTGTGGTCTAATGCTTATCAAAGCAAACATTTGCCAGGTTTGGGGAAAAAGTTAATCAACTATACTAAACCTTAGTTTCCTCATCTGTAAAAGGGAAATCGTAATAAAATGACAACAGAAAAATCTAGTGTGGCTTGCATAACCACCTAGAGATTTTAAATTTTTTGGAACAAAGTCCTGATAATTACGCAAAATAATTCATGTAAAGCATATAGCATAGTTCCTACCATGTGAAACATGCTCATAAAGTTAATTATAAAAAGGTATGTCTTTCCCACTAGACTGTGAGCTCCATGAAGGAAGGAGAGCTCCTTTTTACAAATTTTGACAGATGTTCATTCATTCTCTGATATTAATTCACTAATCTATCATTTTCTTCAATTTTCATTGTTAGCTTTTCTTTACACATTTTACTCTTTTATTTTCTTTCAGATTTTAAGCTCCTTGGTGCTAGAGGTTTCTGTCTATTTTCCAGAGTTATACAATGTCCAGCATATAGAAACATCCTTTTGAATTAGTAAATGATACGCTAAGCAATAAAGCAATTATGACGTATAAGAAATGATTACTGCTATTGAAAAACTTTAGTCAAAGTGGGAAGACAGGACCTAAATAAAAAGATAAATAATATCGGAAAGCAGAGATTATAAACCGAAAAGAACAGTAACAATTCATGTTCAGGAAAGCATCATGGGCTCCTTATTCAAACTCAATGATTCATAATAAATGCAATAGCTCTTGCTGGAAGAACACCCTGAAATATTTCATAGTGACATGTGCCCATCCATATATATATAAAAATGAGTGACACTACTTCGTGGGTAGGTAGATAAGTTAAAATATGACCTGACCATCCTCTTCTTGTCTGAGGTGCAGGAAATGATAGATTCAGAATTGAAATGTTAAATAAAGGAAAAGTAATATACTTGCATCTGCTACTAGCTGTCAATCAGCTTTTACAGAATCTCTAGACTGAAAGCTTCCATAGAAGAGGAATTGTGCCTGGTAGAACACTTGGCACCTAATAGTTATACAATAAATACTTTTAAATGAATGAATTGTATAGCAACTATTAGATAATAAAAAGTTATTACCTAATTACAAAACTCTTTAAACAATGGAGCAGTATGGTACAAAATAAAAGTATTTAACTTTAATTCAGTAATGAGAAAAAACATTTTGTCCTTTACTGATATGTACTCATGTAAGTATTTCATCCAGTCTGAAAAGCATTTTTTAAATTATTACCATGGGCTAAGTACTAGGCTGGGTCACAGAAATGCCAAACACAACTTTTTTTTTCCCCCTTAAGCTAGGAGTTCTGGTTCTTGGAACTGTAATGTTTAGTGAAAAGCAGATGCTCAATAGATAGTACCATTCTGATCCCCACCTGTGCCTGGCTAGAATTGATACAGTAGCCTCTGTTATTCACAATTTAGCTTTCTGCGGTTTTACTTTCTGCTGTTTCAGTTACCAGCATCAACTGCAGTCTGAAAATATATTAAATGGATAATTCCAGAAAGAAACAATTTATAAGACTTAAATTGTGTGCCATTCTGAGTAGTGATGAAATCTCATGACATCCTGCTCCGTCCCTCCCCGGATGTGAATCATCCCTTATTTAATGTATCTATATGCCAAAGAGAAGCCATAAAGTGCTTCCTTTAAGAAAAAAGGTAAAAGTTCTCAACTTAATGAGGAAGGAAAAAAAAAATCCTTTGCTGAGGTCACTAAGATCTACGGTAAGAACGAATTTTCTATCTATAATATTGTGAAAAGAAAAAGAAATTTTCTCTGATTTTGCTGTCGCATCTCAATCTGAAAAAATTACAGCTACAGTGCATCATAAGCATTTTTTTAAGATGGAAAAGACATTAAATTTGTGGACAGAAGACATAACATCATCACGGCTCCATAGTCCTCCTTCTGACAAATCTTCAGAAGGCCAATAGTCGCCTAGCACTACGTCATTCACCTTACTTCATCTCCTCACGTAAGCATTTTATCATCTTACATGATCACAAGAAGAGTGAGTACAATACGATATGACACACATAATTTTTATTACAGTATATTATTATAATTGTCCTCTTTTATTATTCGTTGCTCATTTTTATTGCACCTACTTTATAAGTTAAACTTTATCATAGGTATGTACATGTAAGAAAAAAACATAGAATACATAGGTTTTGGTACTATCTGTAGTTTCAAGCACCACTGCGGGTCTTGGTCCATATTCACTGCAGATAAGGGGGAATACTGTATGTATAAATCAGAAAAGAATAGTTATGTTGGCTAATTGGCCTCGGAGAGAGTGTATATAATCAAACCTTGTTAGGATGAAATGATTTAAAACAGTCGTGACCAAAAAATTTTGGAATTTTCCTGTGAACTCAGATGGAAGAAGGCTTGAGAGCTCAGATACTTGTCAGATTAATTTTCCAAGGTCTGTACTCTATTTTTAATTTCTCAACTCAGAAACTATATGTGAATTCCAATGAACTGTATAAGAATTCTAAATTTCTTTACAAAGCACTGTAGGCTATCTGCATTTTGAACTTTCTAACAGCATCCTCCATTAATTTCTCCATCATACACTTTTATTTACTTAGTCTTGCTAATTTTCAATTTACTCATCTATGAAGTAGGAATAATAAAAGTTCTTTTTGTACATATGGTTTAAAAGGTTAGCAAAGAAGTCTGGCACTTAAATGACTGTGAATGAGTGATTAATGCAGTAATTTCATATTTCAAAAAAAACATGTAAAATCATTACCTTATTTAATTAGACCATTTAAAATAGAACCATAGAACCTCATATACATATCCAGAGATCTTCTGTGTTTAAAACCAATACATTGTCATTTGCTAAAGTTAAGGAAAACTCATTCTTATAAAAACAGTAAATAAATGCACTACAAAGAGTAAAATGAGATTTCTATGTGCAAGACTAAGAATTCTTTCACAAATCAAAAGAGATTGTATCAGTAGAAATGACAATGATAAGATCAATCTCTTTGTACAAACATAAATTAAATCAAAGAGTATTACACACATCTCTGAAATCTGTTCAATTAAAATTATTTTAGTTACTTTGATCTATCCCCAGCCTCTAATAGATATTTACTTTTCAAAAATACTTTAACTTCCTCAAAAAAAAAACTTTAATATTCTCTGACTTCTACTTCAAGTATGAACACAGTATTCCTGAACTCTAAATTATACACTAAATGACATAGCTTAGAAAGATAAGTATTCTAACTAATTTCTCCAAGTGATTATATATATACATATTTTTTTAATTTAATCTTTTTAATTTGGGGAGTAGTTATAAAAATATAAACACTTGTCAAACTCTTTAGACTATACATTTAAAATCTGTTCATTTTATTGTATATAAATTATGGATCAAGAGAATTGACTTAAATGATAAAATAGGGGCATGCATGAGAATATTTCTTAATGATTCATTTAAATTCAACTCTTTCAGAGTAATTTATTCTCATTCTCCTTATGCTAACTTGGCCTACACTAAGGGAATCTTTGCAGACAAGTGTCTTTGAGCTGGACTTTTGTTAAGCAGAAAACTTAGCTATACTCTTTCCAAGCAAATGATGGACTAAGATAGTAAAAAGAGATTTTTTTTGAAAAAATACTTTGTAATATTTAGGTATAATTTAGATTTTTTCTATAAATTTTTATTACTAAAATAAAACTTGCTTATTATTTTAAGAAACATGTAGAAGTATAGAAAGTAAGAAGCTTAAGCAATCTTTTACACCCCTCACTCTCTCCCCATACCATATCACTCTCCAGAAGTCAGTACTGTAAACCAGCAGTCTCCGACCTTTTTGACACCAGGGACCGCTGCTCCTATCTAATGCCTGATGATCTGAAGTGGAGCTGAGGCGGTGATGCTAGTTCTGGGGAGCAGCTGCAAATACAGATGAAGCTTTGCTTGCTTGCCTGCCACTCACTTCCTGCTGTGCCACCCAGTTCCTAATAGGCCATGGATGGTACAGGTCCGTGGCCCAGAGGTTGGGGACCCTGCTGTAAACATTTTGGTACTAATTCTTCCCAGACATTTTTCTATGTGCACATATGATACTTTAAAAAGTACAAAATGAGTTTGTGCTAATGCCTTTATTTATTTTTAATACAGCTTTTAATTAATGTATGCATACATACAAAATGGTACACAAGCCATAATAGTACAACTTCATGAATTTTTACAAAGTGAAAACACTGGTAATTCAACATCAAGATCACAAAACAGAACATCACTGTGGACTCCAGATGCCCTCCTCAATTTCCTCTACTTCATTGCCTTTCACACTGTAGGATATCCACCATTCTCCCAGTCTGAATTTTTACACCAAAGTTTAGTTTTGCCTGTTTTTGAAATTTCTATAAATGGAATTGTATAGTATATATATACTTTTGTGTTTGGCTTCTTTTGCTCAGAATTATGTTTGTGAGATACTTTCAGTGGTGGGCTTAGTAAATTAGCTCTGACACAGAGAGGAAAAGCTTTGATATATAGCATTTTCTGATTTCCATGATGCAAATACTCCTATAATGGCAGATTTCAGGCTAACAACATGATGTAACTGAATGTGAGCTAGAAATTGATGCCCATAATTGCCTTTTATAAGCTGGTAGGAGCAGGCTTCATACACCACTAAACCATATTTTTCCCTGAAGTGGTAGCTCATTTGTTCTTAGTGCTATTGACTAACCAAGTGTACAACACTTTATTCATCCATTCTCCTCTTGATAGACATTTAGGTTTTTTCTCATTCTTGGCTATCAGAAATTGTGCCTCTATGAAGATTCTTGTTTATATCTCTTAGAGATCATATGTATTTATTTCTGTGGGTATTTATCTATAAGTCACAGGTATATTTATGTTCAGGTTTAGTAAATGGGTCTATTTTTTATATACCACTCTTACCAGCAGTATATGTGAAATTCCAATCCCTCCATATCCTTGCCAACTAAATTGTGTTTCCCTGATGGCTAACAGTATTGAACAGCTTTCCTAAGTTTGTTGCCCATTTGTACTTCTGTTTTCTTAGAGTGATTTTTCAGGTGTTTTGTCCAATTTCGTATGAAGTTTTATATATACTTATGTCTAAATTTTTAAAAATTGTTTTACTCAATAGTGCAGACTTTTAAACCAGTACATAATTTATCTTCTTTAAAATTTTAGTAGCTTTACTGTATAATATTTTAAAGAATAGATGTAAAAAATGCAATTTTTATTTTTAAACTTTCCCAAAATTTCTGTGTTATCTAATTCATGTAAGAATTCAATATATTGGATCAAGCTGAAGTCTGTCCTGGAAAGAAACACCAAGAATTTTGTCACGAATATATATTTAAAATAAAAAGAATGTCCCTTAAAATGCAAAATGAAAAGGTGTTCTCTAGAGAGATGAAGTAGGAAAGGCCTTTCTACTCTACACAGAGCAGAATAATCATAGAATGTTAGTGAATTCAGTAAGAAGCAGGTGAGTTGCGATTTATAAGTGGCAAAGTAAAAACTATTGAGACTTGTTTGAAATATAAAGGTGAGATCTCAGACAGAAGCTAATTGAGAAAAAATATTGGCAAAGGTCACGGTTTTGAAGGTCCCTGTTGGGAATTCTGAGAAAAATATGATTATGATGTAGACTGAAGGAAATTGAGTTATCATATGTCTGAAGAAATATCTTCTTCAAAGCTTGAGATAATTGGGGAACAGTACACTAAAGTTTAATTAAGAGGTATTTTTGGCAGGGAGAGGGGAATATGGATTGGAGGCATGTTTTATTGTTTATTTCAAACTAGAAACTAAAATCTAGAATCTCTATTGTACTTTATTTTTTAAAAAATAATTGGAACTCTAGCACACTGTTGGTGAGAATGTAGAATGGTACAGTAGCTATGGAAAACAGTGTGGAGGTTCCTCAAAAATTTATCAAGAACTTCTGTTTGATTCTATCCCACTTCTGGGTATTTATCTAGAAGAATTGGAAGTAGAACCTCAAAGAGATGTTAATACTGCTATGTTCATTGCAGTCCTATTCACTAATAGCCAGGATGTGGGAACGAACTAAATGCACATCAAAATCTGGTATATACATACAATAGAACATTGTTTAGCTTCAAAAAAAAAAAAAAAAAAAGAAGAAGGAAATCTTGCAATAAGTGAAGCAACAACATCAAGATGAACTTTGAAGACATTACGCTAAGTGAAATAAGTCAGTCACAAAAGGGAAAATATTCCAGGCTTCTGCTTACATGAAGTACCTAAAATAGTCAAACCGATAGAAGCAAAGAATAGAATGGTGGTTACCAGGGTGTTGCTATAAAATTTCAGTTATGCAAGATGAATAAGTTCAACATTATGCCTGTAGATAATATTATTCATTATAGATAACAACACTGTTTTGTACACTTAAAAATATGTTAAAAGGGTAGCTCTCATGTTAAATGTTCTTACCGCAGTTAAACAAACTAACTAAAAAATATAGGATGCTAAAAGGCTCAAATTATAACCAAGACAATAAATTAACAAAAATTTATCTGATAAAATGCTAAATCTTAGAATCAGAGTACTTACCTAATAAAACATAAACAATAAATATTAAAAAGACAAAAAGATTCATACATACAAACAGGCCAAGTACATCTTGTCGAAGTCGTGGCTTTGAAATTGCACATACTTGGTGGTAAATCTATCTCAGTTACTCACATATTGCAATTACAGGTAAATTGTTCAATTTTACACTTTTTATAATCTCTACCACTCTACAGAAAAGGCTCTTCTCAGAGTTACCAAGGCAGTAGTCAATTCTTATTGCATCTCTGTCTCTCCCTCTGTCTGTCTGTCTGTCTCTTTTCCTCTCTTCCTCCCTCCATCTCTCTCCCTCTCTGTCTCTCTCTCTCTGTGAAATAACCAAACTTTGTGACAATGCATAGCCATGAGAGTTATCCAGACCTGTAAAAGTGTAGGTTTCCATCAAGATCAGAGGTTAGATCTATGTCGGAAGATATTTTATTTAACATAAGAACCAAAGAAAATTTAAGTCAGTGATATAATCACTTGAGTGGGGTTGCAGATTCTTAGGAGAAGAATGAGGTAAAATTAAAGCCCAAGCATGTAATCTCCACAGGCTATAAGATCTACAAGACTAGTTTGTGGGATAATATAGTGACTACAAATAGGGCATTACATGCCCAGAGGTCAGAATTCCTCTCAGTAGCTAAGGGAAATATGCAAATTCTAAACATCTAAGACAGTTCCCTTGAAGACCCTTTGTGATAACACCAATGTTTCCTTTGCGAGAAAGCATATTTTTACCTGTAGAATATTTAGATTTAAACGTAGAAATGCACAGGTAATTAAATCCATAAATTAAAAGAGATGTAGGCCTATTTAGCATTTTAAAAATGTGATTTCTGACACTTGAGAGAATTTGGCCTATTTGATTAGCCTTGATTCTGATATAAGCTGTACAATTGAGTAATTGAGTTTATCTTTTGGGTTTTAAATTGAAATTGCTTACTGTACTCATATGCAGTTTTACTGGAATATATAAAAGAAGTTCTCCATAATTCTAAGTTAAACTTATTAGACATAAGAATTAATTTTAAGTACTTGAGAAGGTTTGTTAGATGATTGAAGTGCCTAAATATTAATAGACAGAATAAATTAAATGTATAAATCCTGTTTAAAATGTTTAACTGTATTTAATAAGCTAGCTAAGAGTATAAAATTAGACATAATTTTTAAAATCTCCAACTTCACTCAACCAAATATTGATCATAAAAATCAAAGTAAAATTCTGAATAGTTTTCTATGTAAAACCTTGCCTCGAGGACATTTTTAAAAAAGCATCACAGTGCAGACACTTAGAGAATTTAGCGAAGTTATTTGATAGTTTCTTAGTTAACACTTTCTCTTCTAGGCTAGATGACACCACTCTTCTCTAACTGCATTCCTTTTCAGTCTCCTTGCCCGCCCTTTAAGTGTTGGAATGTCTCAAGGCTCTGCCTTTGGCCCTGTACGCTCTTATTTCTCTAACATCTTTGGAGGTGATTTCAAACTTTCTGGTAGAAAATGGCTAGGAGTTCACTAAACATATTTCCCTGTTTCCTAGGCACGTAGCTATACTAAAAGTCTCAATCTATCTTGATGTTAGGTAGACCCACCTTACTGTGTAAGAGCTAATTAAATGTGAGTGGACGTGGCATATGTCACTGCTAAGCCTGGCCCTTAAAAACCTCCTACACAATCTTCTGCTCGCTCTCTTCACCTTTATCTTGGCTGAATGCACAGGATCTAGCAGAGATTATGAAAGCCCTAGAGAACAGTGTAACCTCAAAATGGAAAGAACACTGATTCCTGAGTCATTGCTTAGAGGAGTGACCAGCGATCAAGAATGCTCTGTTAGACTTTAGAGAAGTGAAAAATTAAATTCTTTTATTTTCATCCAATCGATTTATTTGTTACAGAAGCTGTTGTCGCTAAATATCATTGATCTTGATGGATTCTTCCAATTTTTCATGTTTATTCTTAGCCCAGACTTTACCTCTGAGATCCAGAATTAAAATACTGAATTGCTTAATTGAGATCTCCACCTGGAAGTCTGTTTGGCCACTCATACTTCACCTGGTCAAAGAGAAGTTGGTCTACTACCCACCTGTATTAGTCAGGGTTCTACAGAGAAACAGAACCAAAATCATTTCTCCTCTACCCTTTATGGTGGAAGAGAAGAAAATTATTGATTGGCTATAGCTTAAAGCCTAGCTGGCTGTTTGTTATTTGCTGTCCGTAAATTTTGATTTCATAACCTTAAGGTATTTATAGGCTTAGGTTTGGTTTGCTTACATAAGCTACCATTACATTAGAGTCACCTCAATCTAATGGCCTCTTTGTTTAACTAATTTACTACCTCTCATCTATCAGTTTGGGATTTGGGATTTCATTTCAAGCCCAAAAAGTATTGTGAAAGGTTCTCTTGCCAAAGATATTTCTAATGCAAGTTGTTTATTTAGGTTTCTAAGGACTTTTGTTGTTGGAGTGTTTATTAAGCAGTAATTTGAGGGCTTAGACAATGTTGTTTGTGAGCTATTTCACACTTTATGATTTGTATTATACTCCATGCCCTCCTACACTAGAATACTTTGTTCTTTTCTTCAGAAATGTTTATTTTATGATTATGTCCATTTCAAATATCTTGGCTAAGAAACTTTTGATGAGTTTTCACCCTTTCTCCTTCTAGGAGCTGAACATAGTGGATTTCAAGCCACTGGCCAAAAACATGCCAATAAGCCATTTGTGCAGTATAAGTTTCCTAGTGTGGAGAGAGACAGTTTCCTCTACCCTCTTCTGGTTCATCTAATGATAAATAGACAAAAGACAGATTAGCAGGAGAAAATAACCAAATTTAATACATACATATATATGGGAACCCTGCATATGTGAGAGAGTCAAGAGATCCTGCACACATAAGAGGTTTAGAGATAGAAAAGGAACATGGGTATATGAGACATTCTAAACTCAGGATCAAATAAGGTGCCTTGGGGGCTTCAAAAGGTCCATTGTAGGATAATAAGAAGAGCAGAACGTTAGTGAATAGAAGTTTGCTCTGCCCTCTAGATAGGTTAAAAGAAGTTATCTCTGATAATCTCTTATGGCCAAGGCCTTTAATTAA
Source organism: Rousettus aegyptiacus (assembly GCF_014176215.1). NCBI lineage: Eukaryota > Metazoa > Chordata > Mammalia > Chiroptera > Pteropodidae > Rousettus > Rousettus aegyptiacus. Next base: position 64,327,169 of record NW_023416308.1, read on the forward strand.
AAAATTTTTTAGGTCCTTAAGAGGGACTCCAGGCAGAAGTTTCTCTTGAGCCTGCAGCTGAAGTCACTTTTAGCTCAAAACAATCTGCATATCACAGTGTCACACTTGGGGTGACTCATTCTTCATCCCCACAGATCCCCCCTCTGAAACTTCCCTGGAAGTTTTACATTCCAGAAATTGAGTTGGTGAATTGTTTCTCAGTATTGAGAAAAGTTCAGTTCAAATAGCTGTGTTTCATTTCAGGAGGCAATGATGCAGGTGGCCTTCTCAAATTAAGCCTATGGTGCAAGCAATCAGGTATTTAGAAGAAGCATCTCTGTGGGAACAAAAGAAAAACAAAGGTTACTATACTCCCGATTTCTAAGTTTTGAAGGCAACATAAAACAAAAAATTATTTTGATAAAACACAGAATCTTTACTTTCTGGGCAAAACCCCTTTTTACAATATCAGTAACAGATCAACAGTCCTTTTAGCAGAGAGAGAAAACCAAACTCTAATTTTGAGCCAGCTTACTTTTGATATTTAAGTTCATTTACTTTATTAAAATCTCCTTTCTCAAGATTTTTTTCCCACAAACTTTCTGCAACTTTCCTCTTTACATTCAGATTTTTGTCCTGTTTTTCTTCTTTCCCATTCGGAAAAAACCAGCCTAACTTTAGGAACGCATTAATTTCCTTTTCCTCAAAAATACATTTCCCTATCTCATACTTTTTTAAAAGACAAAATATATTCAATTTTTCTTGTATACAGTTTTTCCCTAATATTATTAATTCCTGTAGCTTTAATTACATATTAGAATTCTTAACCTTTAAAAGCCTTAATGAGCAAAAACGAAGAACTAAGCAATTGTGAACTGTCTGCTACACCAGAATTCTTTAGATACATTTATGAACAAATAATTTCTAGAAATATATATTTTCTCATAGCACATTTTTTAAAAATGTGGCACCAAAATATCTTTAGTTCCTCCATAATAACCAAAAAGTAGACAAACCTATGTTAAGTAATTAATGTTTCATTATTTTATCTTATTTGAAAATGGTATAGACATTCTATGAATATCCATTATTTAATTTATCTAGCAAAACTTTAGTTTCAAGTTACTAAAGATATTTAGAAAACCATTTTCAACAATATAATCACTAAAGAGTTCACCTAAAAAGGAAGCCTTTTATCCCATTTACATTTACTTAATTTACTTGTTCCTAATGATTGAGGTTACTTATGAAAATTTCATCATACCAAGTTGCTTTTCTTGCTGACAAATTTTCCACAAAGATAACATGCACTTATTTGATTAATAAAATCAGGTAGAATAAAGTATTATTTAATGTTGATTATTCTAAAGATATGCATATTTAACCAAACCAGACTCAAATCAGCTTTAATATCGAATATTTTCCCAGATCAAGTGATTCTAAAAAGCATATTTTTAAGAATTCTTGCTTGTTTGCTTAAGCCAATTTAATAGAGCTCCTTTAATAAATCAACAATACCATCCTGAGGTAGAAAATACCACATAACAAACACGAACATACGGACATGAACAGGAACCTCCTGGTCTTCATTTTAAAATCACTGACATGGGATGGATAAGATATTGTAAAGAAGTAAGTACATAAAGAAAGAGTTGGATTCAATTGTGTTTCTGATAGAATAAATTAAGATTACCTGAGTAGATGGCTAAAACTTTTTCTTACTAATATCTGGGGGAGAAAACATTTTTGACTTGGATTTGTTTTTGACAATGGAGCCTTGGAGCCATAAAAGCAGTTTGTGCTTTCAAAAACACCACTTAGTCTCCCATATTTTTTCTTCAGTCTTAGGAATCGGGGATGATAAAGATAGGTGGGCTTAAACTGCTTCTACAGCTACATTCCTGATTTCACAAAGATTTCTATTATAACAATTGCTCTCAAAATTTGGGTTGAAACTTAAGTGACATCACAGGTTGAGCTGTCTAACCACATAATTTCTAATTTATTTCTTTCCCTCTGGGTATATAGTTTTAAAGTAGGGAGGAGGCAAAAGAATTTAAATCAAGTTACATTCAGAGATTGCAATGTGCTTATCAGCCCCGCGGCCAACAAGGACACCTGCAGAACAAAGGAAGATTTCTGCTGGGATTGCTAACAACCCATTTTCCACACCTGTGAAGGGAAAACAGGAAAAACCATGTTTAAGTGGCTACCTTACACAAAATCATTCATTCCCTAGGGCTAAAACCATAGGGAACCTATAGATTAAAGGCTGGGAACTGGCTGCAGGCTGTTCATTCTACATATTCTTACCTTTTCACACCACGTACTCATCCCCTTCCCCTTCTTCACTGTATCCGCTTATCAAAGGAAATGGATAAACAAAGTCTTTAAACTATAACTCATTGGAACTAAAGAATGATGTATAAACTGATTTCGCCCAACACTCAGGGGACTTTTTTCCTTGTCTTGGCTTTTTACCTTTGCTTTCTCTAGTCTTTGCTTTCCCCCTTTTTGAAAAATAAACTTTTCATTTGACGCTAACTTTGGCATGTGTGTTTTATTCTTTCTACACTCTCCACCAAGAACCCTCTTCTCTCAGTGCAGGGATTGGTCTCCACCAAATTTCAGGAGAATTTGCCCTGTCCTGCATTAATTTTCATTTTGTTTTATTTTATTTTTAGCTTGGGGAGAGGAGTCAAAAACCAAAAACTATTCGGACATTAGCTTTCAGTTTGGTAAAATTTCTGATCCGAAAGTTATTAAATCCTTTCAAATATTTTGTCAGGTTTCTGCTGAAACAAATGGTAAACATTTCTGGCATTATTAAACAATTCCAGACTCAAGAGGGAGAAAAGTTTATCACCATCTAGAGTCTTTGCCTCTGATAGCCAAAAGAAAGGACTGATAATCTTCATGTCCTAGTTCTCCAATGAGACAAAATATCTATTTCCACAATACAATCAGGTAGAAGAGAAGCAATCAGTTAAAGTTGACATAAACATTTTAATTTTCTTAATCTTATTGGTACAGGACAGGACGAATTCCCTTCAGTGGGGAGAGGCCAAGCCCTGCACTGAGAGAGAAGAGGGTTCTTGGTGGAGAGTGTAAGAAAGAATTTAAACACATGTCAAAGTTAGAGTTAAAAGGAAAGTTTATTAAAGAAGGGGAAAAGCAAAGACTATAGAAAGCAAAAAGAAAAAATCCAAGAGGAGAAAAAAAGCAGGGAGATCCAGTTTATAAATCATTCTTTAGTTCCTGTGAGTTACAGTTTAAAGACTTTGTTTACCGATTTCTTTTGATATGGGCAAAAGAAGTGAGGAAGTGAGGAAGGAGAAGAGTAGCATGAAAAGCCTGCTGGTTCACTATAGTTTTAGCTGTAGGGAAAAAAAGCAGAAATCTTCCTATGTTCTGTGTGTTTCCTCGTCTTCCTGCACTGCCGATCAACACGTTGCAGTCTCCGAATATAGCTTGATTTAACAATTTAGTTCTCTTGCCACCTCCCTACATTATTATCAGTCTTTACATTTTCATATGCTTTTAGTCTAATAGTAACAATAGTAACCTGAGTCAGGGCTTCTCCAATGGGTTTTGGTACCATGGTTAAGGAATTCCTGTATCAAGTAGTCCTGGAAATTACTCTTTTCTATCTCCATTTTACCCATTCTTGAATAAAAGGCTTGGAGTTCCCAGCAAGGGGTCAAGCCAGGGGACCCTGTTATCAATCTTTAATTTTATTTAACCAGCCTGACTGCTACCCTAAGCAATTGCTGGTCAGGTTTTTCATTGTAATGGCTTCCTTCCAGCCTTATAAATTTCTCATGTTGGGATAAATAAAGCAGACTTGCTTGGGGCCCTTTAATTTTGGGAGGAGGGGCAACAGAAGATCAACTTGGCCCATTCATTCTTTGTTAGTGCTCTACTAAACCTTGTTTTAACCAAGTCAATGTCTGTTTTATTTAGCCCAATATGTTTCTTTCCTAATTGGCACATTCCTCATCATAGCTATTGTGTTTTAGGTAAAAATTTTCTCGAGAGCTGGAAACAATTGGGTAGGACCCTCACTGTAAATAGAGTTTAGCCCACTTTTTTGCCTGTCCATAATTTGTAGCTTCTAACCTGACAGTTATCAAGCCAAGTTTGTAGGGCATAAAAAATTGAGGCTGTCTTTAGGAAAATTATGCCATTTTCTTTCTTTCATGTTTCTTTTTAAGTGCAGGACATTTGTACATCCAATGTTCTGATCTCTTTTTCTTTTTTCTTTTATTTTTACAGTATCTGCAAATGTCTGAAGGCAAATAAGAAGAGGTCTGATTTTTGTTCTAATTTCAGTCCTTCCATCTTATTAAGGGAATCTTAATGACTAGCTATTATAACAATATGAAAGCTCTCTAAGAAAAAAAATTTTTTTTCTTTTCAATTTAGAAGTTTTTAAAATTGAAAGGATCCGTCAGTGGGCCTTGATAGTAGGATCAATAGCAACTTAAACCAATACTGCAGATGCAAGAGGCATCCCCAAAGGAGAGCGAAAGTTATTCCCACAGTTAGCCTAAGAAAGATGGGGAGTCTTATCTTTAAATGGCTCTTTTAAAACACAGAAAATCACATGCTTTTCCTCCTTGAACATAATAAGATTAAAAATTCCCTAAGCTTGGATCCAAAGCCTATTCGGCTGCCCACTAGATGTAGATGCATCACCCATCTGTTGGAGATGATAGTCCATCTCTGCGAGGAACAGGATAGACACAGAAAACTCCTTAAGAACTTATCATGGCCGGATAGACAGCAAGGTGTGCCTGACAGGTGCACCCTCTGGATGGTGGAGGCCAGAGAGAAAATATTTTCACTAGTCATAAAGCCAAGTTCTTAGGACATATAACAAGATGAAAGAAGAGAAGCCAGACAGAGACAGAGAAAAACAAAACCTGTAAGTACTCATACCAAGTAACCGAGAATCACTAGCCTGAGAAACTAGTTTCACAAACATTTTCTCCTGCCAATCTAAATTTAGAAGAGAGAAAGAAATTCTCAACAAATTTGTTTCCAGTGGATCCCGCAAACAGAGATCAGGAAGTGTGCTGACGTGATAAGAATCCCTACCTTCTCCTGGCCTATGTCAGCAGCCCCAGGATCTCCTCAATGGCAGTGCCTCATGGAGAAGTACTGGGTTCCAGCCAGTGAGTTTATCCTAATCACAGTGCCAACCATTGGGGAGGAGAAAGCTTTCCTCTACCCTCAAGTTTCTTCTGGCTGGTCTAATGATCAAATAGACAAAAGACAGATTAGCAAAAGAAAATAACCAAATGTAATGCATACATATATATGGGAACCCTGCATGTATGAGAGAGTCAAGAGATCCTGCACACACAAGAGGTTCAGAGATAGAAAAGGAACATGGGCATGTAAGACATCCTGAGCTAGGGATCAAGGAAGGTGCCTTAGGAGTACAAAAAGTCACTGCAGGATGGTAAGAAGGGCAGAACTTTAGTAAACAGAAGTTTGTCCTGTTCTTCTCTTCCAGATTTTCCCTTTCACAGTAAGTCAAAGGAGAGGACAGAGAGTAGGGGAAGCATGATAAGACCTCAGAGTGAGGGTTTCAAGGTGACATTGTCCAGAAAATCTGAAGTATTATGCCAATCCATCAAAACACATTTTGGAGTTACATTTGAATTAGAATTTTTTTCTATATGTCTTTTTGTTCCTTTTTTTTTTTTTAATTTCACCTTTAAAAAGGATTTTTTAAAAGCACAAATTGGATAGAAAAACTTAACTTCGTCTTAGCTTAACTGACAAAGAATGTTTCCAGATTTCAGACCTAAATAAGTAGGGGGACAGCTTATACCTAAGGAAGCAAGCCAGTGGGAGGGTCTTTGTTGTCAAGCCCAGTTACAAGAAGGTTGCTATGAAGTGGAAACCCGGAGTTTCTCTGTAAAATGATTCTTACTCCTCTGCTCATAAACAAAAAGACTTAGTCCCTGCGATGTTCTAAGTATTTTCCAGCTACTGCTAATCAGGAGGGAACAGATTTAGTCTCTCTCTACAAGGACGAAGTGAGAGTTGCAACATAGTTCAGTTTCTAGAAGACAAGGGGTTCATGCCATAGATTGCCAAGATATCTTTTTATAGCTTAACTTCTGCTTAGAATGCTTATTCCTGTCTCTTATGTACTCTTCTTCCTGTTTCTTGGGGAAGCTGCCCAATTCCATCTGTGTTTCTATCTGAATATTTGGCACTACCTTCTTACTATCATGTATTGCTTATATAATATTCTACTGGTATTTGCTATTTAATGGGAAGAACACTACCAGAAATCTCCTATGTGTCTAGGACTGTGATAAATAATTATATTAAGTGAGCAACAAACTATGAGGGTAGATATATATGAGAAAATTTATTTGGTTACAGAACAAAATATAAAATTGTCTAAGGTACACAAACAATCATTTGTGTGCTTTGTGTTTAGGCACAAGTGTATTTCAAAAAATGTAATTTTAAAGTCGAGCCAAGTAACAACAGAAGAGAAGTCTGCCTTTATTAATATTATGGGGGTTTTGTTTTGTTTTGTTTTGTTAGGCTTAGGCAGCTGGATATCTTACTTCCACTAAAAAGCAATGCCCACAACTTGGGCATCGCAAGGCTAATACATTTACAACCATATACACATGGAACATCATTGAGTTTACGCACTTTATTCAGAAGCCTTAGAGGAACATGGTATTATAGAAAGGGGTATAAACCCAAGATTCTTAAAAGAGCAGAGCGTTTTTCTCATTTTTGAAGAATCTTTTTTATCTCCCTTTGCCTCAAGAGAATTGAAGTCATAAACATTTATTTTTCCTTCCCATTTTTAATATTGACTTTATAAGAAAATATAAAGTTATGGACGGAAAGACCCCTTTCTGGATTTTGGCGTCCAGCTAAACTCTGTCATTCAGTTAAAACAACACACTGGAAAATAATTTGGATTAACAAGCAAGTGGGCTAGATGTTTGTGCTAGCTCATATTTCAACAGCGTGTTGCTGCAGATTCATGGTTCTGAGGTAAGGGGTACAAGACTCCTTCCGCGGTTGGAAGAAAATGTGGGAAGCCATCGACAACTGCGACAGAGCTCTTTATTCCAGCAAGGGCACAGAGCCCCCTCGCATGTGGCAGCGCCTTTTATACACGGGTTAAACAGTAGTGGCACACTGCCAAGTTAGAAGCCCGTACCCGCGCATGGTTACATTAGGGGAGAAGTGCTGAGTTTCTCCCTCTTGGGAATTAGCTACGGGCATGGGGAGCCTGACCACGGCCATCTTTCTTTCTCTGCACTAACAGGTAGGACGTCATTATTATTATTTACTTACTAACTTTGGGTTTGTACATTCTGGGTACTGGACTTTTGACAGCAAGAGTATGATAAGGTTGTCACAGTTTAAAATATGGAGGAGTTCTATAACTCAGGAGTTTGAAACATAATTAAAGATTTTTCAGAAGACTAAAGAATTTCTTTAAAGAAAATAATGAAAGACTTATACTTTTAAACACCATTAATTTAAATGTCTTTGGGGCAATATATTACCGATAGTAAATGGTGGGGTTCTGTTAGAGCCAGGCATTGCACAGCTCCCCTTGGGATACAAATGCTACTCAGTGTGAACTGTGCACCCTGGAGTTGTTTACCCTTGGGCCCTGGTCTGGTATAAATATTTAATTCCATTTTAGCTCTCACTTAACCAGTACTGTCTATGAGACTCATCTGTATTCCGGTTTGGTTGAATTCTTTGTTGCTTGGCCTAAATTCAGCAAATTCTCTTCTGTATGTCTTCATATTCTGTTCTTGTACCGCATCCTTCCACATTCAGATGTCACTTTGTACTGAAAAGAAACTAGCCATGTATATGTACATCCGTAATTTTCCGAATTCACTGTACATACCCTGGGGAGTATGTGCAGTGCACCTCTGTTTCCCCTCTCTGTCTGTTTTTCTCCCTTTGTGTGTTGACCAATGTTTTGTCTGCACCATTTAAAATGCAGTTCTCCTCACTGGAATAGTAGATTGTTCACAGAAGTCCCAAATGAAAAAGCTCTTTCCCTTGGATAGAAATGTGGATGACCTAGTATTTCCCATATAACAGCATTTAATATCTTCCTTTTAATCAGTTTAGAATTATTATTGATTAATCATTTTATGTTTCATAACATGTTAGGGAAACATGCTAATTTAACACATCTTCTCTATATCCTTGTTTATTTTTCATTCTGTTGTACTTTGTGAATCTTTTGTAAGCCACTTCAATTTTTTTTGACTAAATCTAGAAATCTGTCATTTCTATGCTCCAGTCAAATTTCTATGTACCTATAGGTTGAAAGTGTTCTCTCAAAATTTATATTGAAGTCCTAAGCCCCAGTTTCTCAGAATGTGACCTTATTTGGAGAGAGTGTCTTTGCAGAGGAAATTAAGTTAAAATGCCATTAGAGTGGGCCCTATCCAATATGACTGGTGTCCTTATAAAAAGGAGAAATTTGGACCTCAACATTCATAGAGGAAAAGTGCCTTGTGAAGAAGAATGCAGAGTTCAGTGATCCTTCTACCTGCCAAAGAATGCCAATGATTGCCATCAAACCAGCAGAAAGTAGTAAGGGCATGGAACAGATTCTTCTCTCACAGCCCTAGGAAGGAACTGACCCTGCCCACACCTTGATTTTGGACTTCTAGACTACAGAACTATCAGACAATGAATTTATTTTTTTTAAGATATTGGTTACACAGACCTAGGAAACTAATATCCCTATTAAAACAGTACTGTTGAGATAAAAAAAGAGGGCCCATCTCTCTGCACATATCTAAGCCAATGAAGGGGTATGTGCAGATTTTGCAGCAAATTAAGTAAGGTTCATTTGAGAGTTGCAAGTTTTGGAGACAGAGGAAGGCGACCACTCAAAGGCCTGGCTTCCCAGGGGTCTCAGGAGTACAGATTATATGGAGAAAAATCAATAGTCATGGAAACTAAGGGAGTTAGGCTCCTGGGAGCTACAGATTGGAGGATTAGAGGGGGGTGAGGTAATTGATTATTGTGTCCCATTCTGGAATGAGCCATGGCGCCATCGGGTCTGGTCCCCTGGCAGGTGGGGTTTTTAGTTCTGCCTCAATGGCCCAGGGCTGAAACACATTTAAAGCAAAGATGTTATCCTTAGTCCAACCAAAACCTATTGTCCTCATGATTATAGCCCTGCGGCTCAGTTAAGCTTATGTCCTAAGGCTTAATGATTAAAGGAACAGGCATACAGAGGATTAGGAAAGAAAGAGGCAAGTGAGTCACAATGCCATTATCTGCGCAAAGCCCCTTGAATCAGAGAAAATCTATGTTAGAGAAATAAAGTTTGTGGTTACGACAATTACCTTGTTAGCTGCAGATGTTTTTCTTTGGCATTTCTGTTCCATACTGGAGTATGCATTCATCAAGAGAAGTAACCTTACCTGTCATGCACTTTACTCTGTGGTAGTTTTGTAATGTTAAGGGTGGAAATTTTTCAAATGGCCAACTTCTGCTTCCATTGTTTAATGTTAAACAGAGTGTAGTTGTAGGAGATATTCTGTGCAAAGATATGCTAATATTAAGGGTGTAGCTATCCTGTGTAAAGATGTGTTAATGGCCAGCCTCTGCTTCTGTAAACCTGCTTGCTTGCTAGAGGGGGTTTTGGGGTTTTTTAAGCTATTTCTTCTAGAAGCTCGAGATTGATTCTCTGATGGGGAGAATCAGTCACCTGCCGGATAATAAAGGCTCATATAATCTCAATTGGCTCTGTGGGTCTTAAATTTGATCACACCACAACAGTAAGGGATATAACATGTAAGATACAATCTAAAATTTATTGAGTGTATGATGTAATTATGCAACAGGCACTTAGTCAGGATATGGGTCATATAGTGATAAACACAAGAGATGATTATACCTACTCATGGAGCATATAGTCTAGAAGACGGCAGTGGGATAGAGCATTAAGAACATATATAAACTCAACAACAAAAAAAGAATCCAGTTTAAAAATGGGCATAAGACCTGAACAGATACTTCTCCAAACAGGAAATACAGATGGCTAATAAACCTATGAAAAGATGCTCAAGGTCGTTAATCATCAGAGAAATGCAAATTAAAACCACAATGAGGTATCACCTCACACCTGTGAGAATGGCTATCATCAATAAATCAAAAACCAGCAAGTATTGGCGAGGATGTGAGGAAAAGAGAACCCTCATACATTGTTGGTGGGATTGCAAATTGGTGAAGCCGCTACGGAAAACAGTCTGGAAGTTTCTCAAAAAATTAAAAATGGATATACCTTTTGACCCAGCAATTACACTTCTGGGTACTTATCCAAAGAAAACCAAAACAGTAATTCATAAAGATCTTTGCACCCCAATATTCATGGCAGCACAATTTACAATAGCTAGATATGGAAGTAACATAAATGCTCATCAATGATTGGATAAAGAAGTTATGGTTCATATATGCAATGGAGTATTACTCAGTCATTAAAAAAAAATGAAATCCTACCATTTGCAACAGTATGGATGGACCTAGAGGTTATTATGCTGAGTGAAATAAGTCAGAGAAAGATAAATACCATATGATTTCACTTATGTGTGGAATCTAAGGAACAAAAAGAGTAAACTAATCAAAAACAGACTCAAAAATATAGTAGACAATCTGGTGACAGAGGGGAGAGAGGGTTGGGGGAGGGGGCTGGGAGACTGGGATGAAGGGTTAAAGAAGCACAAATTAGTAGCTGATAGATGGTCAAGGGGATGGGGAGCACAGCACAGAGAATGCAGTTAGTATTAATATATGAGCTAGGTGGAAAAACAGAAGAGAAAAAAGTAATTAGGGGGATTGTTTTATAAACTATATAAATGTCTAACCAGTATACTGTATACTTGAAACTGTAATGTCTGAAAATGACTGCTAGAAATTTATTACTTGCAGGAAAATTACTTGGCTGTGTTCGTGGGAACATGACTATGTCCATGGGAACATAGGCTGTCACCCATAGGAACATAACATTCTAACAATAAGCTTTCTGCTTCTGTACCCCCGCTTATGCACCCCCGCTTATGTACCTGACCTGTGAGTTGACAGGTAATGAATAGAAGAAGGATAGACCTTTGTGTTTAGACAGAATGAAGAATGGGATTTTGGGCTTAAAACCCCTGTACCTCTACATTTCACTGCTGTTTAATTCGGGGTCTGCGTACGCCTGGCAGACCCAGCTGGCTGAATAAAGAGTGTTTCCTATAACTCACTTGCTGAGTTCTGGTGGTCCGTGTGTCTTTTGGGGGCTGGCAGCCACAACATTTGGAGGCCCCAGCAAGATCTCAGGGAGTGGCCCTGAGATCTAAGACCGGACCGGCCTCCGAAGCGGTTGCTATCTCTGTTACAGATTCAAAGGGGTGGCCAACCTGAGATGTTCCAGGGCCCTTGAATGCCATGATAGGGTTAATGCAATCTTCAAGAAAGCAACTTTCAGGACATACTCTTTGTTCCTGGTCCCGACGGGAATTTAGAATCTCCGAGGCCTCGGCATCTGGATAAAAGGTAACCTTCCTGGTTCTGTTGACTGGTCATTGGAGGTCTGTGGAGAGACTGGACACAGTCATATCTCCTGGACCATGGCCAGGCCACGAGACGCCGCCTCCTGTGCCCTGTCATTGGATTCTATTTATTGTCTCTGGTCCTGTCTAGGTTGTAGGGTGGTGGTCTTCTCTGGGTCCACCTACACCTCAGTGATTGTTCTTGTCTGAGTGTGTGTTTTGCGTTTTCTGTTTTGTGCGCAAGCGATGGGGGGAAGCCCGACTTCACAGAAGATACCCTTGGGGTGTCTCCTGCTACATTACAAAGAAGGGTTTGTAAAAGGAGCTAACTATGGTATAAAGTTTTCTCCAAGGAGACTAAGAACATTGTGTAAAGTTGAGTGGCTGTCTTTTGATGCAAACTGGCCTCCGGAGGGCTCTTTTGACAAGGGTTTGGTGGGGAATGTTTGGAAGGTTGTCACGGGAGACCTGGGACATCCCAATCAGTCTCCCTACATCAATCAATGGTTAAACCTTGTTCAGAACCGCACCCCCTCCTTGGCTTTGCTAGTGTGCCCTTTCTCTGGGGGAGCAGATTTTAGTTGTGGGTGCCCCGAAACATGCAGCAACTAAATCTCCAAGACAGCCCAGTCCCTCAGTCCTCTAATCTCCACTGGAGGACAGTGGCCTTCCTCCACCCTATAATCCAGGACAACAGAGGCCAAAAAGCACCGCCTTACCTCCTCGGATGGCTAGCAGGTAACCCCCATGGGCCCCCCGCTCCTGCTCCAGGCAGGGCATCAACCAATGCCACCACCTTGGCTGTCCTCCCCTTGCGAGAAGCACCACCCCAGGGGTAGCCCATTGACAGGCCCTTTATGGTTCACATGCCTTTCTTGACTAGTGACCTGTACAACTGGAAAGCACAGAATCCACCTTTCTCTGAGAAACCCCAGGCATTAATGCGGCTCTTAAAAAAGTGTCTTTCAGACTCACTGCCCCACCTGGGAAGATTGCCAACAGCTTTTAATTACCCCCTTGACCTCAGAAGAACGTAGATACATTCTGCGGGAGGAAAGAGAGTTAAGGAAGCAGGGGAACAGATTGAGGAGGAATTTCCCTCTACCCGCCCAGACTGGGGACACAATTCTCAGGCAGGGAGAACGGCATTAGATTGGTACCACCAGATTCTAATTGGGGAAATTAGGATGGCTGCTCACCAGCCAACTAACCTTTCTAAGGTAACTGAAGTTATACAGGGAGGGACCTCAGGAATCCCCTGGAGCATATCTTGAACGAGGAATACAGGGTATACACCCCCACTGATCCTGAGGCCCCTGAGAACCAGCAGGCAATTAATATCTGAGCCAGGTGTACTCTGTATATTAATGGATTCACCCCATTTGAAATTTTCTTTAGAAAACTCCCACCTTTAGTACCTAGAATAAAAGATGAGAAAAAGGCAGAACTGCGTAACTTTGTCTTACTTCAGTTCCTACAGGCCCTTCAAAGTGTACAGAAGAAAATTTGGTCCCGGGTTCGTGCTGTCCACTCAGCTCCAGGGGACAGACTTCCCCATCAGTTTCAGCCTGGGGACTCTGTGTGGATCCGGAAGTTCACTTCCAAAGGACTAGAACCCAAATAGAAAGGACGCTTCACTGTCTACCTGACAACGCCCACTGCAGTTAAAGTAGACAGCATCCCATCATGGATTCATCACTCCCATGTGAAGGCAGCATGAGAGTGGACAGCTCAAGAAGACGGGTCCTTAAGACTAAGACTCAAGCGTATGTAAGTATAATCCTCTGTTTTTTCCTCTTTTCCTCTTTAGCCCAGGCATTCAACCAGCCACAACCAGAACCAGAAGGAACATTAATAACTTTGCTAACAATATACAAGGTCTTAAATAAGACCATTCCAGACATAAGACAGATTGCTGGTTATGTCTAAACCCTAAACTCCCTTATTATGTTGGGGGTAGAAGCTCCCCTAAACTTAACTGAGCTCAGCAGGCTAGAACTTCAAGTCGATTCACTAGCAGAAGTAGTCCTTCAGAATAAAAGAGAGTTAAATTTATTATTCTTAGAACAAGATGGATTAAGTATAGCTCCAGGTGAAACCTGTTGCTTCTATACCAATAACTCTGGAGTAATTTGAAAAAGCTTTAAATGCCAGAAAAAGATAGAGACTGGAATCAAATAACTAGTTTCATAAGATGTTTAATTGGTCACCATGGCTAACAACCCTTTTATCTGCTATAGCTAGACCTGTAATCATCCTTCTCCTCTTGTTAACTGTTGGCCCATGTTTCCTTAATTTCTTGTTTACATATATAAGGAAGAGAATTAATTCTATTATACTTTTAGTATTACAGAATAGAGGCTATGAACAAATTCCACATGAAGAATCAAAGATTTGATTGTCTGCTGAGGCCAGTGGGGAATGTAATGACTGAAAAATGACTGCTAGAAATTTATTACTTGGAGGAAAATTACTGCTTGGCTGTGTCCATGAGAACATGGCTATCTATGTCCATGGGAACATAGGCTGTCACCCATAGGAACATAACATTCTAACAATAAGCTTTCTGCTTCTGTACCCCCGCTTATGCACCCCCGCTTATGTACCTGACCTGTGAGTTGACAGGTAATGAATAGAAGAAGGATAGACCTTTGTGTTTAGACAGAATGAAGAATGGGATTTTGGGCTTAAAACCCCTGTACCTCTACATTTCGCTGCTGCTTAATTTGGGGTCTGCGTACCCCTGGCAGACCCAGCTGGCTGAATAAAGAGTGTTTCCTATAACTCACTCGCTGAGTTCTGGTGGTCCGTGTGTCTTTCGGGGACTGGCGGCCACAACAAAACTAATTAAAATAAATAAGTGAATTTAAAAAAAGAACATATACAAAGAGAAAATAATTGTACATTATGATAAATAGTTTGAAGGAAAAGAAGGCAAACAATATCCTTATAACAGTAACTTCAATGCATACAAATATATGATAATTACCATGCAGGATAGAAACATCTGTGTATAAAGAAGAGGTTGCACTGATCACCCTTGGCCATGGGATGGTCTGGGAAGGCCTCCAAGGGAGGGCATTTGAGATCAGTTTACAAAGAACAGTTGATTTTGAAAGACAGAGAGCCAGCCCATTGGGAATGAGCAAGAACCTGTTGTTCTGGTGCGATCCAATCTAAGACCCACTGAGCCATTGAGATGAATTGTGAGCCTTTCTTAGCCGGCCAGCGATGGACTCTATGGCGCAGGGTAGCTCTAGCAAGCAAGCAGGTTTACAGAAGCAGAGACTGGCCATTAACATCTTTATATAGGATAACTACACCCTTAACATTAGCATATCTTTGCACAGAATATCTCCAAGAACTACACCCTGTTTAACATTAAACAATGGAAGCAGAAGTTGGCCATTTGAAAGTTTTCCACCCTTAACACTGTGGGTCTCTAGTAGTCCATTTGTCTGGAGCATAGAGAAATAGGATAAGTAGAATGGCACGGCAATGATAGCTCTTATTATTTTTTTAATTCCAGGCACTGGAATATGGATTTACATGATCTTATTTACCTTCATATTTTTTGAGGTTTCCTCTTATTGTCCTAGTTTACAGATGAGGATGTTGAAGTTTGCTCAACCATTGCTTTGGACTCGTTATACCATACTACACACCACCAAGATGTAGTCATAGGGATAATCTGATTTGGAATGAAGTCCACAAACTTTTTTTTTTCTTTTTTTTTTTTTTCCACAAAAGAGACAAGAGTTTGTAGCCTGAAAGTAGGCTGCAGGCAGATTTTAGAATGCTTTGTATTCTTAGTTAAAGACTGTAATGTTTAGTTGTAGTAAACAAAGGGAGAAATAGAACTTCTACAAAGTAGTGACATGACCCGAAGTGTGTTTTAGCCAGAAAGAAATTTGGGGAAGTAGAATCCCTTAACCCTTACTAAAAAGAAGATGTAGATGAGAAATGTAGATATATTACTAGGATGGTTTAGCATGCACAAGAAGCATCTGAGGTGCCCTTTAATAATTCCTATTTCCAGGCATCACCCCAGGAGATTGCTAATGTGAAGAGGCTTGAGACAATAGTCTGTTCTTGCTTAGCCAAGGGATTAGGGATGAAGTGTGAAGCAAACTTCCTTCTTCACAGCAAGCTTTTGACCTGCAGGGACCAGAATTCATTCATCTTTTCATTCCCTGTCCCCTAGGACTCAAGATCTTGCTCATAATAAAAGCATGTGGATGAATTGAATTCAACTGTCAGAGTGAAAGACTTGACAAAGAAGTATCGTTAGGATTGTGTGAATTGAAAAAGAACAAATTCAAGAAAACGCAATTTGTAAATCTGGGAGAGAGAACTCAGTGGGGTACAGGGATGGTGCCACACAAGCAACAACAACAACAACAACAACAAAAGATTAAAATAAAATCCCTACCAATTATATTTGAGTGATCTGCTGCTTAGGGTGCATGATTAAGTTCCTAGCAATTTTTATGGGTACTTTTTCAGTACAGACTCTAAGAGGCCTTTGAAGAGACTGTGTCACCAGGAGGAGACAATATAAAGCAGTACTTGATTAGAGTCTCCCACTCTGGAAACACGCAGGCACCATTCTTTCTGCTGAATGCTGTAGAGGGGAAGTGGAGAATAGCTTTTTTTCATTGAAACAGCAGGAAGATAGATGTAGGGAAGCACAATATGGTTTTCTGAGTTAGAAATTGGTTAGAACACAGAAGTATGGATGACTTTCTCTAAAACATGCTAAATGCCAATAAATGCGAATAAGATGAAACCTCTTAAAATAAATAGCAGGATCAAATAATGCTGGAGTCTTTATTTAAGTTCTCATTAACTGACCCGAATATAGTTGGCATTCCAGTAAATATCCGTTGAAAGAAAAATAGCAATAACAAATTTAGGAAATATGTGCTCTCAAATGGTCGTTGGTTTGTTTCCCATACCTCTTCTCTCACTGGACCTAAATGTAGAGAGTTGACACTTATAGGTCATTTCCCTGTGTTCTCCTTAAAAATCCCTCATATCACCAGATTATCTTACTTATTACTCTTCTCTATGGCTTCAACGCTTTTGTCATAAATCTTGGTAAATATCCATAGATTAAAATTTCCAAATCCTGACCTCTTTTTCAGAGAACTTCCATTCTCCTTCAGCTACCCAGGTCTTTGGTCGTACCTTAGAGCAACCAGTAGATCACTCCTCTGTCCTGCTAATACATCAACTAACCTGTCCTATCTGTACATGTATATTATCTCTTCGTTAGTGTTAACATGGATGTAATGGCCATGATCCTATCTGGTAACATTTATGCCCTGGGTCTCACTTCCACTTTGGCAACTGGATTCTCTCTCTTTCTTAAGCAATGCGTTTGGTTTTTTGTCTCAAGTGGATCACTGCCAGAGACATGCAAACATACTGTAATATCGTCTTTATTTAAAATAACCCCCTTCTTTAAAATAACCTCCAACTTTCGCCTGATATCAGTCCTTTTCTGTACATTAAAATTCCTCAAAAAAGATTTCTTGTATTCACCGTCCCCTTTGGCTCTTCCCATTCTCACTTGAATCTACTCTAAAAAGTCTACACACACACACACACACACACACACACACACACACACACACACACTAGTTCTTACTAATATTACCCATTACTTCCATAGTGCTAAATTAATGGTAAACTCTTAGTCTTGATTAAATTCTCAGCAGCTTAGTTGCCCTTAATGACTCTCCTTTCTTCACTTGGCTTCTGGAAGCTACTTTCTCAGTTCTCCTCTTCTCTGGTGTTGCTTCTTGTAGCTCCCTTTACTGGTTCTGATCTCTCCACAGGAGTTAACTGGGGTTCAGTCCTTAGATCCCTTTTTTTCTCTATCAATACTCACTCCGAAGATGAAATCACCTAGTCTTATGATTTTAAATATCTGTATGTTGATAATCCTCAAATATCCTTTCCACTGAACTCAGAATTCACCTGCCACTGGATGTCCGCCGTTAATAGACATCTCAAACTTAACATATCTTTCTTGCACTCTTAATATACAGCTCTTCCAAACCTGATCTTCCTGCACATTTCCTGATTTTATTCAATGTCAACTTCTTTTAATTGCTTAAGCAACTAGGAGTTCTCCCTTACAAATGACTTTTCTCTTTTCCTCATATATATTTGATCCATCAATTATTCCTGTTAATTATACCTTTAAAATGTATAAATAATTTGGTTATTCCTCTTCCATAGATAACTCTTTTAGAGATGACCATCTCTTGTTTCCTAGATAAATATAATACTGTCCTTTTGGTGTCTCTGATTCAGCACTTTCCTCCTTCCTATGTTCTGTTCTGAACATAACAGCAGCTAGGTCAGATTGGGTCATGTCGCCCCTGTACCCTAAACTCCACAATGGCTTCCCACTATTCGCCTTACATTGGCCAATAGGCCCTGCATAATCCTCCCCCTCTCCCCATTTTTTTTTTTAGATCTAATTTTTTCTACTCTTTCCAGGTCTCATTCATTTAGTCGCATTGTTCTTGGTGTTCTTCACACTCCTTGAAATCTCCCAAAACTTTTACTCCTCGTCCCTCTCTTTGAAGTGCTCTTCCCCAAACACCTATGCATCTCCCGCCATTACCTCCTCAAGACTGCTAAAATGTCACTTTTTCAGAGAGGTGTTCCCTTACCATCATATTTAAAATTATACTCTTCCCAGTGCTATCCATCCCCCATTCTTAATCAGTTTTTCTTAATATATAGTGATCTGACTTACTGTATATTTTACTTATTTATTTATTGATTGTCCTCCCCTCTAGATTGTAAGTACAATGAAGATACAGGCTTTGTTCACTGTTTTATCTCCAGCACTATGAGAATATCTAACACTCAGTAAGCACTCAATAAATAACACTTGACTACTTCAAAATCAGACAACTCTGGTTTTTTCCTCCTAGCTCATCTACTTACGAGATATAGAAATAAGAAATATTGAGAATATTAGGAACACCCCTGTGTTACTGACCATAAACAGTGGTGTACTCTTTTTCTCTACAAGGATAAAGTTGATTAATACTGAAGAAATATCAGTGCCAGTAACACATGGAATGAAATTTAATAAAATATATATTTAGATGCTAGATGCTTTTTTATATATATTTGAGAGAATGAATTGAGACCTTTTGTTTTTTTAAGTCATGTAGATTCCCAAATCCTTTTGAAAAATAAGTTAAAAAGGTCTTATTTTCTCTGAAGCCTTCCTGACTTCCCAATCACTTCTTCCTAAGCATCTCTTCCACAGCATATTTTGTACGTATCTTAACTTTAGCCCTTATCACATTGTATTATAATTCCTTGTAATGAGTTAATTTCCTCAGATTGGCAGTGAGCTTCCTGAAGAAGGAGATAATAGATATTTATCTTTGCAACTCCAGTTCCTGGAACTGTTTCTGTCATCTAGTAGAATGATTGTTGAATAGATTATGTAATTTAGTCTCAGATGGGACAAGACTGGCAATAATTCATTGTTATTACAAAAAGAAAATTAGTATAAAACACAGCCTTGTTTATAGACATTTTAATGGGAAAGAAAACCATAAAAGACCTGTTCAAAAATTATAACATAACCTCCAAGTTTGGATATAATTACCCTAGAAAAATATAAAGGTGCTTTATTTTTATTATTCCTATATTATGTATTACCCCGATTTAGACACCAGATGTCACTAGGAGACTAGTTTATGTCACTCTAAGCAAGAAAGAAACAAAGAGGTGGCATTGAAACATGGAGCACAATCTTTTTGCCTGTAGAAAATCTTCTGAATGTTAAGCCTAATAGTTTTACTGTTTTATTTTTGACCTGCTTTTGACACAGCCTTGTGCAGAGAAAGACTGGACTGGCAATCCGAAATCTTGGGTTTTAGCTCCATCTCTGACATTTTCTAGTTCTTTGACTACCTCACCTTTCTGGACTGTGAAAGAGTTCCTCATCTGAAAATAGGTGCAGCAAAACAAGAGGATTCCCATAAAACTTCCAGCTCTAACTTCTGATGATTCTATACCATCTTCTTGCCAACTGCTTAGAGAGTAGAAAGAAGCTCTTCACCTCCAGTGGTGACCAAGAAAGTCAGCTCACATGAGAATTCCGGGTACCTATACCTATTACACACTCGATTTTATTCTAAACACGAGCTCTACTGGATTGTGACCTGGAAAACCTCTTTCTTTCTTTCTTTCTTTCTTTCTTTCTTTCTTTCTTTCTTTCTTTCTTTCTTTCTTTCTTTCTTTCTTTCTTTCTTTCTTTCTTTCTTTCCTTCCTTCCTTCCTTCCTTCCTTCCTTCCTTCCTTCCTTCCTTCCTTCCTTCCTTCCTTCCTTCCTTCCTCCCTTCCCTTCCGTCCCTTCTTCCCTTCTTTCTTTTCTTCACTTCTACACAATCTCCAGATGTTGGTTGACCTGTTGTATGTAATCTTTTCTCTGTCTAGAAAATGTTCCATTTTTATTATAAAAACATTGCACAGAATTTGTTTAAGATGTCATGTAAATATGACACTTTTAGCAACTACCATTTTGGGCATTTCACTCTCACTGCGAAATAAATTATTTATCGTAAATATTTCTGAATACCTAATCTGAGTATTCTCCTTCTTGTTGCCAGTTCTCAGTACTGCCCACTTATCCACTTACCTAAAATACATACAGTTAATCTTTTACTTATCATGTTCCACAGCAGCCTATAATAATAAACCACCTGTAGAAGACTCAGAAAGTGTTGTATAAATGCTTCATTGGTCATTGTCGGTGCCTATTTATGCATTTGTTAGATATTTACGTTGCATATAGTTCATTCCAAGGTGAGTGTCCTTGCATTAGCAAAACCTTCCTTTGTAATTCTTTTACTTAGGGTTAAACCATAGAGGAAGTCTTTTTGAGAATAACCTGAATTAGATGGACCCCTTAACACTTAGAGCCACTAGTTTAGTACCCACATTGTAAAGATCAAGTTCACAACTGTTTTTATAGACTTCATTCCTGGAACATATATTGATTACTTACTAAGCAGTCTATGTTGTTGATGTTCTGGGATTTAGTGTTATCTGTTATTTGTTATAATAACACATAGTGTATGTGACATGGACATACCACAAATAGGTATTGCCACAGCAAAGTGACTGCTACAGTGTTACATGTAGCATGTGGTGGGAAACTAGAGGAAGGCAACCCTAACCCACCTAAGAGAACCAAAGAAGGGTTCACAAAGGATTTTACAGACTTACCCTTGAATTGACTTTCGAAGAAAGTCAGAAGATTTGGATGGGAGGTTGGGAGACTCTTCCAGGCAGAGAGGGCAGCAGAGGCAAAGAAATAGAGGTACAAGATTGCATATTAAACTGGAGAACTGCATGCATACGGTCTGTGCTTATCGGTTAGTAAGGAGAGGGTTGATTTGCTGGGATGTGAGACTGAATTAAAATTACCCATTGCTTTCTCTTTGAAATTTATAAAATGTTCTCCTGCTTCTTCCTTTCTTTTTATGTATTCTTGTACTATTCAGGGGTCAGTTCAGGTGTTTCTTAGGAAACTGTTCTTCATGATCTTTGTTAATTTACATAAATCTACATTATGTATAATCTGTGATGCATCACTACTCTTTACTTACATTTTAATTGTTTAACACATATATGGGCTTTTGCTTCAGATAGACAGTGAATTCCTCAGATAATGTTTGTACTGAGCATTCACATTGAAAATATTACGTGAAGAATGAAAGGAAGGAAAGAAGAAAAGAATAAAAGGAAGAAGGAAAGCAGGTAGGAAGGAATAAAAAGCAAGAAAGGCAGAGTAAATGTGGTGGGAGATGAAATTATTATTTTTCAAGAGTATGTTGGATTCTAAAATATATATTAAAGTAATTAGTGATATAGTTGAGCAATCTAAATTACATGAAGTTTTTAGAATATTTGTCATTGTCCAGGACTCTCCTGAGCATGTGAAACAAGAGGAAGCCCCAGGATAGGTATACATATTACCAACCACATCCGTGCTTATTGAATGTGTTTTATTAAGTAGAAATTGGGGAAAATAACTCTCCTCCAAACTATTGGGCATGGAATTTCAACTCAGCATGTATGGATTATATAAAATAATATCACATTCTAATATTAGATACCCAAAGAGAACCCTAAAAAGTCAATAGTGCCATTTTTTTTCATTGCGCTGCCTTAATATTTTAAAGTCAAACTGCTTTTTGTTTCCAGACCAACTCCTTGAAACGGAGGCTTCTGCATTGGTAACTTCTAGAGATAAATAAGCTGCCTAAAGGAGAGATTAGGAAAGGCTAAAGTCAGGCAAACATGGGTATGGGTCTTGGCTCCACAACTTGGTAGCTAACTGACCTTGAGCAAAGTCTTTCTACTTCTCCCTCTAGCTTCAGTTCCTTTTCCTGTTAAATGCAAATAATAAAAGTTTCTACTCTTTGGGGCTGGAGGTTGATTAAATAAAATGGAGTATTTAAAGAGCCCTGTATGTGCTTGACACATAGTAGGCGTTTGGTAAATAATAGCCATGAATATTATTGACGAGTATGGAACAATGAAAAAACCCCCAAAAGACTAGACTATAGGTTAGAAAACAGGAGGCATAGTTCTAGCTTCATTATCTACTTGCTATGTGACCTCAGTCATATATATATCCTTTTTTTTTCTCATCTATACAATGAAGAATTTTACCTACTGTACCTACTTGGCAGTGTAACATGATATAATGTATACAAAGAACTATACAATCTAAGGAAACATTTTTATTACAGCACTGAATTGAAAAATGCAAGGCTCCAGGCTTTCGAGACTAAGTAAGCATCTGTGCCTTGTTCTGCCTGAGAGCCTAGGACTATCTCCTTGCAGAATTTCAGTGTCCTGAAAACAGCATCACATGGCACTGTGCAAAGTACAGTGCCTATTTCATGGGTTTATGGAGGCACACAAGTCAAAGTTGAGAGTCTAATTGAAAACAGTCTTGTGTGGTCTTATGGTACTTTACATTTCGAAAGAAAATCATGATAAGTAATGTGGAGTTTGGTTGTCATGGTTATTATAAATTTTCAAGTCACTATTACATGTTATTCATTTGCCAGTTATTTAGTCAATCATTCTACCCACTATTCTTAGAAAATGATATGATTTAATAATACCACTCTTTGATTCTTTTACCTACAATTAAGTAAGATGCACTAGCAATGTTTTCTTTTATTAATGTCGAATCTCACTTTCAAATGTCAACTTTTTTCTAAATCTTTTCTTCAAATCATATTTTAGGGCCACAGGAAAACATGGAGGCCACCAAACTAATACCCACCTTTTGGGGCTGAGGAAATCGAATTCCAGTGATTTTCAGATATTTACACAAGCTCCCATGTTGTTAATTGAAGAATGGTAAGTCCTCTTTTTTATATGTCTTCTCAGATATATTATTCTTGAAAGTGGGGTCATTTTTTAGAAATGTGGTTTATTTCACATTTGCATAAAATATGAAGTTAATGCAGTATATATCACTCGTTTATTTATATCGTTACATTTTGTTTTATTTCATCTGTAATAACTTATCAAATCATTATAAATTTAAAAACTTTACAAAGTACTTCTACATTAAGCATTTTATTGTATCTTATTCATACTCATTTGAAGAACACAAGATAGATATAACTCTGTTATTAATCTCATGTCCCAAATGACCCCACTAAGGTTTCAAGAGTCTGTGGTATTGCTTGATGTCACATAACTAGTAAAAGGGAGTGCCAATATTTAAACACAGTCCTTCTGACTTAAAGCTACTCCAATTCACCAATAGTGTCATTTACATTAAGGTATTAGTTGCCTAGAGAAAGTAAACTTGAAGAATTAAGTTTGTCAGTTTTAAGCTATTTCTGTGCTTAGAAGCAGAGGTGATAATTTTCATTCTTTTCAGAAGTGCTGGTTACATGGTGAAATTGGACATTTCCTGTGTGTCTCCTGAATTGAAATTTCATTATTTAATTTGAAGTATTGTTAATCCTTAAGACATTAGATACAGTCATGTTTACGTATAATTTTACCCTCTCAGTTCAGAGTTAGATGTAACATAATTATTTTTAGATTCTCTGTACTAAGGCCTCTATCCATCAGAATATATAATTGAGGAGTCCTTCTAAATGTGGGGTATGCATGGACGTCCTCAATTTATCTACATAGCACTTAGCTTTCTTATTTTGGAAATCTTTTAGTTTTTTTGTAATATTGCAACATTACACCAGAGGAAAACATTATTTGGATTATTTTGTGTTTTTATGAAGAAATAATGATTATTATTAAAAGTTGATTCTCTTTATATTGATTTACTGTTAAAAAATACCACATAATAATTATTTAATTATATGCTTTTTCCTTTTAAAAAGATTTGGAGATGGCATCACATATGTGATAGATTCATAAAATATGAGTACATATGAAAAATCAAAAATTGAAGAATAACACATGATGCTTGAATAAAGAGAAGAAAAAGGAAATTTTCTCCAAATTCAAGCATTACTTATTCTTTTATAATTATAGAACTCAGATCAAGAGGATTCTTAGAGTTTATGTTATTGAATTTATTGAATACCTTTTTTTTATATCTGAGGAAACTATGAACATCAGTGTTTTGCCAAAAATCAATTGATAGCAGTGCCAAAACCAGAACATAAATTATTTTTCAACTATATGTAAGAATTTCCCCCAACATCTGATTTCCTTAATAATATATTACTTTAATTTAGTTTCACCTTAACTTCTTTGTAATTTCCCAAATAGATTATATGACAAAAAAGCAGAAGTTCTGAAAGAATATATTCATAATCAATTTTTCAGTCTTCCCTTTTTAAGCACTTAGCAGTTTGTTCATTCAATATTCATTGCAGATAACGGTCATAAATATTTGTAAACCACTGATACAACTTTCTCTTTTCTCATAAACGAGGACATGGGTGAGGGAACCATGTGAGCATCTCATCACACCATGGCTGGTTTGTTGGCTAGTACAACTCTGAGTCCTCTGCACTCCCAGTCACTCCCAGACACCATATTCTATGCTCCTGCAGTTAGTTAGATAAGATTATCTTCCTCACGTCTACAAATTCTCAGAATAAAATCCTCAATGATTCATTTAAAGAATTATTAAATCTAAACTTCCAAAAAGGTTCTACAAAACCGAACCAAAGCAAATTTTAATTTTTAAGCTGAGGTGGGGAGAGAGTCATTTGGAATCCCAATATGGAAATCAGACACATAATCCATGAGGACAAAAAGTAATCAGAAGCCATAAAGGCAAGATGCAGTCAGACAAGGTTGCCTGAGGTAAAGTGCACTCTTTACTTTTCTTCTCAATCTCCAGAATTTCTCTGAACAAGTTTCACTGAATTTTTGATCATTAGTAGCTTTGGGCTCTTTGAAAACATGCTCTTAATAAGTATACTTCTTAGTGCATCATTAAGTAGAAAGCACTCCAGTTCAATCTTTACCTTGAAACCAAACATACCCTTTTTAGGTACATCTTGAAATAGTTCTTTTAACAAGTCAAAGAAGAAGGATGATGTCTGAGGCTATGAACACAGTGCAAGTATGATAGAGACAGGTTTGTCAGAATGTATACATTACGGCATTCTGAACCATACTTAAGAAGACCTCTGCTCCA
Organism: Rousettus aegyptiacus; assembly: GCF_014176215.1. Taxonomy (NCBI): domain Eukaryota; kingdom Metazoa; phylum Chordata; class Mammalia; order Chiroptera; family Pteropodidae; genus Rousettus; species Rousettus aegyptiacus. Next base: position 64,352,420 of record NW_023416308.1, read on the forward strand.
AAGACACTTTAGGGACTTTCTAAGACAATCAAGTCTAATGTAATAGAAATATATTAACACTCTGTTAAAAAATATTTTCAGTTAAAATTAAAATAACAAAAATATAATTTAGGTTTATTAATATTTAACAAAATATAGTAACATTTAGATATTAATATTATATATGTTAATATGTACTTCTGACATGTGAACAATGCATATTTATGAATAATGGATATTATATATATATGTGTATATATATGTATACACATATATATGTATATATTTGCATATACACACATATGTTAAGTACAATCTCCAAAATGTTCACTGATGGCTTGAAGCATCAAACGGGTTTGCAGACTGGAATGTCTCCTCATATGCTTATGAGCATTGCACAACTATTCACTTCAGTATTTTGGAATGATACCAAATGATGGTATTTTGGAATGACACAGATTATGGATGAATTTGCTTAGCCTCCTGGAGTAGCTAGGAAATGTGGTTGTGAAGACAATGTGGGTTTGTCAAAACTACTGAAACTGAGGGGATGAAGAAAGGACATGTAACAGATGAGAGAGAGAGAGAGAGAGAGAGAGAGAGAGAGAGAGAGAGAGAGAGAGAGAAACAAGCCCAGAGAGATTTATTAAATTGCTTCACATAGCGGACCTCATTACAAGCAAAGCAAATATTTGAATTCAGGTTTATTTGTCTCCAAAAACTGTGTCTTGTTACATTCATTGTTTTACTTATATTATTCTCATGACATGATAGCTTTTTCTGTTCTTTCCTTTATCCAAATTCTTCCTATCCTTCAAGACTGAGCCCTTCTTCTCCGTGAAGCCTTTACTGATGACTACAGTTCTTATTAATCAAGTTCTTTTCAAAACTCCTTATTGAGGGTTTACACTCTGTCTGAGATATAGGCATTTAACCTTATCACCTCATACAACACTATGACTTATGATAGGCAGAATGATGGCTCCCAAAGATGTTCTCATCTTAATCTCTGGAACCTATGAATTTATTACACAGTAAAAGGAATTTTGCAAATTGAGGTGATGGACCTTAAAATAAGGGTATTATCCTGAATTATTTGAGTGGGACCAATCTGATCATATGAGCTCTTAAAAGTGTAAGAGGAAGACAGTAAAGTCAGAGATATGATGGAAGAAGTTTCAGGAGAGATTTAAAGCATGAAACGGACTTGATGCACTAGTATTGCCTTGAAGAGGAAGGAAGGGGAACCACAAACCAAGGAATATACATGGCCTATAGACACTAGGAGTGGCCCTAAGCAGACAGTCAGCAAAGAAATGGGGACCCCAGGCCTACAGCTGCAATAAACTGAGTTCTGACAGTATCCTGAATGAGTAAGGAAATGGATTTTCCCTTAGAGCCTCCAGAAAGGAATGCAGCCCTGCTGATGCTTGGCTTTTCACCTTGTGGGATCCAGAGCCCAGAAACCAGCTAAACCTAGCTGGACTTTTGACCTATAGAACCATGAGATAATAAATTTGTGTTGCTTTATGTTACTAAGATTGTAGTAATTTGCTAAAACAGCTATAGAAACGAATAGAGTTTTTATTTATAATCTGCAAATAAAAAATTTAGCCATACAAGAGTTAGGCTTATACAACTTGCAAGTGTTAGAACTCTTTAAAATATTCTCATTTCCTCTTGAATGTGGATGTTGCTCTTTTACTTAAGAGAAAAAACCATATCTTAAATATTTTATTTACCTACCTTCTCCATATAATTTTGGACATATAGACATCCCAAGGGGAGGACAATTGATAGTCTTTCCATATCCACCATCAGTGAAGGACTCTACCCTGACAGCTAAGTATGCTCTCAGTCACAACCTTTAACTATTAACCCCTTCAGAGATGGTCTCAGCTACATAGCCACCTTGTCTAAACATATACTCTTCCCGGAGTGGCCCATGTAAAATTACTAATTGATATCAGGGTGTAAAGGCTTGGCTACATAGACTTAAACTGGGACAACTCTGAAGAGTCCTTGTAGTTACAGACCTCCCGATGGGGTCAGCCAAGGCTCTTGCTAAGTGACCTTGCAGATCCACATCTCCTTACCCCACCCTGTTTTCATCTCCTTCCTTCCACAGGCACATAGGTGCGGATCCCAAGGGCACTTCTTAATAAACATTTTGCAAACAATCTGCTTTTCAGAATCTACTTCTCAGGGAATGCAACCTGTGACAACCTGCTAATACCTTTGGTTGATTAGCATATCTAAATATTGGATGAAGTTTATTTTACTTATGAATTCAGGTAAAATATGAGCTCCTTGTCAAAATTTCCAAAGTCTGCAAGGAGACTATATTGTGCTTGTACTTATAATTTCTATTGTTCATTTTATGAATTTGAGGGCTGTCAATGGCAAATTTTATAAATAATCTCACCTTGGTTAGAGTTTTAATAGTGCAGATATAACATAATAAAGTAGGATGTAATATAATGAACTAGGCAGTATTCTTATACAATGCATGTCTCAGGCATCACTGGGACATAGGTACATCAGCATCCTTAAACAAACTCCACACATTTTGTGATTAACTTGGAGGGTTATATAGAAAGATGATGAATACCCCCTCCCCCTTTTTTCTTCCCTGTCCTTGCAGCCTTGCTGACATGTTCCTTGCTGGAAAAAATGGAAGCTCTTCGGCAGGTTCGTTTTGTTTTGTTTTGTTTTGTTAAAATCATTGAAGTCATGTTCTGTATTCATGATGAGCTTTTTCCCACCCTGGACTTCATGGTGCTTGTTCTATGATCTCTGTAGCCCCTGCCTTCCGGAAATTCACTGGCTCCTGGATAGCCTTCTGCTATTTTCCAGTAACTTTATGTCCTCTCAAAATTTGTGGTCCAGAAGCAAAAATAAACCCTTTCAGAGTGTCACAGCTTGAGATAATAGCTTCTTTTATTATCATCATTGTAATCTCCTTTTCTTTCTCTTGCTACTTTTTTTTTTTTTTAAATGAAGAGTCTCCTTCAATTCCCTTCGGAACATTTCCTCTCGCTAACTCTTCAAGAGTCTCTCTTTCCTATAGTACAGCTTTATTAGATATTTATGTAAGTTTTCCCCAGGAGTACTGCAGTTCAGTGTTAGGTATTTATTATATCCAGTTTCTGTCAGTATTCGTTTTATCTACTTTTACCACTGTTTTATGCCAAAAAAATTAGAAGTACTAAGCATAGTAATATTTTTAACTCTAAGAACACTAGGCTAGCATTGGTATAGATGATAGTCAGAGTCCGTGATGAGGAAACTTAACATTTATGTCTTTAATGCAATGGTGAGCACTTGTCCCTTTGTATAATCAGGAGGTAGACTCCTCAGACCTCAAGTCAAGGTCCACGTTTAAATCCTCAGCACTCAGCTTCCTATGATGCATGCAGATATCCTTGCCCTTTGAACACAATATATCCCATAATAGTTGTTTTGCAGCGAATGCACTTTTCCTGGAGAACTGAGGTTGCCTGCTAGCCTTCTAATGCTCTGTGCTATATTGCTACAATAGGTCCCTCTTCACGGGCAAAGTTGTTGCCTTTGTGTTTCCAGTGTCCAAGCAGAGACAGAACCATAAGTCATCGGGATAGCACAGTATCCTAAAAGTACCTCTGTTTCTTTCTGTTGGCAGTGTATCCCAGCAGATTAAATTTTATCTCTTGTTTCATCTTATCTTTGGCAAGCCCATTCTGCAAAAGACATATCTCAATAGCACACACAATCAAACTCAGACTCGTAATATTCTTAATCCCACTTTGCACCTTGATACAGCCATTTTGGCCAGACTTACACTGTGATTGAATGCCTACTTGTATTCTGGTTGCTTACCATTGTCTCAATTATCTATAATTTTAAGATTCATTAAATTACCTTTTGCTCATCTCTCCTATTCACCTGTATGCAATCTATGTTTCACTTTTGCTCTAATCTCCGCCCATCTCCTGATAACATGCCTACAAATAATCTACTTCAAAATGCCACAGGTAAATTGGCATTTTGAAGCTGCCTCACTGCTTCTGTCAGATCCTCTCCCTGCTCTTAATGCTCCATCTCCTATTCCATGAATAAAGTGGATGCAGTGGGCACTTGCTACTGAGTACGGGTGTTGCTGTACTCAGTAGATTTCTCGAGGCAGCAAATTGGTGCTCACCGTAGACTTCAAAGCCCGTAACCTGAAGCTAGGCTGCATTTCTTCATGGAGCATCTGGGAGAATACCTCTCTCCCAGTTTTAATATGGCTCTATTCCACGGGAGTATAAAACCTTTATGTTTGTATCTCAATCATTTCAAAGTTTATAGTGAAACAACTCTTTTAGTTTTTTACTTATACTTCCTGGCTTTATCCAACAATGCTCAGCAAAAGTGTGAGTCCACAGGATATTCAGTAGGAGAACTGAGAATGAAGTCAATCTGAGAGCAGATGGATAACACTCGAAGTATTTTTTGGAGTCAAATTCTGATTGATAATAGGAAAAACCTGTGTTTTATCCTTTATGGTAAGTCTCAGTCTAACCCACTTCTGGAGGAGACCAGATGAAGTTCATGAACTGAAAGCTAGAGGTAGAGCAGGGAATGGATCTAGATGGAAAGTGACCATGGAGGAAGTCTAGGGACCTGAGAAGAAAGACTTATAGAGGGGTGGCATGAGGAGAGAAGTGGAATTATCATCAAGTTTGCCAAGTACATATCAGTTAACAACACTGGGAAGCTGCGTGAATGCCGACATAAGGCTCGTAGCCCTGAGTGGGTGGCCATTTCCATAGCTACTACACATTACCTGTGTGAGCTTCCATGTTAGCTATTCTGAACACTGTTGGATAGGGCAGTCCATCATCACCTGTTCACTTACCTGTAAGAGCCTTCTAGCAGAAGTGATGATCAGCTGTGCCAGGCAATTTGTTGAATTCATCTGAGCTTTCTGTGCATTGGCTACTCCTCGCTTAGCTTTCCAGGACATTCCTAAGTCCTGAAAACAGAGGAGAGTGCCTTTGACCAGTAGTAGTCTGAAAGAAAATTCCCACTCCACCCTCAGCATACTAAAAGTAATATAGACTATACTAAAAGTAAAGTCTATTGCACAAATATTAATTACACATTCTGACTCTGAAGCAACTAGCAGCATTATATTTCTGTTTCAATCTTTAAGGGATTATGATTTCTTCTCACCAGTGTACATCGTGTTCTATTAGAACTGACAATTTTAGTGCTGGCTTTAATCTTGTTTGAATTTGAAGTGGTGCTTCTTTCAATTTTACCCTCATTAAAAAGAGAAAAACATGGTTATAAAAGCAAGTGTAGCATCTCTGTACTTAGCTGATTAAAATGTCAATGTACATACTCTAAGAAATCATAGTGCATGGCAAATGAAATACAGCATAAGACTAATTAAATTTTTACTAAGAATTGGTGATAGTTATTTCTCTCTGTCTCTTGAGACTTAACCCAATGCTTCCTAGTTGTTTCACATATAAAAGCTTTATTTTTATTTATTTATTTGTCTTTTTATTTATTTAAAAAATAAGACTGATGAGTGCCTCTGAACAACGTGAGTGGCACTATTGAACCTAGTTATGGTCATTGCTCTAATCTTTGTTTGCCTGGAGAGTACTTAAATGAAGGTATTTACTTGTTTTCAGTAAGCTTAAGGAGACTCACTCACTAATTTATTTACTATACAAACATTTATTTTGTTATTGCCTGCTTTGCATCACATTTTGCAAAAGGTGCTAAGGATACATAGTGAATAAGGCATAGACTTTGACACCAAAGGGCTTATTGCCTATATGTGAACTTGAGCCAGACAACAGGCTATGTTGATGCAGCCCTGAGAACATGGTTTTGGTGGGTTTATAACAGTTACTTAATAAGTAATTATTATGGATTAAATAAATCACATAAAATCATATTTGAAAGTTACTGAAAGATTTGGTTGATACCATTTATCACCATCACCTGTCCCAACTCTGTGAATATTAGTGTGCCCAGACCGTTTTTCAGGACTTTGATGAAATTTTCCTTTGCCTTGTCAGAAGTGCCTCCAAAACGGCACTCTCTGACCATATTCGTCACCCTTAGCGAATCTCTCAGTATGAGAGCATTGCTCTGGAGCAAATACAAAAAGATTCTTCTTTACATACTTCTGACTTCTCATTTGAGTATTTTTTTATATAGATAATTAGAAGATTAGAAGACTCACTTATCTCTTTTTCTGTTATTGGTCCATTGGTTTTAACTTTAAAAAAATTCAAATATATGCATATACATATATGTTTATATATATGCATGTGCTAGGGTATGCTCAAACAACCCCCATTGCACTGTGGACCTGAAAGAGCCTAGGAAAAGGAAAAAAGCCCTGGGCCTCAGTTCTTTCCCTACTTAGCAGTTACATGTATCATAGAGCATATCTACTTGCAATTGCCAGATTACATCCATTGTGCAACCCTAGCCAAATTACTTAATTTATGTGTTTCCTGGTTTCCTCCTTTGTAAAATAAGGATACTATTAGTTTCTGGGGAAAATACTCTTATTTAAAATATTGAAGTGTTGAGAATAATGCTTGATACATATAGCTATTACCATTTAATCATCATCATTATTATTATTTCATAGTTTTTCACATGTAGACATTCTAGACAGTCTTTAGTGCACGGCATTTTATTAGGAAGTGCCCTTGTGATCAAGACTTGTGGTAGGAAAGGAGAGGAAGCATATCTTGGCAGAAAGAGCCGAATTGTAGTGCAGACCTGGTGAGAGTCCTGACAAGCCCCACAGGTAGCTCCAGAGCTAAAATGGTCAATCAGAGTTGCTCCTCATTGGGCCATAATAATTGTACCATTACAAACCTACCTCAGTCATTGGATGTGGGATACGGGAAGGATCTGAAGCTTTGATCTGAGACACTTCCCAAAGGGATTGACAGCCCCTTTGTAGAAGATGATCTTCTGGCAGCACTCCAGGAAATGAAAGCACATATCCTCCCTTGAAGGAGATCTGGATGGTCCTTCTCTGTATCCATCATGCATGTGCTAACATTATCCTACAGGAGAGGCAATGCAAGATAGAGAGAGCATTGACTCTGGTGCCAGATATAGAAACCTGACCTGTTCCTTACTGTGAAAGTTACTTAATTTTTTCTGTCTCCCTTATCTTAAAAAATGGAGATGATAAAACCTATCTTATAGGCTGTTTTGATACTAAATCAATATTTATAACCATAGCTAACAATCTATTCAATAAAAGTTAACTATTTTAATATTCTACAGCTTTGAAAACCAAATTTCTAGTAATCTGCCCTGTTTTCAAACTTTTTAAAAATACTCATCCCAATTTTCTTATATAAAAGGAGGTTACCATACTTTCTATGTATATTTACTTCAGATTTTTCTCCTTATATTTTAGACTAAGTCCATTTACTTTCTCTATAATCAGCTAGAAGCCCAAGATCTCTTCCTTGGACAAAAATCTGACAGCTACAGTATCTCATATTCACCCTGTAGCATGACATGAAACATGTGACAGCCCCTCACTAAGCTAATCTTTCACATATTTTCTTATTATACTTCTAAAAGACTGTCATTTCTTATCTGCACTATTTCATGTACACGTAATTAGTATAAGGATGGAAGAGGGCATATACATTCAGAATTTCTCTTGAAATCTAGTCCCTTAGTAACTCAGCCATAGATTTTCTAGAAAGTGTCATTCCGATGTCCATAAAATGTACTAGACTGCATCTCAGTTTGTTTCAGTAGAACCCAGATGCAGGCATGCCCTAAGAATCCAACAGTTGTAAATAAATCTTTTCAGGGGCTAGGATGAGACAATAAGATCCCAGTTTGGACTTTGTTTTAAAAAAAGAAACTTTTTTTTTTTCTTTCATTATGTCCGGGGAAGTCTCCTCTAGGCTTATATCTTAAGATATTTTATGGAGATTAGATCAATTAAGAACCTTTTTTACTAAAGTAGAATCAGAGAAACATTGGAAGAAACTTTGAAGATCATTTATGTTTCTTAATCCAAATACATGGTAGAATCGACAAGTATCTGAAATTCCATACTCTAGATTCTAGGAATGTGGGAGAGTGTGGACTCAAGGGAAGAGAGGAGCTGCTTCGTGGCAACCAGTGTCCCTTAGGAAGAAGACTCAAATGTCAGCGGATGGAGGACTGAGCATGTTTCCTGGCATTTAGAAAACACTGATCTAGTTGATGCTCTTACACAGTACAGGAGAAGCCCCTGTGGCTGATACAGAGATGGGCGGCCTAAGTTGCCCTTCAAGAACGGAGTTGCAGGAAGTAAGAAGTAAGATATACTGACAACTTTTGGTTGCTAGCATTATCAGGGTAGCCTGAGCTTTTGAGTGGAGGTCACTCCATTCTTCGGGTGACCCTTGGCCAATGAATGGGCTGTGATACAAGGACATAGCAATTTCTACTGAACACAGAACACTTTCGATAGGGAATAATTACTCCGCAATTTCCTGTTGGGCTGGCAGAGATTTTGTTAGGTTGGCAGTGCATTTGGATCTTTCTGCCCAATCCTGCTTTCGTTCTTTTCCTGGCACAGGTGTTAGATCTCTATGAAATTTTTCACTCTCACTCACTGTCTGCTTCCCAGAGAACACAACCAGTAGAACCCCTTAAATTTTAGACTGTAAGCTTTATGAGAGCTAGGGCTCTTGTCTGCTTTGTTCAGGGCTCTACTTCCAGTGCCTTGCTCTGTGGCTGGCACGAAGTGGGCAGTAAATAGGAAGGTTAAATATCAAATGAATAAATGAATAAATCTGGACTTATGATCAACAAATCTAGTAGCCACTGAATGTTGTGATTAAGACATGCTCTATAGTCTAACCATCAAAGTTCAAAGATTGGCTCTTTTGCTTCCCAGCCTATGAACTTAGATAAGTTCATTAATTTTTCTATTCTTTTATAATTTCATCTGTAAAATCAGGATACTAGTTGTATCCACAATATACTATTTTTATTGTGTTGTTGTTGTTCTTTTTGTTGCTGTGTGAGGATTGAGTGAATTATAAAGCACTAAAAGAATGCTGGGCAGATAGAAAGTTCTCAGTTAATGTTAACTATATTATATAGGGTTAATGTTTATGGTGATACAGTGCTCATTACCTGAGAAGATGGTCCTTATTAGTTTTAGAAATTTTCTTTTCTCTAATGGCCTTTCCACCAATAAACTCTATCATAGAAGCCTGTTTACCCCCTTCAGAGTACTTGATAGTCTCTGAAATTATCCTTCTTCAGTTTGTTTTGTCTGTCTGAAATGTAAAATCTATAAGGAAAGGGACATTTTCTATCTTGTTTAGTGTCATTATATTCCTAGTTCAAGAGACTGTTTAGCACATAATAGTTGCTTAATAAATATTTATTTATTGAACGAATGCATTGACTGAATTGTTTTAAAGGTTTTTTCATGTCGAGCCTAATTTGACCTCATAATTTTATCTACTAGTTTTAGTTCAACTTGAAGCAATACATAATAGTTTTAAAGGCTTTCCATTCCCTCTTTAAAAAACTGTTGCCCTTAAGGTTCTTTTTTTCTGTGGTATGTTATGGGAGATAATATGAATCTGGAAGATGAGGTAGAGAAGGCCTAAGAGAGAACTACAGAATGGAGATCTGTAAAGTGTCATGTGAACTCAGAGATGGAAGGGAACTTTGGAGAATGATGTTCAAGTAATAATATCTAGTCCCTTAAAAAAGCCTCTAAAACTATAGAATGATGTGTGACGGAAAAAAGAGGAACTAATGCAAAAATAAGGAAGTTTTTGATCCATGTAACAAGAACTGAAACCACGAAAGTGCAAAAGGAAGCTCCAAGATGGCATCTGTACAGCAGATCTAGAAAGCAGGAGGACAGAGGTGTTCAGAAAAGAGATGTATCAGTCATTGGTCTGTGGATTCTGAGCTGCACATCCATACTTCTGTACTCAGCTCTGTGGTGCTAGGGTGAAGGGGGCTCCAAAAACCATATTTCAAAGATATATGTTCCAATTCTAGGGAAAGATTGGAAGACAAGAGTTGGAGAGAAGAGTCTTTTGATTTATTGCTGCTCCTGTCAACATCGCCCTAGTAGTGACAATTAGTTCTCAAAGGAAGTAGCCGAATCTTTATCATCAAGTAAAATATATATACCTGCATTTAAAAATCATTGTTCTATTTACATGGATAGCACTTGGTGGCCTTTCACAGTTCATATGCCACTAGGTAAGCCTTCACAAACATATAGGAAAACAAAACAAAACAAAACAAAATAAAATTAGCATATCCAGAAATGTTATTTTATTTATTGGTTGACCTATTAATGTATTGATGAATCGATTTGGTCTAAATAATCTGTGTCTGACATCTTCATAAAACTTTATTTATAAAATAAATATCCATGAGTCAATACTAATACAAATAAATGATTTAAATAAATAAGTAAGTAAGTAAGTAAGTAAATAAATAAATAAATAGGGGGAATAGACAAATCTCTCATGCAGAAGAATTCCAAATAATTTATGAAGATGCTCTACCTCCAAGAGAATCCCTATTCCTTAGGTATCGGCTCTGCATAGTGATATTTTTTTCAAAAAGCGCATTATAGAAAAGAAGGAAGAAAGAGGAACTTTATGAGTGAAAAATTGACAAACACTATCTCAGCCAGGTTATTAGGTTAACATCAATAATGATTAATTATGTTTATAGTATGTATCCTTGATGTGATATGATAAAAATGGCATTTCATTTCTGTGATCTTCTCTATTACCCATTATGAAGAAAACATTAGTAAAACTTTAATTGGAAGACTTTATATAAAATATCTGATCAATATTCTTCAAATGGTTAGGGTCATCACAAACAAAAAAAAAATGAGAAATTGTCGTGGCCTAAGGGAGCCCAAGGAGACATGATGACGAAATGTTATATGATATCCTGGATGAGATCCTGGAACAGTAAATGGATAATGAGTAAAATATAAGGAAATCTGAATAAAGCATGGGCTTTAGTTAGTAATAATGTAATGCTGGTCATAATTAATGAGTTATAATAAATGTACCCTGTAAAGGTAAGATGTTAACAAAAGGAGAAATTGGATGTAGATGTATGGGAACTTCTATGTAACTCCTTCATAACATTTCTATAAATCTAAAACTATTTTAAAGGAGAAAATTTAATAAAAACTAACTTGGAGTCCCCCAAAACATTTGTTGATAAGAGCATTCTTTCATCTGTTCTTTTGTTCTTACCAGTTCTTACAATTCCCTTCTCACACTCCTTGCATGGTAGGTAAATTTTTTCCCCCCACTGACTTCGGTCTTGACAAATGGAATTGGGCAGAATGTACACGTGCAATGTGGCTCAGAGCTTCTAGCTCCACAGCTCCGCCATAAAAACAGCATATCCCAGGTAGTGGTTACTCCTTTACCTGCCTTCCAAAATCAGAAAACTGAGCCGAGCCAAGTCAAGCTGCATACAGTTCATTAGAATGGCATTCGTACTGTCCATAGTTCTCATGTAAGGTGTGTAGGAAATAAATGTTTGCTATTATAAACCATTTATATAATGGGAACATTTGTTATTTGAACAAAAATAGATTAATACTCTTGTTGATACCTTTCAAGTAAGATTTAGTTCTTATACTGTCTCTGTGGTACATCTATAGTTTCCAGACTTAGCAAATAAAACTAGAAGACTTAGTGCATTTAAAAAACATGTGTAGCCTATCTTGGTTATAAACTCCTTAGCAGATTTCAACTCATTTATACATTCAGCAATATATATTGGAACTCTATTATTCCAAGCACTTTATTAGGCTTTAGAGATACAATGGTGTGTGAAAATAAATAAGAGCCTTACGTTCTTCAAGCTTTTAAACTACTGAAGGAGACAGAAATTAAATAATCACCATAATAAATATAAAACTATAGTCCTAACCAATGCTATTTAAAGATACAAGTTATGGTCCTCTGAGGATCTATATATGGGAAATTTGACCAAATCTTAACTCCAAGCCAAGGGAAGGCTTTCCTGAAAGAGTGAAGTAAGAGGCAGAAAGGTTGGGAAGAACAGTCCAGCCTGTGAACAACCCATGGATAGAAGTAGTTAGTGTGGTTGGAGAAGGAAGAGTAAAGTTGCTGTAAGATGAGATGGGAGAGGTAGATGGGAGACAGACATGGCATCTTTACTCTTAACATTAAATTCAGTGTCACACACTTAGTATGTGCTCAACAAATAATGATGACCATATATAGCTTGACTCGGGTTAGCTAAACTTAAACAGACATACTAGATACCTATGGCCAGGTGTTGGGAGCACAAATATGAATAAGACACAACCTTTATCTTCAAGGAGCTCATTGGCTAGAGGCTAGAACAATCTAGTAACCATCAACTAGTTGAATTCTATGTGACAAAAAAGCCAACTCCAACTGATTTATGAAGTAAAGGGAAATTGTTTTTATTGACTTATGAAACCCAAACAAATGTTAATCAACCAATATGCAGAAAGGACAGGAATATATTTAGTCTTTGGAAAGACCTAGAGCTAGAGACTCCAATATTGCCAGAATTCTCTCTGTCGCTTTTTTCTGTTCTTTTATTTTAGACTAGCTTTCTCTGCATAAGGATATATTGCTGTCTTCAGTTTATGAGTTCTACACTCCCTACCTGACTTCAGTCTCCCGAGAGACTGTACCGAAACTCTTTCTGCTTGAGCTTGGCCCAGTGATCCATCCTTGGACCAATCAATCAAGATTTGAGTCACAAAGTCATATAAAAACAGCCATTAAATGTGAAAGGAAGGAGTCTTGACACACACAGTGACACAGATGAATTTCAAAAAGATCACCTTAAATGAAAGAAGCTAGACACATACACAAAAACTATATACTATATGATTTTCTTTATATGGAATTCTGAAAAAGCCAAAACTATTGTGAGAAAAAAGAAGATAAATTGTTGCCAGAGATGGGAAAAGTAATTGAATGCAAAGGAACATGAGGGAACATTTCAGGCTGATGGAAATGCTCAATATTATGATTTTAATGGTGATTACACAGTTTTATAGATTTGTCAAAACCCTATGAATTAGACTCTTAAGATTGGTAAATTTTATTGTATGTAAATTACATACCAATAATACCGACTTTTTAAAAAGCAATAAAACATGAATGGGTGACAAGTAGTTTTGAGAGAGAGAAGATGCTAGACAGAAGAAAGTACTACTGGCTTCCACCACAAATACAGTTTGGTAAGCTCATCAGAGTGTAGTAGGGGCATTGCACAGCTGGAAACTGAGTTCTATAGCCCAAGTGAAACTGCTGAATTATGCTACTCTTCCACTGCGTGTGATAGTGATCTTATTAGAAGACAATTTTGTCTTCTAATTTTTTTGAACTTCACTGCACTTTAGTAAAATTGTGTGGTGTGGATTTCATGAGCTCTAGGAATCAAAACTTCAGCTTCTCATGAATGCGCCAGTACTCATTTCTTCATTCAATTGATTTTTACGGAGCACTTACTGTGTGTCAACCACTGTTAGACAGAGAGAGAGTGCAGTGATAACACCTACTCTCCTGGAGCTTGAGGTCTAGCAGGCCGACAAACAGGCAGACAAGGACTTAAACACATGTAGTGTTAGAGTTATGTTTGTGCAAGTAAAGGGAACTGCTGATGGCAGTAGCAGCTAACAGTGAAAAGTATTAGAAGAAAGGCATTGAGACTCTGTGGAAGTTAAAACTAAGAAATGAAGAGAATGACATCGACGGGGAAGAGGTAGAAAGCCTGGAGATGTGGGAAATTATGTGGTATTAAGAAATTGAAAGACGTTTATTGTTTGAGGGGTGTACCTAAGAGAGTAACGTAGGGAACTTAGACTGTCTGGAGTTAGATTATGAAGAACCTTAGGATTCAACTAAAGGAGATTAAATTTTATGCTCAGGGTATCTACTTGTTTGTCACTAGTTTTTAAAATTTCCCTGGGCCTAAATTTTCTTATTTGTACATTGGCGGCTGTATTGGACATACACTATTTGTTAGTTCAGGATTCCTTTTGTTGGAAAAATCAATCCTTCCCTATGCAGCTGGTAATTATCACCATTCCCTCTCCAACTATAGGCATAACCACGTGATAATTAAAGTGCCTCATCTCTTTGGCCATAGTGACTGGTTTAGAGATGAGAACCTGACCCAGCAAGGCCACTCAGAGACTTACTATGAAATTTAAGATGTGTGTGTCTCTACCTTTGGGAGCGAAACTATAATATAGCTAAGGGTTGCTGCAGTGACCATATATCTTACCCAGTGGAGAGTGAACATGAAGCCAAAACACAGAAGAAAGGGAAGGAAAGGGAGTTAGACTTTTATAAGTCTCTGGATCCAGCAATGCCTGAAGCAGCTACCACCCCTGGGCTTCCTACTTATATGAACAAATTATCTTCCCTTTTTTTCTTAAAGTAGTTTGAGTAGAATTTCTTGAAATTAAAACATTCTTGATTAACATAGAGGTGATTCTGTCTGCCCACAGAGCTGCTATGAGGATCAACTTTAATACACACACACACACACACACACACACACACACATATACACACATACACATATGAATGCATTGTTTACTCCAAAGAGTACTCAAATAATTATTATACTTTCAACACAGGTTTATTTGGCAATGGAGGAAAAAATTAAAAAATTATTATTCTCACCAAATTGTAGTAAGTTATGCTCTTCATGTAATAAACTACAGTAATAGATTTTTGCATATGCTATGATTTGGAATCATAACTGATTTCAATTGCCTCTTTGTTGGGCTTAATTCTAAACACGATTCTTTGTTTTTACTAGTGTATGAAACTAGCAAGCAGTGTGTTTGAAACTAACGAGTAGCATGTTTATTCAAGTGCTTATGATCAAATATACTTAGGTATTTTGTTTCTACATGAACAATGTTATTTTTAATAGAATACTAGGGCATTTAAAAAAATACAATTATGATAATAAAACTGGAAATATTTTCACAGCTGATTTCCTTAGAGATAATTATATTGGTTTGATTGCAAACTGAATCCCTGTGTTTCTTGCTTATTTCTTCGTTAGAGAAATTGCAGTGTATTTGAACATCCGTTTCCTATTTCACCTTCTCTATCAAATGTCTCATGCTCTCCTTCCCAGTACACCACACACACAAAACAACAACAGCAACAACAACGAAACCAAAACAAACAAACACAATGTTTATTTTGCTCCTCAAATAATATATCATTACTTCTGTCATATTCTGGGATGCACATAGTAACTTTCTTAGATTCAAAGGCAAATGTGGCAGCCTTTCCAGTCACTCTGATGACATTGTTAGGAAACATGCTGATAAACTGGCTGAATCATTTACAGTGCCAGATGTTCTTGGAAATATCTCTTATATGAAAATATATTTGATATATTCCAGAAATGGAAATTACCCTCAAGTTTTCCAATATCTAATGTATTTTGCCCAGGTATTTCTTCAATAATCCACCTGGATGGAATGAGTAAAGTAATAACAGCACTGTTTTTTCTCCCAAAAGTTTGAGATCTTGCCTTCAAACTCAAAGTACAGTAAGTTCTCACAATATTGTCAATAGGTTCTGTGACTATAAACAAAACAACAAATAATGAGACCAATTTTATCATAGGCTAATTAATACAAATAAGAATTAAGTTTCTACAGCATATCATCAATGTTATAATGAAATGAGTTTGAATGAAACGACTTTATTCTAGGACCTGCTATATTTATGCTATATACATGCATATACATGCATATACACGCACACATATATGTAGATACACACACGCACACACACACACACACACACACACAGAGTCATTCTCCTTTGTTAGAAATCTACCAATGTAGTGTGTCTGAAACTCTCTTTTAAGGGATTATTACATATTTTCTGAGGAGTTAAAATAGAAATGACAGTTTACAAAACAAACTGTACTATAATTTGCATAGCAAACTATACTAAATTATGCCATGCAACGTAAACTACATAAGCACAAATTGCTTTAATAGCACTTCATTTAGACCCATATGTTCCAAGATGAGACCACAGATAAATTTGTTTACCTTAACTCTGAACTCATGTATTTCAAAAAGAAGACCACGGACTTTTCCGCTTGTTCATAAATTTTCACCAACCCCTACCAGACTGTGCTTACTAACCTCTGCTCTAAAACCAATACGTTTACCTTCTTCCTCCCACCCACCAAATCCTATAAGTACCTTTCCTTAAATTTTCCCTTTCGAGAACTATATTTATCCTTGTTAATGTTGTGCTGTCACTTGCTTAGTAAGTTTAATGAACTTGGCTTTGTGTGATCAACAGGGTCCCTGGTGACCTCTGCATAAGGGCTGGATCATTCACGATAGCATCGTTTCCCTCATCATTTATCATGTTACCCACACTGTGCTCTTTGTTGCTTGAATTTAAGTCTGTATAAATAAGGATATTACATGAATCCACTCCTATGAGTTAATGGAAAGGTATCTGAGAAGAGATGAAGACCAAGAACTTATTCTTGTTCAAACTCCATATTTTTTGACTGAGGGCATTCAAAACCAGGTGGCAGCCAACTCTTTTAGTTTTGAGTAATGGCTCTGATTCTACAAAAACTATAAAATGGAGCCACAAAAGACAATGATATACTCATGTACTCTGGTTTTCTTTTTCTTACAGAATGTTCCCAAGGTTGGAACCAAGGAAAAATGTACAGAGGTTACATAAAGGGGTCCCTGAATAGCTGTGTAAATAGTTAGCAACTTGATTTGACCAGCACATAAAATACTCTTGATCTCAATAACTATTGTTTTCAGTATAAAGGATATGTCTTCTCCATTATGACCTATGTATTTGGACTATGTGATTGTTAGGTCTTTTCCAAACTTAAGTCTACTTGAGGTCATAAAAATTGCAAAGTATTTAAACTCTGATTTAATGATTATCCAGCCCATTTTTTTTTCCTCTACTCTCCTCACATTGGTTTTGTTTTGCTACTCTTCACCACTGTTCATTGATGTTTTTAGTGCATTTATGTTGTCCTCATTTGCCCAGGATTCTTATTTTAGGCCTGTATCCAAGAGCTAGACATCATTCTCATTCATGTGATTTTATTTCCTGTGTTGGAACTTTTTACTAGCGGAAAGTTATAATGCCAAGGCATATTTCATTTTATCAGAGTATTCCTGAAAGAAACAATCATCGAATCAAGGAATGGACCAATACTGTTATTCCATGTATTATCTATATAGCAGCTGCCTACTTTTTATATGCCTCAGGTCAGCCCTGCACAGCAGTATTTTCTAATTCACATTATGAACACACTAAGAACTCAAACATTATGTCTTTCAATCCATTGCCTAGCAGGCATTTGTTAGGCATCATATTCAAAAACTGCATTTGAAGGTTAACTATCTTCTACTGAACATAATTATGTGCTAAACTATGTATTTTACTTGTTTATTTTATCAAATTTGAGTAACCTAGAGAGAATAGATTTATAACCCCCATTTTCTGTCTTGTTCTCTTGTTAGGTTTTAAGAGATTAAGTAACTTGTGCTATATTCCACATTTGGTAACTGTTAGACTTTGCTCTCAAGAAGCTTTCAATCTGGCTGAATAAAGAACAATATTCATGGAACTGTTACATAAGAACAAACACATGTCACAAGATAGTACCTTGTTAATTGCCCCCACCCAATTTGTGGAATCGAAATTTTCTGGATTCAAAAAAATAAGGAATTATGATTTCCTGTGTTGGAACTTTTTACTAGCGGAAAGTTATAATGCCAAGGCATATTTCATTTTATCAGAGTATTCCTATACTTAGAAAGTTTCTTACAAAAGATGAATAATTTCATTGAATTTCAAAATAGGTACGATGGATGAATGTTTTGTGAAGAGGAGTTGTGGCAAGCAGAGAAACAATACATTCTTGAAAAGAGAAACTATCAGGAACAATTATTTGGATTATCAAATGACCAAGGAAGTTTTCAATGGCTAGTGAAGTCATGAATGGATTATGGAGGATGGGGGGCTGGGAGTTAGGAAATGAATAACTATTAGTGTTGGGGAAAGGGAAAGGTATCATTGGCAGCCACACTATCTCTTCTCCCCAGGAGCCACTGGATGCTATGAAAAGATTGGCAACTCAGGTCCATTCTGGTGGAATTAATTTGTAACAGCACTAAGAGTTGTAAGAGCCACATTTTGAAATAGAACTTGGGAGAATGTCCTGGAGAGATCCAGACTTCAAGTAGAATCATTTATTAGTGTCTATTGGTTTGTTTTGATGTTTGCCTTTTTCAGTCTTTTGAGAGGTAACAAGATGGAAATATATATAGCTGAAAGTAAGAGAAAGAAAAATAATAAATATATCACTATAATGTTGAAGTAAAATGAGAAAGAAATTGATATTTTTATGTGACTACTGGTGATCATGGACTGTGATAGATTTTTTTCTGAGGGGGGTACACATTGTTTTATTTAATCAGAAGTAGGTGTTTACTCTTGTTTTTTTTTCTTTCTTTCTTTTTTCCTTTTTTCTTCTCTCTCTCTCTCTCTCTCTCTCTCTCTCTCTCTCTCTCTTTTTAATGAGGATAGTGAAGCTAAAGTTGAAAGTTTAGGAAAGTTTAATACCTGGCCCAAATTCATATAGTTACTAAGGAATTAAGTATTTAAACCAGATCTCATCCAAACTTGTAGAGAATTTTTATAAAAATTTATATGAGCCCAACAGAGGATATGCCTGGACCCAAGATCTCAATAGACTGAGAAAACTGGATTACTGGGTTGTTGTTAATAAGATTATGTGCTTTCTTGAGGGTGGTCTGGAAAAAGAGGATTACTCTAGCATTTCAGAAGAACTGTTAACTTAGATGCACAAGAGCAATAGACAGGACTTGCTTAAGGGAAAAATAAACTAAAAAGTTACATGCCTGAGGCGTGACTACCCACCATGACCTTCCTAGTTAAGAATTTATGATCAAATCACCCTGTGAGGTTACTTTTCATGAACTCCCACCTTTCATCCATAATTTCTAAGTTCATGCTTTTTCATTAAATGAATCTCATACAAATGAAAACTTGAAACTTTAATGAGCACACATTTTAGAAAATTTAATATGCAAAGTAGTCAGATAATAATTCAATTAGTGTTCCAGTGTATTGCTTGCTATGTTACGCATCAGCCACTGCTTAGTGACTTACAATAGCAACTTTAATTACTTTTCATTATTCTCTGTTAACTGGGCTCAGTTGGGTGGTTCTGCTACACTGGACAGGTGTTAGCTGGTTCTTTTGGAGGCTCTGCTGAGCTAGAATTTCTAAGACAGTTCATTCAAATGGATGCAGTTGGTACTGGCTGTTGTCTGGAATTGCAAATGGAGATGAGGCTGTTAACCATAGTGTCATTATTCTCTTCCACATAGTCTCTCCATGTGGCTTGAGCCTCTCATAGCATGGCAGCTGGATTCCAAGAGGGGGTGTCCAAATGCTGAAAAGTATAAGCTGCAGATCTGGTAAGATTCAGTCTTACAATTTACACAGGGTTTCCACTGCCTTATTCTTTTGGTCAAAACAGGTCATCAGGCCAGCCCAAACTAAAGGGTAGAGAAAGAAACTCCTCCTCTCAAAGGAGTGGCAAGGGGTTTGGGGTCATTTTCAATTAACCACAACTTCTTGCCTGTGGTGAAATGGAGGTGGAGGATGAGAGGGGTGAAGAGGTGAGTATCAAAAGCAAAGCTCCCCCACCCCCTCTAAACAAAACAAAACAAAACAAAGCTCTCCCAGAAACCTTAAAATGCTGAAAGCGTGTACTTGGATTCCAAGATGGAGACTCCATATGGAGATAGGAATAGAAAATTCCTTAATGATTGGGAACAAGGAAGATGGACATTTATAGACAGAGTCTCATAATTTCCATACTCTGTCTGCAGGTACACAATTAGTTTAATATATTGTCTGTTAATTAAGCTTAGCCATGTATTGGTTGCTTAGATATCACTAGAGGTGTGAGAGATGATGGTATTCTTAATATTGTTGATATAGGACTGCTCTGCAACTAAATGTTTTTAATTTTATGTATATATATTCTGCCTTTGATACTATAATTTTTACTCTATGTGGATAGGGATGCTACCCCTGTTTTCACAGCACTCTGTTTATTCTTCATGCTCAATAAATGTTATTACTTGCCCACAGATTCAACTTGTTCAGACTGTTGTAAAAATAAATGCTGCTCAGGAGAGGTCTCCCTCCCACTCTCAGGTGACCTAAGCAAAAGGAAACAGAACAAAATCAGCCAACCATTTGATTACACAAAGATCACTGTCTAGTCGTTGCATAAGCAACAACCTCTTTAGTTAGTAGCCTCAATGTAGAAATCTGCAGCCTATAGCTGGATGAAAAATTCCATTTCACCCAAGTTGCATTTGACCTATGTCGGGGACAGGCGAGCACTTGCTGAAGAAGCGAGTTCTCAGTATTAATTAGTAATTCATTATTGCATGGTTGCAAGGGAACTTTTTGACCTTTTGAAACTTAAAATGGGCACATTCATCAATATTTCCATCATTTCAGAATAAAAAACTCTTTTAATCTAAAGTGAATGATTTCTGGAATGTATTTTGAGATGCTGCTATTCTTCTACACTATTTCCTGAAAGCTGTTATTAAAAAAAAAACACTTTGGGCTACTTTTAGCCTAAAATAATTACTTTCTTCTAATATTCACACTTAAGTAGCATTTACTACATAATTAACATTGCTTTTTTTGCTATAAACCTAAATTTATTTGCATTGGAAAAGTCAAGCAACAAAAG
Source organism: Rousettus aegyptiacus (assembly GCF_014176215.1). Classification (NCBI taxonomy): domain Eukaryota; kingdom Metazoa; phylum Chordata; class Mammalia; order Chiroptera; family Pteropodidae; genus Rousettus; species Rousettus aegyptiacus. The sequence goes on from NW_023416308.1 coordinate 64,373,291, forward strand.
TTTAAACTCAATTTTTAAAGTTTTTAACAAGATTTTAAAAGCGGGATATTTTTGGTTAAATGTGATATATGTTTGGCAGAGTAAAGTAAGAGGAAATGAGTATTTAATCACTACTGAGAAAATAACTAACTATAATCATATGGAATCGTATGATAGGTCTGGGAAGCACAAGCACAGATACAAGAAATAATAAGGAAAGCATTTATTATGTTTTTTTTTTTTCATAAATCAGAGGACAAGTTTTGAAATGAGAAAAATAAAACTACTGGTGATTTTATTTTAATATCAAAAATCATCATCAAGCATATTGAAAATGTAGCCATCTGTTCTTTAGTGTCTTCAAAGTCTAAAATAGTGCACATCCAAGAAAAACCCAAAAAACAAAAGGAAAGTTATTTATATTGCTATACATAGAGATATTTTCATACAAATCAATATAAACATAGTATTTGATAGACAAAGTTGGACACATAAAGCCATAAAATAGTTTTAACTATTCAACTAAATAATTAATTGATTCGTCTCCAAAATTTCAGTGACGCTGCTTCTAAGCCACTAATTTACTGAGTCTATTGATTCTTGCTGCATTTGAAACTTCTAGTTTTCTATTCCCTCTTTAAATGCTCTCTCTTGACTTAGAGGACACTTAAGTGACCTAGTTTTTTTCTACTCTTTCATCTCCTTTATCTGGGTTCTTTACAGTCTCCTTTGTAGATCCTTCCTCTCCCCACCTTATGTCCCAGGTGTCTGTCTTCAAATCACCCCTTCCCATTTCATTTCATAGTAGAGTATGAGAGAGAAAGAGAGGGAGGAAGAGAGAGAGAAATTACTGCTGACCTTTAAAGTCTCTTCCAACACTGACAGTCTGTTAGTTAATAACCACTGGAAATGTTAAAAATAAACAATATTAAGTTTTGCCTGAGTTTATTTAGTGCTGAGGGTTATTTTTCTCAGACATCATAATGTGTTATGTTAGGAATACCTCTGATTTCTCTAAGATCTTTTATCACATTTTAAAAAGTAATTTATCTTCAAGTACATATTTTCTAATCATTTTTAAGCCAATTGACTTGTAATTTAAAAAGAAATCATATTGCTATGCTAGTTTGATAAGACAAAAAAAAAGAAGTGTTATTATACTTGGGTATTTTTAAATTTAAAAATATAGATTCTTTTAATGTTATATTCAATAATATTGTGGGAGCTGCTTGTGGATGGCTCAGTTATTCATAGCAGTCTAAGACTAGACCTAGGAGAAAATCTTCCTGTCCTTCCTATATATAGGAGGCATAGGAACTGAGTATAGAGTCTGAGTGGCAGGTGCTGAGAGGAAGGGCAGTCTAGAAGACAGAACGTAGGATTCAGAGAAGTAGCCTGATAATGAGAGTGGGGAGAGTACGAGATACCATCTGTTAGGTAGTAATATTTAGATGTCAAGGAGAATCACCTTAGGGACACCTCTCAGCAGGTAGCTCACTGGATTTCAGGCACTGGTCCTGAGTTTCAAGGTTGAACTCTAACTTCCAGCAGGAACCCTAGAGAAGCAAGACAGATCATAATCTCAGAGATGCCAGGGTCAAAGAAATGTGACAAAGACTCAGAGACAGAAACAGTTCAAATGTTTGGTTTTCAGGTATAATACATTAGGAGGACACAAGGTTTAAAGAAAAGCACTAGATGATTAGGTGGTTAGTCTCTCTTTGAATCATGATACCTGCATCCCTAACAACTTCTGCTCTTCTACAAAGTGGGTTAGAGGAAGAGCACAATCAGAGGTAGCAAATCAGTGGTTATTAGGATCAACACAGATTTGAATATTTTAAAATTGATACTTCTAGGATTCTTAAAATTATATTAAAATTGTCTAAGAAAAGTGGAATTCAGTTATTAAATAGTAAGAAATTATAGAGCTTACACAGTATGCTAGTTATGTATTAAGTGCTGAAAACAACAAGATGAATAAGAGATGACATCTGTCCTTGAGGATCACATTCTGGAGGGCAAATAGACACGAAAAAGTATAATGTGGTAAGCTGAATTCTATTATCACAAAACAGTTGAATAACATTCATTTTCAAAGTATAACTTTTTGCTCAGAAATTCTTAGTATCTTCAATATCTCTGCTATCAGTTTCTAACTGGCTGAAGGACTAATATTTACCTTGCTATGTCACTGTACCACATGACTAATCCTTTTCCACATTTCCATAAAAATTCCTCTCTCCATTTTGTATTCAAATTCTTGTGATCTAACCAAACTGAATCGACCGTTAACGCTTAGACATAATTCACTCTTTAATGTAATTTGTGTGAAAATTTCACCTCAATTTTTCAATTTTTTTCTCACCATCTTTCAAATTCATTTAAGCCCATCAAAAATATTGACTTCTCCATGGAGACATTTCTGAATTCTTCAGACAGAGGCAATTTATCCTTCATTTAGACTAGCATAATAAATCGCATGTTACACACTTACTGCTTATAAACACTGAGCATTGACTACAGTTATACATTGAGTTATCTCCATTCAACATTTATCATTGGCTCATACTTAGGGATTCAGAGCAGGAACCATATTTTGATGTCTTGATTAATTGTATCTGCCTCATAGTGCCTAATCCACAGGCCACTGTAAGGCAGCACTCAAAAAAAAAATACCTGAATATAATGCAATCTCTCATGTTGAGTAAACTTCCATATTCTCAATGAGAAATTTACAAATGAAAGGATTTGACCAAGAATTATAAATGTACTTATCAGTTGAATGTATATGAGGTAGTCTAATAACTAGTTGTTTTGCTTAATAAATTAGTTCCACTTATATATTTAAACTATGTATTTTTCAAACAGTATAATAAGAAATATATTTTTCTTCTTCTGTTACATGAAAAAATGTACTCAGGCTTTTACATAAAACCCTGTGATGGAAATGCCTATCTTTTTCATTTACAATCATCATAATTTCCCAGGATATATCAACTTCACTGAAATTCAAGAATTTCTTGAATATGTGATTCCTATGATCTGGGAATTTTATTTCAAACAATAAAATCCATTTGTATATCTTCCAAACGGTCATTTTTTTTTCATTTGATTTGTGGGTGCATACTCATAATCTCCATAATATATTTTTAAAATTAAAATTCATAACATATTTAAAAAATTAATAGACTATATTTTTGAATAATTTTAGGTTTACAGAGAAATTGAGTGGAAGCTATCTAATTCTCAGATTTTCCCTCATTTCCCCCAGTTTCCTCTATTATTAACATCTGGCAATGGGTGGTACATTTGTTCCAGCTGACACACTAATATTGATATATTATTATTATTAACTAAAATCTATAGTTTATATTTGCATTTATTCTTGTTTTGCACATTCTATGGATTTTTGACTTATGTGTAATGACATATATCCACAATTACAATATCATTCAGAATAGTTTTCACTGCTCTAAAAATCCCCTGTGCTCCATCAATTTATTACCTACCATTTTCCTCTACTGCCCCTAAATTCCTGGCAACCACTGATCCTTTTTCCTGTCTCCATAGTTTTGTCTTTTCCAGAATTTTGTGTTGTAAGAATTGTAAAGTATGTAGCCTTTTCAAATTGGCTTGTTTCACTTAGCAATATGCATTTAAGGTTCTTTAATGTTCTTTAGTGGCTTACAGCTCATTTCTTTTTATTGCTGGACAATATTCCATTGTATCAATGTACAACAGTTTGTTTATTCACATATTTAAAAATATCTTGGTTGCTTCCAAGTTTTAGCAAATATCACTAAAACTGCTATAAATATTCATGAGGAGGTTTTTGTGTGGGCATGTTTTCACTGTGTTATTTTTAAAAGAAAATTAGAAATACTAATTTACATCAATATATAATATATACAATTTTGAGATCATACTCCAAGGAATAATTATTGAATTTGATGTAATGTGCTTATGTCTTTTTATATTTTTTTTCTCTGTCGATCTTACCAAATCTGTGGATCCAACATTGACTGACATTGTTTGAAGCTGTAAAGTCTTCACCTTAGAGTCAAATAGCTTTGGGCTTGTTTGTAGCATTTGGGTTGATTGTACCATTTATAAGCTGTATGATTTTCATGTATGATAACCTTCTAGTATATTAATTTACCTATATATAAAATGTCAATAGCAGTACTTGTACTTTAGGATTGTTGAGAGCATTAACGATAGTAAATGGTAGCTACGCTTAGTAACAATTATTTAAGTAATAACTTGGTACATAAGTCACATGTAAAAATTCCTAGCATAATCTTCAAAAAGAGCAGCTTTGGGAATATCCAACTCTGAAAATTAATGTGGACCATAAAAATTCATCTCCTAGAACCCCAAGAGAACATATGGGATTGTGTAATTAAGACATCTAAACTTCACCAAGCAACTCTCACAAAAAAAACAGATGTGCATTAACACATAATTTCAAACTCAATTTCCATCAGAAATGTGCAGTTTACACATTACAAAATCATGCACACTGCTCAGAGTATTTTATAATCCTTGGGGAGTTAAATTTTTCTGAACTTGTTTTTAAGTATTTTAATAACATATTAATTTAATATTCACATGTGTATTATTTTCTTCCTGTATTTCCAAACACATTATAAACTAATCATAGAGGTTAAGGCATCTTAAGAGGCAGTTCTGGGTTACGTATAGGAAGATGTTTGCGTTCTGTCGTCATAACAAGCCAGAGCTGAAACCCAGCTCAGTGATTTACTAGCTGTTTAAATTTGGCAATTGATTTAATCTTCCTGAGTTTCCATTTCCTATGTAATATTGAGATTTTTCTTATCTCTCTGTTATTTTATGAGTAGAAAATAATATTTGTAAAGTTCCTGATTCGTAATAAATGTCTTTCAAATAAAAACTCTTGCTTGGACCCCTTTATCTATATCTGAGCCCTTTCCAGCATTTTATTTTTCAACAAGATATGCAAGTGGCTTAAGAAAATTGACTCCTACAACAAATTTTTTAAAAATATTTTTTTCTGTATATCCTGTGACTTAATCTTCTAAATCTAAGTATATCTTACATAGCATCACCGAGAACCTAGATTTTGAATCCTAGTTCAGCCTTCTATCCATTAAATTTAACATTTATTTTTCAACAGAGTTTGCTCACAAATTAGTTTCCTAACAAAGCTTCCTATATATATTTTTTCTTGTCATGAATACCAATGGATTCCAAAGCTGTGTGCTACTATGTAAATTCATGTTATTATTGGAGGGTATCAATAAACTGAAGGATATAACATTGGGAAAACTACGAAAGTATAGTAAAAGAGGTATAATAGATTTAATTTGAGAGAAAAATAATCTTAATTTAAAAAAGGCAAGAAAAGAGAGAAAAGGTGGAAAGCGAGGTAGAACAGATAGAAAATACAGAGCAAGGTCATACATTTAAACCAAAATATGAAAAATGTTGCATATTAAATAGACTATTTTAATTAAGAGGCAAGTGTTATCTGCCTGGACAAAAAACAAAACTCAATTTTTTTTTTTTACTGCTTCATTGATTTATATTCTTTAAATTAATTCATTTTTACATTTTAATATTGAGATGTATACTTGTCTATAAGTCAGTACTTATTTTTTTATAGATATAGTAGAACCTTCACTCAACATATTTTCCACTTATTTATGTCTCAATAATGAAAGTGATCCTCTGAAAAAGACTAGAGAGACAGGCAAATAAAATGAGACTCTGTAATATGTGATCATGGCATAATCCTTATGCTGATTGCCCAACTTCACTTTCAATAGTGAAGTCAGACTTAGTACATCTTCATATTCATCAGAGAATACCCATTCCAGACAAAGGCATTAATGGTAGATGTTGCTAAAGGTTCAATAGAGAGGGTTTGACATTACTCACTCTCAACATGCAATAATATAAATCAATTCCTATTCCCAATGGGGAGTCTTCAATGTCTCTAGGCTATGCTACCACCAAGGGTCTCCATACCTGACCCTCTATTGTGAAGCCCCAGTCCCTCTAACTCTGCTTTTTCCTATGCAGAATGACTTACATCCTCTGACAGAAACTTGGGCACCTGTCCACAACTCCCATTTATCAAAGCAAGGCCAATATGATTGTGCATACTCTGGAACTACATAACTTTTGGTCTAATACCAACTCTCTACTTACCACTTGTATGATGTTGGCCAAGTTACTTAACCATCTGTGGCTCCCTTTTCTCATAATTTAAAACGAGGGTTAAAGTAGAACCTACCTCTAGAGCTTTTATAAGGGTTAAATGAGTGAATATATATAAAACACCTAGAACAGTGTCCATCACATAATAAACAGTAATAAACTCAATATTACATTGTTTAAAAGAGATAGATGTTAGGAAAAAAATACAGAAATGCCAAATGAAAAAAGATAGTGAGAAGATGAAAATGCTTGATATCATTGACATATATAGAACATAACAGAATAACATTTATAGAATGTAATTCTGCAGAAATCACATTATTTTCATTCTCTCAAGGAGTACTTAATAACAATCATATATTTGTAATAAACTATATTCATAAAATTCAAAAATTAAAATATGTTTTCTGGCCACCATTTATTTAAGCTGCAATACATAGCAAAAACAAACTAAAATAAGCAAATAAATGAATAATTAAAATTCTGATATATACAAAAATTAATCAATATACTCCTAAATAACTCATGGGACTAAAAATAAATCATGATAGAAATAAAATAAATATTTTGAATTGCATTCTATGAAACTATTAAACATTTACTTGTGATATATAGCTAAAGTAGTGTTTAATGACAATTTTATAGCTTTAAGTGCGTATTTTAAAGAATTAAAGGATTGATAAATCAATGAGCTAATCAATCCTCCTCGATAAATCTAAAAAGACACCAAACAATAAACCAGAAAATGAAAAAAGAAGGTAGATAATAATACATATAAAAGCAGAAATTAATGACATGGGATAAAAATATAATAGAGAAAACACAATGAAAAGATAATTCTTTACCAAGATTAATTAAATTGATAAACTCTAAATGAACCTAATCAAGAAAAAAAGAAAAAGTACAAATAATGAAAATCAGGAATGAAAGTGGACGTTAATACCATTTTGCAGACCTAAAAAGATTAGGAAGATTTTTGAAAGACTTACTGCCAATAAATTTCAAAATTTAGATGAAATTGATAAATTCTCTTAAAAGATACAGCATTCCAAACTGACACAAGAAAAAAAAATGAGAAAATCCTCCTGGTTTTATATTTATTAAAGCAATCCAATTAATAATTAAATAACCTTCCTATATCTCATGGCAAAGACGAACTAAAAATGGAACAGAGTCCAGAAATTTATCACCCGATTTTCAAAGAAGTAACACTACATTGTAGTAGGAAAAGATAGTCATTAAAATAAAAGATGTTAGCTCAGTTGGATAGCAATTTGGATAAAATATATTTATCTTGGGCCTATCTCACATCATATGCCAAAATTATTTTGGTAGATTGAAGATCTCAGTGTGAAGGTAAGCCATATGTCTTTTACGGGAAGACATAGGAGAACATGTTGTTGGTGACTTTGGAGTTGGCAGGAATTTCTTTTATTAAAACATTATTAATCACAAAATAATAAATCGAACTATATTAAAACTTAGAACTAGTTTATCAAAATACATCAAGAGAGTGAAAAATCAGCCCGTAGAATGGAAGAATATTCAATCACTTATAGTAAGAATAGTTAAGGAACTCCTAAAATCAATAAGAAAGGGATAGACAGCTCAACAGAAAAATAGGCAAAAGACTGAAACAAACATTTTACAAAAGAGGAGCAAGATGTGGTCTGAATGTTTGTGTTGCTCAAAAATTCATTTTGAAATCCTAATTTTTTTTGTGATGGTATTACCATGTATGATATTTAGGAGGCAATTAGGTCATAATGGTGGAGACCTCAGGATTGGGATTAGCATTTTTATGAAAGAGATCATGCAGAGATCCCTGGGTCCTTCTTCCATCTGAGGATGTGAAGATACAACCAGAAGTCAGACCCAGAAGAGAGCCCACATCTCACCAGGTTGGACTTCCAGCCTACAAACTGTGAGAAATAAATTTCTATTGTTTATAAACTATACTGCTTTTGGTATTTTGTTATAGCAGCCCAGGCAGACTAATACAATATCCAAATGGCAATTAAAAATGTGAAAAAATGCTTAATTTCCTTAGTCACCACAGAAATTCAAATTACAACATCATGAGATAATGCTCTACACCTACCAGAAAGGGCTAAATTGAATACTCTTCAGCAATGAGAATAAATAATATACAATTACATGCAAAAATATGGATTATTCTCATGAGTATAACTAAGCAAAGATGCCAGACCAAAAAAAAAAAAAAAAAAAAGAATACAAAATCTGTGATTAAATTATATGAAATATATAAATTTAGAACAACAACAACAAAAGTCTGTGGTTTTAGAGGTCAGGATAGAGATTAACTCTCCATCCCCTCTAATATGAGATATTGATTGGAGAGAGTATTGAGAAATATACATTGAGCTGAACTTTTTGTATTTGTATATATTTTTAAGATGTATATTTTTTTAGAATAGTTTTAGGTTCACAGCAATATTTAGAGTAAGGTACAGTGATTTACCATATACCTCCTGCCCCTACACATGCATCGCCTTTATCATTATCAACAAATTTATTACAAACTTATGTTGACACATTATAATTATCCAAAGTTTACAGTTTACGTTATGGTCCCTCTTGGTGTTGTGCATTCTATGGGTGTGCATAAATGTGCCATGACAACCCCTGGAACCACTGATCTTTTTACTGCCTCCACAATTTTCCCTTTTCAAGAGTGTCATATAGGTGAAATCATACAGTATGTAGCCTTTTCATATTGGTTTATTTCACTCAGTAATATGCATTTAAGTTTCTTTTCTTGGCTTGATAGCTAATTTATTTTTAGCACTAATATTCCATTACCTGAATGTACCACAGTTTATTTATCCATTCACTTACCTAAGGATATCTTGGTTGCTTCCAAGTTTTTGGAATTATGAATACAGCTGCTGTAAACATCTATGCACAGTTTTTTGTTTGGAAATAAAACGTTCAATTTCTTTGCTTAAATGACAAGGAGCATAATTGCTGGATCTTATGGTTAAAGTATGTTTAATTTTATAAGAAACCACCAAACTGTCTTCCAAAGCGGCTATGCCACTTTTCATTCCCACCAGCAATGAATGGGAATTTCCATTGCTCCCCATCCTGGTCAGCATCCAATGTAGTCAGTATTCCAGATTTTGGCCATTCTAACAAGACTATAGTGGTATCTATTTGTTTTAATTTGTATTTCCTTGATGACATATGATGTGGAGCAGCTCTTCATATAACTGTTTGGCATCCACATAACTTCTTAGGTGAGTTACGTGTTAAGATCTTTGGCCTATGTTTTAATCAGTTTGTTTGTGTCCTTATTGTTGAGTTTTAAGAGTTCTTTGTGTATTTTGGATAACAGTCCTTTATCAGATGTCTTTTGCAAATACTTTCTTCCTCTCCGTGGCTTCTCTTCTCATTCTCTTGACATTATCTTTTTCAGAGCAGAAGTTTTTCATTTTAATAAAGTCCAGCTTATCAATTATTTCACAAAATACCACTTCGTGCTAACAACCTCCTTCTATTTTCTATTATCATAAAATTTTTTCTTTAATCTCATCAGGATTCCTAGTTCCTGAACCACCTGTTGTTTTCCCAGAATATCAACCTCGTTCTAACTTTTTTCTTTTCCCTACCCAACTCTAATTGTCTCCATAATTTTCTATTTAAATGAAATTCATACAATCTATCCTCAAAGCCATTGTTGTTTTTCATTTTTCCTCATCATCCCCTAAAAAATTCCAACTTAAGTTGAGTCTAACAATCCATCTATCTCAATATGTACAAAGAAGAAGAAAGAACCTCTGAATTTAGGTAATATTCCCAGTTTCACATAGTGGCCAGTCCAAGAGTGGACCTAGGTTTTGAATCCCAGTTCAGCATTCTTTCCATTGAATTGAACTTATATTTTTCAACTGGGTTTGCTCACGAATTAGCTTATACAAGGCTTCCTATGCTTTTTCCCTCATGAATACCAAAGGACTGGAAGGCAGTGTGCTGCTATATAAATTCATGTTGATTATTAGGGGATTATTTTGATGGGAAGCCAACATAGGAGGACTGTAACTTCTATCAAGGCAAGCACACCGGCTTCTAGCTCAGTAATCTTCCTTACTAAAATGTCTATAGACTACATGAAAGTGAACTAAACTAACTGCAAACCTGGGAATTACTATATTGAAGTCTTGATTAAATTTATACCACCTACCTCCGGCATCCGTAAATATATTACAGGGAAAGACGTAAAATTAGACAGTAGCCAAATGGTCAATTTATTACCAGTTCTTTTGTACCAGAGCGAGGAATGAATACTCAATTCAGTGCAACATTTTTGCAGCCAGTAAGATCATTGTTTTTCCAGGAATTAATTTCTCTTTTGGGGTTATCTTTATGGCTCTGGCTAGAGTTACAGCTCCAATGTTCAAGCATGCATTAAAGTGTGCTGAGCATATCTCATATTTCTAACTGATACAGTAAAAGTGTAGCTATAGATATACTAAACTCTTTGTTTCTTCACTATGATCTTTGTTACAAACCAGAGGTCTAACTACTTATCTGTTCATTGTAATTATTTTTTAAACTCTAGCTCTTCATTTGAATAGTTTCTTACCTACTTCTAAGACTATCTTTCTCTAGTTTCTTCTCAAAATTACTCAGTGGTTTATTCATTATTCATTTATTTGACAAGAACTCATTAGTGTCTTCCTATCTGTGCTTGACTAATTCACGATGAACAGCTTTTAATTAATATGTTACGTGGATCACCCTAGACTAATTTCTCTTATCACTAATTTACTTATAAAGTCTATGCTAGAATTTAACTTTGTTCCAGAAACCATGGTAGTTGACAATGGAGTGTTGAAAATAAAAGATGGTAACTCTTTTGAGTAAACTATGATCTAGAGATACAGAAACATCAGCAAATAAATAAAACATAGATGAAAATTTTTATAATAGTACTAATGCCATATGATTATAGATGAAGGAGTGGTTCATTATATAGGAGCTATCAGGAAGGTCTTCATAAAATCATTCATCTTTGAACTGGACAGATGATGAGGAGCAAACCATGATTTCATGTGGTTAGTTCTTAGATCTCATGAGGGTGAAAACGGAGTGAAATTGAGGCCAAGTTTTGATGTATCTTATAAGCCATTTTAAATGCTTTAAGCTAGAGGGTGATAGGAGTAAATTAATGGATTTTTAAACAGAGGAGAGAAATATGGGCAGATTTTTCATGTTGGCATAGGTGAGCCAGACTATAGATAGGGAGGTTGGTTAGCTACAAAGGAAATCAATCCAGAACCTCTACAGTTTAGAGTTTAATAGAAAATCAGCTTTGGTTCAATTTTCCTGAGGATCATCTTCTACTTCAGTTACTTCTGCTGCCATCATACTGGCTTCTCTGCCTTGGCTAAGATAAGGATAAAAACTCTTTTCCATGGTTTCCTTTCCAACAGTTGAGAGAATATGGAATTTTAAAAGAATCTTTAATAAACATTAAGAAATAGTCTACAAAAACTAGCATACTTCTTGGCTTTTGAGGCCTGTTCTATCTGTTGTCCTGAGATATCTTTATTAGCCCCAAAGTACTAAAACAAATTGAATTAACCCCTTGCCTGAATTTTTTTCTTAACTACTCTTCTCTAGGTAAGGAAATTCACTGAGAAATGGCACATGAAAGAAAATACAATGCATATTTGTGGAAGAGGAAGAAACAATACTCAATCCCAATGAGAATTTAAAAAAACAAACAAACAAAAAACCACCACTGCCACTATCACTTGGCACTTACAATGCTAGAAGCTCCAAAAGCTCTAGATTTCCCTAGGAAAACATTGCCATTCACTACAGTTATTTTCAGAAGATTAAATGTCCTGCATGATACCACTTCACATTGTTCATTTCTACAAATGATGAATGCCTAGAACAGTGTGGACAGTGGCGGAATCCGGGAGAGGTTGGAGAAAGGGAAACTATTAATGAGGATACTTTAATGATTTAGGCGTAAGGTAGGTAAAGTCACAAACATGTGAACTATGCTAGTGATAAAATAGAAAAAAAAAAAGGAAAGGAGAAGAGGGGAGGTGGTGGAGAGGAAGGATGGATATATGAGTTTCATTAGGATTTATCGATTGATATTAGTGAGTGCTCAAGCAGATAAGTAGAAGACTGGGAAAGAGGAGGGTACTGCTTATGACAGCTTTTTATTACTCCGAGACCTTGTTTGAACTGTTCTAGAGACAACTTTCCGAGTTCTCTGCCTCAGACAATGGAATTTTGCATTATGCTTTCTACATGAAAGCTGATGTGGAATTTCAGCATGAGAAAAATTTTCTTACGGTCTCATTTTTCCCTTCGATTCTTACTTCTCTCAAGTTGCAATTGTTTTCTCCTTTTTCATTTACTTGCCTCATGTGCACTATGTCTGCATTGCTATTGTTTTTTTTATCAAACTTTATAAAGAGGAATATTTACAATTAATCTAATATTAATACTATTTAGCATGCATCAAATGAATATATGTACTTATTAATTAATGCCATGGATAAGGGTATCCTAATGCCTAAAGTTTTTTGGAAATAACTTTTTTTTTTTGTCTCAATCATACTTACCTGTTGCTGTTCTCTAACAAAATAGATACTGCGTCAATACTTCTACTTCTTATTTTTTCTGCCTGGAATGCTCTTCCCTCAAACATCTACATGGGTCATTTCTTCATGGTCTCCTAAATCCCCTTGTTCCTGACCACTCTACATAAAATAGCAAAGGTCACTGCTTACCATCCTACCGCTCCCAATTCTACTTAGTCCGGCTCTAGTTTTCTTTATAGCACTTATCACCATCTGAGCTTCTAAGTGTTTAATTATTTATCTGGTTATAGTCAATCTCTCCCATTAGAATGTAAGTTCCACAAGGGCAGGGACTTTATTTTATTCACTGGTATATGTCTTCAGCTTAAAGGACTGTGTCTGGTACAGTGTAGATGCTTGGTAAATATTTATTAAGTGAATGAACAAAAAAAATTCCTATTTTATAGATGAAAACATCCATACAAAGAAACTGAAGCCTAGAGAAATTAACCAACTTGCTGAATATAACACAATTAACATTAGCAATTATTATTATTACCATCATTATTTTAGCTCTATTTTTAAGAACCTATGTTTTGATATCTACATTAGCTCTAATCATCAGTTACAGTACAAGATGGTGAGTTACACAGATTGTTCAAGTTAGCTAGCTAATAAGTGAAGGAATAATTTTCTGATGAAATAGTGACTTTTTATAGTTTGACAGAATCCATGTTTCCTAGTTATTTATATGTAGGTTGCACTGTCTGCCTGTGTTCCTTTGCTTCCTTCCACCTTTAGCTGGCATACTGAAGAAGTGCAAGATTATTATTATACCTCTGCCTATTGATTAAATGTATTTTAAATCTTTATGAAATGGCCATAAGAGGTATTGAGAGTAGGTTAGAACAAACTTTGAGTGATAGGCAGTGTATTACCTTCCTAGGGCTGTTGTAACAAAGTACCACAAACTAGGTGATTTAAATAACAGAAATGTGTTGCCTCAGAGTTATGAAAGATAGAAATCAACTGTGTCAAAAATCAATGGGGGTAACAATACAAATCTTGTGGGGTGAGAGAGTCATGGCTAACCTTTAAGGAAATTAAGTAAAGAGCATCAGTAAAGAGCACCTCCTCTGAAATGATGCATTTCCTCTAGCTAGTGGCTTGGAAAGGAGGTGCCCTTGTGTGCAAAGAAAGAGATACCTCTTCCTTTTAGTGGCCATAGTTGGGATATAAGACTATTTGCTCCAAATACAGGAAGCAAATTACACAACCATTCATTATAGTCCTGGGGTTGATGTAAAGATGAAACAAGATCATATATTAAAACCTTGAGTTCTGTCTGAAACAGAGAAATAGAAAGCTATCACAAATGTCACTTTTTATTCCTACAAGTTTGCTCTTCCTTTTATTCATGCCATTATCGAGTGGGATTTCCTAGCCCTTAGAGACAGAGCTAGGTCAGCCCTTTTCTGCTTAAGAACTGGATTGGATAATTGAGAGTCATGTACCTGCTCTCATGTAGCACCTGCCCCCACCCTCCTCAAGCACATGTAATTATTTCTAAAGTGTATTTTCTTTTTCAAGTATCCTGGGTAGATGCTGAGGCAGACTAAGTTTAAGGAGCATGAAATACAGCTATGTTTCTGCATGTGCTAATAAATGTGGTCAGTTTCAGCTGTAAAAAACAAATGAGTAAAACTTGTTTTCTCTTGTTCCTGAAATTATATCGGTGCCTGGCAGTTGTTTATGTTTAAAGAGTCAACAGAAGGCAGGCAAGAAACCAGGGAATGATAAGTGTTTAAAGGATGTGATTTACTACTCAGAAATGTGCCAGTGATGTGGCATGAATCAAAAACAAGAAGTCTTCCAGGAGAAAAGATTTCTTTAGAGATGTAATTAATTGACCTGGCTTGGGTCTTTCCTTTCTCAGAGAAGTAGTTGTCGGTGAAGTGCTTCCAACACTGCCTTGGCTATAATTGTTATTCAAGTTCATGCTGCAAAGTCATGTTGACTTAAGAATTCTGGCATTCACCACTGAAAAATTTATAGGCTAGACTTTAGTATTGCCACACACCTTGGGATTTATTTTTCAGAATTAGGAAGCAAATGTAGCCAGCAATCATTATTTTTTGTTTTCAGAAATAAATTTTTCTCATATCTGTCAGATTTGACACAAAGTTCTTTTTCTACTTAATCTTTGTTAGCAGCATGAAAACTGCTAAGTTAAATGTTCAGGGATAAGCAAGTCATTACTCTATATCTGAACTCAAGAGAGCCACTGGTTGTCATGGTAATGTGTCTGCACGTGTGAAGTTAGCATTGGCAACCTTATATTTCCGTTAAAATACCAGGCACATTTGCACGAACTTCTGCTCAGAACATTGTTACTGGGCTTGATTCTTCCTGCACCTTCACTATTCCCATAATAATGCCAAGGGATTTCATATCCCAGAGCCAAGCTTGTTAGAGTTCATTGCATTTATTATTACTGATCTGTCTCACATAGAAGTTGACCTATAATCAAAGTTCAACATATGTGAATAGAGAGCTGACTGTGTATCAGTACCATTAACTCTGCCAATTATTCTTCCTCTGAACCCCGTTTTTTCTAGTGAATGATTTTAACTGTTTTTCTCTCTTTTCTCCCCCCATACTAGGGTGTCTTCCTACAAATATCTTCCTCTGGGTTTGTAGTGTTGCTATTACTCTTAAAGATGGAGGAGTAGGACAGGAAACCATTGTTTCTCATTACAAAACGTGTAGCACACTATTAGGCTTTTAAAATTATATAGGTTATTTTGATTTTTAAACAGATAAGTTTAAAAAGCATATTAATTATTCTGTAGTATTTCTCATCAAATTTGTTTAGTCTTGCTTGGATTATTTCCACTAAATTTAAATGAACAATATAAACAAATGAACAATAAAGCATAGAATTTGATTTCAGTATCTTGAATAATCACTGATAAATTCTATCATTTTTATGTATATGTCTTCCAATTACAAACTGCTAAGAAGACATCAGATCAGTTTTTAAAAATGTAATTCTAGAAAAGCCTTTCTACTTAATACTAACTAAACATCAAGGTGTAGCAAGTACTCTTAGAATCCTTAATGTATGAGAAAGTCATAAATTTAGAAAGATAATTAGTCTACTTTAAAGAGAGGATATTGAATTAAGTAACACCTAGAAATCTTTTGCATGCCTCCTTCTAAGAATCTATATCTTTGTCTTTATCTACATCTCTCTCTCAATATAAATACATATGTTGATATACATATAGATATCTAAAGACATGCTTTAAAAAAAATCTGGACAATCTACTTTTAAATAAATTTTGCAAAAATTGAATATCTAAGAATTTCCAAGAATAACCAGTAAAGAAGGGTAATGAGAGGGAATAGAGCCATCAGATATTAAAGCATATTGTGCAACACAGTAACTTTTAACATGAGATTGGTTTACTATTGAATTAGATGGAGAATTTTCAAGGACTAGAACATCCACAAATACATATGTGAAGGTAGTTTATGATAAATATGAAATTTCAAATTATGAAAGAGAACTTTTCAATAGTATTGTTTAGAAAGATAAAACATTTTTTTAAAATGCTGGATCCATGTTTATGACTTACAGAAAAATAAATTGTTCTTTTTCTTGTTGCTGTTTCTCTTCAAATATCTCAATAAAGACTGTTCTTTCATTTTTTAAGTATTAATTGCTATAAAGACAAATACAAATTTTAAATATAAAGTTTAATTCTCCCTGGTCAAAGTAGGAAAGAGAACCCTAATCCCTTCTTTTTCTTAGACCGTTTACTTTAGAAAACTTGTAATTTTAAATACTTTCTCCTCTTTTTGAAACATATATGAATGCTTTGGAAACCTAGATAAGTCCTTTTGTCACTTTCATGACTCAGGAAAGTTTTCTCAAGTACCTGTAAGCCATTTCTTTGAAAGGTAAATATTCAGGCGGATAGCACCCCTGTTTCCAAGTTTCTGTGAGAGGGTAGGAATCTAATTGGGGTAGATAAATGGTTCCAAGTTGCAAAACTATAAAGATATGAGAAGTTTGCTTCTCCTCTGAATAAAGTCAAATAGCTAACACAAATGGTCGCTCTAAGTACTGGATAAACTTAGGAGTACTCTAATATCCTCTTACTGGAGTACAAGTTATAGTTTATCTTGAAAACATGTAAATGATGGATTGTACCTGTTTGGCATATAAGGTTAAGATTCTTTCTGTCCTTGCAATCTCTTGGTGAATTGCTTGTGATGCATGTCACATTCTGGCTTAATGCTTATTCAATAACAAAACTTTTTTCTCTATTACCTTTGTGAAGAGAATTCCTAGATTGGGAGACACTTTGGTTTTAAATACATTTCACTAAACATTGCTAGTATAGAATTCTTCTGCTGAAGATAGCTTTGTTTAGATATAGGTTCTCTTGCCTAAATTGGGATTCTGACTGGGTTCCCTGAATTTGATGGAGCACTTGGGATGGTACAAGTTAACTGGGGGGTAAATAGGTGCAAAATCTATAAAGCCGGAATTAAAAACAAGCAGGTCGATTCTAGAATTACTTACTGCCATGTTGAATTGAAGTAAAACGGTGTTACTAATGTGATTTGGGGCATGGTCTCTTGCCTAACTGGCATCGATATTGAAATATGTAATAAAAAATATATCTAAGTCTTGAAAATTCCATTTTTTAAATGATTTGGATTCACCATTGAGCACTGGATAAGATATGTTCTGTGGGTTAGGGCCTGGATTCCCTTTTATTTATTCCCAGTAAATATGATGGAGTGTCTAGATTCTGCAGACTTTGATCCGAAGATGGAACTGATTATATGAACTAAAGGGGGAAATCTTTAACTTGTTATTAAATACCTATTCTGTGTCCAGATCTGTGCTTGGAACTGTGGAAACACAAATAAATGTAATCGAAGGATTCTTATGTCTTTTTGATCCAGTTGGTAATTCACCTAGAGGATGAATGTAAGTGGACATATCTGAAAGCAGGAAAAAAATAGTTGGGAAGTTACAATAATAGTCTGAATATGAGGCAATGAAGTGTAAGAGGATCATCATAATAAAAATGGAAAGAGATGGGAAGGCAAAGTTAATGAACTGAAGAAAGAATTAAAGGAACTTAATTCTTTATTCTTTATCAAAGGATCGATTAAAACAGATCGATGATTAATGATAAATACAAGATAATATGGTAAATAAGATTATGGACTTTAGTGTCTGTGAGGGTCCTGGTGCTCCTTCCTTGTTCTCCAACTTTATTCCAACTTCCCTCATTTCTTCTCCGCACCCTCTAGCCTTTAGCTCTTTTTCTCTACCAAATTCTATACTTTATCATTTTCTCTAGAATTAGTCACTCTTTCCTATAAAAACTACACACACACACACACACACACACACACACACACACACACGCACACTTAGTCTCCCTCTGTTTCATCTAGTGTCTCATAAAATTGTTAAGAGGTTAAATTTCCAAGGCTTTTTCTCTGTTTAGCTACTTTTGCTCTGTGGAAGTTTTTGTCAAGTCTCTTTGTCCATAATTCCCTCACCCTTTTCCTATGGGAATGGAGGGTGACAAGAAGGTCTATATGTTTTTGATCCCATACATAAAGGGGTACAGAAAAATGCTGGGGATTTTTGCTGCATACTATACTTGTATACTCCCAGTTGTGATTCTCAACCAGAGCCATATGTTAGGATTCCCTGGGAAGCTTTAAACAATACCCTGCCTAAATCCATTGTAAACCAATTAAATTAGAGCCTGACTTTGAATTCATATCTACCTTATTTTGAATCTGCATTGTCCTTAAACTCTCTTTTAACTCATGTCATTTTATGATGCTTTGAAATTTGCCAAAAAAAAAATATATATATATATATATATATATATATATATATATATATATATATATCCTATGACCCCATCCTATTACTGAATTGCCTCTGAGCATGTGTCCTAAATATTTGTCAGTATCATCCATTACACACTTAATGTGTCAGACACTTTACTATGTGCTCTATATACATTATTTTATTTTATTCTCATACAAACTCCACAAGAGATAGGTACTGAAAAAAAATGATGAAATGACTCAAACTATAAGGAATTGAAAAAATTATGTATCTTGACTCAGTTACTGTAGTTAATAGATGGTAGAGCCAAGTTGCTATCTCTCTTTAGTACATATTCAAATCCAGGCTACCACCTTGAATGGAGAGTCAGAGATAATTTTTAAACAGAAAAAGATGATCAAATTTTTCACATCAAAACGACTGTCTCAGCTGTGTACAGCATAAATTGTATAGGGCAAAACAAAGGCTTGGAGGCCAATGAAGATTTCTCCTCCAAGTTGCTATAATCATAGGTTTGTCAATATCATTTGAGAACCAGAAATGTGTCTTACTTTTTCTTTTTATTGCAAGCACTTAACACAGTGCCTGATGTTTCATAGGCATAAATATTTATTGAGTGAATAAATGATTATTATTATAATTCTGTAGAAGAGAAATTATGAACACCTAAACTATAGCGGTGACAGTGAGGTTAGAGGTTGGAGTGGATTAAAGAGCTGGTTGAATAAATTTCTGCCAGGCTAATAAATTAATGTTACTTTTAACAGCCAAAATGTCCAATGGTAGTCCAAGCAGGAAGATATACACAGAACTGAATAAACAGCATCTGATGTGCTGACTTTTTGTTGAAAAATCATTTGGAACAGCATTTATTCTGCAATAACTGTCATGTTATGCACAGACAGAAACAAGGTAAAAATGAAGTTATTTTCGTTTCTTTTTATTCGACTTCAAGACCACATCAGCAAGAGCAAAAATTACCAGATGATCTGAATATAATAGTTCATGAGACTTTGTTAAATAAATATTCTGTTACTCAGAACACACTGAACATCTGGACTAGGTAATGCTGCTACCAAATCTGGATAGTTTAGGAAATTGCTTTAATTCTGTTCCAAAGTAGGAAAAAGCTAAAATGTGTTATTCCCTTCCCTCACAGAGTTTATAGTCTAGGCAAGAAGGCCAGTCAATAAACACATAAAACGCAAACAGAAATCAGAAAGATGTAACGTAAGCTAGGGAGCTAGGAATAACTTCTTGAAGAAAAGAACATTTAAGTAGAGACCTAAATAAAAATGAATAGTTTTAGCACAGTAGAATCTTAAGTATTTGTTGAATGCGTTGTAATAAAGTCAATGAAATCATTATCTATGCTTGGGTCTGAAATTTTAGGAACATAGTACTTATGATTATGAAATAGTCTGTAGTAATAGAAAACTGGTCCTTATAACATTTTTTTAAAAATAATACATCTATATATTCAGAAAATAAGAGCACAGAATTACATAAAATGAAAAGGAATGGGTTCTCTTTCTTTTTTCATTTTCATCCTTACTCTTTGGAGACAATTACCCTTAAGCATTCTGATTTTATTACTTCTAGTGGTCAGCTCCATTATTATAAACAAAATGTTTATAATTCTATTGCTTGATATATTAAATTCAGACAGTTATCTTTTTACTTTGAACAATGAAAACTAAGGAGGAAAACTGACTTACGCTATTTGCTATCCTACATCTGCTAGTTTTTGATAATTCTATTACTAAATATTATTGTTCCTTAAATACTTATATAAATTTATAAAATGTACTAAGTCCTATCTTTTTTCAGGTTTTTTCAGCTTTATTAAGATAAAATTGACAAAAAATTATATATATTTAGGGTGTACAGCTTGCTGTTTTGATATGCATTTATATTGTGAATAATCACCATGAACAGACTAATTAAATATTATTACCTCTCATAGCTATCATTTTTTAATCTTTTTTTCTTTTTTTATGAGAAACTTAAGATCTACCTGTTAGCAAATTTTAAGTATGCAATACAGTATTATGAAATATAGTCACATTATTGTACATTAGATCTTCAAAACTTACTCATCTTGCAAAACTGAAGTTTGTGTCCCTTGACCAACATCTCCCCATTTCCCCCTCCCAGAATTGGCAACCACCATTCTACTCTCTGCTTCTATGTTTCACTATTTTATTTCACATATAAGTGAGATAATACGTTATCCCTCTTTGTGTGTCTGGCTTATTTCACCTAGCATAAGGTCCTCCAAGTTCATCCATACAGTCCCAATTGACAGGATTCTCTTCTTCTTCTTTTTTTTTAAATTAAGTTTCTTGGGGTAGCATTGGTTAATACAATCATATAATTTTCAGGTGTACATTATCATTTGACATCTGTATATTCTATTGTGTGTTTACCACCCAAAGTCCAGTTTCCTTCAGCTACCATATATTTCATCCCCTTTGCACACTTTGCCCCTCTCCTAACCCCCTATATTTGACCTCTTTTACTCCATCTAATTTCTCCCTCCTCCTCTCACCCCCTATCCTCTGGTAACCACTAGTCTATAGTCTATGTCCATGAATCTCTGTTTGTTTGTTCAGTTCATTTGTTGCTTTTAGATTTATATCCCATGTATAAGTGATGTCATGTGATTTTCAACCTTTTCTGTCTGGTTTGTTTTGCTTAGCATGATTATCTCGAGGTCCATCCATGTTGTAGCAAATGGCAGTATTTCATCTCTTCTTATGGCTGAGTAATATTCCATTGTATACATGTAGCACAGCTTCTTTAGCCAATCAACTACCATAGGACACTTCTGTTGCTTCCATATCTTGGCCACTGTGACTAATGACGCTATGATCATTGGTGTGCAAATATCTTTATGGATATGAGTTTTCAAGTCTTTGGGGTAAATACCAAGTGGAAGGGGTGCTGAATCATATGGTAGATGAATTCTTAGTTTTGAGGAAACTTCATACTGTTTTCCATAGTGTCTGTACCAATTTGCAGTACCACCAGCGGCATATGAGGGCAACCTTTTCTCTGCATCCTCTCCCGCATTTGTTATTACTCGTCCTGCTGATTATAGCTATCCTAACAGGTATGAAATGATATCTCATTGTGGTTTTGATTTGCATTTCCCTAATAACTTGCGATGTTAAGCATCTTTTCAAATATTTGCTGGCCATTTGTAAGTCCTATATGAAGTATCTGTTCAGGTCTTCTGCCCATTTTTTGATTAGATCATTTTTGTTGTTATTGAGTTATATGAATTATTTGTATATTTTGGGTATTAGGCCCTTATTAGAGGCATTGCTTGCAAATATATTTTCCCATTCGAATGGTTGCCTCTTTACCTTCTTGATTTCTTTTGCTGAGCAGAAACTTTTTAGTTCGATGTAGTCCCATTCATTTATTTTAGCTTTTACTTCCCTTGCCTTTGAGGTCAAATTCATAAAGTTCTCTTTAAGCCCAAGGTTCTTAAGTTTAGTTCCTATGTTTTCTTCTATGCATTTTATTATTTCAGGTCTTATATTCAGGTCCTTAATCCATTTTGAGTTAATTTTGGTGTGTGATGATAGACAACAGTCTACTTTCATTCTTTTGCAGGTGGCTTTCCAGTTTCCCAGCACCATTTATTGAAGAGGCTTTCCTTTCTCTACGGTATGTTTTTTTTTTTTTTTTTTTTTTTGTCAAAAATTATTTGCCCATATAAAGATGGGTTTACTTCCAGACTCTTGATTCTGTTCCACTTGTCCGTGTGTCTATTTTACTGCAACACCATGCCATTGTGATTACTGTCACTTTCTAGCATAATTTGAAGTCAAGCAGGATGATGCCTCCAGCCTCGATTTTTTTCCTCAGGATGGCTTTGGCAATTCGGGGTCTTTTGTACTTCCATATAAATCTGATGATTTTTTGTTCCATTTCTTTAAAAAATGTCGATGGGATTTTTATGGGGATTGCATTAAATCTGTATAATGCTTTAGGTAATAAGGTCGTTTTAACTATGTTGATTCCTTCAATCCAAGAACACAGAATATCTTTCTATTTTTTGTATCTTCTTTGATTTCTTTTAATAATATCTTGTAGTTTTCATTATATAGGTCCTTCACATGTTTTGTTAAATTTATTCTTAGGTATTTTATTCATTTTGTTGCAATTGCAAAAGGAACTATTTTGTCCAGTTCTTTTTCTGATGCTTCATTATTAGAGTATAGGAATGCTATGGATTTTTGAATGTTGATTTTGTATCCAGAGACTTTACCGTATTTGCTCATTGTTTCTAGTAGTGTTCTTGTGGAGTCTTTAGGGTTTTCTATATAGAGAATCATGTCATCCGCAAATAGTGAGAGTACGACTTCTTCATTTCCTATTTGGATGCCTTTTAAAACTTTCTCTTGCCTGATTGCACTTGCTAGAACCTCCAATGTTATATTGAATAACAGTGGTGATAGTGGACAGCCTTGCCTTGTTCCTGATCTTAGAGGGAAGGATTTTAGTTTTCACCATTAAGTATAATGTTGGCTGAGGGTTTGTCGTAGATGGCCTTTATTATGTTGGGGTACTTTTCTTCTGTACCAATTTTGTTAAATGTTTGGATCATAAATGGATGCTGTATCTTGTCAAAGGCTTTTTCTGCATATATTGATATGAGCATATGACTCTTATTTTTCGATTTGTTTATGTGGTGTATCATATTAATTGATTTGCTTATGTCGAACCATCCCTGTGCCTCTGGGATGAAGCCCACTTGATTGTGGTGTATAATCTTTTTAATATGTTGCTGTATTTGGTTTGCTAGTATCTTATTTAGGATTTTTGTACCTGTGTTCATGAGAGATATTGGTCTGTAGTTTTCTTTTTTTGTGTCATTTTTACCAGGTTTTGGTATCAGAGTAATATTGGTCTCATAAAATAAGTTGGGAAGTATTGCTTCCTTATGGATTTTTTGGAAGAGTTTGAGGAGAATAAGTATTAAATTTTCTTTGAATGTTTGGTAGAATTCAGTAGTGAAGCCATCTTGTCTTGGACTTGTATTTTTTAGTAGATTTTTGATGATTGGTTCAATTTCCAAACTGCTGATCAGTCTATTTAGATTTTCCAGATCTTCTTGATTCAGTCTAGAAAGGTTGTATTTTTCTAAGTACTGGTCCATTTCTTCTAGGTTATTAAATTTGGTGTTATGTATTTTTTCATGGTATTCTTGTATGATGCTTTGTATTTCTGCGGTGTTTGTCATAATTTCCCCTCTCTCATCCCTGATCTTATTTGTGCCCTTTCTCTTTTTTCTTTAGTGAGTCTAGCCAAGAGTTTATCAAATTTATTAACCATCTCAAAGACCAGCTCTTGGTTGTATGTATGTATGTATGTATGTACTTATTTTTTTGTTTTCAATTTCATTTATTTCTGCTCTAATTTTGATGATTTCTTTCCTTCTGCTGACTTTAGGCTTTATTTGTTCTTCCTTTTCTAATTTTTTAAGGTGAAGCTTTAGGTCATTTATTGGGGCTCGTTCTTGTTTTTCGATACAGGCCTGTAAGGATATAAACTTTCCTCTTCTGACCACTTTGGCCGTGTTCCAAAAGTTTTGATATGTTGTATTATCATTATCATTCATTTTTATGTATCTTTTGATCTCTCTTTTTATTTCTTCTCTGACCCAGTAGCATGTTGTTTAATCTCCATGTATTTGTGGTTCTTCTTGATTTCTTTTTGCAGTTGATTTCTAGTTTCAGAGCATTATGATCGGAGAATATGGTTGTTGTGATTTCAACCCTCTTATATTTGTTGAGGCTATCTCTGTGTCCCAGTATGTGGTTGATTCTTGAGAATATACCATGTGCACTAGAAAAGAATGTATAAGCAGGCTTTTTTGAAGGTGGAAGGCTCTGTAAATGTCAATTATGTCCAGTTGGTCTAACAAGTATTTAAGGATGTTACTTCCTTATTGATTTTCTGTTTGGATGATGGGTCACTATCCGACAGTCGGGAATTTTAGGACCCCTATTAAATTCTGTTTCTCCCTTTAGTTCTCTTAGTAATTGCTTTACATATTTCAGGGCTCCCTGATCGTGAGCATAGATATTAATAAGTATTATGCCTTCTTGGTGCATGATTCCCTTTATCATCATGAAGTGTCCCTCAGTATCTTTCTTTTTCTATTTTATTTTGAAGTCTATTTCATCTGATATTAGTACCACTATTCTCACTTTTCTCTGAATATCATTTGCTTGAAATATCATTTTCCACTCTTTCACTTTGAGTCTATATTTGTCTTTGGAGCTGAGATGTGTCTCCCGGATGCAGCATATAGTTGGGTTTTGTTTTTTGATCCATTCTACAACTCCGTGCCTTTTTATTGCTGAATTCAGTCCATTTACATTTAGGGTAATTATTGAAATATGAGGTCTTCTTATAGCTATTTTATCTTTTGCTTTCTGATAGCTCAGTGTTTCCATTGCTTCCTTGTCCTTGTGTTTCTGTTTTCTTTATTTTGGTTGGCCATTGTGGGTTTTCCATCTGGTTCTTCTTATTTTATATTATATACTTCAGTTCTGAATCTTCTATGTATGGTTACCATTATGAATATGTAAAGGATAGTTACATATACACTCATCCATTTTCTTCTGCACGTACCTTATCTCCATTTACCTTTGCAAGTTTAGATCTTTGAATCCTCTCCTTTTCAGTAATTGTAATCTCGGTTTGTCCCTATGTATGCTGAAGGTTTATTACTATCTTGCTATAGGAATTCTCTTATTATTATTTAAGTTTATAATGTCCTGTTCCTAATAAAGGTTGCACTCTTCTGCTTCTATTTGCCTGATAATCACTTTACTCTTTGTCATTTTGTTTTAGGTGAACTGACCCTTTTCAGTATTTCCTATAGTGCAGGCCTTGTAGTGGAGAATTCTCTCGATTTTTGTATGTCTGGAAAAGTCTTAATTTCTTCTTCATATCTAAAGAAGAACTTAGTTGGATACACTATTCTAGGCTGGTAGTTCCTTTCACTTAATAGTTTAAATATTTGATTCCATTCCTTTCTGGCTTGTAAGGTTTGCGTTGAGAAGTCTGAGGATAATCTAATGGGTTTTCCTTTATAAATTACCATTTTCTTCTCCTTGGCTGCCCTGGAAATTCTGTCTTTGTCATTGATTTTTGATAATTTTAATGCAATGTGTTTTGGTGAAGGCCTTTTTGGGTTGAGATAATTGGGTGTTCTGTTGCCTTCTTGAATTCCAAGCTCCAGCTCATTCTTTAGATTTGGGAAATTCTCATCCAGTATTTGTCTGAAAATACTTTCTAGTCCTTGTGCCTTTTCCTTGCCTTCAATAATGCCCATTATTTTTATTTTTTCCTCTCCTGATGGTATCAGCTAGTTCTTGAATTTCTCTTTCATTATTTTTCATTCTTCTATTTCTCTCTTCTTCTTTCTGATTTATTTCCGGATTTTTGTCTTTGATATCACTGATCCTTTTCACCATTTGGTCGACTCTATTTCCCAAGCTTGCTATTTTATTTTTCAGCTCTTGTAGTGTGTTCGTCATCGCCAGAAGTTCTATTTGGTTCTCTTTGAGGGTTTCAATCTCCTAGCTCTGTTCATCCATTTGTTTTTTCAATCCCTGAAATTGCCGATTTGAGTTGTTTCGGAACTCATTAAGTTTTTTTAGAAGTACCATTCTGAATTCTTTGTCAATTGAATTGCATATTTTTATGTCTATAAGCTTATTTTCTGGATATTTTTATCTTTCTTTCTGAGAGTCCTTGTCACCTTCATTGTTCATGGTGTTTAATGGACTATATTTCCATCCGAGCATTAATGGAAATGTATTCTGCTTTTTTTCCAGAAAGATTTATTATATAAAAGTCTTTCTTTAGCCTGTTACAAAGAATGTGCCTTTCTTTTGGTTTCCAGTAGGTGGCATCTAAGCCTCTTGGATCCCTGCTTTATATAAAGCCTTAATAATGCCTTTATATAATGTCTTTACTGTGCAGAAGCTTTTTAGTTTTATGGTATCCCACTTGTGTATTTATGCTTTTGTTGCCTGTGTAAAAAATCATCACCCAGACCAATGTCAAGAACTTTTTCTGTCTTCTTCTAGAGTTTTATGGTTTCAAGTCTTATCTTTGAGTCTCTCATCTGAGTTCATTTTTGTGCATGGTATGACATAATAGTCTAATTTTATTCTACATGTGAATTTCCAGTCTTCCCAACAACATCATTTATTAAAGAGACTATTCTTTCTTCATTGTGTGTTCTTGGCACCATTGTCAAAGATTAGTTGGCCATAGATGAGAGAATTTATTTCTGTTCCATTGGTCTATGAGTCTGTTTTTATTCCAATACCATGTTGGTTTGATTATTGAAGCTTTGTAATATGTTTGGAAAATTGGGAAGTGTGACAACTCCATCCATGTTCTTTTTAAAGACTTTATTGGCTATTTGCATCTCGTGCTTCCATATGAATTTTAGGACTGATTTTTCTACTTCTGTAAAAAGTGCGTTGAGGTTTTGATAGAAATTGAATTGATTCTGTAGATTTCTTTGGGTGGTTTGAACATTTTAATAATACTAATTCTTTCAATCCATGTACACAAACTGTTTTTCTATTATCTGTATCTTCTATAATTACCTACATTAATGACCTATAATTTTCAGTGTACAACTAACTCTTTCACCTCTTTCATTTATTTGTAAGTATTTTATGTCCTTTGTTGTTATTGTGAATGGCATCATTTTCTTAATTTTTTTTCTTGAATAGTTTGTTGTTTGAGCATAAAAACATGGCTCTGAGCTTTTCATATATGGTCTTTATAGTGTTGAGAGAATTTATTTCTATAGCTATTTGGTTGAGAGTTTTTGTCATGAAAGGATATTGAATTTTTTCATATGCTTTTTCTGCACTCATAGATGATTATGTTTTTTTCCTTCCATTCTGTGGCATATCATATTGATTGATTTGCACATATTCAACTATTCTTGCATCTCAGGGATAAATTGCACTTGGTCATTGTTATGGTTAATTTTATATGTCAACTTCACTGGGCTAAGAGATGTCCAGATATATGGTAAAATATTATTTCTAGGTGTGTCTGCAAGGGTATTTCTGGAAGAGAATAGCATTTAAATTGGTAGACTGTGTAAAGATCTCTCTCACCAATGTGTGTGGGGATAATCCAATTTCGATAGGATTTTATTTTATTTTTAGTTTCAAGTATATCCAATTTTTTTTTTAAGACCTTAGTAGAACAACAAGGTGGAAGAGTGAATTTGTTTTGTTTGCTTGAGTATCATCTCCTGCCCTTGGCCATTAGCCCTTCTGGTTTCCAGATTTTGAGACTTGGATTGGACTTATACCATTGGCTTCCCTGATGCTCAGGCTTGTGGACTTGAACTGAATTACCTACTAGCTTTCCTAGTTTTCTATTTTGCAGATGGCAGACTGTGGGACTTCTTGGCGTCCATAATCATGTGTGCCAACTCCTATAATAAATCTCATCTCATACAGATATAAATCTCCTTGGCTCTGTTTCTCTGAAGAACTAATTAACACAGTCATGGTATATGACCCTTTTAATGTGCTGTTAAATTTGGTTTGCTTGTATTTTATTAAATTCTATCTTTTTTGTTCCACCAATATTAGATAGTATTTCTCAACTTCTTACTATATAAAATGAAGATATTAGCATTTCAATAATTCTGTCATTTTTTTCTTTCTCTTTGCCCTCTCAGAACTTCTGTTGGAAATATACATTGTTTTTCCATTTGGGAGGTGTGGTGATGGTGGTTAAAATACTTATGTTTTTCTGTAACTAAAATTAAGTCTGAAATTTAGAAGACAATAACTATTTCTATGTTAATTCTGAAAATTGAAAACCAATAAATATATAAATGTAGCTTATTGCAGAGCCAAGTAATGTGTAGACCAGTAGAGAAAGTGATGTAATTCTATATCACTAAATCTTTACCATTTGAACAATGATATTCTAACTGCCAATATCACACAGAATACCCTTTATTATATCTTGTCAGTCTTTGAAAAATCATTGATGGATAGATTGAATAATTTTTAGTAAATGCTTTCACCCCATCACTTAGCTTTTCCATATTTCCATTTATACTATCAAAAGTACAGAATAGAAAGTAAGGAATTTCATACCATCAATATATATTATTTTCTACTTGATAGCATTCTCTCTAGAGCCTTTTAACTTCCTACTGCATTGAAGATCTACTTCTTCTTGAGGATTTCAGTGTACTCCTTCACTTCAAACTTAGTGTTTCTCATCTTAATCTTCCTTTGATTTTGTTTTTTGTTTTTATTTTTTTCCTTAACACTTTAAAATTTCAGTAACTGAAATTTCCAGGTTGTGACCCTCATTACATGGGCAAGATGACAGCATCCGTGTTTCAGGCAGTAGGATAAAGGAAAGGCAAAGCTATTTTGTGACAATTCATCTTACATTTCCTTGACTAGATCTTCTCATGGCTATATCTAGCTTCAAGGAAAGCTGGGGAATAGTCTTTCTGTTGGACAGTATATACTTGCCTTAATATTATATTATTTTGTAGTAAGGAAATAATAAATATTAGGCAACAATCAACAGTCTCTACCATAGTCTTTTATTTTTTTCTTTTTTTATTAAGTTAATAAAATTATATAGGTTTCCAAAGTACAATTTAATAATATGTATATTGCATTTTGTGTTCACCAAAATTAAATTTTCTTCAGTCACCATATATTTGACCTGCTTTACACTTATTTCTCCCCTTCTCCCTTCCTTCTGATAATTACTAAACTATAGTAATGTCTATGAGTTTCTGATTGCTTGTTATGTTTGTTGCTTTCAGTTTTATATCCTGTATATAAGTAAAATCATATGGTTCTCAACTTTTCCTATCTGACTTATTTCTATAGACCAATATCTCTGATGAATACAGATGCAAAAAGCCTAAATAAAATACTAGCACATCAAATACAACAATACATTAAAAAGATTATACATCATGATCAAGTAGGCTTTATTACAGAGACATAAGCATGGTTTAACACAGTGGTCCTCAAACTTTTTGCCACCAGGGATCTGTGCTCCTATGAAAATCTAATGCCTAATGATCCGAGGTGGAGCTGAGGTCGTGATGCTAGATCTAGGGAGCACCTACAAATACAGATGAAACTTTGCTAGCTCACCAGCTGATCACCTCTTGCTGTGCAGCGCAGTTTCTAACAGATCACTGACTGGTACTGATCCACAGCCTGGGGGTTGGGAACCCCTGGTAAACTTTAATATACATGAATTGATTAATGTGATACATCACATAAACAAAATAAAGGATACAAATAATATTATCATACCTGTCATAGTACTAATCAACAAAGCCTTAATAAAACATCTATATAAGTCTAAATTAAAGCAGGGTAAATTCTAAGCAAACTTTCATTAATAAATTGGTTAAAAAAATGCCTGTAGTTGTTTGAATGAACGGCCAATTATACAGAACTGTTGGCTATAAGCAGAATAAATATTAGATGATATCTTTCAGAAATAATTATTTTCATTTTAGAATTATTTACCTTGAGTCATTCTTGAACAATTACTGGGAAGCAGAAGCAATTGCCTGTTGAGCATAAACTTAATATGTTACAAAGACATTGTTTTTAATAGAAAGAGAAAAAGTCACCTTCTCTCAGAAGATGGAGAACAATCCTGCCATAAGGTGTATAAAGAATAGTTTGAAGACTCTCACTGTCATGGTCTTGTCATTTATATATGGTACAAATACATATCTAAGTATTGTTTTGATTTGATAATAACATACTTTTCTTTTAAGTGAACCTTTTAGACATCAAGAGATCTGAAAAAGTGCATCTTCATGCATATTTAGTAAAAAGTTAAATACCAAATTACCGTTTCTCAAAAAAGTCAATAAATGTATAATTAATACACATTATTTGTCAATATTTTGTATCTGTGTAGGGAATGATAATAATTTCATTGAAAACCTGAAGAGATATATCAGCTGAAAAAGCATCAGTATGTACTTGAACAATTTGTAGTTATATAGTACCTGGCAGTGGGGTGCTGCTGTAACAAAAACCTAAAATATGTAGCATGGGCTTTGAGAGTTGGTAGTGAGAAGAAACTAAAATGACCTTGAGGAAATAGTTGATAAATCTTTAAGGAAAGTGAGAAAAGTATTATTTGAGGATGGAAAAAAACTCTTACTGTATAGAGGTGGAAATTTTAGCACCACTTGTCTGAAGTAAGGTATAAGAAAGGCAGTATACCCACTAAAGTGAAGGATCTAGCTTTGGAGATTTCTAGGCAGACTATGAAAAGATCTAACTGCTTATTCTAAGTGCCTATGATAAAATATAAGTAGAGTGATATGAATTTAAAAAAATTAATTTTCAACAGAATTGAAGGAAAATTTAGAGGACCTTGGGCCTACTTTCTAGCCAACAAAATTTCTCTAAGTGAAACATTGTTTCAGGGTAAAGATAAAATTAACAACTGTAGAACACATTGTGAAGTCCTCTGAAAAATGTAAAGTAGTACTTTCTTGTCTCTTTAAGTATTAGGGTCTTAAAGAGTTTGTCTTTTTTACCTCATTTGCTAAACACTAGAATTCCTCATAGGGGACCCGAGGTAAAAGCGAAACTATCTCTGAAAAAATGTCTGAGTATAGACTTTGTCTAATGGAGTAAATTATAATTTAATACCCAAGAAGCTCTAAAATTTTAAAGAAACTACGAGTGTGGCATGGAAAGAGCAGTAAGAATTCCCAATAAAAAAGTGGACTTTAGATACCCATGGACTATTATAGGCAAGAAGCAGGCTGAGAAAACTGCTAAGTTGCAAGTACAGTCAATTTCTTTAAAGAATGGAAGAAGTATGGGGAAGCAAGTTCCCAGAGGGTAAAACTAAGAGAATTATTCCCTATCAAAGAAATCACAACATGGACAAGTTAGATTTTAAAATTATTATGGATTAGGTATTTCTATGTGCCTTCTTTTTTCATTTTTGAATAGGAGTGTTTACTATGCTTATCTTGTTGTCCCATCATTTTATGTTACATGTATAGGGGGCACAGGTAGATTGTTTCTTTAGTTAACAAGTTTTTATAATGAGAAGAACCATACCTGATATGCCTAATCTGCGCTTGGACCTGGCTCAGATGATGAGATCTTTAACCTCACGCCTGAGTCTGGCCCTATAACTAGTTGAAATGTGAAGAGAGTTGTGAGGGTGATGATGTATCTTACAGCAGCCAATGTAAGTTAATTTATGATTGGAGGGTGGATTGAGGTAGATTAGAATGCCTACAAATTCTTTGACACTCCTCCCATTGAGAAATGGGGTACATAACTGCTCCCCTCTGCTAAGTGGGCTGTGTGACTGCTTTCACCAACAGAATATAGCTGAAGTGATACTGTGTCACTTTCTGGTTTCAAGCCTGAGGAAGGTGTCTGTCATCTTCTACTTCCTGCTCTTGAAGCACTGTGTTCTTGAAGCCCTGAGTAATGATGTAAAAAAATCCAATCTGAGTCTACTACGCTCTGAGGAAGCTAGAGAAAGAGAGAGAAAGAAAGAGGGAGTGAGCAAGAAGGAAGTGAGAGAGGGAAGAAGAGAGAGATTGAGAGAGGGAAGGAGGCCTAGTATCTTAGTCAGTACTGCCATAACAAAATACCACAGCCTGAGCACCTTAAACAACAGAAGTTTATTTCTTACAATTCTGGAGGCTGGGAAGTTCAATATCAACATACCGGCCTCTCTGTTCCTATGAGAGCTCTCTTTCTGGCTTGCAGATAACCATCTTCTTGCTGTGTCCTCACATGGCAGAGAGCAACTACAAACTCTCGGGACTCTTTTTATAAAGTCACTAACCTCATTATAAGGACTCTACCTTCATCACTCTATCTAACCCTAATTACCTCCCAGTGACCCCATCTTCTAATGCCATCAAGTTTGAGGTTAGTGCTTCAACATATGAATTTTGGGGGGACATAAACATTGAGTTCATAACACCAGGTTCCCAGATATCATGGAGCAGAGATAGGCTATCCCTGCTGTGTCTTGTTCTTAATCCCATCAGATCAAACGAGTGTTCAAAATTAATTTAATTCATTTACAATTCCAAGTTTGTCCTGATACATTTGAAAAGTGAAGCTTCAGCTAGCTATTAGTGTGTTGGCTCCATTATCAGAAACAGAATTTCAGAAACAGTTTTATGTCAATGTCATCAGATGTTTCTAAAGGATAATCATTAAGAGAACGCAACAGTTTGAAATTTTAATGGTGAATGCCAGAATTTTAATGAGAAAAGACGTAAAAGTTATAAAACGATTGAGTAGCTCCCCCCCCCCCACTTAGGAGTTTTCTTTTCTAGATATTGACAATCGACTTTATTGAATTAAATTACCAACAGAGGAAAGATATAAACTCCGGACAAAATATAATAAACGACAAATGAAGCCTGTGGAGAGCAACCAAATACAGGCAGATTTTAGAAGTTGTTCAACACATAGATGAAGGGAACTGCATTTAAATAAGTTTGCCAATGTTTATGGCTTTTGGTGTGAGGGCAGGCTCCATTCCATGTCGAGTGAAATGCTAAACTCATAAAGAAATCGGCAGAGGATCTAGAGAAAAAGAGCAAAGCAAAACTGGTTTGCTCTATGTTCTGGTTTAGTATTAAATGAGGAAAATAAAAAAGATGTTCTCAAATTAGGTGGCTGGTCCGGGCAAGCTCTCATGGTAAGAAGATCAAAAAGAGATTTGAGTCAGAGCTGGAGATGAAAATCACATGTGCAACTGGCCTCCTCTATATCATTTGTGCTTGGATACAAACTTAATTTATAGGATTAAGAACTGACTTTAGAATGAAAGAATCATTATATGTGACATATTTTTTTTGTTCAATTTCGATAGTATAAGTGAACACCTATGAGTAACAGTGCTGCATCTGAAAATACACAGTTTGGTCTTAAAAGGGGATCTATGCATTTTCTGTAAATTTACAGTTCAAAATTAAGTGTGCTTATGATAAACTGGAGGAGAAAAAATGAAATATGTGTTTTTAGTACAATTCCTTATATAGAATATATATGGATGTTTATAAGCATTTTATAATAACAATTTAAGGGACTTTCCCCCCCTACAATATGAGTATGCTTTTTAAATTAAAATATTTTATTATATATTTTAATGCTCAATATGAAAAATTGAATAATATATGCAACAAGTCATAATGTTTGTATAACATTATTCTAGAGCATTATAAAAATAAAGCAATTCCCAATTTTGACTAAGGACGTTGGCTGACATTTTACTTCTAACATGTTACATTCTGTCTTTATATTTTTAAACAATGGCAAAAATTCAAAATATGAAGAATCAAGCTGCTGCTCTTGTTGGCTCTAGATATGTCTTAGTTTTTTGGATTTCGGTCAAATATTTAACACCAGTTCAGTTTACTTCTAGCTTGTTAATTTCTGAAGTAGGCATAATCTTATTTATATAGTTCAGATATACATCTCTAAATTCTCCAAGAATTATGTTGTTGTTTTCAAAATGAAGATTCACCCACATACCCTTCTCATTGGAAATGACTATGGTGTATAAGAAAGCAAAGTTTTATGTCAAGACAGTCTGGATTTGAGTTCTGGCTTCATAACTTTTAAATCTTAGGCAGTTGACTTAAGCTATCTTAATCTTATTTCCTTGAGTGAAAAATGGGGATGGTAATATCTATCTATGTTAACCATAGGATCTAGCTAATTATAATCATAACAATTATCAAAATTAATGGAGAGAAGGAAGAAAGAGAAGTAGCTATTGTAGAATAAGGAGGAGTACTAGTAGTAGAAACAGTGCTAGTAGAACTAGAAGTAATATTAATAGCATATATGGTAATATTTATTCAATTGCTTTTGATGTACCAGAGGGTACTATTTGAAGTATGAAAATATCTAAATTGATTTAATCCTTGCAGCAGCCCTACAATCCTGGATCTTTGGGTAACTGAAGTGGGAGTAGGAAAAGGAGGCATGGGAGAGAGATCACACATTATTATGAAACTGCAGAGACAGAAGGATCAAGTAAGACTGCTAAAGTTATTGGACTTCATTGATGAGCGATAGTATTCTGTCAAAGGTGATTAAACAGGGGAGAAATATGATTACAAAGATAACCCAAATTTAAGGCAGCAAATTTAAGGCAGGATTTAGTAAAGTTTTCTAGCAAGTGAAAGGTCAGGTCTGAACTAAGAGACTGTAAAATTTTTCTTCTCACTCAATACTTCCATCTTTGGAAATTTATTTTCCTCCATGGCTGAAATAAATATGTTTTTATTTTTTCTATTGATTTTTTGGTGGTGTTTTTAGAAATAAAAATTTTTCTGTAATATACTATGCTATGTTATAGCTATAATTAATTTTTTATATTGCTGCTATCTAGGTTGTCAAGTAATTTTGTTAAAATTGTTCACTTAGGATTCTATTTAAATACTGTACTATTTTAGTTAAACATTTGCTTAAATTCTATCTTATTCAACTCTGTATTCTCAAATATTAACACAGGGCCTACTCTAACAAGAAGAGAGAGAGAGGAGAGACACCAAAAAGTAGAAAAGAAAGAAGGAAAGGCTGATGATCATGATAAATTGCATTAAGAATTTGATAAAAATTTGTTCCATAGCATTTAATGGTTCGCTGTTATTTAGTTCCTTGTTGAGAGATCATCTTTTATTTCTTTAGTGGATAAACTAATGCTGTTTTTTTTGACAATTATTTGCTCTTGGGAGTCACTGAAAAATCAGTGAGCTCCTCTTTGGAGAAATCATTTATATATCTTTTGACTTTAGCATTTAAATGAAAGGCAGTTGAAGAGCAAATGGTCAAATAACTAAAATCCCAAATGGGGCAAGATAATTAGTTACAATAAAAGTCAAGAAAACTGTGATTATAATTCTGTTTGTAACATCTTTCATTCATAAAATATGGCTGGAAGATAGTAGTGTGCACGAAAAAGAGGCTACACACTAAACCCGACAAGTTCAGGGGAGGCCTGCAAGGGGGGACCTGCAAACTCAGAGACTGAACTTAACCACATTGGAGGGTCTGAGCAAAAAAAAAAAAAAAAAATCCTAAATAAAAGCAGATCAAAGGGACAGTCACACCCTGGGTCTGTAGCTTTCTTAACAAAGGTCAGCCTTACCTTAAGTAAGCCCATTATTGTCTTTTTGCATCTAAGATAACAGAACCTTGGAATGTCAGAGTAATTCTTTATATTCAGATCCCTCAGGGCATAGCCTACTTTAAGAGAGTAGTAGACCCTAGAGCTCCTGTGGTTATCTTGTCCTCATACCATCTCTATGTGCTGTAAATGTTAATTATTAACTCTCTGTACCCACCAATGTAAAAGAAGTATGCGCCCCTCAATTTTACTTTTAATGCAATCTCAGCGATTTCCACTTTTTTTCTCCCACCCTCTTAATCTACTACCAGTGAATTTCATATAACCCCTCCTTATACCTCTTCCTTTGATTCTAATGTATACAATAAGCCACGAAATTGCCATTCTCTGTAGCATTTTTTTATCCGTTGAGATTTTGCTTCCCAGCAATTGTCATGAGTTTGGCTCAAATAAGTTCATTAAAATTCTCTACAGGTTTGGACATTTCTTATATCGACAGTAGAAAAACACTAACATTTCTTATCAAAGTGTGCTGAGATTGAATAATTATTTATTTGCTTCTTTTTTCCTATAATGTGTTTAATATTACTTTAATAAAAAAAACAAAATTAAAAATTAAAAAAAAAGATTTTAGGACTGCAAAGATAGATCAA
The DNA here is from genome assembly GCF_014176215.1 of Rousettus aegyptiacus. NCBI lineage: Eukaryota > Metazoa > Chordata > Mammalia > Chiroptera > Pteropodidae > Rousettus > Rousettus aegyptiacus. Next base: position 64,409,812 of record NW_023416308.1, read on the forward strand.
GCTCTTGTAAAAAAGCTCCCTATTAAGTCACTTTTCAGTTTTATAAAATTAGACTCCAAATTCAAAGCATTGGAACTGGGAAAGAGTTAAAAATTCAAGATCTTACTTAGAGACTCTTCTCTTAGAATTGATAGTTATCATCTACTTCTATGCACAAGCAGTCATAATGAAACAGCTCTATGTGCAAAATATACTGGAACTAAACAGTTAAATTAAAAAGGATAAAAGCATAGTGTAAAGAAAATTCAATAAGGGCAGCCAAACTTGTAAAAGCACCATGTTCCAAATGTTCATCTAGCTCAGATGTGTTTCCAGGCAAGATTCCTGGGATCCCAATCTAATGAATGAAAACATTTAAAGAACAGGATCTGGAAGAACTCTGAGACAAATCTAAGCTAATTTCCTTTCTCGCAGAGAAACTCTAACTCAGAAGATTGGATCTAGCTCCAGGAAGATGGCCCTAGAAAGAGCTTTACAAAGAAATTTGAACCATGTCATATGGGATGGGATATAGGACAAAACAAGTCTCTATGGGAAATTTGATGATAATGAGGATGCATCACATCAACTGTGGTGTGTGAGGTGTGGATATAGTGTGTATTTGTTGAAGAGGAGGGAAGGCAGAGAGAGACGATGGGGAGAGTAAAGAGTAGGATCAAGACTGTAGATTGTGCTAATACTAGTAGAGAATATTGAAAACAGGGAATCAGAAAAGCAAGGTCTATGCTTATGCCACAACAAAAACCATTTTTCAGAATGGCCAAGGAAAAGGCCTTCTGTCTAATCACAGAGCAGTGCCCCAGAGTGAGCATGAACAATGAGTCTTTGGAGAACTGGGAAAAGCGTAAAAACAGAAGTTGAGGCTTGGAGTGCATGGGAAACTGGAATTAAAGCTGCCCTTTTGGTAATAGAGACTTTGTTCTATTTGTTCTCCCAACATAGTTGGGCAGCTGGAGACAAGATAGCCACTGTGAGGTGAGTCAGGTGATATATTCAGACATCGCCATAAGGGCCTGTATTAGGGGAAGGCCATGGATAGTAGAGAAAAAAAGCAGCCTGGAATGGATCAAAAGAAAGGATGTGGGACAAACTGTGTTGAATCGACAACCTTTACAACAAACAATAGTCATAAATCTGTGCAGGAAAGTGGTTCCTGAGTCTTACCTGGTACAGGTATTCATAACTTGGGGGCTTGGGTTCTTGGAATCTAAGTTAGTCAATATAACTAATATTAATTTTTATAACCAAGAACTCACAAATCTTAAGCACTTAATAGAAAAAAAATTATTTTTCACTCTCAATGGAACAGCTTTTCTCCAAAGAGTAAACTCAGGAAATGGGAATCAGGTGATTTCTTCTGAACCTTTAGTTTAAGTTAGATATTCCTTTGTGTCATCTTAGTGCGGGGGCTTCCCTTTATGCTATGCTCAGCCCAGACTGTGCTATTGTATCGCTGTGATATTTCTTTCACTAGACTTTGAATCCTTAAAGATGGCAGCTATAGCTTTAGTTTGTGCTTCAGGTAGTTAACAATGTTTGAGGCAGGAAAAAGAAAAGGAAGAAAGAAGAAAGGAAGGAAAGGAGGGAAGGATCCGTTATAAAGGAAGATTATATAGAAATTATGTAAAAAATTGATTTAAGGAAATTAGATACATGGCAATGTCACTTGTTAGCAATAGGATAATAAGGTCAGAATTGGGGCAAGTAATGAAAAAATACCATTATTGAGTGCCTACTGTGTGTCAAACACTGTTAGGCACTTACCATAGCTGGTTTCTAGGTCATACAACCATAAATTGAGATATACAGTGTTATCTCCATTTTTAAATATCAAGATTTAGTTGGACCAAAGTGATTTTACCAAGATCACTCAAGCAGCTAACATCTAGGATTCAAATTTAGGACTGTTTTACCCAAAATTTGTGCGGGTCTTTATGCCATACTCATTGGAATTACTGGTCTAGGTGTCTTAAAATCACTATTACCTAGAAAGAGGTCCTCAGCATGTGAGTGAAGACAAATGTGTGACCTCGGGGATTTCATAGAGAGAAATACAGAGCTAGAGATCTACCCAGATCTTCATAAGACAAGACATAGCCCCTAGGGTCAACTTAATTTTTGAGGCCAATAAAACGTTATTGCCCGTTTATACTCTTGATAAGAATCAATTCTGGCACATTTGGTATTAGAACTGTTAGAATGCAAATAAAGAAAGCTAGCCGGAGTGAAGCAAAACAGAGAACTAGAATAAATAATCCAAAAATTTATATGGAACCATAAAGTATTCTGAATAGCCAAGCAATCTTGAGAAAGAACAAGGTTGGAAGTATCATACTACCTGATATCAAATTATACTATAAAGATATAGTAATCGAAATAGGATGGCACTGGCATAAATACAGATACAAAGATCTATGGAACAGAATAGTGAATCCAGAATTAAATCTACACTTAAATAGTCATTAATCTATAATAAAGACAATAAGAATGTACAATGAGGTAAAGGCCGTTTCTTCAACAAATGGTGTTGGGAAAAACTGGATGGATATATAAAAAAAATAAAAATGAAACTGGACCACTTTCTTACACCATATACAAAGATAAACTCAAAATAGATTAAAGACTTAAATATAAGACCCCAGACCATAAAACATCTAGAAGAAAACAGGCAGTAAACTCTAATATTGCTATTAGTAATTTTTTTTCCTGATATATCTCCTTGCTCAAGGGAAACAAAAGAAAAAATAAATAGAACTGCATAAAACAAAGTTTTTTCACAGCAAAGGAAACCAGCAACAAAACAAAGACAGCCTACTGAATGGAAGAAGATATTTGCCTGTGATACACCTGATAAGGGGTTAATATCCAAAATTAACAAAGAACTCAACAACACTCACTCCCCATTTCAGGCACTGATTGACTTGGCCGGCAGGCTCCGACGTGGACCTACCATTCGACCTCACAATTGCACTCCTGGGTGTTTATCTGAAGAAAATCAAAACCCTAATTCATAAATAACTATGCACCCCTATGTTCACTGCAGTGCTATTCACAATAGCCAATATATGGAAGCAACCTAAGTGCCCAGCAATAGAAAATTGGATAATGAAGCTATGGAACGTGTATACAATTATTACTCAGCCATAAAAGAAAAATGAAATCTTACCATTTCCAACAACATGGATGAATCTAGAAGGTATTATGCTGAGTGAAATAAGTTAGACGGAGAAAGTTAAATACCATATGATTTCACTTATGTGTGGAATCTAAGGAACAAAAAGAATAAACTAAATGAAAACAGACTCACAGATACAGAGGATAAACTGGTGATTGCCAGAGGGGAAGGGGCCTGGGTACTGCATGAAAAAGGTGGAGGGATGAAGTACAAATTAGTAGTTACAAGATAGTCACAGGGTCGTAGAGTACAACATAGGGAATACAGTTCATATTATTGTAATGCCTATGTGTAGAGCCAGATGGGTGCTAGAATAACTGGGGGGAATCACTTCATAAATTATACAAATGTCTAATCATTGTACTGTATACCTGAAACTAAAATATATATATAATGAAACAAGGGAACATCATGGAACCCAATGGGAAGAATGTAGCTGAGCCACAGGGTGGACTGGGTTGGGTTCTGGGAATAGAAATTTTTGAAAACCCAGGCAGAAATCTCTCTTGCATCTACTGTTCTCTGTATAGCTATGTCTTCTCTTTCTATGCAGTTTGGTATCCTCTGCCTCCAGGTCTACAAAACCACATGTTTCAATTAATTTTACTTATTTGTCATACAATCAAAATGCCAGAGGAAGAACTATAATTAGCTCAGCTTATAGCAGGTGCCTACTTCTGAACCGATAGACTCTGACCAGGAAGGAGAGAAGTGATGTATGTGAAGTAATGAAGTAAATCATAGTCTCAGAAAAAAAGCAAACAAACAGACATCTAGAATAACCAGCCTAGCCCTACTAAGAATGTGTGTGTGTGTAAGGAATGAAGGAAAAGCAATCAAGGGGTCTTTGTAAGCTAGACACTCTAAAAAGAGTCCACTCCATTGACCATACCTATAGCCTGTAGCCAAAAAGAACATGGGATTTGGTACAAGGCAGGTTCAAATTTGAATATCATCTCATCAATCCCTGTAACCTTGCCTAGATCCATTTACCACTATTTAAAATAAACTTGGCTTTATTTTTACTTATAATATTGCAATTATAATTCATGTTCTTCAAAATCACGGTGATGCTTGACAATAGAAATGTAAAATAACTAGCATACAGTGGGTGCTAAAAATTAATATTTGCCATTATTAGTTCTTATGTATTTTCATTTTTTTATGAGTTCTATCTATATGAAAGCAAGCTCAGTCCCCCCTGACTCCTAAAACATACAGATTTTAGAATAACATCAAATCCAGTGAAATGGAAGTCCTGTGTTATGACTACTATCCACAAAGCTTTCTTTATCATATCCAGTCTCTGAATATTGTGTCTAATTTGGTAAACAACCACAATTTATTTTCCAGTCTTGGATAGATTTACCAATGAAAGCTTTCCAGCATGTCACTGAAAAAATGAAAGCATTAAACTGTCTGGAGACAGGATTTTAGAGTTTGTATATTCCCTCCGGACAAAGTTTATCTTTTTTAAAAAAATTATTGCAGGTTGATATTTTATCTTCTGTTCTTTTGATAGCTTTGTTAAGAATCTTGCATTTCTAAACATTTCAGGAGACACTCTGGAATTAACTTTAAATGTAGTATCCAAACATGATAGTCGTGGCTTTTTAACAAACAAATAATCTTTGGCTTCAGGACTGTCTAGGGTCTACTTCCAGGTATTTTACCTGTTTAAATTTCTTCTAATATTATTGGTTATTTGATATATCAAAAGTTTGTATATTCAGGCAACTTTTCCCTAATTCCCACAATGCATTCTTATCTTTGTCTACTCTTACACTGACACTTTGGTTTTAGTTTATGGTTTAGTTTAGATTATGGTTGTAAATTGAATATATTTACCCTTTCCTGTTCCTGCCTTAAATCTAGTCTTATCACAGTCACATTAAAAATAAACACAAATCTACTTCCAAAAACCCTTGAAGAGGAATGTAAATCTTTACCCAAGGTCTCCTGAGGACACTGAGAAAGGGATTAGACGGTACGTCAAATACAAAACTTTCTAAGAATCCCTCTTGTTTAATCATCACCACCTCTCAAAAGTCAGCCTCATTACAAGCACACAGATTTCTTCTTCTTTTTTTTTATTCTTTCTTTGAGTCTCTCCACACTTTTTGGAATTTGGCTTTCTGCATTTATATCCTCATCTTTTACCTACTCACAAAACAGGTTACCTATATCAGAAACTGCGCTTCATAGAAAGAGAGAGAGAAGGGATTGTGATAATTATAGTTTAATTATGCTGGTAATAGCCAGCATAATTTAAAGCACAGTGATAAATGCTTTATATATTCCTTATATCACACATGAGAGACTGATATTTTATGTCCATTTTATAGAGAAGACCAAAGTTCATGGAAGCATGCTCACTGTCAATTATGATGTAGCAATATATAATTCCAACTTGGGTTTGTATGATTCAAAACTCCATGTTCTTAATTACTATATATATTACATTCATCACTTTGTAAGCCTTAATGTACATTTGTTCTTCTCATATTCTCATTCAAATATAAAAAGGTGTAGAAAATATTTATTGCTTTTAAACTGCTCTCTAAGGATTCCCTAAAAATAGGAAATTCTTTCATAAATCAGCTCTAGTTACATCAGGAGGGACTAACTATTCAATTAGATGCAACCAGGGTTTCAGAGAGGAAAAATATATATAGTGAGCTAAATATTTCTATTTGGAAGGATTTTCTGACTGATGCATTTCAAACCTTTTCTCCTCTAGTGTACCCATTTTACTATAGTTGGGTAAGATCATATCATAATAGATCTTTTGACCCTGTATCTTAAAGTCACAAAATTAGATGTATTGGCACAGTAGACAGAGGAATATTCCTACATCAGGAGAGTTTACAATAAAGTAAGTATAAATGAAAGTGAATTATAAAAGTATTTACCATTGACCTCAAACCAAATTAATTATATTTCACCTATATCATATTAAAGAATATAATAAGTTGTCTCATATGATTGCTAATATAACTTAATGTTGCATATTTTATTCTTTTTAAAATTTATTTATTTATTTTAATTAGTTTCAAGTATACAGTACATTGGTTAGAGATCTATATAGTTCATAAAATTACCCTCTCAATTGCTCCCTTCCTCCCTTGACCCTCCACCTAGCCAACATATTAATGCTAATGCATTCCCTATGTCGTGCTCCCCATCCCTGTGACCATCCATCAACTACTAATTTAACCCTTCACCCAATTCTCCCAGCCCCCCAAGCTCCCTCCCTCTGTCTGTCACCAAATTGTCCACTATATTTGTGAGTCTGTTTTTGATTAGTTTGTTCTTTTTGTTCCTTATATTCCACATATAAGTGAAATTATGTAGTATTTATCTTTCTCTACCTGACTTATTTCATTTAGCATAATAACCTCTAGGTCTATCCATGTCATTACAAATGGTAGGATTTCATTTTTTTTTTAATGGCTGAGCAGTATTCCATTGTATAAATGAACCATAACTTTATCCAATCATCTGTTGATGGGTATATAGGTTGCTTCTGTGAATATTGGGGTGCATAGATCTTTACAAATTATTGTTTTGGTTTTCTTTAGATAAACACCCAGAAGTGTAATTGCTAGATTAAAAAGTATATCTATTTTTAATTTTTTTGAGAAACCTCCAGACTATTTTCCATAGTGGCTGTACCAATTTGCAATCTCACAAACAGTATATAAGGGTTCCCTTTTCTCCATATCCTTGCCAACATTTGCTGTTTTTTTAATATATCGAGGATAGCCATTCTAACAGGTGCGAGGTGATAATATTCCATATTTCAAAAAGCATATGAATCCTAACTAAATATAAAATTGAATCAAAAAATATATAAACACTCTAATATACCATGAACAAGTATGGTTTATGTTAGAAATTTAAGTTTGGGTTAACATTCAACATCAATCAATGTAACTCACTAAATTAACAAAATAGCAAAGAAAAATTATATAATCACCTCAATAGATGCAGAAAAAATGTTTCATAAAGTTTAACATTCATTTATTAAAAAACTCTTCTGAAAATTCTGACTGAAAAAGAACTTGTTTACCCAGATTAAAGACATCTAAAAAAAAAAACCCAGTAATATCATCATACTTAATGGTAAAACCAAGAATACTTTCTTCCTAAGATCAGAAACAAGGCAGATGTTCTCTCTCATAACTTCTCTTCAGCATTTTACCAGGTCTTAAAAGTCTTGATAGGATGAATAAGGCAAGAAAAAGAAATAAAGGCAAGCCAAATGAAAAAAAAAATCATTTTATTTGTAGATGCCATGGTTATATATGTAGAAAATTCTAAGGCATTTATAAAAAGGCAACTGAAACTAATAAATCAATTTAGTAAAGTCAAGATGTAAGGTCAGTATACAAAAGTCAATAGCATTTCTAAAGAATGACAATGAACAATTAGAAAACAAGAGAAAGAATGTAAATCAATTTCAATAACATCAAAAACATAAAATGCTTAGGAATAAATTAAACATAATATGTGCAAGACCTATGCAATAAAAGCTACAAAATATTGCTTAAGGCAATTTAATAAGACCTAAGTAAATGGAGAGATATGCTATATTTGCTTATTGGAAGACTAAAACCTTGTTAAAATGATTTTTCCCAAATTGACATGATTTAACTCTGTCACAATCAAAATTATACCAAACTCTTTTTGGTAGAGAAAATGACAAGTAGATTCTAAAATTTATTGGAAAATTCGATGACCCATATTAGTTAAAGCAATTTAAAAAAGAAAAAAATGAAGTCGAAGGACTTAAACAACTTGATTTCAAGACTTATTGTAAAACTATTTTCATCAAGACAATATGATAGCATAAAAATCGATGGAAAAGAATAGACAGTATCCAAAATAGATTCAAATATATATATAGTAAATTTTGGACAAAGATGCCAATATAATTGAATAGGAAAAGAGAGTCTTTTAAACAAATAGTGCTAGAATAACTGAATATTTATGTGAGGGGGGGGAATAAACATCAATCTTCACCACATACCATAAATAAAAGGTTATATTGAAATGAATTATCAACATAAATGTAAAATCTAAAATATAAAATTTATAGAAGATGTAAGCGAAATCTTCAAAACCTTATAGTAGGTAAGTATTTTTTTTTATCTAGCACTCAAAACTCATAATCCCCCAAAATTGGTTAATCAAGTTAACAAAATTTAAAACTTTTACTCTTTGAAATTTAAAACCATTAAGAAAATGAAAAGGCCAGTACAAATCGTGAGAAAATATTACAAAAGATATATTTGACAAAGGGCTCTCATCCATAGTACATGAACTTTTACAATATGATAAGAGGACTACAACCCAATCCAAAAATGGACAAAATATCTGAAGTGATGCTTTACAAAGAAGATTTTAAAATAGTCAATAAGCACACACAAAAAATGCTCAACGTTAGGGAATGCAAGTTAGAACCAAAATGAGATACCTTACACATTCATTAGAATGGATAATTTTTAAAAATGACAATACCAAATGTTTGCAGAAGATAGAGCAACAGACACTATTATTCACTGCTGGTACAAATGTAAAATGCTAAAACCACTTTGGAAAACCATTTGGCAGCTTCTTATAAAGTTAATCGTAAACCAACAGGACTACCCAGCTCTTCCACAGCTGTTATGAGAAAAAGCAGATTCATGATTTACTAGGGCTGGAGGTAGGAGTGATTAATAGGGAATGGCATTAAAGGAATGTTTGATGTGAAGAAAATGTTCTGAATATTAGTCATGATGATGATTGCATAAGCAGTTAATCATTTATTAACTCCCATTGGAATGTGCACTTAAAATGGGTACATCTTACTGTATGTAATATGTACCTCAATATGTTAAGGAAGGAAATCTTATGTAGGAATGTGGAGCGATAGTCTCAAATGGTATGAAAACCAGAAAATTAGAAAAACTTTCTAAGCCTTAGGATTTTTCACTTATAATATGGATTAAATTATCTCTATTACATTGAAATAAATAACATAACATGAATAAAATATTTATACCTAATTGATGATCAATACTTGTTAGTATCTCTCCTTTGCTTTTTAAAAATAATTGCATCTCTTGCCTTAATAAATCTTAAAAGAATCCTTTCAAAGACTCTGCAGGAAAACAGCACTGAGAACTTGAACCTACTTGACATTCATGGTAACTAGGCATTAAACGGTGCTCTGCCTCATGTTTAAAATGAACAAATTTTCAGAAATACTTGTTTTTTTAATTGACTTTATCGAGTAGAATTTATGAAGAAAAACGCATCAATTTAAAGTATACAATTAGATAAATTTAAGGGAGATGAATATGCCTATTAACCACCATAAGAATCAAATACAGAATATTCACATCACCCCCAAAAGTTTCCTTGGCCCCTTTGCAGTCTATTGTTCCTTCAGCTTTGGTCCCAGACAACTACTGATATGTTTTTCATATTAGCTTGCATTTTCTGAGTCTTTATGTTATTAAAATCACACTATACATATTCATGTTTACTTTCTTTTGTCTAGTACAATCATTTTGAGGTTTATTATATTTTTGGACGTATTGGTAGTTTGTTCCTTTTTATCAATGAATAGATTTCTCTTGTATCAATATCACATATTTTGTTTATTCATTCACTCACTGATGGACACTAAGGTTGTTTCTAATTTGGAGCTATTGTGAATAAGAGTACTATAAACATTCATGTGCAAATCTTTGTTGTGCACAGATGTTTTCATTTCTCTCAGTTGAATACCTAGGAATAGACTATCTGAAGAGAATCTCTTTTAATTTTAACCTTTATAGAGGGAAAACAACAGAGAAAGATGCACAATTAAGGAACAGTTAAATAACAGAGCTAGTTATGTATCTTTTACACAAGCAAAATACTGCTATTTTTTGAGGGCATCTTTTAACCCATCTATTTTGGTGCCATCCTTTCATTCTCAGACGATGTTGCCTTTTTATATTCTCATTTAAGCCTCTTCTTTCATCATTGGGTTATCTTTTGTCTTTCTTTGCAGTATCAATATGCTTACCACTTGAGAGTTTACTTTCTCATCTATTGCATCGACTCTATTATTCCAGTAATCCATATAGCTAACTATGAATGATGCTTTCCTGTTACACAAGAGCATGAGTTCTAGGGATATCTAGTTTAATTTCTTGGAAGACTTTGTTTTCTTTCTACATTCTAGATAACTATGATTGGTGAGAAATACCTTGTGACACACTGTGGATAAACTACTATGACTTGATTCAACTCTCTTGAGTAGATATTGTTATATTCCAGAAAACTTTAAAAGTTTACTTTTACTTTATGGAAAACCTTTTCCAAATTCTTTAATCAATTTTTCAAGTATTTTTAACAGTCCAAATTCAAAAGCTCTAGTAATTTTCTTATCATTTTTTACTATTTTTCAACATCTTCATCTCATGTTTTATTTATAGATATCAAACTCTACTTTTATTTCCAAATGTGTGTTTGTGCTTGCTGATAGGGTGAGGAATATATGTTTTGGAATGTAATTTCTAAATATTTTGTTTTGGTGGGACAACGTAATGAAATATTATTAAATGCTTGACATTTGGGGAATCATTAGTATGTTTCTTTTAAAAATCAGTAAATATTTATCAAGGACTGACATAACAGTCTGTACTTTCATATGTAGTGAGGGGGAAAACACTTTAAGGTTTTTTTACCACTTTTTTTTTTTTTCTCAACTCCTCGGGACAACGACAGTAATGTATATGTCCAGGATCTCTCACTTTCTAGAGAGCTACCCCTCCCCAACCCTTCCCATTTCTAAAGGGGGCATCACTGACTGTCCACTGCTCTCTAGATACAATGGTACGGACTCAAGTCTTAAGTATCATAACCCATTTGACACTTAACGGTGATCTGTCTAAGTTACGTACAGAGAAATGGTAGAGTCCATAGCATCTGATACATGAATGTTAAGGGACAGAGAGAGACAGAGAGAATGAAGATTCTGTATCTGCTTTACTAAGGTTAAAAGATGTTGGCTTAGAGATGCCTGTAGCACAAAATAATTTGGTCACCGTTCATAAGAAATCAGAGATAATGAGAGTCAAGGAATAGAGAGAGTGAGAGAGCCTTGATGATATCATTTGTCTCCAAGTATAAATGTATCTGATACTTAACACACCCTTGATCTCCCCATATATGTAAGCTTTGGAAGTTCTGTTCCTTACTGCAAGATTTGGTAATTGACATTATTGGCCATTCCCCAGCTCTTGGCTTAATAAACGTCTTTCTGGAATGTTTCCCCTTGTCCTTTGAACACCAGCTGATGTGCCACAGTTTCCTTCAAGATGTCCTTGATTTATTTATTTGTAGGAAATTTCCACTCTTAAAAAAATGATAAAAATATGTGTAGGTTATTTTTTATGTCACTTTAAATTTTTTATCCAATACCTCATTTATCTTCATCTTGTTTTCTGGTCATTATCATCGTGAAACCAGGGTTTGTTTGGTTGTATCTGTAAATCTCTCTGTCATCCATAGAACAATTTCATATAGACAATATCATCTACTTTTAAAAACTTTCCTCAACTTCCTGAAAACCATGTGAAGAAATTTTCTTTTGTGCTTTTAAAGTATTTCACATTTGTTCAAATCATAGCACTTCTTACCAGTTCAGAATTGAGGACTTGAAATGTGTTGGTTGCTATTTTATACCTCCAGCTTAGCAGAGTACCAAGTAACGTGACAGATATTTAGTGACTATTTATTAAATTAATGCATTAATACAATGTAATGTAATCTTATGTAAGAACTACAAGATATTCTTTACCATCTCATCATTTAAGAAATTAATTCCAATACTCACCTTTTCAGTAAAGTTTTAGATCATGAACTCAGGGGGATCTTTAAGTGGAAAGTTATTTGAATGACAAATTAGAAAATTAAAAAAGTAGAATATATCTTAGATATCATCTTGTTGAGGCTTCTTAACCAATGAGAGCACAGAAGCCCTGCAATTTAATGAAATTCTTCATGTCACATAGTTCATTAAGGACAGAATCTTCTCATTACCTTTCGAATAGCTCCCTCTATTATACATACTGCATTTCATTTAGCATGAGATTATCCAATTTGGCAAAAATACAGATCAGTGATTTCAGATTTTTTTCTCAGTGGAAAGGGAGCTGCTGTGGACTCGAGCCTTCATTTCCAGAGTGTCAAAGGGATAGAGTTAACCCAGACAAAAATGCTTTTAGCATAGTCTTGCAAGGAACACCAAGATGACTACTGCATTTTTTTTTTTTTAATATATAGGAATCTCAAAATCATATCATTTTAGTTTGGGTAGCTGGTTCTGATTATGTTTTCCTCTGATTTTACTGTTTTTATCATAAGTAGTTAGCATTTGTACCCTCCACTCCATTTCCACCCCACCAATTTTCTATAAGTGTCCAGAAAATGAATGTGTAAGAATTTCATTTTGGTCCTAATTTGCATTTCTCTGAAGTTGAGTACTTTTTATCTGCTCATTGGCCATTTTTTAATCTTGCTTTGTAAAGCATCACTTCAAATATTTTGCCCATTTTTGTATTGGGTTTTTTGTCTCCTTATTATGATGTAAGAGTTCTTTATGTATAGTGGATAAAAGTCGTTTCTTAGATTTATGTTTTGTATGTCCCATTACATATATGTCGCACCTTTGTAATTGTCCCATAGATCTTGGATATTCTGTTCTGTCTTTTCTTTTTTTCTACTTGCATTTCAGTTTTGGAAATCTCTATTGACAGTTTTTCAAGCTCACTGATTCTCTTCGATCATGTATAGTGTATTGATGAGCTTATCAAAGGCATACTTCATTTTTACTACAGTGTTTTTAATTTCTAGCATTTCCTTTCCATTCTTTCTTAGAGTTTCCACTTCTCTGCTTACATCACTACATTATTCATTAGAGCCTTTAGTATTTAATCATAGTTGTTTTAAATTCCTGATCTGATAATTCCAATATTTCTGCTTTATCAGAGTGTGGTTCTGAAGCTCGCTCTGTCTCTTCAAACCGCGAGTTTTGTTGTTGTTTGTTTGTTTGTTTGTTTTTGGTCTGTTAATATGCTTTCAATATTTTTTGTTGTTGTTGAAAGCCAGACATTATGCACTGGGTAAAGGAACTGAGTTAAATAACCTTTAGTATGAGGTTTCATGTTTATCTGGCTAAGGATTAGATTATATTACTATTTGCTATAGCTGGAGGTATCAGAGGCTAAAATTTTCACAGATGGTCTTGTTATTATCTCCCTATTATCGTTGGGGGTTTCCTAGAGATTTCTTAAATAAAATTTGAGACATACATTTCTTTCAGTTGTAATCTCCTGTTATACAGAGGCCCTATTGTTGTCATGGTAAGTGTTAAGGAGAGGGTAAGCATTCTGTAGCCTATGATTTGGTCTGTCTTTAGTGAGTCTGTGCCCCTAAACTGTGACTCTCACAAATGCTTCTCAGTCTTCCTCACCCTTAGCTAAGACAGCAAGGCTAGAAAGGACTATATTTGAATATTTGCCTTCTTCATGTGGAAGGGTAGAGCAAGTTGCAGTTGGTATTTCCCTTCCCCAGGTTGGTTAGGCTCTGAGAAAGTAGTGGTGTGGTTTTTGTTGTTGTTTTATCTTTTGAGGGCAAGACTTGTTAGGAACATAATCCTCAGAGCATTTTTAAAAAGCTACTTTTAGCTTCCTTCTATTTGAACCATGAGGAGATTTTCCTCTGGTTTTCATCGTGAGAACCTGGCAGGACTTCTGAAGGTACAATTTTTAAAAGTGTAGGGGCCGCCTTTAAGACTAGGCCCTCCTGGAATTTTTCATTCTCAGACTTGCCCATACTGAGCCTCTAGCAATTCATCAATTACCTACTCCTCTGGCACTGCTTCCCAAAGAATTCAGTTCACGAGTTTCTTCTCCACCAAGTTGTGATTCTCTGTATCTGCCTATCTGCCTCTTAAATTTTGGAGGCAGAAGTCACAGGTGATCTCAGTTCTCCAATGGATTCAGGAAGAGTTGTCGATTTTCAGTTTGTTCAAGTTTTTTTCTCATGTGGGCAGAAGTGATAACTTCCAAACTCCTTACATGCTGAACTGGAAACAGGAAGTCCCACTCTAGGTGTATAACCCAGGAGAAACAAAAACATGTCTACACAAAAATTGATACATGTATGTTTATAGTAACACTATTAATAATAGTCAAAAAGTGTTGGACTCCAATGTCCATCAAATAATAAATAGATAAATAATGTGCGTATATCTATAGGGTAGACTTATTGGGAAAAAAAAGGGAATGAAGATCTGATATGTGCTACAACATGGATGGATTTTCATTTATGTTAAGTGAAAGAAGCCTATCCCCAAAGACTATATTGTATGATTCCATTTTGATGAAATGTGCAGAGAAGGCAAAAAATAAATAAATGTTTGCTGAAGCTTGGGGTGAGGATGTTAGGGGAAAAGAGTGGAGATGGGGAGTAATGGCTAATGGCCAAAAAGTTTCTCTTTGGAGTGATAAAAATATCCTAAAATTAGAATATGAAGATTGTGGAACAGCTCTGTGAACATACTAAAGGCATTGAATTTTATACTTTAAACAGTTGAATTTTATCATGGTTAATTATCTTCAATAAAGATGTAAAATTTAAAAATCGAAGGAAAAAAAACATGTTAATGAGTTCCTGGAGCCAGGAGTAGAGAGAAGATTGACTGCAAAGTGGCAGAAGAAAACTTGTAAGGGAACTAAGTATCCTAGAACTATTATCCTGAAAATATCTTAATTTTGGTGATGATTCCATGGTTACATACATTTATTAAAACTCACTTAACCGTACTATTAAAATAGATAAAGGTTATTGAATATAAATTATATCCCAGAGGAAGTATGCTGGGCCCATATCCCAGTAAATTTAATTTTTAAAAATTCTCGTGAGTAGAAATAAAAAAAATTGAATATGTTGACAGAGATATGGATTTATAGCATGCAATATATATTCAATAATCTTGGGCAGATTACTTACCCACCCTGGACTTGTTTTCTCCTCTGTAAAATGGGGAATATACACAACACAGATTTGTTCTGAGAATTAAATAAAATAGAATTTAAAAGTGCTTTATTTATTTGAAGTAAAATAGGAGGGACTTAAAAACTGTATATATATATTTATATTTATAATATATATATATATATTTTTTTTTCCTGAGAAGGTTGATTTTTATTTTGGGATAATTTATTTTTAACCAGCATTCAAATAATTAGAAAAATTAAGATCTTTAATCAGAAGTTCTACCTTAAAATGAACTGCTTTAATGACTGACAACACATGGAATTTCTCTGTTTACCATCAAAAACCCCATATCCTTAAGAAAATATGTAATTGAGTTATTGAAACCTTAAACTTATAGAGATATCCTTACCAAGAACTTTTTGTATTTCTCATATGAAATGACTGATGAATTTCTTTCTTTTCTTTTTTTTAATGCAATCCCCATCAAAATCCCAATGGCATTTTTTAAAGAAATAACAAAGAAAAACATCTGATTTGTATGGAATCACAAAAGACCTCAAATAGCCAAAGCAATCTTTAGAAAAAAGAACACAGCTGGAAGCATCACACTGCCTGACTTCAAATTATACTACAAGCTGACAATAATCAAAACAGCATGGTATTGATAGAAAAACAGACAGACCAATGGAATAGAACTGAGACTCCAGAAATAAACCCCTGTGTATATGAGCAAACAATTTTTGACAAAGGAGCCAAAAACATACAGTGGAGAAAGGAAAGCCTCTTCAATAAATAGTGCTAAGAAAATTGGAAAGCCACATGCAAAAGAATGAAACTAGATTGCTATATGTCACTATACACCAAAATTAACTGAAAATGGATTAAAGACATAAATATACGACTTGAAACAATAACTTGCATAGAAGAAAACATAGATACTGGACCTTAGATTTAGAGAGGATTTTATGAATCTGACCTCAAGGCAAGGGAAGTAAAAGTAAAAATAAATAAATGGGACTATATCAACTTAAAAATCTTCTGCACCACAAAAGAAACCATCAACAAAGCAATGAGGCGGCCAACTGAATGGGAGAAGACATTTGCAAACAACACCCTTGATAAGGGGTTAATATTCAAAATATATGAAGAACTCATACAACTCAACAACAAAAAAACAATCCAATTAAGAGATGGGCAGAGGACCTGAACAGATGCTTTTCCAAAGAAGACATACAAATGGTCAACAGACATATGAAAAGATGTTCAACTTCACCAACTATTAGAGAAATGCAAATCAAAACCACAATGAGACATCACCTCACACCTGTTAGAATGGCTATTATCAACAGGACAAGTAATAACAAGTGTTGGAGATGTTGTTGGGAAATAGGAACCTTCATACATTGCTGGTGGGAATGTAAATGAATTTCTTAATGAAAATAATCATATTAAAACTTCACAGCAAGTTTGAATAGCTCTAAAATAAAATGTTATATTGGGGGATTTATAAAAGCTTCAGGTTCTTGGATAAGGAAAGTAATAAAAACTGCCTTATCTAGTATCTTTACAGGCGATTAATATGCATAAATTAATATGCATAATTTATATCATATATATCACCAAGACATCAGCCTATACCTTGTGAGCAATCATTTGTATATACTGCAGGGAATACTGTAAGGTCCTAGTGTCTCTTGAACTCATTACCTGAAAACTATAATTTCTGAGATCCAAATGACCAGTGAATAATCAATATTACCTAAGGGCAAGTAATATTACCTGCCACTATGATTCTTAGACTTTGCTCTACTGGAGCAGTTCTTAAATTTTTTGAGTTAGAAACTGAGATAAGAAAGCTATGGGCTCTCTTCCTAGTAAAAGATATTTTGGATGTACTTGAAAGTTTTGCTCACAATTTCAGGAGGTTTATGGGCTTTATAAAACTAATCGATGTCTCACCAGGTTAAGAAATTGTGTTATAGAGAAATCTGAACACCATTTTCCCCAAAGATAGCCCTTTTTTGGACAGAATTTCTTCTCTATATTCTCAAATATGCTGGCACATTAATATTGAATCATCCTGAACTTAAGCAGACATTATTAATGTCTAAAAGAATCTGCCTTTCTCCTGTAGGCTAATTTTTTTTTTTTTTGATTCAGTTGACTGTATTGCAAAAATTGTTTTGCTTATGTTTGAAAATTACAAACAGATCTCTTAATTTCTGTGGCCTGTCATTATAAAGTCTCACTGGCTAGAGAGTTTTTTATTGTTTAGAATTTTCATTTTGTGTTTGTTTTTCGATGATATTTAAAGTCAAAGTTTCCATGGGACCCAGTGAGGTAAGACAAAGCTCTGTTAGAATTCCTTCCATGAGCATGGCAATACTATAACAAAGAGTTTCAAAGAGTTTCATAAATATTCCTCCAAAGGTTTTAATTAAGTAATTTGTTTATTCAGCATATTTTTGCTGCCGAGTATGTTCTGGGTGCTCTGCTAGATACTGGTCATGTAGTAGTGCGTAAGTTCAGACAGAACCCTGCTCTGATGTTACTTGCATACCTGTGGTGTTTATATACAAACCAGTAACTGCAGTTTGATGAATGGGAAAGAATCACAGGATAATTTAGATAGGTGAGGAAAGGATTCATTGGTCAAGAGATGTTTAACTTGAGGTTAAGATGAACATTTTGATTTAAATCAGAGTAAACATTGTAATATATAAGGCAATCCTATAATACAACAAGTAAAACATTTTTTTAAGTGCTCTGTTGAGCTCAGGGTCAAGCTCAGCAGCATGAACATCTACTAATTACATTTATAGTCTCCAAGTCGAGAAGATTGGTGGTCCTGGTGAAAAGGTGTCCCTTCAATGTTTTTATAAGTTCAGAAAATTGTGATGATCTTAAGAGAAGTAAGTTCTTCTTGAAAACAAGTTTGAGATTTGCATAGACCCGATGGGAAATCTGGTGTTTTTTTCTCTTTAGAAACCTTTACTTTGCCCAGATAAATGTAAGCTTTAGAGAAAAGGAATCCTGAAAAATATTTTAAGTGGTTCTAAATGCTTAAATATGCTCCAAAGAATCAATTTTAGGAAGGTTCTACTTCAGCTACGGATACTTGCCAAATTCAGTATTATTTGAGACGGCACTTAGACTGGTTTCTGATACAATATTTATAAACAGAATTTTATCTGTGTCATCAGAATATCTGTTTGTAATTAGGCAGCATGAAAAAGACTAGCCTTAAACAATAACTGTTACTTACAAAATTTATATCAGAAAAATCTTCCTCATTACTCTGCATTAAAAAGCATGGGAACTCCAAAAAAAGCAATGGTAACATAGCCCCATAAGACCATAACACAAAGAAAAAAATAATACAATGTCAAATAATTAAAAAAATGTTTGTCTGGGGCCTCTGAGGCAGTGGCATCAGGACTGTCAAAATTAGAAGAAACTTCATCTGCCCTTAGATACTGAAGAGTGGACTACAAACCCCAAAAGAAGTGATTGCTTTGAAATTTGTTTTATGAGTGAACATGGTTTAAATCCTGAGGTAAAATATTCAGAAGTTAAGCATTTCCTGGATCCAAGCCAGTGTTTCTCAAATAATATGAATAAGAAGCATGTAAACTAGATGTATCTTACTAAGATGGAAAAATGATTCTTTTTCAGAAAAACATATTAAACACTAAGTTTACAGAAAGTTCTTTTTTCATTTTCTCTGAATTTTACTTAAACTGTTGGTGTCTGCTATTGTGTATCAACACTGTACTCAACTATGAAATAGCATCTGAATCAGTACAAATTACATGGTTTGCTAGTAACTAAAAACATAATATTTCACGTTCTTTTATGAGAAGAGAAGTACTGTGACTTTGGGCACAATTTTGAGAATCATTGATCTGGAGCTCTAATAATCTCAGTCTGTCACACTCATGGTCAGGCAGGATGGAATCCCAGAATGGGATATGGAAGAACATTTATACAGACTTCATTTTTTTTGCCTAGGATGAATTTGTCTCTCTTCAGCTTAGGCAAATAGAAGCTATATCCAGGGACATTTTTATATCTCTAAACAGTGCACGTAAGCTTCTTTGGTCTGCATGATTTATGAGGAATTTTCTTTGTCTTTTCCTAATAAGTTCCTCAAGTTTTTATTCTGTGTAAAATCTGAATAAAGACAGCGGTTCCTAGGTTAAATCCAAGGCTATGATAGTTTCGGTAAGTTTGGCCCTCTCTTTCCTGGCTGGAGGCCCAATGGATACATTGAATAGCAGCCTATTCATGCCTTCTGATTAAACCAAGATCTGCTTCCTTCAAAAGAGACACAAGCACATGGGAAGAAAGCAGGAAGCTGTCTCTTTATTCACCACTCTGTAGTAAATTATCTCAGTTATAGGAGATTGCACATATTGCTACTACCAACCACTTCTTGGTCATCTCTTTGACTTTTGAGACCTAGCAGTGTCTGGCATAAAGGACATAGAAGAGTTTGAGTCACATTGTACATCTTTACAGTGAGTGACATCAGAGAATTTTAGTTGATTAAAATTGGGAAACAATGACACACTGGTGGTTCAGTTTTCCTTCCAACCCCTGAACGACTAGGTGCTCCTAGGTTACTGGATTTTGCTAAGTCTAAAATGGCTCACATTCTGTCCCAGTGGTTCTTTTTTTTTCTAGGCTTTTAAAAACTGACTCTGACTGATACATTGCATATTTAGATATTTGATAAAATTCTGTTTAAATTCAGCAACAAAGTTTTGGAGGTTATGGTAGATTCTTTAGGTAGTTTTGCACACTTCTTTCCTGAATCATTACATATTTATTTTACAATTACTACTCTTTTCCCTAATGTGTAACTTCTTCAGCCCCACCCCCACTTTTATCTCCATCTAATGCAAGTTGGATCTCCTAGCTGGGCAGACCCAGCACTAGACAGAAGGATTTGTCTGCTTTGTAATTCAGACAATTGCTGCCCTTACAAGTACCATTATAAATGGCAGCTGGGACTGGGTGAAGCAGACAGCCCAGACAGGCCCCTGACAGGTTATGACATTGCCCTTTTGTTCCTATGATGTCAATTTTTATTCCAGATTGAGACTATTTTCAATTAATTGTACTAGTTAATGTCTAAGAGGCACTATCAGTTATGTTAGCAATCGAGATACATTATGTCTTTTGTACTTTCATTATCTCTTAGGCATGTAATTCTGTTGGAAGGAAAAAAGTAATTAGGTTTGCTCAGAATGATTTATTCTTTACAAATATATTCACTTATTATTTCTGATTCTATTATTTCTTTTTTCAAGGAACAGAATCATGGCATTCATATTTAAAAAGATAAAAGCAGTATAAAAGACATATTTTCATAAAGTCCTCAGTGACATCATGATCTGAGTTTGTATTTGAATTATGCTTCCTGAATAATATGAAAACACTAATTTTTTCCTCTGTGCTGGATCTGTCTGGGAGGTGGTATAGTATGATGGAAACCCTATGTAATCATACAGCCCTAAGTTTAAATAATAACTCTGTTACTTTGTTGCTTTATAAATTTAGCAAGTTTTTCAGTCTATAAAATGGGGTTAATAATAGCTACCTTTCAGACTGTTGTGAGTATTATGTAACATAGCATCTATTATAGGCTTGGCAAGGTGCCTGGTAAAGTATTGAAATTAGTGTTCTCTCTCCTGTCCTCTCTCTGTTACTTCACCTTTACGAATCTTTCCAAAGATATGTTCCTATTTGGGCAATCTCTGATCAAGCCTGAGAAAATGGAAATCTATGACATGTCATTTGTTACATGATTATGTCTTATTTCAGTGGTTAGAATCTAGCCCAAGCCTGCGTACGTTGCAAACTGTCTGTCTTCTGTCTGTCTGTCTGTCTATGCACGCACGCACACAAACACACACACACACAATATATACACATGTAGAACTGTCTATTTTCTCAACACGAGTAATTTTAGAGCATCTAAAGAAAAAAATGGCTCAGAGGTGGTGATGATTAAAATTATCATTAACTGTATTGGCAAGCTCTGAACAAAGAGTACACTTGTGACCTGAGCTGTCTGTCCACAGGCCAGCCAGAGAGCAGAACTTCTTGGAGAACTAGCACTCACAGAACACATCACATCCATAGTACAACATAGCAGCTGTGGGACCTTGGGCAAGACGTTTTTGAGTCTCAGTCTGTTCTACATAACGAAGGCTTGGATTTAGGTGGCTCTTAAAAATTCATATTATTAAATTCTTATATCTGACAATATCCTTGGGGTTAGGGGAAAGTTAATTCGTATACCAAAAGTTATTGCATTATACAAATTTTTTGCTTTATATCATTTTTAAAATCATTTATTTGATCTTCCTGGTTGTATATATTCTAAGTGAATGAGAATTTCGTATAAAAATAAATCTTCCTCTACGTAAACTATGAAGGCAGATACGAGGTTTAAATTGGTTTAACTGAGAAAAAGTATTTAACTATTTGGTTTTATTTCCAATTTGTTTAGATTCTTTGACCTTTGAATTAAACTGTTTTTTTTTTCTAAGAAATCTTTTTTTGGTTCTTTTAAAATCACATTACAACTATCCTTGGGGGGAAAATGATTCCCTGTAGAAGTTTACTTCTACTAAACTCAGCTACGAATTAGCTAATATTTACTGCATGCAAAGTACTAAGTTGAGTACTGTAGAACATAGGAGTAAATGAAAGTAACTGCAATAAAACAGAATATTACTCAGGAGACATTCTAAAGTGAGATAATCCTATACATTTAGGATATTGAATTGCAGCATGGGATAGATCTGAGGATGACTTTAAACAGACATATAATTTTACACACACATTTTAATTCTCCTGCAATATATATATATATATCATTGTATTTTTATTATTTATTATATATTATATATAATCTTTATGTTATTGTGTATTATATATGTATTATATGTATATATATACTTACACAGACACATATAACTTTATTGAGGTATAGGTGATATAAAATAAGCTGCACAAAGTACAATTATTTATAGGGTACAGTTTGATGAATTTAGGCATATGGATAAATCCATGAAACCACCACCATAATCAGGATAATGAATACATCTGTCACTGCCAAAGGACCCCTCTGTGTCCTTGGCCCCTCCTTATCTCATCCTACCACACCCACAGGAAATCACTGACCTATTTTCTATCAATATAGAATATAGTTTGTATTTTTTAGACATTTGTAAAAATTGAATCATACAGTACATACTCTTTAATGTCCACCTTTTTTCACTCAGAATAATTAATTATTTTGAGATTCATATATGCTGGAATATGTATCCAGAATTTATTCCTTTATATTGGTGAATACTATTCCATTGTACGGCATCTGAAGGGGAACATCATTTCATGTGCTTATTTTCCAGTTGTTCCAGCACCATTTGTTGAAAAGATTATCTTATCTCCATTGTATTGTTTTTGCTCCTTGGTCAAAGATCAGTTGACTGTAATAAATGGGTCTATTTCTGGGTACTTTGTTTCATTTCATTGATCTGTTTGTCCATTCTTTCACCAATACCTCCTTGTCTTGATTTCCATAGCTTTATAGTAAGTCCTGAAGTCAGGTAGCATTAATCCTCCAACTTTGTTTGCCTTCTATATTGTATTAGTTATTTTAGATCTTTTGCTTCTCCATATGGACTTTAGAAGCAGTTTTGTAGACATCTACAAAATAACTTGCTGGGATTTTGATTGAGATTGCATTGAATCTATAGATCAACTTGGGAAGAACTAACTTCTTGAGAATAATATTGAGTCTTCATTTCCACGGACTTGTAATATCTCTACAACTATTTAGTTCTTTGATTTTTCATCAGTTTAATAGTTTTCCTCGTATGTATTTTGTAGTTTTCAATGAACACTTTTGAGTTTTTTCTAACAGATTTATCAGTATTTTGTATTTTTTGTTATTTTATTGATATATAGTATTGTATTCCAATTTCAATTTCTGATTGTTTGTTACTAGCACAAAATCATACAATTGATTTTTTTCCTTGATTTTTCTTTCACAACTTTGCCTAACTTCCTTATTAATTATAGTAGGTTTTGTTGTTGTTGTTGTTTTTTAAATAGATTCTATTGGATTTTCAGCTTAAACATGTCATCTATGAATTAGTGCTGGCTAGAATGTTGTATTGCCTAAAACCTCCTGAACCACTATAGTATTAAATTGAAATGGTAAGAGGATATGCCAATGTCTGTCTCCTGATTTTAGGATAAAAGCTACCTTTCACCATTAAGTATAATGTTTCTTGTAGGTTTTTTGTAGATATTCTTTATCCAACTGAGAAAGTTACCTCAAATAACTCCAGTTACAATCTGAGGATTCAAGTTATACAAAAAAATTTTCTCTAATTTAATGTAAAGAAATTAAATTAGAAATTTAAAACAGAAAGATCTTTAGAAAATCTCAAAATATTAGATAACAAAGGATACTTCAAAATAACCTAGAAATGTGCCTTGATATGAAATCTACTTCATATTATATAGCCACTCCAGCTTTCTATTGTTACATATTAGAATTGTACATCTTCGTATACATTTTAAAAAATATTTTACTTTAGACTTACTCATGTCTTTGTATTTAAAGTATGCTACTTTTAAGTGGTTTGTATAGTTAGTTCTTGCTTTTTGGGGGAGGGAGGTTATCCAGTCAATCCCAGGTTTTTAATTGGTATAGTTAGATCATCTTAATTTAATGTGACTAATTTTGTTTTGTATTTGTCCCATATGCCCTTTGTCCATTTTTAAAAATTTTATGCATTATTTTGAATTCTTTGAGTGTTTACATGATTTAATTTTTTCATCTGTCTTAGTCGTTAACTTCTCATTTTGTTACTTTACTGGTTGTTATGGTTTACAATACACTTCGTCCACTTTTCACAATCTACCTTCAAGAGACTTTATGTCACTAAACATATTGTGTAAGAATCTCATAATGAAAACTTCCTTTTCTCTTCTTCTCCAACCTTTAGCTACTGTGGTCATACATGTTACTTTTATAAATTCCACACTGCATTGTTAATATTTTTGTTCAAATTGTCTATTTATCTAGTAAGATTTAAATAATATGAAAAAGCTTACATACTTACTCATGAAGTTCTCATCCGCAGTGATTGTTATTCTTTTGTACAGATTTATATTTCCATCTGATATCACTTTCCTTCTGCTCGAAGCACTGCATTAACATTTATTGTAATGTGGGTCTGCTAGTGATAAATTCTTTCAGCTTTTGTGTATCTAGGAAAGTATTTATTTCACCTTAATTTATGAAAGATATATTTGCTAGGTATAAATTTGCATACCTGGGTACTTTGTATGAGATACTAGACATTGTACCTTATTTGGTGTTGGATAGTTTTGTACTCCTATAAATATTCTTGAGGGTTTTCCTGGAGCACTGTTAAGTTACATGGAAACAGTGATTGTTTTGTATATTGATTTTAAGTTTTGTTTGGTGGACAAAACAGCATTTAATCTAAGGGTAATTTTTCTCCACAACTAACATAAGATCCCTCTGAGTACTCTCCAATATCCTGTGATTTACATATTTCACAGGCCGAATGGTAGGAAGAAGCACTAATCTGGCCCTGTTTGACACTGGATGTAGTTCCCTCTTATCTTTTTAGTTCTCTAATTACTACGTAGTTTCTTTACATGCATACATTGATGAATACTCAAGGGGACCTCTGAATATCTCTGTTATTCTCTTTGTGCACCTTCTGTGTGAAACCCCTTGATCTCCCAGACTCTCAGCTTCATCTGTTAATTTAGGAAGTTCACTGGGCTCCATCTGCATCCTAACCCCCATATCTTAACCTAGAACGTTTCTGAGGGGAGTAGCTGGGGCAATGGTAGGATTCACCTTACTTTGTTTTCCATTTTTAAGATTTGCTATCATTTATTACCTCATGTACAATATCTTGAAAGGCATTTTTTCATAGATGATGTCTGGTTTTGATTTAGAAGAAAGGCTAAATCTATTTCCTGTTTCACTATTTTACCTAGAAATAAAAGTCCATTTACTTGTATTTTAACATTTTTATGTTGATTACAAGTAGTGTCCCTAGTTTGTAGAACTGATATCAACCAAGTTTTTATTGCACTATTAGGCCATCCAGTTTCAAGATTCTTTTCTTTCTCTAACATTTTACTCTTATTGAGTAACACAATACACTCGCTGTCTCCACTGAACTAACTCTCTCTCTCTCTCTCTCTCTCTCTCTCCATTTGTCTCTTCACTAGGTGTACTCTAGCCATATTAGCTTGCTAAATGTCAGAGACCTCTCCCACACTGCCTGCTCTTTCTGGAATATCTTGAAACCAAATTTTCACCTAATTAAATTCAACCCCTCTGAGTCTCGGCTTAATTATCAGGTTCTGAGAAAGGCCTTTCCTGACCCATTGCTTTCTCATTATTCCCATACTATTTTCTATTAAGACTCCCTTTTTTTGTAATGTCATTTCTAATTTTATATTCACTTTTTTGTTTATTCACTTAACAAATATCTCTCATTTGAGTTTCTCTCTACAGCCAGTGATTTTATTTGCCCTTCCCCCTTGTGGGCCTGATTCTCTTAATGTACTTTAAATCTAGCAGGAAAGATAAACACTAACAATGTCTAACTTAAAAAGTGCAATGAAGGAAAAAAATTTTAGATGATACAGGAGCTAATGAAGAGGAGACCTAATATTTCTGTGTTAGGCTTTTCTGAGACTAGTAGTTAATCTGAGACCTGAAAGATGAGTAACAGCAAGCAAGAATGATTGAGGAAAAAAAAAAAAGAGAAGGAATTCCTATATTTAGCCTGGGGAAAAGACATTTGATGTGAAAACAGGGTGGGGCTAGAACAAAGGAGATAAGTAGTGCAGCTGCTTCGGTGTGTTTGAATTGTTGCCAGGTCAAAGAGGAATTTATCTTAATCTCCATTGCTTTGGATTTCAGAGGTAAGACAGGGGAGTTAGGGTGGTAATTAAAGTCAGGATATTTAGACATACTCTTAGGGAGATCTAACATCTGAAAGTTCCGCAAAACCAATTCCCCTGAAAAGGATGCAAATTCTCTGAAATTGGAGGTGCTTTAATGTCATATGACCATTTCTTAAAGGAATAAATCAGTATATTTCTGCATTAGTTCAAAATATAATATTCTGTTCACAAGTATCCTGAAATATAATTTATGCTGGTACTTAGACTATCAGTTGAATTCATTCATTTATTTATTCAATGATTATGTAATGAATACATACTATAAATCAAATTATTGTTCTAGGTACTAAGTGAAAAGAGGTGTTTAAAATAGTCCTGGTCTCTATCCTTAGGCTGAAATCTAGGAAATATATCAGTCCAGATATTGCAGCAAGACTTCACATTCAATATTCTTCATCCGAGAATTGTTTTCTTTGTGTTCCTCAAAGTGGCTTCCAGTACTGAGCTTTCCTTAAACGAAAGAAACAGTATATGAATGAATATTAGATATAAATAATTCTCACAGTTCTTTTATCTGGAACTTTTCCTTACACTCCTTCCTTTTACCTTGCTAACTAGTATTTATCCTATGACTTGGATCAGGTGTCACCTCCTTGAGAAAATATTCCCTAGACAACTGTCAATACTCCTAGCAGTTTACTGTTTCCTCCTCTGTGGTCAGCGCTGGCCCAAGACAAATGGTTATCCTGGGCAGCATGGTTTGGCATTACTTAAAAACAAACTCTTTAAATTTTTGTTCAACTTTTATTTAAAGATAGGAATGATATAGACAGATAATACTTCTCATACTCAGTGACTTTTTTTCCCTTTAATTGCCACCAACCCCTACTTTGGCCACAGTCTAAGCATTTATTTATACTACTCAAAATTGCACCAATTTAAAAAGCTTTAATTTTGTAATCCTCCAACCATAGCCTCCATTGTTTTGGAGATTAGCTTCCAAATTATTTATATTAAACCTCTTCTGCTATCCAGAATTCTATAGCATCCAGTTAATTGTCCCAAGTATTTTTTTTTTACCCATCAGCCTCCTCTTCTTCACTTCTTATATATCTAGCATACATTCTATAGTCCACCGTTTCAAGCAGTTTTCTTATCTCTATATTTCCTTGCCCTTTTACCCAGGAAATTGTCACTCTTGAATAAATACAATTCTCTCCTAGGGTTTCTTGTTCCATCCTCCTGAAATTCACTTAAATAAAACTGCACAATGAAGCAGGTATGATTCATGACTATCTGTTTTAACTGTCTCAATAGGGTCTGGCAGAATTCTTGTTTCTCTATTTAGCTGTCTTTTCTACTTTCTGAAATTGGAGGTGCTTAAATGTCATATGACCTTTTTCATTCTCTTTAAACCTTTTTCATTCTCTTTAAACTTCTAATACCTTGCCTTGTTTTTAGCAATTTCAGCAATTGAAACATTTTCTATTTTGCAAGAATAAGTGGAGGCCATCATAGGGGGCCTATTTCAACTTTCTGTTTCTAAATTTATAAATCTTCTTGTACCCCCACTATCATTTTCTCTTTTCTATGTGTTAAAGGACATGTTCCTCCTCTAAACTCCATGTTATGAATCTCATTCTTTTCTGTGTTTTTAGGCAAATTTGCTATCAGCTAGCCCCTTTATACCTTTGTGTGTGTGATATTATTTACCTTTCTGTTGGATCCTTAACATCAACATTTAAACACATTTTCCCATCATCAAAAAACAAAAACAAAAAAATTCCCTGGATTTTCTCAACCCTTTTGCTACCATTCAAACTCTCTCCATCCCTTTATAGTCAAACATCTAAAAAAATACTCATTTTTATTTATCTCCTATTAATTTCTCAGTCCACTCACTTCTGACTTCTACAACTCAATCAAAACTACTTCTACTGAACTATTCAGTGACTCCTGTGTGAATTATACCAGTAGATACTTTCAGTCCTCACTTTATTTGACTTTTCGCAGTTCTATATGTAGTTGGTCATATTCTATTTCTTGAAGTACTTTGGCTCCTTAACACTAAGTGCTTCTGTCCCACTTATACTTTCCCTAACCTCTCCTACCTCTCTGATCACTCTTTAGTTTCCTCGTTTTATCCTCCTCTTTTTGTGAATGTTATATGTTGAATATCCTTATTGCTTTGTCCTTGGCCTTTTCTTATTTCCTTTCCCTCCCTTCTTTTCTCTTCTCTCTTTTCTTTTTATAGTTTCTACCTTGACAACTTAATCCACTCTTGTCATTTTGATTCAGTATATATACTAACAACCCTAACTTCATAATATTTATAAGGTAACATATATTATGTATTCCAAATATACCTATTAAGATTTAGATCTCTGTATCCAAATGCTATTCAACATTTTTGGGGGTGTTGCATAGGCAACACAATTCATTATTCCAAGTTGAAGTATTTACCCTTCTTTTCCAAGTGGCCATTCCTCTGCTGTATCCAGCTTAGTATATGTTATGTATATCTACTACCTGCCAAAGCCTGAGAATATGGAATGGCCTTTGAAGTCTCACACTTCTTCAATGCTAATCTTGAAATTAATCATAATTTTGGTATATCTTAGTTTCCAAATATATCCAAAAGGTATCAATTTATTCCCCTTTTTACTATAAGACTTCTATTAAAATCACTGTCATTTCTCTCCTATCTGCTATAACAGTCTCTGATCTAGGCTCCTTATATCCATTATTGTCACTAATATTCTTCAATGATAGAATAATGTTTTATAAGGAAAATCGATCGCTTTGCATCTTTACTTAAAATCCCGTATCTCTCCCTATATATCTTTGTTCAGAGTCCAAAATTCATAATGAGTTTGTTTTTAAGGCTACAAATAAACAGATCTTGCCTACCTCTCCAGTTCATTTTGTGCCACTTTCTCTCTCACACCCTGTGCTCTAGCAACACTGGCTTGGCTTTAGGAAATGACTTAGGCCAAGAACTCTATTCTACCACAGGGAATTTGCTTGCTATTTCCTCTGTGTGGACTTCTCTGCTCACTCCTTTTATCCTTCAGGTCTCAGCTTAAATGTTTTTTAGAGAGGATTTTCTAGCACTTTAGACTAGAATAGGTTTGTTTATTTTATATCTTATAGCATTTGTTTACCTTTCTTGATAGCACTTCCCACAAACGCAATTAATTATTTAGTATTTTAATTATTAGTACAGTCTTTGTCTTTCCACTTGGCTGTAAGCTCCAGAAGTACAGGGATCATGTCTATCCTGGTTACTTATCTTCGACTTTGATCTAACATGGTGCCTAACACAAAACAGATTGCTCAGTTAATGTGTATTAGATGAGCTTTTAATGTTATAGGATGGATTGAAAAATTTATAGAATCACAAAACTCTACAACCAGAAAATACCTTAGTAATCTTTTAGCCCATGCTGCTAAAATTATAAATTAAAAATTTGAAGCTTAGAAGGGTAAAATTACTTGTCTAAAGTAAAAAAATAAAATAAAATAAAATTTAGTAGTAGAGCCAGGAGGTGGTGGAACCCAAGTCTTCTAACTCCAAATTCATTGCTCTGCGCAAAATATCAAACTGCCTCCCTAACATAGCATTTTCAGTTTTACAATCTGACTTTTTACTTACTGAATGAAACAATATCATATCCAGTACTAATGAGCTTGAAGGAGGAAACACAATGTTATAATCAACAGGAAAATGAGTGGCGGTTTTTCCTTCCATTGTGTTGATTATTGCAGCCCAGTTATACTATTCCTGTGTATTCCACTTTTTCTTTTTTTTTTTTAGTGTTCTGTTAGTAACCATATTAATGAATATTGCCACTTAGATAATTATAAAAAATATAATTGGATGCTTTTTTGGTTTAGATTAAGTTTGTATAGGAGAGGTTATTTGAGAACTTATTTCTCTGTGACCTCATAATAGATTGTAATACTGCATTGTAGTATGGAATTTGCCACTGAAAATTTATCTGTGAGATGATAAAAATATAAGAAGGAAGTTTTAAATCTTCTACAAACAAGCACATCTCCACTCTTACCAAACTCTTAGTCTACTCTTTTTCTAGATTTTTTATTAAAATAAATAATTAGAATTTTCTAGGACAAATAAGTAGAGATCAAGGGCATTTTTCATTCTAATAGGATAGATATGATGACTAGCAGTTCGATTCAAATCGTGATGAGAATGCACAGGACTAGACATTGGGAAAACAACTCTAAATAGGTAAAGGAGGCAGAATTAATGATTATTTAAAAAGCTATTTGAATCATACAATCATTTCTACTTTGCTATTGTCATTATGTGAATTATTGAACTCATTTATGGAAGAAACATGCATTGCTTACCATGTCAGACAACAGAATAAATATGAGAAATACGAAGATTAAGATACAGTCTCTTATCAATAACTTAAGATGTAATGAAAACATTTAGACTGTTAATGTAGCTATGTTTCTCAAGATCAAAAATATTTTTTCATTATCAATCCATATTTTGTAATCCAATAATAGTACTTAGGGTGTAGACTAAGCTATGGTAACATAAAAACTCAAAAATACAGTGAATCTATCAAGGTATTAGATTTTTTTCCCTCTTAGATAGGGGTTTATCCAATCTTGGCTAGCAGGGATTTTGCTCCAGGAGATCATACAGGGGACACAGTTACTCCTATTGTGATGCTCTTCTAGAGCATAGCCCTCATTCTCCTGGAAAAAAAGAAGGCAGTTCATTGTCTATCTTTGTTCCAGTCCTATGAAAGAGGAAAGGGAAAGGAAATAAAATGTAAGCAATTTCCTATTTAATGAGTATAATTAAAAGGCTTAGCACATTACTAACATCTGTTTGTCTAGAACTTAGTCTCCTTTCTCCTACCTTAAAGGTAGACCAGCAAATGCAGTCTCTATCTGGCTAGTACAATGCTTAGCTAAAACTCTGTGGGGGGAGGGGAGCTTCTATTAATAAGTGGACTAGAGGAGAATGAATACACATGGACAATTAGCAATCTTTGTCACAGTTTTGTCTTCTAGCCACCTAGGTATCTATGCATCCTCATCTTTCCTCACAAATACACTCAAAACTTTTATAAGGCAGTTTACCTAAAATCTTATCAGGTAATCCTATCTCATACAGCTGAAAATCCAGGACTAGAACATAGTATAGTCTTTTCTATCAGGTCTAGAAGTAGCACCTTATGATCTGGTAACTCATCAACTAAGCACAAGTTATATGTCTTGCCTGACTCTAATGATAATGATAAAGTAGAAAAATGATAACTGAATTAAATGCCCCAGTTGTGATATCCTGAGGACACATCACCTGTGGAAGATTCCAGTCAAGAATACATATGATGGAATATTATTCAGCCACAAAAAGGAAGAAAATTCTGACATTATACTACAACATAGGTGAACCTTGAAGACATTATGTTAACTAAAATAAGCCAGGACAAATATATGATTCTACTTATATGAGGTACCTAGAATAGTCAAATACGTAGAGAAAGAAAGTAGAACGGTGGTTACCAGGGACCAGGGAGATGAGAAAGTGGGAAGTTATTGTTTAATAGGTATAAAATTTCAGTTTGGGAAAATAAATAAGTTCTAGATAGACGATGGTGATGGTTGCACAATGTGAACATACTTAATACCACTGGACTGCGCACTTAAAAATGGTTAAAATGGTAAATTTTAAGTTATGTATACTTTACCGCACTATTATTTTTTTTTTACTTAAAAAGAGAAAGAAAGAAAAATTTACCCTTTCAGAAATGTAAAAAAAGGAAATTTCAAAGTAGTTTTTGGTCCATAGCAAATGTTAAACTCTCCTGGACTTCAGCAGGAATTGTGAAACCTTCCTGCTGGTGGAGTAAATTCCTTGGTTAGTCCGTCTGCATAGCTCTGAAATATCTCCCTTGTTCATTGTTCCCTTTGGCTTTGGTCCTCTGTGTCTGGGAAGTTTACCACCCGCATTACATTAGAAGAGGCAAGAGAGACTGTGCTCCCTACCTGGGGCAACTTTAGAGCACTGAGTATTGAGTTAGATTTACCAATCATAGGCTCTTATACATCGGACTTGTGAATTCTCATGTTATAAAATCCCCTCAAAACCTTAGCAGGCTTCTCGTCTATTTGCTTCTAGGCAGTGCCATGCGGAATAGCCACACTCAAATACCTCTTTTGGAAAATTTCTTTAGAGCCTATTGACTCTCATTTTTAATTTACTGTCTTTTGTACTCTGCTCATCTCTCTTTGCCTTAATATACTAACCGCTCACTACCTTAGCGCCATTTGAAACTAAAGTCTTGGGAACTTGGTTGAGAAGCCAATAATCTTAAACTCATCATTGCTCCTGGACTGGCTCTGATGACAATCTTATACCACGTTCTTTGAGGGGATAGAAGCAGCTGACTTTCCAACCTTTTAAAGTCCAAAATTAATAGCATTTTAATCCATTAAATTGCATTTTTACAGGTAGAGAGATTCTCCATTAGCATAGCTATATTCCCTTCCATCTCTATTTGCAAATGGGCCACTTCTTATCTAAATTTATCTCATGTTTCTTGCAACACTTTGCTAAAAATTCCAAATAACAGCCAATATACACCAAAATCTGACATACTTTTCGCTCTTATTTCCCTAGAGCTGCAAGGTTGGTAGTAATGTGCTCTGTTCCCAAGTTAGCATAGATTTTCAAGCCCTATAACAAGGGGCACCTATTTCTAGCCTGAACATGGTCCTCTCTACCTGCTTTAAAACTTGCTAAACTAATGCCGCATATTTTGATTTTTATGATGATGATATCTCACCTCCAGCTAAGCTAAGCAGATGATACCTAAAATACGGTATCTCAAATAAAGCAGAATTTTAATTTTTTTCTTTCACAACAGTCAAGAAGTAAGCCACATTGGGGCGATGGGTGGCTATGATTTACCCCTAAGGTTATCCAGATTTTTAATGTCTTATTTCTTCGCCATCACTCAAAGTATTGTCCTCACTTTTCATGTTCGAAGCATATTTCCAGCCTATGGGAAAGGAGAAGAAAGCAAGTGGAATGCAAGCAACTTTCTTTGTAATAGACGTACATATTCCTTTTGTTCACACTGCATTTGTAGAAGCATTAATGCCTACTTCTGACTACAAGAGAGGCTAGGACAGCTATGATTCAGCTGAAACTCAGAATGATTTATTACTAAAATGAAAAAGAAGAGACTAGTGGAAGATTTGCAGACTCTGCCCCTCCAGTAAAATCCATTGATTTGATAACACTCGAGTAGCAATAAATAAATAAATAAATAAATAAATAAATAAAATAAAAAAATTCAGTGTGAAAAATGAGCACATGTAAGTTTGAACTAAGGACTGTGACAGACCAGAGGAGGTATGGTGCTGCCTTCAGGGAGAGTCTGATTCAAAAGAGAATCCAGAAATAAATATTAATGGTACTTGGAGAGAAAAACAGAGGGTTTAGGATGCAAACTTTCCTTTTAATGAAAAGCTTTAACTGTAGAACATGAATATGGAACTCTAAGATATAAGATCATTGTTTTTGTTAACATCTGATCTCATAAAATATTTTTCCAACATATTCATTACTTACAATTAGCAAAGCTATACATAATTGCATATGTACATACAGACATTTAAGTAGCTATATGGATATATAAGAGTGAGTCAATATGTGAGGATGAAAATAAAACATACTTTAAAATGTCCAGTCTCAAATTCTTGGAGAGTAAGAAAAAATTTTGCCTGAAGGTTAAATTGCATGGAAAATTGTTGAGGAGGATGTAGACAAGAAAGAAAGGTCAATTTCTCTCTCTCTCTCTTTTTTTTTTATATTCCCGAACTTCTTTTTAATCAATTCTAACCTAAAATCTTTACTACAGTCTGAGCAATTAGAACAGGATTTGGTGAGTGTCGACTTTTCGTTTTGAAAATAACCTAAACTGTTATCGAATACTAGGTTTTTATTCATTCATTTATTCATTAAATATATTTTGAGCACTTACTCTGTGCCAGGCTGTAGGTAATGAAGAAAAGTTACCTGTCTTCAAAGTGCTTACACGATAATTGGAAAACAACATAGAAAATACAACATATGCATCCGGAAAACTGCTCTGAGAGAAGGCTGCACAGTGGACATAGGGTCACAAGGAAGAGGTTCCTGATCCAGCTGGGAAAAATCCATGTAGGCCTCTACAAGGAAAGAATACTTGTCTTGAATCTGAAGTGTCATTAGCTATGGTGTGCCAGGAAGCAAGAATAACATGTACCCATGGATGAAGATGTGAGAAAACAGGATTTATTTGGGGAAGAAAAATAATTAAAGAAGTACAGAATACCATATTAGTGTAGAAAAGGAAATATCAGTGTGTAAATATTATTGAAAGAGAAGTTGAGAAATCTATTCTCCTGGCTTTCATTTCTTTAACTCAAAATAATGACTAAGCACCTACTCAAGTTCCAAGTCCTATAGTTGGCTCTAGGGAAATACAAATGAGCAAAACAGATATGTAATTTATCTTTAAGAGAGTTAACATTTTATGACAGAAATAGGCATTAATCAAATAAGCTCATGAATGAATATATAAATACAAACTAGGACTGTCTGTCCACTCAGGCTCTACGAAGGCCCAGTGGACTGGATGGGTGGTTGGGGGAGGGGAGTGGTGAGTTGAACTCAAAAGGCTGAGAAAAAGGCTCCAACTTTCTCTCTAATAAATCAGGTGAAAATTACGATGCTTTCCAAAACCCTTTCCTATCGTAATGTTTTTATGACTCTAAAACTCATATCATTAACATGGATTCTAATAATTGTGGCTTAAGATATTTATGGCATGTTCAGAAAGTAAAATAGACTAGAGAAGAAGTCCAATCTTATTTCCTCAATATTTCAAAGCTGTTTGAGGATGCAACCAGAAGCATGGAAGCAGGTGTTAAGAACATATTTTGGCCATCTGGGGCACTTCTATTTAAAACTTTAAGAACAATAAAATTACACAAACATCAGGAATTATTCTGTTAATGGTTACGTTCAGGAAATGCCATGCAATAAAAAGGACAAATAATATCATAAACAATAGACAAGACAGTCTTTGAGAATGTACACTGTCTTGGTAGTGCAAAGGTCCATTGGTAAATCCCTACATACCTCAGATGATTGGGGAAAGTTGACAACCATAGTTCCATTTGAAGTCTAAATTATTACAGCTTTAAACACATGATAATCCTAGTTCAGAAATGACTACATGGGGTAGAGGAAGGACCAGAGGTATTGGCTTCTGGGTATCTACTACTTAATGCCTTAGTGACTTTGGACAAGTTAGTTATTGTCCATGTGTCCCAGTTTCTTCAGGTATAAAATTAAAATAAAGGTAAGAATGGCCCTAATAGAAGATATTTGAGGATCAAATAATGAAAGACAATCTCGGGGGTGGAGAGAAAGAAATGAGTTTTTATGGAAGCCGAAGGTAGTACCTCTTATGATTTTTTATAAAAATAAATTTTCTTTCATAAACATGAAATGTTTGATATTTTTGTTTTTAACTTTAGAAATAGTCTTTTTTTGCAGCAAAAATTTGAATAGGATCATTTATGTTGGTTTTCATTTTTTTTTTTCTTTTTGAAATATTTTCGGTCTATTAAATCCAAAAGTTTGAAGAAGTGTTCTATGCAGTCAATTCTAAACAAGAGTTCACTATTATTCAGTTTTATTCAGGAAACTTTTATTGAGCGTCTTTAGTTCAGCATTTTTAAATTGTCTTCACATTTGTAAGCCTTATTTTCCAACAAAGTATCTGATACTTGAGGGCATAAGAACCTCTCCAGTTGCTTCAGCATTTCTTAAGGAGCTGCCTTAGCCCTGTGA
Source organism: Rousettus aegyptiacus (assembly GCF_014176215.1). NCBI lineage: Eukaryota > Metazoa > Chordata > Mammalia > Chiroptera > Pteropodidae > Rousettus > Rousettus aegyptiacus. The sequence continues at coordinate 64,445,919 of NW_023416308.1, forward strand.
GTGCACGTAGACATTCCTGAATAACTGAGTCAGATGGTCGTGTACACTTGTTTTTGTATAGAAATGACAATGAGTCATTGTCTGGAACTTGTCCCCAGACTTGTGAGTGTGAAGCTTTTGGGCCATTTCTTATTGGTTCCCCCGGGGGTCTGGCCCTTCTCTGAGTGGAGCCCTGATGGACGTGGTGCAGTCTCCTTTTCTCTTTAGTGTAGCTGCCCATTGCTTGGACCTCTAGGACTGTCTGTCCACTCTATCAACTTGCTGTGTTCTGGGACAGAGTTTTCCTATTTTCTCCTTTTCTGTTCATAAGAAAAATACACAGATTCTTTAAATTTGGGTTTAATACTAATCTTTCCTGATAAAGATTAAGAAATCTTATGAGTTCTATCAGGCATGGTTCCTGGTCTATAATTTTTGACTTCTTGACAGAACTGATGACTTTTATTTATTTTTAATTAAATTACAGTTGTTATACAATATTATGTTAGTTTCAGGTGTACAACATAGTGATTCTACATTTGTATACCTTACAATGTAATCTCAATATGCCTCGTAACCCTCTGCCATCATACATAGTCATGATATTTTTGACTATATTCCCTGTGCTATACATTACATTCTGTGTTATTTATTTTATAACTGAAAGTTTGTACCTTTTATTCCCTTTCACCTTTTTTACCCTTTTCCCCCACTTCCTTCTCTCTGACAACCATCAGTTTGTTTTCTGTATCTATGAGTCTATTTCTGTTTTTATTTTTTAAGAGTCCACATATAAGTGAAATCATAATATTTGTCTTTCTTTTTCTGACTTCTCTCACTTAGCATAACACCTTGTAGATTTACCTATGTTGTTACAAATGCAAAATTTCATTTTTTTTCCCTTAAAGTGAATTTTCTCAAAAATCCTACTTGAGGGCTGCCATATATAATCAGGGAAAGAAAATTAACATCAGTTAAGTTAATTTAGGTGCTATAGCAGGCTGAGTAACAACCACCCAAATATATCAGGTCCTAATCCCAGGAACCTGTAAATGTTACTTTATAAGGAAAAGATGTTTTTGCAGATGTGATTAAGTTAACGATCTTGACTTGGGGAGATAAACTTGGCTTATCTGGGTGGACCCTAACTAAGTACAATCACAAGTTTTCTTATAAGAGAGAGGTCTGCTTTGTGATTTGATGTACACACAGATAGAAGAGGAGGTGGCAACATGACCACTGAGACAGAGACTAGAGTGATACAGTTACATATCAAGGTGTGTCAGTAGCCACCAGGATTGGAAAAAGTCAAGGAACAGATTCTCCCTTAAAATCTTAAGAGTGTGGCCTTGTCAATGCTTTGATATTGACCTGATGGTCAGATTTCAGACTTCTAGCCTCTAGAATATATATATATATATACACATTTCTGTTGTTTTAAGCCATTAAATTTTTGTAATTTGTTACCACACCCTCAGGAAGTTAATACAGGTGCCCACTTATCTCAAATGCATATCCTATGACCTGTGCTGTAGGTGATACCATCCTTTCTGCTAGTTAATTCTCAAGCTGAGCAGAAACTTATATTACTTATATTACTAGAAAGTTACACTTGAGAAATGAGTTTGAGAGGCACAGAAAAGACAATATACTTAACTGCTATTCACTCAGTAAACATTCTGTAAATTCTTGCTATGTATCAATCTTTGTTCTAAGTCCTGCATTAAAAATCAGTAAGACAGGATCCTTGTCCTGATTGAGGGGAATTAGACACATACGTACAATGAAACTGTGTGGAACGTGACGTAATGATCATAGTCATGGGGTATTGTCAACACACTGAAGAGTGCACAGATGACAGGATAAGTCTGCGTGAGCATGGAGGAAAGATGGGTTAGGAAAAGCTTCATGAGAAACTTATGCTTCTGAGCTGACATGCGTAGGAACAGATTAATAAAGCAAGTAGAAGGGGTGAACATTTATTGATCTTTACTCATGGATTCCATATTTTGAAGGACACTGTTTACCAAAAAAGAAAATTTCTGTGTTTATTAAGTAATAAATGATAGCTCAAGAGCATCTCTAACTGCCAACTAGAGTTTATAATCAGATGATCCAAGAGCAAAGGTATTTGTCATTTTTTTTTCCTATGAAGTCTTTTCCTGATTAAGTGTGATTTATTATTATTATTATTATTATTTTTGGAATACTGACATAACAACAGAACCTTCTCCTCATTGCTTTCAAGGACAGCCTTTCCTATCTTGGTAAAGATAATACTAACTACTTACACTAAAAAATCTGGCCTAGAGAAAGTTTTATTGATGAAAACCAATAATGAGCATTCCTGCATAACAAGGGAATAGTTCTGTCTCCTAGGGACAGCTTGCAGTATTGTTTCCTTGTAAGGCAATGCCAACAATCAGATCCTGGGCTCCTTATACAGAGCTCCTATAAGATAATAGTAGTAAATATAAAAATCAACATTTGTATAACATTCTGTCATTTTACAAAAGGGTTTCACTAAAGTGTTTGAGTATGCGTAGTTTGAGCCAGAAGTAAATCCTGTATTACCATTTCAGGCAAGTGTCTTTTTTTTAATTGATTTTTTTCATCTTTATTGTGATATTAACATAATATTTTTCTAACTTTATTGAGATATAATTGACATATAACATTGAGTAAGTGTAAAGTGTACTATGTGTTAATTAGATACACTTATATACTGTGAAATGATTGTGTTAGGTACCACTTATATCACCTCGTATAGTTGCAATTTATTTTTTGTGGTGAGAAGATTTAAGACCTATTCTCTTAGCAACATTCAAGTATACAATACAGTACTGTAAACTATAATCATCATGCCATACACTAGATCTCCAGAAGTTATTCATCTTATAACTAGAAGTTTGTACTTTTTGACCAATATCTCCCCATTTACTCCATCCCCTTGAAATCAAGGATTCTTATGACTTTGATAGTTTAATTTTAAATCCTAGCTCTAGAAATCATATATATATATATAATCCTAGCTCTAGAAATCATATATATATATATGAACTCTCTCTCTCTCTCTCTCTCTCTGTTTCTGTCTCTCTCTCTCTCTCTCTCTGTCTCTCTCTCTGTCTGTCTGTCTCTCTCTCTCTCTCGATACCTCAGAGACCTAGCTTTTCCTCTGGATAATCAGTAACCCCAAAAGTAGCAGAAAACAGAAACCTGGACTTGACTAACGATCACATGGTCCAGACCTCTGGCAGGCTAAAGATAATGTCTTGACTTAAGTTATGTTTCAGCTCCTGAGCCCTGAGGTGGAACGACCCCTCTGGCTACTTTCGCATGAGACCAGACACAGTGACTCTGGGAAAGACCTCAGAACTGTCCTCAAGACCTGAAGAAATGATTCAGTCTCCTTACCCAAACTAAAAGAAGGGATTCGATTGCTTATATACATCAAAGCCAAATGAGATATGGACAGGAGTTTTCTACAAAAAAAGTAAAAGTTTATTATTTAAGAAAATGGCGCTAAGCCTGGAGACATAGGGGAGCTAGTGCTGACATACTGACATACCTGGCTCCCTGATGGCCTCTAAGGGGTAGATTATATAGGGGAAAAAGCACTTGTCATGGTAGCTAAGGGAGCTGGGGTTGTGGTCCCTATTGATTGGTTGGGGCTAGAGGAGGAGGTAGTTGATCATTCTATCAGGTTCTGATGTCAGTCATGGTGTCATTTTATCTTGGCCCATAGAGTTATTGTGCCTTCCTGGGTCTGGAGCTGAAACACAACTTAGGTCAAAATGTTATCTTTAGTTGGACCAAATCTCTGTTTCTGTGGTCAATAGACCTGAGAAGCTTTGTTCCTAAGACTATTTGATATTGAACAGAATCTGAAGTCCTAAGGGCTTAGTGATTAAAGGAGTGATTGTGCAGTATGTGCAGAGGTGGAAGGATAAAGAAAGAAAAGGAAAAAATCATTTTAAAGAAGTGAGGTTTTGCACGGTTACAAATTCATCTCCAATCAATCAGTTCCCAACAAAACCCCAAACCTTTAACCCATGGTGTCTTGTAATTTTGCCTCGTGTAATCTGTAAACTACACATTATCAGGGAGTTCAGGCTTTTGAACATTACCTTCCCATTCTTCTAGATGGTGCCATTCATAATAAAATAGCCAATATTTCTCCATTGCAATACTCAGTGTTTAGTGTTTGGCTCTGCTAGTGCTAGGTAGACAAATTCTTTCTGTACTATAACACCCTCAGGCAAGTTTATTAATCTCCTTTAGCTTTAGTTTTCTTCTCTTTAAGGTGGAGGAAGGAAATCCACATGGAGGGCTATTATGAGAATTAAGTGAGATTTTGTACTTTAAGTAGTAAGGAAAGTGCCTGACAGAGGTACATAGTAAGAGCTAGATCCATTATTTTTGTCTTTTTTTTTATTCTGAAAGTAGCTGAAATTTTAAAGCATTGTTTTTTACTTTACTTTTCTTCAATTGAAGCAATCCTCTCAATTCATGACAAGAATCAAACCATTTTACTAGACCCTCTGCATCTCCCATTTGTTGAAGTTATGGCTCTCTGATGGTTACTTAGCAGTGTAATTTGAGGAGAACCAGTGTGTCCCAGAATCTGAACTTGCTCCAGTAGTGGTACTGGTTGGGTTCTCTATGTGCTCTTTTTCTGGCCCTTCACTATCACATCGTTACTAAATATAGGATATTACTTATAATGAATATGCTAACTCCAGAAAGATTTGAGGTAGTTTTCAGGATTTGATCAGACATAAAATAGGAAGTCATATATCAAGGAGAGATGACAGACTATTAGATACAGAATTTGTGAAATGTAACTGGGACTTAATATGGATTAATTCACGGTTTGCACTGAATCAGTCATTAATCAGTTCATGAAATTGAGATAGTATATTGCATTTGGTAAGGGAATGATTTTATGAAATTAAGCTTTGATTATGTATTATGGCATGTGTTGTAAAATGTATTTCATCTTTTCTTTCTCTTTTTTTTTTTTTTAAAAAAAGCTTGAAAGCTGTCAGTTAGGCTGTTAGTGATTTACTTTTTCAGCCACTTGTTAGTTGTCAAAGTTGGGAGTTTCCTGATTTCATAAAACTATTGAACACTTATTGTGCATCAGATATCCTTCTATATGAATGATTATTTTCTCTCCCCTTACACTACTATGGTAACTCGTGCCAATCCCACACTCTTCTTGCCTTTCACCTGGTCTCTGATACAAGTTTGAGAAGATTCCTATTACTAAACAGACTTGATACTAGGTAGAAGAACAAAACCGCCTAAATAAAGTGAATCCGAGCTTCCCTAAAGCCCCTGAGAATTACATCAGCTTTAACCATAAACCATCTGAGCTCTTTTCATGCAGAATTTTCTTAAAAGTTTCCCATCAGTGTGGGTTGGAGTAGGGCTGGGGGATAGAGACGAGGGAGGAAGAGGGAGGCTTTAGGTATGCATCGTGAAGGGGGCGTGTGAGGGTGGGATAATTTGCTGAGGATGGGCGGGAGGAGGGGAACGCTAGAACACAAAAGGCTATTTCCGGCCTTAATTTCGTTACCAAGTTTCTTTACGTTGAACTTTTTTGTAACTAGGTGTGTGTGTACGAGAGGTAGGCCAGGGTCCCCGCTGTAAGTGTGAGTACCATTCTCCACATCTTTGTCTTTCTGTACTGGGCAGGCCCGGCTGGGCTGCGCAGGACGCCTCCTCGTTCCTAGCTCGGGACATCCTGAACAGCAGCAGCCACAACAACAGGCTCGCCCCCAGACAAAGGGGCCGGCGCGGCGGTGCAGCCTCGCGCAGCCGGGGCCGCGGGGGCCGGGGAGCGCGCGCTCGGAGCGCGGGGCCGGAGCCGCGGAGTGGGCAGCGCTGACCCGGCGCGGGCCGGAGCCGCAGCGCCCGGAAGACCCGGCTCCGGGGCGTGGACCCCGCCCGGGCTGGCTCGGTGCCGGCCTCCGGGCTTCCACTCAGTCTTTGACCCCCGCCGTCCCCACTCGGCCCCCCCGCAGGCCGCACGACTGTAACCGCTGCCCCGGCTACCGCCGCTCCTTTTCGGGCCGGCGGGCGGCGAGCGCGGCGGGGCCGTCGGCATGGCTGTGTCCTGGAGGAGCTGGCTGGCCAACGAAGGGGTTAAACACCTCTGCCTGGTAGGATGGCGGGCAAGGCTCTCCCTGCGTTTTGTCTCTTGTGCAGCGATTTTGATTCATTCTCGGAGCGTGTGCGGGTGGGAAGCTGGAAGTAGAAGTTTTGCCTCTAATTCGAACATTCTCAACTAATAAAACTTTCGGCCGTTGTTACCTAGAGATAATACCGATCCCACCCGTCCTCCAAAAGCATGAGAACTTCCCCACTCACTGATGAGAGGGCGGATGTGGAGGAAGGGAGAAGGGATAACTTTAATGAACACAGCTTTTTCTTAACCCTTTAAACATCTCCATTCCTTTGCTCTTTTCCCAGATTGCTTCTGTTTGATGTATTTTAACAACATACAACGCTTGGGACATGGTGATATCGCTAATTTCTTAGTCTCATTTTGTACTGCAGGAGATACCTGCAGATCATTCAGGAGACCTATATGCAACCCAAATACTTAGTCTCAGGTGCAGGGGCTGAGTGAGGTCAGATTTGTTTTCCTTTGAGTGGTTTTCAGCTTGCTGGTTAAGTGTGCTTTCTGCGATTACTAATTGAGGTTCCATTTAAAGTGCTGTGTCCAGGGAATGTACTTGAGGTTTCCATTCATCAGTAATGTTTACTTTTGATTTTCATTTTCTCACTTCTTTTGTATATTTAGCTTATCTGGCTCTCCCTGAATGTCCTGCTTTTCTGGAAAACCTTCCTGCTGTACAACCAAGGGCCAGAGTATCACTACCTCCACCAGATGTTGGGGGTAAGTAGGACTTGAGCGATCCGGTGAAATGGGTTTAACGTGGGCAGACATTGCTTCAACCCTTGGTCAGTTCTTCCATTCATTGATGAAACATTTGTTATTCATATAGAAATATTTGTTATTTCTCTAAAGTGGTCAAGTTTTTCTTGTTTTATCATTTATACTTGTCTGGGTTAAAATGATGGACTCTCTTAAGAACCGAAGATAATATTTGCCAGAGTGAAACTGATGAAACTGCCAGACCTGGCTAGCAGTGCCCGAGGAAAGTTGCTACTGCCTGTCAGCTGCAAAGTGCCCTGAAGGAGCTGCTTGGTCAGGAGGACCAACCAATGACAGGCTGTTAGTTTTTACTAATCAAGTCTTCAGCCCTGCCCATAAGCTAATACAGAAGATTTCTGTGTGGTTTTCTTGTATTGCCAGTTCTCATACTTTGTGAGAACATAGTATGTGTCTAAAGCAGCATTCATTCATCAACATTGACAAGCAGTTAATTCTTAGTTGTTGTCTGAAATCTCTCTTTCTATTGGAAATAACTATTTATTCGACAGTTTATTTATACTGATGATATACCAGGTACTTTACGAATATTTTGTTTAAGACAGAAAACTATTCGTTCCATTTTTACACATAGGGAATGTAGACCAAGGAAGCCTAATGACTTGCTCAAGTCCCTTTGGATGCTCAGTGTCAGAGATAGGATTTGAATGCAGTGCTGTCTGGTCTTTTGCTTTTTCTCATACTACACAAATTTTCTAAATTGCTTTACTGGCCCGTCTCAGATACTTATATCACTGGTTAGCATTATTATTCTTTATTAGTGTTGCCCAATAGAAATATGAATCATAAGTAATTTCACATTTTCTGGTAGTATGTTTAAAAAATAAGAAGCGTAAACTTCAGTAATATATTTTATTTAAAATAATATATCCAAGTATTATAATAGATTGAAGTATTCAACATGTGGTATTTTTAAAAAATTAATAAGATAATTTACATGTTTTTTTTGCCTATTAATTCCTTTAGATATAGCATGTATTTTACACTTCTGCACATCACAATTCAGTCACTAAATTATCATCAGAAATACTTGACCTGCATTAGATTTCATAAACTTTTACAGACAAAATAGTGAATTCACATACCCAAGTTGTTACAAACATATTTAAAGATTTTCCCATAACACAAATGACTGTCAGCTTTTAAATTAAAATTAATAAAATTAATAAACTTAAAATTCAAGTTTATTCAAGGCCCTAGATACATTTTGCATGCTCAATTGCCATGTATGGCTGGTGGCCACCATTTTGGACAATATAAGTGTAGACTCTGAGGGAAGATACTTCTACCTTCATGACCGTATGTACTTGTCATTCTGCTTTAAAGCAAACACCTAACCACCAATTAGAACAATAAAAAGACATCAGGATATGGGTAGTCCTCTTGCTCCCCTTCTCCAAACTTAGAGTTGTTATTGGAGAGGAAGCTATGAGCTCTAGTTATTGGTATGTAACTAAAAAAAAGTCTCTGAGATCTCCCTTATCTGGTGGTGGGAGCTTTTGAGAATGAAGGTAAAGGTATTTTATTTTCAGAACTCGAGTATCCATTTTTATTACTGGTAGGCTACTGTTGTCAGACCAAAATTAATGATTAAAAAAATTGCATAAGAACCAACAGGGGAAAAGAAGACGTCAGATGAGGGCAGATAAAATAACTTTGGGATTAATATGTTTTAGTAGGAGTTTTCATCGTGATTGTTCTTTCCCAGGCTGGTCTGATCCAGACCTGGAGGCAACATGGTCACAGCTGGTTTATGCCTGAGTTAATGTGCTAATTAGACTGTGTTCTTTCTAGGAGATGTTTAATTATGACATGCTGTGAGTATTAGAATCTTAAAATTATCCAAGCGGGAAAAGGGTCTTCTAAGGGAAGCCAAAACAACACCCAAATACCTCAACAAACAAACCAAGCAATAACTTCCTCCACCATCATATAATAACTTTTTAAAAAATTAAAATTATTGCGGCAATGTTACTTCATAAATAAAAGACTCCATTGATTACTTAAGAAGAAATCCGTTTTTGATTTATTTATTTTCAAGGAATAGAAAATGTAGTTGCTTGTACTTTAATACAAAGTACTAATGTGTTGTGACCAACTCTGAGAAATTTAGTTTCTTAAATTTTTTGAAATGTTGGAGCAATTTAACTGAGAATACCATTTATAGGAAACTTCATACTCACATTCACCTATTTCTGAGTTGTATTTCTGACATTTTAACAATCAAAGGATATAATTTAATTGATAGAAACATTTTAATTTGATAAGAGAATGTGTTTTGTGGCACCAGATTCAATGTGTCTTGGTTTTATATCTTTTAAAACTAACATTTGTGTATGGGCCGTTCAATTTTAACATAGTTATTCTTATGATGCAGTGATGAGAATGTAATTTCTTTTTTTTTGCTTTGTCTGTAAATTATTATTTTAGATTTGCTGCTTTTTTTTTCTTTTTTTAAACTGTTATTGAGATTCCCATGTTAATTAGAAGAATGTTATGAGCACTGAGATTTTTTTCTGATCTCACAGTGATAATCTTTCTGAGGTCAAACATTACCCTTTAAGTGATTTAAAATCATTAACTAATTTACCCCCTCAAGAGTCCTAGGAGTTCTACTATAATTAACATTTTTTTCAGAGACAGAAATCTGATGTCACGTGCCTTTCTTAAGGTTGGAGATTGGAATCTCTAGATGAATGGACCTAGGATTTTAAGTCAGTATTGGTTTCACAGCTAGCCTAGGCAGCTTTAATTCTGCTGAGAAGGAATATATTTCTCCTGTCAATTTCAGAAAAAAGGCTTGCTCATTAATTTTTTCCTTAGTTTCAATTGAGGGAATGTTTTTAACTAAATGTATTTTTTTTTGTTTTTATTCTTAACATTCTGCTATTCGAAAACAATCTACTCCCTGTTTATTGACAGGTGAAATGGGTTATATTACCTTGATGCAATCGTTGTATTCTTAATCTATTTACAATAGATAAAGACTCATAACTTTTTTTGTTTTTTTTTTTATGGTGACATTGGTTAATGAAATCCAATAAGTTTCAGGTGTACAATTTCAACACTAAGGCATATATATGTTGCATTGTGTGTTTACTACCCATAGTTAGATTTCTTTCTGTCACCACATATTTAACTTCTTTTACCCCATCTTCCTCCCCTCCCCCTCCCCCCATAACCACTAGTCTATTGTCATGTCCATGAAGACTCATAACATTTTAGATTTAGAAGAAAGCTTTGATCTCCTTACTTAGATTTCTTCCTCATTTTCTCAATTAGAAAAAATGAAGTTGAAGTGATTTGCACACTATCAGCCACTGTATTAGTGGTTTTGTCATCATTCTGGTTTATTGATTCTCTTTTAGTTCAATATTCAGCCTGTTGTAATGAACAACTCATGAACATATGCAAGGACATATTAAACCCCATACTCGATAGATCACTAGCTTTTCATCTTATTCGAAATGATATTTAAAGATATTTAGCAATTTAGGAAGTTAAGAAAAATTTTTAATTCATCCTTAAGATAACATATTTTCAGCATTCCAGTTGTTTTAGACTTGTCTCAGACAAATAGTTCATGGATTATAAGATTTATTTTTATTTAAATAATTTCTGATTCCACAATATTTTAGTAGAATTTTAGCATTTAATGTTTAACTTCCTTGTTTAATACAGTTAAATGTTCACTGTATAATTCTTTTATCAATTAATTTCAGAGATTTTTAAATATGCTTCCTTCATTTCATTATTAGTAATATTAATAATATCAGTAGCAAATTACATTTATTGAGAATTAAATTCCAGGCATTAATCTAAGAGTTTTGCATGGAATAATTTATTTAATCTGTCATTCATTCTGTGAAATAGATATTTTTAACTTTTCAGCTAAGAAACTGAATTAGAGAAATTTTGTAACTTGCTAGTGAGTGACAGAGGTAGGACTCAAACCCAAATATCCTGGTTCTAGAACTTATGTTCTTAACCATTGTGCTCTTGTGCCTCTTTGTAACATTAATATTAGGCTAAATCATATGGAATTGCCATTTTGATGGAACAAAAATCAAGTAGAGCCATTTCATGTGGTTCAACCTAATAGCAACTATTATTATTTACCAATCACCTATATGTGTCAGATGCAGTTCTTTTCTCTTTCATAATTCCTTTTAATTCTTATGTTTAATTTAATCCATATAACAACTCTAGAAGATAGGAGGTATCATTTTTACAGAATTGATAAACTGAGATTCTGAGTGGTTAGGTAACTTTCCCTAGGTCACACAGCTAACAACTGGAGAAGCCCAATTTGAGCTCACATTTGTCTGATTCTAAAGACTGTACTCTCAATTACTCTACTTTACCAGGGAAGTTCTGAGACAGGTAGGGCTAGAACTTGAAATTTTCCACCTTTATCCGAGGTTCCTATGTATACTACCACAGTGACTCTGGGTAGGATGTTTTGTATGTACATATGTTTGTGTTTGTATCAATAAGTAATCAATAGTAAAATTAAGATTATAGGTATGGATTTTTCTTTAAAAAGTGTTTTATTATTCCTGGTATTTTTAAATTTGTATTTATTTTTGAATTTAAATATAGTTGGAATGCAATATTAGTTTTATTAGTTTCAGATATACAACATAAGGATTTTTATACCTTAAAATGTGATCACCCCACTAATTCTAGTAATCATCTGTCACTGTGAGAACCTCTCGTAATATTATTGACTATATTCCCCTTCACTTTTTTCCCTCATCCCCAAACCCCTTCCCGTCTGGCAGCCATCACTTTAGCCTCTATTTCTATGAGTCTGTTTTTGTTGTGTTTATTTGTTTGTTTTGTTTTAGAGTCCACATATAAGTGAAACCATATGGTATTTGTCTTTGACTTATTTCATTTAGCATAATATTCTCTAGGTTCATCCATGTTGTCTCAAATGGCAAGATTTTATTCTTTTTTAATTGCTGTGTAGTAATATTCCAGGGTGTGTGTGTGTGTGTGTGTGTGTGTGTGTGTGTGTGTGTGTGTATCACATTTTCTTTATCCATTTGTCTATTGATGGACACCTAGCTTGGTTCCATACCTGGCTATTGTAAATAATGCCGCAATGAACATAGGGGTACATAGATATTTTTGAATTAATGTTTTTGTTTTCTTCAGATAAATACCCAGAAGTATAACTTGCTAGGTTGTATGGTAGATCTAGTTTTAGTTTTTTGAGAAACCTCTGTGCCGTTTTCCATAGTGGCCGCACCAATTTGCAGTCCCACCAAGAGTGCGCAAGGGTTCCCTTTTCTTATTTTTAAGTCTGAGGTGGACTTGTACAGTTAGTAGGTATCCTAACTGATAACTGCATTAATTTGCTTGGGCTTCCATGACAAAGTACTACAGACCGGGTGGCTCAAATAAGAGAAATTTATTTTCTCACAGTTTCGGAGGCTGTATGCTGTATGCTTTTTCCTGGGAAACACTCAGTCTGAGGAAGAGGAGCCTGTAGAACTACAGAATGTTACAGAGACCTTGGGAATTATTCTAGTTCATTTATCTCATTTGATAGATCAGCTTTTAAACTTAAAGGCCTTCTTTATGGACTCCGTAAAAGCTCAGTGTGGATGGTAGTTCTTTTAACTCAAGTCAGTGTTTCTAGTTCATCATGCTGACCATTACATTGATCATAAAATTGATTCTAAAAGTGCCTAGGTAATTCTGAGGAGGAAAATCAAACAACCCTAATTCCTTGTTGAAAAGATCATGGGCTCTGGAACTATATGGGACTTTGAATTCTGGCTCAGGTATTTATTTCCCTTTTTGAATGATTGCTTCTTGTGAATCATCCCCTTATGAGTGATTACAGATTACTTCTCTGAGCCTAAGTTTAACTCACCTGTAAAGTTGGGCTTAAACCTTCCTTTTAGGTTAGTAGTGAAGATTACATGAGAAAATGCAGGTGAAATGCTTAGCACTTGGTGCACATGCACTTAGCAAAAGAGAGCTGTTATTGTAAATGTTATGTAGTATTGTTTAGTATTGATGGTATTAATATAATTAATAGTACTAAAGAGCAATATCATTTTTTATGTTTATATGTAAATATATTAAATGAAATCTAGAGAAGTGTAAAGATGGAAGGAACTCGCTGAGTGTGTAGCAGACGGCACTAGGACAGAGAGACTTATTCTTTCCGTTGGTTGACCTCTGGCTGCCTCCCTGATCCTTTTGGACAAAGGAAGACTATTTGTAATTGGTGCATAATTTATGGCAATTTGGTTATGATTACTGGATGGAATTTCAGCTTGAGGTAGAATGCATTTTATTCAAAAAAACATCTATTAATCTTCATCAAACTTTGTAGTCTTCGATAAACAAGGGAAATAGTGCCTGTCTTAGAAGATTATTGTGAAACTTAAAACTAAAAGAAATAATAATAGTAATAGTTATTATTAACATATCATTGAAATGTTCTTATGGGCCAGACATAATGTTAAATTCTTTCTGCATTCAAAGAATGCATAAAGTCTTGTCTGGTCTACGGAAATTAATAACTTGCTTGTGAATTAAAGTTCCTAGCATAAAGCCCATATGTAATAAGAGTTCCAAAAACGACAGCTTTTATCTTTCCTTCCCTCTTCTCTCATCCTTTATAGCCATATACAACAATTCACTCAACTGTTCTGTACCCCAATAAAATATGATTAAACTATCCTCTTCGTCTCAGAGTACTGTGCTGAGAGGGGTGGAGGACTTAATCAATACAGACTTACTTTGAAGAATTGAAAGTATCACAGATGTTAATAAAAAAAAAAAGAGGTTGTTATTACATGCTATTTCTGTCTCCCATTCATTCCTCCCAGGTTTTAAGGCTCTAGCCATGGGTTCCATAACAGAGGGCCTCTAGGAGTCATAAAGGACAGTTAGGACAAAGGAATGCAAAGATTTTGTCTTTGTGACAGAAAAGTGTTAGATGACTCTAAACATGTAATGTACTTTACATTTACAGTGTTACTACTGAAATGGGAACTTGAAGTTCTGTGACCTGTTGTAACTAATAATTTTGCCAAGGCATGAAGGAAGAGTGAGACTTTTGTATATTACCTAGGTGGGGAGTGAGCCTACTTCAGTTCTTAGTATCTACTTTGTAATGTGGTAAAAGTCACACAATGTGAAAAACTTACTTTATGAAAAGTAGTTTCTGTTGAGTTCTAGTAATGCGACTAAAGAAAAAATAGATAATGGAGAAGATGGACTTTTCATAATCGATAGAATTGGTTTACGTTTTTAGAAATTGTAAAATTGAATTTAATGACTCCAATTTATGGTTAAATGAATTCAATACATATTCTACAGAGAAAAATTGCATGCTATGATGCTTTTCCTGGATTTGGAAATTGTTAAAGGTCTCCAGACATCAAGCATATTAGAGGCTTGAAAGCATTGTATACATATGAGATTTATTTTTTAAAAGTGCGTTCTTCAGCACAAAGGCAAATAAACGAAATTATCTATGGTAAAATCTTTTCTGACTGTATTCCTTTTTCCTATAATAGGATTATCAAACAGCTGATTTCAAGTAGCAAGTAATTCTGCTCTGTGTAATCTTGGAAAGCACAGGTCCATAGGAAGGATCTGAAGTGGTAGTGGTCCAAACAGGTTTCTTTTTTTTTCCCCCATGCTGCACTTTGGTTCTCTTTGTTAATTTTTCCCCTAAATATTCTCTTGTACATACCTTCCAAAATTAGCATCTTATCCTGAGTGAGCTCCCTGTCACCTCATCTTGTATGAGAACATGGATTTCAAGGTGGGTAAGCGTGTCCTAAGAAGAAACAGTTCTGGAACAAGAAAATAAGAATCACCTATTGAGAATACAAGTGAGATAAGGTGATAAGAGTGTTTTAACCTCCTACTGATTTTCTTTAGCCAAATTTCTTTTGATAAATTACTTTGGGCTTTTGAGCTTTGTTAATTCTCTTGGTTTAAAAAGCATGGACCCAAAAACATACTTGTAAAGTGATTTGAGTTATGCAAACAAACGTGAAGATACAGTTTTTTCTTTTTTACATAGCTCAGAATATCTAAAGAGAAAACCAAACAAATAGCATCCATAAGTGGTCCATGCTAATGGATTCCAACTGGAAAACAATGACTCATATTAAACCACAAGAATGTAGAACTTCAATATGAGAGTTCTTCTCCTGCTTGAGAAACAGCATTTGCTGTTAGACATTGTTTTGTATTACATTCGTTACCTACCATGGAATTTTTCTGGGGATTGGGGCTTGGGTTGGACTATGTAGAACCCATCACTGAACTTCTCTTCTATTTTGATCTTATACATTTTATTTTTTAATGTAAGCGAGTGAAAGAATGATTCAAATGAAAATCTTGGAAGAGTTTAGTTTCCTAGAATATAATGGCACTCTACAAGGTTTCTTTAATTTTGGTTTGCCTGAAGAAAACTAGTCTTAGACTTGGACTTGTTTTAAAGCTTGTGTGTTATGCTTAATGAATAAAACGCAGAAGAAATCTGTTCATCTACAGATTTTAGTATATCACATTTAATTAGTTAAAATCTTGAATGGCATTCATTCTAATTCTTGTTAAAACCGAATGTCTGCCATTGCCTGTTCCAAAGCATGAGTGATTATTAGCTTAAATTTCAAATATAGTAATACCCATGAAAATTCCAGTTTATCAATGGCAATATTATAATTTAGTGAAAAGAACAAAGATTTTATAGACAAATTGACCTAAGTTAAAATCTTGACTTTACCTCTTAACAACTGTATCTTTAAGTAATTATTGAAATCTTCAAAGCCTTAGTTTTCTCAATTTTAAGTTGAGATTATATTACTAAATTGAACTACATGAAAATTCCAATATTGAAATATTTTAACTTACAAAAGTGGCAATTTTGAATAGTTTTATCTGATTTTTCTCTTATTAAAATGTTTTCGAGGGAAGGATTAAGATGAGGAAGAGTGTGAGCACCTCAAAAGTATTTTTCTCTTTCTTCTTTCTTCCTTCCTTCTCTTTCTTCTTTTTCTTCCTTCCTTCCTTCCTTCCTTCCTTCCTTCCTTCCTTCCTTCCTTCCTTCCTTCCTTCCTTCCTTCCGTCCTCCCTCCCTCCCTCCCTCCCTCTCTCTCTCTCTCTCTTTCTTTCTTATAGAAAGTTGTAGTAGACAAATTTATGACACTGCTAGACTCATTTCTTTCAGGAAATACTGTTGAAGTTAAGAATGTTTTGATGTTGAGATTTATTTGTAAATGTTCCCTAATGACTAAAAGTTTCCAATAATGAAGTTTATTTCTAATTTTGTGTAATGTATATATTTTGAAGAATTTAAAGAAATAGTCTGTAAATGAGACTTTATTTTCTTAATTATAATTTTAAAACTATTTTAGCTCACAATGAATTAACATTATTAATTCAAAAATATTTAAGCTTTTTAATTGACATTACTTTTCAAATGTTAGCTCCAAATTTCTTGGCCTTTTAAAACTTTCTGCCAGGCAAACCAAAGATTGAGGTACACATGAAAAAGACTAATTTTATAGGACATTAGCAGTGAATACTCCATAAAAAGAAAAGATTTAAAAACTATGTTTTTGATGTTAGATATAGAGTATTTAAACATATTACCTCAGTTCATAGCACATTATCTTGCGAGTCTGTGCAAGGGCTCTGCTTATTCTCCTCGGTCATTCATTCATCCATTTATTAATTCATTATGTATTGTTCCCCATTCTCCAATCCCATTTTCCTCCCTACATTAGCAGCCTTTCTAATAATATGCTCACATGAATCCTTCTGCTGGTGTTCTATGTTCCTGTTTCTTGTAATTCACGAAAATGGTATTGTGCATAGGACTTACTCTGTTTCTTGCTTTTTTTTCTTTCATCTGATATTATTTTCAAAGTCTATTCATGTGACTGTATGTTTCTTGGTCCTTTGCTTCTGACTGCTGCATTATATTTCACAGTTTGTATCTGCCACATTTTATTTATTCTCCCAGAAATAGACATTTAGATTACTTCTCATTTCCTTCTACTTCGAATAGCATCATGATGAACATAAAGTATAGTGTTAATAGTATAAATATTATAAGATAGTTTGCTGGTTTGATAATGTAATGATTTTGCCAACTAGGTTTTTTTTCAGTGGAGTACAGCTAATTTGTATCGTAGCAATATATAAGTTTTTTGTATTACTTGTTATACCAGTTTTAGTCAGATTAAGATGAAGGTGGAGATGATATCACATTCAGAACAACTGTAGAAAAAAGTCTAAGACATTTGGTTGTACGAACTAGTGTTCAGTGAGAAATATACAGAATATTAGGCAACTGAAGGGATGAATGCAGTGGATTTTTTGAAATAATTGTTTTCAATTACAGTAGACATACAATTTTATATTAGTTTCAAATGTACAGCATAGTGATTAGACATTTATATACCTTACCACGTGAACACCCTGATAAGTCTAGTCCCTGCTTGACACCATATGTAGTTATTACAGTATAATTAACTATATTTCCTATGCCGAGCTTTACATTCCCATGACTATTTTGTAACTACCAGTTTGTGGTTCTTAATTCCTTTACCTTTTTCAAGCAGCCCCCCACTCCCTCCCATCTGACAATCATTAGTTTGTTCTCTGTACCTATGAATTTGTTTGTTTTGTTTGTTCATTTATTTTATTTTTTGATTATACACATAAGTGAAATAATATGGTATTTGTCTTTTTCTAACTGATTTCACTTAGCATAATACTTTTTACTTGGAAAACTATAATTTCTTTCTGAAGAAAGAAATGGAAGGATATACTGTGTTCATGGGTAGGAAAAATTACCATTGTTAAAATGTACAGACTACCCAAAATAATCTATAAATTCAATGCAATCCCTATCAAATTACCAATGAAGCAGGTATTTTATAGATTGTTTAATTTCTGTGTTTACATGGTTCTTTTTTATGTATTGCCCATAATATTAACTATTTAAACAAAAATAGCCATAGAAACAGGTACAGTAAAAGTAACAACAATAACAAATATAACATCAAACTTGGAAATACTAGGAAATGGAATAATATATGAAAGACCACTCAAAAGATAGGTGGATATAATGGAATGCATTATTTTAAAAGGTAGAAGCGTGACAATGATAATTCACCCTAACTTTCTGAACTGTAAAGTGTAATAGCTAGCCTGTATTAACCCAAAAGACGAAGCAGGGTTAGGACTGTTGTGAGATAGTGTATGAGTGGAGGGATTTTTGTTTGTTTATTTTTTATTTTTGCATATGGCACTATATTAGGGTTTCTTTATTAATATTTTTAATATATGTCGAAATAGCTTTTTTCAGAATCTGTTGGCTAAATATCTTATCAACACATAAGCTAACCATGCTGTAAAAAAACATGTAAAAAAAATAGCACCTTTCACAAAGGAACTGTAAGTTGAATGATGTTTAATGTTTGGGCCCCACTTGAGTTGTAGCCGTGTTAAAGAACCAGTAACTTTTTTCTCATACCCTCCCATTACCCCCAAGAGTTCTTCTTTACATTACCTGGAACCCCTTTTATTCTTGAATAGCTGTAATGATACTAATTTTAACTTCCCCAATCCCCAGTTCGTTTCCTTTCCTATCTCACACTATCTTATTTTATTGATACTATGGCTTTAATGAATATTTTCTCATTTATCAAAAGATTAGAAGAAAAGAGTCCAGTTGCTTTAATGTCCTTCTTGTGAAAGCTTCCACTGTAAGCCATGGATATATTTTCAAGACAATTTCAAAAAGTTTATCATGTATTTTCCAGCATAAAAATAATATATGCAATTAAGGGGAAAAATGGAAAATACATAAAAGTAGAAGTTAAAGGAAAATTTCCACTCACATTTTTATTATTTAAAGATAATGTTACTCATTAAGACTTTTCCCATTTTATTTTCTTTGGAAAATAATTTTTCATATGACATTCATATTTGTTAAATCTTTTCCTTTATAAAAAATGGGGGAAAATGCCAAAAAAAAAATCATAGATATCTTAGCATCTACATGTAACTACTGATAACATTTTCATTGATTTCCTAAATACAGTCTTTAAGAAAATAACAGTACAATCATTTAGAATAGTTTGTAATCTTTTAAAATATAATAACTATTATATTAGATTTATACCTATTATCACAACTCATTCTTAAACATACATTATTTTTAATATTTCACTTAATAAATAAAAACACACCTAATTAAACATTTCTATATTTTTGGACGTCCAATTGGCTTGTGTTACTTCATTTATCTAGAAAATGTTGTGAAAAACATCATTACGCAGAATACCCCTTCTGTTTTTATAATGATGTCATCTGGGCATGCTATTAGAATTTCAAAGTATATTAGCCCATTTAATTTTATTTGTTGTGCATTTTTATTGTTATTTATTAATTTAGTTTTTGGTACTTAATTGTTAAAATGTTACATTGTGTAAAACATGCTTCTTGACACTGAATACTGATAAGAGGTAATCATCTTTGTCTATATAATCTACATCAATATCTACAACTCTATCTATATGTATATATCCACATATATACATATACGTATTATTAATTCAGTAACATATCACACATGTTATTGTTTCATTTTTATTATATGAGTTTAACTTATTTTATTTTTAATGGCTATCGCATCTTATAATATATACCATAATTTGTTTTACATTTCTCCCCTGTTAGCCATTTTAGTCCTATTCCTTTTTGTTTTTGTATCACAGTTCATGCTGCAGTTAGTATCCTTGTGGAAATTTACAAGTGCACTTGGATAAGTATTTCTGTATGTTATTTTATTTTTTAAAGAAGTGCCAGGATATGATATTTTGGTCTTATTTAATATTAGTTTTTTAAAGAGAAAATAAATTTGACTTACATTTCTTCTATTATACTAATATATCATCTATCATTTGATTTATTGTGTTATTCTACCAGCAGATGAACTATTGTGTTTCACTGTATGTTGACCGATTAAACTCTAAAGAGTTTAAGAGTCTAATGCTTACATACACTACCCCCCACTCCCATCTGTGATTTTGCTTTTTATGGTTTTAGTTACCAGTGACTAACCGAGGTCTAAAAATATTACATGAAAAATTCCAAAAATAAACAATTCATGTTTTAAATTGTGTGTTGTTTTGTTCTGAGTATTGTGATGAAATTTACATCCTGCTTTGTCCCATCTGGAATGTGAATCATCTCTTTGTCCAGCATATCTATGGTGTTTATGTTTCCCACCCATTAGGCATTTTGTAGCTGTCTAGGTTATCAGATATACTGTGGTGTTGTTGCAGTGCTTGTGTTTAAGTAACCCTTATTTTATCTAATAATGCCACATTCATGTAACTTTAATCACAATACATTGTTATAATTGTTCTATTTTATTGTTAGTTATTGTTGTTAATCTCTTACTGTGCCTAAATTATAAATTAAACTTTATCATACATATGTATGTATAGTTGTCCCTTGGTATTGTGGGAGTTTGATTCTAGGACCACCAAGGGTACCAAAATGTGCAGATGCTCAAGACCCTTAGTCAGCCCATCATATCTGTCAATGCAGAACCCACAGATACAGAGGGCCAGGTGCTTAGGAAAAAACATAGTATATGTAGGATTCAGTGCTATCAGCTGTTTCAGGCATCCACTGGGGGTCTTGGACTAGATCCCTCATGGATAAGGAGGGACTACTGTATGTGTGTATCAGGAAGTTTAGGTAAATAGTCTGTACTAAATAATCTATTCATGCAGCTCATCTTTACTGAATACCTACTCTGTTAGGCATTTTGGTTATTTCCATGCATCTAGAGATCTTTCTCTTAGAAATGATAGATTCTTTGAGACTAATATATGTATTAAAGAAAGGCTGTATAAAGTTGACTTGATTCAAAGTTGAAAGTTGTGGTTAAAAGACATACTGAATTAGTTGAGATTGCTAGTATTGCGATGACAAAGAATTTAAAGACAATTTTATAGATCTAAATCAGAAAAGTTATTGAGTTCAGTAAGAGTCAAATAGATATGTTTAAGTAGGGTATGCTTGACAGATATGAAAGAAAAATCTTAGTATCGAGTATCTTATGTTTAATATGAGTTTTAATATATGTCATTATGGATTGTCGGATTAAAATTCTAACCAAGTGCAGGGGTACCATTGCTATGAGTATTGTTTCCTTTCAAAAATTATTCAGTATGGTCAGGCCAGTAATATATCTGTTTTGTCTTTTAATTTTTAAGATGAATGTTGAGAAATTAAAAGTAGTGTAAAGATGAGAATGATGCAAGGTTTTGGAATGATTGTTCAGATGAAGAACAGCTGAGAGGTGGCTAAATACTCAGTAATTGTAATCAGATGTGCTGCACCAGTGATATAGGAGAAATAAGGCCTGTCCCAGCTTTCTTGACAATTGTGCTCTGTAAAATACATTCTACTCCTCAGTACCTTTCCCCGTGCATGGATTATTTCTGTAGGAAAAGGAAAATATAACGATAACATTAAATCAAATGCTCAGTAACTCTTCAGACCCTTGTTTTTGTGCCTTACAAAGGGGTACAGCCTAAGGGATGGACACGAATATACAACACAAGAATTTAATAGGTGAATTAAAAAGAATCCATTTTAATGTTTGTCAGTTAGAGAGTTCAAACCATTTTCACTTGGTATATTTTTTTACTTTTTATAATAGTTTTCCGAGGTAAAGTAGAGGAAGCTTTTATTATTGTTTTGTTAATTCTTCAATTCTAGGCTTGGAGAATAAGTGACCCTGGTACTGGTCACAGTATTAGTTGTGATAAAAATTTCATACCTTTTAATCTGCTTACCTGTTTACTAGACAGCTTTTCATTTAGAAACACATGAATGTATTCATATGCATTCTGAATCCTATTTATGTTGAACTTTAACTTTTCTGGACAGTCAGATAGTCTAGAAGTGAATCTTCTCTAGTTTCTGGGCTTTTGGCACAGGAAAGACAAGATAGACAAAATCAGGACAGAAATATCATATTACGTTCTTGCTTTCGTCTTCTTATAAAGTAGTTACATTTTCTTCTGACTCAAAATCACCTAAGACCATGTTTCTACTGAAAATGAAAATTTATTTCTAGAAAGGGTAGAATGAACTATAATGACACAAAAAAGGAAAGGTTTGAGTGAAGCATAAGGAAATCTGGATTTAATGTCAGAATAGACACTATACTTTTGGTGGTCCCTTTAGTTATACGGAAAAAATAAGAAAATTTTCCCAGTTTCTTTGTTTAGATTTGATAGCTTCTTTTAGACATAGTGTTAACATTTTTTATTTTTTTAAAAAGAAGCAGTTTATAGGGGAACAGAGGTCATCTTGAGTCAAAGATGTTAAAAGTCTCCAGGGTGATTAGTTGACAGAAACCAGCTAGGATCATTTGGAATGAATTATAGTTTATTACATCATGAAAGGACATTCATGAACTTTTGGATATATCCCAAGAGCACTGAATTGGTAGTTTATTTTGGAATTTTTTAAAAGAAATGATTACTCCTGTCATTCTTAATTGCTTTCTGGTTTCTCATGACATGTTATTCATTGTTGTATTTATATGAAACCTTATCAAAATAGGTAGTATACTTTTGAAGTATCCTTTCATTGAAATGTATTTTTAAAAATTCTTCAGTACATTTTTGCTCCCATGCGATGTCAATTATATTCTAAATTATAATATATACTTATATATTATAATTGTACATTATGTAATATCTACTATAGTTTATTTTATAGTATATTATATACCATGTAATATATTAATGGTACAAACTAAACATTTAAATTAATACCACAGGTTTGATTTATAGGTATATAGGAAAAATAAATTGTTCTGATTTTCTATCCTGAACCCTTTTGGTTGCTGTTAAGACAATAAAAAATGCCTACCATTGCCTTGGGAAATCATATAGACTATTTTATGGGGTTGTCTCTTTTTATTCATCTATCTGTCTCATGACTACTTTTCTTTGTCTTTCATTGCTAAAAGTATATTTTCCCCAAAGAGTATTTTTCTAAAATAATTTTCTTGGTTAATGACCATGCATTTTTGAGGTCCCCAAAGAAAAGAGGCAGTTTGGGCTTTGCCACTTTCCAGTGCTGCCACCTGCTAGCTTTGTGGAGGAGATAAGAAGATAAATAGGTAAACCATTATAATAACAATGGGTTAGCTGCTCAAAAGGAGATAAGGTAAAAGGCAGGAAGGAAGCAATGAGAAAGATACTCCGAAGTATTCAGAAAATTTGAAAATGGGAAAATTTGGAGGTGTAAATGAAGGCGTGGGTAGGGATGTTGGCCTTGGCAAAGCCTGAGAAAATGTCCTTTGGACTGAGACTTGAAGAACAATAAAGAGTTCATCTGGTAGTTAGCATGGAAGTTGAAGAGTAGGAATGGCATCACAGACGGAAGGAATAGCAGCAGCAGCATGAGCTGTGGTTAGGGAAATAATATACGTAGTAAAAACTTGGGATAGCTAATCTGGGTAAAGCATCCAGGAGCTGAACTGAGCCATATAACATAAAAGTATAGCTGAATAGCCTTAGGGTATTATCAACATGGCTTATTTATAGACTTCTAACATTAGTTAAATCAAAAAGAAGGTTGGACTAGATGACCTATAATGTCTCATGAAAGAGCTACTGTGGCCCTGAGGGTTTTCTTCAAACTGGGTGTTTCTCAGTTCCATAGAGTGAATTCCAGTTTCTAGAATGGTGGGGGTTGGGGAAATGGAGGCAGAGTTGCTATCCTGGGCAATATAGTATGATAGAGCAGGTCATCAATTCTGATTCTGGATACGAATTAGAGAGATCTCTTGATAGTAATTACTTTTGGTTTTGATTCTTTTTTTCCTTAATTTCCAAAATGAAGACACTGAAGGATCATCTCATAGGCTCATTCATTTATCTACCATATATCTATTGAAGAGTTACTAGTTACCTTGAACTTTCTCTGCCTTCTTTAGCATCAGTTGAGTGGAATATAATTTAGCTCCCATTGCTACAACCATAACATCACTCTGTAGAGCTGAGGATGAGAACAGTCCTTATAAAAGTGATTTGCAGGAAGCCATGCCATAGAGCATATAAATTCTGAGATGAAGCCTTGTTTGTGGTTTGCCAGGGGCCATGATGATGATAATAGCCTCTGTTGTTTCTTACTGTATACCAGGGTTGCACTAAGTACTATATATGCTCATTTAATACAATAACCCTTTGGGGTAGATATATTATCATGTTTGTTTGTTTGTTTGTTTGTTTATTTTTATTTTATAGATGAGAAAAATGACAGGGTAAGAAAATTACCTAAGGCCACACAGCTAGTAAAGGTGCTGCCAACCCAGGTTTGGTTGACTTCAAAGTGTATTCTACAACAGTGATTGCCAAGCCTGGTTGTACCTTTTGAGGGCCTTGCTCCAGATCTCAAGAATCAGAATTTTGGGAAGTACAGCAGAGATATATTTGTTTTTCAGTAGTTCATTAAGTGATTTCAAGGCAGTCAGATTAGGGAAATCATGTGTAAAGGTTTACACAGGTTGACAGGAAAACCTACTGGTTGGATAAAAATATAAACAATTAAAAGTATAAAAGTATTGTGGTTTGGAATGAGCACTGGACAAGGTATCTGAATTTACATCTCTGTTCTGGGGAGTGAAGTATTGTTAAGGAAATGACAGAGAGCATGCAGGGAGGCCTGGGTTCTAGTCCTTGCTTCTTTACAAATTATTGGTGTAAGTGGAGGGAAAAAGAACATTGGGCTGATGACTTGTAAAGCCTCATGAAAGAGATACAGTTCTGTGATTATATAACATGTAAGAATTATATGTTATTTAGGCATCATTTGGTTTCATTAAAAACATTTCCTTGGGAGAAAAAAGTCTAAAAAATTGACCTTAATAAGTATGAATTTACATAATTTTAGACAAACACAAAATACCAAATTAGAATTTAAAAAGCATCTTTTATAAGCCTCTATGATAATTTTTATTTTTATTTTTTCCTGGAAGTGACTAATTATTGATTCACCAAAAGTTAACTAGAAAAATGACCAATTATTAAAGCTTACTATTAATACTTCTTTGGCCTTTTCAAATCCCTTTGAACAATAGTTTTGTATAGATATTTATATGGAGAATGTCATACTATATTTCTCCAAATAGTTAAGAAAGTTCCCAGTTGAAAGAAAAATGTTTATTTGAAAGTTAATTTATCAGAAAAGGTAGCGCGCAAGCCCTCTCTAGAGTAAACTATTTCAACAGCATTTTGTTATATTTTAATAGCTTTGTCAAGAACTTGGATGAAGATGTAGAAAACATGAATATAAAATTTCAGCTAAGGCAAATTAAGAAGGAAAAATATCAGAATATAGGATTTACAGCCAATATAATGTAATGTACTAAAGCTAATAAATTTTTGGATTCATGTACCTTCTCTCTCATACCTCCATTTATTTTTTCTACTATAGGATAGAGGGGGGCATTGCTTAATAGCAATTCATGTGAGATATTCTATATTTTATTAACTCAGGATGAGCCATTATGTGACATAGTTGTCCCACAGTGTAACATAGACTTAGAATGAGCAGATCATGTCCTTAGTGAAGAAAATGATGATATTCATTCCTGCTCTGTATGCTTAGTCCGTGTCAGGCATGTGGTGAATTCTGTTGAATTGGGAAAGGTCGCTGAGATGATAAAGGGGCCTAAAATCAATCAAGAATTTTATAGGCAATTAATTGTGTTCAGCATGAAGAAAACAAGATTGGGCTAACAAATCATCCCACTTTTATATTCAGTGTTTGAATGTCTGTCTTAGGAACATCTAGAGTAGCCTACTGGGTGGAAGTTATAGAGACACAGATTTTATCTAAGCGTAAGAAAACAAAATAGAAGCTTTTGACTGTAGAGCAAGCTGCTGGTGCCTCTGAGAAAATTCTGCCTTCATTGGGGCTGTCATAAAAAGGGGTATGACAGCTGGGTGGATGGTGGGATGTGGGTTAGGCTGTTTTAGTTCTCTAATTTTAGAAGAATCGCTTTAATGAATTATTTAGCAAAATAAATTTACTGATAAGTAAAATATTTAGTCAAACCAAATCCCTTTTTATGTAAGACTCAGATTCCCATAAAATAGAGTTTTCGTCTCAAACAAAATTTCACTTTTGTGATGATTATACTTTTGCGATGATTACTTTTGTGAGGAAGTAATATAATTGCCAAAGTTGCTTCCTTCCAACTTGTTCCCTACACTTTATTTAGAGTAGTAATTACCAAATACCAGTCTCTTCATACCACCTCCCTGCTTAGAAACTCAAATCACTCTACATTGATTTTAGAATTAAGGTATTTATTTTTAATATGACCTGCGAAATCCAGCAAGGTCTATCCTTACCTGCTTCTTCAGTTTTTGTGGTTTCGCCCTCCATTTCAAAGCTAACCACATCGATCTACTACTAATTTCTCCTATGTACACCATGCTCCCATTTGCTACACATCATTTCTCATGCTGTTTTTTTCTTCATGAGTGGCCTTCTCATTGCTAGATGATTTCTTCTTTCACCCTCCAGATCTCAGTTCACTTTTCACTTAATCGGGGAAGACTTCCTGACCTTCTTATTTAGATCGCATGTCTTGTTACACAATGCTCATACTCTGTATTCTTATTTAAAGCATTGGTCACTTTTATATTTGATTATATAAATATTTGATTTAATATTTCTTACCTCTACTAAAATATAAGCATCCTAAGGCAAAAGACATTTTCTGTTTTTAGTTCACTATTGAACTCCTGGTGCCTTGTAATATGTGCATGTCACAATAAATGTGTATTGAATAAATAATGTAAGTGGAACACTTAGACCATTTAGAGAAAGGAAGGGATACAGTAACCCTAAGGCAATAAGTTAATTTTATATAGTGCTTGATTTTTTTAGACTTTTTCCACAAAGTTCTAAGAGCTAGAAATATTATATATTATTATATTACACTTACTATCTCGTGTCATATATATTTTACAGATAATGATATTTTATTTCTCTCAACTTTACAGATAAATACAGTTAACTAGCTCAAGATTAATAGTTAATAAGTAGCAGATGTAAGATAAGAAACCATGGATTGAGATTTTCGGAAAATAACCACCCACTTTACATGACTAGATGCTGTATTTTATAAGGTGATTCAAATAGCATATTTTCTTATAATTTTCTATAGGACTGTCTTAGTTCTGCTGCTATAACAATAAAGCCATAGACAAACATTTATTTTTTCATGGTTCTGGAGGCTGGCAAGTCCAAGATCAATGACAGCAGTTTTGGTGTCTGGGGAGGGTCCTTTTCCTGGTTTGCAGCTGGCCACTTTGTTGCTGTATTCTCACATGGAGAAGAGAGGGAGCTCTGGTTTCTTCCTCTTCTTATAAGTGTGTTACTTATATCATGGCTCTACCCTCAAGATCTTACTTAAACCTCATTATCTCCGGACGCCTCTTCCGAATACCATCGTATTAGGTTTCAACATACGGATTTTGAGGGGGGGACACAAATATTTCATCTATAGTAAGGACTAAGCTATGTTTTATTTATACCTTTCTATCTAAAATATATAGTTTTAAAAATTACATATCTAATCCTCAGTTAATTATGTTTTCTAAACTTTGACAGGTAGGATTTGAAATATGAAAGTAACACTGCCATCTAGTGACAACAAACCTGAATGAAATTTGAAAACGACTAGCAGGTTAAGCTCCCTGGGAATGGTAAAAACGTTATTCACATATTCACCACTGTCCAGGAACATAACTTAAGGCATTTATTTTGTTTTGGTGAACATTTGAGCCAGCTGATTATTACAAAGGTGTGAACGAATAATGACTAAATGAAACAAATGGTTTTGTCTGTGGAATATTACTCATGTAGTAAGGTTGTGCCACTTGACTAGAATCCATCTCCATTTTCCTCACTCTTTCCACTGTTTCTGAATGAGGGAATTTGTATGTTTGATAACCTAATAAAAAGCTTTCATCTTAGTTTAGTTTAAAGAATTAAGTATATTCAGCAACAAACATATATGAGGAAATGAGTCTTTGGTAAAATTTTCAGCTAGATTTTGCAGCATCATAAGGAAGATGTGGAATGCCAAAATAAACTTCATTTATCTATCCCAAGGGGACGCTTAAAGCCACTTTGTATTAAATTACTGTGTGATTTAATGTACACACAACACTAAAACACTCCAGACATGCAAACAAACAAAAAAGTTTAGAAAATATTGTGTAAGAATTTTCTTTACAGTATTGAACCACATAGGAAATTTAGATAACATTTGTATTTTTTAAGTCTTAAATTTAATATGATAGATTTAAGCTAATATACTTGAAATGCATTATTGTCGTGGTACATTCAAATTGCAGATAAAAGTATCATCTAAAATCATTTGAGCTCAAATTTTCTTATTATATGCAGAGTACAAGATCAAAAGAGATAACGATTATTCTATTTTTCCTGGAAGACTAAACAACAAAAACCTACCACTTTCAAATAGTAAAAATTTTTCTGATTTAGGTGATAAAATTACATTTAACATTTTTTTTAAGATAGCCCAGAGAGGATTATTTCTATTTGTCCGGTTACTGGTATAGTCAATGAACTGTCTCCCTACAGTGTTCTAACTCATGGTGTAGAAATGACTTGATTGGAAATATTAACTACTTTTTATATAACTCAATGAAAATTATTGCTTTTTTCATACTACTTATTACCTTGTCTCCCCTTCAGGAATAATATTTTATATGCTGACAGTAAACACTCTTTAACAGAGTTGCTATTTTGCCAAGAGTTGAGTTGGAAATATCAGGGGCATGAAACATTTCAAGATAAGCAGAGCGTCTGACTTACACACATTTCT
The DNA here is from genome assembly GCF_014176215.1 of Rousettus aegyptiacus. Lineage (NCBI taxonomy): Eukaryota > Metazoa > Chordata > Mammalia > Chiroptera > Pteropodidae > Rousettus > Rousettus aegyptiacus. The sequence goes on from NW_023416308.1 coordinate 64,474,826, forward strand.
TCTTAGCTAATATCCTTAAAATAGTAGTTTTATGTTTATTTCAGGAAAAGTGTACGGGCATGACCCCATCTCTTGTTTTTTTCGTGTGTGTGTGTGTTAAACTATTTATGTAAAGAGTGTGGGTAGTACCAGACGATAGCAGATGACAATCTAGCAAGAGTTTGATCAAAATTAGTTGCCAGTTATTGCATAATTACCAAAGCAGACTGATGCTTTGAAAAATACGCTGTAAAATGTGGTTATGATTAGTTTTAAATGAGGCACCACTGTTGTGGGATCTCTTCTAATTTGTGGTCAGGGACTCATGCTAGAGGAGTCGTGCTTAGGATGAAACCTGAAAGATGGGTAGAGTTAGTAAGGTCTGAAGAGCTTAAAGGCAGATGGTGGTGTGTGGAAGTGGGTGTGCAGAGGCTCAGAGGGTTCTAGAGAGAGAATGTCAACTGTAGTTGAAAAAAAATTTCTAAATAAAGGGAGAGAACACAAATGAATTTTGTTTAAAATTCTTGATTCCTTATCTGTGAACAAAAGATTCAACACTGCACCAGTGTGGAAGTGCAGTGTGAACCAAGGGTCTCTCGGTCTCTTGATACCCAGAACAGCATGGCGGGGATGGGACAGGAAATTGACCTCATGCTAGAAGAATTGTGCTCACGTTATAACACTGTAACACTAGTAGAAAGCAGAGGTGGCTATGTTTTATGGCAGTGCAAACAGAAAGAGAACAGTTTCTCTTAAAGGTTTTCGGTGAGAGGAAAGTAGAGGATAATTCAAGACTGTTGAAGGAGTTGGCATTTGCCATGAATTTTAAAGGAGCAGGGCGAGGTCTGCAGCATGTTTGTAGTTTACTTTTGTCTTTGACTGTGTTTTGACCCTTGTTTTATTCGTTCAGCTAGGGTTGTGTCTAAGCAGAGCCTCTGCTTCTGTTCTTAACCTCAACTGCAGCCTTATCCTTTTACCCATGTGCCGGACACTCCTGGCTTACCTTCGAGGATCCCAGAAGGTAAGAAAAAAAATTCTACTCACAGGTTGCAGCATAAGAATCAAGTGTTACAGTGGCACACTAGTCCTATTTGGTTTTCATGGTCTGACTTTCTGCTAGAGCGATTCTTTCAAAGATGACAGTAAAGACTATGTCACCTGTCAAAATGATGAGTGAGCTATTTTAGATAACAACATTAGATAAGAGCAGAAGGTAATAGAAAAAAAGTTATTAATAGCAATATCAGGCATTCCGCTAAGCACTTCACATATATAATTGTGAATCCTCACAATGATTCCACAGTCAGGTATTGCTGATGAAGAACTGGAGGCATGGAGAGTTTAAGTAACTTGATGAAGATCATGAGGCTAGTGAATGGCAGAGCTAAGACCAGTCTCAGTTCTGAGTACTTTCCACTCTACCATGCCTCATTGAGGTCCTGTGTTTCATTTAGTTAAATGCAGGTAAGCAAACTCAAGCCCTGTGGCCTTTGAGCAACACATAGAATGACTACTGGTGTTTGTAGCAATTCATCTCTTCTTAAAACACTGGTTTGAACTTTGTAATAGGCTTGAAAGGGATGTCTTAAATAGTGATGTCATGTGTGATATTTAGTGTTGTAAAATGAAGGATAGAAGAAAACAGAAAAGTACTTTGAAAGTTAAAACTCAGCTGAAATTCTTAATTCTCTCTCTCGCTCTCTCTCGCTCTCTCTCTCTCTCTCTCTCTCTCTCTCTCTCTTTGTGTTTATATTTATGCCTTTCTTCACTAAGATAGTAAGGCAGTGCTGGATAGATATTGATATTTTAAAAAGATGTTCTATGAAGTTCATATGAGTGGATTTACTACAGTAAAACTTCTCAATCTTTTTACATAATTGTATTTGGAAACTAATGCAGTAATTTGTGGAAATAACTCTTTCTCTTCATTGCCTACCATTGTAAAATGCTAGGTTTTGACCCCTGTGGCTGGCTATTGGCTTGGTGTGAAGAAAGAGAAAAGGCAGGAAATGAAAAGTACCCACCTAAGTCTCTCAGTATTTAATAAGTCTTCAAGAATTGTCCCTCAGTGTGAAACATAGGTATTCAAAGATGCTTGACATTTTATTTTTCTATAAGATTAAGCAGGCATTTAAAACTATAAACAAAATTGCTTCATTGAAAAAAAAAACTTATGTTTTCGACTACAAAAAAGAAATCACATCTATAGTAAAATTTAAACATTCCAGAAATTTGCAAACTAATCAGCGAAAGTTTTCCCTAATACTGCTCTGCCAGAGCAACTACTGATTACACTTTGGGGTAAATGCCTGCAGATATGTTAACATGTAATTCCATTAATTTTAAATAGTATAGAATCAGAGTGTAGTTTATGTTTTATAACTTTTTTTTACCTAACAATATATCTTGCACATCTTTCCACATCAATAATAAGCCTTCTCAATTCTCTGTAGTGGTTTGAATGTTCCATTGACTAGACATAATTCATCTCACCAATTTTTAATTAATAGGCTTTCACCATATTTCTAAAACTTTGATATTATAAATAATACTATAGTGAAAAACTTTGTAAATATATTTCATTTGCCGCATCATCTTTACCATATTAAATAATTTTTAATTAGGTTCCAAGCAGGAGAACCAGAAGATTGTTGGATAAAAGCAGAACATTCCACATAACCTGTGGTGTCACTATCTGTATTTTCTCAGGTGAGAAAACCAAAAGATGTTAAGTGTTGTGTTATGATAACATACTTTTATGAATGGTAATTTTATTGTCCTATAAATTATTTTCTGTCACTGATTTGTGATTTTCTTATTATATTAGCTTAATTTTCTCTCCCTTAAAGAGCTGCTGGTAGGGCTACAGAAAATGGGTGTGTCTTATGCATTATATACATATATATTTTTACATAATAATGTGCAAAGTTTTGGCCCCAAGCTGACAGTGATTGTTTCCTAAAAGTAAATAATTTCATTCAGAAAGATTGGAAGAAGCAGATTAAAAGTTTTTAAGCTTTAAAAGTAATGATAAGATAGGAGTTTAAATGCATCAAAATTAGAATGCAAAATATATATTCATAGACTATAATTCCACCCAAAGTTATATTTAATAAATGTTTCTTTGATATTAATACTTGGATAGAAGAGCAAATGTCAAAAATCTGTGAAAATTATCTTGCTTAATTTCAAGTTAAACTATGAAGTGAGGCTCTTGGTTTTTAAGAGTCATTTTAAAATAAATTTTTATCATGAGCATTTTTGGATACTTTTCAAATTTTTGAACCAGAAAGTAATAAGCGTATTGATTAAGTACATAGAATCTGGAGATGGATTGTGTAGGATCTATCCCCAGCTGCCCTTCTGCCTTACTATATGACATACCTTTCTGATCTTTAGTTTGTTGTTTTTTTAACTATAAAGTGAATGAACAATAGCACCTATCTCATAGTTTTAAGACTAAAATGAGAACATGCATATGAAGTTCTGAGGATAGAATTAGTTATAAGTTTGTAGTAATTATATAATATTACAATCTAAGGGGTTAATTATCTCAGTGACATAGCATCTGACATTTTCATCTGGTCATTATTTGATAGGACATAGCCGTTTTGATACTAGTGATACTTGGACTGGATATTTACATATAGCCATTTTGTATCGAGTGTTTTTGATACATCTATACCAAGAAATTATTAAACTTTTAGCTTTTTAAAAGTTGCCAAGTATTATTGAAACAGGCATCTTCACCATTTTATCCCTAAATGTCTTCCCATTGGTAATTTCCATTTATGGAGGTGAGAGATGACAGGAGAGGTTGAGGGATGGGATTAGAGCTCTAATACAGCTCAAGGCTAGGGATGCAGTAAGAGTCCAGGATGAGATGAGTACCAAGGATGTGATAAGGGTTAGGGATGGATTAGAGTTAGGGAGGGTGAGAGGTCAGAAATGAAGGAGAATTATAGAACATTGACACATTCATAACTTGATTTGTTCTAAACGATGCTTGTGTCCAAATATTCTGGTTCAGTTGGAGAATTTGCCACAGATATTGCCACGAATGAGCATGTGTTCCAGAGGGTCTGCATTCTGCCACTTATTAGTACTCTGATGTTAACTAAGTTACCTTTATATCCTTAGTTTTCTTATCTGTAAAATAGGGACGATTCTAACTACCTCATTGTTGTTTTGAGAATTATATGAGGATATCCTTGCAAAGTGCCTGGCATAGCTTTCTTCTTGCTGCCTAAAATAAGAAGTTCTGAATTCTTTTCACCCAAAAGGGCGTTTCAAAGAAGGTGAATATGTCCTTTAAAGAAGCATCTCATACAGCTTTTATCTAGGACTTTTTTTCCAGGAGAATTCAGAAAGGGTGGCAGTTCCTCTAAGGATATTTTTTGCATTTTTGAGCCATAAGACATGTAGTTAACATATAAACTACTGATATAAAAAGGGGGACTTTTTTTTTTTTTAACTTCAGATTTCATTACGTGATGAAGCTATAGGACACAGTTTTATTTTATTTATATAATGTTTTATACCCGTGCCATAGTTGAGTCTTACCTAGACACCCTTTGTTTTATTTCTTTGGAACCTTGTCCTTTCTTGTTAGTTAACCCATTTCCAGCTTCCTGTTTACTTTTTATGAGACCCTTTTCCTCCTCTTCATTTGATTACTGGTAGAGTTTATAAATTCTTTAAATAACTTTTAGGTTAGTGTTCTAGTCCTTCTCTCTCCCTTTCATTTGTCTTTGTGAGTAACTCAGAACTGTCAACCCATCTATATCACCTACGCTAGGTTGAAGGGGATTGTAGAGTTTCCTAGTTTCCAGGCCATGTCTTTTTTTGAATCAGTACACTCCATATGTTGGTATAAATTGTAAATATTTAGAAGGCAATTTGGGGTCACTTAGCTCATTAAGTCTCTTATTTCTGTCATCATTTTATAGGGAAATAAACTGAGGTGTTGGTAGGCAAGCAATACAATGGCCAAGATACCAGGTTTTCTAACTAATTTTCTGTTGTTCTCTTATACATTATCATGTGCTGTTAATTCAAACCTTATTTCACCTACAAGAAAAAGTTGGGAAGGGAGGAGGACGTAATAGTCCAATGTACAAGATCATTTGTTTCTTCCTTATCTGACTTCCTCAAGAAAATTTTGTTTCGTTATTTAGATTCCACATATAAGTTAAATAATACGGTATTTGTCTTTCTCTGTCTGACTAATTTCACTTAAGATAATTTTCTTTTACCGTGGCCATGCCAAAACTAATTTGTCTTCAATTCTTTAGTAATTTCCTAACACTTTTATCTTTTGTCTAAGTTTCGAGTTGGTTGAGCACTCTGTTTATTGTGCCATTGTAGATGGATTATTAAATGATGATTAATATTTTCCTGAGTTTTTGTCCCCTGAAGTGGTTACTAACACTTCTACTATTGAGTTTAGGACACTATGATTTGAATTCGTGAACTAAAAAGTTTCAACTACCTCAAAGCCTTTCGGTGGACCAAGGTTGAGTGGCAGTGAGGTGTATAAGACATACAAGATTTGGAGTTATGAGAGAGGTGAAAGGTATGGAACATGTAAAATATTTAGGAGCTGCTTAAATAAATAAATACATACACACATGCCAACATAATTACATACTTGCATTTGAATGTGTGCACACACACGTGTATTTTTTTCTAACCCTGACTTTCTAGGATTATTTTATTCTTGCCTTTGAAAATTTGGTTTCTTTACATAATTGTGTGTACTAAAACTGTCTATAATAAAATTTTGGTGTCTTTAAAACTTTTCTTTTAAATTTAATATCTTATTGCTCATATAGCTGTCAAAAATTGATTCCTGTATTTGAGAGGAACTGACTCCTCTTTATTGAGCATCTTTGAATACCTTGCTGACTTGCACCTGCTGTGGTTCTGCAGGTGTGCATGTGGCTGCCCATCTAGTGAATGCCCTCAACTTCTCGGTGAACTACAGCGAGGATTTCATTGAACTGAATGCAGCAAGATTTCGAAATGAGGTGGGTGGTCTCTTTCTCCTCGCTTTCCTTTCATTTGTCGTGAGATGACTAATGAGGGTCTGTGATTTTCACAGAAAATTTGTACCTTGCTGCTCCTTTTGAGTGCTTTTAAAATGCAGTTGTCAAGTTGAGTTTTATTCCTTTTCAATAGGAAATATAGGTAATTACTATTTCACAGTCTCTCCTGCTGAAAATGGGAGTTCGGAGTATCTACTTTTCATATTCTGCAGTGTTCAGACGGTTGCCACTCAGGCTTGCCTTCTGCCTCCCAAAAGCTTTTATCTAATTCCTGTCATGCAGTGGAGACTGTCAACAGTGCCATTTCATGGTAAAAATTTTTTAATAACTCAGATATACTGTGCTTGGGGAACAGGGCAGAAAAGCAGGCTGATGATTTACCAATCCTGGATAATCAGTTTATTTGACTTAAAAAATACTATTGAGTTTTAATGGTTCATTTGTTCTGTTTGTGTTTTTAATCCTCCAAATAGGTGACCTTGAGCTGAATCTGTAGCAGGCAATATCTGACTTAGAGGTGCTTTTTTCCATGTGAAGTTGCCCATGAAATAAAATTATATGTGCAAGGTGTCAGGCCAAAGCCTGGTTGAACAGCATGTGCCCATGCTTAGGTCTCTGTCGCTCAGTACTTTCATCCTGGCCTCAGGGTGCCCTTGCTTCATGCTAAGACTGCATTAAAACACAACTGCTCAGTGATCTATTTGATCAGAACCTTGATCTACTCTGCTAAATCTGGTAGTGACTTAATACGATTATTCCCCATCTTCACCCACTTCTTTTTTACTTCTATATATCACCAGACTTATCTAGATTAATATTGCCATGATCATGTGTTTGACCCCACTCCTGAAACAAAATAAAAATGTAACAGCAAACACGGAAACAAATCACAAAGCCCAAACTGCGAGCAATCTTTGATAAATCCTTTGACTATACTAGTATTTTAAAGAACACTAATGTGACTTGATCAGTCTGGGTTGGGGTCAGACATTGTCATTTTTAAAAAGCTCACCAGGTGATTGTAGTGTGCACCTGGCATTGAGGACCACTGAAAAGTCCAGCTCTTCAGCACTCCAGCGGAGGCTCATCTCACGTAATAATTTCAGACTGGAGCCACATTTCTTCCTGTTTCCCACTACTTGTACCCATTCGTCTATCCTCCTCTGCCCATATCACATGGGGTTGCTTGTTTTCTACTCCTGCCATGCAATTCCCTTTTTAATCTTTTCTTTCTTTGCTTCCCTCTTTTGTTTTATAACTCATATGTCTTAAATAACTATAATGATTATATCATTTTAATGTAATATTTCTTAAGACTATTTTTAGTCTTTTTAGGGTTTTTAGTTATTAAATTTATTCCATTTAAAGTGGGATATATGCTTAGTATAAAATATTTGAAAACACCCAAGTACATGAAAAGTGAAAACTTCTTTCCCCAAAATAGCCACAGTTAATAATTTTATGTTTTCTCTTAAGATATTTTGAGTGGTATTTTATGATATATATTCCTCAGCAATTTACTTTTTTTCCCCTAAATATATGTATTGTGGCTTGCCGTATCAGAATAGATCTATCTTATTCTCTTCATGTTAATGTGCTATAATTTTCTTTTAGTCTTTTCCTTATTCACAGATATTTAGGTTGACTTTTAGTTTTTGTTGTAACCCGCACAACAATAAATTCATTTTTCGTACACCACTGCTAGGCAAATTTGTGGAAGTAGAATTTTGGTTTCAAAGGTATGCTCATTTTTAGTTTTGATGGATATTGTCAAATTGCCTTTCAAAAAGGCTTCACCAGTTGACCCACTTCTACCAAGTTTATCAGAATACTTATTTCTCAATCTTACCGTTTTTAAAAGATTTTTGCCAATCTGATGGATGAAAAAGGTAACTCATTATTTTAGTTTATATTTTCCCTTTCTTTACTTCCTTCTTCGTTTCTTCCTTTTTTTCTCCCTATTTCAATAAATGTTTTTGAGCACATCATAGATATTAGTAATGTGATAATTAAAGATGAAACACACACACACATTGTATCTATAAATATGTATATTCTTCTGTGACTTGCCTTTGAAAAACACAGTTTGTGTGATACACCTAATTGTCCTTGCACTGTGCTTTCACTCTGTCTCCTTTAGATCTTCAGTGACACATCGTCCAGCTTGTGATGGTGGCACATTCCTGATGGCCTAGTTAAATCTGCCTCATCTTGTCATTAGTGAAACTCTCTCACTCTCACATTCCATCTTTATTCCTTGGGAATATTAATGGTTCTGTTTTCTGAGTTTCCATAGCTTTATTCATATTTCTGGTACTACCACTTTGTTCAGCTTTTCTTATGTTTTTAGTTGTTTATGTATTGGGTTACTCTAGGTTACCCTTTCTTCATGTTTCCGGTACCAGGTATAGAAGTCATTTGACTTATGCCAGATGAGGTGCTATTCCCGGGCAAGTGGTCCTTATTCAAGGACCCTGAAACTGTATCATATAAATGGCTTCCTACTTTGTATATAGTCTGGATTGATCACAGATTCAGTGTAGGCATAAGGAAAGAAATATAAAGGCTGTGCAACATCAAGGACCATTAGAATGAAAAATAAATCTACAAATTTACCAGGGATTAATCTGAGTTTTTCAGAAGACATAAAAGGAGGTGACTTAGATCTGTTATACCATGAGAGATGTAGTTTAAAGAAAATATTGTACTAATAATGTTTTATATTTCTGCATAATAGGGACGTCTCCTCATTATTTGTTATCGCTACATTTTACAGTACTTGAAGCATTGTAAGTTCTCAATTAGTATTCTTTGCACTGAGTTTACAGTATATAACCTCTCCTATGAATTTTATTACTTTTGACTCCTATCATCTTAACACATGGTAGGTACAGTTTGGCAATTGTGGTAGACAGATTTATTAATGCTTCCACATTATAGCCAAAAATATTGTTTCAATGTGGTCAAAGGGTGGGCTTCAGGCCACTGCTACTAGCTTATAATTAGCCATTAAGATGAAAGCCTATGCCCCCTGACTCCTCAACCAGTGCTCTTCCTTTCTTAGATGAATGGACTTCTCTGAATTGGGTTTTGTACTTCTTCTAATCTCCTTTAGCATCATGAAAACATTATGAAACTTGATTGAGTCTTATTTCCATTGGGATAATAGTATTTTAAATGCCCAATACATGGATTTATACCCAGCAGATTCTTTGTACAATTTTATATTATCAACGTTTTACTTTTCAGTTAATTCTCCCCCCCCACCACCTTTTTTTTTTTTTTTTTAGGATCCCAGAAAACTTCTCTTCACGACTGGTAAGTTGTTATTCATTGCTCTTTCTTAAGATTCAGGAAAATCTTTGAAAATAGGCATCATCAAATTGCATAGCAACTAGGTGTCTCTTTCAATATAACAAGAAAAATTTGCATATCAGAATAAATATTAGGAGTTTGAGTTTAAAGTGGCAATGAAAACAGAGGGATGAGGAACACAGTTGAGGTTCAAATGAAGAGTAAAAGTAAGAAAATACATTTGTCTTTCATACATTCTCCCAATGAAAATAATGTTACACGTTTATTGAGGACCTTCTTTATACATACTGCTGTGGCAAGTCCTGCTAGAGATAAACATGTGGGATGGGTTCCTGCCTGCAGAGCGTTGGAAAGAAACACCAAGCACTCTGAGTATAAATGTATTTCTTATAATTCACATATTTAGCAGGCTATTTTGTGATCTTAAAACCTATAAAAAAGAGGAGAAACAATCATTAAAATCAGTTATTTTTCTTGAAATGTTTCCTTTTTTATTTGTAATTTACTTTTCCTTCTGAAGCATATTGTCCGTGAAATCTCAGTCTAGACTATTAATTTGTTAAAGCACATTTGAATATCCCAAAACTTTGCCATGATGTTAGTATAATTCTTATTGAAATTCTTCTCTTTTTCAATCTGACATCTATACTGAGGAAAGGAGAAAACTTTTGGGGATTTTAGCACATGTATCAGGGATAAGGATGATTGGTAGTTGAGATGCTATATTGTAAAGGCTTGCTTATAAAATTCCATCAAAGATAAGAATTGCATGTGGAATTGAGGCATGGCCCTGTCAAATGCATTGTTTTTCTTTTCAGTCAATTTTATGATGAAAAATAACAATGTCCAGGTGTTTTCCCCATCCATGTCACAACTATGTTTAGATTTATAAAATATATTTTGTTTCTGCCTTATGATATTTGCCATTGAAGTATTTCACAGATTTCAATTTAGGAACATTTTTAAATTTTGTTTACAGTTTTGATCATTGAAAGCATGGTTTTATTTAAGCCTTAAATAATTGGATGAGAAATGGAAGGGGGAAAAAAAAGAAGAGAAACAAAACTTTTAATATGAATCAGTGTATTTTTTGATTTATATGAATCAATTTAAGAGAAATAATTAAGAACTCTGTTTTAATATTATTTCACGTAGCACAAAATATAGTCAAAGCCTTGGAACATTAGAAGTGTTTAAAAAAGTTTAGTTTACAAAGATACAAAAAAATTTCTTACATGACAAAAATATTACATTAAGGAACTTAATATAATTAATACTTCTATAGAAACAGGTGATCTCGCCACCTAAGCATGAAACCCCATCACTGTTTGTTCTTTACTAGTTCTCATGAGTGGAGTTGAGCTAAGTAGAGACAATACTTGAAAACAAATTTCCTGGCTCCATTCTAGAGATTCTCTGGAGGTGGGACCTGCCAATTTATTTTATTAACCTTCCCATGTACCTTGGGAGCTTGCATTTTGCCCTTACTGAGCATCTCATAATACTCGAGCATAACTTCTCAACACCAGCTATATTTTGCCCACTCTCTTAGCTTACTGTCTTTTTTTTTCACGTGGTCATCTCCTGCTCATTCCGAAAGTCTCAGCTGACATGCCCCATCATGCACAAATTCCTCCCTAATTCCACTAGCCAGAGCTGACCTCTTCTTGGTCTGGGTTCCTAAAGATATATAGTAAAATTACTATGTTGTAAAATGTGTATTTCCTTAGATATATTGTCTTTTCCACCTGAAGGTGAGCGTCTTCAGGGTGGGGCAGGGCAGCCCTTGAGGCATACAGACACCAGGAAAATATTTTTTGTGGAGTTTCTGTCAATACAAATAATTTGTATCACCGCAGATCAGTGTGTCAGCATCATTTTGGTGGTCCAGTCTACATCATTTCATGAAAGCAATTCTGTGCTGGCCAGTTCTGGAATGTGGGCTCTCCTGAGCAGCATGAATCTAGAGCTCCTAAGATATCTGATTGACCCCACTGAGTAGTAGCAGGTGAGAGAACAAGGCAGAATCTTAGGATGGTAATGGGTTGAGTGACACTTTTCTACAAATAGACAATCTAGCTGTATATTATTAATTCATCTCTGACTAAAACTATTTTGTAGCTGTCTGTGAATATTGCCATCCATAAATCCTTGGAAAAATTAAGTTCCAGATGAAGCAATGCATGCATGTTTTTAGCTGTTTTAGTGATAATATTTTTTTATTAGTTGACGTGTTTCTTGGATTTTAGTTTGCTTAATGTTACATAGTCTTCACTGTCTTTAAATTTTTTTTCAATGTAACCTAAGACTAAGAAATTAAGATTGTCCTATAAAAATAAAACTTGTGGCACTATAAGTGACATAAAATATGGTAGTTAGACTTACTAAATAAGAAATGTTTAAAACATTCCAATTAAGAATTTAAGAAATAAAATAAGTTTAAAAGATCGGATTAGTGAAACATTCATTTAAAAATGCTAACTACATATCTCCAAATTTGGTAGTACTGTGTTCAATGAAAATAATATGCACAATATCTATTTCTATTAGAAAAACCCTCATAAACAAATACAATTATGTTTCCAGTTATGCTGGGGAAAAAAACTAATAATGAATACAAGATGGTATATTTCTGACCACATCTGGGTAAGGATGAAAATGATGTCTCAGTTTCCTCTAGAAATGGCAGTATAATGAAATAATTCATTTTAAAGGTTACTAATTAATGAATGTAATTGTAATTTTTTTCATTGCTAATTATAAATAAGTTTTTCTGCTTCATTGACCTGAAGTGTATTATACTGTAAATTATAAACTCCGGTCTTTTTACACTTCTGGTAGAAAAGAAAAAATGAATGCTTTACATAAAAAAGATAACTTCCTAAATCTGAAAGAACACTAAAAAGCACTGAATTGATTTTACTTAGTTTACAGATGAGGTTCAGTGAGATTGGGATTTGGCCTAGAGGACAGTAACCATTTCGTAATGCCAGAATAAACATGCCATTGGCCAAGTCGTCTGGGACTTCTACTTCATCTTCAAATGACTGCAGTCAACTATTTTACTACCTCTAAATCTTTCTAATATGTTTTCCATGTTCTGCTCTAAAAGGAGTTCTCTAGTTAAATGTTTGAGGAAATATCTGTTCAAATTTAAACTTTTTTTTTTTTACTTTAGTACTGCTCAGAGACTTTAATACACTAATGTGCCTTATGACTCCTCAAGGAATGGTTATGGCATCTTTGAGTAATAGAAATTAATACCTCAAGGAATTTAATGCTCAAGTAATACACTTTGGAAATTATGTCTCTACTCTAAATACACTCAGTTTTTTTAGGTGTCCTTCTGATGAAGTGATTTGCAAACATTCTACAACTCATCTTAGCATATTTAGAACCACATGAAAAACCTTGTATGTAGACATAGAGGTTAATGAAGCACCAACAAAATTATTGGGAAGGCCTTCAATCACAAAATTCACATTAGGGAGTCATCTGGGATTCTATCATTTATTTATTCATTTGGTCAAATAAGGATTTTTAAAAAAATTACTTGAAGCCAGAGAAAGAAACCTCTTCTTTTTCTTCTTCAAATTTGTTGAGTTATAACTGAAGAATACAAATTATACATTTGTAAATTATGCTATCTGATTGGTTTTGACATAGGTATATACATGAAACCATAACCAAAATTAAAATAACAAATATATCTATCATTCTAAAAAGTTTTTTGTCTCTTTATAATGCATCCTTCCCTCTACTCCTCCTAGCAACTGATCTGCTTTCTATCACTTCACCATAAAATAAATAAATAAATAAATAAAACAAAACAAGAAAATCTAAAGAATGGTTTGAATTTTCTAGAATGTTATATAAAAGGAACCATAGAGCTTATACTCTCTGGTTGGTTTGTTTGTTTTTTGAGGGGGTCTGTTTTTTTTTCACACAGCCTCATAATTTTGTAAGTTATCTATGTTGTGTATACAGCAACAGTCCATCAGGTCATGGTTTCTTTTTGGCTTTTTTTTTTTTTTTTTTTTTTACTGCTGATTACTTTTCCAGGTATAGATAATACCACAGTTGTTTATCCATTTATTTTGTTGTTGGAGATGAGTTGTTTACAGGCCTTAACTATTACAAATAAAGTGACTATGAACATTTTTAAACAGATCTTTGTGTAGATATATGGTTGTGTTTCTTTCAGGCAAATAACTTGGGAGTGAAAAGGCTGGATCATTTAGTAGGCATGCTGTTCCTTTTAAGTAGTATTTTTCTGTACTATTAGTCCTTTAATGTGAACAATGTAATTATCTTGCTCTTCTATTACCCCTAGGAAGTAAATACTCACCTGGGGCCATGGGGAAGATGATGGGAAAGAGAGTACTCTGAGAAGAAGTGTAGAGAAGAGGTGGTTTGGATTAGGTACCTCAGGGAAAGGCAAATGTTAGGCTTCCAAATCTGTGTACTGGGAAAAGTGAGGAGGAAAGAGTACTGAAGTATTAAGTATCCAAGACTGACTCCCTTATTTCTCATGTGACCTTTTACAAGTAGAAACGTGTTTCTACTGTACTGAAATTTCTAATGTTATTTTCCAGTGATTCTAAACTGTCTGGAATCTTAATGTTGCACACCAATTTTGCTCTCTTACTGTACCCAGCTTGCCTGCTTCTGCTAGTGGCTTTGAGGCCATGATGGCCCTTCTGTTTCATAGGTAGTTCCTTGGCAAGAAGAGAAGTGGAGAGATGTCTATACCTTAGAAGAGCGAATTATTTCATTAGCTTTTCTATGAGGATTTAAGATGTAATCTCTCAGCAAGGACATTTAGGACTTACTGTTGCTTATATGATTGCAAGTGTAAATAAAGGCAACTTGTAGACAGAATGTTTTATTTGGTAGTAAAAAGATAATAAGAAATGAGACTTTCAATTTTAGTTCTTTTTGATATAGTGTATCAGCTATTCAATTTAGATATGGTATATGAGCTAATACTGGATTTGTAGCAATCTATCATGTCAGTGTTAATTTTGAAAGCTAATATGTTTACACATTTTCTCTCTCTTTTTTTTTTTTTTTTAAAAAAATTAGTGTTATGTCATATGTGAAGCACTGATTTCAACATGTTTTCCAGACTAAGGGGAAATATGTCTGCAAGTGGTCTTTAAAACTTCAACACTATCATTTATTTTTTTCTTGAAGTCCATGATTTTTTGTTCTATACTTGAAGCTGTGGTTTTTAGAAAGCTTTAGGTTTTGTTTATTTTTTCTTTAAAATTATTCTAGATAATGAAACCCGAAAGAAATTATTTGAAATTGAAACTGAAGTGGCAACTAGTTCCATAAAAAGGGGGGAGGAGAGAGTAAGGGAGTTTAGCACCATGATAGAGGAAACCAAAGCAGTAAGGGTGTTGAATGTGAACCCCACCCCATGTATTAATTACAGACATTTGGTGTATATGTACCTGTAAAAGCATATACATATTCACCGTTTTGAGTAGAATATTTGAAAATACAAAAACAAACTCTTCTATTAAAAGTAGAAAATACTCTGCTTTGTCTTGAGTACCTTGAAATTGTGCTAATTTAAAACAAATTTTTTGAGAGGAAACATACAAGATATATAATTTGAACTGGCTTCCCTCAAAGCAGCATAATACTTTAGATTTTAAAGCAATAATTTTTTGTACTTTTTTTCTCAGTATGACTTAAGTTAAAATGTACTTATGTACATTTTTATAGTTCCTGGCCTGACAGGGGTCTGCATGGTATTGGTACTGTTCCTGATGGTCACAGCTTCTACATATGCGATACGGTGAGTGTCAGTCATGATTTCCATGTTTATTGGTCCGATTATTTAAATTTTCTTTAGATTATCTTATTTTCATGTATAGAAAAAGTCTTTATTAACCAGAATGCTTAGTCGATTACAATATTCTGGTTAATGGACTCTTCTATGTAACCGAAAGTGAAGTTGAGACATTTCTATTTATCATTTCCTTTTTCTGAAAAATCTGTTTTGGTCAAATAGTCTACAGTGGTAAGGAATCGTGTATGGAGACATCTTAAACTGAGAAAATTTGAGTTCTTCAGGGTCATCCTTCTGAAGAATAGTGTATCTCTATGAGACATGTGATTGATTTCAATGTATATGCACAGGAATATATCACTTAAAATTATTTTATACTTTATTTCCTGACATGAGTTTATTTTGCTGTAATTTAATGTAGTATTCTAAACAAAGCTTTGGAAACATGGTTAGTAGACACCTGCTAAAATAATCAGAAATGTCTGTGTTCAAATTTATTCTAGTTAAGAGATATTGAGCAATTGCAGATATACATTTTTATGAACACTTTCATATATTCTTTCTGATGGATACATTCTGTTTTTTCACAAGACTTTACAGTGTCTTATGTTACTGGGCAAACTTCTTGATTAAGAAACCAAAAAAAAGAAACAATATATAATCTTCGAAAAGTCTGTCATTCGATGAAATTTAACAGAAACACACACATACATACGCACACACCTGTACTTGGAGAACAGTTGTCCTATGGCATACTCATATAAGCCTATCCTTGTACTTCTGAACACATCTGTGCACATATATTCACACCTCAAAACCTCACAAGTAACTTACCACTCAGATTAACAATATAAATTTTTTGGTGTTTGGGTTTACAGACTTAATTACTTCTTTTGCTCCCTCATTCCCCATCTTCTCTATCCCCCAAAATCACTCTTTTTCTCCCTATCACACTCCTGATCTCTCTCTCTTCATATATCTACACATTTTAGCGAAGTTGGACCATATTATACATACTTTTTAAATTCTACTTAAATATTTATCATTCTCTACTGATGGCACAGCATATCACTATATATAAACGGTACTTCCGCAGCTCCCTATTATTAGATATTTTAGATTGATTCTATTTTTGCAGTATTTCAATTGTGAAACAAACATTCCATTAATATGTCTTTGTGTACTTTTTCAATTATGTCCTAAGGAAAAATACCTAGATGTAGAATGGCTGGGTCAAATGGTAAGCACATTTTTAAGACTTTTCATAAGAATTGAAAATAAGTTACCTTATAGAAAGATAAATTTCTAACATTAGTGCATGAGGGTGCCAATTTTGTGGAGAAATTTTAAGTTTTAGGTCAGGCATTTATTTTAAAAACATACTTTGTTAGTTTTAGGTGTTCTTGAAAGAAAATTAGGACATCTGATATATTTAGGAGCCTGAATATACATGAGTATTCTACATTTAGAAAAAAATCTAGAGATAGTTTTGTAAAGTAGAATATAATGATCAGCTTAGCTATTACATAAATTATTTGGTGAACATGTCTTAATCTTTCGTTTTTTTTTCATTTGTTTATTAAAGATTACAAAACCAACTCTGCTTTTCTCTAAGCTTTATTATGAAAATCATGAAATTCTTAAATGGGTTACAGAAGCAACCATTTACCCTTTCTCTTTACCAGTGAGGAAATAAACATTAGAACAATTAGGTGAATAAATATGACTCCAATATTTGATTTCTGATAGTCGAATGTAGTCTAGTAATTTATTAATGGTTCGATATAGGTCAATCTATTAAAATAAGTAATATATCCTAAAACCGGATGACAGGAATACAAATATTTTTATTTCAATAGACTTTAAAATGGCAGTTGTTAAATCTAAACTCTAATTCTGGATTAAAATAATCAGAGTACATAAGGAATTAATTTTGTTTATAGAATTACAAAATGTAAAAGCCAGGACCGAGATTATATTTACCAGCAAAACATGAGAAACATTTCTAAGAAAATTATGAAAAAGTGAAAGCGATATTTTTAATTCCACTAAAGCGTGCCATTACTTACATATGATAAGAAGTGAAACATAATTAAAAAGAATGCAACAACAAATTATCATTATTTCCAGAAAGGTAGTTGTAATTTTCTGACCAGAAAAATCCAAGAGAATTATGGAAAAAATTAGTGTTATATTAAATAAAAGAATTAAAATAGGTAATTGAGTACCAAAAAAATTTAAATAGTCCTTTTACATAATAGCTATCATCAGTTTGAAAATTGAATAAAATAAAAAGATACCACTAACAATTACAACAAAAACATAAAATATCTAGGAATAAATTTAATAAGAAACTAGGTAAAAGCTGTATAGAAGAAAGAGCACAATTTCACTGAGAGAAATAAATAGAAATTTGAATAAAGACCTTACACTGCAAGATGGAGTTTTTCCTCAATTATTTTATGTTTTTTGCAGTTCCAGTAAAAAATCCAAAGTGGGTTCTTTTGTTTATTTATTTATTGAATTTAGTAAAGCAATTCTATAGTTCATCTGAGAGAACATCCAAACACATGTCCAAAAGAGGAGTAAAAAGGGGATGTAGCTTACTAAATATTAAAGTGGTTAAGCTTCTGTGGCAGAACAGACTGGGACTCACAAAAATAACCAAGACATTGAACCCATGATAGAGTTGATAGAAAGCCTTCTATGGGACGTTGCTATATATAAGAACCTGCTAAATATATAAGAACCTGCTAAATGACAAAGGTGCCATTACAAACATGAGAAAAGTAAGGCTTAAGTGAAGAAACTTTAAGGTAACTTAGAGTTAGCTGTAAAACAATTACATCATTAAAATCTAAAAGAAACTTTAAATGGATATCAGATCTCATAATGGACAAGGAAAAGTGTAGGAAATACTTATCTAAAAATAAGAAAACTAAATATACATTATAAAATTCAAATGTAAACATGTTGTTTGGCAAATTATTACAATTACGTGGAACTAAGACATGCTTATAATTTGAATAATTTACAACAATTAAGAGAAGTTCACTATAGAAGTGGATAATTATTATAAGCAGATAAGTCCCAGAAAAATTAAAAGTGTGTAACACACAAATGAAATAATACCAAATTTCACTTATACGAAATAACATAAACTTATAAAGTGGAGTCTGAGTTTGGGGAAACAGACATTCCTATTCTACAATGGGAATAGTAATTGATAAACACGTTTCACAGAGCAATGGGCAGTGCATATCAAACACATTGCAGATGTGCGCCCTTTGATCTAGCAATTCCACTTCTAGGAATTTAGATTAAAAAAGAATCAGACATGTGCAAAAAGGCATATGTTACAAAAATGTTAATGATTTTGTTTATAATAGCAAAAATCATGAGTGAAGTAAATGAATTGACTGGCTATTGCTTAAATCAGGGATTCTGAAAGGTTTAGGGGTTGTAGCAGAATCATCTCAGAAGCTTTTACAAATACCTGCCCTCCACCTCTAAGATTCTAATATATGAATATTCACCCTCACATATGAAATACAATAACTCTTAGTCTTTTTTACTTACCTCAAACATTCTATAGATTGTTTACCATACTCCTTCCTAACCATGCTTCTTCAGACTCTCTTCACTTGCTGACAATAACACCAAGGTGTCATTTGTAAGTTACACACTATCAAGGAGAAGAATATAAAGCTTTAGTGAGCATTTATTTAATTTCTCTCCATTTGAGTTTCCTTCGAAGTATTCTCAAAATATATATTGGAATAGGAACATTAGTTGTTTTAGAAATCATTTGAAAATGAAGAATATTGATAAAAAGGACAGCAAAAGTACATATTAGCAGACTATAGCTGCTACTTAGCCTTATATCGTAACTTTAAGATGAATACATTATTTTAATTCTTTCCATGTATCTTTATATGAAATACAAAAAACCTTCAAAATGCTAAAGTGTTATAATTTTTGTAGATTCTCTCTGCACAGTATGTTAATACTTTTGATATTTATAAGTAAATCTCAGATGTACTCATATTTTAACCTTCTTCAATTGCAACATATGTTTGAAATGATGCATGGTCTTTTTAGTGAGATAGAATGTAAAGTGGCATTGAAACTAAGTCGTTTGTTTTTTCAGAGTTTCTAACTATGACATCTTCTGGTATACTCATAATCTCTTCTTTGTCTTCTACATGCTACTGATGTTGCATGTTTCAGGGTAAGTTATAAAACTTTTTTTTTTTTTTTACCAGCTTTATTGAAATATACAATTAGTTGCTCATATTTGCATTGTACAATTCAATTACTTTTTTTTCAATTATAATTGGCATACAATAATATACCAGTTTCAGTTGTACAGGATAGTGATCAAAGATCCTAAAAAAATTTTTTTAAACCATGTGTGCTTAAAAACAGGGTAATGAAAGATACGGCTACAGAAATTCTCATAGAGAGTGGTAAGTTATCTCGTTATTTGGAATTCAAGGTAGTGTTAAGAATGGAAGAAATAGGTTTATTTTTGGCATAGCATGTTTTAATGAAACTAGTATAAAAGTATATTAAAACAAATATGAAGTTAGTTCTCCCACAATATCGTAGTTTGTAAAGTTCCCTATAGTTATATCCTGATAACCGCTAAAAGAAATTTAGTAAGAAGTGAACTTCAAGATTTTAGTGTTTATATTTTCAGGAATTCCTTATGTCTTGCTGCTGCAGAATTTTTAATGATGGAGTTGTAAGTTTTTAGTTTAAAAATACCTAGAGGCAATAATAGACAGCCAAATATTTACAATGACCAAAGACAAGGATCTATCAAAAACATCAGAAAATCACAAAGGTAGAAAAGAAAATATCCTAAGTTTGTTACAAAGAATATACCTGAAATTCTGAAAAGTATATGGACCCAAGCAATAGTCTGAAAAGTATGGTGCATGATCACCCGAGTGGACTTGCGGTTTTATCTTGACATTCACACCGATGTGACATAATAGGCCATTGTCTGGTGTTAAATTCACTTGGTTTAGCAGAAAGATACAGGACAGGAAACGGAATGTCAAACGGATGATGTCAGGTGCTTCTTTAGTGGGAGTTTCTTTTGTACAGGAACCATTTTTTGCCTCTTCTCTCTTACTCCCCAAGTAGCAATCTCATTTTGAGATGACAAGCATATGGATAGGCATGGACTACTGTGCCTTGGGTCAGGCCTGTACTCCACAGGAACCAGTATCTTGATAACACCTCAAGGGATGCCCTCAGTTGCAAGAAAATACTGCATGTAGAAAGTTGAGATCCGTAAGCCCTAAAATGATTTTATAGTTCACTCGCAGTCCTCCTGGTCCTGATGCATCGCACCAATAATAAATAATGTTGCTTGGTAATGGCTGGCATTTCCCGTTTATCTTAATCAAAAATGTTCCCAGAGAAACAGTGTTTGGAAAACTGTTCCAACTTGCTGCTAATCCTTTCTTCAGAATGTTTTATAATGTACTTTGTCATGTATAATATTTGTCACATAAATTATATATTTATTTCTGGGAGCATGTTCAAAATTCCTCCCCGCACCTCACCCCCCGGTTTTGGAGACTACTGGTTTAGAAAGAGGTGTTATCTAGGCCTCTATCTCGTAAGTCTTGTTTTGATTTGGTTTATACCATAGTTCTAGAACTTAATTTTGAATAAAGCTACATAGATTATGCTTCTGGTGTGGGAAAAGTTACTACTGATATATCTTACAGCTTTCTCAAAATGGAACATTTTTCAAAACATTCTCATTTTTATTACTGAAGGATCTGTCTGTAAGTAAATTTATTGAAATTATTATTATTGTGCCAATGTTTAGAACTTAGACATATCTTTACTTATGAAATGCCTCGATAATTTCATTCTCTAGCTTTTGGTTATACAAATAAAGTGTGGTTATTCGAAACAAGTTTCTTGGATTGATATCAAGATTTTTGTTAAATGATCTGCTTTAGGTTTGAACAGAAAATCACTGTTTGCTGGGCATTTACTCCTCTGTTTATCAATGTACTAAATACTATAATAAGTTATAGAAGACCAATTTAATATATACTCTTTAGTCTCATCATTGATTATTTTGGAATTTTTTAAAAAATCACTTGAAAGAAGTAGAGATAACTTTTTTTAATAGTAAGAAAAGTAATAACCATTTGATGTTTAAAGCAACACCAAGGTTATAGGTAACTTTATATTGAATGTTTTCCAACTGTAAACATATTTTATTCTTAAGAATTCCAGTAGTTTAAGAATTTGAAGGATCGATGTGGGCTAGAAATTTGAGAACATTTTAGGCCTCAAGGATGAAGTGATTAGAATTTGTTGACTGATTTTTTTTCCTAAGCAGACTTTTGTAGTAAGAGGGGCATTTGCTTCATATGGTTTTCTAAGGTCAATTTTATTTTCATGGAAGCATAAATTTTGAAGGAAGGTTAAAGGGTATCTTGACCGAGACTTTTGACTCTCCCCTACAGTATGTCTGAGTGAATATTTAATTCCGAAAATCCCGTTCTGTCTCTGGGAAGCTGTAATTTTCACAAAGTTCCTTATCTTTTGAACCAGAATTTATTTTACTTTAATTTCTTGATAGATTTAAAAATCTATGACTCTAGAGGCCATGAAAATTGAGCCACTCTCCTCTAAATTCTATCCATTTATTTCTTGCATGACAAGATTTCAAGTCTCATTACTTTCTCCTTTGAATATATTAATAGTTAATATTCATTGAGTACCTGTATCTTACTAATGTTTAATTTCATTAAATCCTCCCAACAACCCTGATAAAATTTGCTGCTGCTACTGCTGTTGCTGTTGCTGTTGCTGTTGTTGTTCCGTGAAAGAAAAGGGGCAGTGAGTAATTTGCCGAAAGTCATGGCAAGTGACAGAAGAGCTTGGATTTTAACCCAGGTATCAGATTCCTGAGCCCACATCCTAACCACTAAATGATCCTGGCTGCAGTTTGGTGTGACTTCCCTGGATTGCTTTTAAAGCTGGAAACCAAACTAAATGCAGTGCCCTTGGGGTATGCGATCTGACATTGGCAAAGTGGGAGTCATCTTCTTTGCTCCGAATTTTGCAGTCAGTATTATTTAGGACCTGATTATCTTGTTCCATGATTATCCGTGCCCTTAGGTTAAAGTCTTACCTATGTTTTAGATTTTGTTTGATTATTTATAAGCAAATATATTGCATCATATCCTTAAAAAACATATTTTATATACACTAAACTCAGGTGTTCTTTTAGGTGTCCCAATAGATCTTTAAAATATTAATTTTCCTTTCAAAGAACATCACTTAATAGCTGTATGACCTCACCAGATAATTTGTTCTTTATTTTTCTTATCTATTAGATGGGATTAATAAAATCATCTACATCATAAAGTCTCAGGTATAAATAAATGAATGCAGCAATTTATGTGGAACATAGACATAATAAATACTAGTAAGGAAAAAACTATGCTTGTATCAATACTAATAGCTGTGTAAGGAAGAAACAATATCCATAGTTAACTGTTTGAAGAATCAGTCTTTTTGGTTCTTGAAAAAGACACAGCACTTTGAAGAGCCCAAATTTTCCTATCAGCCAAATAATTGGATGAAACATATAATGAAAACTGCTTAGCAGATCAATATAATATTCTTTGAAAGAGCAATAAATTTTATAACAATGTTAGGTCTCAAAAATTCAATAGATTTTAACAACAGAGGATTATCTTGGGACTTGCAAGACAAGCCTCCTTCTTCTGAGGAGTTTTTTTCCTTCTAATTTTTAATTCACTTTTCTAGGAGGTTGCTATTTGTGTGCCATATTAAAGATATTTTAATTTATAAGACATTTGGGGAGGAAAAGCATAAACTGTTTCCTCTTTCTAGACATGACTAATTGGATGTTTCTTCCCTCATTTTCATTTGAAAAACTTATCAGGAGGAGTTATATACTGCTATTCTCACTTACTGATAAAAAGGATATTGGAGAGAAAAGCAATTATGAATGTCACAGAGCTTCAGTTGAAAGCCTAACCCTGTTCCTTTCAAAGGCATGTGGAGGAATGCATCGTAAATGAGATTTGGCACCTTAACCTCTCAATCTTACATAGTCAACACTCCCACTGGCTTTAGCTCTGGAGTGTTATGTGGGTAATAATTGTATTTTATATTTTTATTTACATGAGAGAGGAATTGTGATTGGATAATTCTGAAAAAGAGAGAAGGAAAGTCTTCCTTAAATGTGTGAATAGCAGTGAGAGCCAATTCATAGTGTAAATAATTTCCTGCGCCAGCTCTGCTGGACCTCTCAGACCATATTTTATTACATAAATGATACCTGAATTATTCTTTTAAACAGAACTCTGCCATTTGGGACTACTTGTGGGCAAGAGTTGATTTTACAGCATGATTTATATTCTGCTTGAATCATATTGTTATGGAATTTAAAAGGAATGGCTTTCTATGTGCATGTTTCTAAAAGCTTACTCTTCAAACCTGGGGAACGCAGTGGGCAGTCTTTGTTAACATTGACATTAATGAACCAGACCCACTGTCGGCTTCCCAGGAGTATAGGCTCAAGAAGGTAACCAGGGTTAGACAAATATTTATGAGGTGAGGCTAATTGTACTGGCTTATCCTTCCTCTACTTTGCTCCTAGGAGGAAGAAGTTAAAAATATACTATTGGAAGACAGAGGTATTTATTCAATATAATTAAGAGTTAAAAATTGCTATTCACAGGTATCTTCTCTTTTAGCCACTTGCACTGAGGGCTCTTTTCAACCACATTGCTATGGCAGGAAGAGAGCCCTGGTGATCCTCCTACTGGAGAGAGACGGTTGCTTTTCTTAGAATGTCAAATGAGAACTTGGTGAAGCCCAGGCAAAGGAAGGCCCAGAGGTTGTATGTTAAGAACATTCTATTCTAGTACTGAGGGAAAAAAATTATTTTCCTATGTTTTCTTTTCAGTTTCCTTTTCCTCGCCTCTGGATTTGAACTGACCATATAGTTAATTATTCATACCAGACACTTCTAAGAATGAAGTGGAATACTATTAATAATTAAGCTGTGGTTGTGGGTGAAACAGTACGTATGGTTATTGTACCTATTCCTAGGCATAGAGGAGAGTTCTAGGGAGGCTGATGGAGTACTTTTAAGATAGGCCTTGAGCCAGAATCGCAAAAGACCTAACCTTGACTAGCGGTTTTACATGGGTATTTGGGAGCCCAGAATCTTAGAATAATAAAAGATTTGCCTAGCTTTGACCTACGTTAGAGATTATATTGGATTTCTTCTAACATGGTAGATAGAAGTTTGAGGATTTGCATGCTCTTAATCATGGTTAAATCTTTGGTACACTATCACTCTTACAGGTGATCTGTTTTGAATACTTTCTATATGGTTAATTTCGTATGGATCTGACATAATTCTTGCAAATTTGATGCCTGTTATTTCTACCACAAACTCTTACTTCTCCTTCAATAGAGTAGTAGTTCTCAACTTGGATTTATAATCTCTAGGAATCATTGAATGGATGCAGGGGATGCCTCAATTTCTGAAATACTAACATATGTGTATATATATGTGTGTGTGTGTATATTCATCACATATGTAACACATATACATGCGGGGCCAAAGCTTCATGTGGCCCCAAAGAAGTTCAAAATAACTGAACTGAACTGAAGTTTCTTAAAGCTAGATTTTTACTAAAGAGCCATAATATTACATTTACACATATATTTCCTGCTTAAGTTTTATCCAGAGTTGAAAACTATAGATGGTGGGAAAAATAATAACTCCTGGGGCATTTTTCTTCTCACATGGGGCTAACGTAAGGAGAACTTACTTGACAAATATAGATATGGACTTGTTAATTGCACTGTCATTTTAGAGGATAATGATTGTATTATGCATAATAATTTCCAAGGTTTAGATAATGTTTAATATATTACAGTTACTGTTCTTAGCTCTTTATGCAAACACATATACATATGTATACATATACACATGTTTTTTTTTTTTTAATACAGCACTATGAGGTAAATACTGTTATTCTTCTTATTTTACAGATGAGAAAGTGAGGCACAAAAGGTTAAATTAAATGTCTACCCAAAGATGCCCAGCTAGTACCTGATAGGGCCAGGGACTGAATCCACAGACTGACCCCAGAAATCAGAATCTACGTATTTAATTCCTCCCCTTTCATTGAATTATTGAATTATTTATTAATGGTTTAGAAGGTACTCTTGCTTATGAGTGAAATACATTCATGTCATTTGAAGATCTAGAATATTATTCCAATTTATATAAGTTGGTGAATGTGTATTTGTGCATGCTTGTGTCTTTTGAGTAAGAAATTCAATTTTGTTACACGTTGTATAGATTCCAAGATTTAGAAGGTGAGATTTAGTTCTCCCAGAAAACAAAGTAGGAAATGCTTTCTTTTTGGTAATGCTTTATAAATGTTTCTTAAAATGTATAATCTCATTATGGCATATAGTAAATACAGTAACTTTATAATAAATCTAATAGTAAAATTATATTTATGTGGCATTTTAATCTCCAGAATTCTTCCACATAACTTGAAAATAACAATAAAAATAAAGCTAGACTCTAGACTAAAGCCAATAAAAATACAGTGGAAAAGATTATTAGTATTCCTATTGCCACACTGTGTCTTTGTAGCTCTTCATTCAGCAAACAGATTGTCCATACCTTTTAAAGTCTGTTACCAAGCCTCAGAGTGGCAGCTGCCATTCCTCTCAATATAGAATAAAGATAATAGAAATTGCATAGAAAAAAAAAAAGAATCTATCTATATACTCCTTGAAAATGTCCAGAGGGAAGAGAAATACATATAAACACAATAAGAAGTACAGAATATTATACACTATATATAACTTAGGTAAGAGGGAGAAAGTCAGGTTATAGCTAAAGTTGTAGTTGAATAGTAAAAAAACTTTCATGTCTTCTTCTGCCTACTCCCGTTATATATCTGTGAAATATGAAAGAGAAATAAAATACAGCAAAGTGATATATCCTAGGTAAACTAAAGTATTTTTGAGGATAGGAATGTTTTTTACCTGTCTTTATCAAGGAGTCCCTTTCACAAATAATCACTCAGTATTTGCTGGATTAGGTGAAATTGTATTAATTGGCTTTTAGCCAGGAATGTGTTTTCCTTCTAGGCTCTTCCAATTTTCCTCAATTATCAAAGCACTGCAGATAGTAATAAAAATAATCCGTGTATTTATTTAAATGTAACTTGGAGTCTCATTTTGGGGCTGTCACTTATATTTAGTGTTATCTAGGTAATAAATTATGGCAATGAGTATTTTGACTCTAGTGCCAGAAGAATTAGCTATTAAGTCTTGACTATTTGGGTTTTATTGTAGTCTGGCACATTTTTATTAAGGATTTTGTGTACTTGTGTGGCTAAAAATTCTTTGGAACACAGAAGGAAAAATATTTCTCTTCCTTTGTTTGTTTTCTTTCTCTTTTTGGTCTTTGAATTTTTCACTTTAGTATAGAGAATGAATAAAATTCCTGAGGAATTAAGTCTTTCTTATATGGAATCCAAATCCTCCTCATATAACATTTACATATTTCCCATATGTTAATAAATATAATGTTCTATACAACTATGATCTTTAAGAAATGTGTGTTTCCCACTTATAATTTCCTATTCACAGGATTAATTTTCATTTTTATGTAAAACATGATTTTTCTGTATAATAATTTGGGACGAAGGTCTTATGATTTATTAATTTTTGCTGTTATTATATTCTAAAGGTGAGGTGGGGATAGGAATTGAAGTTATAATGTATTTTCTCCTATAAGGCTATCATATGTATAGATAGATATGGTACATATAGAGCATTTTCATGTATATAAATGTATTTATGCTATAAGCTACATTTATCAATGAATTCTAATCTTCTAAATTATGAGTTTACTTTTCCCCCATTTTAGGGTAGAAATAGTGAGCTTCAGACCAAATAAATTTTACATAATTTTAACCTCATTTTTTTCTATTGGGACTTTATTTTTAATAACATGTAGTTCTGACTGGAGGTACAGGGTGAGAAAGCTGGGGGGAAGGGGGAGGAACAACAGCTACATTTATTATAAGAAATATAATATTTCTTTCTGAAATATGAAATATTTCTTGTATCCCCCACTACCATTTTAGTGAAGCCTGAAAGCAGAGGAAATGCTAAGAAATATTGGATGCTTACATATTTTTTCCTTCCTAAGAGATCGAAAACCTTTCCTTCATACACCTGTGAAATAGAGAGTAACAGATAGTATATCTCTTTTTTCACCTGAGGAAACAGTAAAATAATCTGTCTTACTTCACACACTTAGGGAACATTTGGGTCTTAATACTATGACCTTAGACACCAAGGTTTAGTTTTGCTAGCTGCATAGTATCTGTGGCAGGCTACTTAATTTGTGGGGGTCACTGCAAAATGAAAATGTATGGCCTCTTGATAAAAAATTATTAAGAATTTCAAGATATTAATAACAAAGCATTGAATCAATCACAGGCCTTGCACAGGTCACATACCCATGATACTGGTTTCTATGTTACCTAGCCACGTACCTTTGGCAATGCTGCCAGCAAGAGCTAGGCACAATATGTGCTCTAATCAAGCTGCAGGATGCAAGTACATTTAGGTATCCGTAGCAAGAGCCCAGGAAAGAATACAGTGGCAAGAATCTGGCAGACCAGACAAAGCAAGGATGAGAGTAAAAGTTTGGATTTCATGGGAACCAAGATACTTAGGGTTTCCCTCAAGTACTTTGGATCCCTAGCTTAGGAAAGCACTTTACTTCTAGATTCTGCTAACAGGTAGGCTTGACTCTCTTAGTAACTTGTTTGCTTAGGTTATAATTAGCTCAGGGTTAGGGCAGTGCTGAGACTTCAGTTCGGATTTGACTGTGCTCAAGCATGAAGAGGGATGATGTAAGTTGCAGACTGATTTACTGCTATTTCCTACGAAGATAAATGTTCATACATGGTTTATTTTACTAAATACCATTGTAAAATCCAAGCATTTTATTTGAGGTTAGAACATGAGTTCAAACATTTTTGTGTTCGTTAAAACCAGATGACTCCTCGATCATGTTTTTCCACCACCACCACGACAAAATGTTGTCCACGCACTTTGAGTTCATTCAATGATTATTTATTGAACCGTTTCAGTAGATCATAGGAACAGTTCTAGGCACCAGAAAAATAGCGGAGGCACAGGATAAATTCTTGTTTTTGAATAGTGTATATTCTAGTGGATTACAGAATCAGTTGATTCCACTGAGTTTTAAAATACTGAATTTGGGTGTATTTTCTTAAGCTCCTTTATCTATCTATCTATCTATCTATCTATCTATCTATCTATCTATCTATCTATCTATCTATTTTATTGAAGGAAAGTAAAAAGGATTGTGAGAAATAAATTGTTATTTTTTTCTGTAAAGAAAAGAAACATTTATGTGTTATAGAATACTAGGACTTCTCCTGAGGCAAGGAATTTTTTCCTCCACTTTTAAAAAGGAGTAAAAGTACAACAAACAAAAGTTGCATAAGTGACACTGCAATTAAAGTAGGGGTGATTTTATAATTCTTTTTTCTTCAGGGATGGTATTTTATAATATTTAAATTTTGCCATAACATTTTTATGATTGTATCCTGTAAGCTAGTAGGATTTATTTTGTGTACTGTATTTTTTTTATGACTTTGTCACAGCCAGGCATTAAAACAATGATAGTATAACTATAATGCCTCTTGAAGAAAAAAAGAAAAACCTGTTTTGAAATACTGTGAGTGTCAAAATCACATCTTTAAATCCTTCTAAGTGCAAAAACAATAGCATCCACAACCTTGTATTTTGATACATTTACAAATACTTTATTTCTCATGATAGAGGAATGCTAGACATTCCAAATATACTTTAAAACCTCTCCTTTGGAACATAGTACACTGTAACTAACAAAATTAGTAACAAGTATTAAAATTCCCACATTCTCTGTGTGCCGCCTTCTCCTACCCCCAACTACGTCACTGCCTTAATTTGCAGACTGTCTTTTTACTATTCACTAACATCTTTTTCCCTTCTGTTTTTTTTTGCTCTCAAATTATTTATCATTTAATTATGAAAGATACAACACTACATAAAAGAATATTTCTTTAATTTTAATTTTATCCTTCTTTTTCATATTAGAATGTCATTCTCCTGTTCTCTAACCATTGGAATCTCTATATCTTTCGATTGCTTCCTCCATGAAACGTTTTCTAAAATGTCATAATCAAAATTTATCATTTCTATATACTCTCAAGAGGTCGTTATACATCTATATAGTATTACTCATTTTGCTTTGTTTTTGTTGTTGCTTTCATGTGATTATACTCATTATTGCTGTAGCTATTTAATTTAAATTAATTAAAATGAAATAACATGAAAATATCAATTCTTCGCATGCACTAGCCACTTTTCAGTTGCTCAGTATTCACATGTAGCTACGTTGGACAGCGCAGATTTAGACTGTTTCCACCATCACAGTAAGTTCTATCCGATAGCAGTGTGTTAAATTGTAAGCTTCTTGAAGATAGGGGCCCTGCCACTTAAATCAATAAATAATATATATTTATGTAATATATTTTATTATGTAAAATAAAGAATAAATAAAATAATAAATGTAAAATAGTTATATCTCAGTGGTGATGTAGGGCAAGAAGGAGGATCAGAATTGTTTGGCATGTATACACAGAGTTGCATGTTACTTAAAGCTCTGTTGTATTTGGGAAGATTGCATTTAACTCTAAAGAAACATTATATTATAGCTGCTAAAATAAATGTGGGTACTAGGAATTCAAAACAATCATAAAAATCACACATAGTGTATCACTCAATTTTAACAAATGTGGTCACAGTGAAGTAAATAGATTAAACAGGTATTTGATTTTTATCTCCCAATGCAAATATCAATCATATCTGTCTATAGTCTTATTCAAAATTCTTCAGAATAAAATTATTTTAATGGGATTAAAGTGTAATTTAAAGAAGTATATCCTAAGAATACATGCTGTAAGAATGCTAAGAAATTCTGTATTAATTCCAAAGAAATGAGCACTTCTACTTTTTACTAGTACAATGAAAAAGAAAGGTTTTGCATTTAATTGAACTTGAAAAATGACATAAAATTATTCATTTGGTACAAATATAACACCTCCTTTTCCAGATCTATAATGATGTAGATCCGTAAATTTTGTTCGGTGCATACATTGGTCTATTATTTCAGAATATTGTCCATAAGTAGGATGGGAAGTCTGCAGAAGTAGGCCTAGTACAGGCATATGACTTTGGACTCTGACTTGGCTACTGACTGACAGTGTGGTCTTGGGCAGATTCCTTAATGTCTCCAAATGTTTTCACTCATTCTAAGATGAGGCCATGATCTTTACCACACAAATTTGTTATAAAGTTTACAGAAATAGACATTGAAGCATCTAGCACCTGTCTGGTATGCCTAGTACTTGTCCTATTATGTTTAAAATCAGCCAGTGCCTTTCCTCGTGAACCCACCTAATTTAGCCAAATAACCTGAGATTCCATACTTTATTTGTTTGTATCTTTACCACCTAATTTAGCCAAATAACCTGAGATTCCATACTTTATTTGTTTCATGAATGAACTTTTTTGTTTATGACATCGTCTGTTTTTAGATCTTTTCTCTCTCACATGTTTCTTTGATGGCAACACTTACAAACTGAGACAAAGAAAAGAATAATGGGGCTTTAAGAAATGGTTAGCCTATAACATTTACCTCGAGAGTAGTTTAAAATAGCATAAAGTTCTCAGAATTAAAAGAGATTTTAGAATATTATATGCCACCTTATATACCAAGAACAGCAACATTGTTTATTTGACTGGGCTGGGTTGAAGATCTGTACTGCATAGTGACAACATTTATCATTGTAAGGACCATGAGCACATAGAGTCATGTCCACCTGAATACCCTTATGACTTAGGAGAAAGAATAAATAACATTCCTTAGCATGATGTTAAGCTGTCCCCTTCCAACACACACACACACACACACACACGCATGCACTATCTGATCTTATTTCCAGGCTTTTGTCCATTTGAACCCCTTTCCTGGATTTTTACTTCTTTAACCAATGGATTTGCTTTTCATGATATAGGTTTTTGAAGTGAAGGAGATAAGACTTCTGAATCCCATATTTTGACTTCTGTTTTGTTAATCTCTTACTCAAACAAAGCCTTAGGTTTCTCACTTCTGTAATTGCATTGTGTCTAAAGTTTTAAGTAGAAATAATTTCTACTCCATGCAGTTGTAATAAGGACAATGTGAAATGTCTATAAACTGCTCTGTATTAGATCTGGTACCTACTGTACCTTACTAAGCTCTATCACAACTATGATCTGTGGTCTAATTTATGTTTCGCGTCTCCCAATATATCTTCTGAACTAGATTTTAAGTTTCCAGCGCTTTAGGGGCCAGATTTGACTTCTTTTTGAGCTCTGTAGAACAACCTAGGATAGTGCCAAGTGCTTTATGCCAATGTTTGTTCAACTTCTTGCCAGTAAAATAAATGCCTGAGATTTTTGGCCTACTCTCCTGTCAGCCACTACTCTCGGGATGGCCAATAGGAGAAACAGGTTTGGGTAAAACATTACTTGTAATGGAACCTGAATCAAATAAATGAATAGGTTTTCCAAGTATAATGCCACAATAATTGTATTATATGACTGGAACTCTGTGAACGATTATGCGCTTGGCTCACATTTGTATACTATCCATAAATTTATTTCAGTAGGAAATAACTACTGCATTATTTAAAAAAAAAATGTGTGTGTAGCCTATCATAGTAGTTATGTCGTACATCCCGCTATTTTTATGTTCCTGGCATGTACTATGTGCTCTCTATCGACTCCATGATGACTAGTTATAAGGAAGAAAGTCAAATAAAAAGAAGAGAGGAAGGAAATCTAACATAAGCAAAAGGGGAAGAAAGAACAATCCGGTTGAATGGATGATGCATTCCACCATGGCTCTTAGTTGTTGCTTTTCTAACACTCATTTATGATATATATTAGTGTCATTCATATTACAATTTTTGCTGTTTTAAAATATCATCCTCATAAAATCAGTATAGCTGTGATGTACTTAATGATATACTTTATTAATGTATTATGGTTAATTATTTGGGAACATAAAGGATAATTAAAAAATATACTCTTAGCTAACCAGGAAAAATAATTTTGGAAATAAAAACTTTAATACCTTTAAAATAAAAGTAAAAAACACTGAAAAATTGTCAATGTTTTTCTAACTCTTACTTTTTTCTTCTTATGCAAAAAAAAAAAAAAGATATTGTATGCAATCTGTCATTTGATGAATCATCCCTATGAAGTAGATCTTACTTTTACTCCTTACTTATTAGAAATACAGAACGCAGAAAGTTGAATGATTTGTTTGGTTTATTTTAAAATGCCACAAAATGTGAAAGAATCAGAATGGGATTTTAGAGTTTTAAGCTCTCCTGCTTGATTTATTATTTTGAACTTGTTTATGGAGAATTTAAAAAGTCAATAAGTTTAGGGTCTGATTGATATGTATTATTTGTTTTCAGACCATTGAGATGCAAACTTTCAGTTCCTTTTATTATGTTTGAAGGCAGCTATGCTCACCACTGTACCGCCAATGCCACATAATTCCTGTTATTATGTTTGTTTAACATTTCTTTGCAAGGCCTATTTTATCTAGTCTTAACCAAATCAAATATGATCCCTGTACTTTTTCATTTGTGTTTGAAGATTTAGCCAAAGTAACTATTATTACAGTGTTTATTGAAGTGAAAACTTATATATGATTGAATGAATGTCTACTAGATTTGAGGCTGTCAAATTCAAGAATACTTGTAATGATAGCTATGTTTTTCTCTACCATGTATTTGTGGCATTTTTTGAGGGGCGAAGGTGCTAAAATTTTTGTTTGGTCCAATAGTAAATTATTAAAAATTTAAAAAATTTCTCAATTTCTCTTAAGATATATGAGGAACATTTCTTGGATAAATGCTATGTGAAGTTAACAAGAAAAAGATATTTTCTTATACTGTGTCTCTGGATTTTAATCTTTTTTTAATCTATTTTTTTTAAATTTAATTTAGTGGATTGCTGAAGTATCAAACTAATTTAGATACCCATCCTCCTGGCTGCATCAATCTTAATGGAACCCATTACCGGAATATTCACTTACCAGAGTATCTTTCAGAAAATTTTCATGAATCTTTACCTGGAGAATTTTCAAAACCAGATGAGCTTACTCGGAATACATTTGTGAAGATTTGTATGGAGGAGCCCAAGTTCCAAGCTAATTTTCCACAGGTCAGATTAATTTTATGTGTTCAATTGTTATTTCCATAACAATTGATCAGTTGTATTTAAACATATTTTTGGAAATTTATAAAATAATTATTCTTACAGAATTGAACATTTCAAGATGTCTCAATAGCAAGTCAGTACCTATTGTTCCATTAGAGGCAGCGGATGGTTCAAGAAGAAAGACCTGTGATATTACAGATATATGATCTTTGCATACTTATGGCCCTGGTGCTTACAAAGATACTTTCCCTATCCATTGAGAAAAATAGGTTGAATAACAAAAATATTAGTGAAAGAACTAATACTAATAATATTTCCTATTGTAGTATAGTATAACATGATGGTACAACGTTATACATAATATGATAAATAACAAATTATAAAATCAATTTATTAGCTGCTTAATACTGCCTGCTTAACATTACATGCTAAGCAGTGTGCTAAAATGCACTGTATGCATAATTTCTTTCACTATTGACAAGAACTCCTTGAAGCAATCACTGTCATCCTGATTTCTAATGAGGAAATTGTGGCTTAAATACATAAAATATCTTGACCAAGCTCTACAAACTAATATGTGGGAGAGGCAGATTGCAAAACCAGGTCTTTGACTAATGCTTGCTCCTGGAAAACTTCTTCCCCACAACCCAGTGAGCAGTCAGGGCCCTAATCCTCCCTTGGCTATAGGATCTGCCCATGTGAGAATTACGCCCTGTATATTTGTCAGTAGCAAGTGGAAGTAGTGGAATGGGGATGCCAAAGATCTGCTTTAAGAAGAGGAAGAGAGTAAATAGAAAAGAGAGTAAAGGGCGTCAAACCCAGGTTTGACTAGGAGACTAGACTTTGGGCGGTGAGCACATAACAGACCGTACAGCTGTTGTATTATATAATTGCGCAACTGGAATTCATATAATAGCCAATGTTACCCCAATAAATATAATTTAAAAAAAGAAGAAAGAAGAGTCAAAAGGTAGAATGATTTGTAAATGACTTTGGAATGAGTGTGTTATTCTTGTATTTATTATTATTAATAATTTCGTAGTTTTCTATTAAACTTAAAACTTTTTTGAACTTTTATGAGCTTCACACAATGCTATATTTTAGGCATTACAGTTATTGCAACTTCCATTTTACTTATGTGAGACCTGATGCTCAAAAGGTAAGTGACTGTCCCTAGAGTGCAAGGTTGCTGCATTACAGAGCTTGTCCTGTGATGCCTGTTCTCACAGTGTCAAACTAGACGTTAGGAAGAGGTATGATCTCTGCATGGCAGGAGGAGATCTGAATAACTATGTAAATAAGTTTTAAAAAGTGACCATTAAAATAAGTTTGGGCTGGAGGCCTTCAAGTACGGAGGGAGATATAGTGTGCAGTATTAGGAGAAGGGTAGGACACACAGGCTCCTGCACTTCCCAGAGTATTCTGTTCATCTTCGGGTCAGGGCTAGCCCTCTGACACACATGCAAAATGGTTACGTTTTCCAGATTCTAAATGTCATCTTCTTGTTCATGTTATATTTATTATATAAAAGTAAGTTGTAAACAGCACGCCTAGTATATACTATATTTAAAAATATGTACACGTATTTTACATTGTGTTTACATTTTGTGTATGTACATTATGCATATACATTATGCAATAAAAAATATCTAAGTTTTTTTTTTTAAAACAAACATTGGACTGGTAGATTTTTTATGAAATCATTTTCAAATTTATTTGAGTTTTTGACTTCCCTTTCTAAGCTCTTTAGAGAAAGATATTGTGTATATGCATTATATATTTGTTATGTGTACAGGTATGGAACAATGTATAATTAACAAAAAAAGGTAGTTATAACCTGGGCAATGGTTTGAGGCTAGGGTCTTGACATTACTTTCCCATCTGTTTTGTACCTTACTCTTCTTTGAATAAGTTGTAGTGAACATTTGATATTTTTTACTCATTCGTTACATTTTATTTAAAATATAGGTTAAATTATTATTACAGTAACATGTGAAATAAGCAATTGGGAAGGATATATAAGATTCCTATAGTACAAGTATTTCTTGAAGTATAATTCAAAAATTCTCCCTTAGACTTGGCTCTGGATTTCTGGACCTTTGTGCCTGTATTGTGCTGAAAGACTTTACAGGTGCATCCGGAGCAATAAGCCAGTTACCATCATCTCCGTCATAAGTCATCCCTCAGATGTCATGGAAATTCGAATGGTCAAAGAAAATTTTAAAGCAAGACCTGGCCAGGTGAGTCAGCGTTCAGCAACTTATAAAATATCTTTATCCTTATATAATTTTTGAAAATTAGCTGATGTACCATTGTTGGCATATTTGAACTTCTTTCTTGGTCATTTAAAAATTATGTTTGTTGCTTTTTAGTATATTATTCTACATTGTCCCAGTGTGTCTGCATTAGAAAACCATCCATTTACCCTCACAATGGTAAGAAACTTGTTTTTTGACTTTCAGAATAAAATGCAATTCTTTCTTTATTATGTGTGTCCTCCACATCATTGTATAAATTATTCAAGGCTCTCACCATATGTTTATTTAAGGAAGCCATCTTTTTACACAGAAATATAATTATTCTTTCATAAACTTTCTAACTCTTATTATTTTCTACCACTTTAAATTTCAGGAATTAATATATTTAAAATTTATTAGATCTTGATTCAAATTGCAAAAAATTTCCTGGATATTTTCTTTTTATGAAGCATGTACCAAAATATAATATGTATGCTCTTTTCTTTAGAATAATTGGATTTAAGGGAAAAGAGGGTACTCTGAGGTGGAGGCATAAAAAAATCCAGGAAGTGTTTAGAAAAGTCCAGTGTAATTGGTACCTAGCTGTATTTGGGGGAGGAAAAGGAAAATAAAGTCAGAAAAATAAAATGGAATAAATAAGGGAGAAAACTCTAGCTAAATGGCTAAAACATCACCAGATATTTTTAGCACATTGTTTAACATTGTATGCATTATAAAAGTGGCACTAGCCCACTATAAAAAGTAGCCAATTTCCAACTATTAAGGTAAAATAGGAACTTATCCTCATTTTCCCCACCCTTCAGTTTTTCTCTCCACAGTTTGACATATATTCTTCCAGACATTTTCCTATATACTCTGGCATATGTAAATGTTTGGCATTTATTTAATCAGTCATTTATTTTATAATTTTCTCTTTTCACTCAGTAATATATCATGGGCAACTTTCCATATTACTATATTTATATATGAGTTATTTTTTTAATGACAGCATAATATTTAACAGTAGGAAAGTACTGTAATTTAATATCCCCCATCGATTATGAGGATTAAGGTTTTATTTAAGTTGTAACGAAGGTAACTGAGAACAGGGACCATATGTTTAAATATATGCTTAAATTTGCAACATAACTGAGCGAAAGTGGGGGGCAGAAAAATAACTAGTGTCAGAGTACTGAGATGTAGGGTTTGGGTTGTACCAAAATATTTTTGCTTCCTTGCTCCAAATTTTGTACACTGTTTGTATGTAGCAACTTTATTTATGAATAAATTAAAATCAATGATTATGGAAAGGTAGTATGACATCTAGTGGAATAATTAACAACACTCTATTTTATCAAGAAAGATTAAAGTTCAATAGTGCATTGGATGGAGGCAAAGATGTTGGATACCTGGAATTCTATATTCATCAGGGTTTCCTTTCATCAGACCATCTCTGAACAATGGACTTTGTTGTGTATAGGCTTAGGAAATGGTTTATAGCCTTCACAAATTTGGGGGGATTATTAGCTGGTTCATTCATACTATTATTCTTCAAGGGAGTTTCGTTTTCATAAGAGAGAACTGCTACCAAGAAATAGATTTGAGTGGAGCAAACATTTCTAAGCTAAATTTTATATTATGTTGTTAATTTACTATTATCGACCTTAAATAAATAAACAGCTAAGTATTTCTTTAGGAAAATGGATTTATTCAGGAACAAGAAAGAATTGCAATTTAGGGCATTGCAATTGTTCTAATGGTGAACCATGTGCAAGTCCAGAGAACAAAGGAGAGGAACTTTCTTTCAGAGAGGAAAGGCAGAGTTCAGAGGGGCACTCGTACACCGTACACTGAGTCTCTTGGAGGAGACTGTGAGTTCCAAGTGTAGTGGCTTTTCATTGGCTGGGCGGTTGCCAGATGAGGAAAAGATCTTCCTTCTTCCTGCTGGAGTAGCAGAGCAGAAAAACCCTTCCTGTTGGAAAGGGAAAGTTCCTCTCTTCCTGTTTAGGGTAATGGACTGTGAGTGGTGAGTGAAAGCTCCCCCTATGGGCTCTCGAAACTCCAATTTAAATGAGATTTCTGTTATTATTTTCACATTATCCTTTCCTGCCATTTCCTTTTTTTTTTTTGGTCTAATTATTTCTCTTTGTCACTTACATGTAAATGCATACTTCGTGAAGTTTTCCTGGGATGGTTCCTTTAAGGGTTTCTTTGAAATAAAACAAAGCAAAACAACAACAAAAGTTCCATGTTCTGATTCCCACTAAAAAGTGTTTACATACCACATCTTTGTCAAGGATAATAGTCTCTACTAATTAAATGCCTAAAAGGTTTCCTTATAAACTTTGAAAATATTTATTACTTAATTCTTAGCATATTCCCATGAGACATGTATTGTTAACTCTATATGATGCAGAAAATGTGACTAAGAGAGATTGTTATGTTCCCACAGTCACATAGCTAGTTGGTGGCACAGGCAAGATGTAGACACAGACTTGTCTGGCTGAAAGGCGAGTTGTTAACTATTCTGCGCTCTCTCATCACTCATCAATGTTTAGGGCATTTATATTTCTAAAACTCTTGTTGCTTTTGGACATATTTGTCATTGGAATCAAACAACAACAACTAAAAACCACTTAGGAGAGAACTTTACTGAAACTGTGAAAAGTTATTTTTAAGAGAAATATGCAATTGAAAGTTTTAGATTGCCCATACTGCTAAGCTCTTCATATATTGTGGAGAGTTAAAAGTCCAATTCTCATACTAGAAAAAAAAGTCCAATACGTATTTTCATATACTGTACCAGTACGTATTAAAAAAATCAAATCTATAAATATGCAATGATCACAGTTTTGAGTACTGGTTTAATTAGAAACCCAAAAGTTGGAGATTTAATTACTTAAGGTGCTTCAGCATTTCTTACTCTTGACATAAACTTTCCTACACAAGGATGACATGATGATTTGACGGGTTTTCTCAGGAAGTTGTGATTGTTTTCTGCTATTGCACCTGCGTTCTCTCAGGGCAGAACTAGCAGGCACATGCTTGCTCACGAGACTGATGGAAATCCGAGGGAATTGTGTAGTTTTAGACGATGGATTTTGGAATTTCAGACAGCTTGGGTTGGAGGCCCCATATATTAGTACTATGACTATGGACAAGATAATTAACATACTTACCTTTGGTTTGCTTCTTTATAAAATGTGCATAGTAATAATAAATTCTCTATGGAGTTACTCTGAATGTGAATTAAAAAGATATAATCAAGTGCTCAGTATGATTCTTGGCATATAGTAAGTTCTCAGTAGGTTAGAAGTTGTTATTCCACAGTCTCATCCACATTTTTCCTTTCAAAATTTATTGACACCTCTCCATTGTTGTTGTTACTCTCCATGTCACCTTGGCTAGTGTGGTTTGCATTTTTTTTTTTTTTTTTTTTTTTGTTATGCTAGCTGTTTCAGATAACAAGTGTAGAACCAAGACAGGATTAACTGACTTTTTTTTTTTGCCCTGTTCTGCAGCATGCAGTGACTAAGCTGTGGCTACATACTGATGTCATTTCGGGGACTGATGATTTATTTGCCTCTTGTGGTTTACTAGCTGTTAAGATGAATAATGAACCTTTATTGCATAAAGCCTGGGTATAATTTTACATGTTGTTCTTCAACTGTGTAGTAGATCTCTTAAAGTATTTTTCAGCTATGCTCCGTAATTATCAAAGTTTGGATTTTCTACCAAAATACATCTTGTATTAATTAAGGTATGCTTTCATCTAATTTAGATGTATAAATCAGATATGACTTTAAAAAGCCTGTACTTTAGAAAATATGAAACCTACTGCTTACTACAAAATGTAGCATTTCTTAGTATTTAGCTGGTGTAGACAATAATTAGGCTCATTAATAATTTCATGGATTCTCAATTGAAATAATGCAGAATCTGCTGTTTTATGGTAGTAATAGATTTGTTTACATAAATATCTCTATCTTTTCATTTTCACAATTACACATGTACTTTCCTGACATCTGTACTCTAAGTTGTATGATTCATTATTTTTAAGCTTGGATAACCTGATTTCACATATTTTTCCATGAGTCAGAGGCAAGTCTAGCTGTTAATTTGTTATTGTCTGTACTTTTACATAGCATGCCTGCACTTGCCATCATTTTGGAAATAGTCACTTTGGGAATAGTTTTTCCAGTTTTCAATAAAAACCAGACAGTGGCTATGGATCTCTTAAAGACTGGAAATGTTTTTTGTGTGTTTTTTGTTTTTGTTATTATTTATGTGTAATTGCATGAGTTTAAGTACAAGCAGGAAATCTACCTTAGCTTTTTAGATCTTGAGTCTTGCTGTCATCTATCTAATTCCTAAAAATTGCTTTTCTCTAGGATTTCACAAATCTTTTGCTTGGACAGCTTAGAAACTCAGCTCAGATAGATAGCAAGGCAATACTACATTTTAACCTTAAACCAGGTATAGTGATGGAAATTGCCCTAGAAGGTCACTAATGTTCATGAAACATAACAGGACGTCCGAATTCTCTGAAAATTAAGCATCATCTGATTGCTCTAGTTTGGCTTTTTTTTCCAGGGGAAAAGAAAATATTTCTTCAGAGCCTAATGAGAGCCTATATGATAAATATGAACTTAAATAGGACAATATATTCAGAGTGAACCAGCTGTTTAATATTAAACTTGATTTACTCAATTGGTATTTTCAGATGCCTCCTTCTACCTAGGTACCAAAGAGAAAATGATGGATAAAAGCCCTTTTTGGACTCACATCTCTTTTCAGCCTCTCCCCTTTTTCTCAGTTTTTCAGTTCCTTTCCTCTCATTCTCTCTTAAATCCTCCAACTTTTGCCCATAACACTCTACTAAAACATTTATTTCCAAGGTCAACAATAACCATGTTATTGCTAAGTTCAAGAGTCATTTCCCAAACCTCAATGGCCTAACCGCTCAGCAGCATTTGGCATAGCTGATCACTTGCTTTTTTTCATTTTGCTTCCAGGATATCCACTTACCTGTTTTTTCCTCTTAATTTTTTGGCTACTTTTACCTTTTTTAAAAATCCTGTTCCTTGCCTTCCCCGTGACCTCTAAACATGAGAACACTCCAGTGTCCATTCCTGGAATCCCCTTTCATCTCTGGCTAAACTCATTTCTCTAGTGATCTTATTTAATGTTATTGATGCATCTTTGTGCTATCATTTCCCAGATTTATATTTCCAACCCAGACTCCAACTCCAAAGTTCAGGGTCATATATCCAACTGTCCGCCAGAAACTTTCACTTGGATGTCTAAAGAACATCTTAAGTTAACATGTCTAAAATTGAACTCCTAATCTTCAACCTCCCAATCCTATTCCGCCCATAGTCTTCCCCCTCTTCAGATAGTTCCAGCTCATTGTCTAATTTGGTCAGGCTAAAAACCTGGACTTTAGTCTTGACTTTTATCCTTTAAAAATATATAGTAACAAACTGTCTACAAATTTTCTTGGCTGTACCTTGAGAATATATCCACAATTCCCATAGCACTCACACAGGTCCAATCCACTACCATCTGGATAGCTTCCTAATTGGTATCCTTCTGTCTGCCCTTACTTACCTAACAGTTAATCTTAAGAAGCAACTAGGATGATTTTTTTAAAGATGAAAATCAGATCATAAAACGTGCAATGATCACAAATTCAGTAGTTTGAATTTCATATCATTTTTTTAAATGGATATTTCGGGTCGTTTTTTTTGTTCATAAACCAGGCAGTTTTTACCCTTCGTTTTTCCCTTGATATGTATTGACTTGCATCTGTGTGAGTGTGAGTATGTGTGTGTGTATGTGTGTGAATGGAAGAGGGAATGTAGAGGCCAGTGCGGCTGGAGTACGCTAAGAAAAAGGCAGGATGATAGGAGATAATGTCAAAGAAGTCCTGAGGAGTCATATTATGTAGGGTTTATAAGATGTTGCAGGGCTTTGGCTTTTATTTTGAGTCAGAAGAGAGCCATTGGAGGGTTCTGGGTAGAGGAATGACGTGATCGGGCTTACTTTTTAACGGAATCACACTAACTGCTGAGTTAAGATTAGATGAAGGGAAGCAGGAGCAGAAGCAGGGAGACCAGTGAGGAGGCTATTATGGTTATCCAGTTGGGGTATGATGATGGTTCAGACCGGGGGTGGGTGACAGTGAAGCTGGTGAAAAATATCAGATTCTTACCATATTTTAAAGTTAGCGTTAACAGGATTTTTTGATAGACTGGGTTTGGAATGCGAAATAAATAGCACAGTCAAGCTTATTGTCAAACTTTTTGGTCTGAGCCATTAGAGCTGCATTAACTGAAATAGGAAAGGCTCTCAGGAGAGCAAGTTGCCAGGCAACCCTGGGTTGACCTCACAGATTGCAAGTACCTTGTCAGTTTACAATCCTTTATTTTTCATGCCTATAGCACCTTGTCTTCCCAGGTGGTCTCCCATCCAAGTACTAACCAGGCCCGACCCTGCTTAGCTTCCATGATCAGACAGGATCAGGCTTGTGCAGGTTGGCATGGCCATAGAGGAGAGCAAGTTCTGAGGAGAATTTGTAGAGCCCAGTTTTGAATAGGTAAATTTGAGATGGCACTTAGTGTGCTTCTTAAAAATATTTGCTGAGTGAATGCATGGCATTCTGAGCCCTACTTTCCCCTGTGCTGGGCATTCCTGCATCTAGAGCCCTTTTTGTCTCACCTACTTGTCTCTGAGTTTATGAGGAGTAGTTGCTGGGCTCTCGCTTGGGGGTCACATTATCCACCTTTTTTTTTTTTTAAAATCACGAGTTCCCAACCCCAGGTCCCTTCTATTATCTCTGAGACCTAAAATGTCTCAAAGTTGTGAGGGAAAGATGGGCTTGCTTGTCAAGGTGATCCCCTTTTTGACGGTAGTGGAATTTCCACTTTGTATGTTTTTTTTCAGTTGAGTCAGTTCCCAAAGCACCATCTTATCTACGTTTCACCTTTCAAA
Source organism: Rousettus aegyptiacus (assembly GCF_014176215.1). Classification (NCBI taxonomy): domain Eukaryota; kingdom Metazoa; phylum Chordata; class Mammalia; order Chiroptera; family Pteropodidae; genus Rousettus; species Rousettus aegyptiacus. Next base: position 64,517,623 of record NW_023416308.1, read on the forward strand.
ATTTGTGACACCTCTTCATTATTGTCATCATTCTCCATTTCACCTTTCTATTGAGGTTTCCATTTTTATTTTTCTAAACTGTCATTGAATGTTTTGTTTTTTTGAGGGAGATAAGATAAATTCACACATTTTATCAAAGTTAGTAAAAGTTCATTTATATACTCCTCCAGAATCTTTCTGTTTAATACTGAGTGTAATTTCGTCATGCACGTATACAAGTAAACAGTATTTTTCTATCAAGTAAACAAGTAAACATTAAAATGTTATATTTGTCAAAATGTTTAGAGTCATGATGCTACATTAATTACGATGGATTCTATGTTCCTGGCTCATTATCTCCTTACTTACTCTTAGAACTATCCTCATTTGTGAAATTGCATGAACTCTTAGTATAATCTGTGGAACATTTTGTGTATTTAATACATTGTTATTGAATGTATGGATAAATTACATAAAAGAGATAGACTGTAAGAAAGGGCATAAAAATCAGATAATATAGGGTTTCTGTGAAGTGAGAAATTTGTATGGAGGGAAAATAAGAGTTTCTTTATGAAAGTCATGGCATTTAAGAGGCCTTAAAGAATTGCTAAGGTTCAATATAAGAAATGGGAATGAAGTCATTCTAAATGACTAAACTAGCAAGTGAGGAAATGAAGGGACAGGAAAATGTGTTAGTTGATTCATGCTGGGTTAGCTGGATTAGAGTGAATCAAGAAGGAACATGGAATATAAAGTTGGAAAGAATTTGGAACAGATGTTGTTGGTCATAGACTATAGGAAAGAAAGAAGGGGGGTGTTTTTCCTCATGTGGACACAAAAGGTTAATCAATACGATATTACTTCAGTCATAAACTTTCTTTGGTAAGATTATTTGCAAGGACTTGAAAATTAAATGCTGGCAAAAGGAGATACTCAGTATTATTCTGAAATTTGAGCCTCTGTTTTGATAAGGATGCGTAGGGTGCATGTCCAGACACAGGGAAATGAGAAGGAGAAGATAACTTGGCAAGTAAGGTAACAGAAATTTTATATATATTACATTTAGAATGAATTTCAGGTGAAAATGTCTAACAGGAGCATAAAATGTGAAACAAGAGCTTTCAAAGAAGGAGTTAAAAATAAAGACCTGGCAATAATGTTAAAGAACATCATGTTCTAGGATCGTTTTCTCTGGTTTAATAAATTCAAAAACAAGCACTGTGGCTTTAAATTTCTTTTCCATGTTGAGTAAATCCTTGTGCAGTGACATCATTTTTACATTTAGTTCCCAAATGTAAGACAATTACATAATATCTGTTTATATTTTTGTGGGACTGTTATAAAATCATTAGTCTTTCGAGCACATTAAAAACCCAATACGATGTTGAACAAATAATTTGAAGAAAAAATTATTATTTTTTCTCCAGGATAGCAAAGTACACCTTAACCCAAATATGTTGTCATAAATTCTGTCATTTTATTTTCTTATTCTTAAACTAGGTGTTCTATATTCTACTACTTACATTAAGGTCACCATAAGCCAAACTACGTTCTCTTCATCTAAGGAACTTAAGTGAGCCTAAAGAAAGACTCAGCAATATTTTAATGTTTAGTTTTAGATTTAATTTTTTAAAATATTTAAAATTAAAAACTACAAAGGCTAATAATAAAATTTTTAAAAATTGATGTGTGTGAAATGAATTCTCATTTTCTTCTTCTTTAATTTTACTTATCAGAAGTTATTGTTCCAAATAGAGTATTATATATTCTCAACTTATTTCTATGTATGGAAAAAAACCCCACTAATATCTGTTTTTTATTTTAATAATGTGATTTTATCTACACATATTATCTTGCAACTTTTTAAACTAAAAATGGTCATGAGCATATTTCTTTATTAATGTTTTAGGAAAAAACAAGATAGCCATAGATATCAATACTTTATTATTTCTTCCCTTTGAGAAGTTTTCTAAACATTCTTTGAAAGATAGTAAGGAAACACTAAAGAATAACTACACTGTACTTTAAGCAACATTAGTGAATCTGAACATTATTTGTGCAAAGTTACTAAAATATGATTCTAAAATCTTCAGTCATTGTTTCAAACCATACATGCCGAAGCCATTCTGTGTGTTATTCTGTGCAGGGCCCCTTCAAATCAGCAGTGATATGATTGGGCAAAAACTATGTAAAAAGCTCTCTTCTTAATTTTTAGCTAGTTTGAGGAAGTATCAGTAATTTATAAAGCCATCATTCCCAAGAATTTGAGAGCAAAACATTGTGTTTTATCTATTTGAAACCACATTAGTATTTAAAGCTATACTGATACATTTGGCCAGCTCTTAAAAGAATAAGGTTTATAGGCTCCTTTAAGAGCTGAGAAGATGTTTAACATCATATATAAATATCCTTTACAATGTCTGTGCTGAAGGAATCAAACAGATATGAGTACTTGGCATAAATACATGTTTTCCTTCAGAATACATTATGAGATTAAATCAAGTCAGGTGCACACTTTGTCACACAAAGACAAACCTTTTTGCTCCCTATTCTGATATCTTCTTGGTTTACATTTTCTTTTCATAACCTAAGTCAATGGGGTAAACATCAGGCAACCCATGGACAGTCAGGTTGGTAGCTTGAAACTCTGTTGGAATTCTTGCTTTCTGCGAACTATAATTTTTATTGCATAGAAGCTCTGGCCAGCCTTAAGTAGTACGAAGTAAAAATGGTAGGTGGTTTTTACAGATCACAAAATCTTACTTGGAGGTTGACTGATGACAAAACTGATTAATCTCATAGTTATTAAAAAACAATTTAAATAAAATATATTAAATATTCGAGTCATAATTATAAATCACATATTTTAATACTATAAATAATATTTAAATTATATAATATTTTTCTGGAATTTGTTAGGATGTGAAGTACGTAATAATATCTGAAGAAAAAAAGACACTAAAATTACTAGTATCCATTTCTTCCTTTGTAGTTAAAAGCCATATCCTCTCAGAGATCTTAACTCAAAATATATTTAAGCAAGATTTGTAGTTAGAGGTAATATACTAGCAGTTTTAGACTGTGTGTATTATGTTTTATATAAATACCTATGAGTGTGTAGAGAAATGTGTTTTAATATTGACTGGTTGACATTTCTTTTTTTTTTCTTCCAATAATGGGGATCTATACATTTTTAGTCCATTCCTTCCTATTTTCTATTGATTTGGGGGCTTTGCTATAAGAATAAACATTGTATTCAATGATACCTGGCAATACATAATTATTATTCTGAATTGATTCTAGTATTTATTTATTTGTTTGTTTCTTTGTTTGTTTGTTTTTTAGTGTCCTACTGAAACTAAAGCAACATTTGGCATCCACTTTAAAATAGTAGGAGACTGGACAGGTATGTAGAACATAGAGTTTTAAGATATATGCTTTGAAAATAATGAGTCATACAAAAATTTTGTTGTGCTTAAATAGTGGAATTACCAGCATGTATAGAAATTTGTATGTGTTTTTAAGCTATTGTTTGTTTTCTTTCTTTGCTTGTATAGTTTTGATATTTATGTTCTCTTCTTATAAGATGCATTTTTAAGAATTAGAATATCTTGGATATTAGTAATTGTTAATAATGTATTGTTCACTGTGTTTACAAATCATAGGTTTCTGCCCACTTGTCAGATGCACTGGCAATAATAGGAACACTAAAATATGCTTCTTAGAAAACATGATTTTAAAATTAGTGGTTGGTTTTGCTCTTGAAATAATCAACACTTGGGATTGATATTAAACAAAAATCTTCCACTTCTTGCTTGACCTTTTTTGTGGTATTATCAGCTCTACAATATCTTTGGAATAGTGGTCATTTTTAATAGGCCTATTAGTGGTTACATTTTATTCATTTATTCAATAAATACCTTTTTATTACCTGAGAGAATGTGTTAAGAGTTCTGAAAAAACAAAAGAAACATTATTCATTCTTACATTCCCTTGACCCAACAGAGTGACTGGCAAGCGAGTGTTCAGTAAATCTTAGCTTGTTGTCTGGTTGTTTAGGTTGGTTACTCAAAGGAAAGGATGCAAGAATAAACATGAATATAGATATAAGTAAAAATAAATCGTAACTGATTGTTAAGTAGGATTTGTGAAAATTACAAAGAATCAGAAAAAGATAGAATCAGTATAGTTTAGAGCTATAAGAGAAGCGTCACAGAAAAGATAGAATTTGAGCTGAACCTTGAAAATAAAGCAAATGAGAAAAGAAGTAGGTCATTTAAGTGAAATTCACAGCATTGTCAAAAATCAGGGAAGATAATGATTAAACCATATTTAAGCCTAAATCAGGCTAGCAGAAGCAAAGATTTTGTTCTGGGAGTAGCATAGAAAACCCATTTAGAGTCAGTTGATCTTGGTGAAGATCTTGAATGCCTCGACGAGATAATAGAATAATTAGAGATGCTAGGGAACTATCAAAGAATTTGGAGCATAATGAAAGTAGTATTTTTAACTTGATTGTTGGATCAATTAAAATCAGGGGAAGACATTGATGCTGAAGGGCAGAGGAGAAGGAGTGAGTGGTGGAGTAGGGATGGAAACTGGGAAGTAGGAAAAATTGATGTGTAAGCACAGGATGAGAAATTAGCATCAGAAGGGAGGAACTAATTTCTGTAAAAATCAGAAAAAGACAAGATATTGTTTAATAAAACAAATATTTTAGGAAGGACAGTTGAAAGAGATTATATCAAACAGTCAAAAAATAGCATAAAATTCTTTGTCTATAGAAAAGGCAGCTGGCTTATAATTGGAGACTTGAAGAAAATGGAGAAAATATGCAACATTGGATCTCATGCGCAAACAAGGAAATTAATCAAAAGATCTTTAAGCAATGATGACCTGTTTGGAATCATGAAAAATCAAGCTTAAATAGCTATTGTTCATGTGATAGCATTCAAAGAGATCATGGTAGTCCATTGTTAGAAAAATACCAGTGTAGTATGGAAGCTGTAATTCTCATGATAACTGATTGATATAATCACACTTGTTTTGCACCATTTGACAAATAAAGAATGAGTGATGTTCTTCTCTGGTAAGAATTACGATATAGTAAAAATTAAGTTCAATAATGGATGGTAATTGATAGAATTCTGCATCTAAAGGGAAACAAGCATAATGAAGATATAATTTAACTCATCAGAGTAAGCAGAAACTTTATGATAGTTTATTACTAGCTATTGTTAGTGAGTTTTTTCACAAAGTTATTTTCTATTGTCAGTAGCTCATTAAAATAAATTATTTCATTTATTTTAATTTTTATTAGGAACACTTAGTAGTTTTAATTGTATCCTTCCATTTATGTACTATGCCACCAAGAGAGAAACAAGATCATCCTATTCACAGTTCAGTTCCAGTCAGATAATTTTTAATTAATAGACCTTTGTTGTCATTGACTTCAAATATTTGTTGATTTTGGAAAAAAAATACCAAACATTTATGCAGAGAACTGGTAAATAATTCTGTTGCTATCTGGCAGTTAAGTTAAAAAAAAAAAAAAAAAAAAAAAACCTAACCAGTTTAGCTGTCTCAAACCAATGTAATTACAATTATGGAAGGAAAAATGGTAACATTATTCCTGAGACCAAAGATCACTGGTTTTTATTCTGAAAGAATTGATTAAAGTTTTGTGTTAAGAGCAGAAGGTACAGGAAATCCCAAAGAGATTCTTAAGTGTTTGAATATCAGAGGTTTACTTTTGAAAACTGGCTTTGAGGTATTTTTCAGTAACTTTTTCTTCCCTATAATATGTTCTGACTGGGCAGGTCTAATAGACAGGTTTGAGACCATCCCATGCATGATTTTCTTAAGACTAATGAATTAACCACACCCAGCTGCAAAGTGTCCAAGAAGCAAATGAAACAGTTCTATGGCACAGAACAAGGAGGCATCAAAATTTCATATTTGTTGTTTAGCTTTTTATTTTACCCAGGTCTCTAGTTGCATCTCCTAAATATGTGAAAGACTCATTAAAATTTAAAAAACTCTTTAAACCTCTTAAACACAATTCATATTTCTTCTTGAAATGATGATGGTAGAAGGGGTGGAGTGAATTACCCAAATAGATTTCTCTTTGAATTGAATTAATATTTCGTTGTTCTTTTAGAATCAGTCATGCTTTCCAATTTCAACTATATGGTCACAAATTGCCCATTTGTTTGATTCTCTTTCTAACTTTCCAAAATGTCTTATTACTTTTTTCATAGATATTACTATTGAATAATGTCTAAGATAATGTTACACCATTGGTTATTTTAGTGGTCTAAATAGCAACTTACTCTAGAAAGGTTTGAATTGTACTACAAAAGCATTGTATAGCTGACATCCACATTTAATTAATTTAAGTATTTTTGTCATTTTTCTGTGCAATAATGAGTGGATTGACAATAAACATGAAACAAAGGCTCATTGTATGTGTCACATAACAGCTTTTCCCTGAATCTTGGGTGTCAGTTCCCATACTGTCTATTATAAAGTCTTGGTATAGTCAAAAGATATGGTTAACTTTTAGGATTCAAAGTGGGAAAACAGGGCCATATAATCTGGATTTGCCGTGATCACATAATACATTGATATTCATAGTACAAGTAATCTAAAAACTTTAGTTAAAGTTGGACCAAAAAAGAGGTGATAACTCTCTATCTTTATTTACTTCTATATCACTATATTAGCCATGTTTCATATTTCATCTGGCTAATTGTTTATGAACAGATTTAAAAAAGAATATGTATAATGTATTTAAAGGTGTTTTCTTTTTTTCCATTTTGGGGAACTCCTTATAAGTCAGATGATGACTACACTAAAAGATAGTAATAATTATTTTATAATGACAACATATTTTGGAACAATTATGGCATCCACCTTACACTATTTAATCTGTGAGTGGCTTTTGATTGCTGCAAAAAGCAAAAACATAAAAGTACTCCTATTGAATACTGAGCTTGTTTTCAAGGATATGACAAAAGAGGAGATCCATGCTAAGTTTTGAGCATACTGATGCCTTTGAAGAGCACAAATCATATTTGAATGTATGAAACATCATGGAGTTTACATAATTCATGTTTATGTAGCATAAACTTTAGTCTAAATCCATAATAAATATAAATTATCACTTGACACATCTACAAAAGAGTGGCTACGAATACTGTTTTTGTTATTGCTTTTGTTGCCATGACTAGTAAGTTAAAAGGGTTAATGATTTGTGGAAGAAAACATTTAAACTATTTGTTATTTTGGCTAATAATAAAGTATTTATTAAATACCTTCTGTGTGCCAGATTTTGCACTAGTTTCTGGAGATACAGCATTAACCAAAACAGATAAGGTTCCTGCTCTCATAGAGAGTGTATTCTAGTAGAAGAGACCTCCAACAAACAAACAAGCAAACACACACACAAAAAAATAATATTTTAACGTTAGACAGCAATAAGTACTATGAATAAAAATAAAGAAGGGTAAGGGAGTAAGAATGATGATGAAGGTGGTAGTGCTATTTTAGATAGAGTGTTCAGTTACAGACTTTTTGAGCAGACATGTAAGTGGGTGAGGACGTAAGTCAGGTAGATTTCAGGAAGAAGTGTGTTTAGGCTAAGGAAACAGTAGGTGCAAAGTCCTATCACTTTTGTTTTCTTACCTTTTACTTGTAATTTTTTTTGGTTTTAATTTTTTTAATTTTGAATTTGTATCTTATTTTTTAGTTTTTATTATTATTTTGGTTGTTCCAGGAACACCAAGGAGGGCAGTGGGGCTGGAATACAGACACTGAGGGGGATAGTAGTAGAAAATGAGATTTGGAGAGGTAAGTGGCATATCGGGCACTATAAGCTATAGGAGGACTTAGATTTTAATGTGAATAATATAAAAGGCATGATTTTAAAGTCTACATCTGAATAGCAATTCATTTTGTTCTAATATGCACTACCTGGTGATTAGCAGGCTAAGGTTTTGTTTTGTTTTGTTTCGTTTGTTTGGTTTTTAGACTGTATTTAGGAAGAAGGGGTAAAAGAAGTCCAAACATTGTAGCAGAACAGGTCAAACTTTTTTGATTGGGTGGGTGGGAGGTATATATTATCATTTTGGAGCTCCTTCAGTGGTGGTTCTGTCTCCTGCCATATGGTTCTGGTTTATGGGTTCTGGAAGCCTCACCTATACCCTATGTCCTACGAGTCCCTTTGGATTATAGTAGCTGCTACTTTTTGGATTTCTTTACCTTCTTTGATTTGGCTTCTCAATTCTCCTCTCACCTGAGTCGGTAGTTCTCTGTATTAAAGACCTTCTATTTAAATTATGTAGTCACTCTTGATTTGGCTAGATCTAGACCGTTACAGTAGTTCAGATGAGCCTCCCTGAACAGAACACTGAATCCAGAAGATGTGTAAAATTCCCGAAGGAGTCTAATGTTTGCGTTCAAGGATTTATGAGAACTTCCGTGTTGCTAAAATTGAGCAAGTTGTAATGTAGAAAGTAAAGTATGAGAAATACCCATGGGCCAGATATGATCGGCAGTTGCAGACTTCAGATTTATTATAAATGTTATTGAAAACCACTGGAGGATTTTGATTAGGGTCTGACTCACATTTTAAGGTGGTAATTCCTGCTTCTATGTAGAGAATATGATGGACATGGGCAAGAGTAGAAACTCAGAGATGAGTTCAGAGAGATCTTGATGTTGAAATGAGAGAAAATGCTAGTTATACATTGGGTAATAGTGATTGGGTCATGAGAAGTGGATGGATTTTGAAGGTATATCTGGCAGATCTTGTTGACATACTGGAGGTAGGTTATAAGAAAGGTTGGGAATCAAAGATAACTCCAAGGTTTTAGCTTTAAAAGCAAGTGGATAGTGCTGCTGCTTATTGAGATAAAGAACACTGTGGCATATTGGGGTGCGAGGGAGAGTGGACATTCAAAGTTCAATTTTGTACATTTAAAATTTGAGATGCCTCTTAGACTTCCAAGAAGTGAGATTGAATAGACATTTGCATATGTGAGGCCAGAGGTCAGGGAGACACCTGGGTTAGAGATCTAAACTTGGGAATCATTAATATATCCATGGATTTAAAGCTTTGAAGCTGGATAGGATCATCTAGGGCAGTATTGTCAACCATGTAATATCCAACATCTTGTTTTATAATATTTTATATTCCCACTTTACATTCTTAAAATTCAATTTATAGATATATACACAAATGTTTTATAAAAATCAATATATTGTCTTAACCTTAGCATAAAGGAGCTATAAAAGTAAAGTAATTTGTAATAAATGATTTACATTCAATATTTAAATTTCCCAAACACTTCTGCACTAGAATTCCTAATAAAATAGGTGACTTATACCCACATATAGAATGATCATGAATAAGACAGTTCTAAATATAATTGAAATATAATTGAAATACTCTGAGCACTATTTTAAGTTGTGCTTTTCCAAAATGGTTAACATCTTTTGGTTAAGTTCTAGACTCAATAGAGTACAAAATTACTTCCGTTTACAGAGTGATTGCTATCCTGGAAATTTCAGTGCGCATTTAAATTATGCAGAAACTCAGCATATTTTTTTTTGTAATTATAAATGAGTTTTTTATGAATGTCCAGCAAATTATTTTAAAACATGCAGGACATGAGACAAGTTCTTGTCCTATAGTATTCTCTACAACCTTGTAGGATGTCTTGTATCTCTGACGCCTACTCTCTGAACTTCGGTAGCTTCTCATCATCATTATGAGAACCAAATTGCCTCTATAAGTTTTCAAAACTATCTCTAAGAAGTGGCATTGTCCCATCAAGAGTAACTAATTTAAGGAATGTTTATAGGTTGAAAAGAAGTATAATAGAGGACTGAGCCCTGAGGCATTTTAATATGGAGAGAGACAGACAGACAGACAGACAGACAGACAAAGCAAGCAAGCGACATATCCTCTGCTTCATGAAAACTCTGAAGCTCATGGGGCAGTGGTCAGATATATAAAATGTAATACTGTGCCCACCAAAATGGAGGATACAGATGCTTCTGAGAGGGAGATTTGGGAGGCTTCCTAGGCCAAACTGATTATTAGAGATAATTAGGACATGTCCAGAGTGGGAGATTATTCCAAGGAGAAAAATAGCTTGAATGATATGATAGCTCAGGGGGGCCAACTGTCATGGATTGTCAGAAAAATGTCATGCTGTTGGAAGGCCAGGCTGTGGTAGTATCCAGAGGTCATGTCATAGAAGAGCTTGTAGGAATTGCTAAGAAGCTTGGTGTTTTTCCTAAAGATGTTGGTGAAAAATCTAAGGGTTTTAAACAGGAACTGAAATCAAATTTGCACTTATATATGTATGATTCACCGTGCCGGTATTATACAGTTGCAAAGGAGAAAGACCATGTTAGAAGCAAAGATGGCAAGTTAAAGATTTGTCATAGTGTCAAGGAAGCTGAGAAGGAAAAAGTTCTGTAGAGGAAATGATCTATGGTGTCCAATGAAGTAGGACCAAACAATAATTTTGGGAGGGAGAATTACTGCTAACCTTATAAAAACTGTCCTACTGGGAAAATACAGGAAAGAAGTTTGGGGATGGCTCCAACTTCTTTGAGTTGCTATATAAATTGTAGAACAGTAAGCAGAGAAAGTTAATATTCAAAAAGAAGCACATGGCAAATGGACCTATTTCTAAATTCATCCTGTTTCTAAATTCCCCCAGAGCTCTGAGAGCGATTGAATTAATACTAATCTGGCCTGTGAGTAGCAGTGAAAGATGAGTTAGCAAATACATATGCAATTACTTGTATATTCATCTAGGTAGATCTGGGTCAGGATGAGGATTAACATATGTTTTCAAGTATATATTATTTGAATAATGGAACACTATGATTCTAGTCTATTTTGAATTTCTGTGGAAATCACTGAGGATAATTAGTTAATTTGATGGAATTTAACATAACCTATTTGCTATCATAATATAATGAATTATTCAATAAATATGAGCAGAGGTTAAATTCCGTAATTCATTGCCTCAGAAACCAAGGAAAATTTTCTATCAGAGAAATGAGAAATTTATATTGCGATTTGAATGCCCATCTGTTCTCAAGAGGGAGGATGCATTGTTCTCCCCTTGTTTTCTCAGTGTATGAACATGAAGTCTATGCTATCATTTTCCAGTTAACGACAACTAGCTTATAATGTCACCAAAAATACAGAGACTGCTTAGGACATGATTGAAATTCACTATTCATGAAGTTTTATTCTAGTTCAGTCATTTTACAACCCCAAAGATAGGGGAAAATACAAAAGTTTTGTTTTATATCCAATAAAAAAAATGTTACTCTCTACTTTTGAAAATAAAAAGATTATACAATTTCTGGACCTAGAAGTAGAGTTATTATAGTAAAGTGGTTTTACTTGCATGAATTGTTATGTTTTATTATCAATTATTATGTTCCTGAGAGAAGTTTGGATTTTCTGTTATCTACTATTTTCTGCTTGATTTTACTACTTGATTTTACTTTCCTTCATATAATAAAATGAAGGAAAGTAAGGACAGTAAGGAATATTCTTGGTAACATAATTTCTTAAGCAATGTCAAAAATATGATAATAATGTACTGGGTGGCCAAGGACATATTTGTCACTTTTCCAAGTCAGTTAGTGTTAATGGACTAAATAATTTTAAAGAAGGCAGAACAACAAGGGTTTTGTTCCATTATATTATCGTGAGAAATATTTTTAAGTTCTCATTTGTTTGATGCACTTGCTAAGCATTTTATAAAAGGAAACAAAGTGAATATAGTTCCTGTTTCCTATAGAAATTGTAATTTTTAAAACAAAATTATAACTTGATGAATTAATGTCATCCAAATAAACTCACCTAAGACATTACAGCTCTTAATATCAAAGGAAGCTACTTATTTTCTGTGAATCCAATTGGGAATAGTGTCGAGCAAAAATGCTGCTACTCTTCTTATGAGTTTTTGAATTTTAGCAAAGGAGAAGGATGAGATTTCATAAACATCTAACTAGAATGGGAAAACTAATCTCTTCCATGAATTGAGATTTTGAGAAAATTTGCAGGTAGCAATTAAGTAATGGACATGGAATGTTAAGGAACCCCAACAAACGCACTTAGACTGAGTCGCAGAATAGCTAGTGGAGTTAGTAAAGAGTTAAAATGGTTAGTTGCAACGTGGCAAAGAACTTAAAAATAGACAGTGATCTTGTTTTTTGTTGCCCCTTTATTGAGAAACTAGTAAAATGTCAGGGTGCAGCTATCCGCATAATCAGGAGGAAAGGAAAAAGAGAGAAGACCTGCATAGAAAACTTTCCATAGCCCAGTGCTTTCGGTGACAACACCTAGCAGAAAGCTATGCCTCCGATTGGATGCTGCTGTGCTAAACTAACCTTTGGATGTAAATTAGCAGCATAGCTAATTTTTTAGCCATTGCTGTTAGTCTCTTTTAGACAAATAAAAAAATAATAATAAAATTAATATGGGACTGTCCTTTGGGAATACTCAAGTGAGTTGTCATCCTTTCTTCCCCATTTCTTCTTCTTGTGTGTGATGTAGTCCTCTGACTTTCCACTTTTACAATAATAGTGCAGATCTTCTGTTGATGCTGTAATGGTGGACTATTCAGTGGTGGTTTGGAATATGTATCTTCCTTGGTTGAGATATAGTACTCAATTATACAGACTTTCAAAGTTGGCAGGGAGCACAGTGGAAAAGATAACTAGGGCTGTGATCCAAACTCAATGGAAATGGGAATTTATCATCATTTTTTTTGAAGTCTGGGAATGAATTTACATGAATAAATATTCCTACTCTTGCTTTTTCCACAGAGCAGGAACAGAAGGCAATATTTTCCAAATCATCTTTTAAAAAGAGGTTTTTAATTATATTTATTGCAATTATATTTATTTAGCTGGAAGTGTTGGCCTTTACACTGTAAACTTTGAACCAAATATTCCCTGAGCCTATCAAAGACATTCATTTGGTGTTTATTATTTTTGTCTTATCAAAAATGTCACATAAATAATTAATATAACTTCAGTGAGTATTGAGAATCAAACAATATGAAGAAAATGAAAGGTACTTTTTAAGAATAGTTTAGAGCGACATGTTTTGTTTCTAGATACAAAGTCTGAATGTTGTAAAACTGTTAATTCTTCCCCCAAATAAATTATAAGCTTAGTATAATTTTAGTCAAAATCAAAACTCAAAATCAAAAAAATATATTAACGCTTATTTGAAAAAAAAACTGAAGAAAATATTAAAAATGAGTAACAAGAAAATCTAGAAACTCTTGTATAACAAGATAGGACTGGCCCTATTAAAACATGTTAGAAAATGAAATAAACTTTACAAACAAACAAAGAATTTCCAAGGCTAAATGTGCCTAGGAACATGAAGCTTTTAAGTGGATGAGTTTAGATTTGAACTCAGGCTTATCTTATGCTAGACTGTGTGCTAATTTACTACACTGCCTCCTATAAAGTTCAAATAGTTTAAATATTGTGGTACTAGAGCAAAAATGACAAGGAATGTATTAACAAAGAAAAATAGCTTATAAACAGACCCTTTAATATATGAAAATATGTATCATAGGCCAAAGGAAACTCCATAAATCAATATCAAGTATTAGTTTGTAAATAGTTAAAGCAATTGACACTTAACTATTTCAAAATATTTAACTCTTTAGATGACCAAAAATTACTTCCAATAGGTTAAACACTTTAACATAAAAAAGGTAATTTGTAAAGGATTCAGAAGAAATGGAAATTGCCACCAATCTCTAGATATGGTAGGCCATTCTATCTTGGAAGAATTCACGGAGAAAAGTAAGTAGATTTAACTAAATAAACATTTTAAAATTATGTTAAGACTAAAAACGGAGTTGAACAGAAACAGAGTTATGGAAAATGCCCATTAAGACCTTCAATATTTAAAGAACAAATAAGTTGAGGAAAGAAATGGATAAACCATGTGAACAGAGTAAATTATAATAGTATTCAAACAAATATTAATTAGAATATGTATTGTATTTCACCTGTCAATTAACAAAAATGTTCTTTGTTAATATCCACTGCTCATGAGTTGGCAAAATATTGACATTTTACTCTCAAGAATACATGATTAGGGTTCTTTAAGAAGGTGCAACTTATTCCGTCATGGGAACTTAGAAATTCATATAGACCTAGGAAGGTTCATTTGAGCTAGAAAACAGGTCAACAACATAGGCGATTTCTAGGCAGAAAAGGGCACTGTAGGAGGAAAGAACACTGATGACAATAAAAGGTATGATATCTGTAGGAAACAATATGATGTTAATGAAGCTGAGCTTAGAGTTTATGGAGAGAGGTGTTAGAGGACAGGCTGCAGACGTGTGTAGGAACCAGTTTTTAAAAGACTGGTTAGCATCAAGCTGAATAATTTGGACTTTATTCTATATTCCACAGGAGATTAAGAACCTTACTTCAGTACCTACCCTTACTACACTGAAAATAAAAATAAAAACAAAGATTATTACTGGGAGGCATACTCTGTGAAGGCCTCTTTAAGGAATGAGAACTTGAGCTGGGCTTTAATGCTTGGGCAAGGTTTGGTTAAAGGAAGGCTAAGCAATCTTCTTTTGCCCACGCAAAAGAAAACCAGAGGGTCAAGGAAAACCCAATTTTATCAAATGAAACAACTTAACGAAATAAGTGAATTAATATATTTATTTGCTTGTTGCTCTTCCCTAATCCACCATTTTATCGACTTGGTCTTTGACCAGGAGGTCCTTTATTTAAGAACAGAGAAGACTCTGCATGGTTGATTTTCATAGACTTCAAAGGGCCCAATAGTACATGTGTTAATTTTGCTAGCCCAAGGTTTTGGGTTAGAACTTAATAAAAACACAAAAGAAAACCTCCAGTTTCTTTGGATCTTGGATCAAATTGCCCATTCCTTCCTGAATATATGCACCCAGGGGGTATTCAGAATTTATGTAAAAAGCAGGAACTGAATTAGTATCAAGCTGAGCCTTGATCGCTTTGAGGTATTTCTTTTGTTGAATGTCTGCATTGTTAAAAAAGTGCATTTGCTGTGACAAATGAAAATATAATATTTTCTTTAAAAGGTGGATTGTGGAAAGCTTAGTAGCAATAATGTGTCTATCCAAAAATGCCTGTTATTTGCATTCGCTTTTTTGAACCTCTTTTTTTCTTCTTGTCGATTTTTGTTGTAGTTTAGCTTCAGTAACAATAGAAGAGAATTTATATTTTATAAGAAAGCCAGTTGTAGACATTGATTTACTGGTGTATTTAGAGGCCAAGAAGTCTGTCTGCAGTTTTTTCAAAAGCTGCTTTTGATTTTTTTTTTAAAATAGTATGTTTAACAAGTAGGAACCAAGATAATGAGTATTCAAGGAATAGACTTTTATCACTGTGCTTCCTCTGAAAATAAAAGGATTCATTAAATAATTTTCCTTTGTGTAATACTGTATTGCCTACCTTTAGACCTTACAATGTTGAAAACATCAGTATGGAGGCATATAGATTGTGTATGATCCTGCTGGGCTTTTTTCTTATTTTGTAATCCTTGGGCAAGAAGAAAGTAAGGGAAGGAGGAGAAGAGAAAAGAGTACTATTTTCTCTCCCAAGAATGAGGCAGTGTGATACAGTGGAAAAAATAGTGGACTGTTTGTTTTTGAGAGGTTGTTTTTGTTTTTGTCTTTTTTTTTTTTATTTAATATTTTGCTTTTTGCTAGATGTGTGACTTTGAGCAGGTCAGCCGTGCAGTTTTCTTACCTACAGCATATGGCATTGAGGGAGTTGTTTTTTCCTTTCTCAGCTCATTGCTGATGTAAAGCTATATACTTTTTTTGCAGAGAAATAAATTCTAGAATATGGATAATTTAATTCCACAGAAGGTAGAAATGATAATAGATTATTTTTGCCATAGTTGAGAAAATCTCACAGGCAATATTTTAGAGGATATATGCCAAATATAGGATTTTCATGTTTCTTTATGTTTCTATTTGTAGTAAGGTTCTTATTCTTTATTAGCTCGGGCTATATATTCATTGTGCTCATCATGTTCTCATCTTCTGAGTTGCATGTGTGAGCTTGTTTTGTTTTTCTTATATGACAAGTATGAGATTCTGTTTTTTACATTCCTTTAACATTGACCTCAGTATTTGTAGAGAACGCAGTTTTATATAACCAGAGCATGCAACTGATAGTTTTTTTTTTTTCTTCAAGAATGGCAGTCCACTTCCATTTGAATTTTATCAACTGATTTTTCTGTATCTTTAATAGGAAAATGTTCTAGCTCTGCAACTAGATTTTCTGAATCATCTAAAATAGTATTAACTTGAAAAACTTTGATGTTGCTTTCAAGGCAATATTTTAAGTAGCAACTATTGTTATTCAATACTGAGTTACCATGGTAATAAAGGACATTTACTTGATTTAAACTTTTCAGAAAAGGAAAATTTATACTCAGTATCTTTCTAGTTGGTTTAGATGTGCTACTCCAAGTCTGCCCTTTAATTCTCATTTTTTGAAGTAATTTGTTTTTCTAAGATTAGTGTGCATATTTCTTTTCCTAAGGAAAATAAACATCAAATTTTGACAAACCATTAATTTCTTTGAATCCCTAGGAGAACAGCTCTTCTTTTTCTTTTAAAGTAATTTTGTAATTACATTCTAAATTCTTTTTCAAGTAGCTGTAATGGCATTGCTATTCTTTTGTTGTCTGACATTTCCTTGTGATAAACAGGGCTGCCCTTGAGAATAAGAATTTGTTTTATTCATAGTGTGTGGCAAATAATAGGTACTTAAAAGTTTGTTGAGAGTGGATAAATGAAGTATGATTTAATTGATAAAAGTTCCTTCTACTCAAAATTTTAATCTTACTCCTAATTTAAAATTCTCTGCCTTTAGGTGTTGATATGTAGAAAACAGCAAAAAATTTTAGTGAAATTATTCATTTCGTCTAGCACCATGGATCAGGACTTCTATTTTGGTTTTTGTTTCACTTCTTTAAAATAAATCTTTCCTGATTCTTTTGCTTTTTATCACCAACATGTCCAAGCTAAGTTGATTGTTCTGTTCTTCTGGACTCTTGCAGTATGCATTTAGAACTTATTTACTTTTAGTGTATATATCTTTTGATAACACGTGTGTTCTTTATTAGACCTTTAGTTTATTAAGGACCTAATTTGGTGCCTGATATTTAGTACATGACCAATAAATGTTTGCTGAAAAAAAAAAATTTTAGATGTGAATATTTTCTTTATATATTTAAATAATATTTCTTAGATGTTATGAAAAAAATAATTTGTATCTTCCTGTGCACCCAGGTGCCCATGGTGAGTTTCTGCAACAGTGTCATATCTTCCTCAGCAGATGGAGGAGCCGGCAGTGTTACAAAAGCTATAATGCAGGGAGTGGGAATGACAAGTAACCTTAAAAACATTTTTATGTGTGTGTGTGATAGTATACTTTTTAAGTAATAATACTTATTACTCTTAGAAAAGTACTATTAAAATGCAAATAAAATATTGATAA
This sequence comes from Rousettus aegyptiacus, assembly GCF_014176215.1. Classification (NCBI taxonomy): domain Eukaryota; kingdom Metazoa; phylum Chordata; class Mammalia; order Chiroptera; family Pteropodidae; genus Rousettus; species Rousettus aegyptiacus. Next base: position 64,535,182 of record NW_023416308.1, read on the forward strand.
AATAAAAGTTAATGCCCTTTTTCCTTTCAACTCAAATCCTTAGACATATTCATTCTTGACTCCGGTATATATGCTTTGGATGTCTTAGATATATTGTCAATGAAGTTATCCAATACCTTGGAGAGGTTGCAGTGCTTGAGAGAATTTAGTATGTATGACAGCTAATCAACACTTTAGCTAAATTCCCATGAAGGATTCTTTCACTACAGCTTTGAGAAGTGCATTCATGATAGGCATTCCAGAACCCTTGAAAGACTCTGTGGTGGCAGTTTGCAGGCTGAGAATGACAAGTGAGAGAGGCCATCATTGAAGTGGACTCCTTGAACTCAGTGGAGAAGATGAGGTCCTTGTTAGGCAGGGACTAAGAGGCACCACTTAATCAATAAAGTCAAGGTGGATGTGATTACTGTAATGGGCGGCGTGGCTGGAACAATAATCAGAAGGGATTTCCCTGTAGAGATCTTTGGTGTTGACTAACTGATCAAGGTGCCCTTTGGACTCAAATAAATGGATGAGTTAGTAAAGTCTTATATGATTTTATAAATGAAAACTCTAGGAACAGCAAATAAACATATGAACTGAATCATCTCAATAAAGAGTCACAGCTCTTCATCCGATTCCCGGACTTGAACCAGTTCATAGATTCTGAGCTCTTTTAACAAAAGGATGGTCAAATCTCTGAGAAAGGACACTTGTACATGTCAAAAATTAAACTATAAAATAATCCTCTTATCCTGCGGCCATTTGGCAGGGTAACTGCAGCCATTGGCAGGGTGACTCTGCATTGGTGAAAAGGAAATATTCAACTTTTGGGGAACTAAAAATGGACTCTAAAGTAAAGCTATTTTCTAAGGAACTAAAACATTACTGTATTAGACCAGTAACAATAAAGCCTTATGAGAACTCAATGGAGTTTTGGCTTAGTCTGTGCCACTCTAGGGCCAGTGGTCCCTGAATCACCCCAACCCCAGAACGTGTAATTGGAGTAAACATACTTAGCTACTGTCAGAATCCCATATGTATACAATCTCCTTTTTCTCCCTCTTTTATGTTAATTTTTAAAATTTACTCTTGATGTTTTGTACTTTTAGATATAGAGGAATGTTTTTCATGTTTTATTGTTAGTCTTAAATTTACCTTTCATGCCATCGTTTCTTCTTTAAGTCCAGTAGTTATACCCCATTCTTTTGTATTTATATAAACATTGTTAAAGTTTAGTTGTTCAAAGACTGCGCCCCCAGCCTCTACCTCACTAATCAGAATGTGGTCTTTACCAGCTCACTTTCTTCCCTGTAATTCACTTTCAAAAGATGCAATGAGGGGATGGGTAGAAAATGACTAGAGAAGTGAGAAAGAGAAATTTTTGTTTGATGGGTCTGAGTTTCATTAAGAAAGAGAGACAGAGGGAGAGAGAGGGAGAGAGAGAGAGGAAGAAAGAAAAGAAGGAAGGAAGGAAGGAAGGAAGGAAGGAAGGAAGAAAGGAAAAGAAAAAACAGGAAATTGAGCGTAGAGAAGAAAGATAGGACAGAAAAGAAAAAAAGAAACAGGTGGCTATCCCCCTCACCCCCTACCCCGAACTTGAGAATACAAGCTCGAATCTTTAGCTTTACTCTGGACGGTAAAAGCTTTCTTGCAGTAGAGGATGTTGTGATACATAAGCAGTGAAAGAAGTGTAAGAGAGTCAAAGATGTTTGTGAACACTTAGAATATACTCTCTCTTCCTACCAACGTTCTCATGTACTAATAATTTGTTTTTTGAATGATATTATAAAATTAGAGTTGCCTTATCATTTTTTGACGAATAGGCAATCTTCAACTTGACACTACACACAGAGACCAGGTCATCTGGATCCCAGTTATTGTCAAGTTACTTCTTTCTGTGTGTGTGTGATATTGATCACGTAAGGCATGTTCTATCTATTTTTGTCTTAAATTATTATCATCGGACATAGTTTTCATAAAACAATGAGTGAACTTTGGAGTACATGATGATTCATCATCAACAGATTTGAGTCTTCTTATGTGTTCAGTGAAATTATTATGGCTTCCAAGGGTGATGGCAGATGTTGATAAACATTTTGTTCAAGTTACATGTTTATCAGCAACTTTCTTGAAAAAGAAAAATATATTTACTATTTGCTTTTTTTATAAATTATCTTTTTTTAGCTTATTACTGTTGAAATGGTTTATTATACATCATAGTAAAGGACAATACTAATTAAGTATTTAAGCTACTCTGTATTTGTTAGGGTAGCATGTTTAACCTCTGTTTACTATTGATTTGTATATCAACCTAAATTATAATTTTTACATTTCTCACACTGTCACCTGAAGATATGATGGCTTTATGCATCTCATGGACTGCATCAAAGGGCGTGGCACAACTGGCTAGTATACACGTAACCTGCAGGGCCTCTTGTTTATTTTTCCCACAGTCAGCCCACTCTAGATGCTACTTGTCTCCCCCAGATATGTGTCTGAGAGCATTTAATTTTAACAATGAACACCTCTACTTGCTACAAAGGTGTTAGTTACATTACCTCTGGAAAGAGATGGAAAAGGAATGATTTATCCTGATTTAACTACGTGTACATGCATCTCACTCAATAGTAGCCGAGAACATGGCAGACATTCTGTGTACAAAGTAGGGATCTATGAAGCTCATCCCTTGCAGGTCAGGTTCCACAGAAACTGACTCAGAATTTGTGAATATACAATGCCTATTGGGTTTTAACACCTATGAAGGGAAGAGAAAGGAAACGAGATTGGGTAGAGAAAGAAGTTGAACAACCATGGCTGCTCTATGAAGCCTCAGCTAAACTGGTGGGAAACTCTGGAGCAAATATCACCCACCAGTTATCCTGTGTAGGGCAAAAATATCCTTGCTTTGTTCAGTCGCTGGATATGAGCTGTTTGAGGAAAAGTGCTTGTTCTGCCCCTGAGGTAGACCCTGATGTAACTGAAAGCTGGAGCTACATGCTAATTCCATTCTCCATAGCTGGACAGGTACTTCATAGAAGAAAAATTTGGGGCACAGGGGCAGAAGGTGCTCCTCTGTATCAAGCATAGCACCCTAGAACATTTTATTAGTAATGTTTAATTAAAAATAAAATTCTGAGATGAATATTAAATTAATCAGGGTGTTAACAAGCATAAACCAGAACTGTCCCAGGCAAACCAAGATATATGGCCACCCTCCCTATCGGTGACTTTGGCAAGGTTCTCTTCCTGTCCTTAGCAGTATATTCTTTAAGAGATTCAAAGTTGAAAGATGACTTAAAGATAACTACAATCAGCAGACTGACTCATTGATCAATTGAAAGAAAGGAATTAAGAACAGAGACAGAAATTGGTAAAGGACTCACTTTCTGACAACCAACTTGGTGTCTTCTGTTATAGCCTATTGCTTCTGAGTACTACAAACTGTGTAAGTAAAGAAAGATTTGTTTTTTGGTATGCCCTTTCTCATGTGTATGAGATAATCTATGTTTCTCGTAAAATCAAATAAATATTATGGTGTAATCACATACTGATCTTGTTTTAGTTTTGAATATGGGAATAGTGTCTAAATCTTTGCAACATTTATTCCATAGCTTCCTATACTCTGTTACATATACTAGCTATTTTGTAAAAGCTGAAGTTAAGTCTTTAGTGGGTCTGCTTCATGTGCCTTAAGGATTTTGTTTCTGTGCTTTTTGACAAAAAATAATTAAAACTTGCAAATAGTATAATATGAGCATCAAGAGAAAGAGGGGAAAGTTTGGTATCTATTAATAAAAATATCAAGAACTTCTTTTAAATTTCTTTAGAGCAACATTGTCACCCTTTAGAGATGTTTTATCTGGTTTTCTTTCCTTGCTCATTATAATCTAGTACTCAAGTAGTTAAAATGTTAATTTTTGTATTGGAGACTATAAAGAGGTAAAAGTAAGTATTTACCTGGAAGGAAACAATGATTTGGAGTTGGTAAAACCTTGACAGAATCCCTCTAGCAAACAATTTCTTAAGTTCTTGTTAAAGACACCCATTAGGTAACTGTGATCACATCTAAACGCAAAGTACTTTTAGGTTTTAAAAGAATAGCATAATCGGCATCACTTTTATATTTCTATTCTATCTTGATTTATTTATTTTCCTTTCTTCCATTTTTTTTTTTTATAGTGGAAGGGAGATTTTACTTTATTCTAATTCCAGGAATACATCTGCATACTATTTTTTTCGTTGTTATGCAAATCTCTATCACATTTGTTACATTCTGTATATTGGTGAGGATTACACATTGGCCATTTCCACAAAGAGGAAAATACAAAACTTGTGACAGTATTTGTACAAAAAAGTTTGAATTAAAATTGGAAAGAGTATTTTATTTTTTTCACCTTTGTTTTTAAATAATTAAGTATATTGTCTCACAACTGATTGTACAGCTAACTCAAATTAATGTAATTATGTTTAGTATGTCATCCAGGTCTGGTAGTCTCAGAATCTTTTTGTTGATTGAATGAGAGAAAGGAAGAGTGGGTGGAAGTCTACAAAAGCTTGTGTTAATTAAGATATATCCCCTAGTGGCAGAAACTTATGTCCAGACATTATCACATCATTAGTCAGCTCATCAGAATATCACTTTGCAGAAAATCCTCTTATTTTTTTTTTTCAGTGGCTTTAATGTAATGTTCTAAGAAGCCCTGTGACATGACTGAGCCCTATTATTTGGATAACTACCATTTTCTTAAGAAATAGACTTTGGGCCTACTGAGAAAGCAAATCATCTGGTGTGACACTTTGCTGCCAGAGAACAATTATTATTTAAAAATTTTTGCTACATAACAAAGGAAACATCAATACATTTGACTGTTTTTCCCAGTTTCAGATAAAGAATGTGGTATTTACTCACTAGTGGATAGGCAAAAATCTGGGAAGCTAGAGGAATAATGTGGGAATTATAAACAATTTTTCATTTACTTGGATTTTTCTAAGGAGTATTTTAATCATTTATTTTTATTCTCATAAAGAAAAAAACAATCATACATTTATGGGATAAAGTTAATTGTACACATTTAGGAATTTATGAATATGTGATAAAAAATTTTTTAAAAAGGACATTTTTAAGGTACTGTTTATATTTTCTGTTTTTTACCTATGTGAAAATTGTTTTTCACAGTATGATAGCTGCTCAAGTGTCTTCATGTTCTCTTGGGATTCCTTGCATTTACAATATTCAGATTAAAGGATGCTCCAAATGTAGGAATATTAATTATAGAATTCATAGTTTGGGTAGCTTTATAAGTGATCTCTTATTTGCTACATTTGTTCTCTCTTTGTGTATATGTGCGTGTGGTGTTTTTTTTGTTTACTTTGTTTTATTTAGTCCTATCATTGCAATGTCATCTTTAGAGATTGTCTTTCACATTTACAATAAAATATTATTTGTTATTATATAAATAGGGAAAAACCTATAGCTGTATTATAGTTTTCATGTTAAGAATTTATATTTTTCTTTGCATTTAAATCAGTTTAGGTAACTCAGTAAAATTTTAAATTATATTAATTTTAGCACCCAAAGATATTATATTTATTATAACTGTTTGAACACTTCTTTACCTGATGTGTAAAGTTCATTACATTTGCTCTTGGGGTTTAAATTTTATTTTTCAAGACTCTTTTTAAGAAAGGAATAAATGGAGGAAGAAAGAGGAAAGGAGAAACATTATAAATCACTTGTTTAATGTGATGCTACATAAATTGGAAAGTAGACTGAAAAGCAAGGGTCATATCATCAGAAGAATTTACTAGACATTTCATTGAAATGAACATCCCATTGATTAAAAATTGCAGCATATCAGTCAATAACATAATTTAAAAAATGAACTCAAAGAGTAAGTGTACTGAAAGGAGAAAAATAAATTGTGTTTTCTTGGCTCCATGGATTCTAGAGTACAGCCACCTCTCTGTTTGGATCTTCTTCATTCCTCCCCAAGTGTATTATAAGAATTGTCAGAGCGGTGAAAACAAAAAGCAGAGAAATCAATTAAATACCTCTGTTCAATATGTTTTAATAAGTGTTTAACATCTAGCTATTCAGTAACTAGGAAACAGCTATTGCCATCAAGCATAGATTTTCAGTGTTTTGTGGAAATTGCTCACCTTCAGTTAGTTAGTGATGGATTTACTGAGGCATGGAGTTTCAGCTCTGCATTCTGCCTCAGCCTGATGGTGGGACTCTGTCAAGGATAGAATACAGGACCTCTTGCCTTTCATGGCTGATAGATGACCAGTTGGGCTCTTTCAAAGGCATTATGATTAACCTTGGCAAACGGTTTTTATGTTCAGCAAAAATAGATATTTGAAATATTCTTTCAGCTAACATTTATATAGCACCTTAGTATGTATCAATGTTGTATATCCTGGTGACACTATACCCATCTGCTAGAATATATATCTACCATATAATAATAAAAATGTAGTGTGATAAATTCTGTGATAGTGAAAGCACAGAGTATACTAGGAGTACACAGTACGGCCATCTATTTCATGTTTGGTAGGAGAGAGAAAGAAAGCAGGAATCAAGAAGCCTTCGCATAGGAATGACCTCAGAGGTTGAATATCTAGTCCTGGAAATATTGGATCCATATTAGAGTGATAGACTCTGCAATGCAGATGGCTGTACAGTATAACTGTTTCTAAGGTAGAACTAGGATTCTTCTTTCCTCTGCACTCCTCTTTTTCCTTCTAATTTTTTTCCATTTCCTTTCCCCTCCCTTGCACCCTCGTTTTCTTTCTTCCCTCTCTTCCTTCTTCCCTTTCTGCTTTTTTCTCTCTCTCCCTTCCTCCTTCCTTCCACCATTATGAACTTCATGAGCACAGAATTTTATGGGCTAATATCATCACTGGACAGTTCCTGCCCTTCATTCATTCATTCACTTATGTATAATGCTATATAGTTAATGCATGTGAAGTACTAACACTTATACCTACCTTCTTATTTTTCTCCTTTTTCATCTCCTCGCCCCTCCTAAAAGATAGCTATTATCCTGAATCCTGCATATTAGTCCTTTCTTTTTTTACATTGGCTTGCTTTGTTTCATATATAACATACCTAAACAATATGTTGCTTAGTTGTTGTTTTTTAACTCAACAAAAAGTGATGTTTTTATATATGTAATGTGCTGGTATTTTTCCCACCAAACATCATACTAATATGATTGACTGTTTTTATTTGTAACTGAATTCATTCAATTTCATTTAAATTAATATTCCATTGTGTGACTATACTGCAAATTTTCCATTCACCTGTCGATGGGCAATTGAGTTGTTTATATTTTTGTTGTCACGAACAATGCTGCTATGAACATTTTTTACTTGCTTCCTGAGATTTTATATATGTTTCTGCAGAGTATATATCTGGTAATAAAAATATTGGCTCATAAGATATGCAAAGGTTAAACTTAAAAGAAAATGCCAAATTGTTTTCCAAAGCTATTGCACTAAGGTGTATTCTCACCAAAAATATATAAAGCTTATATCAATCCACATTCCCTCTAACATTTGGTCTCATAAGATTAATTTCTGTCAATTGCATGCCACATAAGGTGAATACTCTCCAGTGGTATATGATTTTGATTTGCATTTCCCAGGTTACTAATGAGATTGTACATCTCTTGGTATATTTATTGGCCATATATATTTTCTCTAATCTTTCAATTTTAATATTTTATTAGTCTATACTAATGAATGCTTGCTATTTTAATATTTATTTTAGTAATATAGAAAATGGTAGGTAAATTTCTAATAAAGGGTGTACAGTAAAAACTGAACAAATTAAAAAATAGGAATTAATTCTATTTAGAAATTATTTTCATGACTCTTTTTAAAGCTTATTGTTTGTTTTTCCTTTGACAGAACGATTTCGAGATTTACTACTTCCTCCATCTAGTCAAGACTCCGAGATTCTGCCCTTCATTCAATCTAGAAATTATCCCAAGTAAGCAATAGGAGTTCACGGGGTATTGAGAAGGGAATGGACAAGTAACGAGAGAGATTTGAGAGGGCAAAGATGAAATGTTTTCTTTCTCAATATTTTTGAAAAAGCCAGAATAACCTAACCTAACTAACAAGGACATCTCCTGCAATATAATGTCTCAGGCTCTTCATAGCTCTTCATAGCTTGGTCAGAGAAAAAAGACTTGCTTACAAGTGCAACCAGCTGTGGCTGGAGCTATTGCAGAGTACAGACCATGAGCTGTGGGCATCAGTGTCTGGTCGTGTTTCCTTTTGCTTGATACTGTACCAACTGGGACAGATATTTTGTGGGTGACCTCTCATCTGGTTTCCTGTTTCTCTTCTTTTAATGTAAGGATTCATTTGTATTCTAATAACTGTTTTTCAGATAACCACATGCTAGATATGGTTTTAGCAGTTTCTATATATCCCTCTTTACTATCTTGATAATTGTGAGAGGTGAAATCTCTTGACCTTTTCTCAATGAGGCAGACCTCTTCTTCTCTTACATGCCACAAATGTACTTACTGGTTGAAGGAATATGCCTTCATCTTCCCAGAGAATAAAAAATTACAATTCTAGCTTCAAAATTTATTATTATTATTATTCATTTAAAGTTGCACGTATAATTAACTAGATTTGTATGTTTCCAAACACCTTAGGGAAATAGATTATTAATTGATCTTGGAGGGAAGCTCTTTTATCGGGATATTTTTGTCAACCTGCCCTTATTACTACTTAGAGAAATATTATTTATTCAATATTTCTAAATTATTACTACGTGCTCTTGTGAGGCACTGCTTTGGTGACTACCTAACATCTTTATGAGTTTCAGTTTTCTGAACTATCATATGAAAGCATGCTAATTAAAAGTCTCTGGATCTGAATAATATTTATATAAAAATACCAGATTAAATACAATTGCTTTATTTAAGTACAGAACACTAAGCATTTGCATCTTCCCATTGTCCATTTACTGTCTAGTTTGACAGTTGAATTTTAGGAGGTGCTAGTGGAGTAGAGAAGGCATGACAGAATTCTATCTGTGCCATGCCTAAGTGTGTTGAGTTGGTCCAGGGAAGGGCACAGGAGGAAAAACTCTGGGCATGTGAAAATTGTTGGAGGTAGAAGAGTGAGTTGTGGTAAAGACCAATCAATAAATATGAGTGGGCAAAGATTTGTGTATGTCTACATCTAATTTAAACAAATTTTGTATTATTTATGCTTTTAAATATTGTCATTTATTACCTCATTTATAGTCAAATATACTCTTATTTATTCATTATTAAATATGAATAATTTAATTTTGTGGCACAAACATTTCTGGAAAGCTGAAAATTTAATCAAACCATTAATATTTGTTGCTTTTATTCACAATACAGTATACCTCTTTATATTGAAAAATTTTCCCTTCACTTTACTGGTTGTTTTACTGACTCACTGACTATAGATTTTATTAATGAGAGTTATGTTTTAAGAGCTAATACATGGGTTTAGAAGCATCTTATTTGCTCTATATTATGTAGCGTTACAGTGATATTTATAGAGCATAACGTAGCTGACCTTTAAGTGAGACTCACTCTACACTGGTTAATGTAGGCTTGCTAATGGACTGTGGTACTCTGGATTGGGGTGTTGGGGGGGTGGCTTCTCTAGTTAGCATAGTATCTCTATGATCTTAAGACACCTAGTAGATAAGGAAACATGGAAAAGGATGTCCTTTATTTAAAAAGGGAAAAATACTCATGAAGAACTGACTGGTTCTCGAAATGGATGTGTGTACGTGTGTGTGTTTTAAGGGAAAGCCATTTAAAAAAAATTGTTACTTGCAATGGTGCTGAGAAACATTGTCCTACAATATAATGTTGTTCACTAATTACATTTTTACATTCGTAAATTTGCACTTGACCCATTGCGAAAGCCAGACACATCCCATTTTTATCAAGATGTAATTGAGGACGTTATGCCATGGAAATTCTCAGAGTGTGAATAGCTGTGACTATTGTCAGAAAGAGATGAGTGAAAAGAAGAAAATGAATATATACTTAATACAAAATAAATGTTGTTGATTCATAGGTTAGAGGAAAGAAATGGAGAAAATGAAGCCTAAGTTTTGTTGCTCATTTCTTAGTTGATGTCATTGGTATTAACTTTGAATGATTTAGGGTTAAAATGTATTTAGACTAGAGGTTAGGTATAAATGTTCTTATCATTGTAAATGCAGCTTGGAGATGTAAAATGGTTGAGGCATAATTTTACTCACAAGTGACTTGTGACCTAATTTTGGCAATTAGGCCAGAAAAACATGATCAAGTGGCTTTGGAAAGTTTAACCATTATATTTAGAGAGAAAATAAAGGAACAAAACGTTGCACATCTCTGTTAGGTTCTCATAAAGATCAAGTTCTCTCCAGAACTGTTTAGAGAGAGAAGTATTATTTGAGACAAATTCAGAGCTGTTCCTGTTTGGCTTACTTTGACACTAAAGAACAACCTTGGCTGTTTGGGCCAAAAAGCAATGTCTCAACTCAATGCCATTTCCAATGGGCTGCTTAAAAATGGCATTGAATGGTGATGATATTGGGTGATAAAGTGCAAAGCTTCAGATGACCTTGCCAGATTTCATCTGTTTTCCAGCTTATCTTCCTTTTTATTCCCAAGGAAAGCTTTGAATTCCTCTTGCAAAGAACCCTACCTGTTCAGTAATGTTTGTTCAATCTGCTGTCTGCAATATATTTGCCACTTGAGCTAAATTATTCCCATTCATAAATATAGAAAGCAACAATACTTGATGAACACTTTCTATATGCCAGGAATTATGTTATGTGTGCTATATGCATTATTTAATCCTTTTTACCCCCTATGAGTTAGGTAGTACTATTTTCCTAATTTTATAAATTTTGTGTATTAGGCCACTAGGGTTTAAAGGGGTTCAGTGTCTTACCCAAACTCACATGTCAGAGCTGGCTCCTGTTTGGCCCCCAAATTGTACTTAATTGTTCTGTACTGCCTCTCATTCATTTATTTGTCCATTTTTTCATTTATCCTTCAAATATTTATTGAAGAACCTCTGAGTACCTGAGATGGTCATAATTACTGAGAACACAGTAATGATTAGAGCATAGTCTATGGCTTTAAGAGACCTGAAGCCTCTTAAAGCAGAATCAGAGCTTAATGGAGAAATTCATTATAGCAGTGATCTAAGAACTATACATTATAAAAAAAATGTAATAAAGTCCATAGAAAAAGAGAAAGTTCCTTCCTGTTGAAGTAATTCATGTAAAATTGAATTTTCCCTTAAGAATTTACAAAGGTCTTGGGAGCTCTGTGTCAGAAACCAGGATCAAAAACTAAACACTTCCACAAAAGGTTCTCCTGGATTCCCTAATTATAAGGGTTTTAGGAGCTCTGTGTCAGGAGCCAGGGGCAGAGACTAGTACATATATTTTTTATTATATCACAAGTACTTTCGCTCTAATGTTTTGAGAAATGCACACTGCCCGGTATAACTCTGCCTTGTAAGGCTTTGTGACTATTAAATAAAATGATACACAGTACCTGGCCTTTTGCAAATGTGAATTCTCATCACCATCCTCATTCTCAGCTCTGTTCTGTATTTCCTCAAAGCCATGGTTCACTTCAGGGCAGGCGCATGGTCTGCTTTGGTGTTTTCACTGCAGTCTAGATCCTGCCAGAGGGACATGTTGTTCTGTCTGACAAAGATGCCTCTGGGCGACGCAATCTGTTTGGAGAGTGATTAATAAGGAAGGAGCTCTTTCTATTGTATGCCTACTTGTGAGTAGTTCATGGCTGTTCTGGTACAGTTTCCACAATCACAATCACAATCACAGCTATTCATAACATTTCTTACAGTAGACATATTTTAGTATTGCTCTTCATTAAAGGATTTCTCTCTCACATCTTCTCATTGTTAAACTTAGATGTTCTTTTGTATAGTGGGTGACATTCCAACACCTGGCTGGCAAGAGATCCGAAAGAGTTGATATTCTAACTAGAGTATGGAAGACAGTAATGAAGATTCCCGGATACATGCAAATCTAGACAAGCAAATTGTCAGAATGAAGCTGGTCTATCAGTGGTAGTAGGCCCCATGATTAAAATCCCTGTCATCAGGACTGCAAAAGCAAGGCAAACCACCAAAAAAAAAAAAAAAAAAAAAAGAAAGAAAGAAAGAAAGAAAAAAAGAAACCTATGAAAACTGAGGCACTGTTGAAATTATGAAGACTCTGACTCAGATATATGATAAGTCAAGAAACTCTATTAGTATAAGGCTAATGGGCAAGCAATAAAGTTGCCTGAGTGCTAAGTGAGAGAATAACTCATTTTGGACGCAGATGAGAACTGGTTCAAGGACAGGGCCAAGATAAGCCTATAGCTGAAAGGTCAGGCAGCTGAAATCTCAAAATAAGCTGGGGAAGTCAAACAGTTTCTAGTAGACAAGTTAAGCGTGAGTGATGCTCCATCCAGCACCTTAAGAGCTATTTACTCTCCTTGTTCTGCCCGTCCTACATTCTCAGCTGTCATATATCTTCTCAGACATCAGTTATTTCTAGTTTTTTGATATTTTTGTTTGTCTATTTTGACTCAGAGATTGTCTATCAGTTGAGAGACAAAGTAGCCCGATGTTCTCCCTTTGTTAAAATCTTAAAATCCAATTTAATATCCTTGGGTAGAAACTACCTTCTTTTTGCATAAGCCCCTCAACAATATTTCTAGCTCTAGAAGAGTGAGATATTGTCAGAGTTAAACAATGATTTTGGAAACAGTTTATGAATTTTATAGCTTAAATGAATATTAAAACAGTAGTTAAAAGCCAGTCATATTAAATTTATCAGTTCATAGTGATTATGGTAGTATAATTTTGATAGTATGCCTGTTTTATGAGAATTCTTTGTCAAAGAGTTTTCTCCCTAAATTAATTAATGCCTTCTGTTTGTAAGGCTTTGATTGAATGATTCAGAACTCCAAGAAATAAACATCAATCAAAGTGTTTTTACAAACAGTGTTGCTTTTATGTATGTATAAGATTGCATTAGATAATAACACCCGTTAGTTAGAGATTTCTTAGCCCTCTGATGGTGAAGTTTATTTCTTTAAGTTGTTCCTGAAGTCCAAACAATGTGACTACCAGCCATCACCTCCCACCAAATTTTAACTCACATGTCAAGGGCCTACCCTAATTGCCATATTTAAAATCATCACACGTACCAGCTCCCTCCTTGTCCTCCTTACCTGCTTTACTAAAAACAATCAGTTTCACATGAAATATTGTTAGAAACGCAGTTAAAAACGACTTTACACCAGACTTACTGACTCAGAAATCTGGGGGTGGGACCCAGCACTCTGTATTTTACTAAGCCCTCCAGGAAATTGTGATGAACACTAATGTTTGAGGACCACTGGAGGATAGAAAATTTTTGAAGACTATCTCAGGCTTTGTAACTTTCTCTCCCTTCTTGTTGTTTTTTATTGATATAATTATTTTCTAGGAATGGAGTGGTTTAAAAGTGCAATGCCATCCTCTCCATGGGAACTGTTAATTATGTTTGTCTTTTTCCCAGATGAAGAAAGAATTGTGAATGATGGCCCTGAACCTTTTCAGTCTGCAAAGCAGGATTTTCCAGGAGTTTGTTGGCACAATGCACCCTTTTCAGATTTTTTTTTTTGCCAAGATGTATTATTAATCCTAACCAAAATAATGTAAAATTGACTGTAATGATTAATATGTGATCATTAAGGAAATGAGCTTTGGAGTCAGACTCACAAGGAATTTAATAATAGTCTTTCCCCTTAATAGAAGGGTGGCTTTGAGAAAATTACATAATGTATTTGAGTTTCAGTTCTTACTTCAGTAAAAGGGAGATTATACCTTCCTGTGAAAGATGTGCGGATTAAGAGTGCAGGTGTATATAGAATATTTATTGTAGGCCCTGGATTAAATGAAGAGTTTCTATTGTTTTTATACCTCATTTTAGGGTTTTTTTTTTTTAGAATTTTTTTTTTTTTAAGTCAAAGCTAATCAGAAAAAAATACAAAAGGCAAGTAATTATTCCAAAGAAGTACATTTACATTAGCCTCAAAAGGATGTAAATCGCAACACTTTATTATTAATAATAGGTAACATTTATCAAATGCTTACTGTGTTCAGGTAGTATATTAAAAGCTTATCATGTATATGAGCATTCAGCGACATAAAACAAACGTAGCTAAAAATGATGGAGGCTTATTTTTCTCATATAACTAAAAGTACCAAGATAAGTGGCTCTGGTACTGGTGCTGTCAGCATATTACATCTGGGGTGTCTGCAGCAACCTTTCCCTTTCCCTCTCACGATTGCAAGATGACTCCTTCAGCTTCGCCATCATATCCTTGTATCAGACAGAGGAAGAAGAGCAAAGGGTGTAAAAGGTACAGAGCCTCCATTTCAAGAAACTTATCAGAACCCCAAACCAAAACTTGTACTTACACCTAATTAGCCTGAAGTGTGTCTTATGGCCCATACCATTTGTACGAAAGGGTGGGAAATACAGTTCATCTTCTTTTCTTAAACATTAACACTACCCCCAAACTGGGAATGAAAAAGGGAAAATAAAGGGTAGAAACCCAATAGCTCTTGCCTTGCCCGAATTATCTTATTTAATCTTTAACATAACCAGTGAGATGTACATTATTTATATCACCTTTTATTTATAAAAGATGTAATTGAGATACAAGTGAAATGAAAATTCCTTAGGGTCATATAGCTACTCACTGGTGAAACCTGGATTTAAACAGGGTTTGAGAGACTACTTGCTAATTTACTATATTGCTATATATTAAAAAATATATTTTTTATTATTCATCTTCCTTAAGTTTTCTTTAATAACTCTTTTAAGATAGAGTTCTCCTCCTACTTGGATTTTAAAAGGCTTATTTCTACTGTTAAAATTTCTGTACTGAAAGTAATTGCTGTGAAAATTTTGGGAACATAACATTTACCCTACTGTGAGCATTCGTCCCTACAGTATATGAGGTCTCAACTATATTAAGTCTCTAAATTAAAGTAAAAAGCAAATGAACATCTTGAGCATATTTTATTCTTTTAGTACTTCCTTCAACAAATATTTTTTTAGTGCCTATTATGTGCCAGCAGCTGGAGATGACAACTGGGTTAAACTATTTTAACATAGCGTTCTGGTTTTCTTGAGTTTTCAGTTACCAGTAAAACCCAAGAAGGAAATTTGGTGATACCTAGACAGTAGGGCTACCTGTATTTATGAAAATATGTTTTTTCTTATAGCGTTTTATTGTTTTCAAAGCACAGTCATATGTAGTATTTTGTGTTACCCACTTTTCTTCCATGAGTTTTAGTTATCAATTATACAATTTCCTCATATATTAGGAGCCACTAATCAATTGATTAGCAAGCATAGAAACTAGAACAACAGAAAATTATAGAAATAGAGTGATTATTTCATTCTGTCAGAGAAATAATGCAGTCAAAACTGGAATTCAACATTTTAGAGTTCTGTTATTCCAGAGTCGCATAGGGAAGCAAAAATTGTCAGGGGAGGATGAGGCAGAACATTAAAATTCGTATACTCACAAATGTGCTAATATTATATTTAATTCCCAAAGGCTGTATAACTTCATAGGTTAAGATTTTATTGATTATATTCTAAATTCTTACTTAGATTATATTTTTAAATATAATTTTATGTCATTGGGTTTTAGTTTTTTATTTTCAGAGGTGATATATATATATATATATATATATATATATATATATATATTAAATAATATATATATATATATATATATATATATATATATATATATATTTATTTATTTTTCATTCTGTCAGAGAAATAATGCAGTCAAAACTGGAATTCAACATATATATATCTACATGTATGTATGTTTTGGACATTCTTTTTCTGTCTCCCATTTCAACCACTTGCTTTTCTGTTGGTATTTAGTGATTATTTTTCTACATTGTCTCCTAGTAATGTTAAAGTCAGATTATTTGTGATTTTGTTTGCATTCTTTAGTGATCATACTAAAGAATTTATATGTAGGTAGTGACATTATCCTCCAGCTCTTGAAATCACTGAATCATCATTTTTTATTAGTTTCAAAAAAGATAATATTCGCAGAATACAAGAGAAAAATAGAGGGACGTTCTCACATTATACTGGACATCAACAGAATTATCTGGAAAGATGCACTGGAGCAGTGCTTCTTGGACTTTAATGTGTGTAAGAATTACTTGGATATCTTAGTAAAACATATGTTCTGATTCAGTAAGTCCGAGGCGGGGCCTAAGAGTCTGTCTTTCTAACCAGTTCTCAGGTAAAATTGATGCTGTTGGTTCAAAAACCACACTTTGCATAGGAATGTGCCACAATATATTAGTCAAAGCCTAATGAGGGGCTTTTTATTCCTCTCTGAGTTAAATTTATTACAACTGTCATCAGGGAAGAGAAGTGCTCAGTGCTAAGCAGAAAAAAAAGAGAGTAGGATAGAGAAGCCTCTCTCCTCATAGTCACCTGTCTTTGATTACAAAGGAAAATCTAAAAAAGCACAATCAACTGAATTATCAATCATTAGTAGCAATATATCTATAGTAATGTTTTTTCCATAAAGTTTATTTCATCAGAAATCATTGTAACTATAATTATTATGCAACAGTTAGAATTTCCCTTCTATATCCTTAAACTTTTAACATTTTTTTCATCCTTATGTTTTAGGCGACTCTCTTAAAAGAGCTATTACTTTCTAATTTCAGTCTGACAGTCTTTACTTTTGAACTGATTTTTAGTTCATTTACATTGATTTACATTTTATTTTTATTCTATTTTTTCTGTTTCTTCCCTAACCTCTCTTCTTTCTTTTTTTTTTTCCAGCTGCGATGATAAGATGAATAATAATGATAGAAGTCATGGTCTATTTCTTAGTTAAATTGAGCTCTCTAAACTAATGGAAAAGACATGGCAAAAACAAAATGTAATGCGAAGAAATTTGAAGTTTAAAAGTCTGTGCAACTAAGATTAGCTAGAAATTAAGATAAAGACCTGCTATTACCTTGCTTTTAGCAGGAGGAATGTTGCCATGTAGAAAAAGGAGAGTTAGGAAAAAGATGGAATAACTTGTTTGAGAAAAAAATTGTAAAATATTTGAGCCTAAAAAGTAGTAAGCCATAGAAAATATGATTCATTACCATCTAAATAAATAACAGTTCAAATTAAATACAATTGATAAAATAATATTTTTTCGTTGGAAAGGCTAATTATAGTACAAAAGTCTATAAGTATAAACTCAATCTTAAAAAGTATTTTAACTGAATCTATTGCCTCTAAAAGCTTTCAGAGATCATTTTATTTTAGTAAGGGTTGCAGCTATATTTAAATATATGTTGGAGTGGGTGTGAAATTTGGCTAGATGTTACACCTGAAAATTTACTAAGGCTTGGTTAGTTTATAATTTATTTCTAGTTAACTACCTAGTGTTTAAACAGTTTAAAGAGTGTGGTAGCTTTTTAAAAAATATTATTTTAACTATTACATGTTAATAAAAGTTTCAAGTTTCTTGTTAGCAGATCAAGCCTACATTAGCCAACACAAAAAGCAAAATCAATACAAAAAATGTTTTTTTATCCTTAATTTTCTATAGGAACTAAGTCCAATAGTGGGGATCCATCTACAATTGTGTGCATGTATTAAAGAGTGAAAAATAAACATAATATAGCATACAGATACTCAGTAATAATATTACTGATACAGAAAATATAAGAATGTGTCCCGCCACACACACACTAATATTTTATTGCATGTTTGAGATGGTAGGACATGAAGGAAATCATAAACCACAAAAAAATTTTGTGGAGTCATAAACCACAAAAATATTTCCTATATAGATAAGTAAGTAAAGTGAGTGTTTGAGTTCATATTTGCTCTTAACAACGTATCTATTTATTCTCCAAAATCTTAGAACCAGTTTTAATGGACCATATTTCTGGTGAACAGAGATAAGAGCTGGACTCTGAGGAAAATTGGAGAGCAGATCAGAGACCCTTACAAGTGGTCCTAAATTCTTAAGTGAAACATTGTCACTGGATAAAGTAAAGATTAAACAATCTGTTCTGCAGAAGGAGATAGCAGAGATAATTGACTTATTTTGTCCTTGACTCTGGGAAAATTTTTTTAAAAATCTCCCCAGATATTTAGTATCCATAAGCTCCATCTCACTTGGGTTAGAATGATAGATTCATAATCTATATGTAGCTCAATAAACCTTGAGATGAAAATTTAGTTTAAAGTGATTTTAGATTTATGGCATTCTCCTATTGCCTGGAAGGAGAAATAAAAATTCTCTTTTGGGAGACACGTTTTAATTCTCAAAGGATTCCTATACATAAGGCACCAAGGAATATGAGCTCATATTTTCTTTAAATGAGGAGACTAAACACCATGAGCACATGTTAGTAGAAATTATATATTCAAAAAGTATAAAACAAATGATTAATATCTCTAAAGATATGAAACAGCATTAAAATAATAAGACACAGGACAAGTAAGACTCAAGGTACTTTTGAAAAGGCCCAGTAGAACTTCTAGAAATGAAAGATACAATATTATAAATGTAGCAGATTAACAAAACCAGAGAGTAAATAAATTGTCAAACAAAACTGAAATATCCAGAATGCAGCACAGAGAGACAAAGATATGGAAAATATGAAAGAAAGGTTAAGAGATATTGTGGATGGAATGAGAAGTTCCTGCCCTTCTTTATATTAGAAATCCAAAAGGAAGGGAAAAAGAGAGAGAAACAGTATAGGAGATGTAATAGTTGAAAAAATAACAGCTCCAATTCAGGGTTACCAAAAAATCCCAACATGATAAAGATAAATTTACCATGGGAAACATCATAATTTATGTATAAAAAACTAAAAGCAGAGACCAACACTTACTGTAAAAATAATCAAGAAAAGAAAGGGGGAGGGGAAGAAACAAGAAAGGTTGGATCAATAAACAGTACAAGATGATATTGTAGTAAGTAATTCCACAAAATCGAACTAAATTGTACAATTCAAAGGAAAAGGCAGTCAGACTAGATTGAGAACATGAAATAGTGCAGTAAGTTTTTTTTCAAGAGATTTACACAAAACAAAGATAGAAAGGCTGAAAGTTAAAGAAGGCAAATAATATAACAGAAAGATTCTAACCAAAGAAAAATTATTTCAGATAAGATAGACTTTCAAGTAAAAATATTTCTAAACATAAAGAGAATAACTAAGCATAGATAAAAGGTTTAATTGATTATTTCTCTGATTGAAAGAATTAGAGCAAAGTCCTAATTGAAGAAGACATTTTTGCTTTGTTTGTTTATAAACAGAAATGAAATTCATTCTGATGGTAGACATGTGTCTTATTAGATGTTGGCTTCAAGCAAATATTTAAACTTGCAGAACCTCAGCTTTTAATCCATAAAGTGAAATAACACCATCTAACTTTCATTTAATAATTATAAATAATTCATCTAAAGCACACAGCACTGTGCCAATTGCATGGCTCTATTGTCAGGTTAGACAAGGAACAGGCTAATGGTTTTATATTGTAGTATCTTTCCATAAATTTCTTTTAGTCAAAAATAGCTATTTCCTATAGAAACCTCACTGCCCCAGAGGCTTCTTATAGTCTGAAACTTCATTAAAAGTAACATCTCTTTAGACATCAACCCAGGTAGAATATGTGGAAGAATACCCATTTTTTGCCATATTTTGCTGACATAGAGTGGTCTGAGATCAAATCAGAAATTTATATGTGGAGTATAAAACTGAAAACAACAAACAAACAAGAGAAACAGAAACTCACAGATATGGATAAGAGTTTAGTGGTTATTGGGGGAGAGAGGTAGGTAGTTAAGGGTAAAAGTGGTCAAACGTATGGTGACAGAAGGAGATTTGACTTTGGGTGGTGAACACACAATGCAATATACATATGACGTATTATTGAATTGTACTCTTGAAACCTATATAATTTTATTAACCAATTTTACCCCAATAAATATAATTAAGAAAAGAAATTTATATAGATGTGCTTTTTAATCTTTAAAACATCATAAAATTGTTGTGCTGTATCCACCTAATATCTATTAATAAAAAATATTTAGTTTACTTTTTATACTGCCCTCTTATAGCCTACTCTTTCATTGGATATGGCTAATAATCACAAGATCTTTTGTCTTACATCAGCACATCATAATTGTTGTTTATTCTTTAAAAATGTTTATTGAGTAAAGTTCATTCTTTTATGATGTGAAATCTTAATTCCTAAGAAACTTATATTTATCAAAATATGTAATTAAATGATGGTTTTATGGTTCCAGAGAAGTTGGGGCTAGAGAATTTCAGGATTGTAACAACAAAGCTAACTCTAACCCCGCCTTGCTGGGCTCTGCATAATAAAAGTAGTTTTTAAAAAAGTTTTAAGTGCATGGCTATAAAACCTAAAAACCACTGAACAATTGCAACATTTGACACCATCTAGCTTTTGCTAAAAATAATGGTTTCCTTTTTCCTTCCCTGCGAAGACTATCATTAGCAAAGTGTCTGTTTACGTTCTTTTCACTTTTATCAGCTGCAGGATTCAGTACAGTACAAGCTGCTCCAACGAAGCAGCTGTGCAGCCACGGTGCTCTTCTTCTCCTGCTTGTGTGCGAGCAGGTTCGTTTCTGATAGTTCTCACATCTAACCAGTGACTGTCACAAAAGCACATCTTATTTCCAGACAGAAATATGTATTTGGATCTGTGACTGAAATGCACAACCTAACAGATTTTCTTTAAGAACCGGACCCTGGTCTCTCTCTCCTCACCTTTTATTTTTATTCTTCCTCACACGCTGTTTCCTACTCCAATCCAATATCCCATCCAGGAGGTAGGAAACTTCAGGCTGGTCATGGCACCTCTTGTGGTCTCAGGCTTCTCATTTTTTAAATGAAGATGATAATATTGCATCTATCTCATAAAGTGTTAAGATTACAACAGATATGTAAAAAGTGCAAAGTATTGTGTATATACTTTGTCATATGGATCTATGATGCACTTAAGTTCTCAAATTGTGCCTTATTTTGTTATACTTGTGTATGTTTATTCTAGCCAGTTTCCTTCTTACAACTTCCTTGAGTATGGGCATTGCAATTACTCATCTCTGTTTTTATTTCTTTTTTCTTTCTTCCTTTTTTTTTTTTTTTCCTGCAGCACTTGGTAGTGGGCCTTGCTCACAGTAAAACTTCCATTATTATATGTTGAATTAAATAAAAGCACATTAATTCTCACCCCTGCTTATTTAATCTCTAAAAAACAATTTTTGCAATGTCTATTGTAGCTAAAGCTATCTTTTGTGAAACCACAGATGGGACTTAACCTGTTAAAGAAAAATACCTTTTCTTTTTCTTGATTCTAGGTCTCCATTTCCTAAATTGTTCTCTATTCTCTAAAATCTTAACAGACATTTTGTGGAGAGAAAGAGTTTGTGGTGAAATACATTTTTATAGAGTATCACATATCACCTACTTGGGAATTATTAAGGCACTTGGGTATGTTAAAAGCCTGGAGAACTTTTGAATTAAAGATATTTTAAAAAAATTAAACAAATAAAATAAAATTTTTCTTAATACATTTCCCATATTTATTTGACTATGAGACACCTTTTCCCCCATATTTTATTGTCCCTTGAAATCCCTTTTAGGAAATACTAGTACAATTAATATCTTTTTTAATTAATAAAGATTTTTTCTTAAAATAATTTTATGAATTCTGACTAGTTCTTTCTTCAGATTCTCAAAATAAGTTCTTTTTAATTAATTATGTTATCAATGTGTTTTGGAAGATGTGATAAGAATTGCTGGAAAATAAGATTTCAAGAAATGTTGGTCATACATTTATTTTTTAATATAGTTAAGTAATTTGTAACCGTTGAATTTCTTCACTGAGAAAAGGAGATCTGATATAATTGGTGCATCAGCTGATCAATGTTACTCATTAAAACAGTATATATTTCTGAGTAGGCCAGGGAAAATGATTCTTCCTTTTCTTAGAATTCTCTTATATTCACAATTTTCTTAAAGGAACTTTTCATTGGTCATTATGAACTTTAAAAATATGTCAGGTTGATCTCACCTGTACTATGTTGTTGCAAGACTTTGAATAGTTGCCTTTACTTTCTGTAGTCTTGTCACATATATAATGATAGTCATAATGTAGCATTCTTTTAAAAACCAGGTACTAAGATAGGGAGAAAAAAGTCACTGCTTATAAATGAAAGGCAATGGATTTTACACATTAACCAGGTTACATATGTAAAAAATGATTTAAGTAGTTCCTCTTTCTGCTTTCCTCAGAAGCCCGGGTGTTGCCAACTAATCAATTACCAATAATTTCATTTTTCATCCTTCCTCTCAAAAAATCAAAATTTTGTTTCACTTTGTGCAAAAAGAATTTTCAGTGAAAAAAACACCTGATTCTCTAAGGTTCTTCAAACCACATTCCCACCTACATTTTTTTTTTTTAACTCATCCTGAACTTGGTCCATTTCCTGTATTATGCTGGACTTCTCAGATGACCTGACAGTGGGACTGTACGTGCTCATTGATGCCATTAACAAAAAAAGCATTTACTTGAGGACCTCTATAGTCCTTAGCAGGCGTTTTCTGTGTTATCACATCTGATTGCTCCTTTTAGAGATGTAGGAGACCAGATTTAGATAGCACAAATAACTTACTGATGACCCAACCCTAGTAAGTGACTAGAACCCTGAGTTCTTTTCTTCTTGACCAAAGTTATTCAGGAACACCAAAGAGGAGTTAAATGGGATGTAAGGAATGTGTGTGTGTGTGTGTGTGTGTGTGTGTGTGTGCGCGCGCGCACATGCGCGTGTGTGTGTGCGCGTGTGTGTGTTAGGGAAGGTTGGAAAGCAGACAAGTAGGAAAGGTAATTGCTTAATGAGTCCTCTCTCTTATCCTTGGCTACTCGAATAAAATGCCCTGTGTCTGTTTTTCCTTTTTGGAAGTAGGCATGCATATAGAGTAGTGGGCAGCACCAAAATTGCTGAGGACAAGAGTTATACTTTTCTATCTGCAGAACTTTGCATTTAGAAGATTCTTGATAAGTATATACTAATGAAGGATGTCAGATAACCACATCAAAGAGAAGCCCTCTAAAAGAACAGGGATTTTTGTCTCTTGTTCACAGCTATAACCTCCAGCACTTGAAGAGTGCTTTTTTTTAGATAGGTGCTAAAATATCTGTTAATCAACAGGAACCTTCATGGAATGGTCTAAATAGAGCATTAGTCCTTCGCAAAGAAAAATTTTTAAACACAATTATCAGCAGATTGAACAGAGAAACTGAGTTGAAATTTCCTGAGAAGGGTTTAGCTGGTGTGCATATATACTTGAGCCAAGAATGCTTTGTTTATTTACACTTTCTGTTACTTCTGCTAGAAAGATCCTTCTTTCAGATGCTTTTATATCTTGCCCCTCCGCTTCACTTAGGTCTCTGATCGAATGGCACATACATATTTAAACTGCCTATGCAAAATTTCAAGCATATACAAAAGTAACTAGAACAGTATAATGAACTTTTATGTGCCGAATCACCTAGCCTCAAAAATTATTATGTCTTACCTATTTTTAAAAGCATTTATCACTCTGTGGCATTCTATATCTTTTTATATCTTTACTTAAGGGCTAGTTCTTTTCCTACCAGAATAGAAGAACCATGAGGTCAGGGACTTTTACTACCTCATTCACTTCTGTATCCTACACACTTGGAACAGTGTCTGGTACACTGCAGGCGTGGAAAAACATTTGTTGAATGAATGAGTGTATGACTAACAACAGCACTAGGTCTAGTGGATTCTAAAATAGTTGTACAGATTTACAATAATCCAGGTTTTACAATTGGAAGTACTTATTTTTACCCAATTTTGTTGCTAAATGTTTATGTTCTAAATTTGCTTACATGGTAAAAACTGGTAGAATCAATTCTCATATGTAGTTTATGAGCCAGTGATATTTTGAGATTTCTATCAAGAACCCAATATACTGTATCATTAACTTTGAAATATCTTTTTTTGTTTGTTGAGTAAATAAGTTGTAAAGTTTGAGTGAAATAGATAGAAGAATCAAGCATATTGTGAGTATATGATTCACCACTGTTTTCTGAATTTCTGCTATGTTTAGAACACTACCTTAAGCATTTAAAATTTGACTGTTGTCACGTGGAAGGGAAAAAGCTTTTCCTGCCTCACTCCAGAAATAACAAATGTTGCTTCCACTCATAGCCCAGTGGTCAGAATTGGACACAAGGCTCAACATAACCACAAAAAGCCCAGGAAGTATAGTCTACTGAGTACTCAGGAGGAAAGGGAAAACTGATTTTGGTAATGATTAGGAGTATATAATACAGACTACATGCCATAGAACTTACAGGTCAAAAGACTATTCATAAATATAGTTGGCAAACACTTGACTGGTAAGCCCACAGATGCTTCATCTTAAGTGATCTGTTGGAATCATTCCTAACAATGAATGACATGTATATTAAAAGGCAGAGAACACAAATGTACTTTTTAGGAATGTTACTATGTTTTAGCAAAGTTATTTTTTTACAATAAAAAGACTTTTAAAACATTAGTATCTTGTATACTGTTTATTTTTTCTTTAACACAAAGATATCATAGAGCGTATGGTAATTCTATAGTCATCAAAGATAAGTATTTAGACCATCAAGTCAACATTTTAGGTACCAGAAAGGAGGAAAGAAAGGTGGAGGAATAAAGAGATGCAACTTTCAACTGAGACAGCTTCCTGCAAGGAGCTTTCCACTTTTTCTAGTTGCACTTACATTTATACCATTTTAACCAGAACATAGTCACACCGCCAAAATGGATGAGGGAGTCTGGGAAATGTAGTGTTTTGGCTGGTACTTTGCTTCCCTGAATGAAATGAATGTTTTTTGTTTGTTCGTTTGTTTGTTTATTGTTTTTGTTATATTTTTTTTAAAAATAAGAAAGAATGGATGAATATTGAATGAACAATTAGCAAGTTTTGTTGTAGTTAAGGATTTCACACAGACATGCAGACACACATTTGAATATATAATCACTAGTAGAGTAATTAGAGATTCCTTTGAGATCGTTCTCCAGCTCTTTCTATACTAATAAAACCTACCTAACTTTGGCAAGAGGAAGAACTGTATTAGTTTCTTTTCTTTTCTTCTATTACTTTTCTGTTCACATAGTAAATATTTTGGTAAATATTTCCACTACTGACTTTGCCATTAAAGTGAACATTAGTTATTGAATGTAAACACAGTAAAGCATTTGGTATTTTAATTTAGTCAAATATAGTAATATTATATGATCAGAACTTTAACTTGTCCTTAGCTATCTGTCATGGTCCTATATACATTTTTCTATATGTTAAATGGTTGTTAACCTCTAAAAAGGTATACTTAGAAACAGAGGTACTATTCAAATATTGATAGTTCATGAACATTTCTTGTTTCTTTTGGCTTATCATTGTGAAATTTGATGAAGTAAGACCTAAACCATCACAAAGCCTAGAAATTGTTTTCTGTATGTTAGCTATATTTTATAGAAAATTAATTTAACTCATTTTCTTCTTTCCCACCATTGTTTACCTTCTCTACAGGCTATACATTGATGGTCCCTTTGGAAGTCCTTTTGAGGAATCATTGAACTATGAGGTTAGCCTCTGCGTGGCTGGAGGCATTGGAGTAACTCCATTTGCATCAATACTCAACACTCTGCTGTATGTCATTTTGATCCATTTTATTAGTCCAAATAGAGAACTGCCAATACTTTAGACACTTTCTTTTAGTGTGAAGTAAATCCTTAATGAAGCCTTCTACTTGTTGGAGGAACTCCATTTATTTACTGGTCGATGAGGGGAATAATTCAGTGATTCCTATCATGTGGTCTTTGACTTTCAGCATGCTCTCCTGTAAAATATGTCAGTATCACAGTTATGCATTCCTCTGCCCTTATCCTGTATTAAAGTCATTTCACCAGCCTTCATTTCTCTACTTCCTCATCAGTGGTAAGTGACACCACTTAAACATTCAGTCAGCAAATATTTTTGAGCACCGGTGTGCTAATCCATCTTACAGTTACTGGGAATACAGTAACAAATAAAGTTGAGTGCCTGCCCTTAAAAACCTTACATTCAAATTAAGCAGGTAAAAATAAACCAGTGAGAAATTAATAACATTATTTCAGAGAATATTAGAACTACAATGAAAAGAAGAGGGATTAAAGGGATATAGAAATAAAGGGGTAGTATTATTGTAGAAGTATGGGAAAGTTTGTCTGAGGAGGTGACAAAATGAGGCCTTCATTATTTGGTCTATTACTTAGCAGATTTATAACAGACTAAAGGATAGAAATTTTAGACGTTAAATTGCTTAACCAAGAAATACGTTTGCAGTTATTTTAGTTCTAGGATTATAAGCAAAAATTAACTGATTAATATTGTGAAAACACAAACAAAATGACAATATGAAATTATTATCAAATCTATTCCATTCACTTTTCAACAAGACACACTTTGCATGAAATCTGTTTAATGTAGTACCCCCCCCAAAAAAACATGATGTGTTTGAATGATATCATATTTCAATTTCAAATACTTGATATGAATTTAGGATTTTTTGAAGGTTCTTAGAAAAAGAACCATATTTCAAGCCAGCAATCATTTGTTTCTGAAAACATATTGCAAGTTATTTGGACACCTAAAGTTAAGGAAAGAATATTTTCTTAATCTTTAACCTACTTCCTAATTATAAATGGGAATCCAGGCTTGGAATCATGAGTTACTGGAATGCATTACATAGTAGGTGGTTGTGAAATCTCCTTTAATGATGTTATGAAGGGGATAAACAACCAATTTCTGGAATGGTTTTGGCTCACTTGGCCTGGAAGCCAGGCAAGACTGATGATGACTGGAGCCCCGCCAGGTGATAGAATTCACTGAAAACAAGGAACTTTTTTTCTGAGAGGCAGGGCCGATGTTATTCTGATTGAGGAGTTTAGTTTATTACCTTCAACTGGAAATAGGTGATATGCATATAATACTCAAAAGTACATGAACTAAAATTCATGTATAACATGAGTATATCATGTCTTTGAGTCAGCATTTTAAATTCATTTGGGTGTTGTAGTAAATTTTATATCAGACACTTGAATGTAAATGACTGGTTTTTCTATTGGTTACTTACTAATGAAGAGCAAATTTTCGAAGATACATGGATTCTTAACTTATTTTCTTGCCATCCTAATCACTGTCATGTTATTTTAATTTTAAAGGGATGACTGGAAACCATACAAACTTAGAAGGCTGTATTTTATTTGGGTGTGCAGAGATATCCAGTCCTTTCGTTGGTTTGCAGACTTACTCTGTGTGTTACATAACAAGGTAAAATTAGGTTTGTTTTTACTTTTGCAATTTTTTACTTTAAAAATATAGTTATTTTCTTTAAAATTACTGAAGTAATAAATGCTTGCCATAGAATAAACTGGAAAATATACAGACAAGTAGTAAGAAGAAGAAAAATCTACTAAACTTAAAAAAACAGGTAACGTTTGTTAATCAGTACACACCTTTTCAGATATTGATATTTGTGATTACTTATATAGATATCTATATCTATATTTATATCTGTATAGATTACATATGTAGAGATCTATACGAATGATATGTTTTAACATAGAAATGCTTATTTATATATTCTAACAGAATATTTTAACATAGAAATGTATGCATATGGCTGGTAGTATGTTCACATATATGTATATAATGTATGCATGTGGGTGGTAGAGGAAGACAGAGGGAAATGTCAGCAGTCAATTACCACTGTACTTTCCATTTTCTGTTCTAATAGCTCTTATTTCTTTACTAATCCAAATGAACCATAGCCAGACTTTTGGTACACTATGCCAAATTTCAAAAATCCCAAATTCTAAGTTTTATTTGTTACAGAGGTGAAAACAGGAATTTTTCATCTATCCAACATGTAACCTTTTATATATCCATTAATATATTATTTTTTTAAGTTATACAAGTAATATACATACACATCTTTGTTGCAAAATTTTTAAATCATTTAGATAAGCAAAGTTCTCCCTTACTACTTTCCCCATTCAATTTATTTAACAAGAGGTAACTCATGAGTGTTTTATAAATTCTAGCATCCTATTTGTCTTATTCTTAAAATTGCTTTTGAAGACTTATTTCTATGTCTTGAACATTTTTAGTAATAGTGCATATAGAATTACCTCATTTTTTTACTGCTATCAAATATTTCATAGTATGGATGTAGCTAGTTTTTTAACCACTCTCTAATGATGGATATTGCCTTTTTTATTACAAAAAAGTACTACAATAAATATCAGACATGCCTTTTTGTGCATATATGCATTCTTTCAGTCAGTTAGTCATTTTATCACTTATCAAATATTTACTAACTGCCTACTATGAATTAGAAACTGTTCCAGGACATGGAGCTACTTTGGAGAACAAAATAAACACAAATGTCTGATCTCATGTGATTTATATTCTAAGTAGAAAGATAGACAACAAACCAATAAATAAATAGGATGTCTGATTTCAATTAGGAGAAAGAAGAAGAAAGGAGGTAAAGCAACAACGAATAAACAATAGAGGACATATTACTTTATATTGCGTATTCAGAAATGTCTACAAAACAAATGGTATTTGAGCAGAGACCTGAATAAAGTGTGTGGACAAACTAGGCAGGTGTCTTGGGAAAAATTTTAAGGCCAAAGGGACCCAACTTCACAGGCAAGTGCTCTGATTGCAGTAGTATGCTTGGTAGACCGGAGGAAGATGAGAAAGCTGTGTGGGCAAAGCTTAGTAAACGAGGGGGAAAACAGTAAGAAAAACAACCAGAGAGGTGGTATGTATGCTTTTATGAAGGAAGAAGATTACATAAGGCCTTTCTATTTTATGGAAAAATAAATATGTTCTGGGAATTGAAAGCAATGACTTGAACAGATATTTTTACACCAATGTTCACAGCAGTATTATTCATAATAGCCAAAAGCTGGAAACAACCCAAATATCTATCAATAAATGAATGGATAAAGAAAATGTGGCAAATACATATAATGGAATACTATTCAGACTTAAAAAGAATGAAATTCTGAGACATGCTACAACATGGATAAACCTTGAAAACATTATGCTAAGTGAATTATTCCAGACACCAAAGGATAAATATCTGATTCTAATTATATGAAGTACCTACAGTAGTCAGTTTCACAGAATGTTGGTTGCCAGGAGCTGGGAAGGAGGAGGAATAGGGCGTTATTGTTTTATGGATATAGAGTTTCAATTTGAGAAGATGAAAAATTCTGGAGATAGATGGTGATAATGGTTGCACACCAATATGAATGTAGTTAATGCCATTGTACTGTGCACTTAAAAATGATTCAAATAGTAAGTTTCTGTTATATATATTTTACAATGACAAAAAAGTGCAAATACCTGGGACCCACCAGGGATTTGCTGAATGAGGAGGGGCAAAAAGGTAGAGATGAGAAGCCACTGAAAGGACAATGTCATTTTTTAGAGAAATGGAACAAAAAATCATCAGATTTGTATGGAATCACAAAAGATCCCAAATAGTCAAAGCAATCCTGAGAATAAAAAACAAGACCAAAGGTATCATACTGCCTGACTTCAAATTATATTACAAAGCAACAATAGTCAAAATAGCATGATACTGACAGAAAAATAGATACACAGATCAATGTAACAGAATTGGGAGTTCAGAAATAAACCCACGTATATATGAGCCAATGATTTTTGACAAGGAGCCAAAAGCATACAATAGATAAAGAGAAGCCTCTTTAATGAATGGTGCTGGGAAAATTGGAAAGTCACCTGCAAAAGAGTGAAACTAGATTGCTATCTGTTACCACCCACCAAAATTAACTGAAAATGGATCAAAGACCTAAACATAAGACCTGAAACAATTTCATAGAAGAAAACCTAGGTACTAAACTCCTGAACCTTGGGTTTAGAGAAGATTTTATGAATTTGACCTCATAGGCAAGGGAAGTAAAAGCAAAAATAAATGAATGGGGCTATATAAAATTCCTGCCCAGCAAAAGAAACCATCAACAAGACAAAGAGGCAGCCAATTGAATGGGAGAAGACATTTGCAAACAATGATAAGGGGCTAATATTCATAATATACAAAGAACTTATACAACTCAACAAAAAAATCACAAACGATTCAATTAAAAAATGGGCAGAGGATCCAAACAGACACTTCTTCCAAGAAAACATACAAATGGCCAACAGACATATGAAAAGATGCTCAGTTTAACTAGCTATTAGGGAAATGCAAATCAAAACCACAATGAGATACAACCTCATATCTGTTTGAATGGCATCATCAACAGGACAAATAACAAGTGTTGGAGAGGTTTTGGGAAAAAGGAACCCTCGTACACTGCTGGTGAGAATGTAAATTGGTACAGCCACTATGGAAATAGTATGGGAGTTCTTCAACAAACTAAGAATAGAATTACCGCATGACCCAGCAATCTCTCTTCTGTGTATTCACCCCAAAAATTTGAAAACATTTATTTGTAAAGATACATGCATCCCGATGTTCATAGCAGCATTAGTCACAGTGGCCAAGACGTGGAAACAACCAAGGTGTTCTTTGATAGATGATTGGATAAAGAAGATGTGGTACATGTATACAATTGAATATTACTCAGCCACAAGAAAAGATGAAATACTACCATTTGTGACAACATGGATGGCCCTTGATATTATCATGCTAAGCGAAATACATCAGAAAAAGTTGAGAATCATGATTTTATTTATATGTGAAATATAAATCTGAAAGCAGCAAACAAACAAGACAAAGAAACAAACAGAGATGGACACGGACAACAGTTTAGTGGTTACCAGGGACAGGGGGAGGTAGATAAGGGTAAAGGATGTCAAATATATGGTGACAGAAAGAAATTTAACTTTGAGTGGTAAACATAGAATGCTATGTACAGATGATGTATTATAGAATTGCACACTCAAAAACTGCGTGATTTTATTAACCAATGTCACCCTATAAATTTAATTTAAAAAAAGATATGAGGCTAGGGGAGGAAAACCTTTCTAGAAGAGCAATATCGCCACTCTCAAATTTGCGAGTATTTTTTCTAGGCGATGCCGGAAACTGGACTTTCCGAGTTGGAGGTTATGAATGAGTTAAAAATTTTAATGTATACTCAAAAAATAGCCCCAGAAGAAACTAAAACAATTTACAGTTTGACCAAAGAATGTGAGATAAATTTATTTCAAAACATTATATTACCACTCTTTTAAATTTCTACAAATCTCTTAAACAATGAGATCTCATCGTACCTTCTCCCGAATGTTAATGAGATTGAACCTTGCTTCCTTGATTGTTGACCATTTGTGTTACTTCTGGGATTTCCTAATTCTGCCCTTGCCTATTTTTCTAACTTTTAAAAATCTTTCTTGAACTGACTTATAGAGCCTATATATTTTTTCAAGTGAAAGGCTATAATTAATTCAAGATATGGAAAGGTACATTTGAATAATAAATGCTTTATAAAGCAAGTAGTCAGAAGGAGAATAAAGAAAAGAATGTCAGTGGCTGTACCTTCAAAGTAGTTGAATCTTAAAATTTATATTTTCTTTTAAAGTTTTTTTTGATGGCTATACTTTAACCTCAGGATTCAATGGGGAAAATACTATAAAAAGCTTAAAACTATTGTAAACAATGTTGTGATGATTATCTTCTGCACGCACCTCTGCATAATTGCTTTGATTTTTCGCATCAGCAGAACGAACACTGGTTCTTCAATTGCGCTTCTGAGAATAATGCTAAAAAGAAAAGGCTTTTATTATTTTCCATGTTTGCAACTGTATTACCAATTTCTGTGTGTGTGTGCGTGTGTGTGTGTGTGTGTGTGTGAGAGAGAGAGAGAGAGAGAGAGAGAGAGAGAGAGAGAGGGAAAGAGGGAGAGAGAGAGAGGGAAGGGAGGGAAGGAGGGAGGGAAGGCTAGGGGCCAGTACCAATAGCAATAAAACATAGTTACTTTACATATAGTTTTGGTGGTGATAGGTAAAAGTATTTTTGAGAACCAAATGAAAATATACAGTCTCTCAATCTTCTTCCAACTGTGAGTTATTTCACATCAGTCTAGAATGCCTAGAACATCTAGCTGCCCTAGCCACTCTATGTTAGTGTCAGACTATCTGAAATGATTATGAAGGTATCATCTTAGGTGGATCTTGTTTGGCTGGATTGTCCAACCTGGTGAGTTAAAAGAGTGCAAGGCTAGGTATCAGGTGATGTGGTACCAAGTCTGCCAATAACTAACTATATGACTTGCTTCAAGTCACTTCACCTCTGCAGGTCACGTTGGGAAAATCAAAAAGAGGAACCAGGGCTACATCAGGCATTTGGAGTCTGTCACTTATAATGGAACAGTAGTTCTACCTCATACTAACTGTAAGATCTTGGATTTATCACTTAACCTTTATAAACCCTATTTACACTTTCAATTTGTAAATGAGGATAACAGCACTTAAAGCCTACGTGAACTTTAGCTTTAACATATTTTAAGTATCTATCATGTCGAAGGTATTAATAAATGATTGCTATCATTTCTATTAGTAATCTATAGAATTCCTTTGAGGATTGACATCCTGTTATTTTTTATTTGTGAGAAAATAAGAAGGAATGATAGCCAAGAGAAATAAAAACGAAAAACATAATCTTTGTGCATGATCATACAATTCTGATCTATTTGCAAGGTTGTGTCGATCCATTTATTTGTTTTTTCACTGCTTCCTTGACCTGGAGAAAATTCTTTAGTAGATATTATTACTAGTATTTAGTGAGAGATAAATTCATTTTTGAAGACATTGAAATCATTAAGAATATTATTTAAATAGTTCTCTTGGGGGCGGGATGTGGGTAGTAAGTGCTAGTTACTGGTGCAGGAGTCCTTGGACTGATCTCAGAGCAGCATCCTGGTAGACATTTAAGACAAGAATCAACATAAGCCATTTGTTATGTGAGATACTATCCATTATTGGCACCTGGAAATTCCTTAGTTTATTCCCAATTAAAATTCATAAACCCTGATTTAATTCAGAAAGGGCCTTAAAATGAATTTAGCATTTGGATGTAACTTGAGGCAGCTATTGGCTGGGATTTAACTGATGATTGTATTTTAAGAATATTATGGGTTCTAAGAATCATCCCTTATCATTTAAAAAATAACATGTTTTTATTGGGATTTTATAATTCAGAGTTGCCACCTGTCAGAAAAATGTATTATTTTAGATCTGGGAGGGACATCAGTGAGATAGTGTCTTCAACTGTATCATTGTTTTGATGAAGAAACTGAGGCACAAGTTAAGTTGAGTAACTTCCTGGAAGTCTCCAGTCAGGTAGGCATGGCAATAGAAATGAGTCTGTTACCTGCCAGGTGTCCTTACCATTGTAAGAGGTGCCAGAGGTGTAATGAAACTCTACTTAATCACTCTGTATTTGAAAAAACGACATATTTTGCATTCCTAAAACTTCTATTTTGAGTCCCACAATATCAGTTTTTTAAAAATCATTACTTTCACACTATATAAAAACAACCCTTTAAATCAGTTCATCCTCTTGCTGCAGTAAGCCTTATCATCTCAAGGAGACAGACCCAATATGCCTTTTTATGCTCAAGAAATAGTTTGGCTATTGAAAAAGTGTTGGTCTCTTCTAAGCCTTTCCTCAAGATTCACACATCACTCATGTTTATTCTCCAAAGAGCACACCATGGCTGCTGTATTTCTTCTGCTTTTGATGCTTTTTCCTTATCTTTCAGCTTTCCCTTATTTTAAGGTGGTGAAATCAGGCCTAAGAAGAAAAGTATTTTTTAAAATGTAGCTTTCAGAAGTCAGGATTCAGTAGAGCAAGGCCAATCATTAGTAGATTTATTTTTGTCTTCTGGGGAAAAGGAAGTATATGAGAACAACAAAAACCCTTTTACCCCCTTTTTTGAATTAATTTTCCTTTAGGTGATATTTTTTTTTAATCAATTTATTTTTCAATATATAGAAATGTTCAAGATTTTTCCAGACTATTTTATTTTGGCAGGTGTAGTTCCTGCCTCGTACATTTTAATACAAGGGAAACCAGTGCTTAAATAGCCTGCATTCCTAGCATCCATATTATATATCACTATTGACTTTGTTTAATAAGAAAATCATGTTTCTTTATGAATGAATTCTTGGATAAAAATTGCAACTCTTAGGGAATAAAATAAGAAATGTGTGGGGAGTGATTCAGGGGAAAATTAGTGTAGTATTTAACATGCTAAATTTTGTATCTGTGAAGATAACATAATTATTCCCTTTTACTACCACCATCATACCTAATTACCAGTAGGCTGCAGGTTATTAACATTAGAACCTGGCATGATATGTACCATATATATGTATTTAGGTACACACGCACATATTTAGGTACATATATACACATATATGTATATACATATACACATATATACACATGTGTATATATGTGTATATGTATATACATATGTATGTGTGTATGTATATATTGTAGATGTTGACTGTGGTTAAACAAGATACAACTTACCAAATTTTAGAATCACATATGTTAGAATAGAAGAAAGTCTGAGTAAACAGAAAGACTTTTAATGTCTATTTATTTTTATGTCCTTTCAGTTTTGGCATGAGAACAGACCTGACTATGTCAACATCCAGCTGTACCTCAGTCAGACAGATGGGATACAGGTATGTGGCTGGATGTTATTGTAAATTAAATGACCTCGTAATAATAGAAGGTTTATTGTAGGGGCTGTGCTGGAAGAAAATTTCTACAGGTGATTTGAAGAGAAGTTTCCCAGAGGAAGTCTTCTTGGAATGTGTCCAGATAGCTCCTGGCTTGTCGTTGACATCAGGCATATTATGCTTTTCATTTGTCCTCTTCACAGGTAGCTGGAACAAGTCTTTCGAGTTTCTCTCTCCTCTTTACTGTCATCTTGAGTTCTGTACCTTTAGAAATCTGACCATAAACGAACAGTCTTGTGACTGTGTTCATCGAGGGGAGATTTTATGTGAAGAAAGATGATAAAGTCATACATAATTAAGCTTATTTTCCTTCAAGGGAGACTAAAAAAAAAAAAGAATAATAACCATCGTGTGTCATTTACTTTCTGTGCTAGACACTGTGCTATAAGCAGTTATCTCTCATGTGATTCCAATAGATTCAAGAGGTAGATGATATTGGTATCCCCATATTATAGATGAAGGAACATGTTTACAGACAACATTGAAGAGCTGCATAGGTGTATAAACCTGGGCATGAATGCTTGCACATTTTTAGTATTTTCTAGCATACATTTTCTATAATACTTTGAATACAAAATATGAGTGCTTGTCAGTTATATCAAAACTAATCTAACCCTATTTTTTCTAGTTAGAGTTCTACCCTACTTGATATGTAAAAAATATTTTACTACTGTCATGAAGCAAGTCAGTATCATTATTTCTCATGGTATCGCTGTAATTAAGGTACAGAGCATAAATTATACTTGGTTCTCAGTTTTTCTCTCTGGGACTCAGATGCTTTCTCCTCCCTTCTGACTTCACTCTTACTCTTCACCACTGATTTAGATCTCAAATTCTATTAATTGTGAAAGCCAGTTCGTTTGAAGTTATTTGTTGATAGATAACAAGATTTGGAGCTCTTCTGTCTTAGGCTGTCTTGTGTAAGATCATTTCCCTAAATTTATAATGACAACTTGTATTTTATTCACGTAATGTGCCAAATATGACAACTGTGTTTGTAGCATAAACACACTTCAAGAAAGTTTATATGCATTGGCCTCTTTCTGAGAGTAGGCAATTAGACTGCATTTTAAAACAATGCAGTTGTTTAAAAATGAAGCAACCAACTGAAATCTAGGAAAATCGGCTGTTTATAATAATGAGATTCAAGAACATAATGGATTTTTAGGAAAAAAGGAAGGAAATTATGTTCTAAACAACTGTACTTAGTAGATTGCCATTCGATATTTATACTTTATATCACGGCAATTTGGTAGGAAGCCACACCACCAACAGAAATTATGTTAGACAAGTGGGTTATTTGCCAACTCTGTGTCATATAAAATGTAGTGCTTTCTTTTTTTTGCAGAATATAATTGGAGAAAAATATCAAGCACTGAATTCAAGACTTTTCATTGGACGTCCTCGGTGGAAACTTCTGTTTGATGAAATAGCAAAATGTAACAGAGGGTATGTACTATTCCTTAGAAAATTTGACATGTGGCCAATGATAAAATTAAAATATTCCCAAGTCATTACATGAAGTTTTAAAGATGAATTAGTAATGGTTTATAAATTACAAGGTCACTTAAACACTCAATTATCACTATCAAAGAAGAAATTAGTCAGAGACCACCTCATGTATCTATAATGCCAAATAATTAAAATTTGGCCTAAAAATAGTGTATAAGTTATTTATAAACTAAACTACCCTTCCTACTTTTAAATTTACATAGACCCCGAGATAATCATGCTAAGTGAAATAAGCCAGACTGAAAATTTGAAAATCACATGATATCACTTATATGTGGGATATAAACCTAAAAGCAACAAATGAACGGGACAAACAGAGACTCAGGACATGGACAGCGGACTAGTGGTTACCAGAGGGTAGGGGATGGGGATGGAGGGAAGAGGTAGACAGGGTAAAGGGGGTCAAATTTAGGGAGTTGGGGGAGAGTGTAGCGGGTAAATGGAATCAAATATATGGTAGCTGAAGAAAACTGGACTCTGGGTGGTAATCACATAATAGAATATATTGATGTCAAATTATAATGTACACCTGAAAATTATATAATCATATTAACAAACGTTACCCCGATAAACTCAGTTAAATAAATTTGCCTAGACCCATATTAGGATGGGTAGTCATTCCCACAACGTATAGGAGGTGATCATGTTGGTAAACAAGGGAGCTCTACAAACAATTCTAACAACATATACACTTAGAAATCAGATTTTCGTACCTATTTACCAGAAGTTGGCATCAAAATAGTTTCATCATAAAGTTAATAGTTGCAAAGGCAGTAAGTTATAATATATTGCTGAGATGACATTTTAAAATTAATGTCATTTTAAACATATCTATCAGAATCTAAATATCATAGTTTCTTGATACCAAGCTCATGTGTTATAAATACACAAACAAGCTTTAGTTAGCCATTGGAAATTGTACATATATTTTTTCTTACATGAACTTATATTTTTATCCTGATTCACCTGTAAAATTTTATCAATATTCAATATATTTTTATATTTGAATTAATATTTTCATTGCTAAACATATTTCTAAGCAATAAAAATGTATACAAATTAAAAATGTAATTTTAAAAATTTCCTGTGACTCTAAGGTTCCAGTATTATTTTTTCTTCTGGGTTGAATTATTATTATGATTATTAGTATGTAGTTGATTAATTCATAATTTTAAAAATGCATTTTGATGAATACAGAAAGCATATTTGATTGTAAATGAATGAGGTGGCTTATTAGATGAAAAGTTTTTTTTACAAGCCCCAATTAATGAATTCATGGATGAATATGATTTATTGAAAGAATCCCTGATTCATCATGGCCCTTGGCTGCATCTTGAGAAATTTTGTTTTAGGAATTATGGTGTGGAGTCCCAGAATCAAATTTTGAAAGGAATGTAGCTACTCATGTAATTCAGATTGCTGCCATGTTTGAAACCACTTCTGTATTTCCCTTTTCTTGAAAAAGTAGTTTTGTGTTAAAGAGGGAAGCATTATTTAGAAAGTGGAGGTCCTTCGTAATATTCAGGGCTCTAGTTAAAGGTGAACTGTAGAATTAAAAAAAATGTCAGCCCAGTTTTGGTTATATTCCTTTCCCATCTTTCTTCAATATCATCCCTCTTTGATGTGATAATCCTGTCATACTCACCTGGGTTTTGCTATGCACTACAGGCTCAGTCCTCTTTAATTACATTTAACTGACCTCTGACAAGCATCCTTTTATTAGTTTTCATAGAATAGTGCAGAAAACTGATTTGGTTTTTTTCTTTTCTTTTCTTTTCTTTGGTTTTTCGGTGAGGGGGGTATGTTGCTTCTTTTCTTTTCGTTAGGTCTTTCTTTCTCGTCCTTGATATTTATGTTTATCTTGCTTGTGGTATTGTTTTTGTTGGTCTTGTTATCTCTTATGCGAGGTATTTTCGTGACTTCGCTTAGTATATCTTTCTTCGGTTCTATATCTGTCTCTTTAGATTCTCGATACTTCATCTTCTGCTTCTCCCACACTACCACCACCACCTCCCCATCCTCCTCTCTCTCTTCTTTTCTTTCTTTTCTTTCTTTTCTTTTTTGCTCCATTCTGGAACCAAACCCCAAAACAGTAGAGGCTCATTTACAGGAAATTAAACTGGGATTATTGGTTTTTTGGTTATTTCTTAAGAATTTTCATTTGTTATATTGTTCATGATTTGGAGGTATTTTGGTTGTTCAGTTTCTTTAAATAGCAAAGCTGATTTAAGACGAGCAGATGCGCACCACCTACTGTTGACATTTTGTACAACACTTTCACTTTGTGCGTTTGCTCTGGCAGGCACCTAAAATGCATTATTTTTTTAAAGGAGTTTTATGTATCTTATTGGGAAAAGAATAAAGCAACACCTTAAAGTTCATTAACTATAAAAAAGGCACTATTTAAATAGAAGACTTTATTTTAGATGTAAAATTTTGGTTAACCTCATGTATATAAATTACATAAAGGCTAGAGATAAAATAAAGAAGAAAGACATTTAAATTATTTTTAACTATGTTGGGCTATAATTTAATTTTGGAAAGGGATATTTTACTAAGCCATTAGGTATTAGTTTAATAAATATATAGAATACAAATTTAAATTGGTTTAAGCACTCTTTTGCATACATATACATACATGTATAAAAGTATATATACATATACAAATACACATCTAAGTACATATACATTTACATAAATGTATGTATTATATATATTTAAACTACTTTAAATGACATATATTGAAAATAACTTAATTTTTTAACAAAAATTGAGTGAGTCTTTAATGTACAATTCTTCAATTTAATCTTTTCAGATATATTATATATTGTTCATGAATAATTTCCATGTGATTCTTCCTCAGCGGTATTCTAGAATATGGATAACATGATCATAACTACCCTGCTTGTGGATATTTAGGTGGTCTTCAGTTCTTTAGTGTTACAAACAGTGCTATAGTATTTATCTTTGCACAGACCTTCTCATGCTCTCATAAGAGTATTGCAGTAGGTTAGGATCCTTGAATGGAATTGCTGGATCAAAGGGTGTGCACATCTACTTTCCTACCAAAACTGAAAGACCGAATCAATTTATATTCAATTTACTTTGCACTTACGTAGGAGAGTGTTTCCTTTCTTGCGTGGCTTTTTAAATTTGGAAGGTGAATTATATGAAAGTATTAATATTTAAGAAAGTGAAAGAGCTTTTGAAGTCACCCCATTTTCATCATTATTTTACAAATAAAGAAGCTAGGACACCAAAAGATAATGATTTTTCTAAAGCTATGGTTAATGAGTCAGAATTCAGACATGAACCTGAATCATCTGACTGTCAAGTGTAATGTGCTTTACAGCAGAGCATTGTCCCAAATAGAAAAAATGGGAATCTTATTTTACCATGTCCCTCTCGGAGACAGTGAGGTATTGTTAGAATCCATCATATTCATTATGCACGTTGCAGCATACTAAAGTAATATACTAAAAGTGTCAACAACTAATTTTTCAAAAACATAGAAAGATATTCTACATATTACTTTTTAAGCCATTTAGTATTTAACAGTCTGTCAGAAAATTGTTACACCTAACCAGAATTCAGTTTTCTATTATTTATAATAAAAATGTATATCGTATCATCAGGTAGTTGAATTCATGCATTTTGCAAAGGGAAAAATAAACGATCGACTTCATGTATATTTTGGAGCAGAGAATTACTACTCTAGGATTGAGGGAAATGTCTGAGACCGTGTCTATATTATGCTGCTTCATGGTGTTTTATAAACAATACAGATTAGGAATACTTAGGTTTGGACTCTCAGATTTTCTCCAGTGTCTGTGGTTCATCATTCAAACCTTCTAGGTCTATAATACAAGGAGTGAATAATCTCTAAGGAGTGAATACACTCTCAGTATATGAGATCCCACACTTATAAATATGCATGGAAAAACTAGTATTGGTATAATAGTAAAATATGTACAAACATATCAAACATTTATGGAACTAGTTTCATCTGCCTCAAACAACATTCTCTGCTTAGCATCTAAATCTGTCTCTATCCATCTCAACGAAGTTTTTTTTTGTAGATAAATCTCCAGATAATTGTTGGATCACAGCAAACTAATTTGAGTTTATTGCGAATGATTGCAGAGATTAATTGTATATCCTTAAAAAATTGAAAGACTTCATTTAGTTAGTGAAAGTGACATTGGGGAACTCAAACCGCACAGATTTCCTAGCGCTAAACTAGTTAAAAGTTATTTTATCAAAAGTAAAATGTTTAAAAAAAGGATGATATATGGATGCTTTAAAAATAATGATTTTATCCTAAATTATTTAAGAGAAGCATTTAGAAAATCTGAAAACTTAGAAAAGTAACTCTGTAATTGTCCTATGAAAGATAGAAAATAATGATATTTAGTCATAATGCAGTGTTGACAGCGAATGTATATGGACGGAAATCACTCATTTTCCTTTTATTTTATTGGAAACCACACTGTGGGTATATGTGTGTATCTGTATATATTTATTTATGTGGTATAAATAATTCAGTAGTTCAGTTTTATACATTTAAGTAATCTATTGTATATAGCTCTGGTTTTAATAGTAATCTAAATTTTATTAAGTATAAGAATTTGTTTTTCTATTTTTAAAAATTATTTTCTTCCTTCTCACTTTGGGTTTAATTAACTCTTGTTTTACTAGTTTCTTAAAGTAGAATCTTACATCATTGATTTAAAATCTTTGTTCTTTTCTAATAAAAGTGTTTAATACTATAAATTTCTCTTTAAACACCACTCTAGATACCTTCCACAAATTTCGATGTGTTTTGTTTTCATTTTTTATGCAGTTCAAAATATATTTTAACTTTCCATGTGATTTCTTCTTTGACCCATTGGTTATATAGAAGTATGTTTCTTAATTTCCAAATTTCAGGATTTAACAGATAACTTTTTGTTCTTTATTTCTACTTAAATTGAGTTTGTTAAGAAAACATACTCCTTTAGATTTCAATTCTTTAAAATTTGTTGAGACTTGTTTTATTGCCAAGAATATGATCTTTCTTGATGAATGATCCATGTGCACTCAGATTGATTTGTTTCTATTGTTTTTGGGTAAAGCACTCCACAAATATCAATCAATTCCAATTGCTTGATAGAGGTATTCAAGTTTCAATACACTTACAGATTTTCTACTTGTTCTATCTATTACTGAGAGAAGGGTGTTGAAATCATCAACTGTAGATATAGATTTGTCTGTCTTTACAGTTCAATCAATTTTTGTTGCACGAATATTGGAGTTTTTTAGTTATGGAGTTTAGTTATAGTGTTTATTTAAATTATATTTTTATTATATATTATTATATTTTATTAATTACAAAATATATTGCATTTTATTATTACATGGACTAAAAAATATTTTCCCAGCTTTATTTAGATATAATTGACATGATATTGTGTAAGTTTAATGTAATGTATACAATGTAATAATTTAATGTGTGTATTGTAAAATGACCACCACAATAAGACTAGTTAATACTATCCTATCACCTCACGTAATTACAATATTTTTTGTGTATATGGTGAGAACTTTTAAGATCTATCTGTTAAAAAAACAAATTCAACTGAGTAAATGCGAGGACCTAATTGGCTTTATTCAAAGATTAATGGACTGAGAAGCGTCCCATCTAGCAATAGAAAGGCTTTTATAGGCAGAAGAGGCAGTAAAAAGGAAATTTCTAGTAAAGAGTGGATTATTTCAAAGAAGGTCACCTTTCTTTGGGGAAAGGCAGTTGTTCCTTAGGCCGATATGTGCTGAGCAGATAATTCCAGATTAAAGATTAAAAATCACATTCCTGGGAGAGGCTGAAACTGCAATTAAGTCTTGGTTTACTGAGGTGGGGCTTAGCACAAGTAACTCCTTTTGGGGCCTGTTTATTTTTTAACAATTCTTTTAGCAACTTTCAAATATGCAATTGAGTATTGTTAACTATAGTCACCATACTGAACATTATATCTCTAGAATTCATTTCTTATTTGACACAAAGTTTATAACTTTTTGTCAACTTTCACCCATTTCCTCCTACCTCCCCAGCCTGCTCCTGGCAACCACTATTCCGCACTCTGTTTCTATGATTTTTTTTCTTTTTTTACATTCTACCTTTAAATGAGATCATACAGTATATTTCTTTCTTTGTCTGATATATTTCACTTAGCATAATGCCCTCAAGGTTCACTCATGTTTGCAAATAGAAGTATTTCCTTCATTTTTTATGGCCGAATAATATTCCATTTTGTGTATATTTTATATATCCATATATTATATATACATGTATATATGTATATATACACACACACATGCACACATGTTACATCACATCTCATCTTTTTTGTCCATTCATTCATAATGGACGCTGAGGTTGTTTTCATAACTTAGTTATTGTAAATAATACTACAGTGAACATAGGGGTTGCAGATATTTTTTCAAGATAGTGATTTCATTTCCTTTATGTATATACCCAGAAAGGGGATTGCTGGATCATATTGGTTGTTTTATTTTGAATTGTTTGGGAAACATCCATACTTTTTTCTATAGAGGCTGTACCAATTTATATTTCTACCAATAGCATACAGGGGTTCCCGTCTTTCCACATCCTTGCCAGCATTTTTCTCTTATCTTATTTTTTGTTGTTCTTGCAAATTCCCTTTTTTTCTTTTTTTTAAAAACTTTTTCCCAGTTTTATGAAGAAATAATTGACATACATTGCTGTATAGTTTTTAAGTGTACAGCATGATGGTTTTATTTACACGTTTTGTAAAATAATCACCAAAAAAAAATTTAGTTAACATTCGTTATCTCATGTAG
The DNA here is from genome assembly GCF_014176215.1 of Rousettus aegyptiacus. Classification (NCBI taxonomy): domain Eukaryota; kingdom Metazoa; phylum Chordata; class Mammalia; order Chiroptera; family Pteropodidae; genus Rousettus; species Rousettus aegyptiacus. The sequence goes on from NW_023416308.1 coordinate 64,578,508, forward strand.
ATACAACACAAAGAAAAGAAAAATAAATTTCCTATAGTGATGAGAACTCTTAAGGTTGACTCTCTTAACAATTTTCCTCTGTATAATACAGCAAACTTTGTAAACTACAGTCACTATATTGTGTATTACATCCCTACACTTATTTATCTCACGACTGTAAGTTTGTACCTTTTAACAACCTTCCTCCAGTTTCCTTCCTCCAACCACCCCACTTCTGATAACCACAAATCTGATCTCTTTCAATGAGTTCGGTGGGATTTTTTTTGTTGTTGTTTTTTTGTTTTTCAGTTCCACATATAAGTGAGTTCATATAGTATTTGTCTTTGTCTGACTCATTTTACTTAACATAATACCCTCAAGGTTCATCCATGTTATTCAAATAATAGGATTTCCTCATTTTTTGGCTGAGTAATATTTCAGAGTGTGTGTGTGTGTGTGTGTGTGTGTGTGTGTGTGTGTGTGTGGTATATATAATATACCACAATTTTGTTATTCATTCGTACATCAGTGGACACTTAGGTATTTTCCAAGTCTTGGCTATTATGAACTTGGGGGTACAGATGCCTTTTCAAGTTAATGTCTTCACTTCTTTGAATATATTCTTAAGTGGAATTGCTGTATCATATGGTAGTTCTTTTTTTATTTTTTTGAGTAACCTCCATACTATTTGCCATAGTGGCTGCACCAGTTTACATTCCCACCAATAGTGTGTATTTCCTTTTCTTCAAATCCTCACCAAGGCTAATTTCTTATCTTTTTAATGATAGCCATCCTAACAGACGTGATGTGACATATCGTGGTTTTGATTGCATTTCCCTGATAATTAGTGATTTTGAACACCTTTTTGTGTACCTATTATCTATTTGAATATCTTTTTTGGAAAAATGTTCAGGTCCCTTTTTAATTGGATTTTTTTCTATTTAGTTATATAAGTTCTTTATTTTGGATATTAACCCCTTATCAGATATGTAGTTTGTAAATATGGTCTTCCATATTGTAGACTGCCTTCTCATTATGTTGATTTCTTTCATTGTGCAATAGCTTTCTTCTAGGAGTTTGATACTTTCAGGTCTTACATTTAAGTCTTTAATACTTTCCAAGGAAATTTAGAGATCATAAAGATCCAGTTTTATTATATTGCATGTAAATATCTAGTTTCCTAACACCATTTAATGAAGAGACCTGTTAAGTGTATAAACTCCTCCTCATTGAGTATTCTTGACTCCTTTTGGTTAGGTTTAAATCTAGCAGTTTACTATTGCTTTCTGTTTATTTAATTTGTTCTTTTTTTGGACTATATTTTATGATTCCATTTTTCTTCTCCTATTTGGCATATTAACCATGCCTTCCTGATGGTCTGTTTTTAGTGATTTCTTTAAGGCATTGTTTCCCAAACTGCATTTCTGGTACCAGCATCCCCCTGGGAATTGTGAGAAAAGCAAATTCTTGAGCCTGATCTAAGATTTGTGCAATCAAAAGCTCTAGAAATGGGGCTCAGGTGTCTGTAGTCCTGAAGTCCCTCAGGTGATTCTGATGAAGCTGAAATCAGAGAAACATGGTTCTAGGTTTACAGTGTGCATTATTAGCTCTTCACAGTATATTTTAAATAGTGTTACACCACTTCATGTACTTCCGTTCCCCCTGCATCTCTTTGGCTATTGTTCTTAATCATCTTTCTTCCAAAAATGCTATAAACTCTATATTGTATTGTTATTGCTCTTGTTTTAAACATTATACTTTATATGGGTTAAAATTTAGTCAAAATTTACATTATCTTTACTCACAGATTCGCCATTTTGGCGCTCTTCATTTCCTTTGAGTAGATATAAATTTCTCTCTGATTTCATTTTCCTTTCTTTCATATACTTTGTAGTGCTAGTTTGTTGGCAGTGAATTCATCTTTTGTTTGAAATTTTATATTCCAACTTCATTTTTGAAAATTATTTTTGTTTGATATAGAATTTACTTGATATAGAATATTTGACATTTTCTTTTGTCTTTCGGTACTTTAAAGATATCACTTCATTGCCTTCTGATTTGCATAAATTTGTGACAAGAAGCCCGTCTTTCGTCTTCTGCTTATTATTTGCAGTAATGTCTTCCCCACCCTTACTTCCCCCAGCGGCTTTTATGTTTTTCTCTTTGTTACTGGCTTTCAGAGTTTTACTCTAAGTTGCCTTATATGGTTTTGTGTGTATTCTCCTTGAGATTCATTAGATTCTTGAATCTATTTTCATCAAATTTGGAAAAAAATGACAATTATTTCTTAATTTTCCTCATTCCCTTCTGTCTTCTCTCATGGTGAGACTGCAGTTACACATATGTTAGACTAGTTAATATTGTTCAATAAGTCACTGAAGCTCTTTTTTTTCTCAATTTTTTTGCTTTTGTGCTTTCATTTTGATAGATTACAGTGCTGTGTCTTTAAGTTTAGTTATCTTTTCTTCTGTAGTGCTTATTCTTCTGTTAAACCATAATATATTTATTATTTTAAATATTGCAGTTAATCACTAGAATTTCCATTTAAGACTTTAAAAAAATTTTCTATTTACCTTCTATTCTTTTCCTTATCTTTATGCTTATCTTCAAACATATTTATGTTTATATGTTATAATTATGTTTATGCTTATATTTCTCATCACTGTTTCAATGACCATGTCTGATAATTTCATCATTTCTGTCATTCTGGGCCTCTTTCTGTTGATTGGATCTTTCTCCTTATATTACTTTACTAGGGCTTCCTTAACAATATCTCACAGACTGAGTGAATTAAACGATAGAAATTCATTTCCTCAAAGCTTTGGAGGCTAGAATTCTAAGATGAAGATGCCAGCAGGGTTGATTTTCTCTGAGACCTCCCTCTTTGTTCTACAGATGATGGCCTTCTTATTGCTTCTTCACATGTCTTTTTTTCTGTGTCTGTGCATTTCTCATGGGTCTTTATATATCCATATTTCCTCTTCTTATAAAGACACTAGTCAGAATGGAATAGGGTCCACCCTAATAGCCTTATTTTAATTTAGTCATATCTATAAAGGTCCTATCTCCAAATACAGCTATATTCTGTTTGACAGTGGTTGATAGGTGTCTACAAAACAAAATTACTAAACTGTAAAAAAATGCCTTAATTCTTAGGGAGTAGTAAAGTGGATTTTTTCTGGAGCCAAGAACATAATTTCTAGGGAACATGAACAGATAGGGTCATACTGAGTAACCCCAACAGTGACCTTAAACTCAATAATTCCCTGTTGAGACCCAGAATACCAGATGGTACAAAAACAAGATTCTTAATTCTGAACCTAAACTCAAATAATGTATAAATTTGGAGGGAGAGGGTTACAGTGCAGCATGTAACACTCCTATTTATAATTTATATATAGTTCATAACTTCTTGCTCTATACATTCTTCATAATTTTTGATTCAATGTTGTACATTTTGAAATTTAGATGTTAAATGCAAAATGTTGATTTATTCTTTTTAATATTGTTAGATTTGTTTCTGACCCGAAATTTTGCTACTTGGGTTTAGTTTGATCTTTTCAAGGCTTGCTTGTAAGCTTTGTTAGTATAGGTCTAGAGCAGCCTTCAATCTAAGGTTGATTTTATCAACATTGTACTCTACCTTTTGCAAATAAGGTGATACCTTTTAGAACACTACCCATTCCCCTTTATTATATATAGCTCTTACCATTCTGGCTTGCGGGGGTATGAAGTATGCACAATATTGTATAATCTCTGGATTTTGTTTGACTTACTGCTTCCTGGTATTTTTTTATGGAGACTCATGTGGTTTTTTTTTTCTCACAGATGAGCAAATCAGCAAAAGGCTTAAGGATTCCCTCTTACAGATCCCCAGAGCTTCTTTCTGTGGATCTCCCTTCCTTTCCATATTCTCCTTCACAAATTCTAGCATGAGTTTCCTCCCTTCTGTTCTCCACCCTGCAGCTTGCTTCTAGGTAATAAGCAGAGACAGTCATTGGTCTTACCTTTTTTTTTTTTTTTTTAATCTTTCTCAAGGTTCACTGTCTTGTTCTGCCTGTTGTCCAGTATCTGAAAATACTTGTTTCATATATCATGTTTTTCTAGTTTTTTTAATGCAAGGAGATAAATCTAGTTCCTATTACTCCATCAGGACTGCAAGTAAAAGTTTTATTTTCATAGTTCTTTGATTTATTTTTCAAAGTGAGAAGTTTTAAAACAGTCATTTTTCAGTATTTGTTATAAATTTTTGGTACCATTTAAATGGATTCACTGTCTTTTTTTCAGCACAAATTGTTCACAGACAATAAAGACATTACTGTATTTGTGTGAGATATATGAATTGTTAATCATTTTGATATTCTAGGAATAATTCAAGCAAATTAACAAACTTTGGAGGAAGATCAGTGTGAAATATTAGTCATTTCCTGGGATTTACTTAATTTGTTAGGTATATGTATAATTTATTGACTAAAATTTTATGTTAGCAAGTAATAATACCTACATGGCATTTGTTACAATTATTGCAGTGCATAAAGAAAAAAGAAAATTCATCCAGATAAATATGCTTTTTATTTCAATGTGGATATAGATTAGTCACTTAAAATTATCCTTTAAATAAATTGATAATAGCTTTTTTTTCTCTTATTCATCATTGCCCATGCAAATCTGTGGAATCTTTTAGGAAAAAAATGTATGTAAAACATCTGTAAGAGAAGATTGACATGAGCTAGTGTGGCTGAACATCTATCGACTGCTGCTTTTGATTTAGTTTCTGTCCTCATGAGTGGCATGTACTGAAAAGGCCAAGGGAGACTGCTCACTCTGTCTGATAATTAGCAACTATGTTTCCATAGTTACATTCTTTGAAGTATCCTGAATTCTAGTATGTAAATAAAATATCTTCCAGGTGATCATTTACATTTGGAAATAATTAGAAAATTATTTTTAATATGCAAAACAGCAAAAAATTAATTTTGTGTAATACCTTAAACATGCTCATAAAGCATATTTCCTGTCATGCATTGCCAAATTTTCCACCTAATTTTCTGTTTCTTCCCTCTCCCTTCCTAGGAAAACAGTTGGTGTTTTTTGCTGTGGACCCAGTTCAATTTCTAAGATTCTTCATAAATTAAGTAACCGAAACAACTCATATGGGACAAGATTTGAATACAATAAAGAATCTTTCAGCTGAAAATCTTTGAGATGAACCAGGACTCTAAAGAAGGAATGAGTGCAATTTGTAAGACTTTGAAATTCAGCTGAATCAAACAGCTGTGTCACACCAAAGGGTAGTGAGGTTTTCTTATTTATGATTATTTAAAATGGAAATGCAGAGAATGTGGCAAGATGACAGGTCAAATTACAAGTTTAATCTGGAAACCAAAGAGACCCTGAAGAATATCTGATGTGATGATTCACTTTTCAATGCTAGAATTAAAAGAAAACTATTAGGTGCACACTGTTGATTTTTATGGCTGATTCGAGAACTCCCTAGTGAGGAGCTGCACTTGCAAACTGTGAGGCTGATAGTATTGGTCCTCTTTAAATTGTTTTTGGTTGAACAAATGCAAGATTGAAAAAATTAAAAATTCATTGAAACTCAGATTACATTTGCTACATGAGTATAAACAGAGTAGCTTCGATTTAGAAAAGCTCCAGGCAAATATATTAGATGTTTGAAGATATAGCACAAGACTCTATATTGATACGGGTGTCAATATCTGATCTTCCTCACTACTGATGCTAATACCTCTATTTGATATCTGTAGACTAAGGGCAAATGAACCTTTTACAGATATTGATATAGTATCTATTTTTATGTATTTCTTTCTTTTATTTCCCTCTGTTTAGGGAAACCTTCCTTCACTTGGCATGCATTAGGCACAATGATTTAATCAGTCACTTTCATCCTCTACTTATTTAATCTATTACTATTGCATAGTAATGAGGAAAATATCATTATAATCACTTACAAAGGGATCTATAGACTAATAATTTTTTCCCTTTTCAGCATTGTGACTTTTATTCGCTTTTTCCCTAGCATAGTTTGTCTTAGTTTTTAGCCTTGTAAGGTGCTTCATTTAATTTGCACTTTGAAACCAAAAGACATCGTGTCTGTCAGTGGTCACTGAGATAGATAGATCTCTCTTCTGTCACATGTTGGTTTATGCTGGAAATATTGAAAATGTAGTCACATTCCTAAACAGGAAACCTATATTTTATTTTCTACACAAAATGAGATACTTCATTAGTTATTCAAATTTAAATTCAGAATTAAGAATCTTGTTGTTGTACCATCTGGTATTCTGGGTCTCAATAAGGAATTATTGAGTTTAAGGTCACTGTTGAGATTACTCAGTGTGAACCTATCTGTTCATGGTCCCTAGAAGTTATATTCTTGGCTCCAGAAAAAAATCCACTTTACCACCCCCTAAGAAGTAAGACATTTTTTACAGTTTAGTAATTTTGTTTTGTAGACACCTATCAACCACTTTCAAACATAGCACATTGCTGAAATCAGCAGTATGACTTGTTTTACCTTTGTTAAAATTTTTCATGATAAAACTTGATTGATGGTACTGTCATTTTTTTTTTTTGTTCTAATTTGCCAATAGCAATCAAGCATGTTAAACCATCTAGTACTAAATGCCCATATATATATTACTTACAGATATTTCTTTCTCTCCTTGGAATTCTTTCATCTCCCTTCTTTGGAAGGAAGATGAGCCAGAAAAAGATATGGGAAATGTGCAATGCTCCTGCAGCTTTATCTCTGAAGAAATATTTAATAACCAGTACACCTTGGCAGTACTTTCTGAATTAAAGAGAATTTTCACAAAACACATGACAGAACTAGTAAAAAAGAAACAATTTAGTACAAATTTGATGTGCAATACTGACTCTTTACTGATCATAGTTTATTGAAATGATTATATTAGTACACCTAATTTCAGTAAAACAGGTGGAAGATTTTTTAAAGGAAGAGTGATCTTTCCAAGTAAATAAGTCTGATATTCTAGATGAACCTCTGCGTATTTTAAATTTCAGTTGATGTTTAAACATTATATGTTAGCATAGGTAATTTTTGCCTCTCTAGGTGGGAAAGGAGCTTTGCATTGATAAGACAGCTTTGTTTTGTTCTGAGGTACTCTTTCTAGCTAATTGCTGCCACATAGGTCTAAAAACAGTAATTTTAGTGGCAATAACTGTTAAAATTGAAATGGTATTCTTGAAATCTCCATAAAGCAGAAAGCGTTTCTTCTACAGAAGATACAGTTTCAGAAACATCATTTATTTGAGAGCGTGGTAGCATAAACTGCCTTAGGGATTTGTATTCTCACGCTATCAATGTCACAGGTTAATGGCGTGGCTATCGCATATTGCTCTTCACTCTGGGATTAAGATTTCTCATTTGGACTAAATCAGTAGTTAGTTAATCTTTTTAAAAGTAATGTATCTTTTTGAAGACCCAATTTAAAAGGAATATTATGACATACATAGAAAATATTACAATCATAAACAATCTTGGGCGCCCACAAATAATCTCTCCAAAAAAGAAGTCAGTGTAAGAATCTCTGAACAAAATGATCATCAATATAGTTTTTTTATTCTGTATTTTCTTTAATTTTTTTTGGAAGAAACTATCAATTTTTATAGGATTATACTGAAATTAATTCTGTGGATAAAGGAAAGGAAATTCTATTTGTATAATCCAAAACAAAGAATCTGATAGACTAGACTCTTCTATTGGTTTTTAATCTTCTTGTGTATTCTGCTTTACACACAGTAAGACTATGATTTTATATATAAATAATAATTTTAAAAACATTCATTCACACATCACATAATTTTGGAACTTCGTTTTTATTTGTTTATTTGTTTTTTATTCAGGTTAAAAATGAAATCATTGATAATGACGATACATGATTTTTTTCATGTAGTGAGTTTAAATACCAGTCAGGTGATTGTGATAGTACAGGCCCTTAAAACAAAGAAATAAAAGCAGTGTAGCCAAAGTGTAAACTGAACTGATTTAATCCACAAATCCATGTTATTTATAATCCCCCAAATCAGAGTTTACTTGGAGCATTCAGAGCAGGTAATGGATTTAAATTATAAGGCATTGTTAAAAAGGCTTGCTGGAGGCAAATCAGCTGGCCATTGTCATCAATAGGTAATGCTGGTGCTGACTAATGTTCAGTTTATTAAAGAGAAAAAATTTTAGGTAAAATTTGTTTTTTTTCCTTAAGGATGGTTAACTCAGCTGGACAGTCATTGTTCTAAACAAACTGATGAGACTCATTTTTAATTGCTACTCATGATAAAGAGTTTCCCTTTCATATGCTATCTAGGACACTTTTATATCATTATATTATAAAAACATAAAATACTGAAGTTAGGAGTACTGTTATTTTGCAGGTGAGGAAACTCAGGCCCTAAGGAAGATGACTTGTTTCAGGTCATCCACTGAGTTCGTTGCAGTTTCCTGATCTCTGCTGCTGAAAGGCTCTTTCTACCCCCCATAAAATATACAACCAATAAGACACATCTAGTTCTGCTTGAATCTCCCTATAAACTAGTGCTAGGTGGAAAATAAGGTACTGAGTGTTAATTACAGATTCAGGGCAGAAAATCACACTCTGCTTGTCCTATGTATCTTCTGATTCTAAATTTGTTAGTCTTATTTTACCTATTTGATATCAGTTTTAAAATATGACAGCTGTACTAAGGGGATTATGTTCTCCAGTACTCTATTGGAAATAAGTAATAGTATAGCTTCCAGGAAATGCTATTATTATAATTTTAAATTTAGGTTCATAGACAAGAGTCATAAATAACTTCACTAGCTTTCTAACCATTCAGGGAAATTTTGTTATTAAAACTAATGACTCTTGTTCTCTACTCACATGACCACAACATGCTTCTTGATCAGGAGAAAAGAGTCACCTTTTTGTAAACTAGTGAGACAGAAAATAAATGAAATCAAGCATAATGAGATCTGCATTTCTTTCAACCACAGCAATGAGAACTCACTGTTTTCTTCTATCTAAATATCCCCTCTATTACCCCAATTTCTTTATTCCATTCTGTAGTATTCTCAAAGGACAGAGTTGCAAAAGCTAGCTAGATGAAGTTTTCCTAAGAAGCGGAAGACTTCTTATGCTTAGCAAAGAAGGGCTCGTTAAGAAGAGAAAAAAAAGGCCATGTGAATCATTTAAAATTAGCAGAGGCAAGCAATGTTGCTTTAAAACAGAGACCAGTAATTTTTTTAAAGTGAATATACAGAATTTTATTTTCCCATATACATTTTTTTTTTATATTCTTGCTTAGAGAATCTAGAAATAAATTCCTTCTTTTATTTTACATTGTAGCAAAATCACCAACATTCTTAATGCAGAGTGTTAAGATACAATTTAAGAATTAGTAAAGACAAAAAATACTTAATAGGAGAAAAACTAGGAGGAAAAAATAGGAGTCAAAGAAATAAAACTTAACACATTAGGACATGATGATGCTTTTCTTTTTATAACTTCATACATAATCAAATGTGTGGCAAAACTTACTTTTGTTTGGGAAAATGTAAAACAACGTATTTGGTTTGTTTTTAGGGATCCTTTCGCATTTTCTTTGCCACTAGATTTATAGCAGAAGCTTTACCTTTAATCAGAATTATAATCTTTTTTAAGAATTAGAGCTTTGATGAGCTGCAGGTTGACCTAGAGACAACTCTTCCCTTAAAATGAGAACCAGTACTACATAAATGCTCTAATATACGCAGCAATAAAGAAGGGGAGGCTGCATATGCCACACTTTAACATTCTTCTGTCATTTTAAAGTCGTATTTTTTCTCTTATCTTTATACCCAGAGAATGAAACCTTCTTAACAATGCAGACACTGAGAAACAGATATTCTCTCTGTGGCATAAGTGTATCTGTTCACCTGTATCAGCACATTTATTTGAGCCAAGTTATCAATTTAGGATGACTGTATATTTCATTTTAGTGGTGAGAAATCTCCTTAAAGCATCAAATTAGAGCCTTGCTTGCCTGTTAAAAAATATATGGCAGCCAGTATATGACAAGCATTGACTAAGGAGAAAGCAGTTAAATCTTTTAGGTTTTTCTCTCCAGCTGAGCCTTAAAGGAATATAAAATACCTACCCCATGACCTGGGTTGTACTCCATGTCCTATGGTTAGACATGCTGCACAGTTTATTTTCCAGATTCCCAGGGACTCCCTGATTCAGGGGCTCTGGAAAATACCAGCTCCTGAGTCAGCTTGGCATCTTTTTCCACATAACTGGGTACCTACCAAGTGTAATTACATCCTTATTTAAAGGTGATGATTATCTGCTTACCAAATGGCCATTGCAAGAAACTATTTTCTTCTCTCTTTTTTTTTTTTCATAAAGTTTGATTAAAGTTCAGAGTTTAAAAAAGTAGAAATCACTTTAAAAAGTGGGAATAATGGTGGCAATTCTGTTCTACCCTGAGTGTGTGCCAGTATCATCATTTTATCTAGCTATCCCCAGTGTGTGGAGTGAACAGGATCCTGGGTTAGAAATGAAACTACTTGCAGCCTTTACACCTGGAAAGTATTAAACTATGTACATAAAAATTAGAATGATATCAACCTCTGCTTGACTTACATGGATGTAGTGAGGCAAGGATGTGGGGGAGAGGAGGAAAAGAGTGGTGGAGAAAGAAAAATTTCCTGAGCAAATCTTCTGTAGTAGGTTTCTGAAAATACAGTAAAAATAAAACAGTTCTAAAAAAGTAAAAACATAGGCTTTTATGAGTCACAGTCCATTGTAACTGAAAGAGTATTTAATTGTGTTTTCTGGACAAGTAGATAAGTACCCACAAATTGGCACCAGTAATATGTTCTGAGATTCTGATAAAGTTGCCTATTATGTCCGGTATATCTGCCTTCTGAATTCTTCAACTAATTTTGATCAGGTCCAATGTGGCTGGAAATAGCTGTATTGATCTATGACAATTGAGCTGGGAATCAGAGGGCAATATAACTTACTCTGATTACTTAAGATTTGATGGAGTAACAAGTCTATTCATGAGACATCCTACTGAGTTAAAACCAAGGCCTGTATCTTAAAACTAGAAATAATTTTATGAAAGAAAAGAGCACTGCACTGTAGCTATTTTTTTCCCTAGATGGAAAAAACTAAATTTATCTTTTTCTTATTCTTGCCAAAGATACTTTACATTATGTATTTTCATTAAAGCTCACATTACTTCATTATTTTGTATATATTTATATTTAAATTATGTACATGTGTACATGAGAGTGCACATGTGAGAGTGTGTGTGTGTATGTACACGCGCGCGCGTGTGTGTGTATGGTGGATTGGAAGAAAAATTGAATGAAAAAGACATTCTGCAATAATGTGTAATGACACTTTCCAACTTTCATTATAAGCATTCAACAATGACAGGTTTGAAATGGAAAGAAGTGTAGTCCTCCCATCAAAATGTGAGTTACTTAGAAATCCAGGTGTGGAATCTGATTCTTATCTGACTAAATTTAAATGTGAGTGTATACAGTGATGGAGAGGGTGCACTAACTCAGATTCAATACTTGTGAAGAGCTGGAAAAAATAGATTTATTTCTACATGTAATTTTACGTTTTAAGTCATAGTATGTTTGTGGAAAACATTCATTGTTTTAGAACATGGCATAGTGTTTAAAAGCAAAACAAATAAAGGTTGGACAAATATACTTAAAATTCCTCTAATTGTAAACTAATTGTGCATTGTTAACAGTAAACATTAAGAATTTTCTTCACAACTTTGATAATGGGCTATTTCTTGTTTTCATCTTCATGAAAGACGATCACATTAGTCTTACTTATGAAGATATTAAATAAATAATATTTAAGAAATGTTCCTTTGAAAAACTTTGAAAGTGGTCTGATTCCAAGATCTCAACACTCTTATAACTTTCATTTCAGCAGGATTTATAATTCAGAATTACAGAATTCTAATTTCTAAATTAATATGCCAAGTTTGGGAGTTTGGTTTGATTTTTGGTCTGATTTTTTTTTATATATTATTCTCAAATCTCATAACTGTCCATCAAAACATTGAATATTTAACAATTTTAAGATTTTAAATTATACATATTTTTATCTGTACAGAAAATAAAATGTAATATGTTTATTACAAAGTTTCAATGTTAAGTTTTTATACTGATCATTGAAGGTTTCAATTTTACCTAAACATTAAGTATACGGTAAATATTTACATTCATATAGTAAAACCTGCTTAAAGAATTTTATTTTTTCCAGTATATCATGAACTCCCTTTTTTGAAATCTGTGAATTACACACACAAAAGAATAATTGTAGAGTAACTCACAGTTTTGTCTGACATTTACATAGGTGGACTATGAGCAGTTTGCCACATACTGTCTTAGAGACCTAGTTCCAGTACCACCTGAAAACTAGCTGTGTGATTCCCTATCAGACAAATGCAGACCAGACTTTTCCCTAAGATTTATTTCATTTTGTGTTACTGTGTTGGCTGTGAACTTATAATTGGATAGAGGACAGGATGAGTAAAAACGCTTCAGTATATATGATTGTGGTCACATTTAGGTCTGAGATATACCTGTGGCCACATTTAGGTCTGAGATATACCTGTGGCCACATTTAGATCTGAGATATACCTAGTAAGGTATACAAAATTGGAAAGCTTTCTTGCATAAACAGGATGAAAAGATAGTTGCTTCAGAGTAAAAAACATCATACTACTTATGTTTCAAAACCTTAAGTTCTTTATATTAAATTATTATTTATTGTTTCCTCTAATCTAAAGGTCATTCATGGGTAAAATCAGATGCCATGGTGCTCTAATTTATAGAGCTTTTAGAAATGGTGACTATTTGTAGGGTTTAAGCAGGTTACTTCACTATATGGTACTGCATTGTTCTCAATAAATTCTTACCACATTGCAGTCCTTCAAGTGATTTATTTTCAAAGAATCTGTTTTCCTGATATGGTGTCTTGTCTTTTGCCAAGCTGACATGCATTGTGTAATGGGCGTTTCAATAGGTCAAGTGCCAAGGCATTTAAAAAGGCAAGATTAGCAGTTATGTGCTTGCATTCCCTATGTGCATTACTTGCTTTGTGTCACAATGGGGTCACAAGTGCATGCTTTAACAGCATTAGTGTTGTAAAAACATTCATCACAGCAGTCAATGAAGGAAGAACACAAAAGATAATTGGGGAAAAAATGTTTTCAGGGGTGAGCAAATCAAGGAAATTTTGATGCAAATCTCAATCCGAAGATTAAAAGTTCCTCTACAATGCATTCTCTTGATTGTATTGATTACCCTGCTGTCAGGAATGTGTTTGCCACAGCTCAAAATATGAAAATGTGTGACAGTGTTTCTCATCAGACTTTTTATTAGGCAATGAAATCTGTAAGAAATCTTTTTAAGTGGCTTATGTTTCAGAGGTTCTGTTTATAGCTTGCTGATAAATGTCATCAACTGGGAGATGTAAACATTCAAAACTTGGTTTTGCATTTCACATATAGACCCAAGATACTGTGTGAAAAATACTTTTTGACTTAGAGTGACTGTTAATTGTGACAGATTTCAAAGTCACCTTCTACACATTTTGACAAGGTGATTTCTGAAATTAAATTTAAGGTTTATTCTGACAAAAGATTTTGTCGAGAGGTTTTGATTAGTAAACAAATTCAGATTTCAAGATTATAAAATAGCTTTCTATCTGCCTTGGGTTTCTTTTGTGGTGGTGGTGAGAAGGGGTTCATTATATTAGATCTCTAATGGGTTACTTGGGGTAGAGGGGAACATTTTGGTCTTCCATAGCAAATGAAAACAATATATCTAGTAACGTTTTAAACTGTAGGCTTCCTTAAGCTCTGTCTTTCGGAGCTGTTGCCCCTACCCTTTAACTCTTATCTGTCAGAAACAGGAAGGGTGCTCCAAATTGGATCAGCAGGCAGCAGAGCCCTGGCAGCCACAGACATACTCTGAAGTTGTACTATGACTAGTAAACAGCTTTAACATAAAACCTTTATCAGGATTCTCAAGCATAGTTTTTTTCTTTCTTTCTTTCTTTTCCTTCTGTTGTTTCCTAACCTAGCTATAGATCTGAAAACTCCAGGTCCTATGCTATGCTTAGCATAGCCTATTTATTTGGGTCTTTAGATTAACTCAGACTCTGGTCCTGTCTATTTCCCATTTAGCCCCTGAATTAATTTACTATGTTTGGTTCTGAGTTTCCCTTTGTCTCAGGACTTAGGCGAGTCATTCAGGTACTGGCGCTGCCCAGCCACAGCCCCTCTCTATGCCCATGGTCTTCCCATCACACACTGTAGCTTCCCATCACACATATTGTAGTACAAAACCAGGTATCTTTATGGTTGACTATAGGTAGAGTTTAATTACATAGGAAAAGATACTTCAGGTACAGTTGAGTCTCTCTTATTTTCTTTTCTGGTAGTTTTGTTGTATAAAGATGTCACACACACACACACACACACACATACACACACACACACACACACACACTGAATTAGTGAATACTGAGCCATTGCTCCCAAGTAGGTTCTTGTGAGCCTCTGATCACAATACTTCCATCAACCAATCAATACATAAGCTCGTTTAGGTGCGTTTCTGTTTAAAGATACCTTATTTAATATATATTGTTGAATCGTTAATATTGAACTTAGAGCCAACAGCACTATAACTCATGCCTGAATGAAGCTCGTCTAACACATGTTTGTTTTCTATAGGGCACATCATAGCCTTCCTGTACTTGGGAGTGGTTTTAAACAAATTAAATCACTGATAAAAAGCACAAACATGTTTAAAATGTGGTACTAAATAGACCACAGCAAGAATACTTGATTACAGTGCGGGAGCTGATGCCTTGTTTGACATTAGCTAGGAACATGGGCCTCAAGTGACTCAAATTTCTTGTTGCTTTGTGCATATCTGCAAATGACCGTGAAAGTGCTGCATGTCTTGATTTTGTAGTTAAAAAATTTAGTGAGTAGGTGATTTGCAAGTAAAGAATACATGAATAACAAAGCTCAACTATATCTATTTTTCCTGGGTATGGTGACTGGAAAGGAAGATTCTATGCCTTTTCATGGTTTTAGTCATTATTCCTCACTTATTACTGGTTTCAAACTAACTTGGGGTGGCTTTTCTGTAGGGGAGAGAGATTCTGCTCCGTCTTGGTATGCTTCTCTTTTCATACTTTTCCTTCTTCCACCTTGAGAATAGAGGATACTTTGGATTGGATTGGATAGAGTATAATACTTTTATTGGCCCATATTTATTAGTAGGTATGGTTATTTTACTTAAGAGATTGTGTATATACTTCTGTTGAGAAAAAGAGTTACCACACCAAACCTGAGACTGCTATCCTCCTTAGAAAGGGCTGTTTGCAAGGTTGGCCATTAGCTGGCATCTGGGAGCTTTCTCTTCTCTTTGCATATTATTTATTTTATATACCTCTCATATAATACCTGGCACACACAAAAAGGTACTTAACACAAAACAGACCTAATTGGCAGGGTAGGATTCAAACATTTTTTGATATCTTTTGTTAAATGTCATTTAAAAACTACCCAAACCCCTAATATTCCTCATTTGTTTCTCTCTTTTTTCTACTGATCTTCTTTTTTCTATTCATCCTCTTTTCAACCTGTCTGTTCCCATCTCTTCCTTAAGTGGATTGTGGTAAATGTGGTCTGTGTTGGTTGGTAGCATTAGCTGTTCTAGGGCATTCCTTTTTCTCTTTGTTATCTTTCCTGCATTATTCTTCAGCCCATGTCTTTTCATCAAATCTCATAATTCCAACTGTATCCTACTGAACAGGAGTTTATATTCCCAGGAAAGCAATCTTTATTCCATCAGCAGTTCTTTATTACACTTTTGAAAACTATCATTGACCAGTTTTCCCACCAATATTTGGCTTATTTCAATACAGAAGAATCACTATACATGAAAGAGTCAATACACGATGCAGTGATGCTGATTTGATTGCTCATTAGGTATCACTTTATTATACCTTATCAAGCCTTTAGATTTCTGTCAGAATGAAGGTTGATGATTTGTTTTAACTGACTTCATAGATTAGTGTCTTTCTGGACCTACAGAATTTCAGAATTGACCATATAGTGTAGTGGTTACAATTCCTTTTGAGACAAACTCCCTAAATTTTAGAGGCATAATACTTAAGTTAAAATCTCACTTCCACTAATGTGAGCTCTATCTTGGGAAATTAAAATTATTTTTTCTTAGCTTTAGTTTTTTTATCTATAGAATGAGGGTAACATGAGTTAATAAATATGAAGTATTTAGGGACACAAAGTAAGTATCCAATGCTGTTAAGAACAATGATCATTTTAATAACTAAAGATAAATATAAAAGTCTGGAAGCAGTATGGTATAGTGGGCAAGTATGAATTAAAAGTCCTGGTCCTATGTTTTACTACTTTTTGTGTCTTTTCAGACAGGCTCCTGTTCTTCAAATTTCTTCTTTATTAAAATTAAGATAATATATCCATTTTTATCATTCATATGAGAACTAGCAATTATATAATAATAGTGCTTTGAATTATGTCTAACATATAATAGATAAAAAGGTAATTATTATAATTATGATGAAAGAAATTAGGCCAACCTGAATAAATCAGGTAGCAGACTATAGATAATTCGTTACTTTTTCTATATTATAATCTTGTTTATGAAAGTGTATTTTAAAGTATTGCTCTGAGGTGATTATGTTTCTAGTACAATTTCAGAGTTATTTGTCTGCTTGCCTGTCCCTTCCACTAATTTTTAATTTCTTCAATGAGGTGTACTGTTAGGGTCTTAATCATCTTTATATTCCAGTTCCTAGCAAAATATCTGATTCTCAATAGGTTTCGGTAATTGCTAAATTAAATCTAATTCTAATTGTGTTGTTATAACTAAGGAGTATAACTAATAGAAATATTAAGTATTGTTACAAGCACAAACATGGAGAGAACCTTAAAATAGTTGTTCTCAAGAAGGAAAAAGTATTATAAAGAAAGACTAGAAGGAATCTGTTAACTTATGTAGATAACAGATAATTTTTTAGCACTTACACATTACTTGTTTGACTAGCTAAGGAAAAGGTCATATCAGACTTCAAAGTTTAAATGTTAATTTTGATTATTCTTTTTTGTCACTTATGCCACCACGTACTCTGAATTTTTCCTTTTTGAAATGTCTCGCATCTGTCCTTTTCTCTTCCCATGGCCTGCATCCCAACTGTAAATACACCATCAGTTTGTTAATGCACTGCCCGAAATGTAGAGTAGGACTAAATTCAAAACTACTCACATTATAAATAGAAATAATTTTGCCATATATATTGGAAAATATTTTTTATAAAAAACCTCAATATGTACAACTCACTTTAATATGTACAACTCGTGGCCTTCTTTTTTGCTTAATGTCAATGGCCACACTCAAAATTCTTTTAGGCATCAACTAAGGATGCATTTCAATGAAAAGTTTCACAGAAACTTCTCACCCCAGTAACCTAAAGCCATTTGAGGAGCAGGAAAACAGGGTTTTCTTTTGCTTTGCTGGAAAAGCTCTGTTTTTACCAAAGGAAACAAACTCAAAATTCTCAGACACTCCTTTTTCTGTCTTGCCTTCATACCTCAATTGAAGACACACTAGTCATCTGAATAACCAGAAAGACTGGCTTAAATGCCATTTCTTCTTTGAACTTTTCTTGATGCTATCACACACACACACACACACACACACACACACACACACACACACATAATCGCATACATTTGACAATAAGCTACACCAAAAAGAGGAAAAGAGATAAAATAATTTATACAAGGTCATACAGCTAATGAGAAATTGAATCAGGAATCAAATTCATAAAGTCTGACCACGGATTCCACATATGTTAAAGGTTTTTGCATATCTTTAATGTACCTAATATCAGTTTGTGCCATATTAACTTCACATGATGAGCAATTTATCACCTGGACAAATTTCCTTGTTAGTTTTTAAGTCCATATTGTAGGCAGAATAAGTTCCCTCCTCAAAAAAAAAAAAAAAAAGTTTCTGTCCTAATCCCCAGAACCTATGAATATATTTTCTTACATGGCAAAGGGGCTTTTCAGACACGATTAGAGGTAAGGTCTTTGAGAGTACCAGGAGTACCAGGTAGGCCCAAACTAATCCCACGGATGTTTAAAAGCGGATCATTTTCCTGGCAGTAATCGGTCAGGGAGAGATGTTACCACAAAAGCATGATTAGAGTAATACAACGCATCTGGTTTTGGATATGGAGGGAGGCCTCAGGACAGCAAATATACACTAAGTCCTCACTTAACATTTTTGATAGATTCTTGGTAATTGTGGCTTTAAGAAAAACATCAGGTACCAAAACCATTTTAGGTTAGCCTAGGCTAATTGATAGAAACATGAGTTAAGCTCGTTTGGCATATTATTCGTCACCAAAACATGCCAAATTTTTAAATAAAGACCCTCAAACACTTCTAATATTAGATATTGAAATAAATGTGAGCTATTATTAAAGATTTATTAAAACAAGTAAGGTAATTACTTTCCAATCCACTTATCCCAGTTCCCGGTCACGTGGGTGGCCAGAACCTATCCCGGGAGCTCAGGACGCAAGGCGGAACACGCCCTGGGCGGGACGCCCTTCGTTGCAGGGCGCACTCACTTGCACCCATATGCACTCAGACTGGGGCAATTTATACAGGCCATTTCGGCTCATATGCACATCTTTGGGATGTGGGAGGAACCCAGAGGATGTCAAGAAAACCCACGTAGGTGTGGGAAGAATGCGCAAACTCCACATGAACAGTGGCCTGCCTGGTAGTTGATTTTTTTTCCTCATCGGTATAACAGAACGCCGTTGAATGAACTGATGTTATTTGACGACCTGGTATAGATGACCTCTAGAAGCTAGAAAAAGTAAGTAAATTAACTTTTCTAGAGTTTCCACAAAAAACACAGCCTTAATGCCACTGTGATTTTAACCCAATGAGACCATTATTGGACTTTTGGTTTATTGAATTACATGATACATTCATATTATTTATGCCACTATGTCTGTGGTAATTTACTATAGTGACAATAAAAATATAATACATTCAGCAACAAAATTTTCTTTGATATTTGGGAAAAGTGAAAAAAAAATTAGTTTTTTTCTGTATTCTTTTTCTTTCTGTCCCCCCCCCACCGCCACACACACACACACACACACACACACACACTCATGCAAACATATCTATTCTTTACAATTACTCTGGCAAGTGTTTAAAAATGACATGTTCTGATAAGAAAGACTTAATCCCAGGCAGAGTGTAGTATTTGTTCAAAAAGTGATAAAAGCAGTATTCAAATCTGTCTTGGGGCTTAGTTTTCAGAATGTTCCTGGCCTTCCCAAACCCTGTTACATGATCTCTTGTCTATTCTAATAGCTGGACCTGTCTCTCCTTTGATTTAGACTATTTTGATGTCCTGTACTTATTCCTCCAAGGCTGAATTTCTGGTTTTGCTGTTTTATTCCTGCATGATTCTTGAGGCACATAACCTTTCTACCTAGCCAAGACATACACATTTCTGAAAATATTTTAGGACCAATTTACAAGTATGTTATTCCCTGGCTTTCTAAGATGACTTCTATGTTAGTGAGAGAAAGTACCCATTAAATAAATGTTATAATTTGACACATATCTTTATGAAACGAAGCAATACTTCAGGTTCCAACTAGGGTTTTCAGATCTTCTCAAACAGAATTGCAACACTTTTTTCTTCTTATAACTTCATCTTTTCATTTCCTTCCTCAGTCTTTTTGATTTCTTATTTTTTAGACTCCTCTTTGCATTTTTAAATCCATGCAACCCTTTTCAAAAGCACCCAGGTAATTCATTAGAAAAGCCATAAAATTATTCATTTTCTTTGACCCAGAGTGATACTACTGGAAAATAATTTGAGAATCAGATGCCATGTGTACCAAGATATTCTTTATAATACTAAACATAATTTAAAAGCTAGACAAAACCTGAATGTCTAGTAGTGAGGAACTGGTAAGTCATATATCAACATATTTGAATAATAATAATGAAATTTATAATTTTGAATCATCTAGTAAGAACTGAATCCAAATTCCAGCTAAATTACCTAAACTACTGAAAAGACATGGAAACGTGGGCAAGGTACAATTTGAATACGCAAATGCTTATTATATTGATAACATGAAGATGAAATTAATACTTAACAGTTATCGGAAAAATCATAACCACTCACTGAATTGTAACGTCTTTGTAATTTATCTTTGAGTAAGGAATTAGAAATCTGCATGATTATGATTGTGAAACAAACGAATTTGTGGATTAACATGAAGTTATAAGAACAATTTCTTACATTACAATTAAGAAAAGAACTCATAAAATAGATAAACATGGGCTATATAGAATTTTAATGACTTTATTTAAAAGAAGATACCTAAACTATTCTAATACAAACAGCTGAATAATTCGAAAGCCCTTAAAACCTCCAGTGGTTGCCATTAGCAATTTTATTTTCATTGTATTGTATGAACTAGCAAATGCTTTCAAAACTAAGCAACACGAAGTAAAAAAACAAAAACAAAAAAAAACAACTTTTTTTACTTACATTTCACCAGCTTTCAGAGGAGTCTAATCAGAAGGGGAATGGAACTTTGTGCTACTGACATGCTCTCCAAAATAGCACAGACTTACAATAGGTGGCTTCAATGAAGCCCTTTTTATGGTGACAAAACGGTTTCTACAAATCAAAGCCCATATAAATAAGGAAAGGGCTATTTTAAAACATTTATAATCAGCCTGCTAGAAATACTGGCTGAAATGACTTGTACCCATTGCATATTTATTTATACAGATAGAGAATTACATATTTGACTTGTTGGAAAGGTTGGGTACTAAATATATATGTAACACAGAGGAACAGAAAAAGTGGCAGCAACTTATGTTTTTCCTCTATAACAAAATGTGACTTATAGCATTAGAAAAAGAACAGAACCAAAGAAAGATCAATTTATAAAGCCTTTACTATAAAACAATGCGACAGAATTAAATGCTGATTAGAATTTAATAAAACTGCTAGGTGTCTTGAAATATCAGTCATGTAATTTTGGTACCTTATTGAGAAAACCACGGAATCTATGTAGTGGTGGTTTTATCACAGGTGTTACTGCTACACAAGTAGTTACCTTGA
Source organism: Rousettus aegyptiacus (assembly GCF_014176215.1). Taxonomy (NCBI): domain Eukaryota; kingdom Metazoa; phylum Chordata; class Mammalia; order Chiroptera; family Pteropodidae; genus Rousettus; species Rousettus aegyptiacus. The sequence goes on from NW_023416308.1 coordinate 64,599,779, forward strand.
GTCTCTGGAGAGACAAAGCAATATTCTCTATTGAAGTGCATTGATATATGGGAATTGCCTTGTGATAAAGAAAAAAAAAAAGACTTTATATAGATCTCTGTCAGTGACAGTGAAAATTCTTTGGGGCTTTTATTCAAGATGCTTTGTAAAAAATGATTAAAATACCTTCTAGATTAAAATTTTGCCTTCAAATCAAACCAAGCTAAGTAATTGTTTTGTGTTCTGAGATCAGAGTAAAAGCGATCACAGTCACTGTTACTGCTTCTCTAGAATCTTCTACATACCGTTATCCAGATTCCTTTTTCTACTCCTTGTTCTCAGTTTTATTATTTCCAATTCCCAACTAAATTGAATCCACTTCTCAGATGCCATTGCTAATTTATTTAAAACTTTTTTCCTGGTTATGCACTATGTTGAGGCTTATAATTCCCCGTATTTGCCCTCTAGTCCCACAGAACCCCCTGTGTCAAGCGTGCTGCTCCCTATCCCTTGCCTGACTTTTCTCCACTAGGGATCAGAAATTAGACAAGCTAACAAATAAATCTGACGACTATCAAGAGTTAGAAGAGGAATATTGCTTTATAACTGAGTTTATTAATTGTAATTTCTGGGAGTCTGACATTATTTCAGCAATAATTGTAAATTTTTATTTATTCTACATGATAATTAGCCAAAATCATAGGACCAATTTGTATACTAGGATGATTTTGTGCTTTTTTTTTGAAATCCAAACTGGGACTAAATGAAATGTGACCATCTAAAACTATGTGACCTTGAATTTAGGTCAGTCTTTTCTAGACAAAGGCATTTTCCGCAGCTCAATTTTTTTTTAAAGTCAATTCCCTTTTAAATGCGTTTTTTTAAAAATAATCTGAACACTACACTTCAGACCTTTCAGGAAATGTAGACTATTTTAGTTGAAAGGTACCATTTAGGTCAGTGGGCCTTTTCTTTAATTCTCCCTCAGGGATGTAGAGGTCCAGGCGCCAGACCCAGGCAGGTTCCAGGAACAGGAATTGTGTGAGTCTGTCTTCAAAGCATGGCATTGAGAGTGAGAGAACGTGTTCAGAGATGATGCTGGAAGTATGTCAAGCAGTCAAACTGAAGTACGTATTTGAAGATGCTGAGCAGAAATATAAAATGGAACTGAAAAGGCTGAGGATGTCAAGACAGAGCAAATGAGTTTGGATGAGAGGGTGGAAGGTGGAATCCAGTGAAACGCCTTGAATACTGTGGCAGAATCACAGGGCCTTTTTATACAGCATGCTTAGTGTTGCTCCGGAATAGGGAGTAGTTAACAGTCCTGAGCCAATTTAAATAAAGATTACTATAGACTCAATACTTAAATTCTCTTTATAGACTTCCAGGTGAATTAGCCATCCAACCTATATGTGAAGAATTACAGTGGCAACCACTTATTATTTTCTAAGGATGTCAATTTTGGTTTTGGAAAGCTCAGAGTATTACATAGTTTTTCCTTTTATTGGACCCCAATAACTTCCACCCACCGGTCTTAGTCTTTTATGCTATATATAGCTACAATACAAATGTAATATCAATTGGGCTATTTTTAGAAATTCAACTGGACCCAGAAATTCAAGTAGCAGGATTATTTTGACATAGTAATTTAAGGTCTTAATAGCCAAGAAAAATGGAAATGTTATTTTAGTAGAACTGCAGACAGGCTGATATTCACATAATTGTTCTCAACCTTTAAATGTTTTGTAGCATTTTAAACATTCTCTAATAAAATGAAATTCTTCTTAGAAGATAAAATAAAAGCTCTTAATAGGATTATTATTATGATTGTCAACATGTTTAATGAGCAGGTATTGAGACAGGCATTTAGCCAGATTTTCTGTAGGGGCAGGCCCGTGTTTTCAGTGACCTTCAGAAGTGTACTCAAGACTACAGCATGAAAGAGCCGAAGGTTGTTTTATACTTGATGTTTATAACACATTTTGGAGCAGGAATGTAAAATTTATTATGCTTTCTGAGAAAAATTAAAATGTATTTATCAAGGTCAAAGGAGTCAATTAGTTTAAATTTGTTTTTACTATTTTACTAAAATCAAAGAAAGGTTATAAAGAAATGTTAAATAATCAAAAAGAAAAAGTCACATATTTCTACATTTTATCATTTTTATTCAAATACAAGTAGCAAGTACTCTGTACCAACCGGCATCATTTCCTTGGAAATATTGGCTTGAGGAAAACTGCCAAAGAGATGATTAAAAAAATAGCAAGGCAAGCACAGGCGTATTTTACCTGAGTTAGAAGTGGGGTATACTTTGCATTAGATTACAGTTCTAATAATGGCCTTTATAGGCAAATACTAGGGATTTCTGTTGGGACATCTTTTGGAGACTTGAACATCATTCGAGTTAGAGTGAAGTCAGGCTTTTTGGCTCTACTCAATTGCTTAAGCCTTTTATAAATGGCTCTGATCCAACAAGCTGTGGTAATCCTCCTTTTCCATGAGGAGTGGCTGTTTTTCTTCAGAGAGCTGCTTTCTCTTGCGATGACGATGACGACGTAACAGGATAGTAAGCCCTCCCAGCACAGCAGTGAGGATAGACCCCACAACAGCTGCCCCAATGAGCCATGGCCAGATCCGACTTGCTTGTTCTAAGTAGGGCTTAATGTAATCTTGAAAAAAGTCCGGTTCTAAAACAGAAAGACATCCCAATGTTTTTATTACCATCATCATCATCACCACCACCACCAACAGCATCATCAGGCTTAGGTTTTGAATGCCTTCTCTGCAACTTACTAGCTATGAGAGCTTGGCAAAGTTACACCTAACCTTTCTGAGCCTCAATTTCTTCATTGGGAAAATAGAAAAACAATACCACATTTTGGGGATGTTTTAAAGTTTGTAGATAGTATCTGATCTATAAATTGTACAGTGCCTGTCCTCAGGTCAGCTACTGTAACTCTTTTAGCTATTCATGCTGATATTTGCCTCCATATTTGTAAATAATAGGCGAATGTTATTGTCTCTTAATTTATCAAGTTTATCTCTGAAGTTCCTCAAATATAAATAATGATTTTAGCCCTTTTACAACTTCTCTTTTCTTCCTTCCATGTTTTCAGTATAATAATATGATTTGGGGTCAATTCCACATCTAGAATTTTCATTATTTTTACTATTTAGATATTATTCACAGTTGAACCAAATATTATGCTATCATTTCATTTCCTTTCTTACATTTTTTTCCTCGAAGTTAAAAATTTATTGTATTCTGCTTGATTTTAAAGTACCCATTATTTATAAGCTACTCTATCATATTCTATATCCATTTTGTAATACAGTGGCAAGAGAGTGCATATATGGCTTAACATTACTGCAATTTATGGCTGCGTGACAAGTCTTGAGCAAAAGTAATATATGCCACTTTTGGGCAATCCCATTAAAGGGTGTGTCTTTTCCTTTTTCCTTAGGCAGAATGTGGTTAGTTTCTTGGGGAGCCATCATGGACCATGTGGTTCAGGTTAAATCCTAGGTCTTATTGGACTATAAGAAAGGAGCTGCTCAGGTCCCTGAAATTTTGAAGTTTATATCTGACAACATACCAAGACTGTTATTTGAGTAATGAATTAACTTACTTAAGCCTTGGCTATTTGAACCTAGATCTGCCCTCCATCTCTACCTTCCCACACTTTTTGATGCAAAAACTAGAACCATAATGATTACTTTCCTTGGCTATAGTTGATTAATACACTGTGCTGGAACTGAGAGTCAAGTAGCTCAGGAGCTGATGATACTTTACTTCTGTGAAAGATAGGATGAAGTCAACATACTCCAAGTAGAGACAAGAGTCAGAAAAGAGGGAAAAGGAAGGGGAGAGGGAGGAGGTGTAAGAGGGGGAGGAGGAGGGAGGCATCCTGTCTTTAGGGTGATTTAGTTACCGGGTTCTCACTGTCTCAGTCTCAACTGCATTTCTGCCTTTTCCACAGCTTGAATACACATCCTGTTTCTTGAATTTTATAAACCAATAAATCCCCTTTTATCTAATCTCATTTCTTTGCTTAATTATTTTAAGTTAATTATGTACCTACTATGATAAAAGATAGAGTTAAGTACCTTAGGATATTCTGGAGTTAAAATTATATGTAAACTTTATATACAATAAAAAAAGAAATCCACAAACTGAGGAGAAAAGGAATATTTATTTAACAAAATACCATGGAAGGAATGGGTAGCAACACTTAAGTAAAACGTAAAATGAGAGTCTCATTTTCACCATAAACTCAATAATGCTCAGAACAATTAAAACATAAATATTACTTTTTCAATTGGAAGAATTTGTTAAAAACTTATTTTATATTAAAGCCCAGTATTCACTCAAAGAAGATAAAAGTTGAGCTTAATTTAAATCTAAACAATGAAAGCCAATAAAACTAAAATTAAAAAGAAATTTAAAAATGTAATAATTTTTTTTCATCAAACATAAAAGTTATTGCTTTTAATATATTTTAAAATTATCTTGAAAATGGGACTATAAATGCCCAGCTTATATCACTATTAGTCACTTCCATTTTGTTAAACATTTAAAATGTTTAACAAAATGCATAGTACATAGAGGTTACATAATAAATATGATTTACTTTATTTAATTTTTTAAAAAGTTTAATTCAAAATAAATAATAAAAACCTTTAAGCCCTAACGTGACTTTTTGAGTCTCCTCCCCCTTTATTCTTCTAATGGTTTTTGTTCCATTTCAGTAAAAAGGACCCATTTGACACTATGGAAGGAACAATAAGGTGGAACATATATATACAAGACACATGGGGACTAAAGAGAACCCTCTCTTCCAAGGGGTAATGGACAAAGAATTAGTTTGGGATTTTGTATTTGCCACTTACTAGTTTTGTGACTTTTATTAGTCACTTTATCTTTCTGTTCTCAATTTACTTACCTATAAAACAGAATAGAAATCATTACTACATAGGCTTGTGAAAATTAGCAGAGATAACAATTTATATGTTGCTGTCTCGTACATTAGTGTCTGCAGGGAAAAATCTCTTCTGAGTTTCAAGGCTATTCAACTGCCCCAGAGACATATTTACCCTGATGTCTCATATCACCCCATTTACATTTCATTATGTAACGAAGGAAACCATGATATTCCCTCTATGTCTGGCCCCGCTCCTATTGTTACTCTCTCTGAATTGTACCACCATTCATTATTGTCACAGGCCAGAATGCTTAAAAGCATCCTACCATAAAAATTATTTTCTTCTTTCTTCCTCACCTACGATAAAAATTATTTTCTTTCTCACCTACTATAAAAATTATTTTCCAAGTTCTATAGATTTTATTTTTTGAATAACATCATATTCTTTTGTGCTTTCCTCCTCCTTTCCTACCACCACTGCTGCAGTTAAAACCGCCTTCATGTTTCCCTTGGACACTTATAATAGTGTTTTCACTGCCTCCCTAAATATGCTCTGCCATTGCTACAAAAACTTCTTACATGCTACAAATCAATAATCTTTCAAAAATTTAAATTTGACTGTGATCTGTTTAAAATCCATTAACGTCTTCCATTATTCTAACAATATGGCCAAAATCTATAATCGAGAGCCTTTTATCAATCAATTAATTCTTCCTGTCATACCTACTGATATCCTCTGAAATGTCACTTCATTGACCCCTAAAGATAGGCACAAATCTAAATAAATGAGTCATTAGATAAGTATTGTTTAAAGTCTTTCTCTGAAATTAGGATGTAAGCTTTGTGAAGACAAAGGCTTTGTTGCTTGATGCTGTATCCATAATATCTAAGACAATGCCTCTTCAACATAGGTATTAAACATACGTATGTTGAAATAATAAATAAATAAATTAAATCACTTACTAACTAACTAAATAAATAAAGCAAGCAAGCCACCTAGAAAATACCTAGCGTGATAGAAAATACGTATCTAAAAATGACATGGGTATTAAGAGGGGTAACATTTTTTTAAGCAAGCTTTTCTTTACTGGTTAAGAGTTACCGCCCTTTAAAATAAATATCTTGCATTCAAACTGATTCATACTATACCAGATAGCAGTTGGTACTTAGGTTGGAAAAGCTTGCAAGATAGCAATTCTGATCTTGTAGGGCTCATAACCAAGGTGGAGAGGGGAAAGATTTATCCTTAGAAAACTTTTCATGTAACTCTAATAAAGAAATGATTGTAAATGACTATGTATATGTATAAAATGATTTGATATCTGAGAGTTTGACAAATGAGAAAATAGGCTCAGAATTTAGCGAAAGAGAACAGTATATTATAAAGCATGAGCCAATGGAAAATCTGGCATGGTCTGGAATGGAAATCATAAAATCCTAAGTAGTGAATCTTTGAAAGACCATAATCAATATGCTGCTTTCTTTATGTACTGTAGATATTTATTTACACAAGGAAGGGAAAAAGTATTACTTGAGACTGTCCCTCTTTTGACTCACAGGAAGCCCCTTCCCTTACTACACCTCTACTCTTTGCAAAATCTTGTTCTCAGTGATTTTAAGGTTTTCAAAGAACTAATCTCTTTTTTCAGCCATTTTAATATTTTCTCCATTGGCTCTTCATATAAAGCAAAACAGATCAATCAAACTGAAATCTGTTCAATTAGTGGTCCTCCAAAAGGCAGGGAAAGGTCTATAAAATGCAGCTTCTCTTATTGGCCCTACATCATAGTTCTGCTATGCCACATACTAGCTAGATGTCCTAGGACAAGTTCCTTATATTCTTTAAGCCTCTGTTTTCTCATCTATGAGAAGGAAGAGGAAATAATAGTACCTACTTCATATGGTAGAAGTGAAGATTTAAGGAAATAATGAACACGACATACCTAGAAGAATTCCTAGCACATAAAAAATACTCAATATGTCTTAGCTATTATGAAAGGATTAAATTTATCTCCTCAATGAATTTTTCCATTGCTCATACTACTCAAATAGGAGACTAGCATTCAATAAATACACTGTCACTTTCGCCTCTATTTTTCTTGTTATTCTTTTAGTTTAGGATCTTCTCTGCCCTTTTCTATCTGTCACCTACCTGCTCATCCTTCAAAGTCTGGTCTTTCTATTCAGAATGAACTATTCAGAAGTCTTTGCTTTCTCCTCTATGAAATTTATGACTCTTTTACTACACTTACCACAGCCTTATGTTTCATACTGTCTTGCACAATTTTCTGACTTCCACACTGAATTTAGAACTCTTTGAGGTCTAGAATTATGTCAGTCATTTATGTATCACTAAAGTCTAGCATGTGAAGTGGGAAGTTGGTAAATGTCATTCATTTGTTCATTTTGTTTTACTTATCTGTTTATGTTTTCAAGAATTATCAATGAAAATAATGAAACTTCAATGCTTGTTGAATACTTCTTATTCCAAGCTATATGTCATTTTACTGTTTTGGGTGTTGACCTTCAGTGTTACAAGCTTAGTGTAGTGCACTTGGGGAGGCCCTCCTACTGTTGAAATCTGACTCTTCCACATATTAGTGTTCAATGTTGTGAAAGTCATTTAAATTCTCTTATCAGTGTCCTCATCTCTTTCTAGAAATAATAGCAGTTAATATACAGTTGATTAATGATGCATGTATGGAATTTACATGTAACAGACTCTCGAGTTAAGGGAAGACATTATTGTCTGTTCATTTATCAAGAAGTTACTGATAGTTCTACTCAGATTACTTAAAACTCAGATCTAGGTACAATTCTAGATTTTTATATCACTACCTTAATTACAGTCATAGCAATTATTATTATAATACTTATAGTTTTTATTGCTATTTGGGCTTAAAATCAAAATGTCCACAGTTTTTCTTGGTAATCTGGCAAGAAGTTCTCAAAGAGGATTCTGAACTGCTAGATGTTATCTGTGCCACATTGCTCTTTAACACAACACATTCATTTAATTATCACAATATCCCTTTAAGGTATTCTGATTTCAAATTTCAGAATTCAAGAAACTGAGATTCAGGGAATTGAAGAAAAATTTTCCAGGGTCACACGATAGTCAGCAAATAGAGTTATGTCTCAAACCCATTTTTTTTTCTGATTTTTACTCTAGTACTGTTTCCATGGTTTTCATATACAAGATATATATTAAGCAGAATGAATATGAATTTAAAGATTCTGAAACTTGGTTCATGTAATAAATTACTGATAAGTATTGCAATGCACTTTCCTAATTTAAAGGATTTGGTGATGGCATTGTGAAAACATATGGTTTTATATTCTCTCAAACACTTTGTTCAGCAATTCATCTGAAAAAAAAATTGAACTTTACCTGAATCTTGTAGGTAGCTATAGTCATAGCCCAGGTCTCTGGATGAAATAAAGAAATCACCATTTCTATAGAGAGGTATAAAAGGAACCATGTAGGATTCCCGGTTATGTCCAATGGGTGCATTGGCTTCTGGATAAACTTCTTGAAGAGGTCGGTGCTTTCGGAGCCACCGCTCAAAAATACTGCAGAGGAAAGGATTATTCATACTCAGAAACATATTGCTTATAAAAGAAATATTTGGATTTCTTAAAGTAAAATAATAATATATATCCGACATATCTTAAAATCTCAAGACATGGAAAGATGCCAAATATAGTTTTTATGCTTTGAAAGTATTTTGTAAATTCATGCTGTTAGGTTCTGATGAAACTTAGTCATTTGAAAGAAATATTAGAGGTTAATGTTGAAAAAGGAATTTCTTAGAAGATGAATGAAACATATGACAAGTTTAGATCCTTCAGAATGCTGTAGAGCAAGGGTAATTATTGGCTGCGTAACAACTGAATTGTGGTTGTAAATTAAATGTTTCTTGTCTCTAAGAAAGTTAGGCCAAAGAAAGAATATACAAAACTAAATTGGAATTTAAATTGGAATTTGGTCATTTTTTTGGTCATGCTTGGGGACTTTCAATTATTTCAACTTCTTGTTATGTTTGATGAAGTATATGTTCAATGAATCTTGAGGGGAGGAAGAGCTTACCTCCCATGACAGAGGCTAAAAGTACTCATTTGGTTTCCCAACTTCCCCTGAAGCTAGAGTGTGATCACATGATCAATATTCAGTCAATCAGAGACACCCTTTCAAGACTTTGAAACAGGAGATACTGACACACAAAAGCAAGGACAATAGAAAACCAGTCCAGTAGTAGGAGATGGTGGCTGTGATAAAAACATCCCATTTTAAGGGGCAGCAAGGCCAGAGGTACCAGGAAAGGTGTCTGCTGTCCAGGGGTATCCTGTGTTCTACAGCATGATTTTGGTGATGATTTGGCTTTTGCTCTCCTCTCTTTCCCCCCACCTGTTCCTAAACATGCTTCTCCTTGATTTTCTGACCTATGCAATATCCTCTAAGCAAATTCTTTTTTTGTTTAAATCAGCCAAAGTTAGTTTCTGTTCCATTCAATTAAAAACTCTAGAACAATAACTAAAAAATTAAGGGGTCTAAAAGGTCCAGTAAGAATGAAGTAGGAACTCAAGCTAGAGGAGAATTTATAGTGGGTCATTAAAAGTATGGCAAAGAGAATGGCTTCGTGTTATCCAGCCATTTAACCTGAGGGAAGAACACTAGATCTGGAGTCAGAGAACTCCCCTTGAGGCCTAGCTCTTGGTTTAAGAGCTTTATGGCTAAGTAAATCACTTAACCTCTTGGAGATTTAGCCTTGTCATCCATAAAATGAGAGTAATAATATTTCTTCTATCTGTTTCCAAAAGGATTATCCAATGTGATAATTTTTATGAAAGTACAAATTAAGGAAGTTATTGTTACTTAGCTTATAAAATTTAAGCTGGGAAGTAAGAGATAAGGGCATAGTCAAGAAGGTGGTATCTTAAAAAAAAAAGATAATGCTTCAAACAAACAAAATTTTTAAAAAATATAGAAGAGAGAGAGGAAGCCAGGTGGCAGCAGTGGTAATCATTTTCCACAATGGAAAACAATTCTATTTGGTTAGAGAATCTGAACTTCAAATACTAGCTGTGGTCAAAGTTGGTTTTTGATTGTTTATTAATTGAGGGATCAGCAGGCCACTGATAAGCACTGAAAATATGGTCATGAATACTCCCTACATTGCTCAGTTATTAAATATCTTTACCAAGCACCTACTATATGTCAAGTTTTGGAGAAACACAAACCTGTGTAAAAACCTGAGTTCTGTGAGTTGTGACAAGGGAAATTTAAAATTTCTTAAGCTGTTTGATTTTCCTTTTTTTTCATCTTTAGAATTAGAATAATATTTATGTCATGAAGGTATTGTGAGGATAAATTAAAATAACATAAGTAAGATACATAGCTAAGTACTTGACAGATGGTAAGCAGACGCTATCATCATTCGTATTCCTTTCTTCCTCCTCCTTATTATCAACGTTATACTGGAAGAACTTTACAGTTGGTGAGAGACATGGGACATGCTATAACAGAAATGTCAAAGACACGTGTATTTGAGCTCGGTGTTTAAGAATGGTTATTTTGATGAGCAGAAATGGGAAAAAAAGAGGATTCAAGAAGATTGGTTTTTCTGTTTCCTTCAACTGAAGTAATTAGAAACTGGCTTGACAAATGAACCCCAAATTCTATTTAACCCCTAAAATTTTATGAATTAGTCTTTTTGTTTTAATGTTTACAATGTTCTAGTCACAAAAGCATTACTTATTCATTATATATGATTCAGAAAATAAAAACAGGCAAAAAAGAGAAAAGGAAAAATCACATGTAATTGCTCCATATTTTTGTTATACCTAGTTTTTGAAATATGTATGTATAAGATTACATATATTTTAACAAAAAAAGATTTGTATTATAGACAGTGTTTTACAAGGTAATTTATTTGTACTAAACAATGCTTAAATAATATTTAAATATGTTTAAACAATGTTTACCAGTTTTCAAATGGTAAATCTATTTTTTAATGGAAAGGAATCTCTCTGATAATTAATCTCTCCCCCTATTAAACTTTGACTGCTTTAGAAACTGCCCAGTATACAATGAGCTACCAGACAAGAGCTTGAGGCAAAAATTGCACCTTTTGTCAACTGAGAAAAATTACTACCATACTTCAATTTATAAATAACCTTGTTTCTGCCAAGGAATAAAAATTCTTTACTTAGGTAAGACAAGGACATCAATTCTTAGTACCAAAAGATTTAATGGATGAAACCATTAATGTGCTCACCCACCTTATCAACCTTTTAAAATGAAGGTATTAATCTTGATTAAATTCTTTATCGGTGGTTCTCATCTTCAGTTAATTTCATCAAACCATGTCTAGAATGGCTCACATTCGAATACTAATGTTTAACTTAGATAATCACACTGACATTTTAGGGAAAAAAATTATCCTCTTACCAAAGATTCATTTAAACTGTATTTAGACAGTTTTCTGGAAGTCTCAGCAACAATGAAAGGCACAAAAATAAATTAGGAAAAGGTCAAGATGATCACAGATAGAAACAAGAAGAGATGTTTTTTATACATAAAAGTAACACAGGTTTTAGATCTGATGTGTAAAGACCGTAGTCACTCTCATCCTTACAAGAAAAAACTAGACAAATAGAAAATTAATACTTTTTCTTGGAACCATAAGAGAACTGGGGGCACAGGGCAAACTACCTTCACCCAAACTGCAGGGATAAGTGCATTCAAAAGAACACAGCTGCGATTCACTTACCAGGAAGAGAAACAGCTGGACCCATAAACTGGTAGGAACATTTAAACATGGAAGAATGGCTGGAGGTTGAGCATAGGTACTAGTGATAGTGAGAAACTCCTGGGAGCCACAGTCTTAGGGGAATTCCCACACATTTGGGGGTTTTACCTCCAGGAACTCTACCAAATTTTCACAATGAAGGTCTAAGATCCTCTCCTGGTTCTGTAAGAGTAGGGAGAGAGTGACCAGGGCCTTATCCACAACAAAGTCCTTTTTTCCAGGAGAAGTAACTCCCAGAGTCTTATCCTAGGTGAAGGAAAGGAATTCTTCTCAGCCTAGCCTCTTCCAGCCTTTCTGTCTTACCTAAGGGGAAATAAAACAGGCCACATGGATCAGAGCTTCAAGGAAATAGATTGGGAATGTGGCAACCAAAAAAGGAGTGTAGGGGAAAGAGAAGAAAAAAATGGAGTGGAGAAACGCCCATGAAGGGTACAGCCTCCAAGACGCTGGCCAACTAAAGGACTGAAATTTAATCAGGATATTTTAGAACTCTTTCCCTTCCCTCATATTTTACCATGATACTAACACAGCGCCAGTGCAGTAACACTGGATTACAGCTAAAAGAACTGAAAAACAGATGTCTCTGAGGAATAGTATTCAGGAAAACCCAAACCCAGGAGTGGAGATAAAAACAAAGATACTAGGGAAATTTGAAGACTCTGGTACCTATATGCTATCATAATCATTAAATACAATCTTTGCCAGTTTAACATAAATTCTTACACTAAAGACCTATCTACCTCAGTTCCTATCACCCAGTAAAGCAATCATCAGACTCAACTCATATGTGACATGAATTTTAGAGTTATCAGATAAAATATTTAAAAACTATGAATAATACATTAAGATATAAAAAGTAAACAACATGTAAGAGCAGGTGAGCAATACAGGCAGAGACATGGAAACTAAGAAGAATCAAAGGAAATACTAGAAATAAAAAACACTATAATAAAAATGAAAATGCCTTTAATGGGTTCATCAGTAGAATTGACTCAGCTGAGGAAAGAATAAGTGAGCCTGAAGATAGAAACTTCTGAAACTGAAATGCAAAGAGAAAAAAAAAAAAAAAGAATGGAACAAAGTTCAAGAACACTGGGATAATTTAAAAGAGGGTAGTATCCACGTAATTGGAATAAGAAGAGTAAATGGAGCAGAAAAAAATCTCCAATAAAAGGAACCAGATGACCCAAATGAAATAGATCTCAATATCCAAAAGTAAAATAATTTGAGCCACAGAATAAAGTAGTGTTAGATCATAACCTAAAGTATAAAATAAATATGGATGAGTCTGTACTGATATAATTAATGAATAAATAAATAAATAGGGAAATACATAAATATACCACACAGGAGAATTCTAAACAGTTATGTACATAAAGCATGTGGCATTTAACACCCTACTCCTCATATGGGCTATGTATAGTGACTTTCTTTCAAAGAGCACAGTGGCAAAGTCATTTAACAGTTTGAGAAACCTGACAAATACTACTTTAGCCAAGTCATCGAGGTTAACATCGACAATGGTACATCATGTAGACAGTATGCACCTTTGATATGATGTAAAGAGAATGGTGCTTTTTATCTCTGTTGTCTTCCTTCCCAAAACACACAACTCTAGCCTAAACATGAGAAAAACAACAGACAAATCCCAATAACGAGGCATTCTACAAAACATCTGCGTAGTACTTCTCAAAGCTGTCAAGGTCATCAAAAACAAGGAAAGTCTGAAAATTGTCATAGACAAGTGGATGGAGCCTGAGGGACATGGTGATTAAATGTAATGTGGTGTACTGGATGAGATCCCCCCCCCCCCAAAAAAAAGATATTTGGTAACTGCTAAATAATTCTAAAAATGTTTGGACTTTGGGTAGTGATAATGTATCAGTATTGTTTTAGTCATTGTGCCAAGTTTTCCACACTAATGTAAGATATTAAAAATAGAGGAAGATAGATATGGGGTATATGGGAACTCTGGTCTATCTTTGCAGCATTTTTGTAAATACACAACTATTCTAAAACAAAACAACCACTAACAAGAAAGCCTTAATTTAGTTAGGTATTTAGGAACTGATTTGCTTTATACATTCACCACCACTACCACAATAAAAAAAATGTAACATAAAGAACACTTTTTTATTCACCTATTTTGGAAATAGAGGAGTATGTATATTCTGAGTATCTCTAATAAACTGTCTCTGCACAAGGTATTGGTGAAGGTCCCTGTCCTGTGGCACTTAGAATCTAGTGATAGAGATAGGTAGTAACCAGACAGCTTAGAAATAAATTTATAATTTCAGACTGCCAAATACTATGAAAGAAAGCAACATGATAACAAGATTTTATGGGAAGACCTCATTTAGTCTTCAGCCTCTGGGAAAGTCTTTGATGGTGTATTAAACAAAGAGCTGAAGAATGAGTATTTAGTGAAATGGCAGAGATATTTCTGAAGACTAGAATAGAATTGAAAAGGATTTTTAATGAAGTGTACATAGAAAGTTCAAGGAACTAAAATATGGCCAATATGTCTATGGAGAGGAAAGAGAAAATAGTTCAAAATGAGGCTAGAGAGGTAAATGGGACCCGAATTGTGAAGAATAGTAGAGGCCATGTGAGAAATATTTGTAGTTTTTCCTAAGAGCAATAAAAGTCACTGTTTATATCTGGGGTGGTGAGTGACAACATGAATAGATCATCGTTTTTAAAAAAACTACATTATTAAACATCCATTCAAGTACAAAAAAAAAACTTCATAGATTGCATTATGGAGAAGGAGCAATGGATAGTTAGAGTCGATGTGCAAGAAGCAAGGAATGAAGAAGTAAGTGAGAAAACTATGTCTAGTCATAAAGATGATGTGTGGTTATCCAGGCAGTACAACTGAAAGATGAAATGCTACAGAAGACCCCATGTTTTCTGGCTTATGCTGCAGGACACAATATTTTTATTTCCAAAGATGTAGATCGCTGGAGAAGTGTAGCATGAAGAAAGAATGTTAATGTCATGAATTTTGATGTGCTGTGCTTGAAGATGCTTTTGAAACATTCCAATGGGGATGTCAGGAGGACAGCTGGATTTTTGGGTCTGGATTTCAGAGCAAGATTTACTCTGAAAATATAAATTAAGACACCGTAAGACTGTAGTGAGTAAGTGAAGTTATAAGAGTTGTGAGACAATGAAAAGATAACAGAATCTGGGGTTATTTTTCTCAAAAGTCATCTTTCTGAAAGGTCAGGGCAGATGAAGTAATCACATTGTCTTTGAAAACCACTGCTTTATATGTCTCCACCCCTCCAGTTAAAATTCTAGTCACTCAAAATTTATTGAGTGGTCTCCTATCTTTTGACTTTTTGTATTATTTGTTTCTTCCATGTAGCCCTGGTTTTGAAACATTTACCTGTTGAAACAAACCTTAATTATTAAATGGTAATAAACGTCTTTATTTAAACTTAATCAGAAAAATCTCTCTACGCCTCAGTGTATTAATGCTATCTGCTTTAACATAGTTAGGAGAAAAATTAAGGAAGTGAAAGTAGAATAACATTTAAGAATAAAATGAGAAAATAGTCATAAAATGATTGGCTTCATTTCTAAAAAGCAATAGTTTACATTTTCTTTTCTTCCAAATCTCTCATTTTACAGATGAAAAATTTCTAAACATCACAGTGAGTTAGCAGCACAATCAAGATTGGAATTAAGTGGTCTTAACTGCCACTCTTAGTAATTATAGCGAATACACTCGCCCTCTGTGTGCTTACACAGGGCGATGGCAGTGTTTCTGTAGTTGTGAGAATACCTGTGCTTCTACCCGTATCTGATGTGCAGTTTATATATAATGCAATTTGGAAGGGGCTCTGCTTGACTTTCATCTTGAAATGAAAATCATTCAGTAGATGCCTGCATTAATTACACAGTAATGACCCTAAGTGCTCCTTTGCTCTAAGGACTCACAGGTCTCACAGTTTATACTCAGGGAGCAGAAATGAGTACATTACAACAAGATTAGGAAAGGGGGTACATTAGCATAGAACATATGACAGAAGAGAAACAGAGAAAGAGAGGAGATAGCATCCAATTGGGTAGAGACTGGGTAGTGTGTTAATCAGGGTTTTCCAGAAAAACAGAACCGACAGGATGAGAGAGAGAGAGAGAGAGAGAGAGAGAGAGAGAGAGAGAGTGTGTGTGTGTGTGTGTGTGTGTGTGTGTGTACATGTGCACACAAAAGAAAAGAATGAGAGAAAGAGATACAAATATTTGACCAAATGGCTGGGTACTGTGGTCTAGCCAAGTTTACACATAAAATTACTACAGGTGCTGTCGGATAGGGCATCCCACCTTATGTAACACTTGAACCTTAGTTTAGAAAATCAAATAGCAGAAGTCTGGGTGAAGTAATCTAAGGGAAAGGGCAGTCTAGAAAGAATAAAGCACAAGCATGATGAAACAGGTATGCTTTTGGGGCCTTGCAAGTAGTTCAGAAGGACTGAAAGGAAGATTGGTGTATGTGGCTAAATCAAGATGTGTAGGGTTTTTATACACATTATGACAGATAAAAAGTCAGAATATTATTCTGACATCTATGAGGAGTCATTGGAGGGTTTTAAGCAAAGGAGTAAAATAATCATGTGTAATGAAAATATAATTAATGAACCAGCAGATGAATTTGGAGGCTTAAAGAGTAATCAGGTAGTAGATACAGGGCCTACTGCTCTGTGACCACTGGAAAATTATAGAGCTTCTCTCTGGGTTTGAAATAACAGTGTCTCAGCAGCTCCTTTTCTTCATTATCCTGGCTAATGACAGAACTCATTTAAGTGGTATTTGGAAATTTTTACTAAAAAAACAACAACTTTAAAAGAAAAGGATGCTTTAAGAGCACAGATTGTCAGGGATGCGTAGCTGCCAATGAAAAGCATGTTATATATCTACGAAATTAAACTGGGTCCCACCTCAATTAAGTATAATTTCAAATATATACTCTAAGATTTCTTAACTAAGTTGTGCAAAGGGCAAACTAGTCCTTAGGGAATGAGTAAGGAACTGAAAAAGAGATTAAAATCACTTAAGCTAATGATGAAACTTGAGGGAACTCAGTGTAAGAACAAAATATCAATGATAATGAACCAAAAAGAATCAAAGAACTAGAAAATGGAGAAAGAAAAGCAGTTTCAGAGGTTTTTTCCCCTCCTTTTTCCATAAACACTTAAGGGTATCATCGAGCTACAAGGCACCCTGCTATGAACTGTTTTGAGAGCAGATTAAAAGCAAGCCTTAGTGCTTCCCATGTGATTATAACATGCACCCAGGATTGAGAGCCACTGCATTAGGCAGAAATTGCACTCAAATCAAATGAGCCAGGCTGCACTCAGAGACCATAGCTAGTGAGGGTGAATCTATAAAAACATCCTAAAGGGCCAGCTCTCCAAGACAAAGTTGAGTATAAGTTGGGGGGAAGGCTATTCATTTAGCTTTCAATAGATATTACTGATGGACCTTCAAATTATCAGTGCTTTAAACAGCTATATTACTTGATTGAAACAATGTTAAAATTAAAAAAAAAAATTATCAGTGCTTTTACCTCTAAACTGGTGATGTTAAAGCTTACCTTGCCCTCTTCACTAAATTGCCCATTTATTTACTCATTATATACTCTTTTATGTACCCATTACATGTCAAGCTCCAAGAATGAATTAGAATGGTCCCTATCTTCATGTCTCTCACTCCATGTTGTGATGAAGACATATATAAATTTTCAAAGCAATGTGAATGATGCTCTTGGATGCATGTATGTAAAACCTGCGGGATTACAGCAGGAGCAGCTAACTAAGGGTTGAGTTCAAGGAAAGCTTCACAGCAAGGATAGTATTTAAATGGGATCAGTAAATTATGGGGAAGGCATTGCATTCAAAACACAGACCCACAAGGAGCCTGGTCATTGATGCAACTGAAAAGTGAATATTGTTTGGTGAGTCAGAATGGAATGTAGAGTAGTGCAGGATCAACAGGAAGTGAGAATGAAAAAGTTAGAAGGGTCAGACTGTGAAAGATCTATAAACCAAGTTGGGGAGGTAATTTTGACTTGATCCTGAGAGTAAATTTGCCACCTTACTACTTTAGATAAAGAGTGACCATAATTGGATTTGAATTTTAGAAATATGATTATAGTGGATTTGTGAATTATATATTGCATTACATAGTCATAAATCAAAACATATTTCATGTATTGGAGATCTGTATTAACTGATAATAGATGAAAATGTATTACTTCCATCTATCGGAGATCATAGTATATATCAGTTGACCAATAGTAAATAAGTCAACTTCTACATAGGCAACTATTACTTTTCTTAATATGGCTATGCTGTCCCTCTTCCTTCCAAAATTTCTCTTTTAACAAAAACTTTTTCATTACTTTCTACCATTCTTCATTAGAGTAGTGCTTCTAAGACTCGTAAAATAGTGAAAAACAACTAGTCAATTGAGTAAATAGTGAAAAACAACTAGTCAATTGAATAATAACTTGCATTTAGTAGGTAGTCATGTATCTGATACTCTGCTAGGAATTTTAACATACATTATCATATTATTTCTCCAACAATGCTGTGAGAGGTATTAGTAGTGAGAGAGCATACCAAATCTATGCCAGGTACTGTTCTAAGTACTTCTCATATAGAACTCATTTTATCTTCAAAACAATCCTATTAAAGATGTCTTATTAGTATCCCTATTTTACAGATAGAAAAACTAAAGCAAAAGAAGGATAAAACACTTGCCTAATGTTACACAGCTAGTAAGTGATGAGTGACAGAATCAGGATTCAAAACTAGACAGTACTATGAATAGTGCCTATTCTTAGCCTTAATGAAGCATTGCTTTACAACAGTATTCACATAAAAACACACATGCATACAAACAAGCAGACTAATAAAAAGCAGGAGTTTGAATAATTTTCTTCAGTTCATTTAGTTAATAAACAGAGCAAGCAGGAATCAAACACAGGTTTGCTATACTTGGTGCTTTCCATGACACCAGTGTTTCCAATTGTATATTTTGCAAACACGCATACACACTCACACACACAGCGAACCTACATGACTTGCATATTTCCTCATGTAATCAGGAAAAGAAAAAAAATATTGGAAAAGAGCTTTTAGTGGGAAAAGCATTTTGTATCATAAATAAAAGCATAATCTGTTCACTGCTATAGCTATAACATCTAAAATAGTGCCTGTACACAGTTGGTTTATAAATATTTGATAAATAGAGGGATTCTAGGATCTGTCCTTTGGGAATGAGGTGACTATATCACAGATTTCTCTAAAACATATATTCAGAAAATACTTATTGAGTATCCCTGCAGGCAAGTATGGGCAGTGTGTATGATAAAGTGGAAGATAAAATGTTTCAAAAGTCAGAGTTCCTTCATTAAGCGACTTTAGGGAAGAAAGCCAGTTATTCCATTTACTTTATCCAAGGCCAGAGGGTGGTATCTGATGTGCAAAAGTGTCTTTTGGGACTGTAGAGTAAAAGTCATCATCATTCATTGTACTAACAGTAACACAAGTTTAAGGTGGGTAAAATTAGTGTAGATACTGTTTTACTGATCCATCATTTCTGTCATGAGCAACCGATAACATTCTGTGGTTTCTAACATCCTCTTTGAATTATGCTTTTAGTACCATGTCCCTAGGCCCTAAGTAAGCATCAACTTTCAATGTGATGTTAACAGTTTCACTGATTCCCCCACCTCCATTGTGATAGATTTCACCTCTTTCTCAGGACTATAGTAGAGAGTTCACCATAAATCTATTGCTTGTACAGATGGAGAACTCTTTTCTCTCTATGAAAAGATATTACTACCATTTTGGTGTATAACCCTTCAGATAGAAACTTTAATACATTTAGCCTCACAAGGAATTGGTATGCTTTGATAGGGATTCAGAAAAGTTATAGAGTTATTCTTGCACCTAACAACCTACATCACAACCTAAAGATCCCTGCATTCACAGCTCCACAAAGTTTATAATCGATTTCTTCAAACCTTAACTGGAATTAGAACATCTATTATTTTCATTGTAGGATCAATGAATCTCTAATAATACAAATCACTAAGAACCTCATCGTTCATCTCGGATCACTAATAGAACTTTTGCCAACTCACCAATACCCATACCCAGCTTGTATATCTCTTCTTCAGAACATATGAGAAAAATAAATAGGTTAGTTTGGTGCATGTGAATGAAAAAAGGCATTAGTGAGGAATGTGAGCAGACAGGAACAAAAAAGAAAAAACCTATGGGTTTCAGCCTAAGGCATTTGAATTTATTCCACAGGTAATGAGAATCACTGTCGCCATTTGAGAAGGTAAATGACATGAAAAAAAAAAAAAGTTGTGCATAGAAAGATTTACATAGAAGTGTTGCAGGATGGGTTTTTTGTTGGAGAGATTAGAGGCAAGGGACCCAAACATATGGAGTAGCTAAGTACTTAGGGGCTATATTAAAAATGTAAGAAAAATCAAAGGTAATGTCTGTAAATAAAACAAGAAAGCAAAGAAGGTCACAAATGTTTGAACACTAGGGATACCATCTGGCAGAAGGAAAATTCAGTTTGAGCTCAAATGTTTCTTTCCAATGAACAGCAAGCATTCCATGCATACTTAAGAATATTTATGACGTACAATTTAAAAAATATGGAATGCAAATACACAATTTATGGAATAATAGTAATATCATTGGAAATTTAGATGAGAAAAAATATAATGTGTTCAAGTCTAGCCTAATGAAGAAGGAAGGTAATATAAAACATCTGTCAGAAAGGAAACTGGAGCTGACAGCCTGACATCTTAATCACAACAAATGATTCTGACTGCTGGAAGAAAGGAGCCCATGAAAGAATAGATCAAGGACTGAAAAAGAGATTATTTTCTGTGTGTTCTTCTCTAAAATAGTAGTTACATACTCACCTACCTATCTTTTATTTTTCCTATAGTCAAAATCTTCATCTACCAATATTTCCAAGTCTCTTTCCTTTTCTATCCTCTAATCTTCTATTCTTGTTGGGAAAAATTGATAAATGTATTTCTTATAAAGGTTAGTGATCTGAGTGTCACCCAATCTGGATTCAAAAAATTAAATCATCACTTCAGGCAAAGGAGAAATTTACTATTCTGTTTATACTGAATTTTCACTATGGGAAGGGAGCTAACACAAAGGAAAGAATCTTTATCTTTTGTGCTAAGAAATGATCTATGGAAAGGTGAGAGATTAGCAAAACCCTTTCTGAAACAAATAATGAATAACAGGATAGAAGGCCAAAGGAATGAACATAGACCATCTCAGAAAGTTAGGAATATAGACCAAAGGGTCTATGACAGTGAGAACTTTGGAATCTCTATACGTGTCCCAAGTTGTTATCGTTTATTGCCTATTTTCCCCAAGTGATTAGTAGCAAAAGTCTTGAAATAAGAAGGGCTCTATAGGGGCACATCAAAGGAAATAGGAGCTATAGAGATTTATTCCATTCTACAGCCAGGTTGCAGAGAGAGAAGGATTCTGAGTCACATAGCAACCATATTTGAAAATTATTCCTTGGGCCTAGCAGCTAATGTATAGTATCTGGCTATCTTATGAATAAAAGTCTTAGGTTTGGCACATTCTCCATCTGAGATCAAGTGTCAGTGTTTGTTAACCCTCAAACTCAAAGTCTCCACTCAAAATTCACTAAAATTTCTGAGTGGCTACTATGATTCTTGCACATGAAGTCCTCAGAAATATTGTCCCTGCACTTAAAAGCATGGTCTGGAAGGGAAAACATATACATGAATATGAAATTTTAATAGAGGCTAGGGTAGAGATAAGTACAAGATAATAAAAGGAAGGATGTGATCAGTTCTGATTGATGGGAAGGAAAATATTGATGAGTAGATAATATTAAAGTAATATTTCAGCTAGGGCTTGAAGAGTATCTCGAAGTTCAACTGGTGGATAGAGAGGAAGGGAGAGCCTTATTGAGGATTTCAAGGAAGAAACAACAATTTGCACAATCCTGATGCTTCCACTTACGGTATCTCGATTCTCCCTAGTTGAGGGATAGGTGAGTGAACTTCACCTTCAAATCTCAGTGCCTTATGTTACGGTTACGGCATTCGCTTTTCATTCTCTCCTCAAAGGATCTATACTGCCCTTCTCTGCACTTAGAGACCTGCGTACTAATAGGAAGGAACTTCATGATTAATCATGACATAACGAAATATCTGGGGTCTGTCAGTCTGAGAAAGAGTGAAAGAAACTTTGGAAATATATTTTACTGGCATTTCTCCATAGAAAGAATTCTCAGGAAAGGAATCTCTGAGGGAATTTAAATTTGGGGGGAAATAGATGCAATAGGGTAATAAAAGCTTTTATTTAGAATATGTCATAGTTAGGAAGCTATTGTCTCACAGATGTAAATCCACCCTTCATTATCAATATTAAGGTGGACATGTTGATACACTGTTGATGTCACTCACTCAGCCTCTTTCCCAAGATGCAATAGTGTCTTTCCAATAAACCCATGTACAAAGTAGCCATAGTGACAGAGATTGAGGTTAGGCATGGGTTCAACAATATAGTTTTCCTTCTTGCAAAGGCTGACCTAGCTACCACCACAATGGAATGCCAAATATGCTAATACCATAGACCAATTATGAATTTCTGATAAGACACCATTCCTTTGGAGCAGGAAATAGTTCAGTTACCTGGTATGTTGATTACATTTGGTCCCTATCATCATAAATCATACAGCAATTGCTTTCACCAGAATAGATAGATATCTGTATATGGATTTGCTTCCTCTGTGGATAATTCTTCAGCTAGCACCACCATGGAGTCATAGAATGTTTCTTTATTATCATTTTACTCTATTCAACATTGTTTCTGGCTACAGAACTCATTCCACAGCAAAACCTTTGCAACACTGTGCTGTTTCCTGTGGAATTCATTAGCTGTACCATGTGCTCCTAATAGCAACTGGCCTAATAAAAGAATGGGTTGATCACTGCAGATTGAGCTGGGGTACCAGTTGAAAATATCCTGAAGAGTTGAGGTCCTGTCTTTCAAAAGCAGTATATGCTTTGAATTACTGACCAATATTTCTCCCATGTGCATTCTCTATAAATGCTAGATATAAGAGTGGAAATGAGAATTGTTTCTTTCAAAATTACATCTTATAACTTACTTGCATAATTTCTCGTCACCAAAATTTTGAAATTGACTGGTTTTTAGGCTTTTTTTTTTAAGTAAAAAGAATGCTACAGGGGTGCATAAAAATATTGCATTGAATTGAAAGTTTAATTGAAGGACATTTTAGGTGCTTAATTGCCACTAAGCATATGTATAAGAAAGGGATATTATACTGGTTGATGTGATGGATCCTGATTATCAAGGTATATTTGAGTTGTTACAAAGCAGTGTAGGAAAAACTATGTATGACATGCAGGGTATTCTCTGGAGGAATTTTTAACATTTCTTTATTGAACAGTAGCATTTAATGGAAGACTATAGTAACCGAAGAAAGGCAATATCACTTAGAATTCAGATTCTCTAGGAAAAAAAGTTTGGGTCATCCACTCGGTAAAGAGCTTTTGGTTGGCTGAGATGCTGACTAAAGGCCAACGGAACATGTTATGCTGGTGGAAATATTATAAATAACAACAACTATGGCATTATAATCTGTTATGGAAATGAGGTCCGCAGCAGCCATGCATGTTTTCTTCCTTGTCTATTCCAGGTGTATTTTTACCTGTGACCTAATTTGTAAGTCTGTTTATGAATATACACAGATTTTATTGTATTAATTGACTTTTTTCTTATCTCCTTTCTTATTATTTCGTGTGAGGATTTCAATAATATTTAATTTTATAATTTAGTTATTAGAGTACAAAATATTCAATGTAGCATTTGAGAATTTGAGAATCATATAACATCTCCCAGAGAGGGATACTATGATTATTAATCAGAAATGAATATAATGGCTTTTAGAGTATTATTTATCTCTTCTGGGTGAATAGAATGAGAGAATCTTTGATTGTAAAGTGGGGGCAGGGAGCATAAATGTGGCATTGCTTTAACATGAAATTTAACCACGTGTAGGGGTGTATGTGTGTTGATTCTAAATGGCCAAGGATGGACTCTGCTAATTACTAGCTAGTGTTTCTCTATCCCCAAAATATTGTGCAGTATTCCACTTTGTGATACTGGGGCTGAGACTCTGTAAGCTTCATGTCTCCTTTGTTAGCTGGATCCCTGAGAGACACTGGCAATAGATTGGAAGAAGAACAAGGGACTTGCTTCTTCGTGTTTATTTCAGCAACTGCTCTTTACCCTAAGAGCAGCAGAGTCCAGCCTCCTGCTTTATTAGCATTCCTAGTATTGGCATTATCATTTCCTCAAGTTCCAACATGAGTTGGGCTATAATTACCCCTCAGATGTCTCAGATCTAGTTCTGTAAAAAAACCACTAAATTTCTAAGATATCAATACCAGCTGACTAGAGCCCCCTACTCAGAGTTTGAAGTCCTGTTCCACAAGGGCCCTCTTTTAATACCAAGTAGTGCCATGAGACCCCAATACTAACTGAACAATGTCTACTTGTCAGAAGTCTGAGTCCATTTATGTAAAGGCCCTGCCAAAGACACTAGATTCCAATATGTCTAACCATTTCCTATGCTTTGCCCAGCACTGCTTCCTCCAGTTCCTATCTTTGTGTCCTTTCAGTTTCTTTTTTCATTTTTTAATTCTCTGATCTAGTCAACCTACTACTTGTATTAAAATCTCTGTTAAAATAACTGGCATTATTTCTATTTCCCCATTGAATCCTGACTGATACAGAACACTCACACACACGCACATCCTTATTATTTTTGATAAAAAACTATAGAAAATAAAGTTCTTGGCTAAGTGGTTATGGCTTAATTTTTTTACAAAGTTAAGGAAAATTTGCGTATCAAGTTAAGAAAAACCTAGCCAGTAATTACAAAGTATACTTTGAAGACATGACATAGGACAGTATCAGAAATACTCAATGTATATTTAGATTTCACATATTTTACACATAAAAACACATATTCACATATTCAGAGTGTTCCAAATATACCTACAAGTTTTCTAATAACAGAAGCATACATCTGTTTTAAATTAAAATGAAAAATTATACATATCCAACCAAACAGCGAAATTTTGGGAAAAAATATCAATATTCAACATGAGGGGGAATATATAAATAAGTGTGGTACAGAAGGTTTCTAATTATACTAAGAAATTTGGAAGTGGAATTTAAACAATTAAAGTGATTCTGTATAAGTGGGTAATAAATGTCAAAAGATACTATTTTAAAATGAGTTGATTGGCATTACCTTGAAGAAAAAATAAATTTAAATTAAAAAAAAAATTACATAACTGAGTTGCACTAACAAAATTTCAATTGCTCAATGGCCAGATGTGTGAACCTTAATCATTGGCTTTTTTATTCATATTGTACCATGATGATGTAACAACCTATGAATATAAGCTTTGAACTACATGCAGTAGTTGTGTGGTGCCAAAGATCACAATGCAGATAAAATACCACTGTTCAGTGCTATTTCCATTTTTCTTATTTGTTCTGCCTCTACATATGCCCACAAGGCCAACTAAGAAGGGAAGCACAGCTCTTCCAGTTTAATCCCACAGGAATGATAGCATACCACAAGAATTACTTAGGATATAATGTGGGACCACAGCAGCACTTGAGACTTTCTTTTTCTTTATTTCTGAGCTCTGATACTTACGCATGAACTTTGATTCCTAAGCTAACACCACTCCTATTTAGCAGTTCCTTTGATAACAGTTTTACATCAGCATCTGAGCATGCTTTCATGTCTTAGCTATTATTGGCTGCTTTCTCAAGATCCATTCCTCACTCTCTATTCTTTTTCCCAAGGTTTTGGCTTGATAACTTCCATCTTGACACTTACCATAGACACTACTAGTATTGCCTCACTTTGTGACTGAGAGGAGAAAATTAATACTTGTCAGCAATTGGTTCTGCTTCTGCTTAACAGGTAAAAATGTTGCAAAAGAATGTCATTCCCAATTTAACAGTAAGAAAAAGTTGTAATTTAAAATATTTTTGCCTCATCAGAGAGCTAGAGTCACAAGGAAACCAGGCAAACGGATTCTAGTGACTGGCAAGACATGTTGAAGAAAGACAGGATATGTAAACTGTTTCAACTTTGGCAAAATATGAAAGGAAAGAGTAAAAGCCATAAAATGGGGTAAGAGGGAAATAACTGAAATTTAGCAAGTCAATTAAGGTACATGCGGGCTGTGGAACCATTTAGAATTCCTGAGTATCCAAGACAAAGGAGATTATGCATCCACTTACCAGCTCTTTTCCATAGGCCTTTACTAAATGCCTATGGGAAAGAATGGGAGGCAGAAGAGAAGACAGTTTGTTGGGCCTGCCCAGGTCTGAAGGTGAAGGACATGTTTATTTATGCTCTGAACTGCATAGCACAGGCTAATTGGCTGCTAGTGAGGGGTAAACAGAAGACCTGCTCAGATCACAGATCTTTCTTTGATCGGAAGAAAGGACATCAGCTACTGGGAAGTGAGAGGAAGCATACCCACCTCCACCTCAGGCAAGGGTTAGCTGCCTCTGGAAGAGGGCTAAGAATCCTGCCACCAAACTCTAAGCTGTACTGACACTAGGCAAAACCCCCTATTATACATCTTGAAGCTTGTTCTCCTTGTCTTTTTCTCCTTGAGATTAAAGGGGTTTTGCTTCTTCTTTTCTTGAGGAAAAAGCACTTGTTTAAAAAACATTTTTTCTTTTGATAACCATTATTGTATCTTTCTCTTTTGTATAATGACACAGCTACAGAAAACCCATTTTATTACTGCCATTTTGACTTTTCGAATTTAGAAATGTCTTTCCTGAGTTCCCAACAGATTCTCCTCCTTACTATTATTTCTAGGTTATTATGACATTTTGTGCTTAACGACAGTTATCTTGGGCCTCCTTGAGTCTAGGATGGAAATAACATTGGTATCATATATCCTTGGTTGTCTTTGTTCTTTGCTTTGCCAATACTACAGGCAGATATTTCGTTTTGATATTTCAGAAACCTTCATATTATCTAAATTTCCTTAATAAAAAAAGTCATATAATAAAAAAAAATTATAAATAATTTGACCAATGAGATTCTCAATATAGCATTTCCTATGGATATTTTATATATCATCAGTCATTAATTAGTTTTTTTTTTTTTTGTAGACAATATGAGATAATTTCACCTACAGACTCATCTTTTAGAATTGAAGTTATATATATATTATAGGTTACTTTTTAAAAGATTTCAGTATGTTTCACTCATCATTTTTCTCTCATTTCTTTAGCAAATTTCCCTTAAATTATAAATTCAGTCATATATCTCTCATTGTTAAAGGAAAAAAAGCCATTCCAAAAACTCTCTTTCTTAATTCTTTTTGCTCTCAAACAAGTTGCTGTCCTGTCTCTCTAAAGTACGGCTTAGTTTGATATTTTCAATTCCTATTTTGTTTTTGTCTTACTACAGTCTAACTTTCTTTTTTACCACCTGTTATGGGCTGAATTGTGGCCCTTCCCCAAATTCATCTGTTGATGTCTTAATCCACAGGACCTCATAAAGGGATTGTATTTGAGCAAAGGGGCTTTAAAGAGGTAATTCAGGGTGGGCCTGAATCTGGTATGACCAGTGTCCTTATAAAAAGAGGAAATAAGATGGAGACACATACAAAGGGAAGACCATATGAAGACACTGGGAGAAAATGGCCATATATAAGCCAAGGGGAAAGACACCAAACCTACAAATACCTTGATCTTAGACATCTAGCCTCAAGACTTCTGAGAAAATAGATTTTTGTCATTTACGTTATAGTGTCCATGATACTTTGTTATGGCAGCCCTATTAAACTAACATACCACGCTACAAAGTTTCTGACATGATCACCAGTGACCTCCTAATTGGTATAATAATTGAATTGAGATGGGAACTTTCAAGTAAGACTAGTGAGTTAAAATCCTATTTCGGTCAATTAATAGCTTTGAAACTGGGTAAATATTTAATCTTTCTGAGCCTTAAGTCTTCAAATTTTAAAAAAGAGGGTAATAAAGACTTATTTTAAGGATAAAAATATGATATATATGGAAAGGCCTTGAAAAGTATTAAGCAGATAGTAATGAGACTCATGATATTATATTTCTTTCCTATTGTCTAACCAAGATGTTTCTTTAATTCAGCAGACCACTGCTATGTTAAATGACATAAACACTAGATGATTTATCTGATATTTTTTCTCAAACCTTCCACAAACTCTTCCTTTCCCATTTTTATCTTCCCAGTCAGCCCCTACTTCACTTAGAGTTGATGACCTACTCTCATATTAAATTGAGAAAACAGAAGTAATCAGATCTGAATACTCTAATTTTTCAACACCAAGTTTACAAATGCACATACATCTACACTCTACTTTGTCTCCATCCAGGCATAAAGGAAGACCTATCCATAATCATTGTAAAGGTCTACCCCTCCATTGTCTTTAGACCTCAAATCTCAAGAACCTTGCTCTGGCAAATTTTTCCTTTTACCATCATGTGTCTTTATACTTTCTCATTTCCAATAGCATGTAAACACTCTTAATGTCCTCTATCTTTAAAGAAAAATGAAAACTTCTAATTCCTCTTTTGATTCCATATCCTCTCCTGCTTCCCATTTCTCTGCTCCTTTTCTTGTCAAAACCTTTCAAAAGAGTTGTTCCAAATCCATTTAGTCTGGCTCCTGATGCTTCCATTCTACTGAATCCTCTGCTCTCGGGGTCACACCCCATGTTTTTAGACCAGATAGGCACTTTTCTCTCCCCGTCATATTAATTTCTCAAAAACACTTGATTCAATTGTCTACTTCCTCATCCATAAAATTTTTTGCCCATATGGCTTTTGTGACTTAATATTCATGTTTGCCCCCTCCTTCTTTGGCCAAGTTTCTTAGTCTCCTTTGCTGGCTCATTTCTGTCTCCTCGTCTTCTCAATGATGGAGGTGTTAGATTGTTTGTGACTTTTCTCTATTTACATTCAGTCTCTGGGTGATTTCATCCCCTCTCATGATGTTATATAATGCCCGTAGGCTAAAGATTCCAAAATATATGTCTCCAACCCTGTTCTTTCTTTTGATTTCCGTAGTCTGAGATCCAACCAACTACTTGGCAGCCTCTTTTAGATATCTAATCACTATATACAAAAAGGACCCTAATATAGTAAAAAGAGAACTCTCACTTTAGTTTTCTTTGCTAAATTTATTACTTATGTAGTCTTTTCTACTTTAGTAAATAGCTCCCATTGTCTTCCCTAATGCTCCTAGACCGAGAGGTCATCCTCGATTCCCCCTTTTTTTCCTTTTTATCATCAGCTGTATTTATATCATCACCTACTCTTTTGACATGTCCTGTTGGGTTTACCTCTGAAATACACATGGACTCAGTTTTATTTCCAACAGCTCCATCATTATCCATCTGGTTGAAATCACTGTCTCACTTGGACCACTGCAATAAAGAAATCCATGTCCCTCCTTAAGTTCCCACTCCAACAATCCATTTATCACAGCAGTCAGGATAACTTATAATGTCAATTTTTAAAAAATTTTATTAAATTTATTGGGGTGATGTTGGTTAATAAAATTATGTAGGTTTCAAATGTACAGTTCAATAATATATCATCTGTATATTGCATTGTGAGTTCACCACCCAAGGTCAAATCTCCTTCTGTTACCACATATTTGACCCCCTTTACCCTTATCTACCTCCTTTCCCTCTGGTAACCACTAAACTGTTACCTATGTTAATGAGTTTTTCTTGTTCATTTGTTGCTTTCAGTTTTGTATCCCACTTATAAGTGAAATCATGTGGTTCTCAACTTTTTTCTGTCTGAAAAATGTCAATTTTCCTAAAATTATTTCAGTACCCGGATAAAATGACTTAAAACCTTCCTATTGTACTTGGGCCTCTGCCAATCTCTTCCACCTCATCTTTCACCAGGTTGTCTTTATTTACCATCTTTAGCTTTGCTGGTCTCCAGACATGCTAAGCTCTTCCCCACCACAGGCCCTTTGAATTTGTTCTTCTCGTTTTCTGAAACAATTTCCCTCCAAAATTTTCTAAGCTGCTCCTTCTCATGAGCCCATTGTTAAGTTATAGCTCACTTCAAACTGCAACTTTAGACAGCTACTAATATTAGCAGAATTTTATGCCGAGAAAAGGAAGGCTTAGGGACAATAAGCAGCTTGCCAGAGATTAGCTAGATGTAGCAACCTTAGGATTCAAAATGAGGCATGTCTGATGCTAAAATTTGTGATCTTAATTACATGATTTATTGTCTTCTAATCTCCTAACTTCCAGTCTTTTGATTTATTTTATAGCATTGCTCATCTCTTGGACCTAATATTTGCTGCTATTTCAGCAGTTCTCCAAATACTTCTGCCATCTTTGGTCAAATATCCCCTTGTCACATTAAAAATTCCATTCTATTTCTGGGACCTCCTACCTTGCACCACAAGAGCTTAAAACACTCTTTCCTCTACTTTTCAGAAAACTGTGTCCTTGGGCAGATCATTCTTTCTGGGCCCCAGTTTCCTTACTTATAAAATCAGGGATTTAGGTTGATCTTAAAATTCTGTTTTAGATTTAAAAGCAAACATGGTAACAATTTGTGTTTCCTCATCCTCTTTTGTTGGTATTTTTGTTATCAATATTTCAATTTAAGCAAGTTTAATTTCCCTAGTATTAAAACCTATTAATCCTGCAAAGAATTGGGAGATTTTCCACTTGTATGAGGAACATTCTTGAGGTTAGTACATGGTTTCTTCATCAACTAATAGAATGCAATTCAATTTCCTCAGATTAATATTTTGCTTCACAACAAAATGTTTTTGATAACCCAGCAGATGGCTGCCTGCCTTAGAAAGATCAGTTATACTGCGTTTTAGTTTAATAAGTATTTAATGAATGTCTTTTATGTACCAGGGCCCGTGTTAGGTGCTTGGGTCTGTGCTAAATGCTAGAGATGATTCATACATAGACCATGTTTTCAAGGAGCTCAAGATTTTATGGGAGAGCTGGACAAACCTATGAATAACTCTAATGAAAGCAGACTGCTATAAGAGCTCAGTCTGACAATAGCAGCAACAAAAACAGATGTGGGAATATGGATAAGGACAGCAATAATGATATAACTACTACTTATTCTAGGGAATTAATTCTCCTGCTTTAGAAAACAAACACGGAACATTTTCAAAGCTGGTCACAATCCAACACAATATGAAAAGAAACCAAAAAATAGAGAAGTCCTCCTCCATCTGTCTGATTCCTAGAGCAGACTTTAAGACATTTCTTTGGTTTCTGAGTTCACCTCCTTTTCTATCCCTGGGATTTCTGCCTTTCTGAGCAAACTTTAGCCTTGCAATCACCAGCAGGCAAGCAATCTGCTGTTCATTCCTGAAGCTCCAGAGACCTGCCTTCTGCCTGAACTATTTCTGGGCCGCCAAGTTGGCAGGCACTTGGCTTGTGGCCATGTGGGTTAGGGCAATCTTCTTAGCAGGATGGCCCAGGGGATGCTTGGGGAGCAGAGTGGAGGGAAATCTTCAGTGGCAAATGCAGCCAAGAAGTCACTCCAAAAGATGTAATTAATCTATAGTTGAGGAGTGAGGCAGGCTTGCCACCCCAGCAATGTTTTGCTTCAAGTTTCTACCTTGGTAAGATTCCCATGCACTCAAGAGACAGGCTACAGGAGAACCAATGAGGTGCTGTCACTACTGTAGGGCACTTGGAAAATTGTGAGTAAAGAATTAAAGCATAGTGTGTGCTTTTAAAAAGTCCTTTCTACTCTACCCTCTTTACAAGAAGTAGTCTTTGTATAATATGTTATAGTTTAAAAAGTGCAAACTGGCATTCCTGTGAGGAAGGAAGTATTATCACTGCCATTTTGTAAGTGAGGAAACTGGAGGTAGGAGAGGTTCAGTAGTTTTCCAAAAGTCACATAAGTATCACGAAGCAGAGCCAGCATGTGCTCATAGGCCTTCTAACTCTAGGTTCTTCCACTGGAGGACTTCTCATTCATACTTAGAATCTTTGTAACTAGACTGTGAGCTCCTAGAGGGTGGGGTCTTGTGGTACCCTCTCTGCCTCCTTCTCACTTAGTTCTTGAGTCAGTGCCTGCTCAGTCAGGCTGACTGGCTAAGGGCCTCACCCAGCAGAGGCAGGTTAAAGAATCAGTTAAAACTGCTGCCTTAAGCTTCTGGGCATTCTAACTGGCAAAATTTGCCTACTCCAAATGTTTTGTTTTCCTTCACATCTCTTGTTCCCAGCTATTGCCCCCACCTCACCCCCATTTGACTTATTAAGTTTTTACCAGCTTGTTCTGCTTGGTAGAATGGCCTCTTGTGGCAGTTGCCAAGTTGCTTGACTAGAGCTCAAAATAACTACCCCACTCTCCTGCTCCTCTGTTAGGAAAAGAGTTTCTCTCTCTCAATCTTCCCCCCACCCCAGATAGATATAAAAATATAATATAATATAAATAAGATTTATATTTAAATATGGAGATGATAATGACACTTTCTTGGTAGGGTTGCCACAGGTGTTAAAGGAGTCCACCCATATGATGCATTTAGCATTTAGTATGCAGTAAGCACTAAAACATTAGCTGTCTTTTCAGTATTTTACCAGTGTTTTAACTGTTCCCTACTTCGTAAAGTTTCTTTTAATCTTATACTTCTGTGCCTTTCTTGTTTTGTTTTCTATTAATTGAGTGTTTTTACTACCAAAATTCACAAGTCAAAATCTTATTCATTCTTCATAAAGCCACCAAGTCATAAGAGTGTTCCAAACAATAGCATCTAACAAGTATTCATTGAATATCCATCTACTCCATGCCAGGCCAGGCATGGTGATTGGTGCTTCAGATCCTGGCTTGAAGAACACTTCTCTTGCAGTCCTTACTTCTTTGGTGCTCTTTTCTTTGCTCCCACGTATCCTAGCCGATTAAACCACTTTTAATGCAGAAGTTACATTTTATTTTGTTACCTAGTTATTTACACATCTGGACTGGTAGGCAGAGGAATAGTATTAGTGACTGCTGCATCTCCATGGCCTAATAGAGCACGCAACAAACACATAGAGCTTAACATTTGTTGAATTAATAGATGCATGACTGCATGCATGCATAGGTGTGCTTGCTTTTGTCCATGTGAGCCCTTCTTGAGTGTTAAGGAAAAGAAGTATATCTAAAGCCACATTTCTATTGCTTTGACATTTATCCACAGTGTACCAAAAAGCACCAATGCTCATCTTCTTTCTTGAGGAAGCTATAGGCATAAAAGCTCCTGATTCTATTGCTAAAGCATCAGCTTTGCTTGACAGGTATTGTAGTGTTTAGTTTGTTTAAAGTTTCAGTTTTTCTTTTCCTTTTTTCTTTTTTTGTCTTTAGCATGTCCTAAATCTGATCTTCTTAGAGAAAAAGAATAAACAAAATTTCAACCTATTCTTTCTATTAGGGTGATAACTCCTCAATTCTCTCTCCTTACCAGAAGGATTTTAAAAAATTAATTAATTTATTTTAATTAGTTTCAAGTATACAGTATATTGGATAGACATCTATATAGTTCATAAAAACATCCCCACAATTGCTCCCTCAGTCTCCTGGCTCTCCACCTAGCAAACATATTAATGCTAACTACATTTCCTATGCCGTGCTCCTCGTCCTTGTGACCATTCTTCAGCTACTAATTTGTACTTCTTTAACCTTTCACCCCATTCTCTCAGTCCCCCAACCCCTCCTCCCCTCTGTCTATCACCAAATTGTCCACTATAATTGTGAATATGTTTTTGATGAGTTTATTCTTTTTGTTCCTTAGATTCTGCATATAAGTGAAATCATATGTTATTTATCTTTCTCTTTCTGACTTAAATACCTTCTAGGTCCATCAAGGCAATATTTTTTTTCCATCCTCTTCCTTTTAGTCTACGTGTGTCTTTTAATTTGAAATGAGTCTCTTGTAGGCAGCATGTAGGGGTCTTGCTTTCTTATCCATTCATTCATTCTATCTTTTAGTTAGAGCACTTAATTCTTTTCCATTTGAGGTATTTATTGATAGGAATGAAGTTGTTACCACTCTTTATTCCTGTTTTTAATACATGTTTTTTCTTCTTAAAGAAGTCCCTCCGACATTTACTGCAATACTGGCTTGGTGGCGAAAAATTTCTTTACCTTCATTTTGTCTGGGAAGCTCTTTATCTGTCCTTCAACTCTAAATGATAACTTTGCTGGATAAAGTATTCTTGGTTGTAAATCCTGGGTCTTCATTACATCTAATATATTGTGCTAAACCCTTCTGTCCTGCATAGTTTCTTTTGAGAAATCAGCTGCCAGTCTTATGGGTGCTCCCTTATAAGTAACTATCTGCTTTACTCTTTCTGCTTTTAAGATTCTCTCTTTGTATTTAACCTTTGGCATTTTAGTTGTAATGTGTCTTGGTGTAGGCCTCTTTGGATTCCTCGTTTTTGGGATTTTCCAAGCTTTCGGGGTTGTATGTGTATTTCCTTCACCAGGTTAGGGAAGTTTTCCATTATTATTTCTTCAAACAGCTATTCAAAATCTTGTTCTCCTTCTGGTATGCCGATGAGATAGATATTTTTACCTTTTAATAGTGTTCCATAGGCTACTTAAATTATTATTATAGTCTTGGCATCTTTTTTCTTGCCATTCTGATTGAGTATCCTTTGCTTTCCTATCCTCTATATAGGTCATTTGATCCTCTCCTTTATTCACTTTGTTTATTTCTTTATTTATTCCATTTAATATACTTCTCATCTCAGATAATGTGTTCTTCATTTCAGACTGATTCCCTTTCATAATTTCCATTTTTATGTTTTTTATCTCTTTGTTGAAGTTCTCACTGAATTTATCTACACTTCCCAAAAGTTCATTGAGCATCCTTATAATCAGTGTTTTGAACTCTGCATCTGTTAGATTGCCTGACATCATTATATTTGGATCTCTGTTCTGTTTTTTCATATGGTTTCTGATTCTTTGTCTTCCTTTTAATAGTGGCTGCCTTTCCATGTTTGTTTCTATGTAGTAAGCTAAGCTCTTAAGTCTACCCATCTTATTAGTGTGGATTTGTGTAGTAGGTGTCCAGAGGCATAGATCTGAGAGGGGTTCAGCTGCTGGCCAAAGTTAGCTCAAGCCTCTACTCCTCCAGGGCCACCTGTTAAGATTCAGCAAGCAATCCACAGATTCTGTGCTTACAGTTGCCTCAAAAGGCCACACCAGAAACTGAGGCCAGCTGCCTCTAGTGTGAGTCTAGGCGCTGCTCAACAAGGAGCACCTAACTCTCTGAGGATATACCTGGATGTGGCTTGGGTGGGGCCACAAGTTGGGGGAGGTGAAATTTCAGGTAATCCTCTGGGCAGAGCAACCTGTTATCCAGTTCGATGATTTCTAGGTTATGGCTACACTTCATCCCTGCACTGGCATGGGGTTGGGGGGCCTAACAGAGGAACAATGGATGCCACTAGCACTTCTGTTCAGAGCAAGGCTCACCTTGGCCTTGACTCCGACAACTCATTGTCTCCCTGTAGTCCCTGGTGCCCCCTGTGTGCAGTGAAACCAGCACTGGTGTTTAGAGTGAGCAGGTCCATCACCATGAGAGTCCACTCAGCCCCTTTAAGAGGTGTCTGCAGCTACCAGCTGCCACTGCCACACCTGCAGCCTCTGTCCCACTTAGCTGCTAGAGACTGGGCAGCCCTGAGTCTTTGCCTCATCCTACCTTCTGCCATCACAGGGTGATTTCTTAGGTTTCTCCCTAGTTGTATAGTTTGTTCATCTAGAGCCCAGGCTCATTTTCCTTTCTGCTTGCTCCTTGTTTCCATTACAACTTGGATTTTGTCGCTAAAGGGATGAACAGAGCCTCTATCATCTATGCCATTTTTCACCCTCCCCCCAAGTTTTTTTTTTTTTTTACAAACTTGAGAAAAGCTTAGAATCCCTTGTCAGACTTGAATCTGAATAGCAGAGAAAAATAATTTTATCTATAAATGGACTTATCTATTTGTCAGTTACCTACTAATCATAACTAAAAGTGTGATTAAGCTGTCACTAAGAAACCTGCTAAAGCCCTGTAATTGTGCTAATGCATTCTACTGTCATTTCTTCAAAAAAACATTATCTGGAATATTGTAAAGTCCAGAAAGGACCTTGGAGCTTTAAATCAATTTATTCTTTTTATGGATAAAAATACTGAGGGACAAAAAGTTAAGGACTTTGAAACTATGAAGTAAAGATTAAATAAAAAGGACCATATAAAAACAATTAAGTTCTGACCAGTAAGAAGCATACCATTAAAACTTTAAAAGTTAATTAACAACTACATAAAATATTTCTAATGTTTATGACAAAAAGGGACAATTTTTAAAAAAAGTATAAAGAGCCTATACAGTTTAGTAATAAAGACAAATAAACCTAATATAAAATATCAAAGAATGTGAACACTTTAGAAAAAAAATCTATAAAATGCATAGGAAATGGGGAAATTCAAATGAATATTTTTCTACCTGTCAAGGTAGTAAAGATTAATAAGGTTAATAACATCTAGTACAGGATGTCGGACACACTTTTATTTTCCATTTGTAGGAATGTAGCTGGCAAAATCATTTTTGGAAGGAAATTTGGAAATGTTTAACAATTTTAAATGTAATAAGGTGCAATAAACACCTTGTAATTCCAGTGCTAAGAATGTGCCCACTAGCTATATTCACAAAATCAAAATTATATATATACATGTATATATAGTTTAGCAAAAAAGAGGGAGAGAGAGAAAGAAACATTTAAAATGCCTGTTTATAAGTGATTAAATAATTACCAAATTATGGCATATCTCTACAATGAAATTCTTATTTAAAACATTTATTGGAGTGAAGTCAGAAACATGGTAGAGTGAGAGATATCCCCTGATCTCTCCCCTTGAAACAACAATAAG
Source organism: Rousettus aegyptiacus (assembly GCF_014176215.1). Classification (NCBI taxonomy): domain Eukaryota; kingdom Metazoa; phylum Chordata; class Mammalia; order Chiroptera; family Pteropodidae; genus Rousettus; species Rousettus aegyptiacus. The sequence continues at coordinate 64,636,569 of NW_023416308.1, forward strand.
CTGAACATCAAAAACTCAACAAAAAACACCCAAACTGCACACCATCACGTCTGAGCATGGGATCTGCGCATAAGTGCTATCACAGGTCAGAACACCGGGTGTCAGGCGGTGAACTGGGAGAAATAAAGAAGCTTCCTCTTACAGCTGGAGCTCCCTGTAGGAGGAGGGTAAAGGAGAAGGTGCAGTGAGCTCCCGAACAGCCCTGCCTGGGAGTGCCGTGAGCTCCATGTGGCCAACGGCAGTGCCAGGTCATCAGGGCAGAAGGCAGAGAAATAGGGACAATGAAAAGTGGGGATGGCAGAGAAACAACAGTTGATTTTTACCAGCTGCAATTGCAAAACTGAGGCTGAGCCCCAGCCCCCATTCCCCAACCCAGAGGGCCCCTCCCTCCATACCTTCTGAGACAGAACACCACAAAGCCCCAGAGGAATCTGAGAAAATGCTACTGAAACTGTCACTAACACTGATAGGAAATGAGACTGAGAGTAGTGAGGTAGTGAGTGTGATTAAATATGAGTTCTTAAGCAAGGAGAATGAAACCCTCAAAAAGAACTGAATAGACCTTCTGAGATACTGCAAGAGTTGAAAAATGAAATAGCTAAACTGGGAAATAGAGTCGACCAAATGGAGGAAAGGATCAATGATATCAAAGACAGAAATCTAGAAATCAATCATAAGGAAGAAGAGAGAAATCAGAGAATGAAAAATAATGAAAGAGAAATAAAAGAACTAGCTGATACCATCAGGAGAGGAAACATAAGAATAATGGGAATTCTCGAAGGGGAGGAAAAGGAGCAGGGATTACAAAGCATTTTCAGACAAATAGTGGACAAAAATTTCCCAAATCTAAGGAATGAGCTGGAGCTTGGAATTCAAGAAGTCAACAGAACATCCAATTAACTCAACTCAAAAAGGCCTTCACCAAGACCATTGTATTAAAATTATCAAAGATCAACAACAAAGACAGAATTCTCAGGGCAGCCAGAGTAAAGAAGATGGTAACCTATAAAGGAAAATCCGTTTAATTATCATCGAACTTCTCAGCATAAACCTTACAAGCCAGAAAAGAATGGAATCAAATATTCAAACTATTAAATGAAAGGAACTACCAGCCAAGAATAATGTATCAAACTAAGCTTTCCTTTAGATATGAAGGAGAAATAAAGATCTTTCTAGATATACAAAAATTGAGTGAATTATCCACTATGAGGTCTGCACTATAGGCACTATAGGAAATACTGAAAGGGGTCAGCTCACCTAAAACAAAATAACACACACAAAAAATACATAATTAGGAGTAAAGTGACCAACATGCTGATAAAAGCAGAGTGCAACCCTTACTAGGAACAAGGCATTATAAGCTTAAACAATAAGAAGAGATTTGCTATAACAAGATAGTAATGTACATTCAGCATACATAGGGACAAATTGAGACAATGACTGAAACGGGGAATGGAAATAAGGCACATATGGAAGAAAAGGGATGACTGTATATATATAACCTTTACATTTTCATAATGGTAACCACATGCCAAAGATTCAGAACTGAAGCATATAACATAAAACAAGAAGGACCAGAGGGAAACCCCACAAAAGCAAACCAAAATAAAGAAAACAGAAACTCAAGGACAAGGAAGCAATGGAAACATTGAGCTACCAGAAAGCCAAAGATAATGGCTATAAGAAGATTTCATATTTCAATAATGACCTAATATGTAAATGGACTGAACTTACCAATGAAAAGGCACAGAGTTGCAGATGCGATCAAAAAACAAAACCCAACCACTACTGCTTCCAGGAAACACATCTCAGCTCCAAAGACAAATGTAGACCCAAACCAAAGTGGTGGAAATTATATTTCAAGTAAATGGAATTCAGAGAAAAGCTAGAGTAGTGATACTAATATTGGACAAAATAGACTTCAAAATAAAAAGTTTTAAAGAAAGATACTGAGGGACACTTCATAAGGATGAAAGGAATCATGCACCAAGAAGATATAACACTTATTAATATCTATGCTCCCAATAAGGAAGCCCCAAAATATATAAAACAATCGCTAACAGAACTAAAGAGAGAAACAGACCAAAACGCTATCATAGTAGGGAACCTAAATACCCCATTGTCAGATATGGACAGGTCATCCAATCAGAAAATCATAAGGAAATAACATCCTTAAATTATACATTAGACCAACTAGACATAATTGACATTTACAGAGCCTTCCATCCCCAAACAACTGCTTATACATTCTTCTCTAGTGCACATGGAACATTTTCAATGATCAGCCACATAGTTGGACACAGAGATAGCCTCAACAGTTATAAGAGTGTTGAAATCCTACCAAACATATTCTCTGATCATAATGCTTTGTTTTGAAACTAGAGATCAGAGCAAAAAGAAATCAGGAGGAACCACAAATATATGAAGATTAATCAACATGCTACTGAAGAATAACTGGGTCAGATAAGAAATAAAAAGAGAGATCAAGAAATACATAGAAACAAATGATAATGATATTACAACATATCAAAACTTTTGGGACATGGCAAAAGCCACCATTAGAGGAAAGTTCATATCTTTACAGGCCTACCTCCAAAACAAGAACAAGCCCAAGTAAACAACCTAATGCTTTATCTTAAAAACACTAGAAAAGGAAGAACAAATGAAGCCTAAAGTCAGCAGAAGGAAAAAAATCGTCAAAATTAGAGCAGAAATAAACGAAATTGAAAACAAACAATAGAAAAAATAAATACAACAAAGAGCTGGTTCTTTGAGAAGGCTGATAAAATTGACAAACCCCTGGCCAGACTCACTTAAGAAAAAAGACAAAGGACACAAATAAACAAAATCAGGGATGAAAGAGGGGAAATTATAACAGAAATTGCAGAAATACAAAGGATCATACAAGAATACTATGAAAAAGTATATAATACCAAATTTGATAACCTAGAATAAATAGACCAGTACTTAGAAAAATACAACCTTCCTAGACTGAATCAAGAAGAACTGGAAAATCTAAATAGACCAGTCAGCAGAATGGAAATTGAAACAATCATCAAAAACCTACCAAAAAAGTAACAGTCCAGAAGCAGACGATTTCACCAGTGAATTCTACCTAACATTCAAAGAAGATTTAATACCTACTCTCCTCAAACTCTTTCAAAAAATCAAAGAGGGGGCAATACTTTCCAACTCATTTTATGAAGCCAATATTACCCTGATAACAAAACCTGGTAAAAAAAAAACACCAAAACTGAAAACTACAGACCAATACCTCTCATCAATGCAGTTGCAAAAATCTTAAATAAAATACTAGTGAACTGAATACAGCAACATATTATAAAAATTATATACCACAATCAAATAGGCTTCATCCCAAGGTCACAGGGATGGTTCAACATTCTCAAACTGATTAATGTGATACACCACATAAACAAATTTAAAAATAAGAAGCATATGATTGTATCAATAATTTCAGAAATAGCCTTCGACGAGATAGAGCACCCATTTATGATCAAAACACTTAACGAAATTGGTACAGAAGGGAAGTACCTTAACACAATAAAGACCATACATGACATGCCTTCAGCCAACATTATACTTAATGGTGAAAAACTCAAAACCTTCCCTCTAAGATCAGGGATAATGCAAGGCTGTCCACTATTGCCACTTTTATTCAATGTAACATTGGAGAAGTTAGCGAGTGCAATCAGGCAAGAGAAAGATATGAAAGCCTTCCAAATAGAAAATAAAGAAATCAGGCTGTCACTATTTGCAGATGACATGATTCTCTATATAGAAAACCCTGAAGACTCCACAAGAATATTACTAGAAACAAGCAAATACAGTAAAGTTTCTGGACGCAAAATCGATGTTCAAAAATCCATAGCGTTCCTATATTCTAATAACGAAGTGTCAGAAAAAGAAGTAGAAAAAATAATTCCTTTTGCAATTGCAACAAAAAGAATAAAATATATAGGAATAAATCTAGTGAAACATGCAAAGGACCTATATAATGAAAACTAAGAGACTCTATTAAAAGAAATCAAAGAAGATACTAAGAAATGGAAGGATATTCTGTGTTCTTGGATTGGAAGAATCAACATAGTTAAAATGACCTTATTACCTAAAGTGTTATACAGATTTAATGCAATCCCCTTCAAAATCCCATTGACATTTTTTAAAGAAATGGAACAAAAAAAAAAAAATCAACAGATTTGTATGGAAGCACAAAAGACCCCAAATTGCCAAAGTCGTCCTGAGGAAAAAAAAAAGAGTGAGGCTGGAGGCATCACTCTGCTCAACTTCAAATTATACTACAAAGTGACAATAATTAAAATGGCATGGTACTGGCAAAGAAAACAAACAAACAAATAGGGACCAGTGGAACAGAATTGAGAATCCAGAAGTAAACCTATATTTATGTGGGCAAATAATTTTTGACCAAAAAAGCCAAAAACATACAGTGGAGAAAGAACCACCTTGTCAATAAATAGTGCTGAGAAAACTGGAAGGCCACCTGCAAAAGAATGAAATTAGACTGTTGTCTATCACCACACACCAAAATTAACTCAAAATGAATTAAGGACCCGGATATAAGACCTGAAACAATAAAATGCATGGGAGGAAACATAGGAATGAAACTCAAGGACCTTAAAGAGAATGTTATGAATTTGACCTTAAAAGCAAGGGAAGTAGAAGCTAAAATAAATGAATGGGATTACATCAAACTAAAAAACTTCTGCTCAGCAAAAGAAATCATCAACAAGGTAAAGAGACAACCATCCGAATGGGAAAATATATTTACAAACAACGCTTCTGATAAGGGCCTAATATCCAAAATATACAAAGAGCTCATACAACTCAATAACAACAAAAAAACAAATGATCCAATCGAAAAATGGGCAGGGGATCTAACAGACACTTCTCCCTAGAGGACATAAAAATGGCCAACAAATATTTGAAAAGATGCTCAACATCCCTAGCTATTAGGGAAATGCAAATCAAATCCAATATGTGATACCATCTCACATCTGTCAGAATAGCTGTAATCAACAGGACAAGTAATAACAAATGTTGGAGAGTGTATGGAGAAAAAGGAACCCTCATACACTGCTGACGGGACTGCAAATTGGTACAGCTACCATGGTAACCTATAAGGGAAAACTTATTAGATTCTCATTGGACTTCTAGCACAAACCTTACAAGCCAGAAAAGAATGGAATCAAATATTCAAACTGTTAAATGAAAGGAACTACCAGCCAAGAATAATGTATCCAGCTAAGCTCTCCTTTAGATATGAAGGAGAAATAAAGACTTTTCTAGACATACAAAAATTGAGGGAAGTCTCCACTGTGAGCCCTGCACTACAGGAAATACTGAAAGAGGTCAGCTCACCTAAAACAAAATGAAAAAAAAAACCCCATAAACCCATAATTAGGAGTAAAGTGACTATCAGGCAAATAGAAGCAAAGGAGTGCATCCCTTACTAAGAATAGAACATTATAATGAATGTTCAGAATACATAGGGAAAAATTGAATAACAATGACTGAAAAAAAAAGGATTCAAAGATCCAAATGCAGAAACAGGAATGGATATAAGGCATGTGCAGAAGAAAAGGGATGACTGTATATATATAACTATCCTTTACATATTTGTAATGGTAACCACACACCAAAGATTCTGAACTGAAGTATATAACATGAAACAAGAAGGACCAGAGGGAAAATCTACAAATCCAACCAAAATAAAGAAAACAGAAACACAAAGACAAGGAAGTAATGTAACACCGAACTACCAGAAAGCAAAAGATAAAATGGCTAAAAGAAGACCTCATATGATCACCGAAAGTCTGTAGTTTATCTTAGATTCACTTTTTTGGTGTATGTTCTGCAGGTTTGGATGAATGTATAGTGACATATATTCATCATTATAATATCATACAGAGTATTTTTATTGCCCCCCAAATCCTCTATGTACTGCCTGTTCATCTCCCCTGAACACCTCCCTTGGCAACTATTGACTATTTTATGGTTTCCACAGTTTTGGCTTTTCCAAATGTCATACTGTTGGAATCATACAGTATGTGAACTTTTCAGATTGGCTGCTTTTATTTAATAATATATATTTTAGTTTCCTCTGTGTCTTTTCATGGCTTGATAATTCATTTATTTTTAGTGCTGAATTATATTCCATTACCTGGATATATCTCAGTTTATTTATCCATTTACATACTGAAGGGCATTTTGCTTGCCTCCAAGCTTTGACAAATATGAATACAATTGCTAAAATCATTTATGTACAGGTTATTGAGTGAACATACATTTTCAGCTCCTTTAGGTAAATACTAAGGAGAACAATTGCTGGATTGTATGGTAAGAGTATGTTTAATTCTGTAGGAAGCTGTCAAATTGTCTTCCAAAGTCACTATAATGTTTTGCATTCTCACCAGCAATGAATGAGATTCCTGTGGTTCCAAATCCTGGCTAGCATTTGGTGGTGTCAGTGTTTCAGAGTTTGGTCATTCTAATAGGTGTGCAGTGAGTGGTCTCATTTAAGTTTGCATTTTCTTGATGATGTGAGATGTGGAGGGTTTTTTTATATTCTTATTTGTCATTCTGTGTCTTCTTTGATGAGGTGTCAAAAGACTTCAATTCATTTTTTAACCTACCAATATGCAAGTAATGGATTTATTTTTTTATTGTCGCGTTTTAAGAGTTTTTTTGTATTTTTTGTATAACAGTCCTTTGTCAGATGCTTGTTTTGCAAAATTTTGTCCCAGTCTGTGGCTTGTCTTCTCATTATCTTGAAATACAGTGGAATTCTATAAAGCTTTTACAAGGAAAAAGATAGATTTACATGTATCGATGTGGAAATATGTCTAAGATTATTAAGTCATAAAAGAATCATGTGCAAAAACAATTCTTTAGTATATATAAGACAAATATTATGTTTTTTTCCACTCTAGAAACACAAGAACAGAATGGTAGAATTAGACTTCTTTCATTTTGTTAATTTTTTCCTTTTTATAGTTTTCCAAATTTTCTAAGCTTTTTCCAGATGGTGACACAGGTTTAAGGTAATTTCCCTCAATTTGCTTTATATTTTTAAATTTATATTTTAAAATTTATATATTAATTTAAAAGAAAATAAAATCTAAAATATTTTAATTTAGTCTTTAAAGGAACTTTTTCAAGGAAGCCAAGAACACATTAGGCCCCTCAAATATGATCCTATAGTTTCCATTACTTGCATTTTGGTAACCTGTTGTACAGCTCCACTAAAAAAAAGTTTCTTCAACTTGCTTTTCTCTGATTTGTCTGTTTTGTTCCCTAATTATGACATATGCTTCCTTACCTTCCTTGTTATATGTGTACTTTCTCCTCATCTTCAAGAATCAATTCAAGCATAGCCTTTTCTAGAAAGGATTTAATTTTCAAGGGAGAGTTAAGCTCTTTCTTCTCTGGATTCATATATCTCTTATTCTTCTTTTGCAGGCTGCACCTCATTGCCATGATTATTTTTTTTTCTCTGTGATTTGTGGACTGTAATCATCTGGAGGTGAATAATTCATCTCAAGAAATAAAAAGACAGAGTATCTGACATGGTATCTGGATACAATAAAAGCTCAAAGTGTTTTATGAATGAATTACTTTCTAATGAACATGATTTATCCTTAATCTAAGAGATGTGAGGACACCCACATTGCAACTCCCCAAGGAATTGTTTATAGTGGTTACAAATATGGCTCTATACTAAGACTGTATTGTTTAACTCTCAGCTTTGTCCTTTACTAACAATATAATTTGGGCCAATTATTGAATTTTTCCATCTCTTTTTTAATCTATAAAAAGGGATAAGACTAGAACCTATATTATAGACTTGGCGTGAATTAAATGAAACAAACCATACAAAGAATTTAGATTAGAGCTTAGAACATAGTTAAAATGAAATGTATGTTATTTTAAAAAATTATTATATTGGATCCATGCTTGATTTTTTTTTTAACTGGTAAGGCATGTCATTTTTTAAATCGGTTTTATTTTTTATTAGACACTTTTAGCTTATGTCATTATTTGTCTAACCTTCGTATCTTTTCATGGCAGACTAATATTCATTAGAATTTTATCACTTTCTCTGCATATGATCTTTGAGGCTTATTTCCTTGTTTTAGATTCCAAACTTCCATTTTTGTTCTTCATTTCATACTTCCAGTTTTTGATGGGTTTTAGTGAGATAGGAGTTCTGATCCTGATTCTTGAATATCCATCATTATCTTATAGGCCTTCTCAATATATATATCATTCATTTTATGTAGCTTTCCAAGAATGTTTCCTGTCACTGTACAGGAATCATAATGTACTGTAGTTGTTTACTTGTCTATAATTCCCACTAGACTATGCTTTTTCAGACCAGTAATCCTATCTCATTATTATGTTTTCTCAGTGCCTAGTATCACTTCTAAATGTCTAGAAACATGCCAAAATCTTAAAACATGCTCGTAGGATTGAATGATTATTACATTTTGATTTTAAAGACTTGCAAAATAATTTCTTCAATTAAAATAGCTTCTCTATAGTTCCTTTTGTAGCTGTGGTAAATTTAACCTACTGAGATTTAAAAAAAATTATTTGATAAAAATTAATTATATATCTACTTATTATATGCTAGACAAAACACTGTAGAAAAACAAATATTAAAGGTATGGGCCCTGTTATTAAGTAGCTCACAGATAAGTGGAAGAGACAAAGCACAAATAAGCAACATAATTAACAAGAAAGATATAAATAATGTGTTCAAAATAAAGAGTAGAGAGAAAAAGTGGCGCGAATTAACAGATGGGAGCAGTGGTGTGCTGGCCATTATTTTAAAGACCAGCTTTCCGAATAAAAGTTCCAATTTATAGCATTTGCCAATTTTATGGTGTAAATAGGCATACTTTAGCTGACTTCAAGCTACAATTTGAGGTCATTGAAGCAAAGTTGGGAAAAGATATACATATTAGATCTACCTAACCAATGTGGGTTGGTTCAAACACACCCTGGATGGGAGAGATGGTTATAGACAGTCATGGTCTGAGTTTATGTCTGGGAGGAGATAAACTAGTTTTGAAAATGTATAGAATAGATAAGTCAAAGAAAACATGTTCCGGGGTTGGAGAACACTATAAACATTGCATAGAGGCAGAAATTAAGATGAAATATTCAGACAAATATACTGAGCACATAGTAGGTGCTCAATAAATATATTTGTGTATAATTGAATGTCAGTGAATAGACCATCTGATAGAAGAAATGAGTCTTTATGAGACTTGAGAGGAAAACTCAGGTGCCACAATATTCTAGTGCAATCCACATGTCTCTATCCTTCTTTATAATGATGCTGCTTTCCTCTCCAGCTCCAGAATCTTCATCAGCTTGGCTGCATAGGCTAAATGAGAAATTACTTTGCCATTTGCCGATAATTTTTTAAGTTATTTTAATAATCATACAGCTATCTAATATTAAAATAGATTTAACAGCGAATTCTAAGAGGGAAGAAATTTTTAATTTTCAAAGGTGGCAAAGTGGCATCTAAAAGCCATCTACCTGCATATGGCTTTATCTCTGTTAAACAAACATGCCTCTAGACATTGAATTCAATTACAGCATTTTCTATAAACATAGGTATAGGTGGGCTAGCTAAAGACCAACTTTTTTCTCTTATCTGGTATACATGTAAAATTGTGTGATTTGGCACTGGTCAAGTAAACTTTGTAACAGGCCAGGAACTAAATGTTTTCCACTTTGTGGGCCATACGGTCTCAGTCCAGTTGCAACTACTCAATTCTAGCGTTGTAGTGTGAAAGCAGCCACAGACAGTATGTAAATGAATGTGGCTGTGTTCCAACAAAATCTTATTTACAAGTAAGGTAGGAGACAGATTTGGCCTATAAGCCATAGATTGTTGATTCCTTGCCTAGAGGGCATCAAGGTGTCTAGGAAATCTAGAATTCTTTAAAGTTAATGGGGCGACACTAAAGATCAACAAATGCTAAACATTCACCAGACAATACAGTATAAAAAAGGATTCAGTAAAAAGAGTTCAATTTATCTTTCTGGTAAGATTTTTTTCTAATCTTTTTCTTCCCTTTTTTATATATGAGTATAGGTGGTTACAATGTTCTACTGCCATGATAATTTTGGAGCTTATACACTTTAAAAAAAAAAAGATTTTTATTAAACATAGCTAACATACAATAGTTATTCAACATTTGTATACCTAAAGAAGTGATCACTATGATAAGTCCAGCAACCATTTGACACCATGCAATGCTATCACAATATTATTGACTATATTCCCTATACTGCGCACTGTATCCTCAAGACTTGTTTTATACCTGGAAATTTAAACCTCTTATTCCTCCTCATTTTTCCACCTCTTTTTTTTTTTTTGATTTTTGAATTACAGTGGACATTGAATATTATTTTGTATTAGTTTCAGGTATACAGAATAGTGGTTGGACATTTATGTAATTTATGAAGTGATCCTCCTGACAGTCTAGTACCCACCTGGCACTATACATAGTTATTACCATATTGTTGACGATATTTCCTATGTTTTACTTTATATCCCTGTGACTATTTTGTAACTACCCATTTGTACTTCTTAATTCCTTCACTTTCCTACTTTGAATTCAAGACTTCTGGCCTTCAGACCTGTGAAAGAATAAATTTCTGTTGCTTCAAGCCACCAGTTTTATGGAAGTTTATATGGCAACCCTGGGAAAATCATATAAATTAATTGATCTCTTTATCATTACGTACTGCCATTCTTTACCTCTGATAACTTTTCTTGCCCTGAAGTCTGCTCTTTCTGAAATTAGCATAGCTACTACTAGTTTCTTTTTAGTGTTTGTATGGTATTTTCTACATCCTTTTACTTTTAATCTATATATGTCTATATTTAAAGTGAATTTCATATAGACACATATACTTGGGTCTTGTTTTTCAAATGATTCAGATAATTTCTCTTTTGTTGGTGTATTTGGACTATTGATGTGTATAGCTGAATTAATATCTACCATATTTGTTACTGTTTTATATGTTTGCCCTTGTTCTTTGGACCTATTTTTTTCTTTTTAATATATATTTTTTGATTTTTCATTTATAGTTGGTATACACTTTATATTAGTTTCAAGTGTACAACATAGTGATTAGACATTTATATAGCTTACAAAATGGTCACTCCGATAAGTCTAGTACCCATCCGACACCATACATAGTTATTACGTTATTGACTATATTCCTTATGCTTTACATTCTCATGACTGTTTTGTAACTACTAATTTGTGCTTATGAATCCCTCACCTTTATCACCCAGTCCTCCAACTCCCCTCCCATCTGGTAACCCTCAAAATATTCTCTGTATCTATGAGTTTGTTTCCGTTGCGTGTGTTTGTTTATTTTGTTCTTTAATTTTCATGTGTAAGTGAAATCATATGGCATTTGTCTTTGTCTGGCCTACTCCCTACAGCGCCCTCTAGGTCCATCCATGTTGTGGTGGATGGCAAGGTTATATTCTTTTATGTGGCTGAGTAATGCTCCATTATATATGTACCACCTCTTCTTTGTCCATTCATTTATTGATGGACACTCAGGTAGCCTCCATATCTTGGCTATGTTCCTTAGAGATAGTGTTTTGGGTTTCTTCAGATAAATACCTAGAAGTGGGATGACTATGTCCTACTTTATCTCTTGTTATAGCCTTTGTTTTAAAGTCTATTTTGTCTGGTATAAGTATTGCTACTCTGCCTTTTTTGTTTGTTTCTAGTTTTCCATTTCTTTACTTTCAGTCTCTGTGTTTTTTGATCTGAAGTAAGTCTCTTATAGGCAGCATATGTAAGGGTTTTTAAAAAATTCATTTAGCCACCATATCCTTTGATTGGAGCATTTAATTCATTTACATTGAAAGTAATTATTGATAGAAATGTAATTATTGATATTTTATTATTCATATTTTTGACCTTTTCTTCCTCTTTTCCTTCCCCTTCTTCTTCCTCTCCCCCACCACCTCGTCTTTCTTTCTCTTTCTCTTCCTCTTCTTCTCCTTCTCTTTTTTCTTCTAGAAGCTCCTCTAACATTTTCTGTAATACTGGTTTGGTGATGATAAATTCTTTTAACTTTTTTTTGTCTAGGAAGTTCTTTATCTCAATTCTAAATGACAGCTTTTCTGGGTAGAGTAATCTTGGTTGTAGACCCTTGCTTTTTATCACTTTGAATATTTCATTCAAATTCCTTCTGGCTGGCCTGCAAAGTTTCTGTTGAGAAATCAGCTGACAGTCTTATGGGAGCTGCCTTCTAGGTAACTAACTGCTTTTCTCATGCTGCTTTTAAAATTCTGTTTGTCTTTTACCTTTGGCATTTTAATTCTGATGCATCTTGGTGCGGGCCTCTTCGAGTTTATCTTGTTAGGGAGCTTTCTGTTCTTCCTGAGTTTGTATGTCTATCTTCTTTGCCAGGTTAGGGAAGTTTTCTGTCATTATTTCTCCAAATAGGTTTTTAATTCCTTGCTCTCTCTTTTTCTTCTGGCACCATTATGATGAAGCTATTGTTATACTAGATGTTGTCCCAGAAGCCCTTTAAACTAGTCTCATTTTTTTTTGGATTTTTTTTTCTTGTTGCTGTTCTGATTGTTTTCCACTACCTTGTTTTCTAACTCACTGAGTCAGTTCTCTGCTTCATCTAATCTACTGTCTCCCCATTTTGGCTGCCTCTTGGTTTGTTTATATGTATTAGGCAGGGCTGCTATGTCTCCTGGTCTTAGTAGAGTGACCTTATTTTATTTTTTTGGTTCAGGCTGCATAGACAGTGTTCATGGTCTCCTTGGACTGGGGGATGGGAAGAGTCCAATCTGGGGACAGACTTAGCAGAGTGGGCAATATTCCATGAGTCCACATGCAGTGGGGTCCACGAAGAGACCCTGGAGGCAGAATGGGATGGGATCAATGATGGGACCTGGGAGACCATATATGACAGGATCAATGATGGGACCCTACACTTTCTTAAAAACTGACTTTTAAAACTGATTTCTGAATAAAAGTTGACTTGGGATATTGCTTAATTCCTATAATATTAGAGTTTCCATGAGGCAACAAAAATTTGTCTAATAATCTTCCATGCTAATATTCACTTTCTTATTTGGTATTATGTTCATGTTCTTAGGAACATGGGTGAGGTGGAGATGGTGATGAGTAAAACTTCTAATTTTCTGTTTCAGTTTCCTTATCTTTGAAACAGGAAAAATAGATCATGTTATATTTTCCAATGAGAATGACACTATTATTTAATGGCAGGTATAAATCTGTGCCCTTCATTAACAGTTGTGAGGAAATTGCCTTAGAGGGGACAAAAAGAGCTCTACATTTATCTGCTACAATCCAATGCTCTTTTCCTCCTCTCTTTTTGAAGAATTTCACAAACAGACAGCTAATCTTCTTCCTTGTACTTTCTCTTCTGCTATCCTATTAACATCTATGATTAAGTCTGAAATCTATATCGTTAAGACACTGCATGTAATGGAAGAAGGTTAATAAGGGAGGAAAAAGCACCTGAAGAATTAAATCTTTAAACAGGATGGTTGTGTCATAGTGCTTCCTGTCTGGAGAAGTCATCATATAATGCTCAGGCAATGGTTGAGATCAAAAACTGTATCTAGTTATATGTAAGGCCTTGAGGTTGAAAAAGAATAAATAACAATATCATGCCAAAGAGAAAAACAATATTGATATGATGTACCATATTAGTGCCCTGCCCAGATGGCCTTAGATCCCTTGCTCCAGCTCTGTGTGCCCACCTCCCTGATTCTACATGCTTTACTCTTAACCACATGGTCTGCAACCTTTGGAAGTCTTGCCCTGGGCACTGGAGCCACGTAGCCTTGTCTTGAATGACTAGTGCCTGGAAGCCGTACGAGTCCTCCCTCAGGGCAACCTGTAGCTGACAGTTGTTTAATATGGGAGTCCAGAAATTCAGTTCCTTTGTCTTAAGGCAGGACAAATTGAGGTGTACTTGGTATTCTATTAAGATCTGGCCGAGTCTAGGACTTCAACTGAAATTGTACTCTTATGTGGTTTCTTCCTCTGATTACCCATTCTCTTAATAGTTTCTCTTTACTAGGACACTTTGATAAAACATTTGCATCCAAATTCTTATTTTAGAGTCTGTTTCTGGGAGAACCTGATCTAAGACAACAGATGACCATAATTCCTTAGCTTTTTCGGTAATAGCTAAAGTCACACTGCATTCAACACCAATAATGTATGAAGAGTGTCTACTAACCTGTCCACAAATGTATGGTGAAGAAGAAAAATGGGATCATTGGCAGATCCCTGTACCTGAGACATTGTTCCATTCATATAGATGTGCAAGGCATTATGCATACTGCTTTGAGAGGCATCTGCTATTCCAGTAAGTGGATGAGCAAATCCTGTTGGTAAAAAAGAAATTGAAAAAAAAAATTAGTTTGCCTTAAAGAGTGAAAATCTAAGTGGTTATCTCATTTGGTTTACAACTACAATTGAAAGCCTAATTCAAAGTAATAAAATCAATAATAAAATTCATTTTGTATTAGGAATCTTTACATTCTGAATATCCAATGAATATTTTATAAGCCTTTGAGGAATTAAATGGTGTTATCTGGGTACAGATTGATTAATCAGATGAAATAGACTGAGCCAATTTGTGTTCCCTCTCGTCTATTACTTCTCCCTTAGATACTGAAAAGTAGAAGACCTTTTTATAATAATCAGCATAGTCACTCTCGTCAGTCTGTAACAACATTTAATGCTAATCTTTCCAACCTGTTATGTCTCTCTTTGCTATCCGGTTCTGGTGGTTATTTTCAAGTTTGGTTTCTGGCTCTAAAGAAATCATAAAATTTGAGACCTCACATTACTATTCATCTTCAACAGTCTAGGGGACATCAGGTCACAATGTGTTTGATTTTGCAAAATATTCATTTCAAAGTTAATCAGAACTTCATTAAATTGTTCCATTCATTACATCAGGAATACTAATAGTGGGGATAATAATTATAATGAGTTATTAATTATGTTAATTGTACTAAGTGCTTTTTGTGATATATGTCCTCCAACTACAGGAACTCTATCAATTATAAATTATTACTCCCATTGGAAAGAAGAGAGAACTGAGAGTCAGAGAAGTTCCGAATTTCCCAAGGCTACAGAGGTAATGATAGAGTTGGGATTTTAACCCATGTCAACTAACTTTCAAGACTGGAGCTCTTGATATCTTCCTTATTTACTATCGTTCTTAAAAAATTACCTAAACATACTCTATTATACTTTGAAATTTTATAGGGTTTCCTTTTTCACTTGATCTCATGTTTTTATTCTATTTTCCCACAGAATTATACTATATGTTATATGTTATTGTTGAAAGATTTAAAAAAAACTGTTACATCAGCCTATCATACTTTTCTGCAACAAAAATATGTATAAACATTAAAACTTAAAAATTTCACGTGACTAGATTAATCTAATCTGGACTAAATTATAATTAAATATTTTAGTAGTAACTTATTTTAAATTTTTTTAAAAAAAATTTTTAGTTACCATTGACATACAATATCATCTTAGTTTCAAGTGTACACATAGTGATTAGACATGTATATAAATTACAAAGTGATACCCTGATAAGTCTATAACCTGTCTGACACCATACATAGTTATTAAAATATTATTGACTATATTTCCTGTGCTGTACTTTTACATCCTTGTGACTGTTTATATACTTGGCAATTTGTACATCTTAATCCCTTCTCTTTTTTCATCCTTCTCCCTAATGCCCCTCCTGTCTGGTAACCATCAAGTAATAACTTATTAAAATCACATAGATATATAAACTACTTTATGAAATAATTATTAAATTTAAAAAGTAAAATGTTATTAAAATGTATTTCTTAATAATATTTATGAAAGATTGCTAATTAATAATTCAGAGAGCTGTAGATGGATATTATTGATGCTAGAAAGAATAAATTTCAGCATAAATGCTATTTTAAATTATTAAAAATCTAAGTCCTGAGAAAACTTTTCTCATAAATAACTCGATGGGGATAAAAATATTTTTATAGTAATTTTGCTTAATTATTTAAACTCCTTTTTAGTTCTGTATGTCAAAAAATGGCATACTGATCCAGCATCAAAACAATCTGATCCATCAGCTGACAACTCAATCAAAAATTTCTTAATGAAAGCAATCCAATAAATTATTAATTTATTTACAAACCACTTAACGTGCAAGACTTTTACTACTTAGTCACAAAAGTCATTCTATTTAGCAATAAAGGCACCAGTATTTTGAATTCTCCACTCACTTGGCAACTTGTAAGTTTTCACTCCTTCTGGGAAAGCACTCTGAATGGGAAAGAGTAAGAAGTATGCCTTTCTTCTGAAAAGTCGGAGAAGGGAGATTGTGAAAGGGGAGGTCATAAAGGAGAAACTTCACCTTCTCACACAGCTTCATTTTAGAAAAGTGTACTTGCAAGGAGGACCTGGACATGAATATCCTTAAAACTCTGTGCCATGTATCCTTTAGAGAACCTTAGTGTGCTTGCAGTACTGTGTCCATCCCACTTTGAAGATACTGCTGTAGAGAAAAGACTTCTAGAGCTAATCAGAACAGGATTTCAATTCTATGTTACATACAGATAGTATGACCTTTTGTCAAGTTAATTATCTTTTTTGAGCCTCAGTTTCTTCATTAGTAAGAGAGAGAATAATGTCCATCTTGAGGATTCTGATGAGGATGAATTTTGAAAGCAGATGTGAAGCACTTACTACAAAATCTAGTGCAAAATAGATGCTTCCTCAGTAGTAGCTATCATTTCTATAAGCTCATTGCATTTCATAAGTGGGTGCTCATGAGAGCTACTAACAAAGACTAGCAGAAAAGCCTCTTTTGCCACAACTCCCCACCATCAGGTCCTATCCCAGCACCAGATATTTTTTCCCTTCGTAAACTCCATTGCACTATGGAAACCTGCCTCCTGCTTGCTTTCATCCAGCATTAGGTGCTCCTAGGTGATCTTAGGAAGCAGGATTGCCATTCTAAGAGTGTTTTCAACAAGGCTAGTGTTTCTTTATTTACTGCCTTTGCTAAATTGCCAGTTGTTGCATCTAGGAAAGCCTCCAGTGTTGTAAAGGAAGGACATCTGAATAAGAAACACATGGGGGTTGTCAGAACACATTGTCTTATGTGCTCATAAATAGTTCAAAAAAAAAAAAAAAAGAAAGAAAGAAAATAGATTGAACAAACACCCAGCCTCTTTGTGATAGGTAACAGATTGTTAATATAGACAATCTGAGTATATTAACATTTTAAATGAACTGTATATATCTTGTCTCTTTAAATAGACTGGAAATGCCTTAGAAGTAGGGACCAAATCCTTCGTTTTGATTTTTCACAGTAAAAAACAGTCTTGCACATTTTTTTGTATTTAAAGGAAAACTAAATACTTCTCAATCTTTCACTTACACAACCTTGTAGAGATTGGGAACTAGAGGGATATATTTCTCTCCATAAAATTTATAAGGGAACTTCAAAGAGCTCTTTTCTGCTACTTGAGAAAATAGAGACAATGTCATGGATGTAAATAATATAAAAAGGTAATTATTTTATTTTACTTCCTCACACAATTTATTTTTTGGCTGGTAAATAACCTTGAAAAAGTAAGATATGATTCACCAACATCAATGGCTTCACTTGCTGAGATTTTATTTTCTTTCAGATGAGCAAGTCAAAGAGGAAATTCTAGGCACCAAGTGTGTAATAATAATTCATACAACAAGCTTTTCCAAGATATTTCATGTAATGATCTCATTTGAATCCCAGGACTACTTGTGTTATAAATATTGTCATTGTCCTAGTTTTACAGATGAGAAAATTTGTTTGTAAAAGTTAAATAACACATCTAAATTCAAGCTAGTAATCGAGGGAATCAAAGAATTGAATATAGCTCTAATTGCTTTAAAAATCTGTGCTCTTTTCTGTACACTAGAGTTGGATTGCATTGTTCTGACTTGCTGACACACATTAGAAACCTCTTTTTACTATGTACTATGAAATTAATTTATTGACTTGCTATTTTCATTCCTTAACAGCAAGGTGCAGAATGTATTATTGTCTCACTCTTGTCTAAGGATTCTCCATGGATGGAAAGTCTAATAAGCCAGCAGGGACCTTGTTAGCAGTCACAGATGCCAAAATGGCTCAAAGTTCTTTGTGAAGGACAGTGACAGTTGCCCAAATTACTGTGTATGCCTTCAAATCTCTGTGCTACATTCCTGTGGGTAATTAATAAACACAGTTTCAGGCTAATGATAACAATAGAAAACTTCAACTTGTCAATCTAACTCTTTCATTTTCATTTCTTTCCCAATAGTACTCTAGAGAGTTTTTGTGTTTGTTTGTTTGTTTGTTTTTTAATATCGATGCTTGTTTCCAATCCCTGGAGATTCAGATTTAATTAGTATAGTATTAGTTTAGAGTTTTAAAAACACCCCAGGTGATTCTAATGTGCAACTAGGGTTGAAATTCACCAATTTAGGTTAAATTGCTCTCCATCTCCTAAACTTGAGCTCATGCTTTAAAAGCTTTGCCTCTGGATATATTATTTCCTGCACTTGAAATTTTCTCCTTTTATATTCTGACAGTCTAAAAATGCTTCTGCCTTTAAAATCGCACATCACATACTTCTGCCTTGAAATATGTTCATACTGATCATGTGCACCCTTGAAAATGATGTTTAAAAAAATTGGGCAACCACTCTGCGGCAGGCACTGGGTGGGCATTTTCATAAATCATTTTATTTAATTCGGTGTGGTTCCTAGCTTTCTAGGAAGCTAGATTACAAATGTTATACTTTATCTTGCCTGTTAGATTTTGAAATGTGAAAAAAATACAGTTAAAAATTTAGAACATAGTATATTTAATTTATTTGATTTAAGTGCATCTCTAACCAATTTACTATTTCATAGAGTTTGAGAGATATAATTGGATAAAAGAAACCAAAAAGAAGATGGAAAAGTGTACATTAGTGCATCTGAAGGTTGAAGACGAGAGACTGTTAGACCCCCTGGCTATGTTTTCTCTAATTTATTCTCCTAATGTTCAACTTAATTCAGAAACTATGAAGTGCATAGCCTCAGAAGGTTACACACAATAATTTTAGGAGATTGTATTTGATGGTTGAGTACTTTAAAAAGGCTTTTAATTTAAAATACTTGCGACAGGAAATATAATATTGCAAATCAAAAAAGATCTTGGATCTAAGCAAGTCCTTAGGTATAATGGAAGCATTAACTTTCAATCCAATTCAAATTTTCTCCAAGTGCTAGCTCTACAGCCATAAATGTAATTAATTAGCATTTGTGTTTATTAGAAAATTTGACTCAGGAAGTTCTTTCAACTATGGGAATAGAACAATGAAACAAATGTAGTCATGGGTGATTGTTCTTACCATATAATCACATATTAGTTGGTAGTTAAGGTCACAAATGCTCCAAAATTTCTGTGGTTCTCAAACGTGTGGTTCCAGAGCCAGATGCATCACCTGTAAACTAAAAATACGCTAGCCCTGCCAGAGAACTACTGAATCAGAAAGTCAGCAGGATTCACTACTTGTGTAACAAGTCTTCCAGGTGAATCTAATACACATTGCTTGAGAACCACTGCTCTAATTATCTTCACTGTTTGCACAAAGACAATGGTTCATCAGTTCTAATTAGTCATAGTCCTCTCTATAAACCAGTAGAGGAGAGCAACATTATTATTGCACTTTAAATTGTTTATTATTTTAAACATCAGATTAATTTCTCCTCTTGGTAACCTCAGTGTTTGTGTTTGTGTCTGTGCACATGTGTAATCTTTTTTTTTAAGTACACATTATAAATACACAGTATATACATAATTACATCAACGATTTTTTCAACATTTTGTAGATCTTATCTCCAGTTTAGAAATGCATCTAGAGAATGATCTTATACATTAAGAATAATGGTCCATTTCTTCATGTAAAATTTATCCGAAAGTGGTTTTAAGGTAACATTTTATAATGGCATTCTATATTCTAATATTAGATTTGTGCATTTGGGAAGACACAGGAACACTGACCCACACAGCCAAATCATTTAGTTCATTAAATTGCAGACTGAAACAAAGATATTTATATACAAAGTGTTATCCAAGCTTATTCTCTCTCTTCTCTACATTTATGACTGAATCAACAGTACTTGGTATATTTCATCGGGTGTGTTAAAACATTGATAATATATTAATGCAATTAGTTTTGAAGCAAAGGTAAGGTAACTAACTAACTATATTAACTATCATAGGCTCTCTTTGCCTCACAGTATTCTGGTTTTAGCAATGAAAGTCCTGCCCTAGGTAGGCTTCATTAACATGCAACTGAGTGTTCCCCATCCAGAATTGCCCATATTTAGTTTAATGCTCTGCTGTTGCTATTTAGTCATAATTTTGAACAAGATGTTTAATGTTTTCATTTTGCACTGGGCCCTATAAATTATGTAGCTCATCTTGGTCCTTGGAAACCCCACGGTCTTGGGTAAACAGACAGTTACTCTGCAAGGGTTTTATATAACATTCCTTCATTGGCTTGATTTGATAGAGCATTTCTATAATATATGTCAATTAAATCATTTAAATGTGTCCTATCTCATTTATGTCTTTGCTCTTCAATTAGTCAAGATAATGACATTTTCAATGCAAGTCACAGATTCCCTGTATATCTGTAATTTTCCATAATGAATACTATAACATATTTGCATTACATGTTATAGTTTATAAAACATTTTCAGGCACATTTTCTCATTTGACATCCCTAGTAGTGTATTAGCAAAAGATTAATTACCAAATCTCAGAGGAGAATTGGGGGAGGGGGGAATGTGGTGAATATTTTGATTTGTAGCATCTGTCAATTTTTGTGGTATAAACATTTCAATGATTGTTAATTTCAAAGTACCAACTTAATGTCATTGATTAAAGAGTTGGGAAAAGATGCTATCAGTTCTCACAGCAGATAGCAGTCAGCTCTAGCACATCATTGGATGTTCCTCACATAAGGGAGGTAGAATAAGTATCAACATGCTTATACTGCAAGTGAATATGCCGATTGGGAAATCTAGATGACATAATAAAAGTCACATTAAAGGTCTTCTAAGTGGCTAATGCCAAAACTATATCCCTAGTTTTCTCATTTCAAATCTTGATTTCTTCCCCTTATGCTTTCCTGTTTTTATCTTTCATGTTATAAGTTTGTATATAAGAATCATTGCTATGAATATATAACAAGAGCATACATTGCCATGGCTAAAAAAATTAACATCAAATAAAGCTAGTTGTAGGGAAGCATAATTAATAAAGTTTCTACATATATGTATTTAACCTTTTTTATTTTTCAATTACAGTTGGCAAACAATATTATATTAGTTTCAGGCGTACAACATAGTGATCAGACATTTATATAACTTACAAAGTGATCACCCCAATAAATCTCATACTTATCTGATACTATACATAGTTTTTCAGTATTATTGACTATATTCCTTATGCTGTACTTTATATCCCTATGACTATTTTGTAACTACCAATTTGTACTTTTTAATCCCTTCCCCTTTGTTTTACCCACCCCTAGACCCCCTCTCCCATCTGGTAACCATCAAATGCTCTCTGTATCTTTGAGTTTGTTTCTATTTTATTTGTTTATTTTGTTCTTTAGTTTCTACATATAAATGAAATCATATGGCATTTGTCCTCCATCTGACTTCTCTTAGCACAATACCCTCTAGGTCTATCCATGTTGTTATAGATGGCAAGATTTCTTTTTTATGACTAGGTAATAGTCCATTGTGTATATGTACCACCTTTTCTTTATCCATTCATTCAGTGATGAACATCCAGGTAGCCTCCATATCTTGACTATTGTAAATAATGATGTAATAAACATATAGATTCATGTGTCTCTTCAAAGTAGTATTTTGTGTTTCTTGGATTAATGCTCAGAAGTGAGATGACCAGTTTCTTCTTTGTCTCTTCTTATAGCCTTTATTTTAAAGTCTGTTTTGTCTGGTATACGTATTGCTACCCATCATCTTTTTCATTTCTATTTTCATGAAATATCATTTTCCATCTCTTCCTTTCAGTCTGAGTGTGTATTTTGATTTCAAGTGGCACATGTAAAAGTCTTGTTTTCTAATCCATTAGGCCATCCTATCTTAGGCTAGGCTGACTGCTGCTAGTGCCAGGCTTGGGGCTGCTCAGCAAGAGGTATGGGGCATGCTAAGGCCAGAGGCTGATTGTTTGGGTTTTGTGGACCTTTGAGAAACTTTAGGAACATCTACAGCTAGGCCACGGCATGTCATTTGTATGGAAAAGCCACTGGAAGTGACTTGAGCGGGTCCACTAGTTGGGTAGGGTGGAGTCTCAGGGAATTCCTAGGGCAGGGCAGCTAGTGTTAGCCAGGTTGATGGAGATTTGGATATGATGGCCACCTGTGTCTGCACGCTGGGTAGGGGGAGGACCCAATAAAGAAACAATGGATTCTGCTAGCACTTCTGTCTTAGAGAAAACTGCCCCTTCAGCCCTTGCCTGGAAGCCAGACAATTCAGTTCCGCATATGTCCCTGGCGCCTCTTGAGCTGTTGCCCCAGCACTAGAGCTCATAGTGAGTGAGTCTGTCAGTGAGTAAGTTTGTGTGTGGGCCCCTTACGAGGAACACCTGGGACTCCTGCAGCCTTCTTTCTCACTCAGCCTCAATATCCATTGGTTTTCACAGACAGAAGTTGTGGGAACTTGCTTCCTGGGTCTGGAATCCTGGGCTGGTACCCCTCACTTCTCCTCGGGAATCTCCACAGCTGAGATACCCCTCCCAATTTTTAACCACCACATGCAGGTATGTTGACCAGCTTTTCTCACTTCTCTGCCAGTCTTGAGGTGGCTTTTCTGTATATCCTTAATTGTAAGACTTTTGTTCAGCTAGGCTTTAGGCAGTTTTCAGTAAGGTTGCTCTGTAGTTTCGTTGTAATTTTAATGTGGTCGTGAAAGAAGGCAAGCACAGTGTTTTGCTGCTTTGCCATATTAACCAGAAATCCTCCAAGATTTGCCTTATATTAAATTAAGGGTAATTATTTTAAATATGCTTTGATTAAAATCACTGAGAAGTATGTTTGAATTTTTCACAAGTGTGTTTGCATCTGTCAGTGTTCAATTTTAAATAGGGTCTTCTCTGCTTTTTTTTTTTTTTACAAGCTTCATCTTCACAATTCAATAATAAATCAAACATGATTTTTACATTTTATTATTTCTCTTTGTTACACTTAATTATCATTTGGCAAAAAGATTACTACTATTACTATACTTTCAACTCTTGGTTGATAGGCATTAGGCTAAGTGTTTCCTTATGTTCTTATGAACTTTAATCCTGATAGTAATTCTGTAAAGAAGAGGAAAATAGTATTTTCAAGATCTTTTCTAGTTTCAACAGTACTCTTGTCCCTTATTTATTTATTTATTTATTTATTTATTTATTTATTTATTTATTTTTTCATGAAAAATGCTGAGGCACCTAGTCCAGACCTGTTTTCATAATATACTTGTTCAGGATAGAGAAGTCCCTAGTATGGTGGTTTTCACTTTCCCTTTTCCTTGGATGAGTACCTTACAAGCTTCCTATCACAGAACTTCAGATGGCATGCAGTCAAGCTGGATCAGTCAGATGCCCATCAGAAAACATGCAGAAGGCTGAAATTCTTTGGTGATGCCACCAATATTTAAGGCCAGATGTTCACCTCCTTAAGCATAAGTTTCTGTCAAATTTAATTCCCTTGCTGAATTGCAAAAGTTTGTAGAAGGATATAATTGTATCTCAACATTTGCTTTTAAAAAGTAATTCTAAATAGAAAGTACTATCATTTTGTTACACTTTGAATATTAGTTCGGTTTAGGACTAACACTTTTCTGAAACAATTTTTGGCCACTGGGGGGTCTCAATTACTAATCTACTCAATTGTTTAAAATTTGGTTTCTATATGGAACTAGACAGTTAGACTGTGCATTACCATGCAAGACAGTGATATTTAATAAAATTTTTCCATCACAGCGACTATTCTAAGTAATTTACAAATGTTAACTCATGTGATCTTTATAACAACACAGAGATAGATATTGTGATTATCCTCACTCTGTAAATAAAGGACTTCAATACAGATTAAATTTACCAAAAGTCACCTGGCTAATGATAGTCTCAGGATTTTAACCAAATAGTCTGGCTCTTAACTACTACTCTCTACTTCCTCTAAAACTTGGTGTCTCTGTTTGGAAGACTTGGGGACATGACTTCCCCTGTTGATAATTGAATTTTGCTATCTATTAGCTCTGTGACATTTTCAAGTTATTTAAATTCTCTGAATCTTAGTTTCCTCTTCTGTAAGATGAGTGTGATAATGAATATGTTATAAGGCTTTTAGGAAGAGTAATTAAGATAATGGTTGTAAAGGTTTTAGGAACTGAAAAACAACTGATATCAGCAGTTATTAATTACAGAAAGTCTCTGGAAATTTTTAAGACTATTGCTAGGATATTAGAAATGATTTATCATTTTTCCCCTTTTTTCTTTTTTGCACTTTATGTGATCTGCTCCAACTCATCCTTGAGGATATCAGATTTTCAATCTGAGTTACTCTACCAATAAATACTTGCTTAGGACCCTCTATTTAATGACACTTATAGTTCCCTCTTTTTAATCATTTTTTTCTTTTGGATTATAATTACTTATTCATGCTCCAATTTTTTATTAGACTGTAAATTCCAAGACAGAAAGGACCTGTGCCAAAGTCACTAGTTATTCCTATGTATTGCAAAATGCCTGCACACAGTAAGTGCTTTATAAATCTTAGTTGAATAAATAAATATGGGATATTTATTTCTATTTCAAGCTCCAAAATCGGATCCTTAACCACTATGCTCTGCAGCTTCCCTATTTGTTTCTTTTTCTAAAACACATAACTCAAACTGCTAGCACAATTTTAAAATCAGTTAAGCTAATTTTTTGGAATGTGCCCATTTGTTTCAAGGTTAATGACTAGAATAGATTATGGCTCTGAATCTGGATCTCATGTTTTTATTTAATAGGTCATTCTTTCAGGATTCTCCTGATGGAATAATAAATTGTATATAGAGAAAGACCTGAGTAGCTTGTATGAAAAATGCCTATGGTGTTGCTCAGCATGAGGGAGGCAAAAGTAGATGTTAGAAGAGGAGAAATAGACGATTCTTCATTCAACCAAAGTATGTTCATAGACACAATTATTCACTCATAAATTGTGGAATACATTTTTGGAGATGCCATTGGGAAGGAAGAATATACAATGGCTAGTAAAAACAAAATTTCGTGACCTTTTTCTATTTAGTGGAAAGACGCACAACCAATCTCACATTTAGGTGTGGTCCTATGAATGAACTGTGGCCAGTAAAATGTGGTCAGAAGGCAGGCCACTTCCAGGATCGACCATTATATTCCTTCTGTAGGACCTCTAAACACCCAGTTCCCTTGTCTCCCAGGAAAATACCGAACATCCATCAGAGATCTGGGGAAGTAGAGTCACTAAAATGGCCATACAAAAGGCCACTTACCAAACAGTAACATCCAAACTGGACTTTGTATTAGCAAGAAATAAAACAATTTTTGTTAGGTTAGGCCACAAAGATTTGGTGATTTGCTACAGCTCCTATGTTTTAATTAGTTTGGGCTACTATCACAAAGTACCATTGACTATGTGACTAATAAACAACACAAATTTATTTTCACAATTCTGGAGCCTGAAAGTCTGAGATTAGGGTACCAGCATAGTGAAGTTCTTGTTAGGGCTCTCTTCCAGACTGCAAACTGCTGATTTCATGGTGACTTCTCATATGGTGGAGGCAGAGAGAGGAAGCAAGCTCTGTGACTTGTATAATGGCACTAATTTTATTCTTGAGGGCTCTACTCTCATAACCTCATCTAATCCTAATTAAGTTCCAAAGGGTCACTTTCTAATATCAACACATTGGGATTTTGGATTTCAACATGTGAATGTGGAGGGCACATGAACATTCAGTCTATAAATTCTTAACATGTTACTCTAATACATTCCAGTTCTCTAAGTTATATAATAAATACAAGTTTAATAACTTGGAAGGTCTAAAGTTAAATAGTATTTTGATACTTTATTTAACAATGCAGAATTAATGTTGTTTTATATGAAACTTAAAAGACTACTGTGGTAAGAATACCTGATTTTAATTTTACATTATTTCAATAAACACAAGGAAAAGGTATTGTGAGAGAAACTGCTACTTTTTTCACCAGTACTAATTCTCCTCCTTTTGCTAATAATGAATATCCTAAATGTAGTAGGGCACATGGCCACTAGCTGAAGATTACATTTTCCAGTTTCCTTGTAGAGCTGAGTATGCCCATGCCTGTTTGGCTATAGGGATAAAACAGAATTGATGAGAGACACTTCTTACTTATGTCTTTCAAGAGGAATAGACATGCGCTCCTCTTCCCATTTTGTGCTCTTCCTGCTTATTAAGATGAATACATTAGAATGAAGATCTAGAAGTAGAAGCTGGGAGTTGAGGAAGGTAGAATTGTACTACCAGTCCTAGATTATCTACCTCTGCATTATTTCATGAGACTAAATTAAACATGTATCTTTTTAAAGCCACATTTTTGGGGCGTTTTTTCTTACAATATTTTAAAATAAGCCCTAATTAGTAGAAGGAGAAATAGACTAATTCAGCAATATCGTATGGAACTAATGGCCTATGGTATCTCAAAAGGAATACTTAGAACCATAGTTACATTTGTATTTTTATATGTGATATTTCTTATCCTGATTATCATATTTCAACTATAGCTGCCTATGAAACTAAACCATTTTATTAGTACATTCTTTTCTACTGATTTAAGTACTGAATTTATAATTCCAAGTTCACAAGATTTCAAAGCTTTTATTGGTAAGTCACCTACTGTGAGGCCACTGTCACAAGGTTCTGGATTTATTACAGGAAAAAAAAGAAAAATAAATATTGTTTAAGTTAAAATTATTGATAAAAGATAACAAAATTCTAAGAACCTTGAATAAATCCTAGTAAAGATTTTCTTCACTGTAATATAACAGATTTCCCATTATATTAGAGAAATATAGTACAAAAATATATCTACATTTTATAGATGAAAAAGATATGCTTTGTGAACTTGAATGACTTATCTAGGGTCTCATGTCTTGAATTCAAGCAATCCTTCAAGTATGGTAGTATACTTATCGCATTTGTAAATATTTCCCAATGAGATTATAAACTCAAAATTGGTATTCATTTTGGATTTTGCACTGCCACTTATGACCTATGTTGCTATAAGCAGATGATTGCCTTTTAGAAAATTTTTAATCTATAAAAATGGAGATATTAAGTAAAATTTACCACTTAGGATAAAGTTGACAAAATATAGGCAAATTACTGAAGTGCTTAACATTTAGTAAGCACTCAATCAATGTTAGGTATTAGGATTTTGTTTTTGTTTTTGTTTTTTTTTTTAGGTTTTTAAGTTTAAGAGATTTATAGTGCAGTCAAAATGCACAGCCCTAGGCAGTACCATTTACATTATGATAATTTCATTCTCTAGCACACAATACTATAAAATTTTGATGGTATTCTCAGGGTTGTACAATGCAGTAATCTTAATGAATTTTTAAAGAACTAAATGGATTTTATCTTGAGGAAAGTGGCATCTTACCACACACTTAGCATTGTAGACAAGCTTGTACTTCACATGTTTTCCCTTTGATCTACCTAAAGATCTATTACAGATTTCTACTGAATCTATACCTAAATAAATAATTAATCACTTCGATCCTCTTAATTTTAACTGTAAGAAAGGAACAAATAATTATTCATAGTCTCTGGCATAAAATTGCTTGGATCTAAAAAGATGGAAATGAGTTAACCCTGGGTATTTGTAGATGCAATATTTTAATTTTAGACCACATTTTCCCAAGTAAATTTCTGGAAATTTCTAAACCAAAAGATTTTTAAAGAGTGTTTAGGGAAATAAAAGACACAATGTGATGGTATGGTCAAATTATTTGAAAATATTTTGGGTTAAACAAATCAAAACAGCTCTCGATATTGTAGAATTTCTTAGATCCCTTATTCTCAGATGTGTTTTAAAGCTCTAAAAGGATATGTATCATCTTTATTTCTCAAGTGCTTTAGTCTAATGATCAACTTTCCTATTTATCTTACTCTATACAGATATTTTTAAAGTAAAAATAGTTTATTTCAATAGATTTTTTAGAATATTTACAACAGATTCTTATGACATGTAACCATTTATATATTTCTGCCAAACCAGAAATTTGACTCAACTGCAAGTCTTAAAAATAGGAGCAAGTTTCTTTCCTAACCAGTAAACAAGCCTACTCATTCACATGCCCATTGCCTCATTAAAAGGTTTGTAGTTCTTACCTTACTATAACATAAATAGTAAGCATTATAAATTGATATGGAAACTCATTTCTTCATAAATAAAATATAACTATAAAATACAAAGCAACCACTAATGCTGTTTTTATGAATGAAAACAAGGCAAGGACATGTAAGAAGGATGGGTTTTAAGATTAACAAATATGTTTTAGAGGTATTTGAAGATTAGAGATTCAGGTCGGTCTTGGTCTATTAGAACTACGATGTATATTTAAGGAACTTCTCTGAACAATACATAGTTTCAGGTGAATTGTACATGAGTTATTGAGCAACTATTTTATTCTCTGGGGGCAATAATTCTTCCATTAATCTCAAATTGTCAGGAAAGAAAGTGATAATAACTACCTGTGGGATGCAACATTTAGAATAAAAAAATATATTACATGTGCCCTAAGCCTGCCTTCTCACATGTCAATTACTGTAATATTGTCTTGAATACTGTTACAAAGTATATCTTTTCATGTTTATGAATCAATAAATGGTAATGCACAAAAGTATTGCCAGTTGCTGACCAAGAGAAGGTTCTTAGTGTTGTGGTCTTTTATTTCATCCATCTATTTAAAAGTAAATTTCAAAAAATGCACTAAAATATTTTGTTTGTATTTTCGATTTATTATTTTTAATTAAATTTTTAATTTTGAGATAATTCTAAATTCACATGCAATTATAAGAAATAACAGAGAGAGATTTCATGTGCCCTTTATTCAGTTTCCCCTAATGGTAGCACCTGAAAAACTTGAATACAATATTATAGCCAAGATATTGTCATTGAAAGAGTCAAGAAACAGGACATTTCCATATTGAACTAGCCTTGCATTTTCGGAATAAATTTCACGTAGTTTATAATAGAATTCTTTTTATATACTGTTAAATTTTATTTGTTAATATTTTATTAAGGATTTTTATATCTATAAGCATAAAGGCTATTGGTCTGTAGTTTTCTTTCTTTCTTTTTTGAATACTATTTTCTTGTTATCTTTTTGTTATTGATTTCTAGTTTTATTCTGTTTCATTATGGTTGGAGATGATTTCAATTATTTTAAATTTGCTGAGGTTTGTTTTATGTTCAAGGTAGGATATGGTCTACCTTAATACACATTTTGTGGGCACTCAAAATAATGTTTATTCTTCTGTTGTGTGAAGTGTTTTATAAATATTGATTAGATCCTTTTGATTAATGGTGTTGTTGAGTTCTTCTATATCCTTGAAAATTTTCTGTCAAGTCCAATCAATTGTTGAGAAAGGGATATTAAAGTCTCCAACTATAATTGTGAATTTGTCTGTTTTTCCTTTTAGTTCTATTAGCTTTTGCTTCATATATTTTGGAGCTCCTTTAGTGCATACATGTTTAGGATTGCTATGTCTTCTTGTTGGAATGATTCATTTATTATTATCAGTGTCATTGTCGAATGATTGTCTTTTTTCACTAAAGTATGAGATTTTCTTGGTATGATGAGTATTTTAGCTTGAAACTTGAATGTTTTGGCATTATGTTATTAGACTCTGGATCTTATTAAATCTTCTGTTTTAATTGGTTTTCTCTTACTCAACTCCAGCAAGGGAAGGGAAAACAAACATTGCCTCATTACTGCTAGGTGGGGAGAGAAATCCAGGTTCCCTACTTGACCTGACTCTCCACTAGTCCTCTGTATTGTCCTGGCTATGCGGCAATATTGTCTTTTGGCTAGAGGGAGGTTTTGTTGCTGTTGTGCTATTGTTTGTTTGTTTTATTTGTTCTTGTCTGCATCTTTTGCTCTTCCTAGTTTTTTTTCTGTTTCTCCAGCTCCAAATCTTGAATATATGAGGCAAAAAACAAACCAATGCAAAGAAACAAACAAAAGAAGAGGGACTCACCACCATATTGAGAGATTCCAGCTAGTCTGCCTTATCTTCATCATTCACATTATTTTGTTTGCTTTGTATACAATGTCTAGAGATTTTAGTTGTACTGAGAAAGGAGAATAATGGAAAGTGTACCTATTCCACTTTCCCACAAGTGGAAGTCTGTATGTTTTTTATTAGTTTATTGACTATGATTATTCTTTATTTTTGGCTATCTACAAAATTCCATTGTTTTCACACAAAGATTTCTTCCAAGAAACCCACACAGAGTAGAATGACTAACACTAGGCCATATAACAGGCAAGATTAGGCATCTATGAGAGACCTAAGTTCTGCTAAGGCAACCTAGAGGAGCCAGAATGGGGCACACTTATATAATATTTTTGCTGCATTCTGAAGTATGATGGTTATCTAGAGGAAAAGTGCTTGTGTGCCATTGTTTGTATTGATAGATGAAATACTGATTTTTTTTTTTTTTTATGGAATGCCATTTTACTTGAATGTAAAATTAAGAGATAAACTATGGTTAGTCAGACTTAGACATTTGACAGACATTTTCTTGAAAGTGAACAAAATAAAGTAAGAGTTGTAAATAGATACTGAAACCAAACTATTTTAGATCATTTAGTGTAGAAGACTACAAAGAAGTACTACATGTACATGGGACATAGTTAATTTTTTTTTGGTATCCTGAAATCGCTCATATTTGCTAAAAGAATAAATGTGTATAAATAGAATTTCGTTTTTTCTTTGCAGTGTTTACTGCTGATAAGTGGTGACATTTTTCCCCAAGATTTGTCCCAAGGAAATAAAGTCCCCAGATGTCTAATGCCTGACTTATACTTGGAAAATGTGCATTATTATTTTGTTCCTTAAGGATCTTCTAGAACCTTTAGCAAATACCCATTTTCTATGCAGCAGTGAACTCAAATGATGACATATTAAATGAAAGTTGTCTATTATGAATAAATACACATCATGAGGACTAATAACCTATGCTAAATTTTAAGAAAAGTTGGGATGACTATTGAAGATTACAGAGAAGATGAAGTTGGGGAAAATGGAGACATTTCTTGTGTGTATAGAAGGAGCTAGTCATATGCACATCTTCACAATACTTTAAACATCTAATTATTAAATAAGCTTTTAATATTAGGGAGAAGATGCTCATAATGTTAGAATTGATGCTTAAATATAGTGCTATATGCCTTCAAAGTCAGTGTTACAATGCACTTTAAAGGGCTCTTCCCCAATCGGGGAAGTTCTTCTCTCTTTCTCTCCTCAGTGTAGCTTCTTCCTAAGATGGTGTTTGCCAGCATCTTTTAATGCATAGCGAAGATGGCATGTGCTTAAATAAATTAATTTTCTCAATATTTACAATTGGCAAGAACAATTTATGTCCCAGTACAACTAGTAGAAGAAGGAGGAAACAGAGGAGTCATTTAACACTGTATAAATATGTGGGGATTGAGATTCCATTTTTTTAAATGAATATTGCTTATGCTATATCATCATCACCTTTGTTGTTAAAAGTCTCCCGAATATCAAACAATAATACCACCAAACTTTAAACAATTCTATTTTTAAGTTTATTTTTCTGAAAGAAATATAAAACTACCACCAATATGTCTGAACAGTGTCTCTGGGTCTAAAGAAATCTGTCTTTGCAAAAATCAAAATGACCCTTAATATTTAGTCATAGTTTCTAGCTGATTATCACTGCATTCTGACTAGATTCTTTCTAATGACCATATGAAATGAATATATTCTGGTCTTGCTACACTTCTGCTTTGGGAAACAAGACACTGATTAAGAATTTAACAGGAATTTGTGTATACAGAAATTATAATTCACTTTTTTTAAAAACCTAGTACATAAGTATTAACTCTTATCCAAGAGCAGCTTCTGCCCTAGATATATATCCACAAAGTCTTCTCCATAATATAGCAGTTCCTATTTTATTTCAGGCTTTTAAAAAAGGTAATGTTTCTCATGATTAAAGAGCCACATTCAAAGTAAACCAACTTGGAAAGTAATACACAGGACACTTGTTTGATTTCCCTACATGTTATAAGACAGGTCCTACCTATTTGCCCTGAGAACTTGGAGTAAAGAGAAAAAGGTTATCCTTTGAGTCAAATAAGTTGAATCAGCTCATTCAACTGGAAAGAGATAGTCACCTAAAACTCATTGGAATAACTTCTTCATTAAAGATGGTGCTTTAGCTTAATCAGTTAATATTAAATAACATAAGACTGTTATAAGGAAAAAAATAACATGTAAGAAAATAGAATGTCAAGTACATGAAAATTTTTATTGTTGTTATGATTAGGATTATGACCTGGTCAGAAATATCAACAAGGTTGCTAGGGTAGTAATTCTGGGGAGTTAAGTAACCTAGGCTCGGAAAGGTTTTCCAGATCTGAGTGAATTCTCTGTCAAAACCCTCCACCTCTGTTTTGAATCAGTGTTTACAAAATCTATACTAAGCTATTCAACTTTCTGAATCCCTCAGAACTGGAAAAGATGTGTAGGAGAGGACTTGAGCGTACCCATTACTGGAATATCCCATCCTATTCAAATAATTCTAGTTTACACATTCAATATCAATCAAATTTATTTCCCGAGTCTGTGATTATTTCTGGATGTCCTAAGAAAATCCACTTCTAAGTCAGGGATATTGAAAAATAGGTCATCTTTGAGACTTAATTGTGATTGGCTGCTGGCCTTTTTCTTCAGATATGCACACTGTTACCTTAAAATTGTATTCAAAATTTCAAAACTTCCCTTATCTTGTATTAAAGCTCAGAACTCATTTACCACTTTCTAGACTGTTCCTCAAGAAATCCTAGCAAATGAAGAGGTAAGATACTTTCCAGTGATGTGTTTGACAGTCATAATAAATTAGAAAGCATTGAAGGGCTGGCTGCAGGGAAAATGTTCTAGAGAATCATAATAGCAGTTTTTGTTTGTTTGTTTTTGTTCTATTTGTTTTGTTTTAGAAAAGCTGCTATATGAAGACAAACTATATTTTTTATGTTATGTAGCTTAACAGGACAAAACAAGGACCAATTATTAGAAACCAATGGTAGATATTTCAGAATCATCCTCAATGTGTTGCTCACCTTTCTGTCTCTTAATCAGTCACCAAAAGCTTCTGGTTCTCTATACTCTAGTATACAAGAGTTTCTATATGCTAACCAGTTCATCTTCATCCCCTTCTCCCTCATTATTCATCATCCCCCCATTAGTTCATTGATTAAGCTTTCTGTATTCTGCTAAGGCCACTAGCTTCATATCTTTCTGAAATATAGATAGACTCATATCAACTTCCTGCTTCAAAACCCCTCATAACTCTAATTGTCTATAGCTGTGCTTCATAAGATATGTAGAAATATTCTTGAAGAAATGAACATTTTATCATGATTTTTAAGCATTAGGTTTTCAAATATCTATGTATTTTAGAGGGAGGATATGAAAAACATTGACATAGAACAAACTTAAGTCTCTTAATTCCATAGAGATCTGTGAACATGTCCTTAGGGGCTTATAGCTTCTTTTCCTCCAGAAAATAGTGAGAAATACCAAACTCTTTACACCTCTTGTTATTTCCCACTACAGACTTAATATTCTAGCCAGATACTTTCCCTTTTGTACAACAGGAGCTGCCTTTGCTCCTGTCTCCTTGTTTTGGGGAATTCTCCCAAAAAAACGATTTACCTCCAGAAATACTATCTATATCTGGGTTATTTTGAGAACTTTTCCATCCTTCCCTCTTCCTAGCTTTTCACTACAACTAGCCCATCATAATCAAATTTTTCAGAACCCAGTCTATACTTGGTTTTTAAGTGAATTGTCAGGAAAATTAATGATTGATAACTAATTGTCAATAGCTAATCCCAGTTTAACATATTAATAGCTGCTATTTATTGAAGAAATGTTATAAATTCCTTACGTGTAGGATATCACTTAATCCTTACATAAACCCAATCAATTATTATTTTTGTCTGCATTTTATAGATGATAAAACTAAGGCCCAGAGTAAAATAACTTACTTAAGGTAACATGAAGTGGTGGTGTTTGAATCAAATTCCAGTAAGTTTGACTGTCTTTAATCATTTTTCTAAACTACCAGGTCTCCCGTACCCTTCAATATGTATACCAGAGCCAATTTGCATTAGCACTATTACAAATTGTGAAATACAAGATACCATGGGTACTCAGAGATTTGCACATGAGAAGATTCTCTGAATCTAATAGCCTACACTCCACGGGGACCAAATATTTAGCCTAATCAGAAAATTGCCTTTTATAATGCATACTTATTTTTCTTTGCCTTATATAAAAACATGAATCTCTTTTACACAATTAACAAATTATGTATCTTCAATATTTATTGCAGCATTTAAATCTAAGAGGAAAGCTGAGGATACATAATTAACTTTAGTAGATGAAAACACAAAAACTCTCCCATGCCAGGACCGGCTGTGAGAATTTGTTCAATGTGCTGTACATTGCAAACTCACAAGGCCCAAAATAAAAAAGGGTGCCAATAACTGTGAGGTTCAATACAAACCAACCTTTCAATTCCACCTGCATTTATTGAGAGAGCAGGGTGCAATGATTTCCTTTGGTTTTGCTTCTCCAGTTCTGTCTTCCTTGCAGTTGTAGTCGCTTGAGCACTCCTTATGGGCCAAGACATCTCCCACCTCCACCCTATCTGAGTTTTAAGATAAAATGTGTTGGAAGGGGGTAAGGAGGTGGGTGGAAAAGGCAAAGAGATTAAGAAGTACAAATTGGTAGTTACAAAATAGTCCTAGGGATGTGAAGTACAACATAGGAAATATAGTTGATAATATTGTAATAACTGTGTATGGTGTCAGGTGGGTAATAGACTTATCAGGAGGATCAATTCATAGGTTATATAAATGTCTAATCACTATGCTGTACACCTGAAACTAATGTAAGATATTACTGAATGTTGACTCTAATTGAAAAATGAAAATGAGAAAAAATAAAATTAAAGGCAAAAAAATTAAATATATCTCTCCAACAAGCAAAACTTGGACTCCCAAATCTTTGTCTTCAAATATTCTTCCCCACTGAAAGGAACCAATGTTTCTTGGAGATACAGCTATTTCTAGGCCTCAGGCAATGTAGGTTTAAGATGACCGTTGAATATTTTCTTATACCAGAAAGAAAAAAAGTGCTAAAAAAATGATGGGAATACAAAACAGACATAAGAACCAGCTTGAAGTTGTGCCCATGGGTGAAATCTGGGGCCGTTTTAGCACCAGGCTAACTACGTACCTTAATTAATTATATGGCATTAAAAAAAATGGTATGGATGGATGGTGATAGATACATAGATGATGATGATTGATAGATAGATAGATAGATAGATAGATAGATAGATAGATAGATAATAGGAAAAGAAGGAGAGGGAGAGAGAGAGAAGGAAAAGAGAAGGAGAGAAGAAGGAGCAGGAGGAGGAAGAAGGAAAAGAGAAAGAGAGAAGAAGGAGCAGGAGGAGGAAGAAGAAGAGAGGGAGGCAGGGAAGAAGGCAGGAAGGAAAAAGGAGGGAGGGAGGAAGGAAAGAAAGGAAGGAAGACAGGAAGAAAGGCAGATAGGCAGGTGGACAGGCAGGTAGGTGGGCTCTTGCTAACAGTAGAATCCTGAGCACTGGCTAATGTAAAGGGAGTGCTAAAGTTGGGAAGTCATCATTTTGTAACCATCAAAGGATGGTAACTACAGGAGACAACTATGATGAGAAGCAAGATGTTTGCATAGTCTTAAAAAATGTCTCCATGTAGTCAATTTATTAGTTGAAATAGGGTGTGTGGGGGAGTAATTATACAGTAGGGAAATTGGACCACGCCTGGAGCAGGTGATCAAATTAATATCACCAGTGTGAGACAGATGGTCATCATGTGCCTCCAGATGTGATACTCTCTTAGAAAGAGAAACAATCACTTATGTATAATTCTGGCTAAGAATACATTATCTGAATCCAATCAAATTCTGTTTGAATTTGTCTGATAAAATTTGTCAGAAAAATTTTATTTTAAAGTAGGGGGAGAGACTGTATTCCCCCAAAATGTTAATCTCATTAAAAGAAAAAAGGCTGTGGAAATATTTTAGACTTAAGAAGGCTAATGATACATGACAGCTAAATGCTACCTGACCCTAGACTTGAATACTATAAAAAATATTATTAAGTCTATTAAAAAATTGAAATATAAACATTAAATTAGAATAGGCATTATATCAATATAGAATTTACTGAACTTGATAACTATTCTGTGGTTATGTAAGAAAAATTCCTGTTCTAAGAAAAAACACACTGAAATGTCCAGGGTAAAGAACTCTGATCTATGCAATTTATCAACAACAACAACAACAACAACAACAACAACAACAAAAAGTTTCAGATTAGGAGACAGAGAAAGAAGGCCAATAAGATCAAATGTAAACAGCAAGTGAATCTGGGTAAAGGGTATGTGTGATTTTGTACTGTTTTTATTGTTGCTATTTTTCTGTAAAGTCAATAGTATTTCTGAAATAAATGTTTAAAGAAAAGAGTAAAAAAATGTGTCCCTGGTCAGGAAAAGCCTTTGTTAGATCAGATCATTGTTTTCTAACATTTTTCCACTAGCACATTGGCTTCATATAACAAATATAGATAAGCTAAATGGTGGTTTAGGTGCAATTTGAAATACTTTAGATATTATTTATTTATTCAATTATCAATAGTCACTGAATACTTGTTATGTGCCAGATAATGTGCTATATGATATGCTTTTTCTCTCCTTAAGAAAGCATTACTAGACTGTTTGAGAATAAATTATTGGGGGAAAAATCAAGAAAATAATTCACAAACAATTTATTAGTGGTAGCAAGTTATTTGCAATAACCTGATGTTCTCTACTCATCTCTGTGCATTCGAAACTCATTTGAAAGCCACTGACTGAGTTGACACAGCTCAAGTCACTTTATTTACTTGAGTCCCAGAGAAGTAAGGCTCCCGTAGCTTATTCCTGTGACCCACCCATGTTTCCTAATAACAAAGTTCATGCTTTCTCACTGCTGTA
This sequence comes from Rousettus aegyptiacus, assembly GCF_014176215.1. Classification (NCBI taxonomy): domain Eukaryota; kingdom Metazoa; phylum Chordata; class Mammalia; order Chiroptera; family Pteropodidae; genus Rousettus; species Rousettus aegyptiacus. The sequence continues at coordinate 64,674,106 of NW_023416308.1, forward strand.
AAATCTGCCTTAAAAACCTGTAAAGTACTCCAGTTCCTTTAAGTATAGAGTTCTACTTTGTAATGTCATTAAGTCAGAATTTGGAGTGCTGTTAAACCCTAATCAGTCCACCAGTACACCCAATCCTCCCAGATGGTGACTGTCAATTTGCATATGTGCCTTTGTCTTATAATATAGCTTGTAATATCTGAGACTCCTGGGCACCATTCATTGCCTTCTTATCTGATATTACTGAAGGATCAGCTTGATATTGTTCACGTTCAGGAAACTCTCAGCCCACTCTGGGTGATCAGAGTACAATGACAAGACTATGAGGTTTTGGTACTTGACAAATCTAGGAACAGATTTAGCTCCGCTATTTACCAAATGAGCAGCGATAGGTAGCCAAATGACTTAATGTCTCTGACACTGTTTCCTCTCTTTAAACTGGAAATAAGGATGCCATTTTCCTCAGATGCTGATTGTAATAATTAAGTGAGATAGTGCTATGCAAAATGTTTGGCACAGTGCCTTGCACATAGTGATTACTCATAAAATGTTAATTATTCATATTACTTTAGGGAGATAAACATACTTCTTATTTTAATAGTTGGTACCAGAATTTCTCTATAGGGTGATATTTTCCTTGGTTAAACTGCTTCTAAGGGAGAGTAAAACTTTTAGATTATGAATTAGAAGGATATAGAGAAATGAAAGAAACAGTGAAACTACTCTACACAGTTGAGCAACAGGGCTAAAGGATAAAACAGCAATCAAAATGACAACTCCTCTCACCCCCCTCCCCGCTCCCCCCCCCAAAAAAGTTAAAGAGAAATAAGGAAAGAGAGAAAGCTTTTTCTACATGGTAAGGACAAAAGAGGTTTTAGGATGTGGAAATTTTGAACTGTCAGTTTGCTACAAATTTTGAATTATTGGTTTGCTACAAATTGGCACTTCAGTTCAATCTGTGACATGAGTTAAGTTCTTGTTTTTTGTTTGTTTGTTTTATCTGTAGGTTTGTTTCCATAACGCAAATTGGAAAGCTTCATGACTGAGATAGCACTGAGCAGAGAAGAGTGAACAGGCGCTAAAGGCAAGATGCAAGTAAGATTGAAAGCAGAAGTAAGTAAGACCTAAAAGAGACTATGGAAAAGAATCTCTGATGAAGCACAGAATCTTAAAAGATGGTGGGGAATTAACTTCACATGCAGGATTTATCCTTGTTAAGACAATGGATTGCCTCAAAGAGCTTAGTGTTCAGAATAATTTAAACTAGATAAAATACTAAAATTTAGAAAAGTAGATAGGACTACAGTTCTATACTTATAATTCCAAAATGTAAAAAGGTCTGAAAATATATTATTTTGTTTGGCATACCCTTTTAGTGGAAAAACTTGACTTTATTAGCCATTAGACTATCTGTTGTATCTAATTATTGCCATAGTAGATATATTCATACATTTTGTTGAAGTTATTAATATGTTGGATTATGATAAGCTGCCCAGACTCTGCTAGGGTTATTGGCCATCTCTATATATGTATATACACCACATGTCTTTACTCAGAAAATTCTGAATTGTCAAACACTTCTGGGCTTAGAGTTTTTGGTTAAGAGATTTGTAAACATAAATTACGAAAAGAAGAAATTTCAAATGAGTGAAAAAGGATTACCTTCCAGTGTATTTCTAAAGCTGAAGTTAGCAGTTTTATCCATGGAACCCGATTCATACTGGGCCAAACTCAGGCAAAATTCCACATCAGCTGAAGAGGGGAGCCTTGGGGTCCTGGCTTTGTCGTGGTTTCCGGGATTACGTAGTAATGGTCCCTCTGGAGTTCCATTGCATAAAGCCTGACGGCTGTTGTACTCCTCCGACTGGCTGCAGATGATCTGCACAAAACACCTCCATGTTAAAGTAGTTGTTGCCACCTCTTAGTCAAAGGGGGAAGGTAAAAAGGTTGATATTCCTGATCGTCACATTTGGATTTGTCATCATCAGGAGATCAATAATTTAAATTGCTGAAGGAAGCAGTTTTCTGAGGGTTGCAGAATATACCATGAAAGTTAAATTCTAGAACAGTGTTGTAAGTCTTGCATCTACCACCAGAAAAAACAAACAAACAAACCACAAATTCCCTAGGCCTCCTCTATAAAATAGGGATACTTCATATAATTTTTGTCAAATAGTTTTTGATGAGAAAATTAATTTGACAAACATTTGGTAAATATCTATTGTGTGACTTCACTGGTTCTATGCCCTGGCCCAGGGTTTAGGTCTGTGTCCTTTTCTTTTACCTTTTTTTATATCTTCTCCTTTGGCTATAACAACCAGTTTCATGACTTAAATGTTAACTACATGATAAAAACTCCCACATTCCTATCTCTAGTCCAAAACCAACCCTCCAAACTCTTAAACTTGAATATCCACCTCCAACTTCATTTTTTAATATCTTTTATGCATATTAAATATATAAAATTTTAAAATTCCTAAATCTATTCCTTTTTTTATTTCCTATCATAACAACCATCCTGCAGCTCAAACCAGAAGCTCATGGATCATTATGTTTAAGCTAGAAACTGGAGAGTTATCACTTGCATTTTATTTTCCTTTCTTTTTCACATTGAAAACATCAGCTAATATTGTCAATTCTACTTCCAGAGAATATCTTGAATCTGACAACCGTTCTCCATTTGCTTACAAATTATGTCATTCTACTGCTAAATTCAGACTGTCTACTCCTCTAGGCATTGTGTGTACTTCTCCATCCTATGCCTTTGTTCATGTCTAAGAATGTCCACTCCTTGCAATGTATCTGATATTCTACCTAGTTTTCAAAGCTAATATTTTGGGAAAAAACAGACACCGTAGACTCTGACTTAAAAAGTAATTCAAAAGGATATAACTCTAAATATGAAGTATTAGGGACCTTTATTGAATTATTTTACTTCTAGTTTCCTTTATAAGTAGGTGGAACAGTAAACTGTGATTAAAAAAAAAAAACGACTAAGTCAAAAGGAGCTCTTTCAATAAGTATGAAATAAAAAATTATAAGTGGTTAATAATATCATATTGTAATCTAATTAGCAAAATTAATTCTTTATCTTAAAATCATCGATGCCTTAGATTCAATGAGAAGAAGTAACTGGTAGCAAGATATCAATCCTAAACCATCATATAAGTGCAGGAGAACCCACCCTGCCATGCCTCAACATGTTCCTCAATCCTTTTACTCATTCATAATTGAGAGCTAGAACAGTTAGGTGGTTTTCTAAGGTCATAAGATGTTTACAACCAGAACTAGAAAATTAATACACAGTCTTCCTGATTCCAAAGCTATATCTACTACATTTATTGTTGCCTATAAATGGCTTAGGAATGGTCGAATAAAGCTAATCTAATTTTTGCATTGAATGTAATATATTGAATTTCTAGCTAATCTTTATTGATTAGCTAGATATCACAGTAGGTACATAGATGAAATCATTTTCATTCCTGTTTGAATAACATCTCAGGATATTTTCAGAAGATTCTGCAGCCTGAAAGACTCCTACAGCAGATTTGGTTAAATTAGAGAGATTTGAATGGAACTATTTTTGATGAAATGCCAACTGCCAAGTGACTCAGTTTTCAGATGACTGGATGCATTAGTAAAAAGGAGGAAATCTACCCTTGTTCCAGAAATAATTTGAAAAACTTAATCCCAAAGCATTGTCTTTATATTTTATGTAGAAGGGGATGCAGGGTAGGAGAGACATTGTTAGTACTAATGTTATAATCATGTAGATCGCAGTCAGAAAGACATGATTCCCAATATTGCCTCTTTTTTAGCTACGAGGTATTGAGCAAATTATTTCATCTCTATGAGCATCAAGGGTTTTCATTTGTAAATGGTAAATATGGCAATTTTTTATGAAGAATTAAATAATCTAACATACGTAAAGCACTTAGCATATCAGTACCAGGTTTGGGGTATTTAAAAATAACAACTTTTATAATTATTATTGAATACAATACCAATGGGCAAGCCACCAAATTGTTTTTAACTCTGACTCTATCATAATGGTTGAATATTAATTCTTAAAATAACCAACATCAATATATCATAAAGATATATTATAATAATAATTTTCCTACATGGAACTCAAAGAATATGTCAGATACTAAACTAGGCATTTTACATGAACAGGTTTCACTGAATCCATTCACAATAATGGTTTATAGTATATTATTCTAATTTTAGAGAAAAAAGGTCTCAGAATAAATAAGTAACTTGTCCAGGATCTTGCAGCTAAGTAAGTTATAAAAGTCTACTGAAACTCATATTTAGGTGACTCAAAAGATCTTACCTTTTCTACTACAATATTCTGCTTTCTGTTTCATTTAATCATTCCATTAACATAAAATAAGCACATATGATAATTGTGCTCCATTGTTCTGGTTGTTGAGAAAAACCAAAGATCAAAGAGTCTAAATAACTTGTCCAATACTATCTGGTAAGTGGCAGAGATCTTCTGACAAGGAATTTCTTCTTTTTTCTATTTCAACACAGGTGATTTATAATATATGATGAGGGGGAAAAATATCAAGTGTCCCAAGTCAAATGAAAAAAGGGAGATAGAAAGAACAGATGTGTTACTGGAGAAGGTGAATCTAGACAGTGCTTTCTTAAAGAAATAGCAGTAAACTGCCAGTTATTAACAGCTTTCAAGAGCGAAGATTTTATTATGGCATTAGAGGTTTTATCTTAAAAAAAAAAAAACAACCCTAAACCATATGACATTCCACAGAATCTTTTTCATAAAGAAAGAAGAGAAGCTGTTATTCCACTGAGCTGTTGCTATGGTTACCTAAAACCCATGACTCTCTGATGAAATGTGACTTTTTTTTCTTCCCACTGTTTGCTTCCATGTGATGTGCTTTTCACCTGATGAGTGAATTCTCCGGCCACATTTCACTCGTGTCTATAATCTGGGAAATGTCTTTTCTCTTTATTTTGATCCATCATGACAGCTACTCCTGATCTACTTTTCTTTTTCATGGCTAGCTTATCTGCTACTTACATAATATTGGATCTAATTGTGTTGAGCCTAGGTATTTGTACTTTGATGTTGTGAAGCACCACCCCTCCATCTCCAAAAATAATGGACTGATTAATAGACATGCTTCTACTTGAACTCTTGGCACTAACCAAATAAATGACAAATGTACAAAAAACATGTGAATCATGAATGTAAGCTTTCTAAAAAAAAACTAACATTATCTCATTTAAATATATATTATTTTAATGAAAACCCTACCAGTAAATATTATTAATCATACTTAAATAACATTCAGATTCATTGTAACTCACTTGATCTTTTTTATCATATGCTCTCTTTTTAGTGTGTGTACTCAACACACACACATACATATGGAATCCCAGAGAGGACTAGACAAAATGTTTTATTCTAGACTTTGAGTAAATTGCTGTTTATTTTGGCATTGTGGCCTTGGGGATTTAATATTATAAGGAAACACAGGATAACATTCTAGAAATCCAGGCACACAGAGTTTAATTTTTAATGAATACTAGCATGAGAGGTAATGTTTTTATGGTTTTTAATTTTCTTCAATTTGATGTACATTTATAAAGATCATTTTATGTATATATCATGATTCTGGGCTTTGTGGATATAAAAATAAATGAGAAATGGTCTTTACATTACTGCAGCTGACAGTCTGGTAGGCAAAGATAGGTTTGAAACAATTACATGTACTAGAGAATTATAGGTACTATAATATAGATCTGTACAAAGAGTAATGATAGAACAAAGGGGCAAGGGTCAATTCTACTCAAGTAAGGGATGTATCAGTAAAAGTAGAATGGAATATTTACATTATAACATGAATGGAAAGAACTACATCAATATTTCTACCCCAAATGTCTGTGCAATTGAATTTTAAGTGAATCAAAGTGACTTCAAGTCAATTTTACATCCACAAATTATTGTCTTATTTGATCCTTCCTAAGCTTAAATTGCTTCTTATACATAGGTAACAGTTGGCTTGAAATAGCAATGGAGTAAGAGGCAATGGGTCTTAGTTCTCAACTGTGTGACCTTGGACAAATCATCCTACTTTTTAGTCTTCTTTGTCTTCTTTTTTAAAATGTGGATACCACACTACATGCAATTCAAGATCTCTTAGGCTCAGAGTTCATAAATGTTATGAATCTCTAAAACTTCTATTTTTGTGTCAAGTAAAAATATCTAAAATCAAGGGGGAAAAAATGGAAGTTTTGTATTAAAAGGCAATCAGTCTAGCTAATTTAGAAGTTATAAATAAATTCACTGAATATGGAAGCTTTGTGTTCTCATCTCACACAAAAAAAGTCTAGTTTTTGATTCGAGTGTTCAATTCAGACACAAGCATTTAAACCAGTGGTGTGTTTATTAGAGAACCTGAGTTTGTAAAGTAAAAGAGACACCAAAACAATTTCATATTAATTAAATCAGTAATTCTCAGTGCTGGTTGCACATTGGAATCATATGAGAAGTTTTTAAAAATGTAGATGCCTGGACTTCACAGTGGACAATCCAAATATGATTTTCCAGCAGAACTCATGTAATTTCTTTCTGTTTTTTTTTTAAAGCTCCCTAAATGATTTAGGTGCCAAGAATTACTGAATTAAATCAATATAAACAACTGATATTATTTTTTAAAGGGCTATAACCAGAGAAGCTGTGTAAAGGAATGGAAACAGCCAGAGTTGGATTTGACTCTCAAATCACTTCACACAGTGACACCACTCACAGTAGGTGGACACAAATGTTCATTCATTTCACCTTCTTTATTTAAGCTATTGTTTGCTTGTCCCCTTCCCCCCATGGTCTTTGTCCATTCTATTTCTTAATTTATTTATCTATCATCTATCTATTATCTATCAATCTATCTATCTATCTATCTATCTATCTATCAATCTATCTATTTATGGCAACCTTTGGTTGACCTCCAATATTGCAAGGACCCTGTCTACTTACAGTCTTTTATTTTTTATTATTTATGCCTAAAGCACCTGGTCTTCCTAGGTGGTCTCCCATCCAAGTACTAACCAGGCCTGACCCCGCTTAGCTTCTGAGATCAGAGGGGATTGGGCTTGTTCAGGGTGGCATGGCCACAGACTCCTAATTTTATTTCTAACACCAGTTACTACATAGTAGTTTAATCATAGAACAATATTGAACCTAATATTTTAACAGTTTCAGTAGTGTTTATCTACTAGACCCAAACATTTTATTTAGAAATAAAATTAGCCACAATCATAAAGAAAAAAAGGAAGAATTTTTCACTCAATAAATTTTTTAACAACAAATTATTAAAAAACAATTACCAACATAATTTTGGGTATTATCAAGTAGCATCCATCTCACATAATTAAATGTCAATTCATATCTATCTATTAAGCTTTAGTGTGGATGTTATAACTTTTTTGATAATTTAGATAATTCTCTAGCTTTTCTGGGTCAAATGAAATTATATAGTTAAGAAAAGCATTAAAACTGGCTGAAAATCCCACATCCAAGTTTAGCAGTATTTTAAGCAGTAACAGAAATGTGAGAGCTAGATGAGAGTTTTGCACTTTATAGATTAAGGCAGGAGGAGGTCTGAAGGCTTATTGAAATAGATTTTTTTCCAAGTACTTTTTTTTTTTCCGCAGGCTTTCCTGCACAAATGTACTCATTACTCTTGGTAAATAGCTGACATTAGTGACACTAGATATTATACAGTGACCAATTTTCAATGAGCTTCAATAGACTCCATTTGGAAGGTGTGTGAACCTAGTTGTATGGGGGGATGGGAAACATTTACATTTTGAAACTGCAATATGCAAGGTGCAAATGTGATTTTTCCCATCTTATTTAAATATCGGGCTCAGTTTCATAAAGCACTGATAGTCAAAACTGCTGTATTAGAAATGTTTGGATTGCAAGTAGAATAGAATCCCTTCTTTGTTACGATATAAAATGATAAATGATTAAAACCATTTCTTTGGTTGTCTTTTGCTCATAATTTAGAGTAAAGAATAAGAATGGGAGAAAGAAAAATTAAATTTCAAAATAGCAATCTTTTATCTTGTTCCTCTCTAAAGTTTGCAATTTGGGAGAAAAGCTAATTTCTTCCACAGCCTGATGAAAAATATGAGACAGAATGGGTCAGATCCTTTGGCTAAAAACATTATAGCAGTGTAGAATGGTCATGAAGCTGAAAAATCTGAAAGCAAATTTTATCTCTGTTACTAATTAGCTTTGTGATCTTGTATAAGTTACCTCACATCTTTACAGTACAGTTTTAAAATCTTTAAGATGTGGAAACTTTAGTAAAAGTATTAAATAAGTTAACGCACAAGAACATTTCAACAGGGCTTCACACATGTTAAATGCTCAATGAATATTAGCTATTTTCATTATTTACCTTTTTGGACTTAGGGTCCTCATATATTTTTTAAAAAGGTTTAATCTAAATAATATTTTCCCCGGTTTTTTGATCATAGTAATCACCATAGACATTTAAGAAATGATGTCTTCTCAGGACCCTCCCCTGAAGGTTCTAATCAATGGTTCTGAAATAAGGCCAAGGATTCGTATTTTTAATCTGTGCTCTGTGTGAATTTCATTGTGAAGAAAATTTCAGAAACCTTGACCTAAGTAATTTATTAATCATCTAAATATTAATTAATTTATTCAACAAATACTTAATGAGCCCTTGCCATTTTCCAATCATCATCCTAGTTGCTGGAGGTTATAGTGATGAATGTAGGAATGTAGTAGAAGATATTAGACAAAAAAAAAAAAAACACGCACAAATATCTATGTAACTACAGTTGTGAAGTATACTCTAAAGGAAAAATACAATGTATATTGATAACTCTTAATAGGGGACCTTTTCTACTCTTGATAGGAGAGAAGGGGAGGGAGGTTTATGAAGATTTGCCTGAAGAAGTGATTGCTAAGTTTTCTTTACGCTGTGATGTGGTGTGGCCAGAATATCTTACCTGCCAAGAGGAGAAGAAGGATGCTGGGCTGAGTAAGTTAGGGTTTGCTGGGTTACGCCCTCCCATGTACTCATCTGTGCAAATGTCACAGTTTTCAGCATCTCGCCAATCCCAGTATGGAATGGTGAAGTTCTCATCCCCTGTCAGCTTCTGGATTTCTTGTTCCCACAGCAACAAGAAAAGTCTATGCCAAGGGAGGAAACCTGGTGCTTCATGAGCAAAATCAATGTCTCTCCAGATTTCAGATCCTCCAAGTAGTGTGTCCCTTGACACATAATAATGTATCCAGACAAAGAGGTCATAAATGTTGATGTCATTAAACATGGGTGTTGATCCATTATTCATTTGGCCATAGGTGCCTGTGGGGATGACATAGTCTGGGCTGGTGGTATGCTTCGCTAGAGTGAGATAGGCAAGAAATTTGTTCTTCTCTGGGATACTCAAATCAAAGATGTTTCTTCTCACTGAGAGTCGCTTCTCTGTGCACTGTGGTCCCCAAAAGCCAAACTTGCAATTTCCACAGTCGAATCCCATGAAGTTGCCAAAGCACCGGCAGGTCCTGTTATAAAAGACAGAGGGCCAAGCCTCTCGGTCATCCACGCCTGTAAAGGGGAATTGAGGTCCAAGTGGTGCGTTGGACAGAACAATGTTCTGACAGGAACCTCTTCCTGAAAGCTGGCCACAGGGACTCCCGTCACCCCTCCATGGTGGGCAGCATTCCTTCTCCATCAGATTCTTGGAGGATGTACAGGCTCTAGGAAAATGGCCAGTGGAGGTCTGGAAACTCCACAGTAGGCAGTACAACACAGACAGAATCATTCTTCCCCTGGTCCGTACAAGGTCTGTTTCAGCTGTGTAATTAATTGAGCCACATACTTCTCTTTCCAGCTACCCCTTCAGTGACTATCACATGTTTTGGCTAAGACCTATGTAATACCACTCCCACCTCCAGCATCAAACACTGTCGGTTTTTATCTTAAGCTTTCATCTTCTGAAAACCACATGACTAGCTTTTCTTTGGAGTTGGCATGTATCCCACCAGTGGGATACGCCTATCTTATAGTGAGAAACACTATTCACTATTAACAGTTTCTTATGGTTACAATAACAATAAATAATATGAATATTAATAATCACAGTGCCTGATTTATATAAACCCAGTTAATTGACTATGAAATTAATGATGATTTTCATTTGAAAATGATAAATAGTGTCAGGAATAGAGTTTCTCTCATTAAGAAAGGTCAGGAAGTATTAGACATTAAATATGTAAGTTATTTGCTTCTGAGACCATAAATAGGTCACAGTATTTGCAAGTGTTGGCTTTGCAAAAAGAGACTCTTTTCAGCCTAAAGATTATTTCTTATTTCTCATTATATTGCAGCTTACTTATTTTGTGCAAAGTATCAGAAGAAAAAAAAATCTTGCTGCTACTTCTCCCTGATTATCTTGATGCATTTGACTGCTTGTTAGCTCTCTAACCACTCATTTTCTAACTATTCCTCAGGATAGGTCACTTTGATAGGTGGGTGGTCTTTATCGTGGGGACTTTTACTAGTTAATATTCCAAAGAAAACTCTTTTTTTGTTGTTGTTTTAAATGCTATACCATCTTGTTTCATCCAGAAGTTCTGGAAATCAGGAATTTATTTGAAATTTGTTTGTGATATGGTCTTGCAAAGGAGTTCTCAATTTAGTGAGTGAATGAATAAGAATATATTTTTCAACAAATATTTATTGATCATATAAATTTCTAAGAATTCTTTATCTGTACAATGAGTTAGGTAAATTAAAATGCATAGATAAAAATATAATTTTACCACTTATGCTAGTTTCCAAATGAGTAGTAGAGGTCATAAGTATATTAGACTTTTAATGGAGAGAACATCTTTGTGAACTGGGGATCCTGGAAAGAATTGCATTGTTTTGGATAATAGTATTCAAATTGTTTTACGGGAGAGCCACTTGAATAAAAACCTAAAGGGTGGTCATAAATTGGAAAAATGAATGAGAATGGAGACACTACTTCCAGCAGAGTAAATGTGGAGATGGGAGCTGTGTTTCAGCTGCAAAATTGGAGTATTGATTTCAGACAGGCTCCCCACACTACAGGAAATAAAACCTGGGACCAATCCCTGGAGGGGCTTAAAGCCGAGTGATTTGAACTAAAGTAAGTTGGAGAGTTAGAGGATGAGAGTAATCAATTCAAAGTTGCCCCTCTGAGACACTCTTCTCTATCTTGCTCCTTCCTCAAAGCTGGGTGGTTCTAGAAACATAAAGAACAAATGAGAAAAGTGAAAAGCACTGAGGAAAGCAGCAGTGTCTGGGCTCTTAACTGTGGGGTTCTAGGGTAGGTCATCACTATGCTGGTGACATTGGAATGCCAGCCTGTCTGCTCTTTTCTCTTCCTGCTGGAGTTTGTCTCATGAAAAAAAAATCAAGGCTCCTCCATACAACTCTCTTTAGACTCAAAACAGCCTTTTTAGTTGGAAGGAGCAGTGTGTGGGTGAAGAGGAAGAGAAGTTTCCATGGAAATGCTGCCTCTAGCTGGGATCAGGAAGTTGTCACATGATCTCTACAAGGAGGCTTAATTTTTTTTCTTCCTCCTTTCAGAGTCACAAAGAGATTAAAACAGGGCTTCTTGTCCTTGGGGAGTCTTGATTCTGTATTACTTTTAACCACATGGGGCCTTTTGTAACTGTTCCATCTACTTGCAGACAGAATTCAACTTCTCCTATTCAATTTAATTAAGAATTTTGCTTTACACTTGCCCCCCCCCCCCATCAGGCTTCTCCATGAATAACTTATAAAGCCTACATCATGCCACTAGGCTTCTGCATCTGACATTTGGAAATCATTGACATGAGCAATGTCATTCAACCGTTGGGGTGTGCTTTTAAGACAGGGTGGTTCCAGGAGGACACTGAAACCTAAACCAAGATGAGGGTTCACATGAGCAATCCTCAAGTGCTTCATCAACAAAGATAATGTATTATTATTAAAAGCATTTTACAAAAGGGTTAAAAACAACATAAATAAATTAAATTTATTGTAATGGAAAATAAACATATAGAACTCTTAGAAAGAAGAAAGGTTTGGAAAATGGGCCTACCATAAAATCAGGTAAACCAGGGTCTCAGAGCCATGGACCAGTATAGGTTCATGGCCTGTTAGGACCTGGACCACACTGTAAGATGGTAGCGGTGTAAGAGCAAGCAAAGCTTTATCTGTATTTGCAGATGCTCCCCAGCGCTAGCATCACTACCTCAGCTCCACCTCAGATCATCAGGCATTAGATTCTCTTAGGAGCACAGGTCCCTGGTGGCAAAGATATTGGGGGTCTCTAATAAACAACTAGTCGACTTTGAATTAGATGAGTCATGCTGGTGAGGTGGAAAATGCTGGGTCACAGATAAATTCAAATTAATTCTTATACAGCTATATTTTGTGTGACTTTGGGCAAAGCACATCATCTCTCTGATTTTAACCTTCCACAGTTATAAAATGGAAGTGATAATGCCTGAGTGGTCTACTTAAAAAGGTGGTTAAAATGATGCTGCTTTTTCATACCTTTAGATAACAAAGTGCATTCACAAACCATCTCCTTGTCTCTTCAAGTTTAAACTATTAATCCCAAACCTGCCCCACCCCCAATCGCAACCCACAGTTTCTGATTTGCTATTTAAAACCAATTGTCTTTTTCTGAGCAGCTCCTGTCGTTCTTAGGTACCCAATGATCTCTGTGATAAAGAGTGAAATTCTGAACATTATCCCTCCCCCAACTAAATTAACATCATTAGCATATCTCTTCTGGTGAACAGAAAAAAATTAACCTAGCGATCATGCTTCAAGTGATATCTTTCTAGGTGGGTGCACCATAATAATGTTTTATGCAAGACAATGGTTGGAAAATGTTTACCTAAATCTATAGAATTCTTCCCTCTCACTTCACTATTTTTCCAGTTACATAAATTACTGAACTAAGTATGGCTTTGTAAAGATTTTTACCTAAACCCAACTTTTGTACCCTCCCTAGAATTCAATAAATCCTATCTATTTTAAGTTAATTTTATATGGCACTTAACATGATGGCCTCTTGACTGTTCTCAAGATTAATTTGCCCCGAAAAATTCTTTTTAATCATCTTATACCCTTATTTCTAGACAAATTCACATTCATCACAGCAAACATTTATTTATATTACCCAGTATAAAGCACTGTAATCAGAAGGAAAAAGGGGAGTGCCTACTTTTAAAGTCAAAATAATACACATTCCATCCTTCACTTAATCAACAAACATTTATTGCATGTTTTAATTTTGCCTGGCAATGTTCATGACCACAGAGAATAACAATTACAAATGAGCCGTGGTCCCTGCTCTAAAGTAGTTCACAGTTTGGCAAGAGATTTAGAGAAATCAAGAGAGAATTACAGGACAGTTTGTTAAATGAATATTGTTAATAATATTGAATGTAGTATCAGTCAGGGTTCTGGCAGGAAAAAGCTGACTTTTTGAGGGAGGGTTAATAAAGGAACTATTTACAACTTTGGGAGCAGGGTTAAATGAAATGAACAAGGGATAATGTATTATCCTGGGCATGAAGGGTAAGGGGAGGGAACAAACACTGGAACACAGAGAAGGTCACTGCATAGACTAAACCAGCTGACAGGAGGATGCAGGCAACTTCTGGCTAAATGGCAAAGAAGGGTCTGGGAACTAAAAGCCTTGACCCTGACTTCACTTTCCTTCTGCCCTCTGATCTCCTGTCTGTGCACTTCTGTGGATAAAGCCGAGCTCAAGCAAGACGCAGGAGCAAGTAGTCTATTATTGTGGTCCTTAATCGTCAGCCTCCTGGAGCCCAGAACAGGGTAGAGAAGGCAAAGAATGGGCCTAGGAAGCCAAAGGAATGGCATCCAACACAATTTCCTACTCTGTGCTTTCTATATATTATTTTTCTTTGTAACAAAACCACATGAAATGGTTATTCTAATTTTGGAGCTAAAGAAAATGAAATTCAGAAAGTTTAAATGATCTATCCAAGGGCATGCAGCTAATAATTCATGGATCCAAAGTTTGCACACATCAGTGTGGCTACACTATCTCTGCTCTTCCACCAGGTGTATTGGGATTTATGTGCAGAGAATTATGGGAACACAGTGATGACATGTAACCCGGACCATCTGTGAAAGGACTTGGGGAGATTAGATTGTCAGGAAAAGGTTCCTGGGGAGAGATGATGCCTGAACTGAACTTTAAAGGAAGAATGGTGTAAGTAAACACAAGAAGGGGAAGAAAGTATAGCCTAGGTAGAGGGAGCAGCAAAATGCAAAGCTGACAAGATGCATTTAAGACTTCAAGCATTGATTATGATCGACAGGTCAGAAGAAATGAGAAAATGCAACTTTTATTCAAGCAATATGAAAAATTGATATAAGAACATTTAGGTGAGTTAAAGGCTGCATGCTATTACCTCACAGTATATAGATATTAGGGCTTATGTGGACAAATCAATAGTATTCTTATAGGTGAAAAGAGGAAAAAGATATATAGAAAAGTTACAAAGAAACAGCATGCTTCCTCATTATTAAAACCCAACTCTCATTGGCCCTCACTTTATCATCCTTGAGGACTAGCCCAACATTTTCTAGAGGTTTTATCATTATAAAATTTATAATTCTTATTACTATACACAGTATAATAATTTTATGCTATGAAAGTGACTGACAGTCCTAAACCCATTATAAATATTGCATATATTTAAAAAGTAAATAATACCAACCAAGTCTATAAGGGGGATAAAAAGATTTCTGGCCTAGAATTTCTATAACAATACATTTTATATAGCTTCGTCCCTATATCACTTAGATTTAAACTCTATTACTTTTGTCAAACATCTCCCATTTATCCAGTGGCCAATAATATAGCCTTTATCTTAGAGTCAATCATGATCAAAGCAAATTCAAACAAGCAAAAATAGGCTTTTATGAAAGAACAAAATTTTGTCTTATACCAGCCATTGACTATATTTCGAGCCTCAGTTTCTCTTTTTGTAAAATAGGGATATTAAAATCAGCTTACAGGATTACCGTGAGAATTAACTTAATGTCTTTAAAACAGGAGGCTTCTATCTCTCAGCCTCTCAAAAATTCCAAACTATTTTCACTTTGTTTTTTATACATCTCTTTTCTGAAGGCCATATCATTACATGACTTAAAAATAACAGGTAAAATGAAAAAATATGGAATTCATATATATTTAATTTGTCCTTTATATTAAGCCATTCTTTAAAAAATGTTAGCCAATGAATATGAAAAAATTATGTAGAATTTTTGGATTATCGACTTTTGTTTTATCTCACATTATCTTAATTTATTCATAGTTGATCTTAGTAATAAATATATCTTTGTGATATTAAGATTCTACATCATATTATTTCTATTTTACATTTCTATTTTCTGTATTAGAGAATCTGGCAGTTTAAGGGATTAAGAAACTTTTTCTTAATCCTCTGAGTACTTCATATCTATAACTAAATTCCTAGAAATGGAACTGCTTATTTTTTCTCATCACTTTACTCCTCAAGGATTTGATATTTGCAAAGCCCTTTGATATGATCAGATGAAAATTCCTATTGTACAGGAAGGTATTTTATATTATATGGTCAAAGCACTGAAACATGGAGAAAACATACGCTTCGTGCCATAGGAAAGCAACTCTGCTGTAGCCTGATCTTTTTGGCCTTATGTTAGCACAGAAGCATCTGGGGATGAGGCGCATGTCCCATATCAATTTATTTTATAAACTAGTTCTGGGGAAAGAGAAATTCTGGAAATATCTGCCCGTTTTCCATAGAAGCAGGAACTTCTACCTACACCACATTATACACAACTTCAGTTAAATTGCATCTTCCCAAAAGCTTGAGTGTAAGACCAACCTGTTTTTCTTCTTTCACCCTGTCAAGAGATGATAGGTTATTACAAACTAGGACTATACAGAGCACTGACAGCTTGCAGATATACTTTCATGCTAACTATATGATCCAGTTTCACTTCGTTGAGTTAAATGATCAAATGCAAAGCCCGAAGGAGTCCATACTATGCAAAGGGTGAGCTAAGGACATTAGGCTATGTCAGAGTGACAGAAGAAAGGGAGCTTTTCTTTGATTTGACAGCCTGGCTGTCCCACAGGATCAGTCTACCTTGTCTATGCTGCTTTTTAGTGGCTTAGAATCTTTCTAGCCAAGAGCTGTGCCAAGAGACTTATTTTCGTAATGAAAGACATTATTTATTTTAGTATCTAAATTAAGAAAAAAGAGAATATGTCAGATATAACCTTTTTGTTATTAGACTATTTGGGATACATGTGATTATTTTCCTTTTTTCTCAGATTATAAATATAATATATATTTATATATTAGAAATGAAGGTAACATGAAGCAACTAATGCAGACTCTCAGCTTGCTTTAAAATAAATTTAAATTCTGAAAAAAATTTAAAAACACAGTAATTGGTAGAAGTCAAAAAAAGAGGAAAGGAAGAGTTTTGTTCAAGAAGTTTGAGAAAAAGAGGAAGCCAAAGAAAGCAGAACCAAAGAAATAAGAAAAAATAGAGATTTTTAAGATGATAAAACAATAAAGAGAACCTTTTTTTTGAGAACTAATTAAATGTTATAGTTCCAATAAGATCGATAGGAAACTCAATAGAAAGTATAAATTCACTCAATTTATAAAAGTAGCATAACTATAGATGCAAAGGGCATTAACAAAATCAGAATTCTATAAAATAGTTTATAATTAAAAATTTAAAGTCTTAAATGAAATGTATACATATAGGGGAAATACAATAAACAAGACTGACTATAAGAAATAGAAAATCCGAATGAACTATAAAACTATTAAAGAAATTTAATCAGTAACACAATATCTATGCCTGAAAAAATCAACATTCCCAGGTGATTTTACAGTTCTGTTTTGTCAAAACATTCAGGAACAAATATCCTCTATATTAATCCCTTACAGATAATATTGAGGGGAAATAATACTATAACTAATTTTATGAGTCCAATTCACTTTATTTCAAAACCAAACCAAGACAATATGAAAAAGGAAAACCATAGGGCAATATCTCTTATGGACATAATGCCAAAATCTCAATAAAATTTAACAAAAAATTAGCAAATTAATTTAAAAATAACACATTATGACCCACTTGGACTCATCTTAGTAATTAGAAAATAATTTAAATGTCAACCCTCATCCCCAACTTGGCTTATATTTCTATCAGCTACTTTTATTTTTGTTTTATTTATGGTAACAGCTTAGACATTTTCCCTGAGAATTCTGATCAGCCCTAGAAAACAACCTGGAGTTTCCAAATGAAACAACTACTGTAGACTGCCCCATGACTAAGCCTACGACTACAAGCAGGCCCTGCCCACCCTGCCAAGGGCTCTTGTTTTTCAATACGTCTTTTAGTAATTCAAGGTGAAGTGTGAGTCCAGATCATACAATATCTGAAGAAATCTCTAATATGAAAAAAACAAAAGCAAAAAGATTACAGTAATTGTGAATTCTAGCTGACAAACAATATTTTATCTTCTAGAAACTCTAAATGTAGGAGCTTTATCCATTGACTTCAGATATTTGGCTTTAGAAAGAAGTATGAAGCCAACGTCATTTTTATTTTTTTACAGATATTTTATCTTTTTGGTTTCTTACAAGATTCTTTTTGTCTTCATAGAAAGGATCAGAATTGCGTAAAGACTTTGTAGGAGATAGGAAAAAAGAAATATTGAACATTTGCTAGATCTTGCAAGAAATTTTCAGTAAAGAAAATTATTTTGAAGTCTTGAAATGTAAGTTTGCCTTTGACATCTCCCTAAAATACTTAAATAAAGATCTTTTTTTTCAAAATTTTAACATCTATTTTTAGTTTGCTTTGATGGAATACCATGTCCGTAAGACTGTCCACAAAGTGATCCAGTTATATTTGAGTAACAGGTGCAAGTAAGTGCCAACATTCCTCTGATGTGTCCTTGGAATTCCTATATCTTTATGGATATTTTTATGTTTGGAGGTGTGGGGAGTGAAGTGGTAATCTTGTATATTGAACATTGCCTCCATGAAGAGAAGGCTACTTATTGGAAGGTGGCTACTCGTTTACCTGAATCTGTCAATAGGAGAATTCTCAATTAACAGGAGAGAGATAAATAATCTCCTTAACTTCTTTTGTATGGATAGGATCCTTTATCTCAAGAGGGAATTCATGAATAGGACACTTACTGACGTTTGTTTGTATATTGGTTTATTTTAACTAGTTCTATCAGTCTAACAATTAGTGGAAATTCTTAAATTGCCAATGTTCATTTAAATGATGGTGTGAAATTTTGTCTTTACCCATGTACTTACAAGTACTATGGTGGTAAGTTTAAGAGGTCGTGTCTGAAGCTGTTAGTCAGTTGCCACTTTAAATGAGAAGCTCAAGTTGTTGTTTAATAGAATCAGCATTTCTAAATTAAATACTTTTTATGCTTCCTTTGTAAAGCTCTATATCTCTCCAGTGGAGGAAAATGATTTGGAGTAATCATTAGTAGAACATATTTATTTTTATGTATTATGGTCTAGACTCTGTGTTTGGCCATAGGGAAATAATTGTTCATAGGATATTACTTCATCTCCTAGAGGGATAATAATCTAATGTGAAGATAACTGTGCAACAGATAACTCCAATACTAGTGGAAGGAACTATAGTAGTGACAGGCACAGAGTAGCCTCATTTACACAACCTAGCGAATTAGGGAGAATTCCTTGGTAGGAATAACCAGGGTCATGCATGGATAGGTGGTTCCAAACCAGACAAAATGTTCCCACATACTTTTTTTTTTCAAGTTTGATGAGAATGTGTTTTCCTGCTAATTTTAACAGCTTTATTAAGATATAATTTATGTACTATACAATTCACCTAAACTATTCAATTTATTGTTTTTTAATATAGTCAAAATTATGTGCAGCCATTACTATGGTCAATTTTAGAACATTTTCATCACTTCAAAAAGAAACCCCATACCCTTTAGCTATCATTCCCCTATCCTTTCCCCTCCACTCTCAGCCTTACACAACCATTAATACAAATTCTATCTTTATAGATTTTCCTGTTTTTCCCTTTAAAATGGGTAAAATTACATAATTTTTGGTCTTTTGTGACTGGCTTCCTTGACTTTGCATAATGTTTTCATTAAACAAAATTACTGTAGGCCCAAAAACTTTACTCCTAGTTATAGTCTCAAGAGAAACAAAACATATGTTTATACAGAAACATGTATGCAAACATTTATGGTAGCCAAAAAGTGAAAACAGCCTGAATATCCATCAATGCACGAACGGATAAAGAAAACTAGTATATCTCTACACTGGAATATTATCAAGTCGTAAAAAGGAATGATGTACTGATACATGGATACTTGTCGCAAGCTTCTTTATCTGGGTTCTGAGATAGTGAGGGTGAAGGATCTAAAACAGGTTAGGATTTCAATTATTACTAATTTATGTTGACCTGAATTGCACTGTTGACAAGACATACTCTCCCTCATCCTTCTTCCAAAATGTCCCCTCAAGTCTCTCAGATCATAAGCCTAAGAAAATATAAACCTATGGAAATGGCCTTGATTTAGATTATTTTACCATTCAGAAGTTTACCAGATTGAAGAAAAATACAAGAAAAAAATGACAAAAAGAAAAGAAATAAACAACTCTAGAGTACAGACAACTTTTGATTCAACAGAGGAAATGAGGTGTCTGTTTAAATTTGCTGAGGACCAGTCCTTCCCACCTCCACACCATGAGATCCATGGGGATTATTGGAGGAGGTCATTGAGTAGACATGATCCACGAGCTAGACCTGGTCATTTGGAGTCTTCTGACCCTTTTCCCTGTCCTTGGAATATACATTCTGTCCCTCATTATACCATTCCCACAGTGAGAGCCATTTTCAAAGATTCAACCTTGAGAGAACAGCGGGTTGTTGAAACCATTGGGATGGTATACATGACTGAACTCACTTAACGCCTCAATATAAACTTTTACAATTCTGGCACTGGGTGTGCAGATCTACTCATTTTTGTGGCCACCCAAGACAAGCCTCATATGTAAATTTCTTTGCTTGCTAAACCTGCCGCCTACCAATCTGGAGTGGCTTGCCTATTTGTTTCTTAGGTCTCTCCTTGCCCACTGAATATGGGGAGCCAATTTATGAACCAATGGAGATCTAGAAAAGAGAATAAAAACAGCAACCAGTGCGATGTGGACAACAACAAATTCCTCCTCCTTTTTCATCTGTGCTTCCAGTATTTCAAGCTTTTTAAGATTTAGATTACACTTATCTTTCTTAGTACCACAGTAGATTATCACTACTATGACACTGTCAGTATTTACCATTGTATTATTTTTGTCACAAGATTTGTCACAATTTGGTCTCTGTCTCTGTGTCTGTCTGTCTGTCTGTCTGTCTGTCTCTTTCTTCCCTGCCCAATTTCTGTACCCCTTCTTTGTTTCTCTGTGTTTCTCTATCTTGTTGAAATGTTTATGCCTACTGAGGTTAAAAGAATTTCTTAAGATTTTGGTGTCCATTTTTAAGAATTTAGTGACATATTTCTTATTCACCCAAATCTCAGTTTTATGTACCTCTCAGTATAAACACTAAAATTTTTTGAAGCTCAGATGTTTTTTTGGAACAGTAAATACTCTTAAAGATAATTTGAATTCCAGAACCATCCATATGCACTCTCCCTTCTTAGTTTCTATGTTTTCGCTGTTGCTTACTATGAAAATACTCTATTCAAGTCAACATATATGTATTGGATTAAGGGCTCTGCTAAAAGCTTGGGGGAATAAAAACATTGAAAAAATATTTGATAGGAAAGGAGAGGGAGTAAAAGCTTCTTTATAAACTAAAAAAAAAAAAAAAAATTTCTACTTCAGTTCAGTGATTTACAATGTAGCCACGACAGTAGTAGAATCACCTGCAAAGCATGGTAAGATATAGAATCCCAGACTCCTTTTTCAAAGTTTCTCATTCAGAAAATTCAGGGAGAAGTTAGGAAACTATTTTTGAAAAGTTTCCCAGATAATGCTAGTATGAAGCCAGATTTGATTTATCAATATTTTGTATTTTTTGGTATGCAAATTTTGCCCAAGTTTCTTACACAGATTCTGTTACATTTATCCATAAGAATTTCATGCATTTTGATAAAATTGTAAATGATTCCTTTTATTTAATTTCAATGGACTTTTTTTCAAGTGCCTTTTGCTATTCTATAAATATTCAATTAACATTTTTTGTTCATTGGGGTTTTATTTACATTCGATCACGTCATTTGTGGGGGGAAAAGTTTTTATACAATTTTTTATAATCTGTATATTTTAATCTCTTGCTTGCTTTACTGTACTGGCTATGATAAACAGTACAATCTTGTATATGAGTAGTGACAGTAGATGTCATTGCCTTGTTCCTGATCTTAGGGGAAAAGAATTCTGTCTAAAAATTAAACATAATTTTAGCTGCTGAAATAGGATTTTGTAGATATGCTTTATCAGATGTCAAAGTTTCCTTCTTAGTTATCTGAAAAAGTTTTTTTGTTTTTGTTTGTTTGGTTTGGTTTGATCATGAGTGGATGTTGAATTTTATCCAATATTTATTTCTGCACTTATTAAGATGATTATATGATTTTTCTTTTTTAGTCAGTGTGTATGGTGGATTATAATGTTTGAATTTTCAAATTTGATTAAACTTTATACTCCTGGGATACAGTCCACTTGATCATGATTGTATTTTACTTTTTATAAGTTACTGTATTTGATATGCCTATATTTTTATTAGAATTTTTACATTCCTGTGACTGAAATATGATAGGAATTCATAAGTTAAATGTTTTAGAATAAGATAAAGATTGATTTCTGGACTGAATTCTGGCCCAGAATATGGGATATGATTTATTTTGAACCATCACTGTTCACTTTAACAAAATTAAGGAAAATCTCTTGCATTTATCATCATAAAGTTTACACTTTAACATTTCTTTGATAAGCATTATACCATAAGACTGTAACCATAACTCTGTGGAAAGTATTCTTTTTTTTTTCGTTTTTCAGAGAAAACAACTAAAATTAGAGACAATAAAATGACTTGCTCCAATTCTCGCAGTTTATTAATTATTAATTAGAAGACTGTACAATAGCTATTATTTTGGAATATAACATTTCCAACTCCAAATCAGTGTTCTTAACATGCCCCCTATCTTTTTACAAACACATTGGCTTATAAGTTTCATAAGATATTTTGGTATAGATGTTTTATTTTCATGCTATTGGCCACCCTATTCTGTATGATTCTCTTTTTTTCCTGCCTATGTTCAGTCCTGAAAGCCTAGATATTTAGGGCCTATATAATCTATTTATCAAATCCTCCTCACACACCACAATACACCTCAAACATCACAACTTTCATTCACAGAATCTTTAAGGACTGTACCTCATTGAATCTAAAACACTACTGGTTGTCAGTAGCACTATCAGTAGCACTAATAATTTATGTACTAATATGAGAAAAATTTATTGCAAATTATACTATACAACAATGTCTTCTTTCAGATTCATTATAATCCCAATAGTAGAAATGTTAAAATGTGAAATAGGCTGCTTCAGTTATTTATTGCTGTGTAATGATCCACTCCCAAATTTAGTGGCTTAAGGCAAAAAAATTATTAGTAGCTTTCATGGTTCTGTGGGTTGACTGGGCTCAACTGAGCCAAACTCTCTTGGGTTTTCTCAAACAACTATATTCATTTGACAGTTGTGACCATTGTAATTAAAGGGCATCATTGGGATAGATGTCCTTATGGCTCACTTAAATGGATGGTAGTTGACGCTAACTGTTGGATGAGAGCTTAGCTGGAGCTATTGAATAGAATGTTTACATGTAACCTCTCCACATGGCATGTGCTTTTCACAACATAGAGCCTGGGTTCCAAGAGAAAGCATTCCAAAGCATGTTCCAAAAAAAGAAAGTAGAAGCTGTCAACCTAAGTAAGAGTTGGGCCTATAACTGGAATAGCATTACTTCACTTATAATCTATTGGTAAAAGAAGTCACAGGGCTTCCTTCATTCAAGTGAATAGAGAGATAGACTATTTTGATGGGGGATTGACAACTGCAAATATATTACAAATATAAATATACCTCTGTGAATTCAAGAAAAAAATTGAGGATATACACCAATCTTGTTGATCGTGATTGCCATTGAGTATAGAGAATTGGAAGGGGTGACTAACTTTATAGAAAGAACTAAAATTTAAATGTTGGGATTATGACAGATTTTCACTTTTATGTTTTCTCGTGTTTTCCTAATATATTTTGAAGGGTATTAAAGAAACATGTTCTAAATTAATATTGAATAACTGCTCTCCCCCATTTTTTTCATAATGCTTCCAGGGATAGAGTGAATGCTACTATTAGAACTATAATTTATCTGGAGATACTCTAATTTCTGTTTTTCTAACAATTGCTTTAGAACACCACTGTTGTATTTTTATCCTTCATCCTTCCACAGGATTAGTCCATTAAAGAAATAGAATTTAGTGACTTTATTCTTAAAAGCCTATCACTTGCATTTTTGGGAAAGGAATAAGATTTGGAAACATGAAGGGAAACCTCTGGAAAAGTTAGGATTAGAAATTGTTCCTTTTAATCTTTTGTATTACATGGATTGCCATAATGATGGGAAGATAAAGGAATTAAGTTGATTCTGGTGGTATTATTTAGCTATTTCAACATATTAACCCTTTGTGAAATTTTCTCTTCTTCATTTTGGCTTGGTCTAGGCAAGGTTTTGTATCAAGAAAAGTTATGGAGAGACACATACTTCTTTTACATTGGTGAGTACAGGATGGTTAATAATCAACATTTACAGCATATAGAGATGGTATGCAACCAACAAGATAACAATGAGGGGTTTTGTGGTCTTGTGCTCCCATGACAAATGTGCCTTTAAGGAGTCTGGCAAAGACAATCACTCCATTTCAAAGGTATTTTAACCTACAAACACAAAGACGATAGTGCTCACTTAAGGTAAAGACTAAACTTAACACGGAAGCTACAGGCCTAGGACATGACTTCTCAGCATGATCCACTTAGGAATTTTTATGTTCAGACCATCCTGTGTAATTACTTTTGGTAACATTTCATAAGGCCTGCCTTGCAGACCCTTTCTGAGCTTTTCGGGTTTAGTATATGTCCCCTTTTTCATTCACATTACAGTAAAGTAAGCTAGAGAAAAAAATGTTATTAAGAAAATTATAAATAAGAGAAAATACATTTATAGTATGTATTGAAAAAAATTCCCATATATGTGGACCTGTACAGTTCAAACTTGTATTGTTCAAGGGTCAATTGTATATTATTTTTTCACCTCAGAATGGCCCATTCTCCTCAAAAAGGCTAAATATACTAAAAGGAAGAGATGGAGTGGGTATTTGTAACAGAAACATAATTGATTCCCAGTTAGTGGGGAAAAAAAAGTGTTGATTATTTTTGCAATCACTATAGGAATATGACAGGCATCAATAATTACTAATAAATAGATTTTAATTCTTCATCTTATTTTTATTAAGCCCTCATCAGGTGAGAGAACTGCAAATTGGAGTGGAGGCTTCTGAAGACTTCAAAATGAAGTCTCTAGGAGTTTAGAATGATATGCCCAAATCTGTCGTAGTGAACTTTGTAAATTACACTGTGTATGTTTTATTTATTCACCTATCATCTGTCATCTATCTATCATCTATCTTTCTTTCTTTCTTTCTTTCTTTCTTTCTTTCTTTCTTTCTTTCTTTCTTTCTTTCTTTCTTTCTATCTATCTATCTATCTATCTATCTATCTATCTATCTATCTATCTAATCTATCATCTATTTACTATAATGCTTTCTTTTCTGGCTACACTACTTTCCAAACATCTATTCAAGCATACTGTAACAGTAGATAATGGAGTAATAGAAATGAATTTTGTGATATTTCTAGTTTATTTCTACTTTCCTGATTTTCTCCTTCCCTGTCTTTAAAACTTCAAGAGCACGCCTTATCTCTTTACAGATCAGATTGACACTGACTAAGGTATATCCAGAGTTTGAGCCTGAATCTGTTATGACAGGTAATAAATCACCTGAAAATTCTTTTTGTATTTGCGGATGTGTCAAAATCACTCATGGCAAGTTGATGACAGATTTTTTTCCCCTCAGATGGCAAGAGCTTTCACACTCACACTCACACCAATTATGCAGTGGTTCTTAAACTAATGACCCAGTTCCAATCAAATTCTGATAATATTTCTTGTCATCTGTTTTGTGGTAATGTAGAAGGTGGAATACAGAAGGTACTAATATTGAAATTTTTTTCATATCTTACTTAATACACAGAGAAAACATATTCTTATTAATCTTAAGTACTTCCTCCCTATTTTTTTTCCTACTCAAAATAAGCAAGAAGTCTAGTGAGATTCATCAATAATATTTCTCTCCTAGATCCCCAGAGTGATACTACCTGGCAAAAAAAAAAAAAAAAAAAAAAAAGCATAGCCTGTGACCCTCTGGTCAAGTCAAGTTAAATTTGATCAACTTCAAGTGGACTTTCACAGGTCCTAATCATGTTTTCTACAGAGGATACTCACAACTTTTTTTTTTTTAATACTTACTTCCTCTTAGCTGATGACCTAATTTTCACTTTAGCTTCTCCCAAGCCCTGCTCCAAATCCCACACCATACCCCACACAGTCTTTGCATTCTGCCCTGGAGCTCATCAAGTCTTTGCTCCTTGAAAAACCTTCTTTTGACTCTTTCAGGATTGCTTTTCTTGCCTTCACTTCATATCCGAATTTCCACATTTTTCACCTTTTAATATGACAACAGCTTCCTTCATGATAGAAAATACATCTCTTACAGGTCAGCAGTAGATTACAACTGGCTGCAACAATGAGTTTTTCTTAGTTCTCATTATTTGACATCCCTCTGCAGACTATTTTGTTATCTTCCTCCTCTATATTGAAAATCTCCTCACTTTGGTTTTCTGTGGTTTCCTCTTCCTCTGATCATTCTGCCTACTCTTTTACCTGTTTTACTTCCTCCTTTCATCACTTATGTGGAGGTTTCTCTGTGTTCTAGTCTCATACTTCTTACCTATTTATTTTCCTTTCATGAGAGGATATCTCAACTTCTATAGTTTTGAGTATCTATTCTTAAAAAAAAGTTCCAGACCTTGATCTTCTAAATTGATTCTCTTTCTGCATTTTAGCTTCCCAAGAAAATTACTTGGATGCTGTTTGTAAATTTTTTGCTCTTTCGTTCTCCTCGTTTAGACCAATAAATATTGAAGAGAAGCAGAATTTGCCATCTCAAAAACATGCCTCTTAGGCATAAAAATTATCTTGAACTGATTATTTTTAAAGAAATAGCAGACTTAGGAAAAGCTCTGAAAACTGAGTAGAAGTTACCTTTTTCTAAGGAATGTTTAGATTTATAAGGGAAATCATTGTAAGAGTATCTTTCTCTTTGTAACTGGAGGAGAAAGATTACTAAATCTGTAGAAACTCATCACTGGAGAAAGCAAGACTTAAATCTACATAACAATCATAACCTTGTTTACTGCTTTTTTTTTTTTTTTCTGATAACCTTCCATAACTGAGTCTCCCACACCTCAGCCTCTTCTTTTATCTTTAGCTGGAGAAGGTATTTAAGGTGGTGGCTTGGGCCATTTTGGAGAGTTACTCAATTTTTATCAGTCTTTCCCATATATATAGGAGATATGCATTTGTTAAACTTCTGTTTGTATTTCTTCTATTAATATGTTGGAGTTTTTTGTTTGTTTGTTTTCTTTTGTTGTTTGTTGTTGTTGTTGTTGTTGTTTTTATTATAAGGTGGTCCCAGTCAAGAACCTAGAACAGTAGAGGGAAAATTGTTTTTTCTTCTCTATAACATCTAAATAAGGCTAACTAAAACATACTTCTACTTAATTTGTTTCCTTCATAAAGAGTATTCTTTAAAGTTCATAATCACGTCTAGACATGCAAAACAATCTCCTTGCTCTTCTCTGTACCTTCAGTTTCTCTTCCCTGCATCTATTTCTCTAACTTGCTAGTATATTCTTTCTAAACACAAACCTAAATATCTCTCTCTTTTGCCCGTAGAGATTTTTGCAATAGCTCTTCAAAGTGTGCTCCACTTAATAAAAGATCCATTTCTCTCTCAAATTATCATTATCATGTGATAAATCAATGCTTTCTTATGTGATTTCTCAAATGGAAAAATTGAAATCTGTATTATAATATTTTTAGATCTATTTTTAGATCTCAGAGCAACCTCAGTCTTATGTCTCTGGAGTTTTCAATGTTTTGGCTTATCTTCCTAGTTAGTTATACTTATTTAAATTCAGACAACTTCTAAATAAGTAAATAAACAATAAAATAAGCAAATACTATTGGCATATGTCATGATAGATGGATATTTATTAAATAAAAACAATAAAAATTCAGAAGTTGTCACCTTAGCCGGATATTAAAATCACCCATTGAGTAATTATTTGTTTATTTATTTGTTTTTATAATGTTGATGCATACACTTTACTACAATCTCTGGAGATGGGGTTCTGATATCAGTGTCTCTCTCTCTCTCTCTCTCTCTCTCTCTCTCTCTCTCTCTCTCTCTCTCTCTGTCTCTCTCATAACCAAATTTAATTACATAGATATAAATGGGAACCACACATACATGAGAGAGAGAGACCACACACATGAGAGGTTCAAAGACAGAGAAAATGAGGTATACATGATATTCTGGCTAAGGATGGGGTAAGATGTCTTGGGGCTTCCAAGGGGAGAAAGGTCATTGCAGGATGATAAGAAGAGCAGGTATTCAGTAATTAGCAGTTTACCCTACCATATAGATGGGGTCAAAAAAAAGAGTTATTCTGGAAATAACTCTTATTGTGGACAAGGCCCCTTATTTAAATTCTTTAAAGGAGAAGTAAAAGTTTCTCTTGAGTCTGCAGGGTCTCAATTGCCTTCAGCTCAAAAAAATTTGCATGCCAAAGGGGCACATTTTGAAGATGTCTCTTCTGAATCTGCCTAGTGATTCCTCTCAGAACTAGTCAGAAGTGGAAAATCTGCGATGTGGCCTATGCTTCTTTAGTTCTAAATTAAGTTCTGAAATTTGTCTATAGGATGTTACAGGGAAACATATTTAAGGGACATTGGATTACACAAAGTTAAACAGAACTGTTTAGTGTTTTAATATGCAAATATATAAAATGCCTCTTTAAGGAGAGGTGTTTTCAGAATTGAACAAATTACTTATCACAGAACACTATTACTTTATTTATTTATTTATTTAGCCCTTGGTTTGATTTTCATAGAATTTCCTGGGACTAAAATGTTCTATAGAACACACTTTAGAAAATAATTGTTACAAAAAATGTTGCTCATGGGAGAACTATTGGCATTTTGGGTGGCATAGTTATCGTAGTTATTATTAAGGATCTGTCTTATACATTTCAGGAAGTTTTGCAACCCTAAGCTCTGCTTATTAAAAGTCAGCAATACTCCCTAGTGATTTTGGTAATCAAAAATACTCCCAAAAGTTATCAAACACTTTAGGGCCTGGTACTGTTCCAGGTGGAGAACTATTTTGTAGTTGGTCATCAGGTACAAAGAAGGGAGATTAAGTTTCCCACCTGGAAATGGTTTCACTGGAAATCTCTGAGCCTTGTTAATATTGGCCTAGATCTTTCTTGCTGTCTTCGTATAGACAATTATGTAAAACATTGATTCCCGCTAGTGCTATATCTAAATTTGTCAAGCCATCATTCAGAGCAGTTTCAAGAGCTATAGAGACCCAAAGTCCCAAAGTTGTCACAGGGGTTCTTCCCTGTATAAAGATTATAAAACCCATATTTGTTGGGGTGCCTTCCACCAATGATGAGGGTGAAATTACCTAGGTCAGAAAGACCTTGAGATCACATCAGCCTTAGCTTTTTATCTTCAGCTTCCATATGTCTACTAGAGTTAATTTTTTCTACATCACTGATCAGATTATGTCATTCCTCTACTGAAAAATCCTTTATTGGTTAAGATTAAAATCTAGATTCTTTGTGTGACATTTTAAAAGAATTATATAATATGTGAAGGAATTGTCACACACTTGCATATATACACTATCGTTCCATTTCTCTCTTTCTATCAATTCCAATAACATGACTGGGTTTTCACTATTTCATTTGGGCTCTTAGAGGAGAGCACTTCTGAAGACCTTGTATCCTCTGACATCAGGCCTAGAAGGTAGTTTTCATCTATAAATCTTTGCGCTTGCCCCTGCTCATAAGAGAATGAAGAGTTAAGCTACTTTATAAGACTCTGACATGTAATGAGCAACATTGTTCAACTAGCTATGAGAGTTACTTTGCCTAAATATTAAGAAATACACTTTACTCTTTTCCTTGTTCTACCTGTTGAGTAAGAAGATTAATGAAAGGATCTTTCTCTATTTCTTGCCTCCTTGTGGTAAGGATTCTTGGGTCAGAGTCCTAAAACTGCCTTTTAGGGCAGTAACCTCAATCTCTCTCTGTCTCTGTCTCACTTTCTGACTGCCGCGCGTGTGTGTGTGTGTGTGTGTGTGTGTGTGTGTGTTTCTATCTCCTGTTTCTCGTTACCTGTGTGTATGTTCTCCATTGCTCTGTCTCTGTCTTCCTCCCTCCTTGCCCTGTAGATAGCTGGTAAGTGTAGAAGGCCTGAATTATTTGTAGCTGATGAAATTGACTCCTTCCATTGGTGGGTGTTACAGGCTATAAATATGAGTGGATTGTAGAAGGATTCTATTTGACTTATAACTGAACCACATTCTTCAGACTGCTTTACCTTGAGAGATTTGTGCTTTGAGGTTTGTGAGCACTTGCTTGGCTCATTAAAGGTTTTCACTTTGTTGTTATTTTCTTGATTCTAGTCTTTCCATTAGATAGGACCTGTGGAGAATCCTCCCACTTGATCTCTAGCGTGTCGGTATATTGAAAGGAGGTGGTTGTGGGGAGTGCTGGGAAGAAAGACGGCAGCAGCTCTAGAGTGGTTATATTGCTGCTGATTCTTTGGAAATGCAGAGTAAATGAGAGAGCTTGGGTTTTCAGAAGGCAACTATTATAAAAGAAACCAAGTTTTATCTAAGTAATACCCTCTTTGGATGAGACCAAGAAAAATAAGATATTGGTGTTAGAAGACATTCGGGCTTGATGTAGGAAGACACTATGGGGAACAAGACAGCTTCAGTAAGACCTTGTGTATAGATGTGACAGTGTAGCAAATTTTTAAGTTTTGAAAGAATATAAGAACATTTGAGATTCTTCGCATGCTTTTTCTCTCTAATTCCCATCTCTTCAAATTCCATCTAAATGTCTTTGTTATGGTTTTTTGTAATGATGATCTGAACTGTAGTAAATCTTAGGTGCTGTAAGCAAAATTTGCTTAGCATAATTTTCGAAAGTATTGTATTATTTTTGTACTTTTAGAGAAAAAAAAAACATCGTAGTTGGAAAGCTGATTATGTGATATGCTTCCTATTGACTTTTTGGACTCTATAAAAGTACAACTTAACAAGAGTTTTAAAGTAGGATTACCATAACTCTGAAAATGCTGAAGGAATCATCACTATGCAGAGGAACCCAAATATTATTTGAGAGAAATTTCTTGGGTTGAGACTGAGCACAAGATATTAAATAGTTGAAAACTTCTGATTTGAATTTCTTTAAACTATAAAAAATGGGTGTTTCATTTTTTGGAATTAAATTTTCTTACATAGAAGATAGAATTAATATTATTTAACCAATTTTTTATATCGCAAAACTGTATTATTTTTAATAATCTTATGCTATCTCTTAGTACTCACTTTCCTACATGCCCTGAAGAGACACACTGGGCTACATGAAAAAGAAAATTTAAGATGGGAAATTAAATTGGAATAAAATATAATTGATATCCTTTCTTTATTACTTTAGAGTCAGTCATCTGAATATGAACACTGAACAACCCACATCTTGTCCTAGGAGAAGAGAAAGGATCAGTGGTAGTAAAGGTTATGGAGCAACATGATGAGGGTGAATACAGAACGAGCATGATTTGTTGCTAGTCTTTTTCCTGATGGGCTTATAAATTGCCCTGGTTGATTGTAGGTATTGCTATTGCCTTGGTTGAAAGGATAAAATCATAAGAATGGCAAAGGAAACCCTTTTTTTAAATTTTTTTCTTTTCTTTCCTATGCTCACTTTAGCATTTCTGGAGAAGTGTTATAAGAGAATTTCTTAACACCACACATTTTCCTCTTATTTGTCCATGTGGAAATAAGAAGTAATTAGACTGGTGAGAATGTGTCGTTCAATAGGTCACACTTTACAGTTGGTGTACTGTTTGCAAACTTACTGCTCATGTAAGACATGGTCTTTTCCTTGGACTATATTTGCTGTCAAGCACAGTGGTTGCTCACATTCTCTTATCTTCTCAAATATGCATTGCTTCCGTGCAATAAATATGCCATCAGACAAAGACAGATCCATCTCCTGACTACACTAGAATTTGGACTGTTATTCCTGACCTTTTCATTTTTTCAGGCAGTTTGGTGCATGAGCAGGTCCCTGGCAAAGCTTGTGTTACATATCCCTGATCCCCATCAGTATGCCCCAAGGTTAATAGATTTGAGGGAGTGAGATGACCTGTTATAATACCAATTTCAATCCATACTCTCTAATCTTGTTTTCCAGAAATCCTTCTTTTGGGGATATTTGAGAATTAGCTTGTCTGTTAATAAATTTATTCTTTGATCTCTACTTAGACTGCTTATTTGTTTATTCTATTATTTGGAACCTGGATGAGAGGAGGGCTGAAGACAAGCTCTTGTTCCTCCCTACTGAAATGCTTGTATCCTAGATATTTACTTACTCTTTTTCCCCCTTTTTCTGCTTATATGTCCCTTTTTAGAATATCTTTATCTGACAATCCTCTCTAAATTTATGTTTTTCTCCCTCTGTCCCTTCTTTTGTTCTAATTTTTATCATATCATTTTTAACTTCTCGATATTATATTTTACATTACTTTGCCCATTTTCTTTTTTTTTGAGTAGGAATTCCAGGAATTCAGGATCTAGTGTGCATAGCTATATCCACAATGTCTAGACCAAAGCAAGGAACAAAGTAAAAAATACCTTACATATTTTTGTCAACTGAATAATGAAAAGATTAATCTTTTGATGATATATTTGTTTGATACATCATTAATATTCACTTAATATGTTGAATTAAAATGCAAAATTCTAATGCTGTCATTCATTTTTAGGAACTCACTAATAGACAAGCATTTTAAAAAGTTTCTCCGAGCTTCACTCAAGATCAAGCTATTATCAATAGCTTGTTTCATCACTGTTTTACATGCTATCTTTTCTCAGGCTTTCTAATTCCTATTCTCAAACTTCTGGCTTTCACATTTTCTTTGGTGGGGCTTATCTATATTTCCCTTTTCACTTTAGTAGTCTTGCTATCGCCCAATTAACTTTCATCTCTGTTTACTCCCTTAATTTTGTTTTCACCCGTAGTTACAGTCATCCATACTCATCTTGTCTTCTGATCCAGCCCTTTCCCATCTCTTCTCCTGGCCTGCTTTTCCAAGGAACAGATTAGGCAAACATTGTCATGTTGTAATTATTTATAAAAGTTTTAAATTTGAGTCCCTATGTCTCCAGTACTACCACTAGGGAAGTAAGTCATGATCAAGAAGGAAAACAAAATTTTCAACTTCTCTGATAGTAATCTTTAGGAATCAAACATAGGTCATGTTTGAAACTGGGAAAAAACAAACTAATGAAAATTTATGTTGCTCTATCTTGGAGAATTCAGAGTAATTGACCTTCTGGCTAGTCATTATAGCTAGCCCACCAGGAATTCACTGAGGAACATTACGGGAAGGAACTCAGGCCAAAAGCAGAAAGGCAATCTGACAAGCTAAATTCATGAACAATGAAGAGAATAGTTATGAGTATGAGAATGTGAGCTGAGCAGATTCTCTCTAAGGCAACACAATTAACTTAAAAGCAAATATGCCTAGACCAAATAAAATATTAAATATGCTTGTTTTCAAAAGTCACTGGCCAGTACAACATGGTCCTTGGCCTTCCCTCCTCTTTTCTCCTCTTTTCTTATTCTTTAGTCTCATGTTTTTGTTCAGCTCTAATGTAGGGCAATTTAACTTTCATTTTTGTCACCTTGGCATTTACTGTCTGTTCATGCCTTCAGGTTCTCAACTTCTAGGCAAAATGACTTTTCAGAACGTTTTCCTAAAATATAATTCACTCCTTAAGAGGAAATGTGCTGTTAATTGTTAAGATTTTAATGCTTTCACCCTAATGAACAACTCTCCAAGTTTTTGTCCTGTGCATTCTCTACAATACCAGACATGCTAAACAGATACTGCAGAGGCCTCATCAGTATCACTTCAGGCTGACATGGTATAGTAGAATGGATTACACAGTACTTTATGGTTATCACTGATTGCCGTCTGTTTCTTTCAAGTGAAAGATGTCGATGGTAAATGCTCTTTATGATCATTGCTGGTTGTGTGTAATTTGTTTACTATAATTGTTCATGGAAACATTAGTTATAATTCAATAATTCACTTTAGTGTCTGAATGTTTCTAGCCCTGATTAATTGGCCAATTTTGTATGCTCATGCTGTGGCATTCTCTTTAATTTTCATTGCACACTTAACTGTGTAAAAGCATTATATACGTATAATGCTATATATAAATATGTATTTAATATATAATATGTAACATATATAAAAATAATTATGAAATATATTATACCAGAAAAGAAACTATGATATATGTGTGTACACACACACACACACACACACACACACACACACACACATACACATATAAACACAAACATACACATGCACATTTGATCAATTAGGTTTGAGCTGTAAACTGTGTACAAAAATCTTAAATAGATCATGTTTCGGGTATGAATTATATTAAGTAATTACCGATGACAGAACCTCTAACTTGCAGGAGATTTTATATATATATATCAGATTATCGGATTATAGTTTTGGAAATAATTTACAATACAATTCATACTCAATTTAGGATGTTTGTGCATAATTTTCAACTTGAACATAATTGATTAAGGATGTGTTTGGATTTATATATATGTATATATGTATATTAGATTTTTCTTTTTAGGTTTGTATATACATAATATAGTATATTGCATTTATTATATGATAGTTTATTATGAAACACATATAATCTATAATATACCTTATATAAATAAACTTTCACATAAGGGCATACTTTTTTCAGAAGTAGTGCTAAATATTTTAAAGGTTTATGCTGTTCTCATCAATTTTCACTTTTATCATCTCACTCTAAGTCTTAGGTTGGAATCCTTTCATTGGTTTGATTTTAATCTTTGGTTTTATGAAAGAATTATAGAATTTCAGTGCTGGAAGGCCTTGCTGAACATCAAAGGACCAGAGCCCCTTATCTTTGAAGCAGTCAGATACTCTCTGACTTGGCCACAGGCTCTGTTCACCCAGCTTGGGCTGTCTGACCTAATCATGGGAAAGGTTTCAATTCACTTTCTGCCCCAATCCCTTAAGAGATCTGATACTTTCTCTATGTTTTGCAGTAAGAAAAAGAAAGAAAAGAAAGAGAAAGAGAACGTAAAGTCCCATGTGTCTAAGCTGTGTTGCCAAGCACTCATATTTTCTTTACCGCCTTGCTTTTGCTTTGATGAATTTTAGCAGGTTGTTCTTAGCTGCAGCTCAGAATTCCTTTACAGCTTTGTCTTTGGAGCAGCAATATGATAGAAGAATAGGCCAAGCTGGTCTAAAATCTGTGTGTCCATAGAATGTACACTCTTTACTTATATGATATAAATCAACAAAGAGTAATCACGCTTTCTAAAACCGCCTTTTTTGGGGGTTTTACATAAAGTTGAAAAGTGTCAGTTATCTCTATTTAATATCAGAAGCAGGGTTCTTAATATATTTTTTAAATTTCTCAAACCAAGAAATATATCTTTATTTATAAGAAAGCGCAGGTCTTGATATATGTCAATATTTCTAAACTGTCATAAGAAGTTAATATATAAGCATTTTATTATCATCATTATTATTAGTATTAATTATTTCTACATGAGCAATTTGGTAGTTAGTCATCCAGCCAAGAAGACAGGGGACATCTTTGATTCCGAACTTTATAAACCCTCTAAGCAACCAGATCCAATACTTTATAAACACACCACATGATTGGAATCAAATAGCATTCTTATGTTGTATATTAAATCCCAGTGCTTATGTATAGCATAATTACAAGTTTGTACCTTTTGATCACCATCACCCATTTCATTCCTTCCCCATCCTCCTCCTTGTTTTTTTTTATTTGGCTTTATATGTTGAATGACTTCCCAGACTACTTCCTCCTGACCAAAGTAATTGGGATGGGGGAAGAGGCTTTGATCCTTATTCTCACATTATTTTCTCTGTCACACTCCCTTTCTCCATTCAGACCTGGAAGTGAGCCTGACTCACTTGCCCAGACAATTCTCCCAACAACTTGACAACCTTGACTTCCTTTCTGTTAGCATTCCTCACCTGTTGATTTCAAGCCAGAGGATCAGAGAGATTTAATAAAACTGAGCCTAAAAAGGAGAGGAGTTGAATACAGGCTCTAGCCTACATTTTGCCATTGGAGGCTTCTTGCCTCTGTGTAAATATTTTGACCCCTTCACAAGTAATATAAAATGGACAGACACTATCAACTAATGACAACTCATCAATAATGGTTCACTCCACTTTTTTGCTGGAGTGACAAGAGCTCCCTTTCCTTACATGACCTTAGCTGGATAGGTGCACCCAAGAGATTCCTCTACATTAAAAATGGCCTCAAAAAGCCCACTCTGGTCTATGGCCATCCTACCTGGAACAAGCCTGATGTCTGATCTCAGAAGCTAAGCAGGGTCTAGCCTGGTGAGTACTTGGATGGGAGATCACCTAGGAAGCCCAGGTGCTATAGGCATAAAAAATAAAAAAATAAAAAAATAAATAAGGGATTGTAAGCTGACAAGGTCCTTGCAATCTATGAGGTCAACCAAGAGTTGCCTCACCAAAAAAACAAAAAACAAAAAACAAAACCAAACATAAAAAAAAAAACAAAAAAAGCCCACTCTTTCACAATATAATTTTTAATGCTAAAAAAGATAATTCTTTTACAAATATATATCAAACGCATTTCAAATTTTTAATTCTTTTGAGGAGTGTGCAGGATGGTAGAGTTGGTTTAAAAAACATTTGTAGAATGTATTTATTTAGCTAGAGGAGGAATGCATAAATACATTTGCTAAATTAGATACAAAGCCGGCTAATATCCTACATGTTAATAAAAATATAAATTTTGAGGTTATCTTTTCTACTAGACAACATTTTTTTTTTTATGGACAAAAATAATTGTAGCAATTTAGGAATTGTCTAGAAGTTTCAAAAGTTTACAACTTTACAGCATTTATGAACAGGGCCCTGATCAATAGGAAATAATAAGTCAAATATACATTCACCTAGGAAACAAAATAATCCTGAGTTTTGTGTCTAATTTAGCAAACTTATTTCTTCACACTTTATATTACAGACTATATAAATCTTTATTTCTCAAATACTCTTTGAATTCTTGAATGGGTCTATTAGACGGTGCCTGAATATAATGTAGAAAAATATAAAAACCTTTCTGTGTTCTCCATTTTGGAAAAATTTATCTAAATTACTCTATATTATATGCTGCATAAATATTAACTTTAGGAGGGAAATAAATCTTTAAAATGGAAAATTCTCTTACTTAAAAGTTGTCTCACTTATTTTTTTAAAATGAATGTCACCAGATGGCTTGCTAATTGTTACTTATAAGAAAAAGCCTTAAACTTTCTCATTATCCATTTATATAATCACTTCCCTTTCAGCAAATTAGTGGACTACAAAATATAAAAAATTGGCTTTCTCTAAAACATATTGAGCATCAAAAATATGTCCGTTTATCATAAAAGTTTAATTCTCCCAAAAACTTGGCAAGGTTGTTATTAATCCTAATTCACGAAGTATTTAAGTAATTGGTCAAGATTACTTTACCTATAAGCAGTGGAACTGCATCATAAGCTCTGTCGGCTTGGGTCCTAAATCCATAGTCCTTTCCCTATACCATCTCAGAGATGATTTCTCAACAATTTGCAAGGGGGCTTGTTGGAAGAGTGAAATTTAATGAGGTTGTTATCAAGAGTTTAGTCTAAAAGCTCTTATAGGATGAAAGCAATTCTGTTTGAAATGACTGAGCATCAAAGCATGTCAACTGTTCTAACTCCTCTTAATGAAAAACCAGTGTCTGCTTCTTTTCTGCCTAACACTACATGTCAGATATAATAAATGTTGAAAAAGAAGGGAAGAAGGAAATGTGATTAGGGGTATGGTTACAGTCATTGCTATTGGCTCAAATTGATGAGCTTTAAAAATCCAGGAAGAGACTGTTAATGGAAGAAGTCCAGCATGAAGATGTAGAATAAGTTTTGAGTCCTACATACTAATCATACACTACCACCAAATCTGTATGGCCTGACCAGGTTAATGTGCCTTTCTAGGCTTCCGTTCTTTATTATGTGAATTAAAGTGGTTGAGCTAGATCTCTAAGGTCCATTTAGCTTTTATATTCCTTGAACCCATTAAAGAGTCAATAATAGAGGACAAACCATTTATACACAGCATTGCCATTTTATTGTTTTAAATCTTTTAATGAGTCCCCATTGTTGTTAAGAAATTGCTAAATTTTTCTGTGTCTCAGTTTTCTTACTTGAATTATTGTTAGAATTTAACTATGACTATATATGTAAAGAATGCTACAATGTTCAGAAAATGATAAGCATTTAATAAGTACTGGCTATTACTATTGACTATAGTATTAAATTAATTTTTTACATGAATTACCTAACCCCCATTAATCTTGTTCACCTCCCTAGCATTGTCTCGCCATCCTCTGCCTTACACATTATGCTAAAAACACAGAAGAGTCTATTTTTCAGTTACTCTTGAAGGACCATTTTACAGGGCAAAGAATTCTACATTAGTAGTTTTTTTCTCTCTCTCTCAGCACTTTAAATATTTCATTCCACTCTCCTCTTGCTTACATGGTTTCCGAGAAGTTGGATGTAATTGTCCCTCACCCCCAGCTTCTTTCAAAATTTTTTATCTTTGATTATCAGCAATTCGAATGTGATATGCGTAGGTGAAACTTTATGACATTTATCCTGCATGATGTTCTCTGAGTTTCCTTAATCTATGATTTGATGTCTGACCTAAAATTGGGGAAATTCTTTGTCATTATTGCTTCAAACATACTTTTTTCTATTTTTCCCTCTGGTATTCCCATTACAATTATGTAACATACCTTTTAGAGTTGTCCCACAGATACAGACATTCTGAGTTTTTAAATATCTTTTTTTCTCTTTGCTTTTCAGGTTTGGCAGTTTGTATTTAAATTTTCTTAAGCTTAGAAATTCTTTCCTCAGGTGTCCACTCTACTAGTAAGCCCATTACAGACATTTTTTATTTTTTTTTTTATCTCTAGCACATCTTTTTAAATTGATTTTTAGAATGTCCATCTCTCTGCCTACATTACTCATTCTATTCTTGCATACTGTCTACTTTATTCATAGAGTTCTTAACATATTAACCATAGTTGTTTTAAATTCCCAGTCTGATAATTTCAACATGCCTGCTATATCCACATCTGGTTATGCTGCTTGTCCTATTTATTAAAACAATTTATGTATTTATTTATGTATGTATGTATGTATGTATGTATGTATGTATGTATGTATTTAATTTATTTGTTTATACCTTTTTGTAGGTATTGTAATTTTTTTTTCTTTGTACCTGGATATAATGTACTGGGTTAAGGAACTCCTATAAAGTAATGTGGTGGTGAGGTGTGGGGGGAGGGAAGCTTTCCATAGTCCTATGATTAGGTCTTAGTGTTTTAGTGAATCTGTGATTCTGGACTATAAATTTCACAAGCGCTTCTCAGTTCCCCCTTCCCTTAGGTAAGGAAGGATGTTTTGAGTTGTTTGGAGTTGGGTATTTTCTTTCTCCCACATGGAGACTAGAAAGGTCTAGAGGTACGTATTTCTTTTTATTCCTGTTAAAGGTTAGAGCCAGGTGGAGTTGGTTATTTCCCTTTTCCCAGATCAGTTGGGCTCCAATAAAAACCCCAGCACTAGGCTCTTTTAAATAGTTTCACCTGAGGGCTGACCATGTTAAGAACAGAATGTTCTGCTGTATTTCAAAATGTGATTTTTCCCTTCCTTTGCAGGAAGCACGAGAGGATTTTTCTCCAGTATTCTCTGTGCGAACCTGGTCAAGTTCCTGAGGTAAAACTCATAAAAGTGTGGGGACCTCCCTCTTTCATGACTGGGATTTCTAAAGTTTTTGACTCTCAAACATGTCCACACTGAGCCTGAAGAAATTCATCAATTACAGGTTAAGTTTTCCTAACCCAGAACTTGTTCCTTCAGAGGTTTCTGTTCCAGGAGCTGTGATTCTCTGTATTTACCTGTCTCTTCAATTTTGGTGAGAAAGCTGACATCAGTTTTCTCTATGACCTCACTTTTCTTATGGATATAAAAAGAGTTGCTGATATGTTTAGTTTGTTTGGTTTTTTTTGCATGTTGTTAGGATGGAGTGGCAATTTCTAATCTCCTTACATGCCAGACCAGCAGGTGGAAGTTGCCTTACTGAAATTTGAGCGGTTTGCTTTTTGCATACAAGTGTAGATATCCATCAGACAACTAAAAATGGTGATGCTAGTTCACCAAAATTTGTAGTCTTAAGATAATCAATTTGGAAGATGGAATGGAGGTAATATTAAGTGGATGAACTTTACCAAGAAAGGGGCATTAAAAAAAGATACATGGTACAAGAATCTTGGAGTTTCCCCCACCTCTCTGTTTTCAACAAGGTATTATAACATTTCTTATGGTGTTTATCCTCTCTCTCCCAAAGGCTTGATCCTGAAGTAGTTTAGAACCCTCATAGTGTAAATATTAACATGGTATTACAAAAAAATCTGTGTGGCAAAGGAACATGTTATTTTAAGGCACCATTTACATGAAAATCAGCAACTCTCAATAATTTCATTACACAAGACTCACAAATCTTGATTTTACTGACATTTTAATTCTCAAATGATATGACCAGTCCTAAAGTAGCACATCTGCTCAATCAGTCATTTCACTTTGTGTGTTTTCACTAATGTTTCTACTGTTCTTAACAATTCAAAAATCTATTCTCTACCATTGTGGAGAGCACAGACAAGAAATTTGACATATTTAACATTTCGACTAATTCTTTTCTGGTAAATTCAAAACCCAGAACAATTTTATTTTATTTGAAAGATATTTGTAGAGTGATGTTGGCCTTTAGATGCGTTTGACTTTGTAGTGTCAGAATAATCAGTTTGCTTGATTTTACCTTTCATTTTTCATTAATTTCTTCTTGGATGATTTCTTGTCCTGTGACCATGCTACTTTTCATAGTGATTATGTTAAGGTAATATTTTGGGTGCTATAAGACTACAAGTTTATGTATTTGGTTGGTTGTTTTCTATCTCATACCCCTCGTTTCTGCCCCCTCCCCCCCAAAGATGTAACTTATTTAGATATAATGTATCTGGTCTTGTAAAAAACAGATATTTTTTCCTGGTGCTGAATTTCAAATAGAATTTAATACATGAGTTCTTAGATACTGAGCAACAAAATAGAAAAGACTTAAAAATATAATCTAAGCAATCTATATTTCTTTATGAGACCAACCAATATTGCAGAAGAGAACACCATATTTTCCGGGTTTCTCTGCTGCCTACTGTCTGGCTGAATTGGCCACTCCCTTTTACTAGCTAACAACTGAAGAAATAATTGCATCACCTATCAATGAATAAGTGAACAAAAGTCATTTTGAGTGAGAAGTGTCCAGACTCTTTACATCTATATACCCCCCAAAAGAAACTCATACTTCAAATTTCATCTCAGCATTGAAGCACCAGTCCTTAATTTCACATGCTGGAAACCCTCACTGGATAGAATTGGAATCACTAAGAGCTATGCAATTATGTTGAGAAGAAAACAGTTTCCAGAAGACACTTAAATACTGAAAAGGCCACCTAACCTGGGAGAAGTATTCCTTCTGTGTTAAGTGATTTTCCTGTAATGTAATGAAATTATAAGGTTGCTAATTTTTTAGTATCTCTAAGAATAAATTAGCAGGCTCACATGGAAAAGAAAGAGAGGGAACAGGTAAAATGTTAAATTTTGGATATAATTTTATAATAGTAAACCAGGATGGAATATAAACTTGATGAAGACACTTGCATAGGTTGGTGGAAAGAAGGTAAAATCATATATATGAGATGCATAAAATAAGTTAATGTAAATTGACATTATATGTGGTACTGGCACAAGAATAGAGAGGCCAGTGAGGAAAAATAAAAGTAAAAATAGAGTCCAGGTAATATGGATCTCTAGTATATGAAAAAATGTGACATCATAAAAAAACTGGTTTAAAGAGGGACTTAATAAATGGTGCCAGACAATTGGGTAATCATTTTTTTTTTTTAAAGAGAAACTTTGTTTTATCCCTCACTCTATATAAAAAACATGCTCTAAACAAATCAGCAATATAATAGTAAATATCAAACCATATAAGTAATAAAAGAATACATCACTTTAAAATGTTTTATTTATCTTTAATTTAAATTTTTTTAAAAATTTATAATACGTTCCTCTTTAACGCAGGTGCATAGAAAAGTATTCTAACTATGAATCAAAATCTAGCTACAAAAAAAAATTGATAAATTTGACTACACACAATTTTTGAAATAGTCTTTTTTCATGGTCAAAAAATTTCATTATAAGCAGTAAAATGACACTGACAAAAGAAAAACATGTTTGAATATATATAATACAGATACTTTCTTCATACCATATATGAAAATTAACTCCAAATGGATTATAGACCTAAAATATAAGAGCTAAAAATTATCAAACATTTAGAAGAAAACATAGAAGATATCAGATTCAGAAAAGATATTTTAATAGGACATAAACAAGAGCCTGATATTAAAGGAAAATTCAATCTCATTAAAATTTAAGTTTTAATCTTTAGAAGAGCTAGTTAACAAAAATGATAAGCCATGAACTGGAAGAAAATATTTGCAAAACATACATTTTACAAAGAACTTATATCTAAAATATATAAAGAAGGGAGATTGGATTAAGCATAGCAGCATTAGAGATGTCCCCAGATCTCTCTCCTTGAAACAATAAGAAGTTGAACACCTAAAACTCAACGAAATACACCCGAACTGCACACCAGCATGTCTGAGCGTGGGATCTGTGCATAAGAGCTACCGCAGGTCAGAACCCTGGGTATTGGGCGGTGGACTGGGAGGAACAAAGAAGCTGACTCTCCAGAGCTCCTTGTGAAAGGAGGGGAAGGGGAGAAGGAGTAGAGAGTTCCCTGAACAGCCCTGCTGGGAGTGCTGCGAGCTCCACGCAGCCGGTGGCAGTGCCCAATCATCAGGGCAGAAGGCAGAGAAACAGGGATGGTTGGAAAGTGGGGATGGCAGAGAAACAGTTGATTTTTATCAGCTGCAATTGCAAAACTAAGGCTGGGCTGCAGCCTCCAACTCCCAACACAGAGGGCCCTTCCCTCATACTCTCCGAGATGGAACACCACGGAGCCCCAGGAGAATTTGAGCAAATGCTACTGAAACTGTCACTAATACTG
The DNA here is from genome assembly GCF_014176215.1 of Rousettus aegyptiacus. Taxonomy (NCBI): domain Eukaryota; kingdom Metazoa; phylum Chordata; class Mammalia; order Chiroptera; family Pteropodidae; genus Rousettus; species Rousettus aegyptiacus. The sequence continues at coordinate 64,717,053 of NW_023416308.1, forward strand.
ACAGGAACTGAGATTGAGGGTAGCAAGCACAATTAAACATCTATAAGGGGGAAAAAAAAAGACGTTATTAACACTTTATATAAAGCAGGGATCTAAGAAGCGTAGGCGCCACCTAATGGAAATCAAAAGAAAAACACCTTATTTGCAACAGGCTAGGGACCATTATATAATAAATCTCCTTTCTGGAAAAACAGAAAAAGCAGAACACACTTCCATTAATTCCCAGGTGGAGAAATAGTCCGTTAAACACCATAAACAACCAAGGTGACAAGGTATCTCAGAAAGAAAGAGAAAAATCTCCAAAAAATAAACTTACATAGAACTATGTAACTTAAATCACAGAGAATGTGATCCTACATTAATTATATCAAAAATGTCAGGAATTGAAAAAACAACTAGATGAGCAGAATGAGTTCTTCAGCAAGGAGATTGAAACCCTCAAAAGGAACCGAATAGAACTTCTGGAGATAAAGAACACACTACAAGAGTTGAAAAATGAAATAGCAAGCTTGGGAAATGGAGTCAACCAAATGGAGGAAAAGATCAGTGATATTAAAGACAGAAATTTAAAAATAAGTCATAAGGGAGATGACAAAAATTGGAGAATGAAAAATAATGAAAGAGAAATAAAAGAACTAGCTGATACCAACAGGAGAGGAAACATAAGAATAATGGGAATTATTGAAGGAGAGGAAAAGGAGCAGAGATTAGAAATCATTTTCAGACAAATAGTTGATGACAATTTCTCAAATATAAGGAATGAGCTGGAGCTTGGAATTCAAGAAGTCAACAGAACACCCAATTATGTAAACCCAAAAAGGCCTTCACCAAGACATATCATATTAAAATGATAAAAAATTAATGACTAAGACAATTCTTGGGGCAGCCAGGGAAAAGAAGATGGTAACCTATAAGGGAAAACCCATTAGATTATCATTGGACTTCTAGCACAGACCTTACACCCAGAAAAAAAGTGGACTCAAATATTCAAACTGTTTTATGAAAGGAACTACCAGCCAAGATTAAGGTATCCAGCTAAGCTCTTCTTTAGATATGAAGGAGAAATAAAGACTTTTCCAGATATACAAAAATTGAGGGAAGTCTTCACTGTGAGCCCTGCACTACAGGAAATACTGAAAGAGGTCAGCTCACCTAAAACAAAATGAAAAAAAAAAAAAAAAACAAAACCCATAATTAGGAGTAAAGTGGCTATCAGGCAAATAGAAGCAGAGGAGTGCATCCCTTACTATGAATAGGACATTATAATGAATGTTCAGAATACATAGGGAAAAATTGAGATAACATTGACTGGAAAAAAAAAGGATTCAAAGATCCAAATGCAGAAACAGGAATGGATATAAGCCATGTGCAGAAGAAAAGGGATGACTGTATATATATAACTATCCTTTACATATTTGTAATGGTAACCACACACCAAAGATTCTGAACTGAAGTATATAACATGAAACAAGAAGGACCAGAGGGAAAATCTACAAATCCAACCAAAATAAAGAAAACAGAAACATAAAGACAAGGAAGCAATGAAACACCGAACTACCAGAAAGCAAAAGATAAAATGGCTAAAAGAAGACCTCATATTTCAATAATCACCCTAAATGTAAATGGACTAAACTTACCAAGGAAAAAGCACAGAGTTGCAGATGGGATCAAAGAACAAAACCCAACCATTACTGCCTCCAGGAGACACATCTCATCTCCAAAGACAAATATAGACTCAAACCGAAGGGGTGGAAAATTATATTTCAAGCAAATGGCATTCAGTGAAAAGTGAGAGTAGCGCTACTAATATCAGACAAAATAGACTTCAAAATAAAAAGTTGTAAAGAAAGATACTGAGAGACACTTTATAACAATAAAGGGAATCATGCACCAAGAAGACATAACATATTAATATCTATGCTCCCAAGCAGGAAGCTCCGAAATATATAAAGCAATCACTAACAGAACTAAAGGGAGAAACAGAACAAAACACTATCACAGTAGTGGACCTAAATACCCCACTGTGAGATGTGGACAGATCATCCAATCAGAAAATCAATAAGGAAATAACATCCTTAAATGATACTTCAGACCAACTGGACATAATTGACATTTAAAGAGCCTTTCATCCCCAAACAGCTGCTTATACATTCTTCTCTAGTGCACATGGAACATTCTCAATGATTGACCACATACTTGGGACACAGAGGTGGCCTCAACAAATATAAGAGGGTTGAAATCATACCAATCATATTCTCTGATCATAATGCTTTGACACTAGAGGTCAACTGTAAAAAGAAAGCAGAAAGAAACACAAATACATGAAGATTAAACAACATGCTAGTGAAGAAAAACTAGGTCAGAAAAAAAATAAAAAAGGTCAAGAGATACATAGAAACGAATGATAATGATAGTACAACATATCAAAACTTTTGGAACATGGCAAAAGCAGTCATAAGAGGAAAGTTCATATCATTACAGGCCTCCCTCCAACAACAAGAATGAGCTCAAATAAACAACCTAACACTTCATCTTAAAAAAACTAGAAAAGGAAGACAAATGAAGCCTAAAGTCAGCAAAAGGAAAGAAATTGTGAAAATTAGAGCAGAAATAAATGAAATTGAAAACAACAACAACAAAAAATAGAAAAAATAAGTGCAAAAAAATTGACAAACCCCTGGCTAGACTCACTAAAGAAAAAAGAGAAAGGACACCAATAAACAAAATCAGGGATGAAAGGGGTGAAATTATGATGGACATCACAGAAATACAAAAGATCATATAAAAATACTATGAAAAAGTATATAACACCCAATAACCTAGAATAAATGGACCAGTTCTTAGAAAAATACAGCCTTTCTAGATTGAATCAAGAAGAACTGAAAAATCTAAATAGACGAAGCAGCAGTATGGAAATTGAAACAATCATCAAAAACCTATGAAAAAGTAAAAGTCTGGCACCAGATGGCTTCATCAGTTTTACCAAACATTCAAAGAAGATTGAATACCTATTCTCCTCAAACTCTTCCAAAAAATCAAAGAGGAGGCAATACTTTCCAATTCATTTTGTGAGGCCAATATTACCTTGATACCAAAACGTAGTAAAGATAGCACAAAAAAAGAAAACTACAAACCAATATTTCTCATGAACACAGATTCAAAAATCCTATATAAGATACTGGTGAACCAAATACAGCAATGTATTAAAAAGTTTATACACCACGATCAAGTGGGCTTCATCCCAGGGGCACAGGGATGGTTCAACATACACAAAACAATTCATGTGATACACTACGTAAACAATTTAAAAAATAAGAATCATGTGCTCATATCAATAGATGCAGAAAAAGCCTTTGACAAGATACAGCACCCATTTATGATCAAAACACTTAACAAAATCAGTATAGAAGGAAAGTACTTTAACACAATAAAGGCCATATATGACAAGCCCTCAGCCAGCATCATACTTAATGATGAAAAACTGAAAACCTTCCCTCTAAGATCAGGAAAAACGCAAGGCTGTCCACTATTGCCACTGCTGTTCAATGTAACATTGGAGGTCCTAGCAAGTGTAATCAGGCAAGAGAAAGTTAGAAAAGGCATCCAAATAGGAAATGAAGAAGTCAAACTGTCACTATTTGCAGATGACATGATTAGATAGAAAACCTTAAAGACTCCACAAGAACACTTCTAGAAACAGTAAGCAAATACAGTAAAGTTTCTAGATGCGAAATCAGTGTTCAAAAATCCATAGCATTTCTATACTCTAATAATGAAATTTCAGAAAAAGAAGTAGAAAAAATCATTCCTTTTACAACTGCAACAAAAAGAATAAAATATCTAGGAATAAATCTAACGAAACATGTGAAGGACCTATATAAAAAACTATAAGACCCTATTAAAAGAAATCGAAGAAGATACAAAGAAATGGAAAGATATTCCATGTTCTTGTATTGGAAGAATCAACATAGTTAAAATGACCATATTGCCTAAAATGTTATACAGATTTATGCAATCCCCATCAAAATCCTATCGGCACTTTTTAAAAAAATAAAACAAAAAAATCATCAGATTTGTATGGAAGCACAAAAGACCCCAAATTGCTAAAGCTATCTGAGAAAAAAGAACAAGGCTGGTGGCATCACTCTGCTCAAATTCAAATTATACTACAAAGTGACAGTAATCAAAATGGCATGGTATTGGCAGAAAAACAGACACATGGACAAGTGGAACAGAATAAAGTGTCCAGAAATGAACCTATATTTATATGGGCAAATAATTTTTGACAAAAATGACAATAATATACAGTGAAAAAAGGAAAGCCTCTTCATTAAGTGGTGCTGGGAAAACTGGAAAGCCACCTGCGAAAGAATGAAACAAGACTATTGTCTATCACCACACACCAAAATTAACTCAAAATAGATTAAGGACCTGTATATAAGACCTGAAACAGTAAAATGCATAGAAGAAGACATAGGAACAAAACCTTGGACTTAAAGAGGATTTTATGAATTAATAGCAAAAATAAATGAATGGGACTACATCAAACCAAAAAGCTTCTTCTCAGCAAAAGAAATCATCAACAAAGTAAAGGGACAGCCATCAGAATGGGAAAATATATCTGCAAGCAACACCTCTGATAAGGGCTTAATATCCAAAATATACAAAGAACTCATATGACTCAATAGCAGCAAAAAAACCCAAACAATCTAATCAAAAATTCGCCAAAGGACCTGAATGGACACCTCTTTCGAGGGCATATAAACAGCCAATGAATATATGAAAAGATGCTCAACATTGCTAGCTATTACAGAAATGCAAATCAAAACCACAATGAGATACCATTTCACAGCTGTTAGAATGGCTTTAATCAACAGGACAAGTAATAACAAATGTTGGAGAGGATGTGGAGAAATGGGAACCCTCATACACAACTGGTGGGACTGCAAATTGGTACAGCCACTATGGACAACAGTATGGAGGTTCCTTAAAAAAACTAAGAATTGATCTACCATATGATCCAGCAACCCCTCTCCTGGGTATTTACCGGTAGATAAAGTTTTAAGTGTAAATACCAAAGACTTGAAAATCCATATCCAAAAAGATACTTGCACACTGATGTTCATAGCAGCATTATTCACAGTGGCCAGGACATCGAAGCAACCAAAGTGTCCTGTGATAAATGATTGGCTAAAGAAGCCGTAGTACATATATAAAATATTACTCAACCATGAGAAGAGATGAAATACTGCAATTTGCAACAACATAGATGGACCTGGAAATAATCATACTAAGTGAAATAAACCAGACAGAAAAGGTTGAAAATCACATGATATCACATATGTGGGATATAAACCTAAAAGCAACAAATGAACAGGACAAACAAACAGACTCATGGACATGGACAATGGACTTGTGGTTACCAGAAGGAAGGAGGCAAAATAAAAAAATAAAATGTTGAAAAAGTTATGTATATTTAGCATGAAAAAAAAATAAACCGACATTAAAAAAAATAATAAAATATATAAAGAACACTTTAGTTCGATAATAAACAAGCCAATTATAAAACTAGGCAAAAGATTTAAACACTTCCTAAATGAACAGATGGAAAATAAATATGTAAATAGATACTTAACATCAGTTATTAGGAAATGCAAATTAAAATCACAATGAGCTAACACCAAACACTAAACAGCTGATAGAATTACACCATTTAAAAGATGAACCATGCCAAGTATTGATGCACAATTGAAACTCTAGTACCCTGCTGGTGAGAATGTAAAATGGTACCACCATTTAAGAAAAGTTTGTCAGTTTCTCTATTACTTATCTTTTTTATTTCAATGTTTTCTGTTATTTATTATTTCCTTTCCTTTGCTCATTATGTATCTAATTTGCTTGACTGTTCCATTGCCTTAAGATAAAAGTTGAAGTCATTATTTGAGACCTTCTTATCTAACATAGGTTTATGTCTTCTTATTTTTATTGTTATTGCTTTAGTTGCATTCACAAATTTTGATGTGCCATGTGTTCACTGTGATTCAGTTTAAAATATTTTATAGTTTCTATTTTTATTTCTTCTTTGAACAATGTATGATTTAGAAGTATGGTATTTAGATTCTAAATATTCGGTGATTTTTATGATATTTTTCCATTATTAATTACTATTTAAATACCATTACAGTCAAAAACATACATAGTTAGGTTTGCTTTATGGACCAGAATATGGTCCATCTTAGTAGTTTTATGTGCACTTATGAAATATGTGTATCTTTATGTTGTTGGGTAGAATGTTATGTAAATATCAAATACGTCACGTTAATTGATAGTGAAGTAAAAGTCTTCCACATCTTTACTGATTTTCTACCTACTTGTTCTATAAGACACACCCTTTACTGTATCTGTCATCTTGTTTTTCTTTTTATTTGTATAAGTTTATGCTTCATGTATTTTGAAGCTCTGTTCCTAACTGCAGTAACATTTAAAACATATCTTTTTTTAATTTTAATTTTTAAATTAGAGTCAACAATATTTTATATTAGTTTTAAGTGTACAGCATAATATTTAGGCATTTATATAATTTATGAAGTAATTCACCCAATAAGTCCAGTACCCACCTGGCATCATAATAGTTATTATCATACTGTTGACTATAGTCCTCTATGCTTTACATCCTTGTAACTATTTTGTAACTAGCAATTTGTACTTCTTAATCCCTGCACTTTTTTATCCAGCCCTTAACCCCCTTCACATTCGGGAATCACCAGTTTTCTGTATTTATGAATCTGCTTCTGTTGTTTTTTTTTTTTATGTTCATTTATTCTATTCTTTGGATTTTACATATATCTTCTTGATAGATTAACTCCTTTGTCAATATGAAATGATCCTTTTATTCCCGACAATAATTTGCACTTTGAAACATACTTTGTCTTTTATTATGCTTGCTGTACTACATTTATTTTGATAGTGTTGGCATGATTTAACTTCTTTCATCCTTTCATCTGATTTATGTCCTCATAATTAAAGTGAATTTCTTTTAGACAGCATAGAGCTGGACCTCATTATAAAATTCAATATGACCTCCTCCTCTTTTGATTGGGTGTTTGCATCATTTACATTCAATACGATTGTTCACATGATTTGGATTAAATCTCCCATCTTGTTTCAGTTTCTTAAAATAAAATAATTTTATTTACCTACATATTTGCCATCTATCATTTTTTTCCTACCTGAACAAATTCATTTAACATTCTTGTACACTGTAGTACAGGTTTGCTGAAGTTGAATTCTTTCAACATTTATCTGATAAAAAAGTCATTTTACCTTCATTTTTGATAGACATTTTTAACAAGTACAGGATTCTTACTTGAGAGTTACTTTTTTCTTTTCTTTTCAGCAGTTTAAAGCTGTTGCTCCATTGTCCTTTGGTTAGCGCTTTTTTTTTTTTTTCTGACAATAAATAAGCTCCTTGAAGTTTTTTCTTTTTTTTTTTTTTTTCTCTGTACATGATATATCTTTTATCTCTGGCCATTCTGCCTATTAGGGGTCCTACAATCAATTACACAAAATAAGGAAATGTGGCAAATGACTCTGATAGAATGGCAGATAAAATGCCATAAGAGATATAACAAAGAGACTGAGAAGAGAGAAACAGGAATCGGAAAGATTTGCAGATCACGAAGGACTTGAGAGGGAAAATGACATCTGAAAGAGGTTCTGAAGTATAAATACACATCCATGTATTCAATCACTCACTCATTGATTTTAAGAGTCAACATAGCAAAGGATTAAGAGCATCACATTTAGAGCTAGAAAGAACAGTTAAAATAGTTTTCTCTTTCTTAAAAATTATGGGGCTTTGAATATATTACCTTTCTGAGTCTCAATTTTATCATATGGAAAATGATATGTATAGTAAAATTGTCAGAAAGGTTATGTGAGACCATGTTTTGAAAAATATCATACAGACTGTCACCGTATTATTCTCTTGGCCTTTTCCCATGATCACATGGAGGCTGCATTATATTGATATTCATGGTAGTATGATGGAGTAAAGGGACAAGTTCATCTTCGTGGGTCTCCAGGTAACCACAACCACCACCACCATCATCCTCTTCACTATAATAAGAACAATAATAACTTTAAGGCATTCTATTGCAAGACTGCTTATTATATGAGCATTGTAATCCATGAATTTTAAGTTGCTGTTTAAAAGGTTTTATCTACTTGCATCCAAAAAAATTCCTAGCCCTTAGAGAACATAGCAGACACTACATGGCATGATGACTTTGATAGCTGGAAGTAGTATCATAGTCATTCTAGAAGATAATACTGGGAGTAGAGAGGAAGACAGTAGCCTCCTGGACTTAGATTGCTAGCCCATACCTTCCATTCCCATTATCTTCATGCCCATTAAAGAGTCTGAACCTCATTGGTAAATGGAAGTAAATAATAAAGACTTTATGGATTTTTTTGTGAGGATTAAATATAATAGTGTATGGAGATTTTCTTTCATAGTGCCTGGCAAAAGAAATCATTTATTAATTGGTAGCTATTTATGTTATGATAGTATTGTATTATCATTTCCTAATGGATTTTATTTAAAAATAACCCAGTTATTTCATATGTAATAAACTAGTCTTCCCACTTGATGTGTAAATTCCTCCTGGATAGGGCCCAAATGTTCTATCTATTTTTGACCCCTTTCAATTACCCCTAATCCTGCCTACCAATCAGTCAGAGACTAGCTCAGAGAACATGCTTATTGAATTGAGGAGCTCCAAACTACTTTTGGGTATAAAACCATCACCATCCCTTCACATATTTGAGGCTGCTTCAACACTTTCATGACATAAATGCAAAAATCCTGAGAGATTTTTGTTAAATAATTCTACTGCACTAATTTATCCTTGGAAGTTAAAATTTCTGAGTTACCTAAGCTTTTCCTTGACATGTGCATTTATTTCCTGAGTATAATAAAAAGAAGTTTGCAAACTGTGAGAAAGTTTCATCAGAAAAGCTCATTTTGATTATATTTAAAGGTGATAATAAGGAAGCATCCTAACTAATTGCTCTATTAGCATATTTCTTGGAAGTCATGTTAACTATATGACAGAGTTGAATCTAAATTAATGAATAACTTAGAGATAAGAAGTTTCTGCTGTAACTGTAATTATATTTGCAGGTTCTTGAAGTTATGGAGTAGGATTAGTTTTAAGGTCACAGGCACTGAGATCAAATAGACCTATTTGATCATATCCTGAATCTTTTTCCCAAGGGGTTTTGAGAAAATTACCTAATATCTCTAAGCCTCATTGTTCATTTGTACAATGTTGATGAATATTATATTCACTTGATAGACTTATGAGAATTAAATAAAACCATGTATGGAAAATGCATTGAACAATGCTGGCAATAGTAATTGCTTAGTAAATACTGGCTATTCATATTGTGAATTGCAAGTATAATCTCCATTTAGTTAGGCTCTCCCTGCTTCCGAATACCTGCATTGAACTAGCTTGAGCCCCACTGTTGGTACTTCTAAAATCCCAAGGGAGATCGATTCTCATAATCGTGTTTCACTTTGGATTTCGTGTTTGCTGAATTATTGCTCTTAGTCATTAATTTCAGGATTGTCTCTTAGTTGCTATTTGGTGTTAATTCGAACAAAGCAAAGCATATCCCCAGATTTTCTTAGGTAATAAATTTAGTTTATACTAGACTCTTCTGCCAAATTCAGCTCTAAATTTCACTTTTTAGTAATTATATTACCAAAAAATCTCATTAATGCACTCTGACAAGCAACTGAACCAGCCTTGTTTCTCTCTTTACCTGATGATAATTATGTCACAGCTACCTGCCCATCTCCACCTGCTCCTGCCCCCACATTAGAAAGGAGCGAGAACTGTGATTGTTTTTAAAATGACAGTTTGTTTTTTATGTCTTTTCAACATTTTATACAAAAGAAATGCAATTTTGTGTTAGTTTTTAATCACCTTACATATGCACAGGTTGAGTTGCTATTAAGCACCCATTTAAAACTAAAGACAGATTTTATCTTATAAAGACCTGCATTTGGTCTGTTTGTAGGTTATAACTTGAGCATCCTGTGCCATTTTTCAAGGGCAGGCCATTTATTCAAGGAGGACAGGATTTAAAGTCAAACTTCATGTGTTCTCATTCTAGCCTCAGTATCCTTATCTGTCCAAAGAAAAAACTAATATTTTATCTGTTCAGTACAGTGCTTGTGCTAGATGAGTTAGAAAACCAATTTTAATGTGTTTTGTAAAATATAAAACATGATACATGGGTTATGTTGGGAAATCATGACAGAATAGAAAAAACATGGACTTTAAAGTCAGTAACTCTGGGTGAGTGACCTTGAACAAGTCTTTTTATCTCCCTTTACCTCACTGCCTCCCTAAATGAGGCAAACAATAATAATCACAATAATAATACCTTTCCACAGATCTGTTATAAAAGTTAAGAATTATCATGCTTTTGAATATGTTTTTAAATAATATTGTCAGAAAGGAAAAGCTCAATGAATCCTTATTCCTTTCCTTATATATATGGTTCTGGGAGTCAAGAATATTATCTTGCTTCTTACCCAGAATTCTGTTAGTTCCTGTCCTGAGACAGATATTGGTAAATCTGCAGCAGCAGACAGGTGACAGTGTCCTGGCCATGGGGAGTGCAGAAGAATGTACTGAACTTTGCCTTGTTTAGACTAGGGGTTATGGGGATGATCGTGATAATAAGGAAGCATTCCTCTAATGCATTTTTAGCTTCATCTGTTCAATAGCCCTGTCAGGTTGTTGTCTAAAGGGATCAGTCGGTGAGAGGCTTTCTGCTTGGTTCTACCAACAAATGAGGCATTATATCTGGTCTCTGCAGAGCATAAGATAGAAATGAATATTGTCATACTGTTGCCTCTTTAAGAAAGAAGGACTATAAATATGTCCATGTAGGTGAATTGCTTTCTGCAATAATATGATAAATTCTTGTAATAAAAAATATCGAGTATCTATAAAACACCAGGCACTATGCTAGCTGCTTGGTAAGTAGAGAAGAACTCCAAAGGTAGTCTTGTTCCTGTATTCATGTTATTCTCAAGTAGGGAATGCTCTGAGACTTCAGTTTTAGTTCTTTTATGCTCAGCTTAAGCAAGAGACTCAAGATGAATAAATGTTTACCATGGAGAGAAAGCGAAAAAAGGTTTGAATCTTGAGATGTCATGGCATTCTTAAAGGCCATTGTATTCTTAATGGAGTAGAACTTAACCAAGGGTAGAGTGAGAGTGGTAGGACCGGAAGCCGAATAAATAGGGGCCACAAGGGGAGTATATATTTATTTTAATGGGATCTACTTTGGGGATCTGTTTTATCTCTCAAGAAATCAGATGTTTGTTTCTAGGTATGACCTTATTAGAAAAATGCTCTTGAATTGTCACTCTGATGCACTATGCTCCCCTTTACTTCAGGACATGTGCTATTCAAGGCCAATGCCAGATCTTATAAATGGTATCTTTCTCAGGCCAATGCTCCACCCAGTGAACTCGCTTCTTGACTTTAACTACATTCACGCTCTGTTTGAACATAGCCTCTGTGGGTGAAGACCTCTGTTGCAGCAGCTCTTACTCTGTAACCCTCTGCTACCCTCTTCTGGTGGGAGTCTGTCACTGCAATTAACCTTCAAATCCAGGTGAATTTATCATCTTTTTCCAGGTGTGGTTGGTAATGGCCATATTAGGGAAAAATGACATGGGGCATACCTCATAGCCAGACTCAGCTCCTGGCTCTAGGAAACCAAGTCCCATCCCAGAATTTCACATCCGAAAGCTATGATAAGAAGCTTCAGGTTGTAGGCCAAGGAAGCAGTCCATATCAGGCTGGTCACCCATTAAATTATTGATATGCTCCTCAAAAGAGGGTAGCATGACATTCGTAACAAAAAGATTACTTTTCATTAAGCCATATTAGGAATCACAGGCAGCAGATTAATCACTGACTTCTTGTGAGGCCTTTCCTGATTATTCTTTTTAAAATTATAATCTCCCCACTTCTATTTCCTTGTTTCATTTTTCTCTATAACATTAAATTATCTAACAGGATATGTTTAATTATTTAATTTTGATAATTATCTGTATATGCTGTCAGAAAATAAGCTTTAGGAAACATAGCTTTTTTTTTTTTTTTTTTTTTTGGTCACTGCTCTATCCCAATACTTAGATTAGGATCTGGCATGTATTAGTTGCTCAATAAATATTTTTAGACTAAAGAAATATCAGCAGGAATCAGACTCTGGTCACTGAGCTGTAAGCTGGGGCCAGAATCTTCCCAGCACAAACACAATGAAGTCCGCTGTCTCTGCTGCTTGGAAGTGAGAACCAGGAACAGGACAGCAGATACCTATTGAAGTACCAGAATTGGTCCTAAGATTAGTCACATGTTTGGTAAGTGTGATTGATGGATTTGGCTATATGTAGTTTTCAAATTCTACAGCTTATAAGAATTACCTGGCAAACTTGTTTAAATCTATATTCCTGAATCCCTACCCCCAGAAATTATAATTCAGTAGCTATGGTTTGGGGTTCAAAAATCTGGATTTTTTGACAAGCACTCCCAGGATATACTGATACAGGAAGTCCTCTGATGACACTTTGAGAGAAAAAACGAATCCTTCTTGGTTTAAGATTAAAATTATTCTTAGAGAATAAGAAAGACCCTGCAGGTGGGGATTTTGCCTATGGAAAAGAAGGATTGCAGGAGGCTGGGAACAAGTGGAACTTGACAGCGCCAGAACATCACTGCCTGCTCAGTTCCAGCACTTGTGAAAATATACTTTCTGCAGTCTTAGGTTTCTGTAATCAAAGGTTTCATTTTAATGTACAATAGGTTATTCTTTTTAAATTTTAATTTATTTATTAATCGAACAAATGATTTAAAATTTTTTCCCCATCTACCTCTCCCTTTCCCCCTCCTTTCTACCTTTTGGTCACCACTAGTCCATTGCCCATGTCCATGAGTCTCACAACAGGTTATTCTGATGCTAGATGCCTAAAAGTCATACTTTGAGAAATATTGGCATAGAGGAAAGAGAAGTGAAGGAAATTTTTAAAATATTTATCTATATATACAAATATATATATATGTATGTATGTATTATGTACATGTGCCAGGCACTGTGCCATGAGAGCTTTACACAGAAGTAAATATTATAACCGTTATTTTACAGATGAGAAAAATGAGAATCATATGCTAAATAAGTCCTTGAGGTCACACTGATAAGAGGTGAGCTGTGACTCAGATGAAAGAGGTCTTGAATCCGTTGTCTATGGTCCTTCTGTTGCCTTTTTTTTTTTTCTAGTATTCACGGTAATTGTCCTGTAGTAATACATAATTTGTACAGCTGTGTGTAGTTATGTAAACCCTGCCACAATTGAGATATAGAATCTCACTATCATCTCAAAATATTCCCTAGTGCCATTTTGCGATTATTCTTTCTCCCACTACTAGCTCTTGCCAAAAGATGATCCGATTCTGTCCTTATAATTTTTCCTTTCTTAGAATTTATAAAAATGGGAGCATTCTTTATGTTGTCTTTTGTGTCTTGGTTACTGTAGCTTTACAGTAAACACTGAAGTCAGATAGCGAGTCGGAATCCTTAAACTTTTTCTTTTACTTTAAGTGTTTTGCCAGTTTCAGTTCTTTTACTTTTCCAAATAATTTTAGATTAAGCTTGTAAATTTCTACTGAAAAAAGCTTGCTGAGAAATTAATGTAGCTTGAACTTAATCTATAGATCAATTTGAGGAAAATTTCGGTCTGCTAATCAGTAAAAACAGTTTATCTCTTCATCAATTTAAATCTTCACTAATTTTCTTAGCAATGTTTTATGATTTTCAGCATATAAAACTTGTACATATTATTACATTCATCACCTAGCATTTCTTACTTTTTGAGCTATTGTAAACATTATTTTCTTATTTGGATTTCAAGTCGTTCATTGATAGTCCCACCACCCTGAAAATGAGTCCCTTCTTAAACTGTGTACCATAGGTAATGCTTTTCTCTCACCTTAATATCCCCTGGGTAATATATAGAAATACAATTAAGCTTCATATCTTGAGTTATAAGTTCTAATAGCTTTTTTAGGGATATAGTTCTGGGGGTTTTCTATGTACGCTGTAACAGCATCTATAAATAGTCATTTCTTCCTTTCAAGTTTATCTTGTCATATTGCTTTAGTTAGAACCTACTTCCAATACAATATCAACAGATTTAGTAAGGGAAGATATTTTTACTTGTTCTTTATTTTTAAGGGAGAAAGTATTTAATCCTTCACTCAGGTGAAACTTTTTCACAGATCCTCTTTATCAAGTTGAGGAAATTTTTTTTATACTTATCGTGCTCAGAGTTTTATTATGAGTAAATGTTAAATTTTTATCAAATATATTTATACATCTATTGTGATGATTATAAAGTTTTGTGATTATAAAGTTTTCCTTTTATTTGTATTTTGCTTATATACTGAATTAAATTATTTTCCAATGTTGACATATGCTGCATTTATAAAATAAAACCTAATTATCATGATGTTATATTTTTATATGTGTATATATATATTTTAGATTCAATTTATTATGATATGCCAGGAAAATATTAGCCATATTAAAAACTAATTGACTTCCAAATAAATGACAAAGATAGACATGATATATCAAGGATCAATTCAACAAATATATATAATTATCCAAATGGGTATGTGTATAACAGAGATTCAAAATACAAAAAGAAAAACCTAGTAAAGCCAAGAGGAAAAATAGATAAATTCACAATTATAGTTGTAGACTTCTGTACTCCTCTTATAAAAATTGATAAAACAAGTTGACCACATTTGTAAGAAGTTCTGCACTAAACTATTAACTGACTTGGTCTGTTTTTATAGAACACTATGAGCAGCAAATCATAAAACGCATTTTTTCAATTGTGCACAGAACACATCAAAATAGATCATATTTTGGACCTAAAAAGTATCTCAATAAATTTAAAAGGATCAAAATCATATAAAGTATGTATGTAAACCACAGTGGTATTAAATTGGAAAAAATAGGGTAGATTTCCAAGTATTTGTAAATTAAAGGACACAATTGTAAACAAAACATGAATAAAGTTAAAAAGCTCAAAGAAAGTTAGACAAAATTTTGAAATAAGTCAAAATGAAAGTGCAATATATTAAAATTGGTTGGACACAGTTTAGAGAGAAATTTATAGCATTAAAAACTCTAGAAAAGAAAAAGCCTTTAATCAATGTTCTAAAACTGCACCTTAAGAAACTATTAAAAGAAGATCAAATTAAACTCAAAACGGAGAGAAGAAAATAAGCATAGAAGAAATCAATGAAGTAGAAATCAATGAAATAGAAATAGAAATCTAAAAATAATAGAGAAATTTCAATGAAACCAAAAGCTGTTTCTTTGACAAGATGATTAATATTGATAAAACACTAGCCAGACTGCAGAACTAGAAATTATTAATATTAAGAATGAAAAGATGCTACATTTATTAGAGACAATTTATATCAAAAAGAAAAGGATCTGAATAGTCAACAATTGTTTTATAATATTTATTATAAAAAACATAACAAAATTTATTATCTTAAGCCATTTTTAGGTATTTGGTAGTTTTAATTATATGCATATTATTATGTAATAGATTTCTAGAACTTTTTCATCTTGCAAAATTGAAAACCTATACCTGTTGAACAACTTCCCTTTTCCCCACCCCTAGCTTCTTGCAACTACCATTCATTCCACTTTCTGTTTTTACAAGTTGGACTACTTTAGATATCTCATATAGGTGGCATTATGCAATATTCATCTTTTTGCAACAGGCTTATTTCACTCAACATAATGTCCTCAAAGTCCACCCATGTTGTATATGACAGGATTTCCTTTTTTAAGGCAAAAAATATTTCATTGAATGTATATACCACGCTTTTTACATATAGCCATGAACATGTAGGTTGCTTCCACCTCTTGCTTATTGTGAATGATACTACAATGAACACGGTATGTGCAAATATCTCTTTAAGTCTGTTTTATATTCTTTTGGATAAAAAACCAGAAGTGAAATTGTTGGATTATATAGTAATTCTATTTTTAGTTTTTTTGAGAAATCTCTATGCTATTTTCCATAGGAACTGTACCATTTCACATTTCCACTAACCATGTACAAAGGTTCTAGTTTCTCCACATCTTCACCAATACTTGTTTTCTGATGGGGTGTGTGTGTGTGTGTGTGTGTGTGTGTGTGTGTGTGTGTGTGTTTTGATAGTGGATATCCTAATTAATATTAGGTGATATTTCTTTATAGTTTTGATTTCCATTTCTCTGATGATTATAAACATTGAGCATCTTTTCATATATTTATTGGTAATTTGTATATCTTTTTGGAGAAATACCTATTTAAGACCTTCTTACCTTCTTCCAGTAACTTGAAGGGATGTTTTTGTCCCTTTAATCTCTCAAAGTTGATCTCTCAAAGAATTCTCAGACAATATTTAGACCTCATTTCCTTTCTGGAGACCACAAGGTAGAAGCACCTGTACTGTCTTGCTGGCTTCATAAATATCAGTGTTCATGCTGTGAGGACTGATTCAGAGCTTTTATACACCTACAGTTCTATGCCAAAAATAGGATAAAATTATTTGTTTCCTAGGCAACGATTTTATAGAACATATATAATTTTCTTTTGAAGGTGTGTTAAATGGTGAAATTTACTATTTACTATTTAAATTTGTTCACTTTAAAAGTAACAATCTATTAACCACATGCTTTATCATGTTTAGATTGTTAATTCAGGCAACTACATTCTGACCAAGTTCTAACTTATTCACAAGGAAGGCCAGGTATTCATTTCTATGTGAACTGTATATGGAAGATAAAGAAGGGGTGGGGTGTAAAGATGGAAGGAAGGAAGGAAGGAAGGAAGGAAGGAAGGAAGGAAGGAAGGAAGGAAGGAAGGAAGGAAGGAAGGAAGGGAGGGAGATAGATAGGAAGTGAGGAAGAATTTACTAATGAATACCTAACCATGGGATTGTTATACAGATTAAAACAAAGTATTTAGTGTGCTGCTCAGCACTTAGTATATGCTCAATAAAAGGTAACATTATTTTTTATTTTTTTTAGACTAAAAACAATTATTTCTGTGTCAAATGTAGGCAGGTACTCAAGTATTAAAATTTTCAGGAAACAGAATATGCTGTATCTGAAATGGTATATTTAGGCCTGTGACATCTGTGAAGGTAAGGCACTAACAGACTTGCACAGACAGATCTTTCCTTTGTTGACCTAAATTGATATTAGGGTATAGAGATGTACAATCTGAGTGAATTTCACTCAATTCTTTCAAATATTTAGCACCTCTTGTTTAGAGGCTTTATTTACATGCAGTATTTGTAGTTTATATGCATTAACTCTTTCAATTCTGGCATCCCTAGAAGAAAGATATTATTGTTGCTATTTTTAAAATGTGACACAGATGCTTAGAGATTTTGAGTGATCAGGTCAAGCTTGCAAGAGCTATTTAAGTCTAGGAAGCAGAATTCAAACGCGGGTCAGATCCTTGCTGTTCAACCACATGCTAATCAAGAGGTGCTCTACTTTGTCCTTTTCCCCAGGGAGACTAGTGTAACATTTCCATAAAAACAAAAGTAGCTAAATAATATTTGACAAAAGGTGCTAGAAAAATCAAGGTATGACTTTTTTGTACAATAAGAAATTCATAATACCTGACATTCCAAGCTTTGAGCAGGATGTAAGTCAAAATTATAAATTATTTTGGTTGTACTTTTTCACCAGAGACCTTTAGAGCTAGGTTAATAACATGATTTGAGAAGTACATTTCATAGTAATTTATGGCATTATTATTTTAAAACCAAAAACTTCCTGGGTGTATACATATGCTCCAGAAACAGAACTGCTATAGAATAGATTAATGGAGGACTCTAGGATAGAACCACATCCTGTTCCTTTTTTTCCTTTCCCATCTTCAAAAATAGTCTCAGAAAAGAATGCACTGAAATGAGACATAAAAAATACTCATTAAATGAACTAGCACCCAACCTTTAGTTACAAGATTCTTATTTCATTTGGTTTGCATTAGATTTTCTTACTTTGATATACTTGCATATTTAAAGGAAATAGTTTACAATAAATTTTGGGTAAGTCTTCTTGGTGTATTTTTTAAATTATAAAAACATAAATGTTATTGTTAATTAAAAACATATTTTCCTTTATCTTTTCCAGAGTTGGGTGCAGTCTTCCCATAGGCTTGGACGGAGGCATTCTTTCAACTGGTTCAACTTTTCCTGTTCTCTCCCTTGGATAATAGAAGTAAATGTCTCGGTTTCCTTTGTCAGTTTGGACCCAGATTATTAATTAGTACCATATTGACAGATAAGATGCTCTAACAAATTTCAGTTGATTAGGCTCTGAAACCAAATATGCCTTTGCTGAAAATGGATTGTGTATTTACAATGCCCTTTTTCAGCATTTTATTTTCTTTTATTATAAAAGTATTATACACTTGTTGCCAAAAAGAAAAGAAAAAAGGTCAGAAAACACATAAACACAAAATAGCAATCCCCTGTAATCCTACTACTATATTCTTTTTGTTCTATTATCCTCCCAGATTTTGTTTCTGATACATAGATGGATGGATAGATGGATGGATGGATGGATGGACGGATGGATGGATGGATGGATGGATGGATAGATAGGCAAGTACACAAAATAAGTTTACAATGACCTTTTTAATAGTGCTTTAACATGTTACCTTGGATGAAGTACAGCGAGAGCAGCCACAGATCAAGAGAGAGAAACCGAAGAGCTTTACTGTGTCGTCACTTACAGTCCCCTGGGGATAACACAGGATGCCTTGCAGGGCCACTCAAGGGAAATACCAGGATTGGTCATGAGGCAGAAAGAAAGAAGAGAGCTGTGGGCCAGCGTCTTTACTGTGGTTTCTCTGAGTATGTTTAGAATTAGCTACTTTGAATACTTTCAACAGGCTTTGGGGCATAGGGAATGTCCTTGGTTGTCTGATACTTGGACTTGGGACGATTACTGCCGGAGAATAGTGTCCTGGAGTGAGAGAGCCTGATATGGGAGTTGGTTAGGGGTGTGGACTTAATTGGCTACTCAAAGAGAACTGACTGGCCTTTAGCTGGGGCCTCAAAATTGGGTCAAGACAGCATTTAAAAATATATATATTGCATACAGGTACTGTTACAATACAACTGAAGTGTTCTATTGTCATTCCCCCTTCTTAAAGCAATTGAAACATAACTATCTCTGCCTAGCACAATTCCATAGCAAGACAGGGATGCTTGATCTCAAGCATGTTGAGTAGGAAAAAAAACACAAAACTATATTGCAAATACACATAGGGAAGAAGTTAAGGTATATATCATGTTTTTATTGTTATTTCTTTGTTTTGTTTTGTTATTGATTCTTAGATCCCTCATTCTTTTTGTGTGTGTGATGATAAAGTTTCTCTGCCACGTGTCCAACAGCTCATTTCATTTTCCTCCTCGGAATAAAGGAAGATTTTTGTTTTCTGATATCCCTTTCCAACAGCTCCCCTCTTTCCTTCTGCCTCAAGACCAGTCCTGGTATTTTCTCTGAGTGGCCCTGCAAGACATCCTTTGTTATTCCCAGGGGACTGTGAGTGACTACACAGTAAAACTCATAGGTTTCTCTCTCTCGATCTGTGGCTGCTCAATCTGTACCTCACCCAAGGTAACATGTTAAATTGGGCTATTTGACTTAATCTGGCCAACAGAATGTGGGTAGAATTGATACCACATTCAGGTCTGGTCACAAAATCCTCACTCACCTTCCTTTCCCACTCCATAGACACTGGGAAACTATGTATCAATAATAATAGTGCCACAAGATAGAAGTTACCTAGGTCCTAAATTAACATGTAGCAAAAAAGATAGTTTCCTCCCCTCCCCCACCTTACTTCTCAACTGCCCCCACTGCCACCGCTGACTAATATGAACAACCAATGAGTCTTCTTGAAGTTTAAGGATTTATCTGTTACAGGAGCTACAGCTAGTTATGCTACCAATAACTAGTCTGTAGACTCTTGGTCTTTTTCAGAGCAATGACATTATTAGATGAGAAAATCTAGTTTGAACCTCATAAAGTAGAAATTATGATGCTAGTAATATATGACACTAACACTTTAACATTCCTACATAATACAATGCAAACAATATTTTTCTCTGTCAATTTAGGGATGTTGTCTTTTATCTTTTGTTACTATTCTCAATTTTAATTCCTTCATTTTGCAGAGATAAGATCTGGGTTAGGAACTCTTGAAGCATAGGAAAACTTTTCCTTGGCCCTAGATTTCAAGTTTTTAGAGGACAAGAACTTTTTTGCTTTTCTTTCATTTTTTATCTTCTTTTACTATTTTTTACACTCTATGCCAACTCAATCTCCTTCTAACCCACAAACTAACTAATCATCATGGAGTCATGTATACAGTAGTTTTGTATTATACATTTGTTTGCTTAAGTTTATAGACACTTTGACAATTGTCATTTAAGTCATTGAAAGGTCTATTTTGTATTTTAACTGGCTCGACTTGAAGAAACACTACAAAGCCTCACCTGCTAGATTTTAATACATGAAGCTAGGAAGCCCACATTGCATATTCTTTGCCATCTATGGTGCCGAACATTGTTTCTCATGGTCATCTTTGGATTATTAAAAAAAAAAAACTGCTTTAGGAGCTGCCCAGAAATGTTACAATTGATTCATCCTGCTACAGCTAGACAAAGGACTGAAAATGTTGATCTCTTCTCAAGTCTAGTTTTCCCACTACTCAAAGGTTCTGAGAAGCAAAGGGATACTTGAGAGATTGTATAGTATACTCATTCTTCAGATTTTAAGATGGTTTATGTGTGATACATATATGTGTATATATGTATATGTATGTATATACACACATATATAACACATATAACATGTAAACCACCTTAAATATATTTTAAACATATGTATATATAAAATGCATTTGTATACATATAAAACACATGTAACACATGTGTGTTGCATATACACATACACATATACTAGATTACTCATGTGATGACATACTGTGTTAGTGGTGTGTAGGGAAGTAAGCTTATTTTGAAGGATAGATATGGACTTGTTAGGAAAACAGGGATTAAAAAAATATGTATTAAAAAGATATACATCCCTGCTGAAGTATTAACTAGAACAACCTCTATGGAGGGAATTTTGGGGATATCTGTGAAAATTACGATTGAAGATATTCTTTGAACATGTCCCAGATACATATTTACAGTTATACACATATACTAAGAGTCAACTATATATAACTGGAAGGCAGCAGTAGGATCACAATGGAGAACTCTGTAGGGCTCTTTGTACTATTTTTACAGATAAATATTGATTTTATTTTGAGTTTTTTTTTATGGGCATGCACCTTAATTATTTTATTCTTGGGGGGGGGGGCGCCTATTTAGGGCCTTAATTCATCTTGGAATAAACCTGTCCCAGTGTTCAGTGGATCTCATTTCCTGGATGACATTCTTCCCCTCTACCTTTAGCCACGCTGAAGTTTCTTACTAAGGCTGAATCTTGTCATTAGCTCCAGCATCCCTGTCTCATAATGAAAGTTGCTTAACCCTGGCCTGACCATGTCCACTAGAGGTATACAGGGTGTATGCTTCTCTACAGAACCCCAGCAGATCACCTGCGAAGAGAATATCTCCATCTACCTGGCTTTAAAGATCATCAGCCACTTGAATGCCCTTGTGTGCATATCAGACTGCTTCCTCAAGATGGCAGTGCCCAGTCAAAACCTATACAGCTTTGCTACCCTCCTTTGGTCAATGTAGACAGAGAGTCTAGCTAGTTATATTTAATCGTTGAGGTAGACTCTACAACTTGGTCATTTCCCATAATCTCTATGAGTTTACCTTGGCCTAAGAAAATCCCTTTTAGCATGGGGAGGAAAATAGACCAAAAAATAGATAAAACAGAGAGATTACACAGAATAAATAGGGGAGTGATGAGGTATTCATTCACTTATTCTGAAGATATTTTTTGATTGCTAGCTCAGTGCCAGGTACTGTGCTGTTAGAAATGCTGAGATGAGTAAGTCTCAGTTGCTGTTCTGAAACACTCAGAAGTTAGAGTACTTTTCATCAAAATTATTTCCAAATTTTCATAGAAACTGCCAGAGGCTTCATAACTGATGCTTTCATGAATGTTTAAAAAATCATCACTGGCTACATTTGATTATTATGGTTGTTACTTTTTGATGATGCCTCTTTGATACCTGCCTTAAGTAATTACTGCAGGATGGAGGCCCTTTGATATCATGAACTGTAGGACCATAAGATATCTTAAAGAGAAAGTGCTATTTCAAAATACCTGAAAGGATTTTGCCGCGGCCCTCTACTGTGAACCTGCTCTTGATCCCAGTTATATGTATTTGACTTTCAGTACATATAACCATGTGTAAATATAACCTTCCAACATTTAACCACGAGATCTTAAATTTGTGTCTCCTGGGTACTTTCAAAGTGCTTGTTATGTGCCCTCACGTTAACAGCTTGTACATTGCTCTATGCTGGCACTCATCAAACCATATTGTCATTGTTTTCTCCCCCATGTACCCTATTAGACTGTGAGAATCCCAGAACATAGGGTAGATTGAGTACATGACTTAAAAATAGGGTTGCCAGATTTAGCAAATAAAAATATAGGACAGCCAGTTAAATTCAAATTTCAGAAAAACAAAAGATTTTGTTTTTGTATAAGTATGTCTCATGAAATATATGGGACATATTTATATCAGAAAAATGATTTGGTAATCTAAAATGCAAAATTTAACTCAGTTTCTTGTATTTTTTTCTGGCAACACTACTTTGAAGATGTCTTTCTTATAACCTGAAGATTCTATAATTCTGTCTTTAAATATTATTTAGTAATAAAGAACAAGATTTAATCATTAGTATTGAGAATTTTAAAAATTAACCTTACATTGATCTCATTATAAATACTATAGTCTAGTAATCTACCTTTATATCTACATTTACATATAAAAATAACAAATATGTATATATATATAAAGCAATTGGTTATAAAATTTGTTGATTTTTTTAAACCACAAGTCTTAATACATGTTAATTTTATTTTCTTTTTATCTCTCATGATCATGGTTTATCAAAGTAAATGAATGATAACTTTACAGTGTCAATTCATATATTCACAAATTGATTTGTTAAGCTACTAAAATGTGACTGACAAATCCTAACCAAGATGATGGCATAATAGTGAGAAGAAAGTGAGCATATGACAATATGTCCTTAGGAATAATGTTGGATATTCCAAACAACAAACAGTTAACTATATAGTGTGGAATTTTTTGATTATAGAAATTTATGGAACTTTGGGAACAAAATATATCTAATAAATACTTCAGAGTAGAGAAATGGTCAAGTGCTGTGAGTAAGACAAGAATATGAAGGTTATATAAGGAAGCCTTTAGTTTTCTTATTATTCATATATTCATTCAACATTATTTACCTATTTGCAATTGGAATTTGATTATAATAAAATATGTAGAATGATCAGATAAAAGGAATTGGATTAAAATTTCAAACTAACAATTATAAAGCTGACAAAATTGAGAGCTTAAATTAAGATAGAGCATGTTTTTAGTAGAAAATGCCAGTGTTTCTAGGGAATTTTCTTAATTGTATTTTGCATATTATTTGATGCAGGAGAGCCATATTTAGAATGTTTTGAATTAAAAAATCAGTTACAGGTTATTAACTTAATCCCCTGAAGCACAGCTTATGCCTCCAATATGGTTCTGTTTTCTCACTAGCTCTTTATCGGTGTTGCAGATCCTATGTTTTTGTGGAAAAAAAGGAAATCTAAATTTATATTCATTTCATCAGAGAATTGTATACAAGGCAATTCTACTCATCTGTCTGTCTGTCTGTCTATCTATCTATCATCTATCATCTATTTATCATCTGTCATGTATTTAAAAATTTAATTTGTTGTGCTCTATACCTCTTATTATGTCTTGTATTTTTTTATCTAGATGATTATTATCTAGGTGAAAGGCACTTAAGTTAAAGAAACTCTCTGCGATTCCAGGAATGGAGGAAAGATTCTAATCCTAAAATTTGGAAAATAAATGTTGAGAGAAGATAATTTTTTTCTTATTATTTAAAAGACTCATGAAAATGGTCACCATGGAAACCAGACATGAGTCTGTGGAACATTAAGAGATCAGAAGAGAGGTCTTGAGCTGAGTGAGACTCTGAGTCTTAAATTTGGAACACTGACATAGATTATAACTCTCATTCAAGTATAACTTCATAAGTTATGTGATTTATTTTAGATTATACAGTCGTAGGATTTGACAAGTTTTGCAATTTTTTTCTCTTCATCCTCACTTTTTTCCATTTTAATTTTTTTCTCTCCCTTTCTTTTTCTTTCTTCATTCATTTTTTTTTTTTCTGCTCTTTCTTCTCCAGCTCCTTTTTCCTTTTCCTTTTCCATCTTCTTTATTTTTTGTATGGTAGGACATGTGAAAGAAAGAAAATGGGAAAACAGTCCCTTGGCTTTTTTACACTTAGAATATTACTGAGAACTGAGAAAAATATTACAACATATTAAAATCTAAAATGGAAGCAATAATTAGAAAATAGACCTCTTAAATATTCTGACTAACTGAATATTGTAGCTAGTTTAGAGTGAATTCATATATTTTTTAAAAATTTGACCCTTTTTTGAGAATCCCCTTAAATAATTACATACAAATAAAATAGAATGATATGTAGTGAAAAAATAATCACTAGTCAGTATGCTTACAAATTTAGAAAACAATTTAAAATGAAACGAGAAGAATACAGTTTATATTGGGGTACAAAATAAGTGAAACTGAACTTTCAGAACCTTTGAAATTATTGCACATTGCAACCTCTTCACTTAGTTCAAGGTCTGACATGTAATACCTGCTCAATTAATATTTGTTTAAGAAGTCTGTAGGTACATCAGAATATCACATTCGCATGCATGCACACATATAATCTTAAGAAAAATATTAAAAACTATTTTATTTTAAAGTTACCAGACAATAAAAATAAATGTTTTTCTTCATTTCTTTGTTTTTTTAATAGAACATTGAATTAATGTAGTATCTTGCAGTATCTTGAGCACTTACTCTTTTCTGAACATATTTGCATAAACTGAATTGCTAATGTAACTTTATTTTGATTTATTTTTTAGAAATACAGCGATACGTGTACAGCTGAGATTTTGTAATAAATATTTTATTTCAGAATATATGAATCAAGTATGTCAATATTCAGAATTTTCACAACTTATATGTTAAGGCTAGGATTTTTACAGAGATAAGAGGCAGAATGAGATAATGAAAGTAGCAGAAGTTTTGGGTTTCAAGATGTCACTTTGCTTTTTGGAGCTGCTATTTTAAACTTGTGTGATAAGGGCAAGCTACTTCACCTCTCTGGATTTTGCCATGCTACAATTGATATGAAGGATATTTGGGGATGATATATGTATTTCTGATATAAAGTAGGCCTTTAAAGTGTTTATAAATGTGAAATGAGGGAGTTCGTTTTAAAAGTTTTAATATTCATTAATCACATAAAAGTTATGTTATTTTCCTAATTTAGTCAAATTATGCTTTGCATAACAACATAACATTGTTCCTACACTATTATTTATGATATCACTTTTTCAAAATTCATTTAAGATAAACACAAAGGTTTTAAATAGACTGGGCATTGGTTCTGAATATTGGCTGTACATTAGAATCATCTGTAAAGCTCTTTAAAAAACTAATTTCCTGGGTTTCCACCTGATACCAATTAAGTTAGTGATTTTAAAGTTCCTCCTAGATAATATTAATATGTAGCTTGAGTTCAGAACCCACAAAGCAGAAAATCTATGGATCTGAACTCATTTTAGGCTGATTTAGAACCTAGCTTATGAGAATCCAAAATGATCAATTGAATATATTCACTAATTTATGGAATTATATATTTAGTATATGTCCCCTAAATGAATAATTATGAGTTAATATTAAATATCTTATCATATCTTATGCTAGGGCTTTTGAACAAAGTTCTGCAGTAGCACAAAGAAGTGGTGAGTAGTCCTTCAAGAGGCTTAGGTAGTGTGTCATTGGAGGTGATCTTGAAGGATAAATGTGCACTCATTAGGGAAAGAGGAGGATAAAAGTAAGAGCCTTTCAAAGAAAAACAATTTTTGTTTTAGAGTCATGATAAAAATACATAGTGTGTTAGGGAAAGGCAAGCCAGTAATGAAGAGATTAGTAAAAAGAACAGGGCTAAACAAAGAGGAGACCCAAGTATGATGCTTCATAGTTTGAACTGTCCTATGAGCATTATAGAAATCCAAGTACAGAGCCATTGAGAGAGAGAGAGAGAGAGAGAGAGAGAGAGAGAAGCAGTAAGACCTTCTATTCTTTTTGAGTGTCCTAAAAATATTCCAATATGATTTAAAAAGCCTAATGTTTCATAGTTCCTTGGACTATCAGGATCACTATAATTATAGGAAGCTTTTTAAGTTGAATGATGACTGGATCTAAAATGCTTACAAAATTATTAAATGTGAATAATGGCTAACATTGCATGGTAACTATATATGTGCATAGCACTTTCATAAGGGCTTAAGAGTAGTTAACTCCTTTAATATTAACAATGATTCTATGAAGTATTACCATTCCTTTCTGTCTACTATATAAACAAGGAAACTAAGGCACAGAAATGTTAAATAATTAGTCTATACACAGCTGGTAAACCACACAACCAAGAGTCAGATCCATGCAGATTGGTTTTAGAGATTGTGCTCTTCTTCATGTTATAACAGCTTCTCCTCTACAATAATTATAACTGACAATGTGTTTAATACTTACCGCATGTCAAGCTCTGTGCTTCACAAGTATAACTTATTTAGTCTTCACAACTAATTTATAGAACTAATATTTTCCCCATTTTACAGATAAGTAAGGGACAGAATCAAATGCTTTATTACTTCAACTGTATTACATGAGTTCTTGGCCCATCAGTCACAGTTCTTCATATATCCATGTGTTTAGCAAAGCTCAACATCCCTGCTAAATCTTTAAGAGATATAAAAATGAAGTATTTAGTAATATAAAAAAGATATTAGTTCATTCATTTTCAAGTTTCTGGCATTGCATGGATTACTACCTAACTTTAAATTATTGACTTTAGCTAAATAAACTTCTAAGAAAATAAAACATTGGAAAATAGAAATATCTTAAATCAACTTCAGTAAATGTTAGAGACAGTGTTAGATTTCAGGTCGTTAAGACCCCTTATAATTAAATGTACTATGAATAGTTGCAATAGTTATTTCTATACCATTGGGAACATAATTGTCTCTTATGTATACAGTGCAAAATTTCCAGGGATTCTATTAAGTAATCATTCCAAGACTCTGTTGTGAAGGATATAATCCTCTGTATAACCTTACTCCATCATTTAAATGCAAAACAGAATGCTGCTGCCATTATATTTTATCTATTTTTATTGTAGATGAAAAATTACTGCCTTTGCCAAAAGTGTCAACTAAGAATTACAAGATCTTGCCCTGCAATTTACAAAGAGATGAACTCTACCAGACTAGAAGGTGGTTTTCAAATTTCCAGGTGTCCAAAATAGTGGACCTCAAGTCTCAAGCTATATATCTAGAGCCTTACCCTCTTATTGTTATTACATCCAATGCACAGGATGGGAATTAAAATAAACTAATCCTCATTCCCATCATTATTACCTCCAAATACCATGTACTTACCACATTTCAGGGATTGTACAATTGCTTCACACACATTATTGCTTATCTAAGCAGCAACCCCACTAGACCCATACTATTTTCCATGTTTTAGAGAAGGAAAAGAAGTTTCTAGTAAACATGAAAACAGAATTCGGAGAGGAATTCCTTTTGTTATTTATGACCCTAATAATCCAACATCATTATCAAAATTCTTGCCTATATGTGGTATTGTCTTGGAATAATAGAGCCAGATTATGTTGCAATATGAGAAAATAAGAGCCATAATTTGCCCATGATCTCTATAATACTTTTTAGTTTAAAAAATGACTATATATAACCAAGAGAATTAGGTATTTTTAAAACTATAGTTTCCATTTTGTCATTTCCAGATAAGGAAATGAGGCTTTGAGGTTCAATAGCTTGTCCAAGGCCCCTTGTCAAATAAGAACAAGAGTTGGTTTTCAAATGTCTAGCTGTTAGGCTTGAAGTCCAGTAGGCACTGTGATGCACCATTTGCATTGGGCCTTAAAGTTTAATTGAATCTGGGTGTTCACTCTGAGCTGTCAGTGGAGAGTACTTTGCCTATTGTGATGAGAGTTAAGCATGACCAAAGCTCACAAGTCGAAGATGCATATCTGTTTGCCACGTGTATGTCAAGGGCTCTGTTTGGACAGGACTTCATCCTGGAAACCGCTCATTGAAATACTTGTAGTTTCCCAAGTACTGAGACAATAAAGCTCTTTTACTATTGTATTTTCCCTAAGTCTCATGACAACTTGAAAAATCCCAGGGCTATATTCAAAATCTGTCCTGTCTGGAGAATAGAAAGATAAGTGGCACTAGACCCATAAACAACAACTTCTTGGAGTTATATTTCTGTGTTATGCCTGGGACATGGATTGAAGTTTTATACAAGACCATATAATATAAAAAAGGTTTCTATATTTGCTGTAAAATTCTTGTTGAAGACACTGGATTTTTATGTCTGTAATAATATTAGCATTTAGTAATAGTAGCAACAACAACAAAATTCCTTTTCTTAGAATGGACTCATTTTCTTAGATAATAATAATTAGATGAGACATTTTCCCTTTTTTGTTTGGTAGCTAATGAACTCATAACTAAATGTTTTCTGGTAGAATACAGATATATTAATCAAAATAACTTGTGTTTGTCACTTCCTCTTTCTGCTTTGTTTTCATTTTCTATCTCCAATGACTTTAATATATAATTGTTTCGTTCACATTTAGAAGGCAGGCAGATACATTTATTAAATAGAAACAACTTCCATTTTGCCGTTGAGCAAATTGAGATATGGTGAAGGTTTTCCACGCTCTACTTCATTAACGCCAATGTCTTTTCGGTTTCTAAAACATGTCAAGTGTTCTCCTGCCTCAGAAGTTCCAGCTGTTGTTCCCTGTGCCTGTAATAGCCTTTCTTTCTTCCCTCTGGTTAATCATCTCTTCCCACCCCCAGCCCACACAAACACACACACACACACACACACACACACACAACATTCTTTGCATACTTGACTCTTTTGCATCTTTACCAAATATACTATCTCAGAGAGATTTTTTTTACTGTCTTATAGAAACAGGATGCCCAGGCTCCTTCTTATGCTATCCTGTTCTTCATCACTTACCTTGTTCAATTCTTTATTGCACCTCCTATAAGTTGCAAGACATGTTAGTTAGTTAGTTAGTTAGTTAGTTAGTTAGTTAGTTTTTGTGCCCCTTACTTGACTTTATTTCACTCACCATTGCATTCCCAACACCTAATCATGCCTGGCACATGATAGTTTAATAAATGTCTAATACATGGCATGAATGAATCAGTAAACATATATATGCTCATACATACCTAATAACTCTAGATTTTTTGAAGTCAGTCCTGTATTTATTTTGTTCATTATTCTGTTGCCATCCTTGTATCGTTACTAGCAAACAAAGAGAGAGATGTTTGATGAGTATTTATTAAATGAACGAAAAAATATTCCCCCAGAGAAATTATTTTAAAAAGCCACTTGCAATCTGTTATTTGATGAGTTCAGATAAATATACAATTGCAAAACATTTAGGAATGCAATAACACTTTTGGAGTCTAGAATATGAGCTGGCTAAGTCTAAGAAATACAATGTAAAAATAAAATGCAAGAAGTGGGTAAATGCGCCCAGGTTTAGAAAAAAAGGGTTGTCATTTAGTAGTCATGCAAACCTCCTGTAAACTTTTACATGATTTACCACCAGTGATCTCAACTAGGAAAATGCAGGGCGGCATGTAACATGTATACCTCTACTTTCATAAATATTCATTTAAACATTTAAACATATTTATTGAGTAGCTTCTATGTGCAAGAATTTTTTCCTTCAGTTTTATTTGGAATATATTAGTAAAACAAACAGACATATAAAGGTTCCTTTCCTTGAGTTTACATTCTAATATGTGGGAGAGAAAAAACAGACAATAAACAATAGTCGTAACAAATGAAAAAATATATAGTCTATTAGACTGTATTAAGAGATAAGGGGCAAAATAGAGTTAGGTAAAGGGGATCAAGAGTACTGAGATCATGAAGTATAATAGTTTACAGTAGGATAGTCTGGGAAGACCTCATTAAGCAGGTAAGATTTGGGCAAAAATCTGAATGAGAGCAGTTAGCCTAATGACTATTTGGGAACAGAGCATTCCATACAGAAGAAACAGCTCATGCAAGGACCATTAGATTGGAGCAGGTCAGGTATGTTTAAGAAATAGCAAGAGAGTACTGGTGGCTGGAGTAGAGTGAACAAAGGAAAAGAGTACTAGAAAATGAGGTCAGGAAGATTATGTAGAGTAATAGTAAAGACTTGGGCTTTGACTGAGTGAAATGGAAAGTTACAAGAGGGTTTCGATTTAAGCTAATTTCTTACAAAGCATACTGTGCTGTGTTGAGTATGTCCTGTAGAGAAAAAAGTGAAGAATCTGAAAGACTTGGAAGCTATTGCTGTAACCAGGTAAAAGATGGTAGCTTGATTCAACATGGTATCTGTGAAGGTGATTAGAAGTGGCAGGATTCTGGGTATATTTTGAAGATAGACTCAAGAAGATTTCTGGACAAATTGTGTATAAGAGGAAGAGAGAAATCAATGAAGATTCCAAGTTTTAAATTTAATCAATTATAAGTACAAATAACTTTTTTCATGCTTTTTAAAAACCCTTCTATACAAGAATTACAATATTTTGATTATTAATAGCTCATCCTAAGGCAAAAGTCATACTCTTGAGCAATTTACAATCAGGATTTACTTCGCAGACTTAAAACATTATTTTTATGCTTTTAATTTTAACTTTACCTAATTCAGCACTTTACAATTATAAGGTGAAGCTATACTGTAAAATGTCACTGAGTAATTTGAGATTATATAATTTTGTTTTCCTTATCTGAAAATATCACTATTGTTCAACATGGGAAAAGTCCTTTAAATTTTAGCTTTTAGAGCACAGGAAGTGGATATGTCTTGGTAAACAGTAAATTACCTCTATGGAATGTTTTATCATTTCTGAGAGGCTTTACATGCCCTACCTCATCTCGTCCTTTGCATAACCCTGGGAGATAGCACTGAAGAAAATGTATGTAGGAAATTGAAAAGTTTAAGTGACTGAGTGGCCACTGTTAGAACCCCTTTATATCTAGGCTCAGCTCACACACTTGTGTACTTTGAGCCAGTTCCAACTGATGAAGAAGGGTAGGGAACTTGGTGTGTCCTATGTTCACTCAAAGCTCAAAGCTAAGTGTCTCAAAGAAGGGTCAAATCTGTGACCTTGTCCTCATTGCCAATGGTTCAGCTGATTGGGCTAACAAACCATTTTATACATTAGACTTAATTACTTCTCCAGAATCATCTAGTCATTAGTTCCCATTTATTGTCCTCAAAACGCTCACTGTTCTTTCGCATTTTCTCATTTGTGCCATCTTTCTCATCTTTCTTATTCAGGGAGATCAACCCTAGCTTTGCTGGCCTCTCTACAAAGTACTAAAGCTTGCTTTGTGAACTGCAATAAAAGAATCTTGAAAATTAATGCCGCCATCACAGAACACATGAAAATGTGCCATCGTAAAGATCAACAAGGTATGGTAGATAACATTTCTTTTCCTTGTTGAATCCTGAATTTATAAAGGAACAACTTGCCTTGTTTTCAGGGGTCTGGTGGGAAATCTGCATTACTGATGTGTGCATCCAGACCAACCCCCACAACCTTAGTGTCTTTATCTTTTAATCTTTCATCCAACTGCTGCAATACCTGGCTCCCAAAATTCAGCGAATATAATGAGAATTATAATAATCATATTGCTGCAATGTCTTTCCTTAAATTAAGCCATGCAAGTAATTTACACCAGTCTCTTTTTTTTCAGAGGTGGAAATAAAATGGTTTTGGAATTTAAAGGTAACCTTAGCATTTTTTACAATCTTGGTGAGTTATAAGAGTGGTGGGGGAAGGGAAGCAAAGTCATTTGAGGAAGTAAAAGATATTTAACTGCTACGGAGGAAGAAATTTTAGTGGATGTAGAAAGAATCGTTTGTAAGAAGTGCAGACATGCAAAATGGCATTATTAATAAGTAATGCCATTAGAGACCGTTCTTTCTAACCACTCACACTTCTGAATCATTTTGGGGTTCCCTGACTTCCTGGTTCTCTCTATCCTCTAGCAGTGACACCCATTTTCCCATTCGTTGTCAGAGGGTTAAGTGCCATCATCAGAAAGAAGCTTATTATCTACCTGCTCCCCCAGCTTCTCCCTGAGTGACACACCACCCACGCCTCCCCACACAGCTCTTCTCTTTCCGCGGCTCCGGAGGGAAGCTGAGGAGCTGCAGAGGGAGCCCGAGGCTACCCTCGCCTGAACCCCGAGACTACGAGGCTTCAAAACACTCGTTACCCACTGGGTCGGTGCCCTGGTGGTTCTACCGCCCTCCGCCCCGTGCGCTGCAGGAGTAGGAGCCAGCCCTGCGCTGCGCTTCCAGCTGCGTCTGCCAGAGTGCGGCACGTGCTCCAAGCGCTGGCGCGGGAGAGCGAGCGCCACCGCCGCGGGCCCGGAGCCGCTCTGCCTACTGCCACTGCTGCCTTCATCGCCACCACTAGCGCTCCAGCTGCAGCCAAGGCCGCTAAAGGAGCGCAGGAAGCCGGCGAGGAGCGGCTGGCTGGGGGCGCCAGGCTCAGGGCGCGCACCTGGTAAGCACAGCGCGTTTTTCTTTCTTTCAGCTCTGGAGTCACCACGGATATAGGATACCGCCGGAGCCCCTCCCCCAGCACAGGGCTGGAGAGCATTCAGCAAGGGGCGGGAGCTCGGGCGAAGGACCCAGGAGGGCAGGTGGTGGGCAGGTGGAGCACTGGTGGAGCCAGGGATGCTACGAGGTCCTGCAAGTTTAGAAAAGTCACCCTGCAAGGACGTGTGCTGTGTGAATCAGACATGAATTTTTAGTCAGGAGCCCAGGCTACCGTGGTGTCGCTTCAATGAGAGGTTTATGAAGATCATTTTGCTTTTATTTGCATAAGTGAGGGATTTAGGTGGGCTCGTTTCCATAGAAAACGAACTAAAAAACCAAAATCAAAGGAGGAAAAATAAAGATCTGAGCCAAAAGAGGCGTTTAGATCTTCATCCATCTCTCTCTCTTTCCTTCTCTCTCTCTCTCTCTCTTTATCTCTCTCTCTCTCTCTCTCTCTCTCTCTCTCTCTCATACTGAGATGTGTGTGCACAAAGGGGAAGGGGCGCATTTATCAAAGGAGGGGTCTCTTCTATCTTTGAGGTCATTAGGTGTTTGGGGAGCTATAAATGATTTGCTGTTGCTTCACCCGGTAAAGAGACAGCAAAAGGAGGACCTTCTTGGGTATGAATGCCAGTGTTCCATTTCTAAAATGACACTTCCATGACTATACTACCGGGAAGGAGAGGTTTTCTAGAACAGGGGGCCATTTTAAGGGGGGCACATATGTAACTCTGGACCTATATGCTCAAGTTCATGTACTCCCAGTGCAGCTAGGAAGCCACCTTTACTCCAGGTTCCTTTATGGAACTTTGGCAAAGGATAGGGTCAGAAAGAGGAACGTGGGGAGAGAAAGGAGCTGAATAGGACTGAATGGGTTGTGTGGGGAGGTAGAAGGAGCAAGAGCCTGGAAGACAGGCTTGGCATCACTGTGTTCACTCATTTCCACCCTGGGGAGTCCCTGGGCTGGTCTCTAGGGAAATATGTGACCTTGAACAAGTTCTTTAACCTTTGTATATTTAGTTTCCCCATCTGTAAAATGTAAGGTTCTTCTGCACTTTGGGACACTAACTAAGGTCCCATGCAGTAGTGTCTATGACTGTGGTTTAAGAATCTGCATTAAGAAAGGAAGAACACCCAGAAAATAAATAAAGGAAGCTTCAGGGAATTTTCCCTCAAAGTCTCAAAGGTTTTTGCAAGTTCTTGGCTGTGCTGTTTGTGTAATGTGTGCATAGAGGTCTGTCGAAATGGGTGAGCAGGACAAGCAGACACTTAGCTTATAGCCAAGGGAACCTGGAGTTCTGTTTGGAGAGGTTAAGATCCACAGAGCCTAAAATCAAATGCTTTTTTAAGGTAGCAATTAAAGAAGGAGGTTTAATGGCAAGCTGTGAAGTTCTTTGAATTTGAGCATTTGAGAAATAATCTGAAATTGATTCTAATACAAGGGGAATGAATGATGTCCCACTTTAAGGACTGGGCACTTGAGATGACAGGAAGAAGGTTTTAGAGTGAGATATGAGAATACTATAATCTGGGCAAGGGGTTAGGAGGAAGAAGCGAATGGATATCCTTCCTGAGACAAGGGTTTCTAGATTCCTAGGAGGCACCTGGCATCTGTCCAGTGTCCTTGACACCTTTACCACTTGTCTGAAGAGGGCACAGGTACCACTTGACCCTCAATACAAACTCATTCTTAGGACTTAGGGATCTGCATCCCAGGTGCTGAGATGTGAAGGTACATGCAGGTGCACATGGGAAAACTCAAGTCTTAGGGATGCCTCCTCAAACCCTCCATCATGTGAGCATCTGGCCGTGGAGCTGGTTTACCTATCCAGATTGACCCAAAGTCTGTGTTCCTAAAGGAACTCATTGTGCCACTTGGTGGCACCAAAAAGTTGCACTGAGAACTCTATTCTCTATAAATACAAACTACCACCCCTCCCTCCTCCGCGCTCTCCCCTTCCCCCTTCCCCCCTTTCTCAGTAGCAAGGAGATTGCTGCACATGCCGCCCTCAGCTCTGCTGTTCTGCGTGCTCTGGGAGCAGGAGATGAGCTTAAGATCATCTTGGGGGGGAGCCCGGGACTGGAGAGGCTGGTTCTGCCCTACTGATCAGCACGGCCCAACTTTGTGGGGGGCTAGCTAGATCGCGTCTCACTGCCCGCTGCGTGGCCAACAGGGGGGTAAGCTTGCTAAGTGTCTGTGTGCCCAAGTGTCCCCAGCTGGGAAGGATGTAGGGGCTATCAGCTTGCTGGGTAGCTCACAGTTTGGTTTTCGGGGAAGGGGATGAGGGTGGAGCGGGGGTGGCCAGAACCTCGAGATTGAAATCTGCTCCATTTGCTGGCAGTCTTAATTAAATCCATTGGAAGAAAAGGCGAGAGCAATGGGGTAAATGAGGGAATGGCTGCAAGGGTTGAGAACGGGATTCTGCATGCCTTCAGATCCGAGTTCCCGCTCTCTAAGGCCAGGTACGCCTGTTTAGAATGCAGCCTGTTCTTCCCCAACCACCAAGGGCTCGGAATAGAGAGAAGCACAGGTAGAAAGGGAAAGGAAGGAGAGTCGCTTCGGAATAGCTGGGTTAGCTGCCGGGACCGTCGCGCCCGCAGCAGGAAGAGGGGGACAGCGGGTGGTGCTGAAAGCGCTGCTTTATCAAACAGGCTAGTGTGCCTCCTAAACCTCAGTCCGCGCCCTCCCGCTCTTTCCTCTCCTTTGGATGTATCTTTCCCTTTGGACACAAAATCTGCTAGTTACCCCAGAGTGGCAGCATGAGCAGCATTTCAAGGAGGAAGACCAGGCTGCAGTGACCTGGGGAAAGAACCTGGGGCAGGCTCTCGAGCTAGCTGGTGACCAGAGCCTAACCTGCACTTGGGACCTCACAGAGGCACATGAAGAATCTTCCTGGAGGCTTCTTGGAACTGGTGCTGGAATTTTCGACTGCTCCCGTTTCCCTCCAGAGCAGGTGCTTATTTATGCACAATCTCGGTGCTGCCTCAGCT
This sequence comes from Rousettus aegyptiacus, assembly GCF_014176215.1. NCBI lineage: Eukaryota > Metazoa > Chordata > Mammalia > Chiroptera > Pteropodidae > Rousettus > Rousettus aegyptiacus. The sequence goes on from NW_023416308.1 coordinate 64,753,208, forward strand.
GAACTATAAGCTTGAGCAACCAGGCAGATTCTCCAACACTTTACTTTCCACTAAGTTCCACTAAGAAACTGACGAGGGCCAGTGGGAAGGCAGAGTCTTCCTTCCACTTTCTTCATGCTCTACATGTTGTTTTATTGTTCTGAGTCCTTAGAGACTGAGTTAGAGCTAATCTGTATCCTTAATGCTGGCTGCTGGCAGCCAAGGGAGCATTGCCTTGTACTATGTTCAACCTCTCCCACAGTGGGAATAAGCTAAGATTTTCTGTAGAATTTTCTTAGTTATACAACATGCTAGACATCCTTTTGAGTATCGGTGTGTTTGGGCATGCTACCTCTTATTGGGTGTTTTTGTGCTCCTCATTCCCTTCATGGAGTACAGGAAAATGTCACCTTTAATTTCTCTCGTAACCATGTATTTACACATTTAAGAATCAGTTATGACTATTTCTGTCTGTTATGATTGTTGACTTTTGTTTAAAAGGATCTTTGGTTGGGTACTCAAAAAATTCTGACTGCTCCTGAACTCATCAGGTTAATACACATCCCACAAAGTCTCCAGGCTTCTCCAGAGGAAACCCTTTCAGCACTCCGGACAGATCCTTCAAGATTTCTTAGGAGAAGAATGTGGATACAGTGCTCTCTACATAACTGCTTCTTTTACGAGAAAAGCTTTTTCTAGTTGTGTACACTCTGCTTGACTATATATATATATATATATATATATATATATATAATCTAGGTGTTTTAATTTCACTCCCTAGACCTCTGATATCCCATGGTAATGTTTTTTGCTGTAGGCTATTCTCAAAGAGAAACCAAACTCTTTGAGAATAGCCTACAGCTATTTATTAAAGGGCATATTGAGATTATTTGAAGAAGGGAGTGGTGGCATTTGACTCATCCAAATACTTCCCCCAGTTCTTCACTTCATAGTACACATTATTGGCATGATGACAAGCACCAAGGTGAAAGCCAAAAAACACTCAGAGGTACTATGTCCATCCCACACAAAATATACAGTCTTTGGGAATATTCAAGAAACTATATACAATTTTCAGTTTTCATTCTGATTATTGACATTGTTATGCTTCCTAATTCAATATTTTGTCTCATTAAACATGCTTACTTTTATGACTAAAGGATTTTATTAATTCTAAATTTCCTATTTTTCTTCAAAACACATTGAAGATTTTATAGGAGCCTTATTATATTGTCTTTTATGGAATTTTCAGGGCATTTTAGTCATAAAAACTAAGTCAAATGTCAATGAATGTAGGTGAAATTTCAGGTAAAAAATATGAGATACAGTTAATGATAAAAAATACTGTACACTTTGTACACCATTTTCTTCCAGGATAGAATAAGGCCTTTCATCCTTATTCAATGAAGAAAGAGACACATTAACTATTCCTATTTACACTTTTGGCTTGTGTTATTTTAGTAGCTAGATAGAGTATAAACTAATTACTATTTTATGAATATATATGTGTTGATATATGTTGATATATACTAATCAGTTTGTTTGGAGTTTCGATACACTGGCATATTATTTCAAAAAAGGAACAATCTACTATATAGAAATATGTGTTACTTTTAATATTCAGAGAGATATTAATTGTAGGCCTGAGGCATTATTTAGTCATCATTTTCATTAATGAGCGGATCTTAAAAGAATATAAGCAGGTAGAAACATCAGAAGGAATGTTTTTAGTTTCTGAAGTGTATGTACAACCCAAGAAAGGAAAATTAAAATTTTGATTTTGAATTTTCAACTATTCATAAATGAGACAATATCTTCTTGATAGTCCTCTATCTTACTTAAAACATAGTTCTAAAATATGTTATGCCATAGGCATGTTTTCATTTCCTTTAAATTCTCAGAGAAGAAAAAAAAATCTAAATTTTACAAGATCTAATCCTGTTGGAATTATATGTACCTTTTGTAGAAGGGGAACCAAGCAAAAGGCTTGAGGCAGGCTCATCCCTGTTCTAATAACTACCATTTATTGAGCACATCAGGTACTATGCCAAGTACTGAATGTGTTATTTAATCCTCATAACAATTATACAAGGAAATACTTATTCTTGCTTTTCCAGTGTTCGAATGGAGCTTTCCCCCCTTTCACTGTCACACAACAAGGAAATGGAAAGAAGAAAAAGTAAACACCTGTTTGTTTGTTTGTTTTTTGGAACTCAAGCTTGCCCTAATTTCATTGCATTTGATTAGATTAGGTGTGGTTGAACATCATGGAATTGCTTCATTTTGGTTTCCAGTGAGTTGTGGATTGTGTGGGAGTACAGACCCTTACACAAGCTTTGCCTGAATCTGAATCCCAGCTTGCTGGCTTACAAGTTCTGTGACTTTGGACAAGTTATTTAACATTGTGCCACCTCTGTTTTCTCACTTTAAAAATAGGGAACAGGTTGTAACACTATGGCCTCATTAAGTGATTATGATGACTTAATTGCAGAAATATATTAAAGTGCTAGACCGCCATGAACAGTATAGAAATGGCAGTTGTGATTATTGTTCCTATCCATGCCTTTGAATATGAAATGTTTTCTAGATTTTCTCCATGTTATTTAATTTAATTTTCTCAACAGCTCTATGGTTGGTACATACTTGCTTTCTCAAGCATCTTCTTTGATTTTAGTCAAACTATTCAGGAAATTTAAAGCAAAGATTTAGATGCAACTCTCTCCCCCCGCCCCCACCCCCACTATTTTATATAGACGTGATTCTGTTGGTCTTATAAAGACACCAGACTTAAGGATTATTCTCTGTGTATTAGTTTTTACAATAAGTCTGGTTATAGGCTGCTGACTTTAAACTTTTGAACATAAATGTTCTGATGAAAATTAAAAGCTCATAATCATAATGGCACTAGTGGACACTGCAATAATAGTGTAGCCTATTTACATTCATAATATTTTACAGAGAAATAATTGAAAAATATTTTTAAAAAGTCACTTTGTCTTAATACATAGTAATGAAGTAGGACCATTTCAAGACCCAGAAGAAAGGTAAATAATACAGTTATATTACTATTTAAGAAATAAAAATGGAATTTTGAAAAATGAATGTATTAGTTATATGAAATTATTCCTTGTTAAAGTTATATTGAAGTTTGCATTTTATATTAAAAACAACCATTGAGATGAAATATATCATACTCTTCCCACATTCATTTATTATAATTTGTAGACACTCAGAACTATGCTTATTTAATGTAAGACAGTATCATTATTGATGCTCATAGTTTAATCTGCATTTCTCCAATTGAAATTGAAAGCTTCAAAACAAAATAATGCATCCAGAAACAAGTTACAAAGTGAAGAAGGAATACAAAGTATTACAAACTATTTTGCTTGGAATTATTAAGATGTTTCAGGAAAAGGCTTTGTGGGACTGACATGTCCAAATGCTTGGCATTTAGTTGTGTTCTTCCTTTGATGATTGTATAGACCTTGCCAGAATGAGTTCATGTAAATCAGCAGTTTTCAAATGGGGATGACTTTGACCTGCAGGAGACATTCAACAGTCTGGGGACATTTTTGTTCATCACAACTAGAAGAGATATGTGCTATAGGCATGTGGAGACCAGGGATCCTGCTAAATGTTCTGCAATGCACAGAACAGTAGCACCCCCCTCCTCTCCACTCCTGACACACACAAAAGAATTGTCTAGTCCAAATTCTCAACAGTATTCATGTTGAGAAACCCTGATCTAAATGATTCTAGGAAACAGTTACCCATATTTACTTGATTCGTTTGTATGGCTTTTGAAGGTATCTTATTAGCATTGCATAAGAATTTGATGGAAAGCAGTCTCCAGAATGTTTTGTAATCAATGCCTGAGGTTTAACTGAATAACACATTTAGTCCTATGGGATACATTATTTTCTGATTATGTTGAATGTGGGCTTTAGAGCCAAGAGAGTTAGGTTCATGTCCTGACTCCACCATTTATTGTAGATATGAGACTTCTGGCAACATTCTCCCCCTCTAAACCTCAATTTCTAGAGATATTTAATGTAGTTAGTAATTATACCTACCTCACAGAGTCATTGTGAGACTTATATTAAAATAATGCTTATACAGTACATTATTTGGCACAAAGTAAGTACTAAGTATTAGATGTTAATAAAGAACTAGAGATCGAGTTGGAAATGCAAAACCACATTTTCAAGCACCTGATGATAGGCAATATAATATGCACAATAATGCTTTACAGTCTTCAGAGGTATGCCATAAATAACAATAAAGCAGCTGAAGGCTGCAAAATGGGGAAAAGGCTCCAATCCCTGTTTGATAATTAAATTGAGACTAGTTAACAGTAGATTACATCATTTTTATTGCTTTGCTGTGGAAAGCTGTTTCAAGTCTTCATGGACTACTAAACCAGTTTTTTAATGATTTACAATGATTTAGTGAGTTTTATTCTACTGCCAGCACCTTTTAATTAATGCATAAAATTACAGATTTTACTTTTATACAATATTATGTAAGGCTCTTTGTGGTTTAAGGGGGTTTTCAATGAAAATATGACTTTTTTTTGGTCTTGGGCAAAACAGGGAGGATGCTGGACTTTCTTGTTTACAAGGTCACAGATGTGTGCTTGAGATTGCTACAACAATGGAGCTTTTTATTTGTCTATAAAGCTCTAGATATCATTATACCTCAGAGTGTCTCTTATCTATGGGATGTACTTGTTTTTAGGAAAATATATCAAAGGCATCCATAGCATATGCAGTATTGACACCCCTCACTATGTATGATGAGTCTTGCTCAGGCAGAAGGGATCATTTTAGTTTTGATGTCCTGGGCTGTGCGATTTGCTTGTGTGGGGATTAAGTTATATAATAGACATCTGTGCCAGAAAAATGGTCGGTGTTTGAGAAGATTGTTGAAAATAAAAGACAATGTGAGCTGTGAATCTGGGCATGATGTAAGTTTCACTGATGGAAAATTCTACCCACTGATATTTCTTCTTCATACACATTTAGGGTACAATATGAGACTGTATGATTACCTGAGACAAAATACTTTTATGCATGTTAAACATATGTCTTTTTTTCTATAATGGAGTAATAATTAATTTTATTGTGTTATGAACCCAGAAATATAATATTGAATAAAGTAACCTAGTGTTTCTGAAAATGGGATCCTAAACTAACATGTCTTATAAGTTGCATAATTTATATGAATGCTCATCATTTACCACTTTGATGGAGTTAAAGGTCTCCATATTATTAGATTGTAGATCTATAACATTTTTAAGGCTTTTTGAAATCATTGTATTACTTAATTTCTGCCAATTGTCTAGAGCAAGAATCTGATCTTTTTTTTTTTTTTTTTTTTTTTTTGCTACCAACCTATAACCACTACCACCTCAGAGTTATAACTTAAAGCAAATAATTTATTCTCTGGGATACTCTATTTCCTGATATATGAATTGGAGCTAATATAATCACTTTCTTAGCAGTAATTTTATTCCAGGTTGAAGTGGGACTAATAATGGAAAAAGGCTTTGTACACTGAAAATAAAGTAATATGGTATTATTATTTCCCTTTTTCTTCTACCAGACCCTTGTAAAATGAGTGAATGAGGCTCGTGACAGGATAGCTAAGGAGAAATGACCTCGCCCAAGAACTTGTATAGAAGGAAGAGAGCAAAAGGCTTCATGGAAAGAACATTGTGTGGTATTTGGAATTGATGAGATTAAGGAGAAATGACTGAGTGAAGTCAATGCCACGTTTTAAAATCTAAATTGATAGATTATAAAATATGGAAATGTTTATGCCAGCGATATCATGAATTTGTCCTATAAAATACTTGCAAAAGTAAGTAATTACAACATTGTTTGTGATAGTAAAATCTATAGACAATCAAAACATCTAACAGTAGAGTATAATTAAATATATTTTGGTACACTCGTATAATTGAATACTATGCAACCGTCTAAAAGAAATAGATTTTCTCAGTGTGAATTTTGGCTTTGCTACTCATAAAAAGGTCATAGCCAAACCTTTTTATCTCTCTGAGCTCCAGATCCTGCATCTGTAAAATACGCATAAAATTACTTATCTTATAGATTTTCATAACAATTAAATGACATTTCAATCATGAATAAGCATAGTAAGCCCTCTGCATTTTAATTTCCATTATTGTTTACATCATCAAAATGACCTAATATGGAAAAATATTTATAATACATTATATAGAGAATTAAAATATTATGATATAGATTTTGTACTAATGTTTAAATAAAAATCTGTGTATGAAAGATGATATGCTTAGAAAATTACAGAAGAGCATATACTAATGTGTAGAATGTTCTAGTCCCAGGTCTGCTAAAAGTCACTTAATCCCTACGGGTTTCAGTTAAACTGAATTATCTACAGGGCCCTTTCCAGTTCTGTGGTGCTGTTTTTCTTAATAAGGTGAATAGCCATGGGGAACACTAAAGATTCCTCCTGCTACTTTGTCAGTTCCTGCTTTCTTTCTGAGGTCCTCTGTTACCTGGACCCATTGGATAGAGAGAATTTCTTTATTTATTTTTCAATTTTTTTTTGTGGTGGAGCAGGGCTACTGTCTTGGAACCTCAATCAGTTAATTGACCAGAAAGCCAAGTGGAAGTGATTCACTTTATTTGTTCATTCAGTAGAATTTATTAAACATCTATTTTGTGCAATTATATCGGGTGCTATGGATGGCACAAATTTAACCTTTAAGGGGTTTGAAATCTATTGGAAGACAAAAAGCGTATAAATAGGTACAATTTTAGTTTAGTAATAAATATTGTAAGAAAATATGGGTAAAAATGCCATATGAGTTCAGAGAATAGGGCAAACATTGCAAGGTGAGGGATTTGGGAAGATCTTATAAAGAAACTATTTAAAAATATTATCTCATAAAATCCTCATTAAAACTCTTTAATGTAGGTACTATTTTCATTCCAATTAGGTTCAGAGAGGCTAAGCGACCAAGAACACACAGCCAACAAAAGTAGCTCCAGGACTCAAACTCAGGTCTACTGACTTCAAGCTCATGCTTTTAAAAACTCTGCTATAAAGACCTTTAAAATGAGAACAGTTAAGGGATCAGAAGCAGCATGAACAAAACCATTGATGAAAGGAAATGTATACCTGGGGGAGACAAATTTAACTTGATAGGCAGACTTCCAAGGAAGGGCAAATTGAGGGGAGACGAGGCCACAAGAAAGATGGGCAGAAATTTAGAAGGCAGATCCCTCAATTTCACACTTTAAAAAAATATCACAAATAACAAATATATTTTGATTATAAATTTAGGAATTTAGGAACACTGGTGAAGGTAAAGAAGAAATAATATATTATATATATTACCACCACCCAGAGAAACATCCTATTAATATCAGTGTGTACGTTTTCTGAAGTTTGTATATGCATGCATAATAATTTTTGTGAAAATAAAATCACATTTACTTTTTATTTTTGATTAATGTAACATAAATACTTCACATTTTACCTCCCCCCTTCCTGCCAGACACTTCACAAGAGAAAGTTTCTGTTCAAAATATTTTTCAGTTTCCTTCAATGCTTACTCCTTATCTCTGGGAATTTAAATATTGAAATACCCTGGGACTCAGTCTCAGAACTAGTTTCTTTTTTATTTCCGCTTCCTAAATTATTTCATCCTGCTCTTGGTGTACAAAAAAGAACTCCTATATACTGATGGCTCTTACATCCAGCTGCTTGTTACATATCTTTTCTTGAATTTTTAACAAATATCTAAAAATTGATATATCACAAGTGAATTTCTGTTACCTCCACTCGAATCTGCCCCTCCACAGTTTTTCCACCTTGATCAATGTGATATGACTTTTATTTGCTCAGGTTGCAAATCTTTGTGTTCTCACTCATTCTTCGTTTTCCTTCACATCTCAAGTCAGATCTGACAGCAAACTCTATCTTCAAGACATATTCAGAATCCTACCGGTTCTCACCACAAATACTACCATCTCCCTGATCCAAGCCACTGTCATCTCTCCCACCTCAGTTTTTGCAATAGTTTCCTAAGTGTTCTGCCTTTGTGCCCTTATTCTTTTAGAAATGTTGATCAATGTATGGCGCTTCCAGAAAATCAGTCTCATACAATGTTAAAGCCAAAGTCTTTGGAAGTCCAAAGAGACTCAACATCATCATACTCTCTCTAGAACCTCCCTTCGTCTCTCCTTGTTTTTACTTCATTACAGTCACACTAGCCTCCTTGCTTCTCCTCAGCATACCAAGCATAAGTCTGCCACAGGGACTTTGCATTTGATTTTATCTTTACCTAGAATATAAGGGAATGACTTATTCCTTATTTCTTTTATTTATTTACCCAAATTTTACTTTTATAGTTTATACTTCATTGTCTACATTATTAAAATTTTCCCACATCTCTAACACTTTATAACTTCCTTCCCTGTCTCTTGTTTCTCTTTAACCTTTATTACTGTATAGCATATATTTTGCGTCCTTATTTATTATCTGATAAACCTCCTTAGATTACAGACCCACGAGAGCATGAATTTATGTCTACTTTGTCCATAATTGAATCCTCAGGGCCTAGAAGAGTGCTTGGTAAAGAAGAGTTACTTGATAAATACTTATCGGACAAACGAGTGATACCTTACTGATCTATTTGGAATTTATGCGCTATTAATTTCTTGTATTTTGGGAGTACGTGGAATGACTATTTAACCTTATAATGTGCTGAGTTCTAGCATAATTCTAGCAATTTATTTCAAAATATATTTTCCAGTATCTGAGTTTCATAGCTAATATCAATAAAATATAGCCATTGTGCTTATCCAAGGCAGATTATGAAACAGTCACTGCTTTTTAACCTAAAGGGCCATAATCTAGTGAGAAATGCTAGGACAATGTACATTAGTTTGTACTAGATAATTGCACATATTTACACCTTTTGTGAGCTGAATCATCTTTTTTACTGTAATGTTCTTCACCCTCTAGTTTTCAAAGAAATGCCTGAAAGATTCTATATTCCTAAGAAGTTCAAACTGTGTTTGGGTAGTCCCTCTAATTTTCCACAGACTGTGGAACTACCTCTCCTGAAGGAAAGAGCAGTAAGGCAGCAAGGGATAATAAAAAGATTATGTTATGGAGTCACTAGGCACAGGCATGAATTCTAGCTCCATCATTTTCTAAGTGATTAACTAGTTTTTAACTTATCAAAACCCATTATATCATTTGTAAAATAGAGATAATAAAATAATACCTACATCTCAGGGTTTTTATGAGGATTATTGACACTTACATGCCACACTCACAGAGGCACACCTACACACAGACAAAGATATATAGTGCAAATAGTATATAATATCTTCTGGAGGAACGGAATGTATTTTGTTCTCTGCAAAAGGAAAGCCTTGTGTGTGTCTATAAATATAAAAGGCATTCTCTTTTGGCTTCTCTGACATCACCCACTTACTTTCTCCACTTTCTGAGTTGCCTTCATTTCTTTAAAAAAAAATTTTTTTTTATGGTGACATTGGTTAACGAAATCCAGTAAGTTTCAGGTGTACGATTTAACAGTGAGGCATACATATATTTCATTGTCTGTTCACCACCCGTAATTAGATTTCTTTCTGCCACCACATATTTTACCCCCTTTACCCTGTCTACCTTACCCTTCCCCCACCCTCTGATAACCACTAGTCCATTGTCCATGTCCACGAGTTTCCATTAGTTTGTCCTGTTCGTTTCTTGCTTTTAGGTTTATATCCCACATATAAGTGATATCATGTTTTTCAACATTTTCTGTCTGGCTTATTTCACTTAACATGATTATCTCAAAGTCCATCCATGTTGTTGCAAATGCACACTGATGTTCACAGCAGCATTATTCACCGTGGCCAGGGCATGGGAGCAACCGAAGTGTCCTACAATAGATGATTAGATAAAGAAGCTGTGGTACATATATACAATGAAATATTACAAAGCCACAAGAAGAGATGAAATATTGCCTTCATTTCATTAGGTGGCTTTTCAACAACCTGACCTCTCTATGGAACTTACTTTTTATTTCCATCTTTTCTTTGTTTATACTTGTTCTCTAGGTAATTGTATTTATTCCAAAGAGTTTATATATTGATGGCCGTCAATTTACATCTCTCATCCAAAATGGTCCTCTAGGTCCAGCCTTACATATCCAGCTTCCTGTTTGACAGCTGTACCTGAATGCTTCAAAAACATCTCTAATTTAGCATGTTCAAAAGAAAATTAAATTTTCCTCTGCCCCATCTATTCTGTACCAGTCTGTCCCATTTTTTAATGGTACCAAAACACACTAGTTTTTTAAGACTTGAAACCTAAGAGTAGATCCTGATTCCTTTCTACCTTACTACCTACATCCAGTCCATTGGCAAGTTTACATCTCTCACTATCTGCTTTCACCAGTGATAGACAAGCCAATGTTGTCTTTACCTAGATTATTATAAGAGTCTCTTAATTAGATTTATCCAGTCCATTTTCCATAACAACAAGCAGCTTTGAACAGTCTTTTGTTCAAGACTGAATTGTGCCAATCATTTGTTTATGTCTCCTCAATAGCTTTCTGTTGCTCTTAACATCCAAATCAAAATTTAAGAGCCTACAAGATTCTACATGGTCCGGCCCTTTATTATCTTTCCAACCTCATCTTGTACGACTATTCCTCCCATTCTTTATGCTCTAGCCACACTTTTCACATGGCAAACTGTTTTTTTAATTGTTCATTATTTTGTTCTTTGTACTCACCAGGTTCCAGCTGAAGTCACCTTGAGAGTACTGATCTGTAAGCTCAGTTTAGGGAACATGTATGGGGAACATGTATACTTTGTTCCCTCTTGAATATTCCCAGGAGACAGTCATAACCCAGGCATTCCATATGTATTTGTTAAAAGAGTTAAAGAATAAATACCTGGTGCATGATGGGTGCTCAATGAAAGATAATGGTAATTATCAATGTACATCATTGCACTTCTTTGTTACATTAGTCTCTCTCAATAGTTAGTAGATATTTGTCCAATGAGTTAAATAATTAATTTAGCTATAAAAGGAAGATAATATTTCAGTGTGTGTATCTATAATATAAATATTAATCTAATTTTATTAATATAATCATATATATAAACAAAAAGCATATATACTATGTATCAATATGTGGGCTTGCCTAAAATAACTCAAACAAATAAAATTCATGGAACTGATATTTTAGTTTCATGAATTTGATGGGCTACTTCTAGTCTTTCATGTAACTTTAATACTCTTATATAATAAAAATGTGACCTGTTATTGAGTTTGCTCATTAATATTCTGGATTTAATGAGAAATTGTGATTCCTTTTACTTCAGATTTTTCTTTTTGTCTGTAGTAGAATTCACATAATCATGAGAATAAGCACTGGTCCAGGCCTTTGGTCTAAGTGAAAGGAAAGCTTCAGAATACTTAGATAATTTCCAAATAAGAAAATTAATATCAATCTGTTTCTTTCCCCCTTGTCTACAATGCCAACTTCCCTACAAAGATTGATTTTTCCCCCCAAAATATTGCCAACTACCTGGTTATTCTGGAACATATAGTTATTTGAAGTGTTGCAGTTACTTTTCTTTTCTTCCGCTTTCTTTTTTTTTTTTTTTTTGGTAGTGTTTGGCACTATACAGAGGAAGCCTTTCTCTGCTGCTATAGGAAATGGTAAAGAATGTAAATGAGGGTGAGAGTGATTCGAAATGTGATTCAGGTTATATTTATTTTGTGTCTGTACTAAAATTTTTGCAGGTCTGATGAGTATTGAAAACCATTAGTATTCTTGAAGAAGCATTATAATTGCTTAAATTCCTGAAGAAACATCATCTGTTTTTGAAAGGTGGTGCTTCAAGAGTTCATCACTTTAAAACAATATGAAAACCTTGGCTGGCAGAAATGATAACATACAAAATAAGTCTCTTATACAGTCTTTTAAATAATACAAGTCACTAATTTGTTAGTTTCTTTTTAGAAATTATGCTAGAATTTGCAGTAGGCAACTCGGGAAAAAAAATTTTTTTCTAGGAGTTTAAACTAAAATAATGACTATATTCATAGCTATGCTGTTTCTATTTGGAAGGATAATTTCAAGCATGCATCTTAACAGCCCTCTGAGTCTTCCTGATGTGGAATTTTTTCCCCCTGGATTAGAGAGAAAGGACTGATTACTGTGAATTCTATTACAAGACTCTGTAATTACTTTGAAGACTCTGGAGGACCAAGTAGGTTGCCAGAGAATTTTCTGTTTCTCACCACCGAGTCACAGAATGCCCTTGGAAATTTAATAATGGAAAAGGTCATGTCTTGAATATGTATAGCCCTTGTCAGTATACAACATATTTGCATAGTTGATATCTTATGTTGATCCCCATAAAGACAGCCTAGCACATATTATCCTCATTTCTCAGATGAGGAAATTCTGGTACTGAGAGGTTAAACAATTTCCTAATATTTCTTAATAGCAGAACTGGAATTTGAACCTGAATATTTTTTTCTACACAAAATGGTTCCTGGGTCACTATTCTTGCTGCCTATTTGGGTGACATTTTACTCTGTAATATCCCAACCCTTTTCTTCTCTCCTATAGTTCATTTAACTGGTAAGAGCCATGTGGTCACACTTGTCTTTCTTCTATCTTATATGGAAACTAGACACAACTCTTATTTATCAGGCAAATTATTAACTAGCTTTACATGATATTTGAAGAAGGGGGTATGTAGACTCTTTTTTAAAGTAACTTTATTTTTGTAATTGAATAATTAATACATGCTCAATGATGAAAATTTGGAAGGAAATAAAAAGCATTTCTAAAAAATATACCACCTAGAGGTCACCGATGTTTAATATTTCGGGGTGCATGTTTCCTGAGATTTTCTGTTTATTGTGTAGTTTTGCTTTTAGGATGCTTTCCCACACCTCCACATGAGAGTATGGTTCAGCCTGCTGCACATAAGATTTGGTTTTTGTGTATCCCAGATGAACAAATGAAAAAAATATTAATCTAAGCAAAGTAGGATCATGAAGCTATGTCAGCTGCCTTGTCACATCAGTCACATCACAAAATCACAGAGGAGATAGACAAAGGGTAATCAGAAAGATTTTTTGAGTCTTTTTTTTTTTCAGGTTATATACATCATTAAAATCCTTTTTTCTCCACTAGCACCGACCATTAGAGCTTCCCAAATTAGTTGCTCTTATGTTATTAAATACCTATGCTGTTTTTTATTTCCAGGTTTTGAAGATCATGAACAAATGGATGCATCTAACTAAATGGTACCTGGGGACATGATGGTCCTTTAGAGAACACATCTAAATTACTGGCTAATTTCTTGGTTTGCCACTCAACACAAGACATTGTTTGATTCTGTCTGTCAGAACGCTCCTAATTTTTCCCAACCATGCTATCTTTATTAGCTTGAACTCCTTTCCTAAAATGGTCCTTCTGTTGATCCTGTCAGTCCTGCTTTTGAAAGAAGATGTCCGTGGGAGTGCACAGTCCAGCGAGAGGAGGGTGGTGGCTCACATGCCGGGTGACATCATTATTGGAGCTCTCTTTTCTGTCCACCACCAACCCACCGTGGACAAAGTTCATGAGAGGAAGTGTGGGGCAGTTCGTGAACAGTATGGCATTCAGAGAGTGGAGGCCATGCTGCACACCCTGGAAAGGATCAACTCAGATCCCACACTTTTGCCCAACATCACACTGGGCTGTGAGATAAGGGATTCCTGCTGGCATTCGGCTGTGGCCCTAGAACAGAGTATTGAGTTCATAAGGGACTCCCTCATTTCTTCGGAAGAAGAAGAAGGTTTGGTGCGCTGTGTGGATGGCTCTTCCTCTTCTTTTCGCTCCAAGAAGCCCATAGTAGGGGTCATTGGGCCTGGCTCCAGTTCTGTAGCCATTCAGGTCCAGAACTTACTCCAGCTTTTTAACATACCTCAGATTGCCTATTCAGCAACAAGCATGGATCTGAGCGACAAAACTCTGTTCAAGTATTTCATGAGGGTTGTGCCTTCAGATGCCCAGCAAGCACGGGCCATGGTGGACATAGTGAAGAGATATAACTGGACCTATGTGTCAGCTGTGCACACAGAAGGTATGTTTCCTTTACATCTACTGAGTATGTTTTATTATGTACTTGACACCTTCCAAGTTAATATTTCAGGTTTGGGGAGGCTAAGTATTCTGATTTGGGATCTTTCAAGTTGCTCTATTATAACATTAAGAAAAAAAGGGGCTGGATGGCATAAGTCTAGAGTGACATAGCTTTAAGCTAATATGAGTGTTTATGTAGCCATTATTCGGCAAAATGGATTTTTTTTTGGGGGGGGGATTATGTGTTATATTGCTTGTACTTCTGCTATAATGATGTTAGAGATTTTTAAGTTTTCTAGATCTTCATGGAACAACTCCCACTTTTAATGTTTTAAAGTTGATCCAACAGTCTTTTACTTCTGATAGTTAAAGAGAGGTACATATAAATATAAGGAGTGAAGTTAGTAGTTCTGGCCCAGGTACCCTGAAATAGAAAATTAGCAAACAAGTTTGTCATATAACTCAATTATTTTTCAGTAGAGTATATAGTTAAATCCAAAGTGGAGATACATATAAATTAATTTTATTCTTGTAAAGAAAGTATAAGTTTTAATAATTCAACATTAGTTTGCTTTGAAATGTATTGCTTTTTTATGCTCAAAAAAAGTGAGAAAGGAATATATGATTGAAGTTTTATAACAGTTAATAATATTAGCCCTTTTTATTGTTCATTGTGCTTTGTAAATGCTTTTGTACACACTATTCCTTAGTTCCCTACCAAGGCTGTTTGGGATAGGTTTGGTTTGACCTACAGAATTTAAGGAACCCAAATGATAAGACTCACTCATTATACAACATTCTTTCTAGTACAACATACTGCATATACTATGCACTGTGGAATACCAGAAAAGGTTCAAAATACTTTTTATAGCTCATTGAATTATTGTGAGATTAGTCAAACTTTAAAAACCTGCAATAACATTACCAATGATCTCCAAGCAACCTAATCCTGTACAATTTGGAGTCGAGTTACTGGGAATTAATGAAATGTCCAGGGTAAGCCTACTTCAGAGATTGGAAGCCAGTTATGAATTAAGTATAATGAACTTTTCATTACTGAGAATCATAATATGAATTTTACTGTATGGCCACTCTTATAATACTCAGAGCTTCACAAACATAAAATGGAATTCTATATTGGGTTGAGATTTCTATGCCTTTGGAAATTGTCATATATAAGTTTATAGTTTACTTACAGAGATGTTGATATATAAAGATTTCGAGTGATAGATAGATGATTAGAGCAGGAGACCTTTCAATTTTTTTTTAAATTCTTAGATTTTTCTTATAAAACCATTATTTAATTTGATTCTCACAAGCAGTTATAAAGATAATCCAGATATTGTATTCCCATTTTTAAAATACAAGTGTTTTAAGAGTTTGAATAATTCATCCAATAAATATCTAATAGCAATTTCAGAGTGAGGAGTAGGGTTCATAGCTACTAACTTCTAGTTTAGTGTCCAAATATATTTCAGCCAAATCCAATGAATCTACACCTTTAGAAGACATTTATGCACTACATATTAACTAAGCACAAACAGATGAAAGACCCTCGAGTAGTCCAGTGAAGGACAGCCATATATTGTAGACATCACTACCCTCAATGGGCATGCAATCTGGCAAAGGAGATGAAGCATACATGAATACTTACATAACCATAATTCAAGATGACACAGAGTTACAAATATATCTCTAAAGTAAGTTGAATGAAAAACAAATCACATCCTGCTCTGTGGTGATGAGGGCCATGGTGAAAATCTTAGAGAAGGAAACAAGCCAACAGTTGAAGTTTAACAAAAAGAATAATGACAATAGATGAAAATTTAGAATGGATGGATTTCTAATAAAGGGCATCAGAACATATGAGAGGTGACAAAGTAAAAATATATGTTTACAAAAAAAAAAAACAAGAATAAAGAATTGTGTTGGTTTGTCTCAAAAAATCATAACTTTTATTAGGAACTTCTCCCTAGCTTCAGAAGCATGGGGTTTGGTCACTATGCGGGAGAGGCTAACCAAGATTGCATTCAAAGTGAAACTCATCATCATGACCATTGGCTCTTACTAATTTAAATCTTTTTCTTAAACCAAAATGTACACCAATATTAATCCAATAACATAAATCGTGACATATTCATATAATATATTATTTCATTGGTATCAAAATTAATGAGGCATTCTATAGGTAATGAGATCATAATGATCTCCAAGATGATTTTAAGTGAAAGAAAGCAAGGTGAAGTTCTGTGTATATGGTATGTGATTTGTAAAAAAATGGAGTTTATAAAAACCATTTGATTAGATATCCACAGAATTGTTCTCAGAGAAGAACAAAGCTGACAACAGTTGCTCCTTCTGAAGAGGAAATCTAAGTAGTTAGGAGACGGAGTGGAATGAAAGAGACTTACTTGTGTAACTTTTACATGTAAATATTTGAAGCTGTGTATTATAAGCATGAACTACATATTGCAAACATAACAATTAAAAGAAAACATTTTATTTGTGAGCAAAAACTAAGCCAAAATATTCTATTGCCAAATTTAGGCAAATTTAATTATTTTGCCAAAAAAATAGATAAATAAAAATTTCGTTGCCAAATTCTGGCAAAATGTTTAGAGGATACCACCAGGATTCATGAGAGAACAAATTTTGAATATGAACATTCAAAAATTCAAAGAAACACTCTTCAGCTTATTGTTTTATATGGTTTAGTCAAGAACTATTTATATTGCTTTGATCACAAGCAAGAATATGGATAATGTGGTTATGTGGTGTATCAGTATAGGAACAGTGGGATAGAAAGTTCCACAAGGTGAAACACCTCCAGGATCGGAAAAGTCATTGAGTGTTACAAGATACAGCTTTGTTGGGTTCTGTGGGAGCTCCCTGAGGTGATGGCTGACTTTCTGTTGCCTGGCCTTTAAGGAAGCCCCTCCGGGATTTTCGATGAAATGACAATGCCAATTCTTACTTCAGCTCTTTTCTGATTGGATTGGGGTAATTCTCTTTAGCCCTTGATCACTCAGCTCCTGTATCCTAAATTTACTTACATGTCCTTATAATCATCATCCTTTGCTCAGTTGTTATTCCTTTCTTGAAGAGTATGGACATTTCCAAGTGTTTTCACATGAGGCATTGAGGTCTCTGAAAAGATGTCTCGTTTTCAAAACAAAAATAAAAAAAAACAAAAACACCCCTGAAAACCTTTATCCATCAAATTGCCCACTTATTTTATACTTAAACATGGCAGTACTATGTCACTCAGTCCTTTTGGCAGCTATCACAAAATGTTCTTTTGAGTACTTACTTGCATGCTATCACAGAATTCTAGAGGAGAGCACAAAGAGACTTGGGTTTCAGTTTCAAGGTTAATCTCTTACACTTGCCATTTTCTTGATTTAAGGTTATTTTTTTAGGCTATAGAACTGCGTATTTACTGTGACTTACTGTATTATGCAAAAATTGTGCCTAGGTGTTCCAGACAAGAAGATTCATAGTATGAAAACAAAAAAAGAAAAAAGATTTATTTTTTTTAAAGGTAGACCACACTAGCTCTTCAGCTACATAGAAGAAACATACAATGACCTCTAAATTCTTTTACTCCTTTTAAAGGAGTCCATCAGTTGCCACTCTCTGTGCTCTAAGAAAATTTAAGGGATACTTTGCTTCAGTACTTTTGTAAACCTTGCTCCATGTGCTCATTATGGGACAGGATCAAGGATCCTCACCTATTTAGGAGTGTGGCAGAGAAGTTTGCTTTGGCTTTGATGACTTCCATTAATAATCCACTTTGTTTTGTAACTTGATAGTTCCCTTCCACTCTCATGCAGCAATAGCCTATGACTGCTTTGGTCAATAGAATTTGGTGTGAATGAGGACTCTCCTCCTAGTCTGTCTGTCTTGGAACTCTGTCATCACCACGTGAAGGATAAGAGCACCCAGATTTTCCAAATGAGGCCATCTTAGACCATTTGTCCTCTACTGTGTCAGCGTACCCAATGTGTATCAACACAGCTGCCTTCCTGACCCAGTTATTTGCAGTCACATAATAAAGCCCAGATGAAATCATAAACATTGCCCAATTTACTAACTGTAAATTTATGAGTAATAATAAATACCTTTAAGACGGAGTCCAGTATAAGCATGTTCATCCCAATGACTTTAAACTCTGACCACCCTGCCCTTCAATGGGATACTTCTGTAAAGCTTAAACCTCAGAATTAAAACAAAATAAATATATTAATGTGTAGCGATATCCTTGTGACTTAAGTGTAAAATGAAATGGAATAAATGCTGTGGGCAAGAAGGAAAATTTTAAATGCTTCACTTTTACTTCTGTAGCTAGAGATTTGATAATTCCCTTGAAGTCTAAATGCTTTAAATAGTTATACAATCGCATGTCATTATTTCATGCTTCTCCTTGATCTAGCTTAATTTTATTGAGAAAAGTAATTACAGATTACATTTTATACATAAAACCAAGTATATTGTACTTTGTGGATGACTCAACAGGATTTTCACACTTCACAATTTTTGCTGACTTTAGTTGAAACATCACTGTACATCCCCAGGGCCTATCACAGTGCCTTGCACATAATAGGTGCTCAAAGACTATTTGCTGACTGGATGAATTTGTATTCAAATAGTACCTATCTCACTATTTATGAATATATAGCATGTAGATAAATAGCAGGCACTTGTAAGTTTTCACAGTTTTGCTTCTTTATAAAAATGAGGTGCCAAAACGCCTCCCTTGATTAATTGTAAAATGCGATTCACACCCCACTCCTTTTTCTGTTTGCACTGGTTTTTAAATTTATTATTTCCACCTGATGATAATGGAATGCTAATTTGTTCTAGTCAAAAAACATGTCAGTGATGCTCTGGGAGAAAAAAATGTGCCGATAGGTTGTACTGATAATGTGATATCATTAAAGCATTGTCTTTAGGGAAACCTACACAATGTAATGTTATAACACTTTTAGGTCATGATATGGTTTTTCATCAATTATTTCAAAATGTGACAATCAAAGGTTTAAAAACCTTCAATGTAATTCATAGTCTATGTGGTTAGTTTAACTTGTAAAAAGTGGAAACCCACTTTTACAAGCACACATTTTCTATTAATTGTGATTATATCGAAATAACAATTTAGTTTGGAAAGATGAGAAACATCATAATGGGCCCTACTGAGTATTTTAAAAGGGGTTTTCTTGTATTTCTCAAGAGCTTAAGTAGTGTTGAGAGTTGTGATGAATTTTGAGATGATAGTAATGATAATTTACACACACAAACTCCTGTTAGATTTGTAGACTGTTAACACAGAGGGTCTTGGGAGAGCATTTAATCTAATCCTTTTATCTTACAGTAAAGAAAACAGAGAAAGTAAGGACAAGTAATTTGGCTTTACTTTTATATAATATACACACAGGTGGGTCTTAGAATTCAAGATTCCTGTCCAAAATTTTGTTTCCACATCATTGTTGAAGATGATTACTCAAGTCCTTTTTTAATTTTTTTTTACCATTGTATTATCTCTCCATTTCATTGCTTTATTCCTTTACTCTTCATCTCAATGATGCCAATCTACTGAAAATTTTAATGCCTACTTTAAACAATAGCAGGGACCACAAATTAGTTTATTTCTCAAAGCAAATTTGTGAAATAGCATGGTCCCTTTGTCGTTTATCTGTAAATTTGATGAAGTGCTTCTTTGCCTGGGTCAAAATAAAGGTTTTGAAAATTTTGAAAAAAAGAGAAAAAAATTTTCTTTGCTTCATAAAAATTCTGACAACATTATATCCCATAAGTCTTTGTAATTATGGATTAATTCTATAATTATATTGGTTACCACTGACACAACAATACATAAAAATCAGAAGATACAAAGATTTTGGAGTGGATTCTTTATTAAATTAGATCATAGATCTATAATTTGAAAGATACAATGGCAACTCTAATAGTAAAGAAGCAATTTTTTATTTTCATATATCGCTGTCAGAAACAGGTGGTCCTGTGAAGTGTGTTGAGTGGTGCTACCTCTTATCTTCTCTTCCAGATAGAATAGCCTACGGACTCTTAGCTGACAGCCCCTTAAGGGAGTTATTATCGCCTCTCTTAGGGGTTAAAGAACATGGAATCTATTGACATATCTAGCTGTGGCCAGGGCAAAATTTTCCAATCTTCCCTGTTTTCAGTTTTTGTTTGTTTGTTTAATACAAGTTCTGTCTTGAACTCTGACTCACCTTGAAAAGACTTGAGTCTGAGATAACATTCCCATTTCTACTTTTTTGGGCACTATTGCTATCCATTCACTGCTAAAATGCCAGAATTTCTCTCAAAATACTACATATCCAGGATAACTATGTTAAAAGGAACTTTGATTTCAAAGAATGTCAATCTACTGCTCTTCCAGTGCATATACAAATAAATACCTGGAGTGATGTGCAGGTGTGGATACTATAGTTCCAAGTGCTTCATTCAATATGAAGATACCTTCTGAGTGAGCATGTCTATTAAATGTTCAATACTTATCCATTCTACAGTTGGGACCTCCACAAGTTGTGAGTTTTTCCTTGGTCTCTCTTATTCCAGATCTTACAGAGATAGCATTATTGTCTAAGTTTTAAAGTTTACATATTCAGAAAGTCCATTCATTCTATTTACTAAAGAGCTGATCTTGTGACTTAGTGTCTCAATCACCATAAAATTATTAGCTTCTAGGTTTATAAATTTTAGTAATAACAGATGTTGCATCTGATTGAGGAAAGCTGGGGAATTGGAGGGCATGGTTTGAGGTATTTATGTTTTAATGCAAAACAATTCCTACATAGCAAGCTCTACCCAATACACGTGAAGCAAGCACATAAGAAAAAACAAGGAACAAGATCCACAAAATTCTAGAGAAAAGATCTTTTCCTTTCCTTTCTTCTCTCTCTTTTTTATTTGCCATATTTTTCTCAACCCTTCTTTAGTTACTGAAAATTTTTATATTTTGTAGGTTGTTCAGTAAGTCTAGTCAAGAGTAATAGCCTTACCACTATCCATTAATTTGAAAGTATAGATAAGATGAAAATTACATTAATAATATCTTGGAGGTAGAAACAAATACAATGAAAAGAACTAGTTTTACTCCAAGAAAAATCACTGATATCAGAGCTAGAAGTTTTTGTTATGTGATTCTAAGAAAGTCACTTCAACTTATTTGTCAGATGAAATGGGCTAGAAATGATGTTCTTGGAGATCCCTTCCAAACCTTCTGTCATTTGCTCTTCTCATGCTTCCACAGACCACACGCCAGCTGGATTAAATTTTGGGCATCTCATTTGAAATGAATGCCACCAAGTATGGTCTATTAAAAAAAAAAGTGGCCAAAATAGTTTTGAAACTTAAAACCATGTCTTCAAAGAATAAAACTTGCAGAAAGAAGACAAGAAGACATGGCAGGGACCTGACTCCTACTTTTAGGCATTTGAAAAATTCGGGTGGAGAAGAGCTGATTCACTTTATATGGACAGGAGCATTACAAAGAGAGCTCATTACTGAAATACCAGAGTAACAAATTACAGTTCATTTTTTTTAAAAAAATATTTTTGTTTATTAACAGAACCATTCAATGAAGGAATTGCCTCTCTTGGGAGATAGTCATTTCTTTTTAACTCCCGTGTACAACTCTGGAATGCACAACCACTTGGAGGGGCTGTGGAAAAATGAACTTAAATCCTTAGTTGGGGGAGGAAGAGAGTTGTATTACTTGTCCTCTTTGATAACTTCCATTATTGACAATTAAATAGAATTTAATTATGATTCTATTATTCCATGAGTTAAAATATGGTCAGCTGTACTATAAAAATTTATTAATTTGTTAGTTAATTAACTTATTCCAGAATACAGTCTGTTAATGTAACTATTTTATAGGCTAGAGAGTAGGTTTGAAAAGAGAAAGTTTTCCCCCCATAATACGGCAGCTAGTTAGGGGCAGAGCAAGGATTTGGACCCAAGACCAATTCTTTTAATTAAGTCCAAACTTACTCCCTTTATATTGGGATAGTTGTGGCTTCAAGGAAAAGTTGAATGTGTAGCTATTGATTCATTTCCCCTCCCTAGGAAACAAGAAAACACTATATGTTTTCCCACTGAGAAAATCTTTTGAGCATATTTCATGTGTCTTTTTATCTGGCTTTGAAAGCACATTTCCTTGTTCCCATAGAAGGAATTAATTACAGTAAAAAGAAAATAAATTAAAGAGGAGCATGTGGCAACAAGTTGACCTCACAGAAGACCTTTTGTGAGTCTGATGATAAGTACAGACTGTACCTGGTTGTTTCTATTTACATCTCCATTGTAGACTCCACTCTCCATCCTTCAGATGCCAATTATGGGAGGAAGCAGTATGGTACACATTTCTTTAAGAGCAGGAGGACATATTGTTAAATGTTGCAGCCTTATGTATGAAAGGCTTCTTTGGAATTTATCAGGACTGGGAGTTATGAAATCTCATTTTGGCACATTTGCAAATACTCCAGAAAGACTTCTCAATTTAACCAAATGTTGAGGAGACTTTTTGGCAAGAGGTATGATAGTCAGATGTGTTCATTTTAAGGGAATTTGAAACAAGAGATTATGCCCCAGTGATGCATTGATTTTATGCATCAGTTTTCTCACACACACGCGTGCGCACACACACATACACACGTGCACATTTTCAGAAGAATGAGATTGTCTAGTCAGTGTTTTTTCAAAAAGTGCATCATGACCTTTTATTTCTAAAACCAATTTAGTGGGCTGAGACCAGCAGTTAATATAGAGTAAAATAGGATAGAGTAGAATATAAATATCAGAGTGTCTTACAGTAAGAGTAGATATTATTTTGTAAATTTTTATTTTAGTTGCACATAGCCAGCCATATGTGTACTGCAGGTTACCATTTAAAAGCAAAATAGCTTAAAATCAACTTACTCTACTTTTCTATCTCTTTTTTTTTTTTTTGCCAGAGAAATACAATACACATGCACAAGTTTATTCTTCTATGATAATGTCATTTGGTTTCTGTCTCTTGAATGTGTGAGGTTTTAAGTCTTATTATTAAAAACAAGAAACAATTCCAAAGCACTGATGGTGGGAAATGGTAGAGACTTTGAACAAAATGTAAATAATGAATATATTGTTGATAAATGGTATAAGCATCAATATGGGACATGGCAGGGACCCTAGACCAGGATGTTGGAGGCAAGTTTCCAGTTCTAGTTTTTATCAGAGATCAAGATAACTTGGGGACATTTTATTTTTTAATATCTCAATATAGAACATTATAAAATAAATGTCAAAGTATATTAGTTATAATTTTTGCATTCAAAGTTTATATACAAAAAAAATTAACGTGTTTAACTCCCTCCAACACAAATACACACAAACACATACACACAATACAATGTGATGTTTTTATACTGTTCATAAGAATTTCTTGGTTATATAAAACAAACCTAGTGCATTACATTGTAATGTGGTGTGTAATAAGGCACAAGTTTAAACACATTGAGTAATGGTCTTCCTTCAGTTTTTTTCTGAGTTTCCCAATAATTATATGCACATTCTCATTTGATATATAGTCAAGTCTAAATTTGAGATCTTTTGAGAATGTGAAGATTAGGCCAAATACCATTCTTTGGTAAGATAAAGTGTGTTCAGATAAAGCAAGCGCTCTGGTGTAAAAGTAGTTCCATCAGTAAATAGAAATGGGTAAGCTACAGTGGAGTTGTGACTTGAAAGTCACAAAGCTTGTTCAAAGGCATCTCAAAAATCTAAGTTTGGTGAATGTTTGGAATCATTCTATTTAAGCAGTAGCATGGACAAGGTAGGTTTGAGTGCAAATCCTGGTTAATTTTCTTGTTAGTGAAAGGATTTTGGACCAGTCACTTTATTTAGTTCCTTTATTATCAAATTGAGAGAATAATATCTCTCCCATAAGACTGTTGTAAGATGTAAATATAAAACAGTTAGCATCACATTTGGCATACAGCAAGTGCTCAATAAAGACCTAAATTAGCCTGCTAAGAACTTCCCTTGCCTTATCTAGGATATAAGGAAAAAAAGATATAATGTTTCACTCTATTTTTGCTTAGTTAAAATTTATTATTGAATGAGGTAGAAAATTAGGAATGTGATCAATAAATGTAGTGAGTTTTAGATTCTTTCCAATTTTCCTTTTGGAAGTTAGGTTTGCAATCATGTAACATAACATAGGGTGCTTAGTGTAAAGTCCCAGTACTGGACTGTTTATGTGGTTATCTTCGAGCGTGTGTGTGTGTGTGTGTGTGTGTGTGTAGGACTTCTGAATTTTCTTTCACTTTCATAACAAGCATCTTTTGTAGTGAAAAAAAGGCACAATGGATAAATAACTTTATAAATTTCAAATTCAACATGCTAACCTTCACTAGTCAGTGACTGCAACTTGTTAATAATGCTAAGTTATAGCATATTTAGGCATGCCATAGGCCTGAGTATAAAACAAAAGGAAATAATGTGGACATTAGGAAATAAAACAGATTATATATAATAGCTAGATTGGTTTGAAAACTAAGTGACGCTTTCTTACAAATTGTTAAAGATAAAATAATAACAGTGACACTATAACTATTTTTATCAAGTATTGTGTCATCAGAAATTATCAAAATTTTTTATGAGTTATGAAGTGATATCAAGATATAAATTTTGGTGCTATTAATAGTATATTATTATTATCTGAAAGTCAGGTCTACCCATAGCTAAAATAAAAAGTAGAAATAATATAGAGTAAAAAGGATGTTTGTGTTCCTCTTCTTAAGGACTCTAAAAACAGAACGATTTATATCTTTAACAATTTCTTCACGCCTCCTTGTCATATATATATATATATATATATATATATATATATATATTTGATTTTTTAACTTCTTTTCAAAGTCTGATGTTTGCTTTTCACCAGATTTGGGCTAGGATTTTAAAGCCTTGAGTCTTCCTCATGAGAGTAGAGAGCCATTTATTCTTTAAAAAGAATGTGTTATTGCATTGCCATATGATGGATTTTTGTCCTTTATATAAGCTTAAGAAATAGAAAAGTTAAGTAAGACATAGTTAAGTGTCATGTTAATTTAATTTCAATTTCATGGAATTGAAAAAAAAACTGATAATTAATATGTTTTATTGAAGCAAATAGAGAAAACGGGAAAAATATATTAAGATATGAAAAAATTTAACACTCCATCTGGCTATTTTATTTGTAATCAAGCTTAATTTGATTGTTTTCAATTCCCAAATTAATACACTCATTTTTATTGCACAAGCATAATTAGTTCTCATTTTTTGTTTAGAGAATTAAAAATATATAAACCATTAATTTCCATTAGACTTAATGTTGAAGCCTAGGTTTTATTAAATAATTATGCTAAAGAAAGCTGGCAATCTTAATTATATGGATTTGTACTTATATGCAATTTATAACAGTAAACCCTCATATAACTAATAAAATGCAAAAAAATTCAAATTATTTGGGAGTTTGGTGGTACTTTAATTTGCCAAGTTGTATAAAGTTATAAAAACTTTAAAAACTGGTAGCAACATTTTTGATGATTTGAGAGAATTTTTTGCACAAAATAAATAATAAATTTTGACGAAGCTCAACGTATTTCAATAGAAGTTTATAAAAGCAGAGCTTGAGGTCCATGTGATGTTACAGCAAATGAATTAATTTATTCATTAATTTGAAAATATTTATTGGGAATATGTTATTTACTAGCCTCTATGAAACACATTATGAAAAAAGTGAGATGGAAGCACTTGCCAGCACATGACTTTTTGCAGAGATACGGTCTCATATTAATATAAAGTTTAGCCTCATAGAAAGAATATGGTTATGTGTAAGCAGAAACTCATAAATAACACCAGCATGGCAAGGGATGAGTATATTAAGTAACTTACTTGAAAAAAAGAAGTCTTTATTAAATATAGTTTGGAAAATTATGGAGAGTTTAAAGGTTTTTTTTTTAATAATAAAACATTATAGGGATGAATGTCTTTGTTGAAAGTAAAAATGAAAAAAGTAAAAAAGAAATGTATCGTCAGTTTGTTTAGCACAATGTGATTCTGTACTTGCCTAGTGCTTAGTATTCTGGGATTGAAGAGAGCCATGTAGAGCACCTCAGGTGACCTAGTTATGCTTTTGTTTTATGCTATTCAATGTCCCCTGACCCTGTATGAAGTTAATAAGTATCATTCTATCCAGGACAGAAAGTCTGAGTTAGTTGCCATTTATATATATATATTTTTTAATGAGAAAGTAAGGTTAATCTCTCCCTCACTAATAGATATAGCAGACTACCTCAAACAATAAACTATAAAATGCATAATCACTAGTAATTAAGACATCATCTGGCTTGTTTAACAAAACTGAGATCACTTCTTTTTATGAATGTTAGAACTCTGATAATTATCTAATTATTTATTATTATTATTATTTATTATTTATTATTTATGCCTACAGCATCTGATCTTTCTAGGTGGTCTCCCATCTAAGTACTAACCAGACCCAACCCTACTTAGCTTCCAAGATCAGACATTAGGCTTGCTCTGGGTTCAGGGTGGCATGGCTCTAGACCATGGACCATGGCTCCACTGGGGTGCGAACCCAGGACCTTCTGTGTGTAAAGCAGACGTGTTAACTGGTACACTATGGAACCACGTCCAATTATTTAATTATTTATGTGAAACTCTAGGAAAATTTAAATACTTTTTATTCCTTCTAATCATACTATATTTTCCCTGGTACAAATTTAACCCTGATTGAAATTATTCATAATTTCAAAATTATTTCTGATTTTGATGTTTCTTGATATCTGCCTTTCTTGAAAATCTCAACCTTTTCCCTCTTCCCTGAGTCTTTTCTGAGTTTTAAACCTTCTATTTCAAGTTCTTTTGAGTAATCAGTAGAATTAATGGTTGTTCTGAATTGGTTTCACTTATTTGAAAAGTACCTTCCTTAAAGGAGCCTATGCTATATTGTAACTATGGAGAATAGTAATTTGGGTTTGTTTGGCAGGAAATTTCTCTCTTAGCCTCAAAACCTATTACTTACCTTTGCTCTTATCTTCACTCGATCATTAGATGGCAAATTATGGCATGTGATTATAAGGGTTAAAGAGGCTGAGGAGAGTATAACACTTGTGCTATCAATAGGAAGAAAGAATATCATTTAGAAACATGAAGAAAAATAAGCTCTTAAGTTTTTAATATATAGCATATTAAAGTGGCCATGAATGAACTTTCAGAAATTGTACATAATTTCTAAGCAAAGACAACTGAAATAAATCTTTACCATTTCTGAAAAAGAGCAGAAATTCATGCTGAAATGATCGAACTTGAATATGGAAAATTTTACTTCTGATTTGGTTAGAGCATCAAAGAATTTGGTTTTGAGGTCAGAGGAAAGAGCATTTATTTTGGAATTACTCTGGAGACCATATTTGGTTTCCCACTTTGGGACGACCTTGGGCTGTTCACTTAACCTTTCTGAATACACAGATCCTCATTAGCGAGATGACAGATGGCTGCATCTGCACTCTGTACTAATGTTTTGTTATGATGGTCAATTGAATAATCAGTTAATGCACTTTATAAATCTAAAGTTGCTTGATATATTAATTAATTAAATATTACATGAACACTCACTGTGTGCCAAGAGCTATATGCTTGGACTAGGTTTTTACAAAATACTGACTATAGTACTATGAAAATTAAATGCTAAGCAAAGATTTTTCATTAGTGATGTTTCCATCACAGTAAAAACTGTGATTTTGATTGCCAGATGTGATTAAGGGGAAAAGTTGAACTCCTTTTCCAATATCATGTTCGTGTCCCATCAGTAATTAACAAATATTGATGAAATGTCGGATCTGGAAGTGACCTGACAGTTACAGCAGTGGGAACACTGAGTAATTGTTAAAGAGCTCAGACATTAAATTTAGATGGACCTAGATTCAAATCCCAGCCCTATCACTACTGGCTGTAGATATGAGGCGAGTTTTCCACACCTCAATTATATCATTTCAGAATAGGCATGATTATCACTATTGTTGGCTCAAATGGTAGTAGTGATCATATATTTATTATAATACCTAACACACAATAATAGTTCAAAAAATCTCAGCTACTATTATTTTGTGTTTGTTTTTTGTTTTCACCCTAATTTTTTATTGTTAGGAAAGAGAAACTCAGGCCTAGGAAATTTAAGCAACTTATCTAAGGTCACAGAATTCCTTATGTCAGGACAATAATTGGAAAATAAGCTCACTGTTCAGAGAATTTTTATTTTAAGAACACACTTTTATACACAGTTATATTTTAATTATAACTGAAATATTTATTTACTGCTTTTATCATTGAATTGGAGGGCTTGGATTCTGTGGTTAAATAGACTAGAATTTGAACAAATTATTTAACCTTTATAAATTTCAGTTTTTTCTATCAATTGTAAATGATTAATGATGCTGCTGCTGCTGCTGATGATGATAGAAACAGTTATAGGGCATTTACCAGGTCTCCAGGCACTTTTCTGAATACTTTTACATATATCGATGCATTTAATACTCAGATTAATCCTATTAAGTAGTAGTATTATTTCAGTTTTATAGATGAGGAAACTGTCATAGAAAATAGGAATAATGATATACCTATGTTTAATATTTGTTGTGAAAATCAGGTGAGCATTAAAAACTAGGTAAAGTACTTATTTATGATGTGCAGTTAAATTAGGGAGTTGATAAATATCCATTAATACTAATTTGGTTTTTATAATTAACTCTTTTTTGGCCTAGTCACTGATTCAAATTTAATTTCTTGGGTTACATTTGCATTTTGAATTTTTCTCCTTCCATCACTGTGATTTCTAAAAATAACTTGTTATATTTATTAAGTGAAAATAAGGAGAGCACAAGTTATATATTTAAAAACATATATATAATCTCCAAATATGAAAGTAATACATAGATATTATTTGGCATTTGCAAAAGAAAAAAGTGAGAAAAAATTTTTAAAAATCATTAATATTCCAACAAAAATAAAACAATATTTTGATATCTTTTATTTTTGTTATAAATTCTATAATGTAAATATACTTATCTAACTATATGCTTTTGTAAGAAGGAAAACTTTGCATTTCTCCCTGCCTATGGATAACCAAATCCAAGTTGCTTTCAAAATCAAGTTTTAGTACTATAAAATAGAATTTTGAAGGTTTAAATACATAGTGACCATGCATCAAGTGTGAGGTTGTTATTAAATCTTTATTAGACCTAATCATTAGTGTATGTCAATTTAAAATTTTTCTTTGTAAGTTCTCTTTAAAAAACAGTTTTATTGAGGTGTAATGATATACAAAAATCAGCACATATTTTATGTATGCAATTTGATGAGTTTGGACATATGTGTACACCTGTGAGACCATCTTTAAACTTGATCTACATTGAATCACCTTTTCTCTGCTAGGCATATTATATCCATTTTGAAGCCATGTTGAGTCTTACTTCCTCCATGAGCAACTTAAAGTACTATTTTCCTCTATTTCCCTCTCCCCCCAAACCTCATAGTGTTTGTCCACATCATTGGAATATTTTACTTGCAATTTTGTTTTTATGTCCTATGACCTTGGTGAAATATAGTCCAGCAGAGGAGCACAGGATTTGGAGTCAGGTAATCTGGATCTAAAATTCTCAATTTTATACTAACTTGGGAACATTGCATAACCCATCTTCAAGACTTAGTTTTTATATTTTAAAATAGTTGTTCTTTAAGTACAAGATCACTGGTGGTGGTGTTATCTCATTACTATAGCTGATAATGAGTACTTACTATGTTTCAGGAACTGTGTTCCTATTTTATTTAATCCTTAAAATAATGCTATGAATTAGGTAAAATTATATTGACCTTTAACAGATGAAGAAATGGAGGCATAAAATGTTTAAAGAAAATATCATATTTGTCAAAATGCTCCCTGAGAAAGACAACACATGGTCTATGATTATTCCTGTCTTGCCTTTTCTTCTTTTGCTCAAGAAAACATCCCCAGTATGAATACACGTTGGGCTAAAAAAACACAATAAATTATACAAAAAATCATTTGGGTACTCTTATGAAAAAGGAATTGGCTAGAATAATTAGAAATAAAGCCAAATATTCGAATTTTGCCATTCAGAAAATGTATTGGGGTCAGCCAATCACAAACAATAAGCAGTCCCATACTTGCACCCATTGTAATTATATTATTTGTATTATTTAGAAAAAGATAAATTCTGTTTGCTGGATTTTCATGCCTTCTGTGTTTTTAATGGTCTGTCTGTTTTAGAGTTTTTAATAAAAGCAATGTCTCTATTTTAGAAAGAAGAAAAAAATAAAAGTAAATGAGAATAATAAGCTCTACATAACAATTGAATGAGAGTAAGAATTGTCATGTAACAGTTATTTAACTTGTGTTGACTTCTTTGTTGCCTCCCTATCCCCAATCTTATAGCCACTCCCTACCCCAAAAAGTGAGCATTCACTGATGTTTGCTACCCAGCTAACCACCTTGCTCTGATTATTCAGTAAGTAAATTTTGTAGAAAATTCAGTAGGATATTTTGACTAAGTGATGTAGGGGCTCCCTAATATAAGGCATTTAGAAAACAAGAAAAGACGTTTTCTGGTGTTATGGAAACAAAACAAAACTTAAAAAACTAAGTATTTAAATTTTAACAGGTGTAATTTCGAGTCAATGTTTGTGATAGAACAGAGAACTATTCTGTATTGAAATATTTACTTGAAATATGTATGCCCAGGGGGAAAAAGTTACCTTTCATAATGAACATTACCTGCTATCAAATTATATTAGACTCCTAGGAGCAAATCATTAATATTAAGGAAATTTGAGTTTTTTTCAGCTTTCTCACTAAGTATGTATGGGTTAATATATCTGAATTTCTTATGTGTCATGGATTGTTTTCACATTGCATTGAATTATTCGTCAAAAAATACTATACTGACACAGTAACCAAAAAACATTTTCATAATGCTTCTATAAAATAATTTGTAGCTTTTCTTCCCTCATTAACTTCTTAGGTTTATTTATGTTATAAATTCTATAATGTTTCGATGAGAAAAACTTCATTAGAGATATACCAAGGCACTTTTAAATTTTAGTACATAACATTCATTATATTATGTGTTTGTGTTTTTTTAATGCCACTAAACTTTGGTTATGTGAGATATTAGCCAAAAGGTATAGTAGTTTAATTCTGGTATTAGAATTGATAAAATTTAGCTAATAAAAATTCTGTTGGAGTAGGGTGTTACATGGATGTTAGTTAGTATTAATGAGAGTAGAAGCTTTTTATAGTAAAGGATGACACATTTGTTTGATGTCTTTCATAGCACTTGTCACAATTCTGAATACATGGATGTTCCATATACAGTCATTTGGCCATTCTGTGTTTCAACACTTCTGTTTTGTCACATGGGTTACTTATGACACATAGCTTCAGTAGTATATGAGCTATTGTGAGAAAAAATTTAAATAGTCATAAAAATTAATTTTCCTAGGAGACCTTCTATACTACCTTGTGGATTTCTCTTTTTTTAAATTATATGCAATTCACAGGGAAAGAAAGAGTATATTCTTTCTGTATTCCTCTTCCTTTCTTCCAAGAAGGGCTGAGACTATGAGAAATGACAGATCTCTCACATTGAATGACAATCAGAGATACAGTATTTTCATATATATGATCTCATTTGATCTTCCTGTTGACTTGTAATGCAGATATAATGATTGTCATTTTATAAGAACCAAGGAAACTAAAGTACAAAGAAAATAATTTCATAAGATTACTTTCAGACTGAAACAAAATTTTATTTTGGGCATTTCTAATTTTAAACATTCTTTCCATTACATCATGTTATATTCAATACTCCAAATTCAGATGCTACAGAAGTATAAAAAGTAGCTATGAAACTCTGACTCTCCAATTCCACTAATGGAGGTAGCAACTATTGGCAGTTTTGTGTGTAATTTTCTACTTTTTCTCTGTAAGTTTTCAAAATCAATTTCTTTTCCTTCTCCCTTTCTTTCTTCATAGTTTTTAAGTAATATTTTTAAGAAAAATTCAGCTCTGTTCACATTTTATACCTTAATTTAAAAAAAGCAACAACAGTAACAATGTATCATGGACACCTTTTCAAATAAGTATGGTGCATCTTTTAGGTGTAAATAACTTCTAGATCATTATTCAGATGCTATCACATTGCTCTTTTGTAATTTTATTGACTCTATATTCTTTACTTCCGCATTACTTTTGTCTCATATTTTCAGTGTTGATGAAGTATTCAGCATTTGGTCTTCATTTTCCTTTCTACACTTGTCTCTTGTTGCCACACACCGAAACTTCTGAGCATAAGTTCATGTCCATCTCAGGTACTGAGCTCACAGTTCATTGTCAGCCAACAATACAGATTCAATCAGAATGCTATCAGTTGAAGAGAACTGCAGTTTTCTCCTGGCAGTCAAGGATGCAAATGGTGATTTTCCCTTCAGAGCAACAAAGTATTGTTCATTTTCCTTTTTCTCATATCTCAGTATTTCACACATTCTTAAATCACACGATGTAAAAGGGAAGATGGAGGTCTATATAACATAAATAAGACTTTCTAGATTACATTTTCACTACAGTTGGTTGTTTTATAGCTTTCAGTTTCTCTTGCCAACATCTTATAGATTTCTAGCTAAAAAAAAAGACATCAAGAAGAAATTAACCTTTCTTGGTGAAAGACTTACCTAATCATGATGTAGAACAGATTTGATTTCTTGTCATTTGAGATGGTCATCTGTAGAACAGCTAGTTCTGGTTCTTGGGGAATCTACTATAATTCAGGAATGGGCCAAGGTGTAGAAGATAATTCATAAGCAGAGTGTTAGGGTTCAATATTAGGTTATAAGGCTTGATCCATAAATTTCAAGCTTATAGACCAGGCTATTAAATTTGTTCTTTCCAGTTATACAAACAACAATTAAAGTTGAACAAAGGAGAACACATTGATTTTTCAATATCATTGGTATAATATATTAGAACAGAATACAATTTTTTTTGTTGTTATTTTGATCTTGAGACCTTTGGGCTAAAAAGGTGATATGGTGAAATAAGTGCACATGTCTGCTAGTATTTTGTGTTTAGTAAGGTCTATGTCAACTGACACCCAGAATTCTATTATTTGGAACCATTAAATTATAAATTAATTTAACATTGAAATAGAATGATTCCTTAATTGGTAGAGTTTTATAATTATTTGTGATATGAGAATTCTGAAATCAAAGACAGGCTTGGGTATGATTTAAAGTGGTGATGGCATAGTTGGGAGCCCATTCAGCACACGGTTTTTAGTATCTTTAGCATGGCAGGTCTAGCTGCCTGAGTCCTTACTTGTATAATGTTTCAGTGAGTATCATGGGGGTAAAAAGAAAGACACTCTGTATGAGATGGTCAAGCTTAAAGTTAATATTTTAAAATTTATTAAGAAAACTGCCCTAAGGTAAAAGAGCATTCAGAAACTGATAAAGCCTGTATGGCTGGTCAAGGAAAGACCCTGATGTGTCTGGGACTAGAGTTACACATTAATCTGTATTACCTGGAGACTGGAGAATTTCTAGTGGCTCTTAATCTCAATTTAACAGCTCCAGTCTACTTTTTTAAATATTGTGATAAGTAGGATAACTCTGAGAACTAGAACGGGGAAGAGTGGGTGGGGCCATGTTGTATAAAATAGGAAGCAGATATGAAAGGAAGAACGTTTTTCCCTGGTAGTAGAGCATGAACCATTCTCCAACTTGATTCCAGTATTCTGTATCTACCCACACAATACACACACACGCGCACACACACACATCCATACCCCTTACTTCTATTTTGTGCATGACCCATAACAGAGCAGAGATGTTATCTGCATTGATATCACTCGAGTACATCATGCATCACTATTTGGGAGATATACCTGGAAACATTCATGTGAAGAATCACTTGGGAACTTGTCAGAAACACACATTCTTGGGCCCCACCCCAGACTCAGTGAATCAGAAACTCTGAGGGCACAGGTCACTAAGCTGTGTTTTAAGCATTCTGATGCAACGTAATGTTTGAGAAGTACTGAATAAAATTTCTGGGAATTTAATTTTAAATCAAAAAGCAGTTGCTCCTATATTTTCATTTTTAAATCTTCCTAGACTCAGTTCAAAACATACCTCTTCAACCCTCCTGAAGGGGCTCATCATACTAAAAGCATTTCATGCCATACTTAGGGACCTTTTAAGGCACTGCCTTCTATTGTAGTTCTGTTTGAACATATTTTATCTCTCTGGCGAGACTTTGTCTTACTCTCTTTTTAAAATTTTGCATAGTTCCTAGTTTGTGATGGATCATATTTAAGTAGTTGGTGAATAGTGACTATGGAGTAAAGGTTCTGTAATATTGGAATGCTTAATATTTTGTTTAGCTTATGTAGTATACATTGAATGCTTTAGGTCATGAAAACTGGTTTTCAGAGGAATAGAAAGAAAAATCATGAGGTGAGTATTTAAGGGAGCCAAGCCCATGTTCATTTAAAAAATGTATGTAATACCTGCTGCAAACCAGGTCTTATGAGGTATACGAGGGAAAAATAGGATATGGCATCTGTCCTTAAATGCATACAGCCTGTCTGTCCTTATATCTTTCAAGTAGTCTTCTCAATATCACTACATCTATGTCAGGCCATACTCAATCTAAACCAAACCCTCAAGACACTATCTACCACATTATTACTCTATTTTCTTAAGAACATTTATTATTATCTCGAATTCTCATGTGTTTTCTTTTTGTTGTTGTTTATTATCTGCCCTTCCCCCAACTTCGGCAGAATCAGCTGTGTCCAATATATTCACAGCTGTATCCCTAAATGCCTAAAAAGACCCTGGTATGTAATATCCACTCATTACATATTTTTGAATGGATGAATGACTTAAAGATGAACAACATTGTGAGAAAGGCATTATAATTCCCGTCATAGGTAAAGAAATGGAGGCTCTGAGAATTTAAATGAAATGCTTAAATGATGAAAAACCTAGAATTCAGCTAAATTATTTCCAATTCTAAAGCTTATAATCCTCAGCTGCACTGGCCGCCTCCACGTGATATTTCCCCTTTAGCATCTCTGTCTCTCTTTTTTCAAGCATACGCAGGAATTTGAGCTGCAGTTCTCAGTACAGATTGCCAGCACTTGAAAACTGTCTGCTCAAAATGGTAGGTAGCTTTGCAATTAAGAGTTTCTATGAATTAAAATACCTAAGAATGTCACAACCTTGCATAGAAACAGCTCTCCCAGCCCCAGCTCCTAGAAGCTTTTTTGAACTGAATCAAGGAAGCAGAAGTTGGGGATTAAAGATGAAGTTAGCTAATATATTACCAGTTCAGTACCAACAGCAGGAACCTTGGCCGTGGACGACTTTTAAAGAGACCTGTGAAGGTGATGGGGTGATATTGATGTTGTTTTCCCCTGTCTACTTTTTTGAATATTGTTCTTTCTCTTTATGATATTGAGGGAAGCAGAACGCTCATGAAGAACTTTAGGAAGCTTTTTCTTTTTGTCAGGACTGCAAAAATCTGCTGAATCTCATTCATTTCAGTTATATTTTAGTATAACATTTAAATCTGATTTTATTAACTTCAAAATATTGAGTATCAGATTATTCTAATAATAAATCCACTTATTGACTATTGATGTTGTATAAAAATAAGCATGACATGAAACTTAGATGGTGAGATGGGGCAATTCTTTCTTCATGGGGACTTTCACAGTATTTCGGAAGGGGAATAGGTTCAATAGAAAGAATATCCTGAATTTGAATCTTAGTTCTGCCACTGTCAGAAAGCACTTATCCTCACTAAGCCTCAGTTTCTTTTTCTGTCAGATGAGATCCATCATGACTACAAGGCAGGGATATTTGAGAATTAAGTGAGATAATGACTTTGAAGGCCCTTAGGACAGTGCTCGGCACATAGGAGTTACTGCATAAATGTGTGCTGGACTTATAATTTTAACATAGGACAGTTTGTAATAAATGACCTCCTAGTTGAAATCAATTAGTAATCCATCAAAAACTAGACTGGTGTCTGGAGCTGGAATTGATGCTGCCTACAGTTCTGTGTTTATGCCATGGAGGCAAATTATCTTGAGGTCTTTAAGGAAGCTGGCTCCCTACTAGTCCCCGTGAAGGAGGACCATCATGGCCCTATTTTGGCTTGGTTTTACTCCTCCAGCTAATAGCATTATAATTAGATGTTTTTTCTAACCACTAACATTTACTAATCTTTTATCATTCCAATAGCTTATTACTAAATTATCCTCTGTTTCATTTTCTTAATATGGACCTCTATTATTTCTCCACTCACAGGAAAGATTCAGCTTAAGAATGTTTTCTGCAAGTGAGTGTGCTCTGCAATTTCTGTGGTGGTAAAAAGGATGGAATATATTATTAAAGTTGGCTCTGCTCAAAATATATTTTAGTTCTATAAACATGAGATTGGGACTCCAAACACCTGGGTTTAAATTCTAGTTCTGCCACTTACCATCTGGTATGATCTGAGACTTACACAACTCTGCTGTAAAATAGGACCAGTATTGCCTACCTCACAGGGTTATTATTTGGGTTAAATTAAATGACAATATATATTCAGCACATTGAAACTGAAGAATTAACGGTTGTTAATACTTTTGCTTACCTCCTTCCATAAACCATGCACAGCTGCATGCTACCCCTTTCTCTGCCCAGATTTTGTACTGATGAGATTATGAGGCACGTCCTAAAGTTGCTGCAGCTGCAGCCCATAAAACAGAGCTCTTTGTGTGTGTGAAGAAAACTGCAATAAGAGGAGCTTCCAGAAACACGTCACTTCTTTCATGCAGTGCAATGTCTTTCATTAAATCATATGAATGATTAAACCAAAGGTTACCAATTCATCACCCTATTTTATAGCAAAAAAAAAAAAAAATCTGCAGGTTCCAGTATCATAAATAATCCTCCCACTCTGAAATTTAGTATTTGAAATGAAGGTAAAGTTTTTTAAAATGATGTTTATTATTGTTGTTGTTGTTGTTGTACTAAGCCTAGATAGTATGGAAGTGTAGAAGAGAGTAACTTTATAGTAGACAAACCTATCACACTTGTTAGATTGTGTTAAACTTGATTATCTCAGGCAGATAATCAAGTTTGACATTAAAAAAGTGATAAATATTGATAGCTCGTACTATTGATACAATGGCACTTTCTTTGGTGGTCTTTCCCCCAAAACACATAATCCCACTCTAATCATGAGAAAAATATGGGACAAATCCAAATTGGAGGACGTGCTACAAAATAGCAGGTTAATACCCCTCGAAATGCCCAGATAATCAAAAACAAAAATTCAGAAAATCAGTCTTTAGGAGCCTAAAGAGATATAGCAACTAAATATAATATGGTATCTTAGGTGGGATTCTAGAAAAATAAAAAGAAACTAGGCAAAAACTAAAGAAATCTGAGTATAGACTTAATAATGATATATTCATATTGTGACAAATGAGTCACACTACAGTAAGATGTTAACAATAGGAGAAAGTAGGTATGGGACTTGTGAGAGTCTCTGTACTATCTTCACAATAATTCGAAAATCATTATAAAAATTATTGTTATTCTTATCCTTCATAACTCAGGTACTCCTTTAGGAAACCTTTTTATGTAATCCTATACTCTCATATCTCCCCATTGTTCCCCACCACCATGCTTTGGGTTAGCCTCTCCTGTCTATTCTGTATCACATTGTCTTGTATTACAGTTGTTTCACAGGACTAAATGCCCCTTATTTTCATATTTTAGTGCTTTCCACAGTGCTTGGGATACATGATAGATAAATATTTAATAAGTAATAGAATAAATGCAAAAAAATTTGAACAATATTAAAATTAATAGATGAACTTTTTAAGTGAATGAATGAATGGTCGAAGGTGCAGGGATATTATGGCCAGTAAATGCTGTGAACTGCAGTTGTGCTGAGGTGATGTTGGAGAAGAACAGTGACTAACAGTCCTGGCTGCAGCACATTTCACATATTGTTGTATCACTGATAACATAATCACTAATAAGTGGTTCATTTCTGAGAGGCAAGGCTCCAGTCTAGGGACTGGAAATGGTACACCTGTGCTTATTGGTGTTAAGGACAACTCTTTCATCTACAGATATTCCATGTGACCTTCCCATAGGTTTCATTCATTTATTCATTCAACAAATGTATATTGACAAAGCCAACAAGATTAGCTAGCATTTATTGAATAGTTACTATATAAGTCTATATAACCATTAATTGTGCTGGTTGCTATAGTGGACTGATTTATTTCATCCATGCAACAACTTTGTGATGTAGATTAATATTATTCATCCTATTTTACAAATGAGAAAATTAGGCAGAGAGGTTAAGTAACTTTGCCTGAAGTTACATATAAAAAATTTACTATGTTTCATGCACTGGATATACAACTGGAAGAATAGGAGAGAAGAACTGGGCAGAGGGGTGGTAAGGAATAGAAACAGCGCTACCCCTGAACATCCACTTGGACTTTCACCTAAAAATTTGTATCAGTTATGCCCTTTCTTCTGAAGGAATTGAGAAGCAAAGTCTTCTGTAGATTTTCTTCTCTCTTTTTTCCTTCTACAGAATTTCTGAAGTGAGTATTCAACGAATACCAAGTAGCGACTATGAATCAGACACAGTGCTTATTAGAGAAAGCACATTGTTAGCTTAAAGAGTTTAAGCCAGATTCAGAAAGACTTGGACTGGAATCCTAGGTCTGCAATGAGGTTGTTTTTGTTTTTTTTTTTTTTTTTTTAACCCGGGTCAATCAGCTTCAGATTCCTTCCTCTTTGTAAGTGGAGATTCTCATTCTTCTATTGCAAGGTTTTTGGGAAGATGAGTGATGTGTTTCAAAAACTGTGCACATGGTAGGTATCTGATAAATGGTAAAAAGTATTTTTATTATACATATTGGAAATAAGAAAAGCACAGTTAATTGGTTGAAGGAGGAGTTGTGCTGAAGGCCAGCTTTTGATTTGCATATTTTCCTGGGCTTTGTTTGAATTTTAACTGTATTGAATGAACCTGCCTCATGAACAACATTTCTCGATTGAGTTTATTTTGCAGAGGAGAAAGCAGTATTAACACGTGGTTCTGCTTATCTTTTATTCACTGAGCATTGTGTAAAAATTAGAGCCATGGTCAGCCCAGAAGTCTAGTAGTGGGTAGTCATCTAGGGGAGAATATGGTGTTATTGATAGTGCCAGTCTTGCTGTTTATATCTGGTAGTAAAAATATAGAGTTTCTCTTTCTACTAGCAATTTAAAATACCCTCATTTAAAAAATCTCATCAGAAGTGTATGTGTAGATGGCTACTATTATCCCATTTCACTTTCCTGTGAAAAACTGAGTGGGAGAAATATTTACTTTAGGATGATATATTTAAGAGCATTTTATCCTTCTATTCCTCTAAAGGTAGAACTTGGTATCATGTACCAAATCTCTTGAGTCAATATGTTCCTCATTAGTTTTACCTCTCAAAAGAAGCATGTCTGCTGAGTTATATTCAGATGTATGGAAATAGCCACATGATAATGCCTTTACATTATACAGGTCACTGACCATAAGGAAATCACTTCTCTAAATACTGGTTTCATCCTCTCTAGAAAGGAAGTTGATAATATCTACTTTTCAGAGATATTTAAATGACCATATATAGTATATTCAAAGGATTACACATTGACTAACGAACACCACATCCTCAAAATATTTTTAAAAATTGTTAACAATTTCTGTAAGACTATCATTAGAGATAATAATAATCTTGTTGAAAGTCCTTATATTAAGGAACATCAGCCTGAAAAATTCTTATTGGAATAAACTTTATGAAAATATCTTTCATTTTCTATATAAAAATATATACAGTCATACATGGAAACACTATTTTCCATGTATGTCTACATGGAAAATCATATTTTCCATGCATATAACATATGTAATAAATATAAAATATATGCTATATATTTTGTTATGTACACATGGCACATTTATATATAAGTAAATATATATATCTACATATATATATGTGTGTGTGTATTTATATATATATAAAACATATATAAATAATAGTAACAGAATGATTTTTTCTCCTAAACTTTCAGGTTATTAAGTGCTAAAATAAATTTAAAATACAGTATATTCTTTTTAGATGATTGATACCTTTAATTCTCTTTCCTTCCATCTGTATTTTGATTGGTCAATTTCAGCAATTTTCTCCTTCTATTGTAGTCCACATTAGATTACTTTTAGAAGCAAAGAAGCCTTCAATTACAAATATATCATGCCTTCTATTTCAAGAGAAAAAAATGAAAGTAGTGAGGTT
Organism: Rousettus aegyptiacus; assembly: GCF_014176215.1. NCBI lineage: Eukaryota > Metazoa > Chordata > Mammalia > Chiroptera > Pteropodidae > Rousettus > Rousettus aegyptiacus. The sequence continues at coordinate 64,793,867 of NW_023416308.1, forward strand.
AATGACATGCTCCTTAAATCACATTGTTAGCTAATGGTAGACTCAAGGTGAGAACAGCCAGGTGCTGCCTGGTATTCTTCGAAAATGGTCTGTGTAGTCACCCTCAAAGTTTTAATGAGAGCTCATGAAGCTCTTTTCAATCAACTAATTTTGATCCATTCAGGGAGCTCTTCTAATGTAAAGTTCAATGAATACCCTCCAAAGTACTTAACATGTCTACTGGGAAAAGGCAGTGTGATCTGTGTCTGCATGCTACTTAATAGCTTCAGGAAAAACAAATGGACTGACAATTGCCTGATGAAGAATAAGGCTCTGAGACAGCCACATGAGGGCAGACTCATATCCAGAAAACTTTCTGTTTGCCCATGAATAACTACCTCTAAATATTATCTAAGGAATATACCTTCCAAATACTGCCAACAAACACCCATTGATTTATTTTTAGTCATAAGCATTGAGTGGCAGGAGAAGCACAATAAAATAAGCAGGCAACACATTTCCTTAAAGGGGCACTTAAAATGATATCATGAGTAATCTCACAATGAAGGGAAACAGAATTAAGGAGATATCTGTCTATACATGTTAAATCGTGTGATCTGATATCTTTGACTATTGTATGATAATTACATTTAAAAAATTATATAACAGTAATCTTAAGTGAATTTATAAAAGTTTAGAATTGTGCTTAATTGACCAATAAAGGATTCGAAGTTTAGATAAGCTAAGGGATGGATCCAAATTCAAATAAATATTAAGTTATGGAATACTATTTAAACCCAAATCGTTTGACACCAACATCTGTGCGTTCTCAACTGAACCATGTAATATTGTGTTTTGTGTGAATCCATTGATTAACTTAAGCAGCAAACTATGATCCTTAACATGGTACTGGCCTCCCTATAAACCAGCCTTGGTGAAGAATGACTGGAGGAAGGTCACGTGAGCACCTGCAGTGGGCACTCTGGTTGCAAGAAGTGGGCAGGGCCAGAACCAGGCATTCAAGAGTAATTGAAGCAAAGAGGAAGAAGCAGCCGCATCTGTAAGAAAAATGAAAGTAGACAACAACTTCTAAGCTAAATTCAGACCAGTTTAGCAAACTTTTTTTAATGCTTTTATGATGTGCAGGCACTGTTGACCAGTAACACAAATTGTTTTCTATATGATATGTTGTGATACTGTATATTACAAAAATAGTCCATAACCTTCACAATTTCCTTTCCTTAGGCTAAATTTTTGATCAAAAAATAGAGTTTAAGTTACTAGTAACAATCGTGAAAAGATACGGGAAGATGTCTGGAGTGCTGTGTGTGTGTTTGTGTGCGTGTGTGTGTGTACGTGTATGTATGTGATGCAGGCACACATATGCATGTGTATGCATATTTTTAATGATGCCTTTTGTGACTATGCTAGTGAATCTCTTGGAAGACTTGATTTACTGATGCTGACCACTGTCTTTCTTAAACTGGAATTTAAAAACATATAGGCTTACAGATTTAAATCTGTCCACACCATCACATCTAGGATTGAGAGGGCACACAAATCATTATCAACTTCTACTCACTAGACAGTCACACTCTAGTCATTGAGCAAGGCACATACTTAAATAATTTCAAGAATCCTCTGGCAGGCTGTGTAAGTGCTATAAAAGGGTTAACATTGTTAAAGTATCACAGAGGAGAGGACATTCTATTTAGGCTTGGGGTGTAAAAGCCATTTCTCAGTAGAAATAACATTTGGCTAAACCCTTAATTGCAAAAAAGGATGCTGACATGAGATGATGAGCAACTTTCACTTTATAGCTGTTGCTGCAACACGAAGCAAAAGGATTCCTGCCTGAAAGTAGTTTGGGGTAATTCTGCTGTAATAGTAAAGATTTGACAGCACTTCAGAATGAGGTTTTGGTGTCTGATTTTCATTATTTACTCTCTTCTCCACCAGCATCCTGACCAAAATATGATGCCCGTAAAGAACAATGCTGAAAGCCATAAATCAGCTTTATTTAAATGTCACACGGAGGGTCAACCCTCCTTTCCCCAGTGCTAGTTTTAAAAATAAAAGAGGAGTTAGAGACAAATATGGAAGTTTCCTTTTAATATTCCCCAGAGGAGAGAAGCACTCCTGGGTATTTGTTCTCTGTGGGCCAAGGCAGGAACATGGATGAGGAGAGCCTAAATAGTTTCTGCTACAAAAGCTACTGACAAATATGGGGAAATAATGCATGTCTGTTTTACTTCTAACATTGGTCATTTATCATATCACAAAACTCTCACATATGGTGAGTTAACATGTTGTCCCAAAGACTGATCTCATCTGAACTGAAAAGGGAAACAAAACTGCATGTATCAAGTTGGTTCGCTAAGATTCAGTGAAATATGGAGAATGGGTCATATTAAATTTGTAATGATGCAGCTAATGAATAGCAAATGTTCTAGTACTATCTTTGGGTAATCATCTGGAAACATATGTTCTTTTCAGGACTTACTTCATGGGATGTTGATTTTATGCAAACTACAAATCCTCCACCATCTATAATGGCAAACAAAGTTCTCAGCATTTTGGCTACTAATAGAGCACCCAGTAAATATATGAAATTATTCAGACAGTGTGGAATGATTTCTTAATGTTGTTCTTGAATATCACTGTTTTTCTCTTTGACCTTTTGGGCTGGCTGTGGTGATGACGTGTTGAGGCTTTTAAAAATGTTAATGTTTGGTCTCTGTAGGATCTTCAAATTGTGTTGAGTTTTGTGCACACTTTGAGTGCATATCTTCTATGCATTTCCTCTTTTTTTATTATAGGGTATGGGTTGTCAAAAGCTTCTGTGTAGCAGTAGCTTTTGCATTTTTTTTTTTTTTAGGTTTGGTCCTGGAGACAAAATTATATATGCTCTCAAGGTAGAATTATAAGGTAATTATATTTTTTCCACTTACCATGGATTGTACTAAAAAGGTCCCCACTCAGTGTTAGGTTAAATGGTCCAGATTCTGATCATGATAACTTGATGCCAGAGCTCACTGGATTGGATCTGAAGGCTCTGACCCAAAGAATGTGAACCAACATGTTAAATTCCTATTTCCTCTATAGTCACTCACTTGCTAGTATAATTTACAGATCTATTTTTCCTTCTTTTGCCCAAAGTGTCATTGCAACAAAAGTCTACTCTTATCTGATATTCATTTTATCTTCATTCTTTCTACTTTGATCATAGATTTCCCACTTATATTTTTTTACATTTATGACATCTTCCTTCCTTCCTTCTCTCCCTCCCTCCCTCCCTCCTTCCCTCCCTCCCTCCCTCCCTCCCTCCCTCCCTCCCTCCCTCCCTCCCTCCCTCCTTCCTTCCTTCCTTCCTTCCTTCCTTCCTTCCTTCCTTCCTTTTTGAATCAGTATGGAAAATATATTCATGAATCTATATATTATTGCTATCGGATAAGCAACATGGGAGACAAAAGAACTTGGTTAATAAAACTACTTTGGAATCAAAGTAATTTGGGGTCTAATACAAATTGGATTTCTTACTAGTTATGGGATAAGGGGCAAGTCATTAAACCTCCTTAAATGCAAGTTTCTTCACCTAAGAAAACATCTATGAAGTGATATTAGTATTAGGTAGATATTAAGTGAAGTGATAGCATTTACATAAGTAAAATAATGTAAGCAATACATTTAGCAGACTTGTTCATAGTAAATCTCCATTAATGGTCAAGATGCTGTGACTTATGTTGCTGCTTTGGTGACAGTGTTGTTACTAGTGGTGGTGGTAATGGCAAAGATGAACCGTTGTGCTTTTTCAAGTGTGTCATACTCAGTTCCCTTTGAAAGTACATTGCAAAGTTCAAGTCATCAGCACTGGGATGCCACCATGACTGAAAGGGCAATTTCGTGTAAAGTTTTGTTTTTAAGTAATCAGTTAAGGTTAATCCTTACTGTAGGCAATCTGAAACATTCTTCAGCAGCCCCTGCCTATTTTTCTGTAGTACAGAAATACTCAACTAGATACCAACGAACTGATAATAATAAATGTCAACCATCTCTCCTATAAGTTATTTTTATAAAATCCACAACTATGTTAGCCTGAAAATCTTGATAAATGTATCTCTTTATAATAGTTTTTTTTTTTATCTCTCTATTCTCAGAAAATAACATCTAAATTAACATTGCACTGTAACATTAAAATAAGAAACCTGAATGCAAATTACTGAAAGTAAAGCTGTTGAAAAATTATGGGAGTAGTAAAAGGAAAAAAAAAGACTAATGCATTAGGAAAATTAAGCAGATGTACTGTGAACATTAATTACAGCTCACTGAGGCTTTGTTTACTGAGGTTAGCAGGTTCTAAGTCATTGAGTTTTCTAAGAAAATGGCCACAGTTAGCTTTGCACCATAATTTATAAAACAGAAGATATTGTTTTTCTCTACAAAGTGAGCCACATAAAATTAAACACAGATTTTCTTATTAGTCTCCTGAAAAGCAAAGCAGAGAGGGACCTAGAGTCCACCAGGATGCTAAATGCTACTAAGACTTCTCATTTTCTTATACCTATGTGCCATCTTCTGCAGATACCAGCTTTAATTTTGCAAACTCATGGTGTGGGATATTACGTGAGGCCCTATGATATGGGAAAATATATTGAAATAAGTTAGAGGCCAATGTTCTAGTAACTGTTCTTCCACTACCTAGCTGTGTGATCTGCCATAATCATTTCAGTTCTTTATTATGCTTCCAGTTTTTCATCTATAAAAGTTGTTTCGTATCACTAGTTCTATTTTTTTTTAGCTTTTTTAAAAAAATTAAGTTTATTGGGGTAACATTGGTTAATACAATTATGTAATTTTCAGGTGTACGTTACAATTTGACATCTGTATATTCTATTGTGTGTTTACCACCCAAAGTCCAGTTTCCTTCACTACCATATATTTGACCCCCTTTACCTTGTCTACCTTCCCCCTCCCTCCCCATTCTCTACTCTCTGGTAACCACTAGTCTGTAGTCCAAGTCCATGAGTCTCTGTTTGTCCTGTTTATTTGTTGCTTTTAGGTTTATATCCCACATATAGGTGGTATCACATGATTTTCCACTTTTTCCATCTGGCTTATTTCGCTTAGCATGATTATCTCAAGGTCCATCCATATTGTCTCAAATGGAAGTATTTCATCTTTGCTTATTGCTGAGTAATATTTCATTGTATATATGTACCATAGCTTCTTTAGCAAATCATCTATTGTAGGACACTTGGTTGCTTCCATGTCCTGGCCACCATGAATGAACATTGCTATGAACACTGGTATGCAAATAAATATCTTTTCGGATATGAGTTTTCAAGACTTTGGGGTAAATACCCAGTAGAGGGATTACTGGATCATATGGTAGATCAATTATTAGTTTTTTGAGGAACTTCCATACTATTTTCCATAGTGGATGTACCAATTTGCAATCCCACCAGCAGTATATGAGGGTTCTTTTTGCTCCGTATCCTCTCTAACATTTGTTATTACTTGTCCTGTTGATTATAGCTATTCTTACAGGTGTGAGATGGTTTTGATTTGCATTTCCCTAATAGCTAGTGATGTTGAGCATCTTTTCAAATATTTGTTGGCAATTTGTATATCCTCTATGGAGAAGTGTCTGTTCAGGTCCTTTGCCCATTTTTTGATTGGATCGTTTGTTTTGTTGTTGTTGTTGTTGTTGTTGTTGCTGCTATTGAGTTGTACGAGTTCTTTGTGTATTTTGGATATTAGGCCCTTATTGGTGACATTGCTTGCAAATATATTTTCCCATTTGGGTAGTTGTCTCTTTACCTCGTTGACGATTTTTTTTGCTGAGCAGAAGCTTTTTAGTTTGATGTAACCCCATTCATTTATTTTAGCCTTTACTTCCCTTACCTTTGAGGTCAAATTCATAAAATCCTCTTTAACCCCAAGGTCCTTGAGTTTAGTTGCTATGTTTTCTTCTATGCATTTTATTGTTTCAGGTCTTATATTCAGGTCCTTAATCCATTTTGTTAATTTGGGTGTGTGGTGATAGACAACAGTCTAATTTCATTCTTTTGCAGGTGGCTTTCCAGTTTTCCCAGCACCATTTATTGATGAGGCAGTCCTTTCTCCACTGTATGTTTTTTGCTTTTTTTTTGTCAAAAATTATTTGTCCATGTAAATATGGGGTTACTTCTGGATTCTCAATTCTGTTCCATTGGTCTGTGTGTTTGTTTTTCTACCAATACCATACCGTTTTGATTACTGTCACTTTGTAGTATAATTTAAAGTCTGGCAGAGTGATGCCTCCAGCCTCATTCTTTTTTCTCAGGATGGCCTTGGCAATTCAGGGTCATTTTTGCTTCCATACAAATCTGATGATTTTTTGTTCTATTTCTTTAAAAAATGCCAATGGAATTTTGATGGGAATTGCATTAAATCTGTATAATGCTTTAAGTAATAAAGTCTTTTTATCTGTGTTGATTCTTCCAATTGAAGAACATGGACTATCTTTCCATTTCTTTGTATCTTTTTCAATTTCTTTTAATAGGGTCTTATAGTTTTCATTATAGAGGTCTTTCACATATTTTGTTAAATTTATTCCTAGGCATTTTATTCCTTTTGTTGAAATTGCAAAAGGAATTATTTTTCCCCCTTCTTTTTCTGACACTTCATTATTAGAGTATAGGAATGCTATGGATTTTTGAAGGTTGATTTTGTATCCAGAGACTTTCCTGTATTTGCTTACTGTTTCTAGTAGTGTTCTTGTGGAGTCTTTAGGGTTTTTTATAAAGAGAATCATGTCATATGCAAATAGTGGCAGTTTGACTTCGTTTCCTAATTGGATACCTTTTATATCTTTCTCTTATCTGATTGCACTTGCTAGGACCTCCAATGTTATATTGAATAACAGTGGCATGTATCACTAGTTCTTTAACATTTTCAATCATAGTCCCTTTTAGGAATATCATGAAATCTATAAATTTTTTTTTGTAGAAATATGGTAATTTTATAAAATGAATTTTGTACAGTTTCAATAATTTTATGCCACCCTAAAGCTCTTACAACTAACTTCACGGACCTTAAGCTCAGAACCTTTATTCTAGGAGATTGCTGTTGTCTGTCATAACGCCATAATTCTGCAATCCTTGGGTATTTAAAATTTTTCTCTCAAATATCTTATACTTTTTAAGGATCTAATGGGAAACCATATATGAAAAGGCTCTAGGGAAGAATTCTGAGGCTGGTATGTCCATTTTGTACTTCCTTTAGCTTTGGATGTACTGTACAATTTTGACAAATTGCACAGTTTCTCTGGGTCATCTTTACAGGATAATATAGTGAAAAATCTTAGACTTCGAACTCAGGCAGATTTCATTTGAAATCTTGGTTATTTCATATATTCACTCTGTAACCTTAAGGGAAAGTACTTCATGTGAATACTTTTATTGCATATAAATCTGTCTAATATTTTGTGGTCTTGAGACTGGTAAAATTAACATTTAAAAACTATTTGCCCTGTATTTGTCTCAGTCCCTTGCAACTGATCCCCTTTCAAGTCTAAGAAGCTACCAACAATGGTTAGCCCTGTATCCACTCTCTCATCTCCTTTTGCATCTTTCATTCCGGTCCTCTCTCAACTCATTCCAAGTCATCCTCAAGTCATCACTTTCTGTTTTGAATCAAAGTGTAGACTGAGATGTGGTGGGTTTGCAGCAGCTCTAAATTGTTAAGAAGAAATAATAATACATGTCAAAACCATCGAAGATCTTTGTAAGTCTCAGTCACCGTTATAAGAACTGCTGTTCCCAAAATAACATTCATATTAAAATATATTTGCATTTTTATATAAAAATTTTTCTGTTGCTAAAATGTGAAAGTATTTTTATATTTTATGTTTGAGCTTTGAGTTAAAATTTTTTTTTCTGTTTTAATACGTGTGTGCATGTAAGTATGTACATATATATAATATATGTATGTGTGTGCATATATTGCGTATGTGGGTGTGATATGTACATATATATGTATATATATACATCCACATACACAGAGATGTATAACTAATTTCTTGATGTGTGTTTCAATTTTCAGATATTTCATTAAAATTGTAAACTTTTGATTTCACAATTTTATTTTATGCTTAGAGATAGTAATTGTTTTGTTTAAGTCTTAATCATTTTTGATAGTCTCTACCATTTTATATGTATTGGTTATATTTTCTTTTCAGCTATACTGAAGTATAATTGACAAATAAATTTATAAGAGATTTAAAATGTACATGTAGTGATTTAATATACATTGTGAAAGGATTTTTCCCATCGAATTAACTAACAGATCTATCATATCGCATACAGTAGCTATGGTCTGAGTCCTAGTTTTATTACTTAGTAGATGATCCTGGGTAAATTCCTTCATTTCTCTGATCTTTAATTTTCTCAATGGACTGCTGTTTGCCTTTCAAGTTAACTTAGGTTAATTAGTTATTAAAATGAAACTGAATATAATCTATTCTTCAATTTTTTTCAAAATTAAGATTAGTTCATTCTACTAGAAAGGTCTAAGGAATACCAAAGGAAAAGAATTAAGACTAAAACCTGTGGTATCCTCGATACAAGAGTTGAAGAATGACTAGAAATTATATAGGCAAAGTGGGAGGAAGCGAAGTGCTAGGTAGAGGTAAGATGCCAAATACAAAGAGTAGGAGGGGGCGTAGATATGTGTGAATTGAATAGAGGCCAGAGTGGCTGGAGCACAGAGCCTGGGAGAAGGCAAGTCATGAAAGTGACTTTAGTGAGACAGTCAAGGGACAAATCATGGAAGCCTATAATTAATAGTTTGGTTTGGGGGGCCATAGGAAGTCATTTGGGACTTTTAAGTGGAAGTGTGACTGTATCTGGTGTTTATTTTGTAAAAGTCCCTTAGCCTGCATGGCGGAGCATAAGTTAGGGACAGGGGTCCATTTGGATGCAAGGAAGAGATAGAGATAGCTGCTGGAGTTCTGGAGAGAGGGGGTCAGTTTATATTTATGCTAGTTTGAAATGGATGTAAAAAAGAAATAGATGTATTTCTAAAATAAAATGTATTATCTCATTTAAGCATCACAACAACGATATGAGATAGACCTTGTAAAGCCCACTTTACACATCAATAAATTGAGGCAGAGTGGCATTGTATACATTCACTTAGTTCCTAAGAAATTTGAGGCACAGTTAGGCCACAGATACCAGGTCTCTGAATTCTGAATAATATTCTCTTTCAACTATGCTATTTTAAAAAATATTCTAGCATGCTGTGCTTCTCATGTTACTATAGCTTTTCACTTACTGTTTCCTCAACTTACAATGACCCCCTCCATGTAGCGCATCCCTGGAATTTTTATCCAGTAACTGCCACTTCATGCTCCCAGTCTCCTTTAGTATCTATCTGTCCTTCATGATTTTATAGCACATTGTACTTTCCTGCTGTTTCCTTATTTCTTTCTCTACTAGATTATAAGCTTCTAAACATAGAGAGTAGGGGTTTTATTTTTCTAGCCCTGATGCCTAGCAAAATGCCAAGTGTAAAGTAGGTAACTGACAAAATTTAAACTAAAGGAATGCCCATGGGAATCATGTAGATCAAACACTCAGACACCACTTGGATCCTCCGTATAACATTCCTGCCAAGTGATTACTGAAGGCATCTGCCATTACCCTTGTTAATACACTATTGGGCACCTTATAAGGGCCAGGCACAAGGCTAAACACAGTGTTTTATGTAAAAGTCACAAAGTCTGTATAAAATAGACATAGTTATGCCCATATTACAGATGAGGGAACTAAGTATGTTATCTAAGGTCACCAACTCCAGAACTCAAGTATCTTTGACTTAGATTGCAATGTATTCATCCTATCACACTTGTTTGGTCTTTCTTACGGATCAAGTGCAAGGTGGGAAATAACATCTTGACTCCTGACCCTAACCTCACAAATTCCATATCTCCTTTGAGTCACTTGATAGAAACAGGTAGTTCTTTCTGACCCCAGTCATTTCTGTTCTTCCCAACTCCTTCCACTTAAGGAATGTATAACTTGCCTTTAGTACACAATGATGTCCATTAACTTCTGATGCAATGATGAGGAATCTTTCAACAAGCTCTGGCAACAACGGTTTCAAATCTATTTTAAATACACTTAAAATATAAATGTATATTTTGTATACCTACATATTTAAAATATAAATATATACATATACAATATAAATTTTGTACATATATAATATGAAGCTATTTTAAATATACTTAAACTATAAGGCAGTAAAATATTTTTTAAAAATTATGGAATGTTACTTGTGAGTATACTCTGAAGATAAATTCCACCTATGTAAGAGTTTTCCTAAATGTTGGTCCTGCTCCCAGCACATGAAACACCACAGTCATAGAAGGCAGTGGTATCCTAAGTCCTTTGGTCTGCGAGAATGTGTTCCAGTTTGGGAGGTGGAATCCTTGCATTCTCAATTGCATGTAACTCATTTGTTATTTATCTGTGCTTCTTAGCTCTCTGACTGGACTGAGGAACCAAGCAGAGCTCTGTTTGAAAGACAATGTCTTTGTACAAAAATAAATAGACTTCTGGTCTCAAAACCATGAATATTTCATCCAACTGTGTGTGGGATCAAAGAATTGTAGATTTGATGTGGACATTAAAGTTCATGTAAGCAAATTTGTTTTCTCATCAACTTTACGAAAGGCTTACTTGGCTATGCTTTATAGAAGAGAAAAATGATTCTTAGAAGGAAGTAAATCACCCGAATTGCAAAGCTGGATTTCAAAACTAGGTCTATGATCCCAGAGCCTAAGCTTTTAAACATTAAGACCTAGAGCTATATTTTTCCTGTTAGTTTCAGGTTAAATATTCCTAAATGCTATAAGCTTTCCTTACATGATGTATCTTTATTCTGTCCTCACCAGTGATCTCCAATCCTGGTTACTAAGAGGAGGAAAGAAAAGGAAAGTCTTGTAACCCGAGTGTAAGTCTTTAACAAAGACAATAAAAATAAAATGTAAAATAATCTGAGAAATTCAATTTTATTTATATTAAAGTCTCTAATATTAATTTTATTAATATTAGAGACTTTGGGGGTGTCCTTTGCATTCAAAATCTATCTCTGATAAAATAACATATCAAAATATTACAAACCATATTTTCTTCCTGAGTGAAATGAGAAACCTACCTTAGAAATCTCTCTTGGAATTTAACATAGAGGGTAATAAGAGATCATTTGGTCTAGCTTTCAGCATTTAAGAGAAAGCTGTGGCATATTCGTTCATTAAAAAGTAGCATTTAGTACCTATCAATTTGTCAGGCCCTCACCTACCTTCTGTCTTTCTAATTGTATTCCCCTAGCACCTTCAACTTTAATAATTATTTAAATCCACAATGCATTGACCTTACCTACCTTTTAATCTCCATTATCCTTTTAAAGATCTGATTACCAGCTTATTCAGCCTATATTTCAAGTTTAACTTTACAATCACTCATTGGAATAGATTTATTTTCTCCTGTATATTATTTCTGCCACCATAATTCACTGGCACAATTCCAACCTTGGCTGATCCCACTTTTTCCTTAACATCTCACCTGAGCTTCTGAACAGAGCTAGGGAAAACACACAATGATAGTGACTGGTTTTCACTGTCGTATCATAAACCTTATGCAGCCCCAACTTACTGCCTATCAATCCTACAACTATATTTTGTTAGTCAACTTACTCTCCTACTGTACTATATTACTATTTCATTTCTTTCTTCTTAAACTCGTAATATCTCTCTGATTCTTTGCACTCAATAATGACCTTCCTTTGTATTTCACTGAGAAAATCAGTTGAGATTTTAATTCTCTCACCAACGGATCCACCAAGGCCCCTGAAATTCTACTCATGCATTGGCTTTCCATTTTATAATAGATGAGCCACATGCAATGTCCTAGGGATTATGGTCCTAGGGGTGTGTGTGGTTCCTGTCCTTATAGCATGTACAAACAAACGAGCATTGCAAGTATTTAAAGAGATGACTCTCCATGACTTGATGTCACAAAAGTGGGGTAGAAGTTCTACATTTATCTTTAGCTATAAAACTTTGGGAGTGAGTAAAAGTTAATATCTTAAACCTCAGTTCTTTGTCTTTAAAAAAAGAGGCAGCGATATTGAATACCCATATGATAAGATTTTAATGAGGTAACAAATGTGGGTATGTTTCATAAATTATAAAACTTCTAAGCATGAAAAGTATTATTACTTTGTCAGAATGAGGTCACATGGTCAGCGGCATAGGCCGTGCGCCTTGCTAATCTAGTAGAGGGTGGAGAAGGAAGATTTTATATAGATTTTGATATAAATGCACCAGTTAGACTTGTGCCACATGGCTGCCTTGATTGACACATTCAAGTAAGAAGTTGTTTAAATGTTCAAAAATAGTGTCTCTGCAGCTTCCCTTGGCAGCTTATTCTAGCTTTACAATTTGCAAAGCACTATTACAAAATTATCAGTAATTCTTTAAGACCCAGTTCAAGGGTTACTCTTAGGGACTCTCATGCTGTCTAGATGGTCCTTCCTTCATACTCCAAGAATCCCCATTTTTTTTACATTCATCTTAATGCACATGATGGTTATTGTTTTGTTTTGTTTTGTTTTTCTTTTATTTGTTGTTTCTTCCCCTGGCTCCCTCTCTTTATACTACCCCCTTGTGAGATAGTTAGATCCTGAAGTGTATGAATATGAAGGGCTATATTATATTTTGTCTTTATATCCCAGGATTTAGAAAGAAGAAGAAGCCTGGTTATGGTGCATATTGGACTGAAGTACTGCGGTTGTCTGTCTGTTTTCAATACCCTTCCCTCACTCCATCTCCAGCCTATCCCTCCACAGTGAGACCTCTGAGACGATGGCTGTTTTTAGCATGTTACTTCTAGCGCTAGCATGGTGCCACAAACAGAGCAGATACTAAGCAAATGTTTGTGGAAACATAGCAAGGCAAAAAGAAAAAAGGCTTTCATTTATTTAACATTTTTTGGGGGCATATAATCTGTGCCTTCTTATGACAAAATTGCTGAAGATAGAGCAATGAGCAAAAATGGATTTAAAAAATCTACTTTTTGGAGCTTGTATTCTAGTGGTGAAGAGGGACAATAAAAATAATAAATGAATTCTAAAATTTGTTACTCTGTGATAAGCTAGATTAAATATTAGATAAGGTTCCTACGGCAAGCCTCACTGGGGTGGGAACTTTAGAGTAATGATTTCAAAGAAGCAAAGGAGTGAAATAAGTGGTTATGTAGGGGAAGAGCTTCCTAAGAGGTGGGAAAAAGCGCAGTAAGCTTGCTAGAAATAGGAAGATTTTGGAGAGTTTTAAACAGAAGAGTGATATTATCTGGGTTATGCTAAAATATATAGTTAAATGAAGATACAAGAGCACATTTATTATAAAATGCACAAAAGTTGATTTTATTAAATACTCATTTATGTTGGTTCTGTGCATTTTATTGAAGCTGTACACATGGAAAACAAAGGTTTCCCTGTTGCAAAGAATATATTTGGTGATTATGTACATCAAATACATTCATTGTATCTTTGGTGAATTAAGTAGTTAATGAATTTGGAGTGCAGTTTGCCAAGGGGTAATCTACCAGTATTCATTGCAAAAGAAGCTTGTCTTTATGTGGGAATCAGGGGCAACAAATCCATTTTTTAGCATTAGTGGCATCTCATTTTTTTTTTAGTATTTTTTAAGAATTAAGAACTCCAAAATAGGATTCTTCTGCATACTTTAATGTTCCTGAATGGCGCGATTAATGCACATCCGGTTTGCTAAATACATCCACCACCTCTTTCTCTGATGCAAGTAACTTGCACATTTTAATAAAATCTTCCAGTTCCTTGCTATGATTTTATTTAAAGTGTGATATTTTGGAATTCTTAATTGTTCTCCAACTTTGGCATCTTACGTTTTTCTTAACCTAAATACAGTTAGGAAAACAAGCCAAAAATAGATAATTTCGAAATAGAAGCCATGCGTTTAAGCCAAGAGGTTTAGAAGACAGGATGTGCTAAGGAACTTGCTTTATGCCCACATGTCTTTAAAGATGTTATTACCATATTTCCAGAACTTTCCTAGGGGAGAAGATAGCTCATGCACAGTTCAAAAACCCATAGGTGCTTCTTTTTTTTATGTAAGTAAAAATCACCCTGAATTGAGAGCATTCAGAACAAATAAGATTTTTAATTTTTGTTTTAATTATGACAGTTTGCCTAAAATATGTTTTGTTTTTGTTGACTGTAATATGATTAATGTGATGTTATTTAAAGTCTTCCATTTATTTTTAATAAAGCAGAATGCTGATATTAGGGACTTTTTAAAATAAACTTTCAATTTTGTGATAATTACAGACACACATGCAGTTATAAGAAATACACAAAGATACCTCATGAACTCATTACCTAGTTTCCTCCAGTGATGACATTTTGGAAAACTATAGTACAAATCATGACTGGGATAGTGACGTTAATACAATCAAGATACACAGCGGCCCCTCCACCACAAGGAGCCCTCGTCTTTCCTTTTTAAAGCAGTATCACTTCCCCCCCTATTTCCACACCCCGGACCCCTGGCAATCCCTAATCTGTTCTCCATTTATATAATTTTGTGATTTCAAGAATGTTATATAAATGCAACCATACCGTATGTGACCTTTTGAGATTGGCACTTTTGGTTTGATTCTGTGTGGTATTCTTTTCCGCTTCAGCGTCATTACTTTCTCATATGGCCTTAGTTTTCATCATTCCACTTATCTCAGCATAGCCCCTATCCTGATACAGCTGCCAATATGTCTCCCAGATTGCTTAAAACGGGCCAGGTAGAACAAGTGAGGTGACACAAGAGGGAGGATTCAGATTTTTTTGAAAAGGTAGAGGTTTTGTTTTATTATTTTTATCTTTCAGTGCTGAGAGGAGTAGAGAGTTAGCACCTATCTATGGCATTTGAAATCCATCACCATTCAAGTCTGTTAAGTAATTAGGTCCAGCCATGCATGGTGTTCACGCATATGTGTGTATGTGTGTGTCTGTGCGCGCGCTTATTTGTTGTTTCAAACTGAATTATCTTGCATGGTTTATGAAGTCCAAGTATACCAAATACCACCATTTCTTCTCTTCAGAGGAACTTAAAGTCCTTTGGAAGTTTATCAGTATTTTTCTTTTTGTTTTTTCAAAATGGAGTATTTTATTCCAGAGAGAGACAGCATTTCTCTGGACCTCAGAGATGAAGACATAGTTGTAATAAAATGTTGTGCATAGAAAATAGGCCGGTTTGCAGTAAAACTCTCCCAAAGGGTTTTGTGTGTGTGCTAAGTTGAACTGTGGAGCTAATAAATTGAGTGATAATTAAAATTTCCCTGAAAAATGTGATGCTATAAGCTATCATACACCTGTGTATTATTGTCCCTCTGTTCTGTGAGGGTATTTTTTTTTTGTTTTTGGTTGTTGGTTTTGCTTTTTTTCTGTCTTTAGTTTTAAAAACTATGTTTGAGGTAGATGTCAATTCTCGAAAAGTCTCTGGATGAAGAATTTAGGTGAAGAAAGCTGTCATATGTTTCCTCCCTATTCCATGCCCACGGCTCCAATTTATGATCAATCATTTATTATGCATTTGTATATATTTTATCATTTGGAATTTCAAGTTTTGTGGCTTGCTGGGTGCCCTTCCCCCATTTGATACAATTTATATACAATTTTTCAATCACATTGTTAGAACTTGTGTTTAGAAAATGGCAAATGATTTGCCCCCTGTGAATCTCAGTAGCACAGCAATCATCTTAGTTTTTAACCAAGCCAGTCTCGAGAGTCTCTAATTGTCCTTGCCTGAGGCTCTGTCCCACAACATTAAATGCATTAAACATATTTTATAACATGTAGCATACACATCCCTTCCTTACTTCGCACTATATACCTCCCTGGCCTTAATTTTAAGTCACATGCTCACACGTAGCCTATCCCTCTGTGGTTCTCATTTCATGTCCTTTCCCATATGGGTGTCAGTTATCTACTATCCTCTCACACCCAAGTCTCTCCATGTTTTTTTAGATCTCGGTTGCAGTGTCATAATTTTTCTAGGAATTTTTTTGACTATCCTCATACACACAACTCTCAAAAGTTAGGTGCCCGCAGCTAGACGGGACTCATTTTGTTCATTTCTGTATCACTGTATAGTCTGGAAAATTATAAGTACATAATAAACATTCTTTAAATGACTTATTTTTAATAATAGTTATGGAAATGAATGAAAATATAGGTGAATGTCTTGGCTATAAAATATGATGCATTTGTTGGTTAAATACTTCCCAGGATAATTAAGATGACTTAAGTCATAATTCACTGCAACCAGGGAGCTTTGTGGACCTCAGCTGAATCCCGCCTCCCAGTCTTTGGATCTTGATCCCGTGGAACCTAAGGCACATGTAGAATGATGGTTTAAGAAACAAACCTATGACATAAGTAAATTCATATCCTAATCCTAATCAAATCCTAAACACCAACAGAGTATTTTCTTGTTTTATACAATGATTTAATTCAGTATATTTTAAAGAATGTTCGTGGACACCAAGGCCCTTTCAGAGGATCCACAATGTCAAAATTATTTTCATAGCAATACTAAGACATTGTAAAAACAAAATATATGCTAATGATAAAATTATTACTTGTAATAATAAAAAGTAATAATAATAATATGATTGAGTTTTTGTGTCAGGCTTCTTACCAGATGCTTTAAGTATTCTCTCTCGTTTAATTACATATCACATCTGCAAAGTAAAAATAATAGTCATTTTTCCTAGTAGAAGAAGGAATTGAGGCTCAGGGTTAAATTTATGCTTCAGGTTACCGAGTTAAAATATAGCAAAATATAGAAATTCAAATACAGGTGTATATTAGTCTAAACCCCATGTTTTCCCCTCTGCAGTACTTTACTGCTTCATCAAGTTCCATGGAGAAGAAAACCATGGTAACAAAGTGTAAGTTTTGTGAAAGTATAGTGTTGTTTCTGTGTAAGGTAAAGAAGCAAAAGAGTCATCAAGATTGTTGTGAAAATGGTCAAAAAATAATTTACAAAATTTGTTTTATTTTTTTTTTCTCTGAGCTGGATATTTAAGAGATAACTAGTTTTTTCAAGTAGAAGGAATAGGAAAAACAAGAAACCTCTCTTGGCACAATTACTAGTCTGAATAAAAAAATAAAAGTGTCGATCCAGTAGAATACATTTGAAGAACTGCAAGGCTGTACCAATAAAGGTTCAAGGGCAATAAACGAACATCAAGAATTAAGTTTGGAGAGGAGACAGAAGCTAAATTATAGAGTGCCTTGTATCCCTGGATAAAATGTTTAATGTTTGACTAGAAACATTGGTTAGGGGACAGTTTTTAACTATAGATTAAAAAAAAAATCTATTTGAGAATAATTTTAAATTTACAGAAAAATTGCAAAGATAGAACAGACAATTCCTAGATAGTCCTCACCCAGCCTCCCCTAATATTAACATTTTATATACTTCTGGTATTTTTGTCAAAAGTAAGAAATTAATGTTGGTTTAATGTCATTAACTAAATTACAGTCTATTTGTATTTCACCGGTTTTTCCACTAATGCCCTTTTTCCTGTTGTAGGATCTAATTAAGAATATTATGCTTCATTTAGTAATGTTTAGTAGTATTAATACCTCTAGTTGTTTACAGTTTCTCAGTATTTCCTATATGTTTTTCATGGCCTTGCCATACTTTTGAAGGTTATTATCTGCTCATAGACTTTAAAAATTAGATTCTTTATTTTGTAATAGATGTAAAGTCATATGCACTTGTAAAAAATAATACAAAACTTCTGTTTTCTTTACCTGGTTTCCACCAAAATGGTAATATCTTGCAAAACTATAGTATAACATTACTATCAGGATATTGACATTGATACACAACAGAAATTCCATCACGAGGAACTCTCATATTGCCATTTTATAGCTGTACCTACCTCCCTGCCTTTTCTCTTCCCTAACTCCTGTTAATCACAATCTGCTCCCCCATTTCTATAAGTTTTGTCATTTCAAGAATGTTATATAAATGAGACCATACGATATATGACTTTTGGAAATTGACTTTTAACACTCAGCATAAATTATCTGGAAATTTATATAAGTAGTATGCCTCAATGGTTTGTTCCTTTTTGTTGCCTAATAGTATTCCATGACACAGCGGTGTCATAGCTTATTTAAATATTCGCCCACTGAAGGACATTTCTGAGTATGGCAAATAAACTTGCTCTAACAATTTATAAACACATTTTTTTTTCTGTAAACATGAGTTTTCGTTTTCAAGGAGAAATTTCCAAGAGTGCAGTTACTGGGTTGTATGTTAGTGGAATGTTTATTTTCAGTTTATTTTTGAAGGAACTGCCAAACTGTTTTCCAGAGTGGATGTACCCTTTTACATTTCCACTAGCAATGAATGATTGTTGTTGTCTTTTTTATTTTAGACATTTTGATAGTTATATAGTGATATTTTATTATATTTTTAAATTGCACTTCTCTGTTATGGTATTGAAAATCTTTTCATGTGTTTATTTCATGTGCTTATTTACATATACTCTTTAGCGAAATATTTGGTCATATCTTTTGGCCATTTTCTAATTGCATATTTTTTTTCACTGTTAAGTATTGAAAGTTCTTCATATATTATAGATACTAGTCCATCAGATATGTGGTTTGCAAAAAATTTCTCCCAGCCTGTAGATTGTCTTTTCATTTTCTTCACATGGGCTTTCACAGAGCGAAAGCTTTTAAATTATATGAACTCCTGTTTATCAATTTTCATTTTACAGATCATAAGAATTCTTTGTCTAGCCCTGGACACTGAAGATTTTCTCTTATGTTATTGGTTTTTTCCAAAGATGTTATAGTTTTTTGTTTCACATCTAAGCCTGTTAACTTGAACTGGTTTTTGTATAAGACATGAGGTTTATATTGAGGTTCATTTTTATGTCTATGGATATTCAATCCTCCACAATTATTTGTTGAAAAGGCCATTCTTCTTTGATTGAATTAATTGCTTTTGCAGTTCTGTCAAAAAATTGTTGGGCATATTTGTGTGGGCCTATTTCTGAGTGTTCTGTTACATTGATTTATGAGTCTATTCCTCCACCAGTACTACTCTGTCTGAATTACTGTAGCTAAATAGCAGAGCTTGATATCATCGGCCATTTTTAAAGAGATGAAGGAAAAGATACCTTGACTTTCTTGTGTTATATATTATGAATCCACACCAAAAGGAAATGATTTTCACTAATTTTGTAAATCTGGAAGTGAAACAATGAGGTTTCATGGAAAGAGTTTTGGACATAAATCTAGGATCAATTGTCAGGCAAGTCTTCTTAGAATTTAAGGAAATGAAATGAAATATTTCTTTGGGATGTCATACCCTAGAAAATGAAAGTGCCTAAAGGTTTTTTAGGTTTCCCCACTAAGACTGCAATTAAATCATAGTTTTCTTTCTTTTAGTATTTTAAATAAATGATCTGAGTATTATGTAAATTTTAAAACCTTTAGGTTAAAAACATATACCTCTTACAAGTATAAAGTGAACTTTAATTAATCAGGTTTTGTTCATCTTTATTTGTTTAAATTTAGGGAAATAATTCTTAAAGTAAAAGAATAAAGATATTACTAATTAGCTGCATAATATACATTTAGTTGTTATGTGTATGGAAGCTTTCTGGTGCTAATTAAGATAAGTTTGGAAAACAACCAAAGGCGATGCAGAGTTTTATTTGTGTGTAAATTTAAAGTAGCTAGAGAATTGCTGAGAGGAAGAAAAGTTTATAATGAATTAATCCTAAAGTTATCATAATTACGTTGCAAAGACTTGTCTGTTGGTATTATTGCATACAATTAAAAAATGTAAATGTGAATGCCTTGCAAAAGAAAAATTGAAAAAGCAGGCTATATCATAGTTGTGGAAGTTAGCCTGTTTTAACTTATTTGGAAGAAGAAAATCAGCAGAGAATGATATAGGATAATTACATCCTTTGATTTAGTCTGAAACAATGTAGATTTACATGGACTCTACTACAAACTATTAATTTATTCAACACATATTTATTCTATGTGCTAGGCATTATTCAAGCAATAGAACAACAAATAAGGTGGATTCATTCTTTAGCATTAGGTTTCTTATCCTATTGGCTCATGAGTCTTTCTTTTCCAAATTGCCTCATAATTATTTGGCTACTTAAAAATGACATACTGCACCAATCTAGCACTATCTAATTGGTTTTCAAATCCTTTTGCTCTAAAAGAATTTTATACACACCCTGGATGCATGCACATCTTTGTACATTTTTATGTTGTCATCTAAAATGTTTAATTATAAGTTGAATAGTAACAAAAGACATAATTTCTTTTATATTATATTTACATTTTAAAATAAACCATAACATCATTGATTTCAATGTGATCAGTGAAATCTAAAAACTATAGTAATTTAACATTTAGCACTGAACCATTTAAAAATACAAATATGAATTTTTATTAATATCCATAAAATTAACATTGTTTCTAATTCTTCTTGAGTTTATATTTCCATTCTTCACAAAATTTTACCCTAATGTAATATATATTTGTTATCTATTATATGCCTCTAAAACAAATAAAGGCAGATAAATTACATGTATATTTTTTTCCCATGATTAAAAAAATGATACTGGATTGAGTTATTCCCCTAAGTATTTTGGTATTAAATTTGTGATAAAATCATATATGCATTATAAATTATGAAATATTATTATTATACATGTAAAAATAATTTATGAGAAATGTCAAATTTTGTAAGATGGATGCAGTTTTTTTTCCTATTATTCATGAACCTATGGCTAACTATTACTTATTGTTAGAATTGAGGCTTACATTAGCAAAAAAATTTGTGTATCACTTTTTTCACTATTTTTCAATTTTATAAATGTAAGGGCTATGAAACACTGTTTACTTAAATTGAGTTGGGCTAGAAGAAGTTGTGCTATTCCAATAACACAATTCTTTAAAGTCATTTGAATTATTTGCCAAAAATCACATGATGAACATCAAGTTTTGATGATTAGCTGGCCACCTAGTAAATCCTCCTTTGATTTTTATAAAAGCAAAGAATTACAATCCATTTGACTTGCAAAAATATTGGTTAGCTGACACTAACATTAGCACAAAGATTTTGAAATGATAGTTTGCTTTCCCCAAAGTTTTTATATCTTGGAGCAATATATCATGGTAATTTTATAGGAAAATGCTATTCATCTTGCATTGTAGGAGGACAAAGAGGAGGAAAGAACTAGCATGGCTGATTAATATCAAGATCTGGCTCATGTTCAAACTTTATTTGTCCACCTCCATACCAGTCTCCTCTAAGCACTTTGCTTGCTTTGTCTCCTTTTAACCTTTATATCTATCTGCGATATAAGAAATTATGCTAATTCTGAAGATGAAGGAAGTGAGGCCTAGAGAAGGTAATTGCCTATCAAAATTAAGAACAGAGCAGGGATTTGAACTCAAGTTCAGCACTCTTTGACTTAAACATACTGCCAATCACCACTTTCAATTCTGTAATCTTAAAATAAGAACATGATATGTGTATGGTGGATAGGTGGCTTAAGATAGCATTTGGTTCTGCATACCAGGTAAGAATAATAAACATCTAAGTCATCCAGAACAAACAATTGTCTCTTCTTGATTCATAGTTTGAATAGCAAACTCCAGATAATTTATTCCAGTCTTATGTCTATAAATGGTAAAAAAAAAAAAAAAAAAAATGCTGTTAACTAGAATAGCTTTTCATTTGAAATCCATGCCCTTTAAAAATTTTTACTTTAAGGTATACTGGTTCGTTAGTATTTCAAGATAGACAGTTTGAGTCTAGGATTTGAAGTCACATACATTTACACATGTTGATTCCTTATTGAACATATGATACATTGGATAAGTTACCTAATTTTGCTGAGCCTTAGTATCCTCATCTGTAAAATGCAGCTAATAATAAGGTTCATATAACATTTTAATGAAATGACATATATAAAATGTTAACAAGTGAATGGCATAGAATAAACGCCTGGAGTCAAGGGCAAGTGGGCACTGATAGGAGATAAGATCGAAAAGGCATCAGGAGCTAGATCACAGAATATCTAGTACTCCTAGATATAAAGCATAATCGTCGAGTAAAGAATATGGGTAAGGAATGTTCTTACTGATGGATTTTTTAAAATTAACTTATTTGGGAATAATTTTGCATTCTCAGACAAGTAGCAAAGATAGTACATGCAGTTTTTATATACCCTTCACCTAGTTTCCTCTAATATTAACATCTTTAGTTTTCAAATAATAGAATATGATACAGTACTATTAACAAACTATTAGTCATATTATTTGTATAATGTAAGAGCTACTAGGAAAGGCAAGAATCCTTTTATTTTATCAACATAACTTTTTGGGCATGTGTTTTTTTAGATCTTCTCTTTTCACCAGCAGCAGGTAGCCATTTAAGTTTAGTATGTCAGGACTTCACTGCTTTGCTCAATACTCAGAATGCAAACTCAGTAAGGATCCTCTTAATTACATTTAAAAATTAGCTAAATATAATTTATGTCTTGTTAATTAATTAGAACATATTTACCTAAATTTAAATCCTTTTAACCATTTCATTTAAGAGTGAATAATTGAGATATTATATTTATCACTAATGTTTCTATTATTTCAGTTTTTTTTTTCAAATACGAAATTAGGAGGTAATTGTCAAAATGTGCATTGAAAATTTTGTCAGTAAATAAAATAATAGGTGTGCAGAATTCAAACCTTTGCTTATGAAGAACGTCTCTCTATTCACTCAGAATGATCACATCTCTAGAATGTTCCAAATTTCTTTACCCAACATTTAAAATTTTATAGTCCTTTATTGACCAAATGACCCACGCCATAAAATGTGTTTTATTTCTAGCTTTTTGTTATGGTTAGGCCAATGTGGGCTCCACAGTAAGAGGCCGATAATCAGAAAGGACTGTAATTGAAACAGTAGCATTAGAAATATGTTCATGTCTGTTGTACAGGCCTCTAGTGTCTGCTCAGTTACCCATTGATTTCAGCACAACCCTCCCCCACCCTACAATCAGAGTGATAAAAAAAGAGTTTATACTCCCACACAAAGGAGTTTAAAATACTTCTCTCTAAAGAAGTATCAAACCTAAGCACAGAGAAAGGCAGAACCAGAGTATTCAGCACATGGACTAAAAGACAACCTTGAGCAAAGCTAAGGCTTTTCTGCAAATAAGTGGGAAAGGCTCTGAGACAATAAAAATGATGACCCTCAATAAGAGGACATACATACAAATGAGGAGAAACCCAAAGTAAAATATTCTCCTAGGAATTATTTTTTTCAAACATCTGTAAGGCAATGAGTTTGAAGTTTATATCAGACTCACAGAATATTTATACTTGATATATATTTATATTTAGCTTAGAGAATACATGTTTAGCTCCTTATTCCAGTAAATGGTTAGTTCCAGTGTCTCAAAAAATTATTTTGTTTACTTTTTGGAATCAAAAGTTAAATGTTCCAGGTAATATGAAAACATATTGGTGAAACTAGTTTGACCCTCCATTACTTGAGAAGCTTCTGTTGCTTTAAGAGACTGGTTGCTATCAGGGTCAGCTAAGCATTCATCACAGAACTTCAGGGTCCTTATTCTCCTTTCTCCTGCCTATGACTCTTTCCACTGTTCGTTAGTTTTAGACTATTTAAGAGTTACTATAAGCATCAGGGATGAAACGACATTGCTGAACAAGAAAATGAATTCTGGATCTTTGTGAAATGGATTTATTTAGAACTGGGACTGTTTTAGAGAAAGTGGGAAGTAAATTAAGGATCTCTGTGACACCTCATTGTGGTTATGTCTTCTCTAGCACAGTAAAGAGTCTGCAGTCTTAAAGATATAAAAATTGAAGTTAGGGATCATGCATTAAATTTCAGCTCTTCATTCACTGGGTTGATGTTTTTGACAAGTTGCTTACCCTCTCTGAGTCTCAGTTTTCTCATCCGTTAAATGGAGATAATTCACACTTAATAGAAAATGTAAGGATTATACAACATAACAGACATGAAGCTTCTTATATAGTAACTGTCACATACGAGGCACTCAGAACATTAGCTGCTGTGTTCCTTATCTCCAACGTCAACCTTCTGCATGTGTTTCATGCTGTTGAGTTGTCTCCTACTCCTCTTGACCCTACGAATGAGTGATGTCCACAATGTCCTGTCATCAACAGCTCTGCTCAGCTCCTGTAGACTCAACCTTTTAAATCAACCTTTGAGAGCAGGCTAATTGTGAGGAAGAGTGATTTACTTTAAGTAAAAGAAAAACTTTACTACTACAAATGACAATGGGCAGAAATTTTCTGTAAAGTGTCAAATAAAGCAGATGACGTGCCTAAAGATTTATAAACAGAAATGATAGATATCAAGGGAAATAAAAAAAGCCTGTGTGATTTCTATGAGATCAAGTGCCTTGACAACAGAGTTATGTTGGTGTGCAAGAGAAAATAATTCTCTCCATCTCTTTACCAGGGCATTCTAAAGTCAAATAATACTCCCTTAAACTGCCATTTTAGAGCCTCAGAGTTTTGAGGGAATTCTATGCATCTTGAATCTGTCTTCCTATACAAGATTTCCCTTCATGGAAAATGACCCCTCCTTAAACACTGAAGGTAACACAGTATGTTAGCCTAAATTAAACTCTTAATCTTTTAACTGCAGCAAGTGTGTGCCTTACCTGCTGGGGTCATTTACTAAGAGCAAGTCTCAACCTCTTACACATGATGCCACTTCAGATATTCCAAATGTTCATATCTGATAACAAGTATATAATTCCCTTGAAATTTAAACGTGTGCATTCTGAATAGAACTTAATTTTCTTTAATTGAGCTGTTGTTTCTAAAGACTTTAGCTATCAATAATTATCAGATTTTAAAGGTTCCTTACATTGAAACCATCTAGGATGAATTTCTCCAATTCTAGAATTGGAAAAATTTCTTGATTTAGGAAAAGATTCTTTTTAATATTTTCAAATGAATTTATTATTTAAAAATGCAGTTTGTTGGAATCTCATTCTATGCACACTGGAAATTTAATCTATAAGAAAATTAGAACAAACTTTGAGTTGCCCCAGTATTGACTACTGTAATAGAGATGAAATTATTCATTTACTCTCTTTATAAGCAGGATTATTTAGGGGAAATATACTAAGCATAAAGGAAAAATCAGCACACCTAAGTATTTTTATTGTATCTATAGGAAAGTATGAGTGGGAATAAATCTTCACTAGCAGTTTAAAAGAACTTTCATTTTCATTGTTATGTGTTTGAGTTTACTTCTAAATTGCACTGGTGCGATAGAAAAACTAACTCTGGATGCTTAATTCAGCAAACAATTATTGAACGTTGCTTCTATATATAGTAGAGTGCTACTAATCATAAAGAACACAATGTTGAAAAACAGCCTCATCAACTTCCTCACAAATCTATTGTGAGTGAAATTTACATAATAACAGTTATTATTGATTTGTTTTGTACCAAACTCTATGTTCAGCACTTGGATTTTAAAATGTATTCCTTACCAGAACCCCATTTATTAGACATTATCATCTATATTTATTAGATAAAGAAATAAAATCTTTGGAACATAAGATTCAGGCTATCAAAGTCCTATTAAAAAAAAGATTTTTAAGAAAGGAGAGGAAATAGTATACTCACAAGACTTATAAGAGTGAAGTACATTTTTATAAGAGTTTAGAGCTTATAATTAAGACATTTTGAGAATTCTGAAAAAGAAACAGAAAAAAAAACAATAATAAAGTTTAAATAAACCTCGTATTCTTTTTTTAATAGAAAGTTAAGAAATATAAAGTTAACAGAATCTGTAGGCATAATATAGCTGGATTTAAGCAAGACATTTAACAAGATTTTTTAAATAATATTTTTACATCTAAGATGACAAAATGTGAGATAGAAGATTCAGGTAGATTTATCACTTGTTTGCTAATGATAAGAGATATGTAGATTCTATAGTAGTTAGGAGTTTAGGGTGTGTATTTAGAATTATAATTGCCTTCCTTACTATGCCTCAGTTTTTTTGTAAATTGTTATAGTACCTCCTTTATTGAATACCTATAAAATATTCGTCCTGGATTTTACTAAGAATCAATACATGTGAAATATTTTAGATTAAATAATCTAGGACAACCTGGAATTTGTTATCTAGTGATATACCATTAACTCTGATCTAGATCACATCCTGCTGGATATTTGCCTGATCGATTTTCAATAGTGGAAGAGATCAAATACTGATGAAATTAGAATAGATTTAAATATTTTAGATTTAAATCTTTGAGATTAGGCATAATGATAAATAATAATAATAATAAAATTTTAATATATAATTTGCCAAGCCCTGTTATATGTCAAACGCTTCTTCTATATTATCTGTAATCATCACAGTAACCTAGAAGGGTAAGCATTATTGTCCCCATTTTATGTATGAAGGACTTGAGGCACAGAGAGGTCAAGGAACTGATCTTCAGTTACACAGCCAATTTATAGCAGTCCTGGGGATCAAGCCATGTCTAGCTCACGATGATGCTCAAGATGTTTCCTTTACATCCTTCATCTCGAATGAGATGTCATTTCATAGAGATAAATAAAACATACTGTACTTGAATATGCATAGGATAAGGTATCAGGTTAAAACACACTGTACTTGAATATGCATAGGATAAGGTATCTGTGGTTTTCCAAAGCTCTCATCAAAAAAAAAAAAAAATCATGAAAGCTTTAACTTACTGCAAATTAAGGCTGAATCAATAATATGGTGCTGTTTTCAAGACAATCGCTCTAAGTTCTGGGAAGACTAATAAATGTATTCTGTAAAGAATCTATTTACTTTAGGACTGGGTGCATGGAAAATAATAAATGGTGGTAATTATTTTTATTATTCTTATTATTCTTTATACTGACCAGGCCACCCAGCAGAATTGTGTGCCATTGGGGTTCAGGGTTCTCATTTAAGAAGGACTCAAACACACTGGTAAAAGTCTCAGAGAATGACTAGTTGAATTTCAATACCATGCCACTTAAGGCAGGGTTGAAGAAACTACATATATTTGGCTTAAAAGTTAGATTAGTGGGTGGCATGATAGTGTCTACAGAGCTATCAGAGAGACTGACTCCCAAATCTCGGTAGGCTGACCTCTGTTTAAGATTAGAAAAAAAAAAATTGGGGGAATTAAGATAAACTCTCTCATGAGATACTGAGCTTCTTGATATTGAAAGCATTCAAGCAGATACAAGGTGACTGTCAAAATATATAAGAACAGGTTGAGAGTAAATAAGCATTGGAGAGATGGCCCTACTTCAGGTGACTTTCCCTCTTGGAAATTCATGTACAATATTTATATTACACACACATACCAGAAATATGTATAAAATTAAATTATTTACATTATTCGACTAGATTCAGGTTATAGGGGAAAGCAGTGGATTATAAAAATGTAAATTTTGTACAGCAATCCCTTTTGTATGTTTAAAACTAAAGGATATTCTCTTTGGATTCCTGGTAAACCTCTTACAGAATTTCAAAACCTCTTACATCACAGTAACCTAATACTTTGAAGTTTACATAGAGTTATTTTAAAACACTAATGCATTTATCATTGGAACAACAGAGTCAATGCACATTATACACAGTAGCTTTAACTCTGTATCTTGTTAAACAGAAATAATTTTAGAAAAACTGCTAGATTTTATTGGATGAGTTTAATACCCTTGAATTCAACAGCGATGATTCAATGAGGTGTTCTTCAAAGGCACAAATCATCAAAATAATCTTATAATCTGCCTTTTGAGCAATGGCAGGTTTTATCTATCAGGCCTTTGAGCATATTTCTTCCAAGCAATATAAAAATGTTTGGGGAGTGGGCAAGTAAAAGCAAACAGCTACTGAGTTAGGGTCATCTGTGTTTAACTTTTCCTTAGCACTGTTACTAACTCCCTTAAATCGTGGGACTCTGGACCTTGACACACATTAGATCTAGAATGAGTCAGATCCTCCAGGATTTGGTGACTTTTTTTACATGACCCCTTGCAGGCTTACACTTGGGACCTTTGCCAAAACTATATTCTTTAGCTGGTCTCCCATGCTGGCTCCTCCTGCATAGTCACCAAGACTACCATAACAAAAGCCCCATACTAGACATTGCCCTTTCACTACTTTTAACTCGACCTACAGGTCATCTTTTGTGTTTTTTACTCAATTGTAGTAAGCTTCAGAGAAGCAATATTTAGATGTGAACTGTCAGGATCTTTGAGGAAGTAAGGATGATAAAACATGAAATGAGATAGATACCTTTAATGATTAACACTTAAGTATTTAAGCTGAATCTGAATGATCATCTGACAGGAACGAAGTTGAAAACAAGACAGCCTTTCAAATTGAAAAGACCAAATGTTGCCAGCGTTCCTTGTTAGACACCAGGAAGTCAAGGTGGGTGGCTCAGAAAGCAGCTCTCTCATCAATACCCTGGTAAGGTGCTGATGTACTCTGGTAATGTATTCAGTGCCATAAAAGTGTTAATTAATGTATCAGAGAGTTGTTTCAGTTTTGCAGGGTGTTTTGCATAATGAGTGGCTTTGCTTTGATGATAGTATTAGGCAAAAGGCTTGTAACGTTATTTGGCTGATTACTCAGGGATAAGAGGTTTAAAATGCACTTTTAGAGGACTAACTAGGGCTAAGATTGAAATGTTATTGCCATCATTTTTTTTTTAGTGTGCATAGCAAAGGTCCATTTCACTAGAAACAAATAGGGAGTTACAGCTGTGTTGAGACTATGGAGTTCATCACAGCCCAGTGTTTATGAAACTGACACAGAGAAGCACTAAGTCACACTGAAGAAGTAGAATTAGAGAGTACATTTTTATATTTAAATATTAAATGTACAGTTCTAGTGTGCTGGAATTAATTGAATACGTACTTGCATTACCTGTTTTCATGAAATCCATTTTAACTTGTGAAATTCCATCTCCCAAGTCTTGGAAGGACTCACACATTTATTGAGGAGTGAATGTACTATTTGGGGCTGAGATGACCTCAGTATGTTTCAAAAATGGTAATTGATTCATTTACTCTGATTTGATAAGTCACAAGCATATCTTGAACTCCTATATTAGATCAAGTTTAGTAGTGTTATTTCTAGACATTAAGTCACTCTTAAAATATGTAAAAGTGAAAAATAAAAGCAGGAGGGGGGAAAGTTCTATAGATTGCTTCTTCAAGAAATGGTCAATATATAGAAAGTTTTGTTATTCTAATTCTAATCACTTCATAGAAAACCAGTTTCTAAGAGACTATATTAGTTTTCCATTGCTATGTAACAAATAACCCTGTTTCATCAGTTTAAAACAACAATTTATTTTCTTATAGTTTCTCTAAGTCAGGAATCTGGGAGCAGCTTAGCAGAGTTACTCTGGCCCAAGGGTCTCTTGTGCGTTTCATACAAAGGCTTGGCTAGGGGAGTAGTCTCTCTTGAGCTTTCTCAGGTTTTATGTCAGGCTGTAATTCTTCAATGATGGCTGATAATTTCAGTTCTCTATCATTTGGGCTTTTCCACATGTTACCTGAATGTCCTCAAAATAATGTCACCTGGTTTCTGGGAGACATAATGTACCCAATATGGAGGCTTTGGTCCTTTTAATTGTGGAAGTAACAGATCATCACTTCTGCTATATTTTATTCACTAGATATGAGTCAATAACACACTCAACATAGCAGAGGATAACTAAGCACTGTTCATTGAATTTGTCGACATAATTTTAAAACCATCACATGGACATCTTCAGGGGGAATTCTTTACAAACCAATATGGCAAATTCAATTAAATCCAGTTTTGGATAAACAATCTGGTGTATAGAAAAGAGCTCACTCTCCTCCTCAGGAGAGTGAGGAAATACCATTTCTTGTTCTGATACTAATTCGATATGCAGTTTAAGTTCTTCTCAAGCTTTCGTGTGAACACAGATTACTCTGAAGGATTGGTATAACATAGATTTCCAGGTCCTATGCCAAGATATTCTAATTCAGTGGGTCTTGAGTAAGGCCAGAGAGATCGAATTTCTAAGAAGTTCTCAAATCATGCCAATGCTGCCAGTCTGGGACCAACTTTAAATCTCAAGACTGTAATTGAACTATCTTCCTCAAAATGTGGCCCATGATCCAGGTATCATCAGTATCACCTGGGATCATGTTAGAAATGTAAAATCTCAGGCCCCAGCCCAGATCTACAGAATTAGAAAATTTGACATTCCCCCCAGGTGATTTCTATGAGCTTTATTAAAGTTTGACAAGCACTGCAATCTTGAAGGTATTGCTTAGCAAATCAGGACCTCAGTTTTCAGCTCTGTTAAAATGGCATTATTGATTTCATTTTGATTCCAACATACTGTGGGATGAAAAATTAAGATTCGAAGCCAGACTTCTAGAAATGAACTGTGTTTCCACAAACCTTAGTTTCTGGCTATATAAAATGAGGCTCATATAGCGTCCCACCTTGGTTAAGGTAAGAATGAAATACTGTTCTGAATATAAAATGCCTAGCTTCCATTTGAACAGAGAGCTACAGTCTGATGTTGGTTTTACACTTTTACATGAATATTCAGGTTGCAGCTAGCCCAGAGCTGTTTGTGAAATTGCTTATTTGTTATGTTGGTTCCACCTATTTGATTAGTTAATTTGGTAAATTTAATGATGCTTTAACTAAAATGATTCCAGTTAATGATTATTGATTTGAATCTCAAGAAGAGGGAAATAAAATTGATTCCTAGGTAATTATAACTTAAAATACATAACATTAAGTGTGTGCAGATGCTGACTGATTAAAGATAATGAATATTAAAAAAAAAAAAAAAAACTGATGTAAAATTGGGACCAAATTGGAGGGAGGCAGATTGTGGCTCAGAAAGTAATTAAAACAAAACT
This sequence comes from Rousettus aegyptiacus, assembly GCF_014176215.1. Lineage (NCBI taxonomy): Eukaryota > Metazoa > Chordata > Mammalia > Chiroptera > Pteropodidae > Rousettus > Rousettus aegyptiacus. Next base: position 64,824,959 of record NW_023416308.1, read on the forward strand.
GAGAGATGACTGACCCAAGTGGAGCATTCTTTACTATTGGAAGTGTTCAAGCTGATGTTAGATGCCCTGCTTTTTAACCCCCTCTTTTTTTTCATAATACCATCTTCTTATACCCTTCATTGCAGCTGTGCAATTCTAATTGTCATATACTGTATCAATATAGAGTATCTACTGGATCAGACATTCAAAATTAACAATGACTTTAACAAGAGGTTTGTTTATTTCTTTTTCTCATTAAAGATTGGGCTGAGCCTTTTCGCATAAAAGCCTCCATTAAATAGTCAGGGACCCAGGTTCTTTCCATCCTGTTACTCAACCATCAACAGATGGCTTTCCATCACATACAAATTGCAATTCACAGAAAGGCAAGGCCAGCTATCCTTTTTATTTATATATTTGTTGGTCATTCACTAAATGCTTTAAGATTCATTCTTCACTTTTTCCTGTTCTGCTTCATAATCTGGTAGGTGACCTTGGCAGACAGGGTATTTCCCCTTCTCTCCCTGTGTGCCTTGAGTGGCATCCACAGCAGCTCCATTTCCTCTCTGCCCCTGGCCTCAGACAGATGGCCCAAAGCCCCATAACTCAGTTCTCTCTGTGTTCTCAAGCAGCTAGCAACAGGGAGCTTTGCTTCTAGACTGTTTCTGTTGTCCCTCTCTCCCTATGAGTTGTAGTGGTGTCCTTCTGTTTTTAATCTTTAATAGATCTATGACTATTATATGATGTGTGTGTGTGTGTGTGTGTGTGTGTGGGCGCATATCATATACATATATAATCTTTAGTGAATTTGGATAGTTTGTAACTTTAAGGAATTAATTGTGTTTGGTGTCTCAGATTTTCTGTCACTGTGTAACAGATTCATTCTATGAAATACTTTCTGGTCAAAACACATAGACTAGTCTCTGTTTTAATAGCCGATCTATGCTTGATAGAGTACATGACATTGAATCCCACATAGTAGTTTCGCACTTTTTCTGTTGGCCTATTGGCATGACCACTTCTAGCCTGAAAAAATGATAGGAAGATATAAAAATGTCTAATCACTATATTGCACACCCGAAGCTAATATAACCAACATATGACTGTATACCAACTATACTTAAATAAATTTAATTTTAAAAAGATGTTGGGAAATCTAATTTTTATTCCAGATGACCATGAACACAGCCCAAAATTATTGTTCTGTGAGATAAGAAAACACTGAAAACTAAAGGCCAACCAGGATTATCTGCCATAGTGTGCTCCTTGTCACTCAAATATATCTGTGCACACTTCCTCCCACATATAAAACATACTCATCTCATATCCAAGAGAGAAAATGTCTAAATCTCATCCAGTTACAGCATCTGATGTGAAGTCCATGATCTCAAGGTTATGAGTGTTCACCTATATCAGTTCTGGCTGTGGTTCTTCATGATCCAATGACCTATAACATACTCTAGTACTGGAATTGGAACAGGATAGCCACAGCAGAAACTCCTTTATAAATTATCAAGTAATAAGAATCAAGTTATTCAGTTTTATACTTTTAAAGTCTGTGACAGTGTACAATGATGTCACTTATTGCATTCTCAAGATGGATATTTATGTCTTTTTTTAGTTACCAGTCTGACAAGAATTTTATCAATTTAAATTTTTTTTACATATGCAGCTTTTGGTTAAATTGATTTTTTTCCTGTTGCTTTTCTATTTTCATTTTCAATGATTTCTGCTCATAACTTTATTATTTCCTCTTTCTGCTTGGTTTGAGTTTAATTGTCTCTTCTTTTTCTAATTTCTTCAATTAGAACTTAGATTACTAATTTAATATCTTTATTATTTTATAAGGTAAGCATTTCATGGTATAGCTTTCTCTTAAAAAATGTGGTTAGCTGTATCTTACAAGTTTTGATGTCTTATTTACATATTTTTTCAGTTTAATTTTCTTCCTCGAGGCTTCCTCTTTAACACTTAGTTTTGAAACATTTGGAGATTTCCAGACATATTTCTGTTATTTATTTCCAGTTCTCTGTGGAAAAAAATGAGGTTTCAAAACAGATGAAAGAATGGCTCAAGGACAGACAGTGACTTTGACCCTGGCACAGTTGCAAGCGGCAGCCTCAATTCTTGGCTGCTATGTCTCTTTGGATTTGCCAATATTCTTAAAATAAGCAAAATATTTTTTAAATGCTGTAACATTTCTCTGAGGACAACTTGGCAGAGTTGTTTTAACTTCAAAAAGTAAATCACTGGGAACAGCTGAGATGCTTGTCCATTGCACCTATTTGTTTACCTATCTGTCTAGATACTAAGAATAGTGTCTAAAACAGTGGTCCCCAACCTTTTCGGCACCAGGGACCGGTGCTCCTTGAGAATCTAATGCCCAGTGATCTGAGGTGGAGCTGAGGCAGTGGTGTCTGCATACAGATCAAGCTTTGCTTGCTCGCCTGTTGCTCACCTCCTGTTGTGTGGCCCTGTTCCTAACAGGCCACGGACTAGTAGTGGTCCGTGTTCCAAGGGTTGGGAACCTCTGTTTTAAAACAGTGAATTCACATATGCTGCTGAATCTCATGTTCTCCATTTGTCCCACCTGGCTCCAGCCAAACCTCCTAGATGAACTTGATTTATATATTTTATTCCTGAAGAATTTATCACTTGGAGATCCAGAGGCTCCTCAGCAACTATAAATCAAAGGGTTTGTGGTATAATCTAGAGTTATTTTGGCTCTGAAGTCTAACACAATTTGGATTCAAATCCATACTCTACCACTTGTTAGCTATGTGTCCTTTTAGTGTACATGGCCTCATCTCTCTGAGCCTTATCAATATCTTTATCAATATTATGAAAATGCCAATATCTGTTGATTTGCTTACTTTGGTAGATCTAGGAGATATATATATATATATATATATATATATATATATATAAAAATTTATATATTTTTACAGCAATGGGACGAGAAATGGCAGGTAACCTTTTTTATTTTATATTAGTTTCAGGTATACAGACATATAGTTTATGAAGTGATCTCTCCAATTACTCTAGCATCCACCTGGCTCAACACACAGCCATTACAATATTATTGATTATATTATTGACTATATGGTCTAAATCCCTGTGACCATTTTGTAACTACTAACTTGTACTTCTTCACCTTTCCACCTTTATCACCCATCTCTTCAATTCCCTCCCCTCTGGCAATCACCAGTTTGTTCTCTGTACCTATAAGTCTGTTTTTGTTCCTTTTGTTCCTTAGATTCTGCACATACATGAAATCATATGGTATTTATCTTTCTCTGTCTGACTTATTTCACTCAGCATAATACTCTAAGTCCATCTATGTTGTTGCAAATGGTAAGGTTTTATTTTTTATGGCTGAGTAATATTTCATTACATTTATGTATCATAACTTCTTTATCCAATTGCCTAGTGTTGGGCACTTAGGTTGCCTCCTTATCTTGGCTATTGTGAATAACACTGCAGTGAACATAGGGATGCACAGATTTTATGAATTACTGTTTTGTTTTTTTTGTTGTTGTTTTTTTGATAAATACCCAGCAATTGCTGGGTCAAGTGGTAGTTCTATTCTTAATTTTTTGAGGAACTTCCAAACTGTTTTCCAGAGTGGCTGTACTATTTTGCGGTCCCACCAAAAGTTTATGAGGGTCCTCTTTTCTCCACATCCTTGCCAACACTTATTTTTTGATTTACTGATGATAACCACTCTGACAAGTATGAGGTAATATCTCATTGTGGTTTCAATTTGCATTTCTCTGACTATTAATGATCTTGAGCATCTTTTCATATGTCTATTAGCCATCTGTATTTACTCTTTGAATAGATACCTATTCAGGTCTTCTGCCCATTTCTAATTAAATAATTTATTATTTTTGATTGTTGAATTATATGAGTTCCTTATAAATTTTGTATATTAACCCCTTTTCAGATGTATCACAGGCAAATATCTTCTCCAATTCAGTAGGTTGTCTTTTTGTTGATGGTTTCCTTTGCTGTTCAAAAACTTTTTAGTTTGCTGTAGTCCTGTTTAGCAATAGCAGAGAGTTTACTGCCTATGCTTTCTTCTAGGAGTTATATGGTTTGAGGTCTTACATTTAAGTCTTTAATCTATTTTTAGTTTATTTTGTATATGGTTTGTGAAGGTGGTCCAGTTTTATTTTTTTGCAAGTATTTGTTCAGTTTTCCCAACACCATTTGTTGAAGAAACTGTCTTTACCACATTGTATATTCTTGCTGCCTTTGCACAGATTAAATGACCATAAAGGCATTAATTTATTTCTGGGCTCTCTATTCTGTTCCATTGATCTGTGTGTCTGTTGTTATGGCAGTACCAGGCTGTTTTGAGTACTATAGCCTTGTAGTATAGTTTGATATCAAGTAGTGTGATACTTCCAACTTTTTTCTTCTTTCTCAAGATTGCCTTGGATATTTGGGGTCTTTTATGTTTCCATATAATTTTGGACTATTAGTTCTAATTCTCTGAAAAATGCCATTGGGATTTTGATAGAGGTTGCATTGAATAATAGTATGGCCATTTTAGTGTTGATTCTTTCTACCCATGAGCATGATATATGCTTCCTTTTATTTAAATCTTTTTCAATTTCTTTTTTCAATGACATAATTTTCTAATAACAGGTTTTTTGCTTCCTTGGTTACTTTGATTCTTAGATATTTAATTATTTTTGATATAATTTTAAATGAAATTGTTTTTAAATTTCTCTTTCTGATAGTTCATCGTTGGTGCATAAAAATGCAGCTGATTTCTGAATATTAATTTTGTATCCTGCTGCTTTAACGAATTCATTAATCAGTTCTATTTTTGGGTGGAATCTTTAGGGTTCTCTATATATAATATCATGTCATCTGCAAATGACAGTTTTACTTCTTTCTTTCTAATTTGGAAGCATTTTATTTCTCTTTCTTGTCTGATTGCTGTATCTTGGACTTCCAATTCTATGTTGAATAGAAGTGGTGAAAGTGAATATTCTCTCCTTGTTCCTAATCTTAAGGAAATCACTTTTAACCTTTCCCCATTGAGTATGATGCTAGCTGTAGGTTTGTCATCAATGGCTTTATACTGTTGAGGTATGATTTCTCTATTCTCATTTTGCTGAGAGCTTTTATAAATGGCTGCTGGATTTTGTATAATGCCTTTTTTGCATGTATCAATATGATCATATGGTTTTTACCTTTTGATTTGCTAATGTTGTGTATCACATTAATTGATATGTGGATATTGAATGAACTTTGCATCCCAGGAATAAATTCAACTTGATCATGGTGTATGATATTTTTAATGTATTGCTGAATTTGGTTTGCTAATATTTTGTTGAAGATTTTTGCATCAATTTTCATCAGAGATATTGGCCTATGGTTTTCTTTTTTTTGTACTGTCTTTGTCTGGTTTGGAGATCAGGATAATGGTGGTCTTGTAAGAAAAGTTAAGGAGCCTTTCCTCTTCTCGAATTTTTTGGAATAGTTTGAGAAGAATGGGTGTTAATTTTTTGAATGTTTGGTAAAATCCATCTATGAAGCCATCTGGTTCAGGACTTTTGTGTTTTGAAAGTGTTTTACTTGCTGATTTGATTTCATTGGTGATAATTGGTCTGTTCAGATTTTCTGTTTCTTGACTCAGCCTTGGAGGTTTGTATGTTAATAGGAATGTATCCATTTCTTCCAGATCGTCCAATTTGTTGGCATGTAATTGCTCTTAGTATTTCCTTATAATCCTTTGTATTTCTGTGGGATCTGTATTTACTTTTTCATTTCTGATATTATTATTTACACAAGTCCTCTCTTTTTCTTGATGAGTCTTGTTAAAGGTTTATCAATTTTATCTTTTCAAAGAACCAGCTCTTGGTTTCATTGAACTATTGTATTGCTTTTATAAACTCTATTTTGTTTATTTCCTCTCTGATTTTTATTTCCTTCCTTCTGCTCACTTTGAGTTTTGTTTGCTATTCATTACTATTTCTTTTAAGTGTAAAGTTAGATTGTTTATTTGAGATTTTTCTTGTTTGTTGAGATAGGCCTATATTGCTATGAATTTCCTTTTTAGGACTAACAGCAGGTGACTTTACTTGAATCCACTTTCGGCTTAATGTTTATGCTGACTACAATCACAGTGGCTCATTTGGTTTCAGATCTGTGTTCTTATTCTGTTGGGCTTCTTTACTACCATTTTTGCCCCATGCTGTTAAATGGTCACTAGCAGTAATGAAAAATCTAGGAAAAAATCAACTAAAACATCTTCATATCTCACATTTTCCTGAGTATCCCCAAATTCTTGAATATTGTGTTTACCAGATCTTCTTTCTGCTTTCGCATTTGCTCTGCTACTATTATCAACACATAGTGAGATCTTTTTTTTTTTTTTTAAGGGAGATCCTTTTAAATGAGAAATTAGTTCTGTTCCTTGAAGCGTTAGCCAGAAATCAACTTCAGTTAGCAGTGGATGTTCCTTCTCAGAAAACTTTGTGTTTATCTAAAAGTGGTTTAGAAAGTAAATCTTAAGAATACCATAAACCCTTTTTAATATGTAGCAAAATTCTTTTTAAAATAAAGACTATATATATTTAAAATGTACAGCACAATGACTTGATATACCCAGTGAAAGGATTACTGTAGGCAAGCTAATTAAGATTTCATTTTCTCACTTCTCACATAGTTACTTTTTGTATGTGCGATGAGAGCATATGAAATCTCTCTTAGCAAATAAAGTTGAAGTTATTTACTAAAATCTCCCCAAACTCATTCATAGTAAATGTAAATTGACCTACACATTCTTATCCCTACTACTTCTCTGACCTCATACCTTCATTCTAACCATTTCCGCATTTTATGAGTTTTGTTTTTCTTGCTTGTCCATTTGTTGCTTTCAGTTTTATATCCCACATAAGAATGAAATCATATGGTTTTTAATTTTCTGTTTGACTTATTTCACTTAGCATGATATTGTTGCAAATGCCAGTATTTCATCTTTTCTCATGGCTGTGTAATATTCCATTGTATGTATGTACCACATCTTTATCCAGTCATCTGTTTAAGGACATTGGTTGTTTCTACGTCTTGGTCACCATGAATAATGCTGCAATGAACCATGGGGATACATATATCTTTACAAATAAATGTTTTCAAGATTTGGGTAGCTACCCAGAAGAGGGATTGCTGAACTTCTCCCAAGAAGATGTATAAACAAGATACATGAAAAGTTGCCCAAAGTCACTAGCTTCTAGGGAAATACAAATCAAAACTACAATGAGATACCACCTCATACCTCTTAGAATGGCTGTTATCAAGGAGAAAAGAAATAACAAGTGTTGGAGAGGTTGTAGAAGAAAAAGAACCCTCATACACTGCTGTATGCAAATTGGTACAGCCACTATGGAAAACAGTATGAAGGTAACTCAAAATAAGAATACAGTTACCATATGATCCATTCCCACATTTTGCTCTAGGAAAATGGTCTACTTTTTCTTCTCCCAAAACTCTAAGCACGAGTTGGTCTCAGGTCCTTTGCAAGTGAAGTTTCCTCTGTTTAGAATATGCTTCATTCACTCCTGTAGTCTGGATGGCTTGATCTTTCCCTCATTCAGATGTTTACTTGAATATCATCAGTGAAGCCTTTATTAAACATTATATTTTAAGCTGAGTAGAACATGTTCAATGAAAAATAAGAGAATAAAATCTTTTCAAGTTCTAGCTGTATTGTTTTTTCTGTCAGGAAGTCTTTATTTGATATTATGATTTATTCTACCCCATCTCATCTAAGCATAGAAGTCAATAGTACATTGATGACATTCACTGAACTCATATCACCTCTCCTCCTTCTTGGCTAGGCAGTGGTTCTAAAACAGAGCTTGATGTCGCTGGCTAATTCAACAAAAATCAAGCCCTCAACACTCTCAAATAAGAGGTGAAACTGTGTGTGTGTATGTGTTTGTGTGTGGGCATGTACGGGGGAGTATAGTCTCTTGATTTGTTCCCAAAATTGAGTATCTCAAAACTGCTTTAAAGGAACTACAGTTTTGAGATCAGTAGTATGTATTTATTAGTTCATATCTATAAAACTGTATTTAGTTTGGGATTTAATATTTTAAAATTTAAATTTCAAAAATTTAAATGCTCAAAACACAAAATTATTTCTAAAAATAACATATTCATGTAAATTAAAGGTAATTTTAGAAACCTGTTTATATTATCTGAATATTAAAAATTATATAAGCTGAATAATTATTGGTAAAGTTTTACATATATTTATCAATTTCTCAGACATCTATCTGTATAATAGAGTCTCTAATATTTTTCTGGATATATTTATTTCAATGTGATGCCACTATTTTTATTTTTTTCTGCAAAATTGTTGCAATCATTTTAAAATTTGCATTTTGGGTTACTACAGTTTAAATTGTTGACACCTTCAATTGACTTCTCCCTGAAAAACAATAATTGCCAAACTGTGATTCAAAGACTTCTAGGGGACTCGAAATTCTTTTACAGAGTTAATGAAATCAAGACCACTTTTATATAATACTAGACTATTATATTATTTACCTCTCTTGCTCTCATTCTCTCATAAACGTATGGTAGAGTTTTTCACAGGTTTCTTATGTGGTATCCCAACAGATTGAATACAGAAGCAAATATGAGAATCCACCTACCCTCTATAAATCAGGTACATTCTAAAAATGTTTTAAAGTAAAAAGATGGGCTACTCATCTTACTAAAAAGATTTTATATAGAAATATACCAATTTTAATAAAAATATTTAGGGTAACATGTAATGGGTTTATTATTTTAAATAATAAATATTTGTATTTATTAGATATAAACTAATAAATACATACTACTCATATCACTTTTTAATATAGTAAGTCTTAATATGTATTACCCAAATAACAAAAGTTATTCTGAGTTCTCAATAATATACCTAGCAGACATCAATACATTCTGCTAAATGAAGGATATATTCAGTTACATATTTATGTTGAAATGTATAAATATTTAAACCCAAATAGTTTTACTGGTATAGTCTTTTTCTCTCCTTTAAAAATATTTTCTTTAGATGCTGAAATTTTCTCTTCTCAATTTCAATATTTTGTGTTATAAATATAAATTCCCAAATTAAAAATGGGCATTCTTAAAAATATTCTCTCCACAATCACAAACAATGACAAAACATAACCCTAGAATTTAAAAATTAGAGTACTGTGCACATTTTGAGTTTTTTTCTAATCAGCCCTTTTGCTTTGGTAAGATAAATTTAAATCCTTTTTTTCATTTAGCTTTGTTGTCATTATTTGCAATTCCACTAAAACATTTAAAACATAATATTTTTAATATTTTAGTAATTGAATAGTTTGATCACAAATTCTAAACTGACTTCCAACAAAATGCAACCAAAATTTATATAATTCATTTATAAAATTCATTCAATATCAAGAAAGAATTTTGAGATTTATTTAAAATTTCTCTTCAAAAGCTATAATATTTTAAAATTCTGATTGATGAGCAGCAAAGAGACAAAGGCCATACTGCAACATGCTAAAGTTCTTTTATTCAATATCAGTTACATTACAAATATTTTGAATTTCAGTAATCCTGTGAACATATATTTGTGCTTTTGACAACTATAGATTCTACTTGGATGGGTATGATACTGCAGCTTATTTTGATGATTTTGATGTACTTATGAATTATGTGTACACCATACCAAATTGCAAATACATTTTTGCTTCTTACTCTTTTTTATATGGTAAGAATATTGTTTTCCCATGGTACTGTGCCACATCAAAATCCATACTTTTATTAGCATTGCGTAGACAAGGCATTTTATTTTAATGTTTGTCTTTTTAAACTGAATTTAAACTGAATTTAGCATTTACAGTATTGCTAGGTATTTCATCTTCAGTGGAAAGAATTTCCAAAAGTTTACTCCATAAAGTAGAAGAAAAAAAAAAGAGGCATCTAATGATTCTGCTATGAACTGTATCATTTAACCATTGCGGTTAATCTATTTAGCAATACTGTTTTGTTTTTCTTATCTATACAAGATAACTTGAAATCAAAAGGAGCAAATTAATACAGAGGACAATTATTGGATCTAAATGAAAAGTCATGCATCTTGTGTATTTATATATGGATTGCATTATTGTCTCAGACATAGTGTTCTTCAACTCATAACTAGCTTTTGAAGCAGACACTGACTTCAGAAGATTTTGTCATCAAGCCTTCATGTGGTCAGTGATATGATGGTGACTGTCATGTCGAATGGTGAACATTAAAAAAAAATTTTAAGCAAGGTTATGTTATACATCAATGTTTACAGAAATGAAAGTCAGTGACTTTTCATTAACTATGAACTAAGTTTTTAGGTCATTGCTGCTGAAGCAGTTCATTTGCAAAATTAAAAAAAAAAACATTACAGTAAAACTAAATGCATGCATAGTTGTATCTCTTTCACAATAGATCAAATCATTGCAGTAAAAGAATTCAAATCACTCTTAACACTCATTGGCAAGACTGGTTGATCTCTATTTCCTTAATATATTTTATATAGACATAATTTATTCATTTTCCAATTTTTCCTTGATGTGGCAAATTGCCTGGTACACCAAATACCAGACAGCTTTCAAACACTTCCCTTACAACCATCGATGACTGGAATGAGTTACTTATTCTTAGCCACTCACCTCAAAATATGCTGTTTTGACAACCAGATTCCTGCATGCTACCCTTGAAGAAAAGATGACTAGTTATATTGTGTCTGGAAAAAAGTCAGTTGAAGAGAGAGGGGTTACCGTCTTTCATATTTAACCACATGTTAAAGTGAAAATATTGTTAACTGCATGTTTGTTTCACACCTAACTAGATGAGATCATGGACGAAGGTGGAAGTACAAAATGGAGATCTATCAAAACCCTTCCAACTCCCTTAATGCAGGTGCTTTTTGTTTGTTTATTTGTTTTTAACAAACAAAATATTTTGTTCTCTCTCATGAAGGTGAGAAATTTGTTCAAAGGTGGATAGGTGGTCCAGGGCAAGTAGATTGCTCTGCCCTGTAAGATTCCTTGTAGGTAAAGGTGGTATCTGTCTTGCTGACCTACAGTCCCTTAGAGCATGCCTGTATCCCCTGGTTAAAGCTGACTAATGATCATCGTTTGAGCCTCAGGAAGGAAAAAGAAAGTATAAGACAAGCAATTTTATTTTATGAGGTAATACTGAAGTTCTGCACATCATTTTTGCTGATATTCTACATGGAAGAATATAGTTGTGGATACCCTTAGCTGCAAGCAAGAGTAAGAGATATAGGCTAGGAAATGTGGGGAAACAATTACAAACTCAGACCTTAATACCAAGACTGTGACAATTGTATGGATTATATCATCAAAAGGAAATAAAGAGAATCCTTACCAGCCAGGCCTCAGAAGTACATTAGATTATTATTTTTTTTATTTTATATATAAACATGCCCAAGGGCTCCTGCAATATTTCACTAATGTTTAATGCAGTAATTAAAAAGTAAAACTTTATTTAAAAATGAAAAAAAAATAAACCAGGACACCATGGCAATAAAAATAAACTGGGACAATGTTGGGGAACTAGGATATGTGGTCTCCTTAACTTTTAAGGATAATAGGGGAAAAGGAACTTACGTTTATTTAGCACCTGATACATAGCTAGACTATGCTAATTACTTTAAATCTGCAGTTTACTTTGTGTTAACCATCCAAATATGTCAGTATTATTATCCTCAACTTCTATATGAATAAACTGAGAGGATGGGTAACCTCAAAAGCCATGTTGTAGCTAAAATAGTCAAGTCATGCTGTTTCCATTAGACCTAACTCTCTCAATTAATAAACACGTTCTGAAGAAGGGATTATCAGAAGATCGAAGAACAACATTACAGAATTAGTTCATGCTTGCAAAGAATTTCCCCTATTAGGTCAATTTTTATTTTTATTTTACTTTGAGTAATTTTAACATATATTTTTTTAATGTTTAAGTTCCAGATTCTTAAAATATGTCTTATTATTTTTTTAATATTTCTAGGGAAAATTCTCATGCAACAACATACATAGTAACCTAGTCAGGATAGCACTTGTCTTATTGGACTAAATTTTTCCCACTTTTTCCAATATGATCTACTTAGGTCTCAAGCCATGATTGAAATACAATATTTATTATTAGTAATGGCAATTCAAGTATTTGTCTGTCCATTTTCATTATAGCAAATGGGTGAGAAATAGCTCATTTGAAGAACGTACTTTCTTCTAGTGCGATAGTATGGTGCTACTCAACACCTATTACCAGTCATTACATCATTTTGATCCTCATCTTTTCTTTACCTCCATCCAAATAGCCTATAACTAAACTCAAGTCTTGTCATCCATGGCCTGAAATAGTGGAAGTAAACACCCAACTTGTTTTCTCATTTAAACCTTCAGGTCTTTAAAATGTGTTTTATGAACTGTAGCCCTACTGCTTTTTATAAAGTGGAAATCCATTCATAGCCCTTCTCTTCTGAATGTTTCTTGGATCCCTTTGCCATACTTTAAGGCTCTTCTCCATATGTCTTCTTCAGCCATACTGTGCTACTTACAAATCTTGTAATATATTTCTTTGCATATATGTCCTTAATCTGAAACAGCCATTTCTTTATCGGTGATGTCATCTGGAAAATTCCTACTCGTTTTTCAAAGCTTTCTTTCAACATTGCTCCCTCTGAGAAGCTTCTCAACTCACTCTGACAGAATGAGGTCCTTGTCCTTTCACATTTGCATAGCAGGCTTTGTATTCCTTGGTCATAGAACTGTTTGTCTCGAAATCCAATTATTATTACTAATAATTACAGAACGTTAAATTCCAAACAGTGGACTAAGTATTGTATATATTTATGTCCATTGGGTTATTTAATTTTCACACTAACACAATGAGGTATGTTCTTTTCATGTCCTCCATTCCACCGATGAAGAAATAGGCTCAAGAGAAGCTAAGGGAGCTGCCTGAAGTTAAGTGATTAGTTAATCAAGGCAGGAAAGAAATGAAGTCAATGTACTTAAAGTTATTTTTCTATTATGCAATTCTGCTTCTCCTATCAGACTATGAATTCTTGAGAACAGGGACAATGTAATATCAGTTCCTAGTCTAGCATATAATGTGTGCTTAATGAATATTTGTTGAATATTTGTTGAATAAGATGTTTATCAAATCATGGTAAAATATATTTTTAGAATTATAACTGGGCAACAAAATAATTCACTTCATTAGAATAAGTTTTATTATGATAAATGTCATTACTAAGATTTGTTTTATTCTTTGACTGCTTTACTTAATAATTCTGTTAAGTAATTACATTCTAAACACTCTAGTTTTTATGTGCAAAGATAGTGAAGGCAAACGGTTAGCCAATTATTCACTTTGACAGAATGATCAAGCTGAGGGATCCTGTGTCAGTCTGCTGCTCCAAGCCTGGTAATATCACATTCTCACTTATGAGTAGTATCAGGAATGCTGAGTAGAGTAGTGAGTTTCCTTCTGATGTTGTTTTGTGAAACTGATGGTGCAGAGTCAGTCAGACAAAACTGGCATTTTTTTAAAGAACATATTTTTTCAGAAGGCACTCTGGAGATATTCAAATGGTCCTCACCTCAAGGTGCTTTTTGACTATGGACTAGTAACAAGTGCTTTTAGAGATATATTTATTGTATAAAACGTAATATCAAGGGCAGAATGATCTGCCCTGAGAGGGAGTGATGAATTCTGATGAAAGACTCTCTCTACTGGGAGGCATCTAATCTTGGTACTGAAAAACGTAAGATTTAGTAGGTGGAGGACAGGTGGGAAGAGCACTCTAAGAGAACGCCACACATAATGGCAGAAAAGCAAGAAAGTTCAGAGTAAATTTGGGACGTGGAAAAGAACAAAGGTGTGATTAGAGTGTAGGTGAAATGAGAAGAAATTTTATAGAAAGAATACAGGCATTTAAGCTAATGAAGTTGAGCAAAGAGAAAAAAAGATGTGGCAAATTAGTTTTACAAGCTGTCGAACTGCAGACTTAAAAATTTTATGATTACATAATTATATATAGTTATAATTATTGAGAGATAAGGTACATAGTATACAAAAATTACTGATTTTCAAGATAGTGAAATTAAATATAAATATTCATCATTAGCTGTTATTGTTAAACCTGAATATTTGGCATAAGATTTTTCAGTATTTATGCACAGCAATGATCACAACTCTGAAACATAAGCTGCGCTGTTTGCAATGTTTTATATAGCAGATTTAAAAAAGATTGTCTCCATCTTTTCTAGTCTTAGAAAATCATATTATTGTGCACCTTGTAGATGTGTAACTGAACAAGTTACCTTAGCTTCAGTTTATATCTATGCAAGAACAATACAAAGTTACTTGCCTGTTGGATTTTTGTTTGTTCGTTTTGTTAATATACAATTAAAGCGTGAGAAAGGCCATACGTAAGTTATTATAAAATTTGTCCACGTCATTTTTTGGAAACTAAGTAAATGGGAAAGTACTTTCACATATTTTATTATTTTGAAAAGCATAATAAGAGTTCTCATTCTTCACCCTGTTAGATTTTGACCCTTCAGCCCTCGCCATTGCAACCTTCTTCCTTTTGCCCAACCCTATGCCTTCTCCACCATCCACACCAGTAGGCTGTGAGGCTAGCAGAAGCATTGTTGCAAGCAGCTGAGCTCTTGACGGTGGTAACAAAATCATCCAGGTGTTTACAAAACAGAGCAAAGAGGAACTGACCAGCACAGTGTTGTCTAATACAGTAGCTACTAGCTACATGTGGCTATTTAAATTTCAACTAAGTTAAACGAATGAAAAATTTAGTTCCTTAGTTGCACTAGTCACATTTTAAGTGCTCAGTAGCCACAGATATCAGATGGCTCAGATTTATAGAACATTGCCATCATTGCAGAACATTCTATTGGATAGTGTTAGACTCTAATGTTAGACCCGACTATGGCACTAAGTTGTTCATTTTGCATCATTATTCTTTCTGGGCCTTATACTTCTTTATATAACATTATTATATAAATAATAACACTGGCTTTGCTTATCTGTGACTCTAACTCTAACAACAATTGGACAGCATGTTGATGACCATTCTTCGAATAATAACTTTGTCTACAACAGTTATGATCTAAAAGACTGAACTAACATAAAACATAATGTGTTTCTTTCAGCGATGTTTACAGAAGCCTTTGCTGCATGCCATGCTCATTTAGGTGAAATACTTCTTTTGAAAACTTGTAAGGCAGGATGCTACATCACAAAGGTCATATGCAAATAGCTGCTGAAATATCTTTAGCAGCAAAAACATTCAATTATATAACTTTCTGCCTTGCTGTGAATTCATACTTTTTTTTTCCTGTGCATAAAATGACATTTTGTACTTTTTCCATAGGTTATGTGAATAAGCAGCATAGATATTCAGATCAAATTACCAAGTTAGGCAATGTCGACATTGAGGATAATGAGGGTTCTGTGGTTATTGTGCTTGACTAAAGGAGGGTGGCTGACTAGTATCTACCCAGTGGCCAGGACACCCCATGGAGCCCAGCAGTAGTGTCTATGGCAAGGCACAGGGAAGCAAATGAGAGATCAGGTTCATATGGCCTTATGGCTTATAAAGGGTAAGAATACGTGAATTCAAGGGACCATTGGAGTGTATACAGATTATATTTCTTCTAAACACACTTTCATGTACTCCTTCAAAGATCCTGTCTTAAAGAAAAAAATACAATAACATGATCTCTTGTAATTTAAAGAAACAGGTTAGTCCTCCTTAAGACCTCATTTGTTGAGAATCTATTTTCTGCTCAGTTTTATGCTAGGAGCTTTTGATCTACTTACAGAGATGTATGTGTGCACAGGCACCTGTGGGTGTGTGTGTATACATCACAGTGATGTATGTGTTAATTTAAAAACTGGAGTGTTGATATTCATGTCTTGATACTTAGTCTTTTCTCATCACTCTCAGTAAATGAAAGAGTTTTACAAGCTAAAAGGCATTATAATGGGCTGCAATGAATTTTATCTGTAACATCTAGAGATTTTTATTTTCTTTGCAGCAAGAGAAATGATAATTCAGAAACCTGGGTGCTTTCTTTACCCTCTGTCCATTACTATGAGTCACCCTCTATTACTATAAAGACAATTTAAGATTATAGAAAGTTTCAGAAACAAGGGAAAAAAATCATCCATAGTCCAAACATTCAAATACAGTGACCATTACATTTTTATTTCCTTTCTATCTTCTCTCTATCCATGTTAAAATATGCTACTTTTCAGATAAAAATAACCACTGGATAATGGATAGAAATAGATATCTATTCCTCTGTTTTGTTTTTATTTTCATGTAAGAAATGGAATCAATTGTCCAAGGCCGAAGATAAATTGTACTGATTTAATTTTTGAAAAGATATCCATTATCTGATTTTCCTATAGACACATACATTGACAGGATAATAGAAATTCCGACAGCATCTGAGCACCTACTACTTCCCATGTTAGAACTGCTGGTGATAAAGAGCTCTCTTTCCCAGTCGTCCCTTTCCCCCTTAATATGGAACTTAGAGGAGGTAGTTGACTGAGTTGATACTAGAAGTTTTTCTCTGCATTTTGGAATACTAATTTTGCATTAGAACATTAATATATTTGTTCAGTCATTCAACCAATATTCGTTGAGTACATACCGCTGTACAAGTCACTGGCGATTAAAGGGTGAGCAAGGCAAGAAAAGCAAACACAATATGAATCAGTTCTTACCTCTCAATGTATAGAGAGGGATTAACCAGCTAATTGTCAGTCATATTCTCTAATCCATTCACCTTCCAGGGAGGCCTGAATTTCTTCAGAAGGTAAAAGTTTTTCCCCTTAAACTTCTCATGCCTCCCAAAAGCTCATTTTTCAATATCCCAAATTAGCCCAAAGATAATTTCCTTATATTTCAAACTTAGCTCTTACCTCATATTTCTTCAATAAAATGTTTGAAAACTGAAGCTGTTCTGGATATGGAATTAATCCTGTAAATGTTAACCATGCTCTTTCTGGTTTGGATTAAACATAATTTTGCCTATAAAGCAGAAAACAAATACACATGAATCTCTATTCATTGGTTTAAAAAATAAGTCAGTTTCTTCTCTCTCTCTCTCTCTCTCTCTCTCTCTCTCTCTCTCTCTCTCTCTCTCTCTCACACACACACACACACCCACACACACACACACACACACACACACAGTTTTACCATTCGAGAAGGAGAAATTGTGAAGAGAGATTCTAGACTGATTCTCTATATTAAATAAATTTATGTTCTGGTTTCAGTCCTGGATTTGTGCTGATACTAATGGTATCAAATAACTGTGCGTTTGTACACTTATATATTTCTAACTTCTCTCACACAGAATCTCCTTTGATCCTAACAATAAACTTGTGAATTGAGTGTGGGATAGACTTGTGAGGTGGAAATTCTGTTCAAAGATCACAATAGCACTGGTTTTGGGGGGTTTTTTTGTTTTGTTTTGTTTTTTAACAATAAATAGCTGTTCAGCTAGGTATTCTCAAAGAAAATAATGCCAAAAGCCAAAAGCCAAATTTTCTTGTAATCGAAAGGATGGCATTTGGACTATCTGGCTAGAATACCCAGTAGCTTTTCTTAGTATTTTTCTAATTTCTTACTCTTGCACTTGTATTTGTCATTCTACAATAGACTATTCCACATCAAAGGATTTCACTTTATAAATACTTGTACTGTTTTTAATAATTTATAACTCATTTTTTAGTTCTGTTTTCCCCTTATTAATATGTACATTGCAAAAAATTTAGAAGATATTTTGAATAAAAAAAAAATTTCTCCAGAGATAATTTTGCCATTATTTCTCTTTTGTACTTTCTCTCTCTGTGCATGCATATTACACACATGCACACACACATGGATATCTCACATATGTCTATTTACATGCATCTATTTCACATTTCTTAGTATTCTCTTATAAATATTTTGAGTTACCTATTTTTTTTAATCAACAACACAACATAGATTCAACTGAATTACTACTATGTGCCAGGAATTTTTCTAAACACAGTTATTAGAATTGTACATGAGAAACAGCAGTTGTTCCTAATAGCATCTAATAGATAACGAACATAAAATAGTGAATTATAAGTAGTATATCACTTTAGGCTCCTACAATGTTGTTTCTGATGATTGTATACTATTGTTGCATGTGTATATGTATTAGGTTTTTTTCTATTTAAAAATGTTGCAATCAATACCTTTGTATAAAACTCTTTAACGTATCTACTATTATTTTAAAAATAATATATGGTATTTCAAAGATATCCTTAAGTTTAATGTTAAATTTCTTTAAAAGTTGGTGCCTTGTTATTTTTGCATTTGATATCTCGTAATAACTAATACATACTTCATAAACTGTTCACGTTACTATGCCTCAGGCTCAACCTTTGATCTGTTCAATTGAACTATTTCTTCAAATAGGATTCTATTCATAATTATACTTTGCATGGAAAAATTTGTTCATTTAACAAATGTTTATTTAGTATACCTACTATATTTCTAAAACTGGTGTATACACTGGGGATACAATGGATATCAAGTAGAACAAAGTATTTCTTTTAGTGTTTATAGTAAAGTAAGAGACAATGAACCAATAGTTACAATACAGTGTGATGATTATATTGATAAAAGAAATTCAGGGCTGATAGAGCACAAAGGTAGAAAATTACAACACTGAAAGGAAAACAATGAGAAAAGTATGAATTCATGTATGAAAGGAGGTAAGTTCCCTCTGGATAGCATTCAGATTTAAATTGGGGTTTGATACTTTAACCAGTGTAATTTTATTATAAAACCCTAACTATAGTAGCCAGAGATTGCTCATACATCTTATAGGGTAGCTTCAAGGGAAGGCCAGGAAAACAGGTATCTGCATATCATTCATCAATCCAGATAGTAAAGAAAGGACCAAAGCAACTTGATTCTGGGCTTGATGTTTAGTTGGGCACAGAGTAATGTCATTGTAGATATAAAATGGGAAAGTGGTCATGTTTTAATTCTCATGGCTTGCCCAAATTGAAAGTAATTATTCTTCCTTTTTACTCCCTTTACACTTTATTTGTACTTGCTGTTATTGTCCTTCTTTCTTCCTTGTATTATGTTACTTAGGTTCAAATCTTATTTCCTCTTTTATTCTGCTCTTTGAATGATTTCCCCAATTAACTTTATTCCTTTGAGATCTTATATTTTGCACATAATTGGAAACCAATAACTTTTTTTTTGAATTTATATTTTCTTTTGGAAATTAGCCTATTTCTAAGAGTGATAATCTAAAAACAGAATGCATTTTAGTTGAACAGGTTATAGGGGCCAAGACTGGTCTTGCAAAAATATGTTTGTTCCATGTAATAGAGACTTAAAACTTCTAGGCACTTTATGAGATCTTCTCAACTTGAACGCTGTGCCAAGCCAGGTTATATCTAAGTTACTGAAGAAACGTAATGCTTCTTCCATGTCAGGTGAATTCATGAATGGTTAGAAGAAGGGAAAATTTTCTAAGGTTTCATTTTTTACCATCATGGTAAAAAATTTTTTCTTATCATTGGAGAATTGCGTAAACTGGAAGCAGCATGCCATCCTTAACCAAAACACTGAAACTGAAGCCATCTGTCTTTAGTGAACCACACTGGGAGCTTAATTAAAGAAACCTGCACTGACTCAAGCTGCTTTGAATACCAATTCCTGATGCATTATTTGGGGAATAAAGTTCTTACTGCTTTGAGCCGCTAACATGGGAAGTCAGAATGTTTATATAGTGATTTTAAAATTAAAAAAAAATAAATAGAAGCAGCAGTTTTCTTCTTTCCTTTCCTTTTTGAAAGAGAATCTTTTACAGAAGGCCAGTAGATAAAACAGGTGCAAGTGGGACTGCTCTGGCTGAGACAGAGTTGGGTTGCCCAAAGCCCCAACCCTTTCTCCTCTACCTGCCCTTCTGGCCTCCCTCTTCCTTCCATTCTTCCCGTCGCCCCCTAGGCATTTCCACAGAGTCAAGATTTCTGCTGATCACGTTTGAAAGTCAAGGGCTGCACAATCTAATTTTCTGGTTCTGGCTCCAGAGCTTAGCCTTTAAAATTACAGTTGTTTTCAAGGGACATCTTTACACATGTGAATTATTGATATTATTTTTGGCTGTTTAGGGAAAGAAGATAGGAGTGAGGTATTTTATATGTAGTAGAATATTTGCTCAAAGTATGGATTTCTACCAACTTTAACATGCAAGATCATCAAAATATTAATGCAGGAGGTAGGATAAAATGGGAAAATTAACTCATACATGAAGCTACACAAGTGATACAATGAAAGGGAAACTTTTCATAATTCTGTTTATAATCTCTCATTTAGTCATCCTACTAAATGTTTTCTCAATCATGTGCTTCTTATTGCTTTGTTAAAAAAAAATTCAATATGTTCAATTCATGTTTAAAGCCTTTACTGATAGAGCGCTTTACTGATAGAGTTTTTAAATTCCTCAATGAGTGTATCTGTGTGAAGACTTCCCTGGAGGTAAACATTCTTATTCCGACTAAAGCACAAGAAATAATAAAGCAGTTAAATTAAGAATGCTCCAGGTGATAACAATTCTTTGACTGGCATTTCATCAGCAATATGGATGTCATTCTGCTCTCATTTTTTCACAGAACATTGTGGAGAGCCCACATCGAATAACCTAAAACAATAATAACAATAATTTGTGAAAAGATCATAATAGTTTGGTCCCACCAAAAATTGCTTACTTTGTTTACATGAATAGATCCAGAATAGATAACACAGAAAATGTAAGGAAGCCATTGATCATAAATCTGGTGTTTGTGCTTTGTTAACTGATAATTTACAATTTCTAAGCTTCCTTGTAAATTAGTCTTTGTTTTTAGGTCTTGATAATCCAGTGCATTTGCTATCTGGAATTTGAGTCAAAATGACTAACAGGAATTTTAAAATTGTTCAAGTAGAAATGTAGCTATAAGCTACACACAAGTGTTTCCTTTTAAAAAATAGAGGAATAGCAGCAATTTTATTCTCTTATTCTGAACCCCCCCCCTGCCACACACACACAGTGCACACACATCTGTACACATCTCAGTTATGTTTCATCCCTGCTTATAAACCTTCATTGGTTCTCTATCATCCAAGATTCTGTTTGTTATAGATCATTTCTAATTTGGTCTTCTTCTGTCTTCTCAGTTTAAAGTTTAACATCTCTGTCCCTACATCCTTTGAACTTATCAAAGTAAAACTCTCATTCACCCCATCAACAAGACAAGCCTATAGGTATGGAAAATCTTCCTCCCTAAAAAGCCTTTTCATGAGGTCATGGCAGTGACCATTTTAACCTTCAAGACGCAGCTCAAATGTGTCTTGCTTTAGGTCACACAACTTTAGGAACATCTATTCTCTGCCCAAACGCTGTTAAAGTGCCAAGCATGTGATGTCAATTATTCACAGTTGTTATTTACAACAACCTCTTCCAGTAAGGTTTGTCATTTTCATTTTAGAAAATTTGAGGTCCAAAACAAATGAGAGTATGTGCTTGGTTAAAGATACAGTCAGAATTTGAATACATATCTGTTGACACAAAGTCCAGGTCTATCAATGCCTACTATATTATAATTTTCGCTACACTATGCTGCCTTTTATGGTGGGTGAGGGATAGGGAGAGGGAGGGGGAAGTCCCACAGGGTTCTTCCTTCAAAGCCTGGTGGAACATCATTAGTTAATAAGGAAATCAGAGGAGAAAGACATTTTCATGGGAAGAAAATAAGCTTTGTTTTTGCTATGAAATATCAGTGAATAATAGTAACATAAAACTGGCCATACCTAGTACAATTTAGACTTTTAAATTTTAGGATTAGTAGCATTTATGTAGTAGAAGAAATGGTGGAAATGGATGAGATTATCTGATTGTGGTTAACTCTGAAGCTAATGTAAAGAGAGACAGCCATTTCATGATGATTCTAGTTGTCTGGAGAAATTTTCACAGCATATAATTTTCACAAATAAAATATTTCATTAAATAACTACTATAAATTTAAAAACTATATGGACGTCAACAGTTATTGCCTAATGTGTGAGAGAAGAGATAATATTGGTCATAGAGGTCAGGAGTTCTCTACTAACGACAGCTATGAGAGGCTGTGTTAGAGTACACCAGTTAATCTCTCTAAACCTCAGAGTAATAGCAGTTAATAATGACAGCAATAATATGCTCATATGGGACCACTTGCCTCTTGCTTCCTAAGGAGTTGTAAGGATTCAAGAAATGGTGCCATATTAATAGAGCAATTAGACTTACTTGCCTGATACATGTATTGTTCTAACATTTTTGACTTGTGCCTCTACTTTGCATCCAGAAGTTTATTAGAACAAAAAGTGAGAAAATTGTGATAATGAAGATGTTGAAACCTATTTGTTGAGGTACCAAAGAAGCAAATGAATATTTTAAAAATCAAACTCACACATCAAAGTAATTTCAAAGTTCAACAGTGCTGCATTATGTTGTTAAATTTCAATACTGCCATTTTAAAGGAAAAATAAAAAAATCTAGGTCATCAGATCTTCAAATAGAAGATATCTTATATACTATATTAAGCTTAAAAGTCATCCTGTAGGGCAACGGAACCCCTAAAAGTATTTGAAATATGTGAATGATGTGTTCAGATTTAATTTATGAATAATTTATGAATTCTGGGAAAAACTTTGAAGGGGATAAGAAACCAAAGAGGAAGTTGTGGGGAGAGAGACCAGACAGCTTCTACTATAGTTCTCATTTGAGAAGAAAATAGATAATGGATGTATTAATCTGGGATTTAGAATGAACTGCCATTTTTTTAAGTCTCTAATTTATTTGTTTTTATTTTGAAATATATCAAACTAAATGTTGAAAGAATAGTACAATGTATACTCATGTATCTATCACCGAATTCACCATCCATAACATCTTACCCTGTCTACACTTCTGTTTTGCCAATTCTTTTGAAAATGGCTGTGATACCATAACATTTCATCCATAAATAGTTTGCGTGTTTCAAGAATGAGCAACTTCTTTAGTATACCCTCGACACCCTTTCAATGCCTAATAACATCAACATCAATCCCATAAT
Source organism: Rousettus aegyptiacus (assembly GCF_014176215.1). Taxonomy (NCBI): domain Eukaryota; kingdom Metazoa; phylum Chordata; class Mammalia; order Chiroptera; family Pteropodidae; genus Rousettus; species Rousettus aegyptiacus. Next base: position 64,848,170 of record NW_023416308.1, read on the forward strand.
ATCACCAATACACAGCCCATACAAATTTCTCCAGTCTAAAAAAGTGTCCTTTGTAACTATATTTTGTTTTGTTTTGTATTTTTGGTGTGTTTCCTTTTTGTTTTTATGTATAATGTCCAATCGGGATTCATATGTTCCCATTATATCTCCTTGGTCTCTCTTGATCAAGGAACAGTCTTCTTCACTTGCATTGTTTTTCATATCATTGAATTATTTGAAAAGTCCAGATAAGTTGTCCTGCCATAGTCTAGATTTATCTGTCTCTTCTTGAGTAAACTTAAGGCAAACATTTCAAACAAGAACACCCAATTGGTGATGTTTATATTTCTCACAGCATCACGTCACGTGCACATTATGCACTGCTATGTGATTACAATTTAAACCATCAAATAGCTCCATTATAAAGGCATTTTTCCAGTTCATAAAATTAAAATTAATATTATGTTCCCAAACAACATTTAGGCCTATGTTTTAATGATCTTGTCTAAATCAATCATTAATTCAGTGGTTCAACATGTATAGTTGACATTTTTCTGAAAAAGAGTTTCATCTTCTCTCCTCAGTTTCTCTCATTGCTATGTACACATTTTTTTTTTTTAATTCAAATGTGTTATATTTCATTATTACTTTTTTGATGTTCAGTTTGTTCCAATTTTGTTAGCAGGATCTCCTTTAGACTGGCTTCTGTGTCCTTTTGTAATGTCCCCATTAGACTTTAAGCATCTCTTTATTTTCTGGCATAACAAGGTGTTCCAGACTCATTTTGTACTTTTTCTTCCTCAGACTGGAATCAGCCATTTCTCCAAGAAGCTCTGGTTCTTATTATTAGAAAATGCTAATTAGAAATAAAGATTTAGGTTCTGAAGGTTTATTTCCTCTGGTGTGTCATTGCTTCTTTGCCCTTTAAGGAGGAAAAAATAGTGTGTGTGCTCACACGCATGTGTGCACATGAACGCACATGTGAGTGCACTCATACTGATAGTTCACATTGAAGTCCAACACCACAGTGTTCTTTCTCACCTTCCTTCATTTGCTACTTGTATTTTCTCCTACAGTGCATAGTCTTCCTCCCTAAATATACATGTTTACTCATTTTTTCATCTCACAGTGTGTCCCAAATAGTTTCAGAAATGCACCAAGACTACTACTAAGGAATCATCTAAAGTTTAAAATCATTTTTCAGTTTTTTTATTTGTATGCTATATTTTACATAGGCTTTACAGCCAAAATACCGAGTTCGGAAGTTACTTGAATTAATTTTTTTTTCCTTGTGTGAATATTTCATCCATTTTGTATGGAATTAGAATTATCCATTTCTATTTTTATGCACTTTAAATTTTTTTTTAAATTTTACATTCTTGAAAACTTAAGCCATTTCCATTCTTCAAAAGTTAAAACTACATAAAATGATAAATTCGGTGAACTCTTTTCTTCCATCCTTATTCTTACTGAGAAGTCTCCTTTCTCTCAAGTAAGTGAAATTAAAAAAAGAAAACTTTTTTCGACTGTCCCTTGAGGCTGAAATGCTTTTAAAAGTTCTTCCAAAAAGACACAAACCTGGAGTGAGATCACAGTATGTGGAGTGATTTCAGATTAGGAAGAAAAGGGTCACTTAATGTTTCAAATTGAAGCTAAAGCACGCAAAAAAGAAAATTACGATCAGTTTGTTTTAGAGAATTTTAAAGTGTTTTCACTAAGGCTTGAGTCAGTAACACGGCCCATTCTGGTGTATCTGGACAGACTTTTTTAACTTTGTGTTAAGCTCCAGGTTGAAAACTGGGCCACCGGGGTCTGAGAGAAACTACTGAACCTCATTGAATGATAGTCAAGCAAGCCAGCATAAGACCTTCTAAAATCTGGCTCCTTATATTTCTGCTTTCCAACTCCATTTTATCTTCATTGCTCTTTCTACTACAGCCACCCCAACTTTTGTACAGTTCTTTGTACACACTCTTTTACTTTTCATTTCTGTACTTTTACCCACTGCTTAAAATGCCTCTCTCTGACTTTTTTTTTTTTTTTAGCTGGGAAGCTACTACTTCTAAATACAAGTATTTATCTAGACATCAGATATTTTATTTCCTTCTAATCTCCCAATATCTGTTTATCCATTGTCTACTAAATGTTCAGTATGCTACTATTATTTCACCAAAAACATACCTACTCACAATTATTCTATTGTGGTTTTGTGTTTGTTTATCTGTTTTAAATCATGAGCTCCTTGATAGCAAGTCTCAAGAGCCCAGCATAATGCCTTTCAGAAGAGGATGTCCAATAAATATTTGTGAGAATTATCAAAGAGGAATGATCATGATTTCTTTGCAGCCTCCATGTGGAGATAAAATGCCCATACAAACTACAGCTTTTAAAAGTTTTCGGCTTCAACTGTCCTTTGGTTATTTTGGCCTGTTTCTAGCACTATCCCCATGAGCCATGCTAGGATGATATTGATACATCCTGCTTGTTGGAGCTTTGTGAAAATGCAATGCATGTGGGAAACGTTGGCTATTCGATTTGAAAATTTATTATTCTGTATTATAAACTTAAACTAGGTACACCTGGCACCAAAGTTCTAATTAAAAACAAAACAAACAAAGCAAAATTGAATAAACTATTCAGATCTTAGCAGTGACATTTGGGGAATGAAATTGGAATATACGTTGTGGTGATCTCAAGAGAAGGGAAATTATTTCAGATGTGCCAGAATAAAAATCTTGAGTCATCCACAGATGAATTAGTCATCAACTAAAAATATAGAATATGCAAGGAAAATTATTGCAGAAGTTGAAAAAATAGGGCAATTGTGAATTTAAAATAAAGTGCAATCAAGAACTTTTTAGGCAAATATAAGTAGGGTAGCAAACAGTAAAAATTTGCTGTTATGGGAATAAAAAAAGAATATGAACTAGAATCCATCCTGGAACATGTTAATAGAAATGATTTATTTCCAAGATGCAAAGCTAATATAAATCAGGAAATCTAAAACAAATTTAAATTTTATATATTTTATGACAGTATGCAGATGTAACTCTAAAACCAAATTTTAATGTTGGTTAATAAATCACATTCATATGATTAACCTGCCTTAAACGTTGGTATGTGGGTGGGATAAGAAGATAGTAAATAAATATAGAATGTTTTGTACAGAGATATTTGAGAATAAGAAAGGTTGGATTTGGTTCTACCACTTAATGTATGACTTTAGACAAATTACTTGACTTCTCCAAGGCATAGTTTCTTCTTCTTCTTCTTCTTTTTTTTAAAGGAATAATAATAATTACCTCACAAGATTGTTGTATGGATTAAATTTAAAAATATGTGAAAAGCTTGAAATCTAATACATGCCCAATGATGATCTTTTTTTCCTTGTTAAAAGTCAGGGACTATTAAGTAAATTTTCTAAATAATGTTCAGCCCTTCAAAGATCAAAAATATAAAAAAATTCTTCACCTTTTAAATGTCAGCCTATTTTTTTTTTAAAAGCAAAACAACATACTGCATACTTTCCTTCTTCCTAAAATGAAAAAGTGCGAAGGCTAATATTTTCTTATCCATTAATCTCACCGTCATAATTTTTTGTAATCACATTTTGTTGTAATACACCATGCTCTCTAAAAGTGTTTAAATCATTACAATTATGTGCCTCTTTTATAAATGACACTGATTGTGTGTCATAGTTTCAGTCATTACTTCCTCTTTTTTTTCTGAATATTCATGGACTTTGCTAATTGATATTGGTGCGTGATGCTAACAACCATCTCTTTTAATTTTCTGCTTCTATTCCATGGTATGCTTAGACTGGATTTACTTTAAGATGTGTCTATCAAATAAGAGGACATATACTTCATGTGAGAGCCTGGAATACTCTCTTGAGATAGACATGCAGAGTCCAAAGATTTGTGGCACAGAATTTGTTCAGAAACTTTTTTTCCCCATCTAGTTACTGAGAGTATATTTTAATTTAGAATTTGAGGCATATGAATGCTGGATTAAAGGGACATTTGGTCTATTTATTATACTACTACTGATAAATGGTGATATAAAAATTCATATAAGAAAGAAGGCTCTGTTGTCATTGTTTAGAAAATGGAGCTTATCAATGAGATTTCAAAGTCTTTATAAATGATGAAAGGAGAGAATGGTTAAGATTAGCAAGTGTAAATATTGCTTTATCAGCTCCTTAAATTACTTTCATGTTTCCTTTGTTCAATTCAGAGAATATTGTTAATAATGTCATTTACTATTTGATTTTAAGCATCTTGAGGCCAAATGTGTGATAGGTAGCATATTTCATACAAGAAACAGAGAACATCTCCACACATTAACGACAAGGCCATTTAGTTCCTCTGTCCTCTAGCTCAATACTTACCTTCTTTCTTAGAGATTCCAGGCCCCATGTTGGTTTTAAAAACATTCTTTTCTTTAGATCACTTCGAGTATCGGTGGGTTTTGTTTTTTTTTTTAAATCATTCTCACCAATGCCATTTATTTATTCTCTCTTGTAATGAATTATAAATTTCTTTTGGCCAAAATTCAAACTACTCTTTCTTTAACAACCTTTCTACTTCTAACTTCTCCATCTCTTATTCCTTATACTTCAAGTCCATAAGTTCTCACAATGATCGATATATAATAATTTGTGTCAGGACTATGTCCTATTCTCAATTGTAGGTTTACATTTTAATATCCCAGTTGGCTCAAATAAAACTAAATGATGAAGTGAAGTGATTGGGCTCCTTAGGTGCCTTATATCTTGCTAATTATTTGTGAACAGATGGATTAATGATATTTCTATTACCATTCATAATGATTTAAAATAGGCAGGGTAAAAAATATAAGTGGGGATCTTTCATTCTGGCTTTAATATCCATAAGAGCTAAAACTCATACATATATCTTTTGTATAAAGTATTTATTCTTACTATGTGTCTTATCTCATTATAACAGCTTCCCTTGCTTATATGTCAGGTATCAGATTTTTCACATTGTTTTTATGTTTTCACAACTTTCGTTTCTTTCTTTGACATGGTAGTAAACAAGAAAATGTGAGAGATGATAATGAGAAAGAGCTGGATGACTCACATGTGTCTTACTGCTATTGACCTTAATAGTAAAGCCTCTGTTTACTTTCAACAAGTGCTTTTATTGAGTTTTGACTTCTGCTTAAAGCAATGGTCTCCTGACTAGTAGTAATAGAATATATTGATTTCTTGTGAATTCCAGACATTTGGTTAAATATATATGCCATTTTAAATCTGTGTAATCACCCTGCAAGGAAGGTGTTATTCTGATGAGGATCTTAAATCCTAGGAAATTTAAATGACTTAATGAAGTCTTGTAGCTACTAGGAGGGTGAGATGAGATTTGAACATTGGTCTTTCTGATACTGTTTCCACACCTGCCTGTAGTCTTGATACTTGTATCCATTAATAATCAGCAGTTTCTCTTGAATCCCAATAATCAGAAAATATGAGATTTACTTTGTAGAAGAAGATGTACCAAAACACTAAAATACATGTAACCTTTATTGCCAAAAGAGATCAGGATTAGTTGGGGTTTATTTAGCTTTACTTTTAATTATCCTTACACCAAATATATGCTATACTAATTAACTATCCCTCTCTTTCCAACAAATTATGGAATGTGTGTGTATGTGTGTGTGTGTGTGTGTGTGTGTGTGTGTGTTGTGTGTGTATCTCCCCCCCCTTCTTTAATTACCCCTCCCCACTTCCACCCCTGACCTACGGATATGGCCATCTCCCCATAAGAACTGGATCTCTGAAGGCACGGCATCTCCTCCCACAAACTTGCAGTGCGCATCTGGGACCTGGCACCCCCAGTACACTTGGGGGGCTTGGCACACCTGGGGCCTGGAGCACCTGGGGGGCCCGGCCCACTCAAGGTATGGTGCATCCAGGATATGACTCATGGCTCCACACCCTGTGTGTAAAGCAGACATGCTAATCACTACATTATGGAGCTGCTTCCCCTCCCCGTCCATAGGATGTATATTTAACAACAAAAAAACTTAAAAAGAATATAATTAACAGAAAATAATATAAAACATAAAATGTATAGATTATATATCTAAAAGTTATTCATCCTGTAATATTTCTAGTTTGGGGGTATCTTTGACAAAATGATCTCCCTTTTCATTAATCTAGTGAAAGAGTGAGGCTTGAAATGACACACACCTGCCATTTGCTCTTAGGGGCATCTGCCTATCACACCTTGGCAATGGGAGAACTTAACACCCAAACCATGTTGATAGCTTGTAGGAATCCTCTTTATTTATTTGGAAGCATGTTTGCTCATAATAATTAGTGTCACTTTAGAACTAGACAAGCATGAGTGGTAATTCCTGCTCTATATACATTTTTGAACCATGTAACTTTCTCAGCTTTGTTTCTTTATTTGCAAAATGGGAAGGTTTTACAAGTATTGGATGAGAAAATTTTAAAGATAATATTATTTCCCACTGTCAATTTCATCTCTCTTCACGATTCTATTAACTCTTGTTATCTTATCCATTTGTTTTATTTTGCCACCCCTTAACCTGAAAATGAACAGCCAACACAGTTCTTTTGGAAAAATAAAATCAGAGTCTGTATCTCAGCTCTGTTATTTCCTAGGTTGAGACCTTGGTGAAGTCACCTAATGTTTCTGTGCTTCAATTTTCTCTTTAGCCATATGGGAATATTAATAGTTACTTACAGATTTATACTGTTAATGTGAAAATTAAGTAAAGTTGTTAATTAGAACCGAAGCTAGCACAGTGCTTAGCACATAGTAGGCCTGTCATAGGCAATCGACAGATGTCAATTTGACTCTTCTCTTTCCTTCACCAGGACTTTAAATCATAGGATTTGGTGAATCATCTTATTGATGATCTATTTCTGTAGCTCAGTGTTTTTCAGACTTCTTAACTTTCAACTTCTTTTAAAGAACAAGTATTCTGCTATAATCTTACCACTGACTTAAACATTATTTTATTTATAATAACATTTAAAATGTAAAAGCATTACATTATAAATTAAATCCTAATATTTATAATGCTTATTTTTATAAGCAGAGCAGATTTTCAAATAAAATTAAAATGAAATTAACATACAATAAAATTTAAGTAAAATCATTATACGATTGATAATATTTTTTCAGAATTTAAATCATAATATGCAATATGAGTATAGTACTGGATATAATTTTACATTTAGCAAGATTCTACCTTATTGTGCTATATGATAACTCGAGTCTCCCACCACTTTACTTCAATTATTCAAATTCTTCATTGCTACATTGGTTCCTGGTATTTTTAAACTTCACTTGGTGCAAATGCACATCTAAACACTGTGTGCCACATTTTTTTCCTCAAAAAACACAGTAAATACATCAGATATGGCTTTGGGCTCTGAAACTTGCAACAGTATTTGACTGTTACAATATCATTTAGAAGATAAGAGCTAATGACTTTTTGGGGGTTATCTTTGAAGTCAATTAACAAAGTTTGATAAATTTGTAGGCTTCATTATGAATGCTATTATCAAAGAATAGCAGATCACTGTTTGAAAATCCTATTCAAAGACCAGTGCAAGAATAAAAAGTCTCTAGTTATTGTTTTGATGACATTATTAAGATAAGAAGAACAAGAGAAGCAGGTTGCAGGCGCTGTAAAATGAAGGATTTTTCTGCTTGTTTTCTTTTGATTTAGTTTTTCAGTTATGCCAAAGCAAGCATGACTTTTATGATAGTAAGCCCCTTTTTAAAAGAAGAAAAAAGGAAATTACCAGTAATATTAAAAACAATCTCATTAGCTCTTTCTTTATTTGCTAGTATTTAAGGAAACATTTTTATTTTAATAGGTCAAGGTCTGCTTTACTTTTCTATTCCCTGTAATGCCCAGCATAAGTAATAGATGTTTTAAGCTATTTACCGAAGGAAAGATTTTAATCTCTAAAGAATATTACAAAAGAGGTTTTATTCTTATCTTCCTGGAGTAGTATAGGCAGACTATGTATAAGAAAATAAATAATGGGGGGGGGGTAGATGGGGATACAGGGGGTCAAATATATGGTGACGAAGGAAATTTAACTTTGGGTGGTGAACACATGATGCAGTACACATATGACGTATAATTGAATTTACACTTGAAACCTGTATGATTTTATTAGCCAATGTCACCCTAATATATTTAATAAAAATAAAATAAGAAAACGAATGAAATAATACTTTTAAACATGTATGATTTCTAGGTTTCATGACTTTAAATTTATATAAGAGTAAGTAATGAACAGAATTAGAATAAATGTTAAATTTGACCTAAGCAATTCTGTGGTGTTAGATTTATTTAATACTCAAACTAAATAGATCTAAGTGAGACTGAATGAAATATATGACATGGCGTGATAAATGAGAATGTTAATGAAAATATTTAAATTTGTTAAAGTGAAGGAAATGTCCAAATAGTAACATGATCATGGATTTTGAGAAACGAGAAAGTATGAACAGTTAAGACTATTCACGTGTAGCTTGTCTAATACATCCACTTGAAATTTAGCAATGAACAGGGAGACAGGGGAGTCACACCGTAAGTAGCAAAGACATTTCACAATTAAAAGAACTTTATGGGCCTTTTGAGCCACGCTTCTCTTGCTCAGGCCCGCTTCCACGTCTGGAAGTGTACTTTCTCTTCTAATAAAGCTTTTCTTTTCTACTGTAAAACAAAACAAAACAAAACAAAACAAAACACAAAACAACTTTATGTATTTTCAGTTTCACATTCAGTGCTGTTATTATTATGATTTTTATTCTTGAGCCCCATATTTAGTTTGTAGTTCATTGAGGGGAACAGTGATGAATTTCTTTTCCATGGGCAAATCAAAGCTTATCAAAAAGAATGGCCCAAAATAAAAAGAATTGCAGGGCTTAGATATTTTCTGAAAACCTTCCTCTTTTTTTTTAGTTTATTAAAAGATAGGAAGTAATATAAAGTTTAAATGTTAATTACTTATCAGTGACCTTTCTGAATTGCCCATTAGGAAGGCTTGTCTCTGAAATGACTAAAAAGAATCTCAAAGAATATGTTTTTCCAAATAAAATTGATTTCTAAAAAGGTCATCTACATGATTTAGAGACATGTGGGTCAAGACAAGTAGATAAGTAATTGCAAATTAAATGTTAACAGTTTGTTAGTCTTTAATGAAAGCCTACCCTGCATTTTGGTAACATCAGGTCTTAAAGACTTTTTATCTCAAGAATCAGCAGGTCACTGAAACTTCCATATAACCCTGGTTTGACTATAATGGATTTCAATTAGAAGTAAACCAATGTGATTTAAAAATATTGGTATCCCCAGAAAATATCTGGAGTACCAGCTATTTATAAAACAAAGATTTTTAAATTGCTATAATATTAATGACCTAAATCTAAGAACATTTAACATATTGTTAACATATATATCTCTCTATAATCATCTTGTATATACAAATATAAAACAAGCTTACATATTGATATTACAGTTTCATTACTAATAGACAAGATCGATAATAATAGATCAGCAGGATCAAGTGCTGACTATACGCAAAGAACTGTGCAAAGCGTCACTTACACATATCACAAACATTTCCACATCACTGGCTAAATTATATGTGTATGTAATTTTTAATGTCTGATGGTATGTCAGTATGGTATGATATATCATAAGTATTGCTAGGCATTGATGCTATTTGCAAACATTCTCTGCCGTATATGTAACATTAGATGACTTTTTTGTATTCAAATATTGAATACATCTTAAATCGTTACTTTGAGAAAAATTGTTAGAAGTATAATTCCTGAATCAAGACATTTACATTGAAACATCGTTATTTTGTTATTGTATCAGAAAAGTAGAAAAAACAGTGAGGTTTTATATATATAAATATGGATTGATGAATTATCACCTAATAATTTCATGCCAGTTTATCCTTCCATTAATAGTTCATGACACTTCTTTCCTTACATCCTTGCTAACAATGCTATTATCATTTTTCAATCTTTGATGAGGCTGGTTAGCCTTAAAGCTGATCCAGGTGGATTTATTTATGGAGGTACTGAATGATTACTCTCTCTTGATAGATGGGCTCATATATTACGACATCTTAATAGATGGAGCAAGTAGTGTGCCCTCACAGTGTACCTAATGTTATATGTCTGAAGACAGAAGGGACGCTATAAATAGTATTATCACTTTAGTTCAAATGTGAACCATAAAAAAGGCTCAAAAATATTTCAGCATACTTTCCATATATACAAATAACAAATGACCATATAAAAAGATATGAGCATTTATTCTCCTAATGTTATATGATGTCATTCACAATATTATTCTCAGGTTATAATATAGAGCCAGTTCAGGAGATAAAAGCAACAACAAAACCTGCATATTGTTTCTTCTAGAGCACAGACTAAAGTTAAAAATTTACACATTTTTTCCATTCCTCATACTATTTCTTCAACTTAGTTTTCCAGCCTGCTTTAGGTTCCTTCTTTACCTATTTACATTCCACTAATCTTTGGGACCTAGATCAAATGCTAGTGTCTGCTTTGGAGCTTTCTTGATCTTCCTAATTAGAATTGATTTTTTCCCTTTTTGTTTGCATTGTTTCTCTCTCTGTGTTTGTTTGAGTTTTAATTTTGTTTGTTTCACCGTTACTAAGGTCATTTCTCCTATCTTGATGCATATTCCTGGAGGTGAGCCTCACCTGTGCACGATAAACAAGTCAACATCACAGTGCCTGGTGAAATACATACTTAAAAAACTGTGTTGATGAATATGATATAGTGTTTAATTACGATGCTTATTATAGCGTGTAATATTCTAAAATCTTTGGAGAATTATTTAAAAAACGATTAAATTCAGGAAGTTTTCCATTTTTTCTTCAGAAGTATTCACTTATCTGTAGCATATATAACAGCATTTTCCCCCATTCTGTCATTAGAATAATTTCTTTCATATCGATATACTTGAACTAAATTTCCACAGCTACAATAATGAAATCGGAAACCATGTTCCCTCACTTTATTTAAGAAAAACCTGCCACCAACTCACTTCATCTATAATTGAAATGGTTCTTTTATCTACTTTTTTTTTTGTCTTCTACCTTCCAGAAGTTGGGATATGATATGAAATTATATTTGTGTGCCAAATAATCCAGGTTGTGTTTCTTTTTTTGTTTTTTGAGTAATGTGCCAAATTATTATTTATTATTTAATCCATCATTTTTCTTTGCCTGATTTAAAACGTCTAATCTTTCTTTAGCATGTCTTATTTTCTTTGGGCTTGACAAACGTAGACAACAATAAAGTTTAGAGAAATGACAGTTTCTTCTGTGTCCAATGACTTTATTCAGCTGTTTATATTTTAGTTTATTTCTTTGACATGTCACTCAGACTCAATAACCTTATTTCAAGAAAAACTTGGGTGATAAAAGAAAGATTCTTGGTGTTTTTAAACAACAGAAGTGGGTCAGAATAATAAATGCATCACTTATAAATGTATAGTAATTCAGTCTAGAAGAGCTAGGAAAAATTTTCTCATTTTTTATCCTTTTGGGGCTTCTCTTGATCAGATTATTTATTTAATTAGAAAACACATATAACAATAGCAAATTATTAATACATTTAATTTATTATCATTTTAAATCTATATTAGAAAAAGAACTTTTGAGGTCTCATTGACAAATATAAGTTAACTTAACCAGATCATAAAATACTAATTGATAAAGGGAGAAAAAGCTATAGTTACAAAGAGGAATACCAATAAACCCAAATTCTGTTAGCAATATCTTTATTAGTTTTAAGTAGAGCACTAGCCTTAACACAAACTTTTCATGATAAATTAGAATGACATCAGAATTTTGATCTTGTTTTGGATATACATAGGACGATTCAAGTCTGAATTTCTGTTAAATTTGTATAGTACCATTATTTATCTCGTGTTTAATAACAGTTAAAGATGGATGGTAAAGGAAATTGTACATGTTTGCTTGTTTTCTTTAAATCCTGCTTTACAAACATATTTTTCATTATTTTGTTAACATGAGTAACTCATTACAATATCATTTTAAAAGGATAATTAAGTATAAGAGCTTATTGGGGTCTTAGTTCTGTACAAATATCCATGGAAATAGAAATTGAACCAACAATCCAGAATCAATAACCTGTTAGAGGTGGGCCATGGAGTCTAATTTTTGAGCAACTGCTATGCCACAATTCAGTTATTAACCCAATTTCATGTGACGAAACTAAAGTTAGAAATATTTATTTATTTCATTATTTTTTTGGCTAGGGAAAAAGCTAGCGTATAAAACTTAAGTTTGTCTGACACTAAACCTTATATCCAGCAGGCAAGATTTCTAAGAAATAAACTCTTGAATGTACATAACATAGACACACACCTCTAAATAACATTAAGTGAAGTAATTTTTCTATTTACAACTTTTAATTTCCTTTTACTGCAATCTGTGCATCTACAAAGTCACATGCTAGCAAATGGTCTAAATGTTTAAATTATGTTGATGTATGTTAAACGGAATCATTAAAACAAAATTATAGGCTCATAATTGGTATATTTAAGTAAATGTTTGAACTTTACATTTATTGAGCTGTACACAGCTAAGTGGTCCTCTGGAAGAGCTCTTCCTGTACGTTTTGGCAGAGCTCACACTTATTTATCATTTTTTTCACAACTGGTTGATTCAGAAAACACGAAGAGACCAAAAACCTAGAATAAATTGAAGGATTCTTTTAAATGCTTTGCATTTTATTGTGTGTTATGTGCCATCCAGTCTGTTCTGAGTACTGGCGACCCTATGAGTGAATGATGTCCACATGTCCTGCCCTTGACAGCTCTGCTCAGCTCCTGTAGCCTCATCATGACTGTGGCTTCTGTGATGCAGTCAGTTCATCTCATATTTGGTCCTCCTCTTTTCCTGCTGCCTTCTGTTTTTCCCAGTATTATTTTTCCAAAGAACTTGCCTTTTCATGATGTGCCTAAAGTAGGACAGCTTCAGTTTTGTCATTTTTGCATTCAGCGATGTTTCGGGCTTAATTTGCTCTAGGACCAACCTGTTCATCTTTCTGGCAGTCCAGGGTGCCTGTAGAGCTCTCTTCCAACACCATATTTGAAATAAATCATTTTTTTTTCCCTGTCAGCCTTCTTTACTGTTTAACTTTAGTCACAGTAAAATCACCATTCTTTAGAAACATATAGTATGAAGTATATTGCCAAGCCATGTGTGGAGCTTGGCGCACTTATGGATTCATAGCCTCCTCACAGCTACTCTTTTTGGTGCTACAGTTAGTTGCAACTCCAGTGTGAAATTATAGCCCATTATTCTCATTTCAGACATGAAGCAACTATGGCCCAGAAGTGAGTGATTTGTTTACCATTATATCACTTGTGAGCACCCTACTATAGTTATAATCCAGAATTGCTAAATTACGGTCTTATACACTTTTCCCAAACAAATTTCTCATCCTGTTTGCTCATGGCCCCTTTAAGAATTTGGTGGACTGTTAGGAAAATGTACATGTGCCAGTCCATAGGAAATGTTTCACGTAATTCTAAGAGAGTTCACAAACCTGTTAGAGGCTACTTACAAGCCCCAGGTCATAACACTCCTCAAAATGATCATCTTCATATGTTTGTTAGAAACCAAGTAGCCTAGAATAGAGTCAGAATCTAGTTCTGAAATCTCAACGATTGAGGGAAGTTTTTAGACTGTGTTTTTATTTTTCCCTCAATTTTAAGAGGAAGCACTTGATATAATGTACATTTATTAGAGGTTTCATTTGAGCTATAAGTAATGTCTTTGGAGAATATTTTTAAGAAATCTGAATCTCATTCTTATTTCACTAAAATTAATTGAACAGATACACACAAAACAGACAAATGAAATGAGAGAAATAGAGAGTAAAAACCCTTCCTGCCTCTATTGGTGGCTTAACTTTGTGGTATTTCCAAAAGTAGTGCCAGCCTTTAGCTAGAAAAACAACGGAGAAGTTAATAATGTGGCTCATAAATATGGAGGAGCATGATCTTCCCCAATTCATGTAGATTCTGGTTGCCAAGAGACAAAGTTTGGCCCATTTAAATTAAGTTCAGTAGTCTGACGAATGCCAAATTTATGATAAAATGCTGTCTTTTATGATAGAAAAACATATTTAAAATATGTAGACCTCTTAAAATGTAATCTTTTTAAATAATGACAAATATATACAACTTTTAAATCGAGCTTTTTTCTGTTTGTTTGTTTTTTTTTCCTCTCTTTAGGAATGAGCATTCACATTGCAAATTCTAAATACTGATGCCTTCTCCCAGATAATCAAAACAATCTAACACTAAGGTCTTACTTCTAGAATACATTTTTTCTGCCAAAAATTCTGAAGGGTTTAATTTTCAATCCTGGGGTACTTGGCTGTGTACAAATAGCACTAGTAGAACTGGGGGAGGGCCAACAGGAGGACAGAGCTTCCTGGACGGCTACACTGACTTCCTTCCTTTCAGTATATCTTCAGTCCTGGTGCACTCAGCTAAGTTCTTCCAGACCACTGAGAGATAAAGAGGTCTTTCTTTATTCAAGACATTATGAGGCTGAAAACAAATTAGTATGGTATGCCTTAAAAGTTTAACCCTTCAGAATAGAAAGGCTACAAGATTGGATCCTAGCATTTTAATGTAAATGATTTAAATATGTAGAGTTGAATCGTGATTATTTAACTGGTAATTAAATATTAAATAGGTGAAATATAATGCTAAATATTTAATTTACCTATTTACAATAGAATGACTAGAATTATTTATTCATTGAACAATATTTTGCTAAGTGAGTACCATGTATAAAGAGCCATTATAGGCATGGGTTCAACAATGAACATGAAGCTGCCCTCATGGGACTTATATTTTGGTGGGTCGTAGAGGTGGGTTTTACATTTTGAGGTCCTTTAAGGAGTGGATCGCTCTATTATTTATGTGTAAATCCACAGTCTATGTTACTTTAGTAAAGCCGTACAGGGCAGCTTGAAAAACTGCTTCAGAGGATAGCTGTTGATATTTCCTCTCTTCTTCCTTCTCCTCTGCCTTCTCTACCTCCTCCACCATTTCTTATGCTCTCAATATAATTAAAGATTAATATTTTTTATTCTATCAAGAGTATGTGGTGGTAGCCATACCTAGTGCTCTAAATATTATAATTACCAATCATTCTATCCTCTGGAAAATGTAGACATTCTCTTTTTCAAAAACATTAATTTTTAAAAAGCCATTATAAGTCTTAAGGAAAACTTGATTATCATGATATTTTCTTACCTTTACCTGAATAACAAGACCAATTAAAGATAATATAGCCACCTTTATATATATATATATATATATATATATATATATATACACATACATACACACACACACACACATATACACATACACATACATATATATTTTAGTTTGAGAAAAAAGTAATAACTATTGCTAAGATAAAGGAAAATTATTGTCCTCATCCTTCTGAGGTAGATTTTATTGACCTTTTTAAATTCACTATGCAATTTTCACACCTTCTTAGGAGTAAACCAGTGAAGTGAAAGTGGAGTATGAATCTTACCTGGAGATTCAGTGGAGTAGGGCAATAGGGCAGTAAGATGTGTACTGAGGCCCAGAATTAGCCTTACTATCCCCACTGTTATTACCTTGGTCTGAGCTGCCATGACCTTTTACCTGGCTTATTCTAACTGTTCTCCCTGCTTCTGCTTCTGGCTTCTGACAGTCTATTCTTAAGCAGTCACAACAATCCTTCTAAATTGTTAGTTATGTCATTTATATGCTAGAAGTCTTCTGGTTTGTTATCTGTTCCTCCTCACAATAATGTAAGCTCTATTATAATATAAACATAAGCTCTTTTAGAATAGCAAATTTTGTATACTTGGATACTCCTATATCCCCAGCACTTGGAAGAATAGCCGACATGTAGAACCAATGGAACAAGGAGAGAAGTAGTATTATAAATCCAGTGAAATATGGAACTGTGGAAGAGGGGCCAACCAGTGGGAATTTTAGTCAGGGATGGATACACCGTCTATTAGAGGTGCAGCTGTGAGAAGAGAATGAGAAGAAAGAAACATCCTGAATTCTGTCTTCTATACCCATTTGCCTATTACCTTCCATTAACTAAATCCACTGGAAGGCAGACAAGAAGGGGTCCCAATTGCTGCTGTCTTCAGAGTTAGCCTTCTTGGGCACAGAGCAGGACTGAGAAGTATAGAAACTAGACCTGGAGGGGGTGGAGACAGGGACGCACAGGAGATAATCACCATAGGACATAATTATGTCTCTGATTTCTTCACTATCAGACTACACCTAAGTCACTGTACTTAATTCTGGGCACCACCACCAATAGAGTCATTAACAGACAAATAAACATGAGCTATTTAAATGCAAGTTATTGTAAATATAGGAACTGGTAGTATTAAGCATGAGAATACATGATTTAAGAGAATATACAGAACTGACTACTTAAGTTGCAAGACCTACTGCAAAATGAAGATGTGGGACCACTGTTCAAAAATTATTGACTATCAGCAGAGAGATATTAAGTGACAGTAGAGGACTAAACCAATGATGTTGCCATTCCAAGTCACACTTCCAGGTTGTATGCCCATGTAGGGATCCCTGGGAATGTCAGCCTCCATCAAGCATTCAAAGGACTGGCATGTGGATGATGGGGTCAATGGGTAAAGCTTAGTCTCTGTTTTAAGACAATAAAACCTATATCCAAGGATGGGCATTTTATTAAATGTTCTTTGCTTAAAAACAACAAAAAAAGTTGACCTGTTTGATAACAGAATATCTTTCCTAAAGCTGGATTTGTCTGTGCCGAATTTAGCTATAATCTTTCAGAGATGCTATGGAGAGGATTTCATGTTAAGCAAGTTTCTGGACAAAATGAACAATATAAGTGTTTCCACCTCTAAAGAGTGTAAATATAACATATACTTTGACAAAAATGTCATCAGGAGCTAATATATTATTCTTAATTATGGGAAGATTAACCAGATTTTATGTATATAAAAGAGACCTAAAAGACCTCAATATAAAGTGGCCTTTTGAGTCTTTTTCTTATGTAGCTGTGATGCCCAAATTTTTGATATTTATTTTCATATTATTATTTTAATGTTTTAATTTATTATATTCATATAATACTATGGCAAAAATGTGACAATGTACAGAAACATAGGACAAATACTTAGAAGGCAAATGCCAGTCTTTGTAGAGTTAATTTAATGATCTAAGAGCAAAATCTCAGCATGTCAATAAAGCATCATCATTTTATTTATACCAAAAAAAATTATAGTTTAATATTTGTTGAGGCAAAAAGAAAAAATTATTGAAGAATAGAGTTGTGACTTGTATTTCACAATGTCAACTTTTGGGCACTCTACTGCTCTTCATTTTGGTAATTTTAAGAAGTTATGTAGACACGTTCTTCTGAACCTTACCAATACTTAACAATATTTCATCCCCAGCTAGTAGATGCTGTCATTTTAGCTGTCTTATATTAAGAAAATAAATTAAGTTTATAGTTAGATAAAAAAGAATGTATCATTACTAAATAACTTATATATATATGTTTCCTACTATTATATTCAATTAGAGAGCTTTTTCTTCTCCACAAACAAAATTTTTCAGATACCCCAAAAGCATGAGACAAAGATAAAACCACTGTGTTTGAAGTGAGGATAAGGAGCCCAGAGCCCCATCAATTTTCCAACCCCTCACATCTAATTTTAACCTCTGAGATGACACTGTATGTAAACCAACAATCTAGTTCAGCCTCCTTAATTTACAAATAAGAAAACACAACCCAGATAGTTTTGGTGGCTCATTCAACATTGCACAGCTTATTAGAAATAGAGCCAGGATAAAAACCAAAGCTCTGAACCTCAATACTTTTTTAAAGTACAGTATCCTACCTGGGCTAACTAAAGTCATATTCATATATGAATAAACTACTCACTCTGCCAATCATATGTATAGAAAAGTTTGGAGAATTCCAACAATGAAAGAGAAAGCTTTACCTTTGAGTCCCCAAAATCTCCATTCTTTCTAATTTGTTTTAATTTCACTCAGCTTATATCATTATTACATTGTTTTTCAGTAGAAAATGAGCAGGAAACACAAGATAGAAAAATAAATAGAAATAAAGATACAGACACCCACATAAGCTATGCAGTTATAGTGCTGTGTAGGCGAACTTGTTAAAAATAAATCTTTTTTCTTGACTCCTCACAGAGTCCAGCCAGTTATCTCTGAACCTGGAGCTGAGTTGTGCACATAATGAGGATCAGTCCATTTTTTTTATTGTTATTAGTCTCTATATGATGGATTTTAATCCTTTCAACTTTTTGAAAGCAGGTGAGTCATGTGGAAATATCGAGAAGTGGCTAGGAAAAAAG
The DNA here is from genome assembly GCF_014176215.1 of Rousettus aegyptiacus. Lineage (NCBI taxonomy): Eukaryota > Metazoa > Chordata > Mammalia > Chiroptera > Pteropodidae > Rousettus > Rousettus aegyptiacus. Next base: position 64,866,655 of record NW_023416308.1, read on the forward strand.
TATGTTCCTATTTATAAAGAATCAATTTTCTTCCAAATATGACATGAGGTGTTTACTCTTTATTTTAGGGTATATGTTCATTCAAGTACAAGATTTAATCCTTAAGGGTCAGGAGGACTTTGAATTTTTCTTTCATTCCCCATAACCTGGATACCCAAAAGGACAGAGACCAGGAATTCCAAAATGTTTCTAGATTTCAGATTACATGGAATTTTAGGACTTTTATTTGAAACTGAAATAAAACATGTGGTCATGTATTTATGTGCATAGATATTTCAGTTACTAGGTTCTTGCTTGAAATAGGTCTTTAACACCTCTGCTGATTTGTCATAGTTTTACTTATAGCTGCTACTGATTCAAATGGCATAGGTGGTAATGTTTGTTGGACTGTTTGAAAATTTTAGACATATGTATGAAGAATTGTTTCAAGTTTTTGTTTAGTTTATCTGCTCCTCACAATCTCAGTTAAAGGAAAAGCCAATCTCAACTACACCCACCAAAATGTAAAATAGCACAGCTGCCATGCAGGACAGTTTGGCAGGACCTCAAAAAAGTTAAATGTAGAGGTACCATATGACCCCAAAATTCTACTTCTAGGTATATACCCAAATTATTAAAACTAGGACTCAAAAAGATACTTGTATACCACTGTTTGTAAAAGCATTATTTTACAATAGCTAAATGGTGTGAATAATTCGTGTCCATCTGCAAATGAATGGATAAACAAAGTGGTGTATGCATACGATGAACCTCATAAAAAATGAAGTTCTAATACACACTATGGCATGGATGAATCCTGAAAAAATGATATTAAGAGAAATAAGCTAGACACAAAATGTCAAGTGTTGTATGACTCTAATTATGTGAAGTATCTAGCATAGGTGTTTCAATAGAGACAGAAAGTAGATTATAAATTTCCAGGGACTGGGGAAAGGAGGAATGGGAAGTTATTGCTCAATGCATAGAGTTTCTATTTGGAGTAGAAGGTATTGGAGATAGTGATGATGATTGTACAATATTGTGAATATAATTAATGTCATTCAAGTTTTCACTTAAAAATGGTTAAAATGGTACATTTTGTTATAACTTGCCACAATTAAAGAAAAGAAGAATGAAGTTCACAGGCCATCTCTAGAGGAAAAGAAAGATAAAGAGCAGGGAAATTTTTATTTGACCTCTAAATAAATATTATTGAGTAGCTGGGGCTGCCCACTCCAGGGCCCTAGGTACCTGATCTCAGATAAGAATGTATTTATTATGATTTGCTTCTTATATATGTGAGACACTGCTGAGGGAACTGTGGATACAGAAGAGAATGAGATAGACACACCTTCTGCCTTCTTGGAGCTTATGCACCAGTGAGAAACATAAATAGACAAACAAAAAGAGAAAATGTAAGTTGTAATATCTGCTATGAAGGAAAGAGGCAAGGAACTGAACTAGAACCTGTGTGTGTACATATGCATGCTGGTAGGGGTGGGGATGGGCGGGGGCCTTTCTAAAGGAACATACGATTCAGAGTGAAGGAAAAAGTGTATACAAAGTCAGAGGAAATAAGGATGGCAGGTCAATCTAGCCATTTGGCCACATGGTAATGGCAGGTGAGAAAGAAAGAAAAACATGAACCAGGCTTGGGACCCTTCACCTCACACACCAGCAACACACTGAGGGAGAAAGTAGATGAGCAAGAACAAGATGCCAGCTTCGCTCATATGTTATGTGTAAGTGTAGGATGACTTCTAAATTGCTGTTAAATAGTATTTGGCTGGAGGAACCCCAAACTGCTAGAACCATGTCTTCTAAATTATCTATTTTCATTGTGGGTTCCAAGGCAATTATATGCTCAACAAACAATGACAAATGAGAAATCAAAGTTCCACTTTAATTTTTGTTGGTCTAGTGCCTATAACTGTCGATGAAAGTTTTTGGAAAAGCTGGATTGGAGTATGTGAATTGGATTTAATGTTCCCAAGAATAGCTTCCTACTTCAAAGTCCAAATCTTACCAATAGCTGGCTGCCAAGTTCAAAGCAATAAGGGTTCCTAAGTACCAAAGAAAGGAAACCAAGGAAACAAGATTGATGGGCTTCCTTGGGGAGTGGAGAGAAGAGGTAGCCACAAGTATTTGGGTGATCTCAGTTGTTTTTATGCAACCTGTTCAGTAGGCATCCTGAATTTTAACCAATCAGTTTAAAATCTACGTTTTGGTAGCATGTTAGGTTAATCTGAGAATTTTCACAGGCAAATAATAAGGGAATAATCATGCATACTAATCATGTTGAGAAAGAAAATGACCAAAGGTTTGGGGATCATGCTCCAATATACTCAGAAAATTAAATATAGTAATAAAAGAAGGTATAATATGATAAGAAGCTGAAAGTGGAATTTAAGGCCATATTGTATTTTAATATAGGCCAAAAAGTTAGCCATTTATCTTTATGTTTTGTGCAATCATTTCTAAGTTCACAAGAAAACAGTTACCTGTTCTGGGCTGGGGGCTCTGTGTGAAAGGTGGATTGCAGAAGAAAGACTGTAACAGGAATGGTAGATAGGTTGCAATCACTACTGACCAGACTCGAGAGGATCATTTTTATTCATGTTACTAGAAAAGAGCTTAATAATTTGTTTTCTCTTTTATCATGTTAGAAAGCTATTATTTTCCAAAAACCTATCATGCAATCCTAGGCTAATTAGGAGCAATACCCCCTATTGTGACTATCAGATGACAGGGAGCAGCGGGCTTGCTCTGCTTTGAATAACACTGCAAGGCAGGCAGTGTTCACATGGTACTCTATTCACAATTATTTTTATTACACGTGTCATGCGCTCAAATACTGAAATTATAGTATTTGTTGAAAAATTATACGATATGAAAATGGATAAATAAGAAACATTGCCCTAAGTTTTATCTCATTTTTATAACCACAGTTAGTGTTTTAGTATATATTCTCTCTATATTTTCTGTGGCATTGTTTTATAATGCACTTTCATCAGTATTGTTTTATTTTACTTTTAGCCCCTTCAGGTAATGTTGTTCTCAGTTATGGTAGGATCATGTGCAAATGGTAGGAATCACATACAACAGAGAGAGCACCTGGATTGTTTTCAAAGCTAGTACTTATGAGCATCGCCACTGACAAATTTTCTGCTATGAGGTTCTTAACCATGTATATGTGCTTTTAAAATTTTATTTAGATCTTTAATAATTTAAGAGAAACATTTCTTAATTAAAACTCTTCAGATTAAAACACTGACACATAGAGAAGTTAGGTGAATTGCCCAGATTACACAGGTAGTAAATGCCAGACCTGGGATTTAATCCACATCTGCTTGATTCCGAAGCTCTAGGCTTTTACAATTAAGTTATTTTGCCCTTCTCCCTTGTAAATGGTAAAACCTTATACAAACGCTCCATGTAATTATAATTTCAAGTGTACGGTTGAGTAAAAGCAGCTGCAGAGAGGCTGTAACATTTTAAAGTCATATAAATCGTTAGCGATAAGATATAGCACTAGAAGTAAGGCTTCAAGTTGTGGCATGGCATTCTGCCTTCCACTGTCTACTCTGTCATGATGAAACAGCGTCGTCTTCTATTTCCACTATTCTATCTTTCCTAGTCTTCTCTCTGTCTCCGGTCCTTTTTTATGTCCATAGATGGCACTAGTACCAGGTCTGGACAGAGCCAGAGCAGAAGCACAGACAGCTAGAGCAGGTTCCCAATGGGTTTTTGTGGGAGGCTGGAATGTGACCAGCTGTGACTTCCCAGCTGTTAGCAGTCTGTTTTCCTAATGCTAAGATGATTACTACCTACTAACACTAATGGGGTCAGCACTATATGTCTGCAAACCTCTAGGTGATTTATGTGTAGTTAATTAATTCTCATAAGCATCCCCATTATACAGATGAGGACACTGTGGCACAGAGAAGCCAAATAATCTATGCAAAGTCTCACAGCTGGAAATATAGAAAAGCTAAAAGCTGAACTCTGGCATCTGCTTCCAAGCTAGCATTCTTTACCCTTTAGCTGAACTGCCTCACATCCTCAAAGTAATTCTTGAAATTCAAAGACAACCAAACAGAATAAAGGTCGGTATTAGTAGTTACAGGTTCTCAGAATAGTAATGAGCACTGGAATTAATTACTATTTCTTTTTTGAAATGATAGCAACAGATTATCTCCTACCTTATCCTGATCTGGTATGGGTTCCTTACCACTTTCAAATGTAGTAGTGTGTTTTAATCTATCTAACTGCTTGTTTCATGCTAAGCCACTCAGTTTTTAGCAGAAGAAGATGATGTTTAGGATTAAGTGATTTTCACAAGGTCATATAGCTAATACATAACAAAACTCAAAATTTATGCCACATTTCCTAACTCCAAGTTAGGTGTCATATTCATTATACCATAATTGTGGTTATTTTTTTTAGCACCGGTAATGACCAGTATTTTGGTTTTTATTTATTTTTTAAAAAATTACCAATATCTATTTTTTAAAGTAATGTAGGCTTGTCTCTGCCTAGAAAGTAAAATGAAAACAGACAAAAATAATGCAGAACTTTTCCAAAACTTATGGAGATGATATTGATTAATAAAATTATATAGATTTCAAGTGTACAATTCTATAATACGTCATCTGTATATTGCATTGTGTGTTTAGCACCCAAAGTCAAATCTCCTTCCGTCACCATATATTTGGCCTCTTTACCCTATTTATCTCCCTTCTCCTTCTTTTCCCACTGATAACCACAAAACTATTGTCTGTGTCTATGAGTTTTTGTTTGTCATCTTCATTTGTTGCATTCAGTTTTATATCTCACATATGAATGAAATAATATGGTTCTCAACTTTTTCTGCCTGACTTATTTTGCTTAGAATGATTATCTCAAGATCCATCCATGTTATCACAAATGGCAGTATGTCATTTTATGGCTGAGTAACATTCCGTTGTGTATATGTACTACATTTTCTTTATGCAATCAATCATCTATCGAATGACACTTCAGTTGTTTCCGTGTCTTCGCCACCATGAATAATGCTAAATGATGCATATATCTTTAAGGATAAAAGTTTTCAAATTTTGGGGGTAGATACTCAAAAGAGGAATTGCTGAGTCATATGGTAATTCTATTCTTAATTTTATGAGGACTCTCCACATTGTTTTCCGCAGTGGCTATACCAATTTACATTCCTATTAGCAGTGCATGAGGGTTCCTTTTGCCCTACAACCTCTCCAACTCTGGTTTTTACTTGTCCTGTTGATGATAGCCATTCTGACAGGTGTGAGGTGGTTCTCATTGTGGTTTTGATTTGTATTTCCTTAATAGATAGTGAAGTTGAACATCTTTTTATATGTCTTTTGGTCATTTGTGTGTCTTCTTGGGAGAAGCATCTGTTGAGTCCTCTGCCCATTTTTTAATTGGATTGTTTTTTTATTGTTGAGTTGTATGAGTTCTTTATATATTTTGGATATTAGGCCCTTATCAGTGGCGTTCTATGCAAATATCTTCCATTCAGTTGGTTGCCTCTTTGCTTTGTTGATGGTTTCTTTTGCTGTAGAGAAGCTGTTTAGTCTGATACAGTGCCATTAATTTATTTTTGCTTTTACTTCCCTTAGCTTTGAGGTCAAATTTATAAAATTATCTCTAAAACCAAGGTCCATGAGTTTAGTACCTATGTTTTCTTCTATGCAAATTATTGTTTCGGGTTTTTTATCCATTTCTACTTAATTTTGGCATATGCTGACAGCAGTCTAGTTTCATTCCTTTCATGTGGTTTTCTAATTTTCCCAGCATTATTTATTGAAGAGGCTCTCTTTTCTCCATTGTATGTTTTTGGTTCCTTTGTCAAAAATTATTTAATACAGGGCTTTTAAAAATCTTTTTCTCCCAGATAGCATTGCTCCTGTAATGCTTCTTATCCCTCACTAAGATATCTAGTGAGATAATCTCTTAAAAAAACTCTTGGGTTTCTGTATAAATATTCTTAAAATTTTAAGATAGCTAATAAAGTAATAAAATATGTCTCACCTCCTAGAAAAATCACTTCAGAGACACTCTTGTTTCAGCTGCCTATGTCTGAAATCTCTCCTTTCCAATCTAATTTTTTCAAGTATGTAATATATAGAACGTATATATAAAATGTGAGAGTGGAATAGAGTGCTCACTGCTGCTTTCTCATATCTCAGAAGTGTTTCTAGCATAAAGTAAACCTCAAATTTCTGACTGAATGCATTCATTTCTTTATTCTTCATTCAACATTTGAGCACCTAATAATAATATTTGTTGAATTCTCGGTGTGTGCCAGAAAATGTGCCAAGCAATTTATGTGGAGTGTTTCAATTTAATCCTCACAAAAACCTTTGAGGTGAGTTGTCTTATTATTTGCTCTTCACATATGAATAAGCGAGGCTGAGAGAAATAAAGAAATTTTTAAGAAATTAAGAAATTAAGTGACTGAGGGAAGATTTAACCTTAGATATCCTAACTATAGACCCAAGTTCATATGCATTGAGTTGTACCAGAGTTATACCAAGTGCAAGAGACAAATTGGTCAATAACAACTCTGCTTTTAGGCTGCTTATAGCTTTATAAGAGAAAGAGAAAAGCAACATGTAATATAATAGCATGAGGGCTATTTCAGAGTTAAGATAGGAGATACTTTGAAACCTTCTCAGAGGATCATCTATATCATAAAGGATAAGGAGAATTTAGCTATGTAAAGAAATGAGCAAAAGGGTGGAACCACCTCCAGAAGTGGAGATAACCTGTGTAATGCCAGAGTTGTAGAAAATCATGGCTGTATGTATCCCAGAGTTATGGAAAAGCAAGATTCATTTGTAGAATTAATTTTGGCTGTTAGCATAGAAGGAGGGAGAACAAAATGGAAGCATTTGGCTTTTTTAGCCATAGGTTTGAGATGTGTTCAAAAGAGGAGGCTTCAAAAATGTTAAGCAATTAAAAATAAACACTCCAGAAATGATGAAAAGAATATATCATAGGCTATGGGAAGATCTCTGTTGAGAGCAATCAAGCAAATGATGCCTTTTCAAAGATCAAGGAAAAGATGGACCTCCCTCCTAATTAGTAACCTGGGAAATATTGCTAAAAGTCAATGTGAAGACCTGATGGTAAAATACCTTACCATTTTAGGGCTTATTCACAAGGGTGCATAAACGGGAAAGGGTGTAGCCTAGATCATTGGTTCCCCCTGGTTTTGTGGCTTTGCCAACATAGCAATTAAAGGAACATTCTGAGATGTCTCAGATCAAAGAGCACTAAGGCTTGGAACTACCTCGGGCGATATTTAAGAGATTAGAGTCAGGAAGAACAAGGTTTGAATTCTGTCTCTTCTTAAATTTGGGATTTTATGTAGCTTACAAATCATCTCAAATTTCTTAAATATAAAAAGGAAAAAAGATATCTACTTTAGAAGTTTGTTGTGAAAACTGAGTTGATAAACATATGTGAAAGGAACTAACAACATTGAAGTCAAACAATAAACAATTGCTGTTATTTTGTTATTACCCAGCCAAAATGACTTATTTGATTAGTAAGGAAACAGATAAGGGAAGATGACTTTAGCAAGCTCACATATGGAGCTCATTAATTACTGGTCCATACCCTACCATCACAGCTCTCTATCTCATTATCACTACCAAATGGCCTCAGGTGCCATTGATGATTTTATATCTGATCTAAAGCTTCTATCTGATTTTCAGCATCTGTTTACCATCCTCACAAAATCATGGACCTGCTTCACTTTCAAGTGAAGTCTTCAGGGATCACTTCAAATAGGGGTTCCAGGTGTGGTTGGCAATACTAGAATGACTCTAAAGTAACAGACCCGATGTTTCCTAAAGTGGCTCTGGCAGCATCATCTTCCCAGAAAGCCATTTTGAACCAGACTGGGTTAAATATCCCTTCCAGCTACTGCAGGACAGGTGCTTCCCTCCACCTCACTATTAGTTGCATTACCTACTGGAATTACCTAGTTAGTGCCCCTCTCTAGAATGTAAGGGCAGATGCAATGCCCTATTTATTTCTGAATCTCCTGCTTAGAGCATGATGTCTAATACATAGATATTCTATAGCATTTAAGGTAATCTAATAAAGAAAGTCATTACTGTGTTTTAATACCATCAGTATTAAGAGAATGACAATGCAGATTTAGATTTTCAAAATGGTAATTTGACCAGCATTCTTTTGGATGTATAGAATTTTCTAGGCTAGTTAAAATTCACATAGATTGTTTAATATTACATCTGGCATAATAATCATTCACTCTATACATTTGTATCTAAACACTGGTATGGTGCAGTTAGTTCACATCAACTCACAAGAGCCAGTTGTATGCATCTCTTCTCAACTCCGTGTTCAGCGACTTCATGTTGGTAGTTTAAAATTGGCAATGGTGGGGGTGGTTATTGCCATGGAAATCAACAACTGCTGCATATAAAGGTGTTTTATTTTCCATAGAGCAAGTAATTGTACATTTACAAGCATATCATTGTATATAAGACTGTTAATCCACTAAAATCTGTGCAGTCTGCATTTATGATTGTATGCATCTAAGGTAGAAGCTGCTTTTAATTTTCTGGCTCCATTTCATTCTTTACACCACCTAGAAGTCCATAAATAATTCCTAGCAGAGTTGTTTCCATACATAGCAGGCAATCCAAAAATAAACAATTAATATGGGCAAATATTCTCTATATCTAACTCGATTTTTTCTAATATATCTTTTAAAGTCTTCCCATGTTATAAATAGTTGGGAGGACCAGTTTTGTTTGTGGATCAAACTCAAAGTTTAATGAATTGGACAAAAAAATCTTTACAGAACTAGAAAACGATATTGCTACAATTTCGGATAAATTTAATTAGCTTACTAAACTGAGAAATTTAAAGTTAAGGTGCTTCTTCAGACTTTCCTGGAAAATGTAAGGCTGAGATTGTTTTAGACGACTTAACATAAAAAAGAGTGGATTTCCCCTCTCCCAATTTTGATTTATATTCAGGATAATAAATGATTATTTCAGGCTATTCCAGTATTGTATCCCTAAATGAAGCCTAGATTTCAAACTTCAGGTTATTATTATCAAGAAATTTTGGATTATAAATCAGTCCATTTCCTCTGTCATTACTTGAAGGTGGAAATATTCAAAAATATGGGTGTGTTTTAAAATTCTATTAGAATGCTGTTCTCAGTTATTTCATAAATAATCACTGAAGTTACTAGATTTTTCTTCCAAATGTAGTAAATGGGAAAGAAATAATTTTTATTGCAAAACATAAATCAGTTCCATATCTCCGCATTCTTAGAGAGTGAAATAACATTTAAAACTGTAATTGATTATAACCAGCATCTTTACTTATGAGCTTTCTCTCCACACCCCATTCTCGGTAGAATGTTGATGTTTTGAAGTTGAAATAACCTAGGAGAACAATAAATTATTTTGGCATATATTCTAGAAAGAAACACTTAGGAAACTACAGCAGATACTATTAGAATTTTTAAAATCTAAGTTTATAGAGTAGTGAAAAGATCTAAAGATCATAATCAGATAACTGGAAAAGTATTAAGAGACAAAATCAATAATATAGACAAATAACAAAGCAAAACATTTATATTTATTAGATTACTTCTGTTCCTACCTAAACTATGATCCACTAAGAAAAATTGAAATTTAAAGGAAATAGTATTAGTAAAGTCTATACCAAGCATTTTTCATCTACCTATCCATTTGTTCATATTTAATCAATAAGTTTTTAATGAGTAAACTAACTTATGTTTTGGTCCTCTAAAAATTACTGCAATAGTCACTGATCTCAAAAAGTAGCACATCAGACAAATGGATATGCAGTTTGAATATCCTGTAATAAATGGAAGGAAAATTGCATCATGTTTTATGTGGATGCTAAGAAGATATAAAAATCTAGGAGAAATGTAAATGAAAGGGAAAATTACATATATATATATATATATTTGAGCACCTGTGACACACCAGCTGCTATGCTAGTTGTTTTCTACACTTTATTTCTTTTATTCTTCTCAGTAATACTGCAGACAGTATCACTTGCATTTTACAGATGAAAAACTGAAGCTTAGGGACATTAAGTTGGTGATTGGTCTGAATTATGTTCCCTTTCAAAATATGTCGAAGTCCTAACTCCAAGTACCTCGGAATGTGACCTTATTTAGAAATGGGGTCTTTTCAAAGGTAATCAAGGTAAAAGTATACTGTTAAGGTGGATCCCAATTCAGTATGACTGATATTCTTGTAAAAGGAAAACTTGGACACAGAGATAGACATGCACAGAGAGAAGATGATGGGAAGATGCACATGGAGAATACCATACAAAGATGGAGGATTAGCATATTTGTAAGACAAGAAATGCTAAAGATTGCTGTTAAACCACCAGAAGCTAGAAATAAACAAGGATGGATTTCCATACAGGTTTCAGAGGATCATGGCCCTGCCATTTTGGACTTCTAGCCTCCAAAATTGTGAGACAATAACTCTGTTGTACTAAGCCACCCAGTTTGTGGTACTTTGTCATGGCAGCCTAGAAAACTTATAAAAGTTGGTCAAAACATAAGGCTAGTAAGTAGTGACTCACAACCTTCCTTTTCTGGTTTCAAAACCCACATGTTTCCTCCTACACAAAGGAAGTGAATTTTACCCAAATCTTTAAGAATGAGTTTAAGGTGGAAAAGTAAGGAAAGTATGTTTCTTTATTAGAAAACTCTGAGTTCAGGCTAATTCTAAAGGCCCTGAAGAATGACTCAACTATTAAATCAGTTGTCTTACGGACTCTCGAGGATCCCAGTTTAATTTGAACAAATCATTAACATGGCTATTAGTCCCCAGAGTTGCTTTTGTTTGTAAATTCATGAAGATAGAAACTCAGCTGATTGGTACATAGAGTGGTAAAACTTAAAAGCTTAATATCTCTGACTGTTCCAAGCGAATAGCTAACTGAGACTCAGCACTCAAGTACTTATTGTCTAAATGTCATAATTTTGACAACTGCATTCTGTCTGACAACTGTTTTGGAAATAAATGTATCTAGTTTCCTGTCCATGTCTTACCTTGCAGTCTCAAATATTTTCAGGTTATAGTAAAATTTTTATTTTTCTATTCAGATTCCAACATAGTAAAATGTAAACCCCATGTTGAATGTGTGGCAAGTACTCTAGCACATTTTTGTCAGTGTAAATGTGTTCAATATCCCAAAATAAGTATAAAATTTACCATCCAGAGGAAGGGAAGAAGAATTTCTTCCTCTGTATTTCTACTGAAATTGGGTAAAGCTCAATACTTCTACTCAGTTTAATATACTATTTTTTCCTTTTCTTTCTACCATCTCTTTTGTTTTCTGCAACCAGGAAAGGTTTTCCACTTTTAAGGACCATGTGACTAGATGGGGACCACCTGAATAATTCAGGATAAATGACCCATCGCAAAGTCCTTAACCTTAATCACATGAGGAAAGTCCCTTTTGCCAAGTAAGGTAACATATTTATTGGATCTGAGGATTTAGGGTAGGGCATGGACATATTTGAGGGCCATTATTCTGCTTTTCACAGGCAGAAATCAAGTTCAAATGTCAACTCTAATATAAAGGTGAAAAAAACATTTATAGTTTCTTATGATCTGAGCTTTGAAACCTCAAGCGGCAAACAAATACTGAGTTGAAATAATATTTATTTGATAGGTATATAAATATAGACACTAATGTAAATTCCGGAGTAAAATTTTTATACCTTACTAAAATTAAGTTACTATAAATTCGAAGCAGATTTTGAAGAGTTGAGATGTATATTATAAACCCTACAGGAACCACTGAAAAATAACTAAAAAAAATAGCTAAAAGACTGAGATGATTTATTCTTTGTAGATGCTAATGGTGTTGGATTGGGAAAATTTATATCACTAAATTGTATAGCAACAGTCTCTGTGACACACTTTCATCGTCTATAAAGTGACATTAATCTTGAAATTTACTCCTTAGTGAGTTCGTAGTGGTGATGAACATGAATAAGTTTTGGAACCAAACAAACTGGAATTTGAAATCCCAGCATGCAGCTTTATAACCTTTAGTATATCATTTAACCTCAGTAAGTCTGTTTCTTTCATTGTAAAGAGGGGATAATAACCACACCCATAATAACCATACCCATCTCTCAGTTATACCATGAGGACTAAATAAAATAATACATTAAAGTATTTTGCACAGCTAACGATAAATGTTGACTATTATAATTGGGTTGCAAAAATATTTTTGAGCTGTAAAGAGTATAAAGTATTTATAATTATTATTTTTCCACAGTCGCTCTGCCTGCTATGCAAGGCAAAAATGGACAGAGACAAATCTGAGGAACCAATGTATATTTATTACTTGGTGTCTTGATAGCTATGCTAATCTTTAATTAATAATGTCAATATTCTGAACTATTAAAATTATCTTTGCTGTGAAAATATTTGTTGCTCACTGGCAAGTACTACACAATAATATATCTCACATCTATAATAGAAACCATGTGTAGGAGGTCTGCGTGATCAAACGTAATTCAACAAATATTTATTTCGTCTATGTGTCAAGCACTATGCTTGTTTCTGGGGAGATAATGGTAAAAATGGTATGTTACCAACCATAATCTTGTGATGTCAGCAGCACTAAAAATTGAGGAACATTAGGGTAACATTTGATTTTAAGGAAGAATTGCAATTTTCCAGGCAAAAAAATAAATGGGCAAAAACATTCCAAAATGTGTTATTGGTTACCTATTGGACAGTAGCTACAATATCCTGGGCATATTATACTTAATGTATCACTTATATAACAACTACTCCAACATAGATGAAGAAATTAGAATCTAGAGAGTTTAAGGAATTTGATCATGTAACTACAACTTGTAGCTAGTGAGCCAAAATTCAAATCTAGGCTTGCCTGTCTCTAACATTTGTGCATCTAACAACGGGCATACCAAAAGTAATAAGATAATTCTCAAAGAAGAATTTTAAACTTCATGAGTTTTATGAAAGGGAAAGACATCATATCAAAGAGATCTGAGCTCCAGTACACCATGCTCTAATCAAGTGAGATGACTAACCAACCAGTATTACTGAAAACTAGGATGCAACATCAGTTCAATTATGATGGCTAAAGCTAAACAATCCTTTCTTAATGATGACCGTCTTGTCTGGCAGAAAACAACCTTATCAAAATTACAAAATTGAGGGACTACAAAATGAACATCAAATTTCTCTGAAATAGTAGACAGGCTATAAAATATGTAGTTAAATGAATTAAACTTATCGATATTAAAATTTTGAAAGACACATAACGTTCAGTCTTTTTGCCTAGAACTTCTAGCTGGAAGTCAGTACTTATATAGAAAAGTTCATGATTTTTCCTCCCGGGCCCATGGCAGACATGATTAATTGAAAATAAAATGTCTCCTTTAACCTGTAAAAAACCTAATAATTCTTTTTAATATCATATTTATGGCAACTAGTACTAATCAGGTCAGAAATTGTGAAATAATTTATAAATATAAAATAATTTATTAACTTATCATGAAATAAATTCTGCCTGCAATACTATTGCCAGATGAACATCAGTGATGCTTTATGGCAGTGGTTTTCAATGGGGAATCATTTTGCTCCTCTGGGGACATATGGCGATTGGAGACATTTTCGATTGTCATAGCTGGAAGGGGTGCTACTGACACCTAGTGGATTGCAGTTAAGGATGATGTTAACCTAAAAAGCACAGGAGAGACCCCCATTAAAACAACAAAAAAAATTATCTGGCCCCAGATGTCAACAGTGTCAAGGTTGAGAGGCTATGCTTCATGGAGTTCATTAAAAAAAAAAAAAAAATCATGTGAGCCTATTGAGTTAGTTTGTTGAAATATAGAAGTTTTGTTTGTAAAGGGCTCTGATAAGAATGTAGTGGTGACTAGAATATATAAAAATGTCAACACAGATGAGGGTTGAATTTCATGGCATTGTCCTACTAATTGAGAGCAAGACTTTCTGAAGTTATCTGACTGTTTTTATAAAAGCAGAGACTTACAGTTTCTGCCAACAGCAGATTAAAAGATGGCTTCCATATCGGATGTTGCGTAGTCAGTCCATTGATCTTTCCTTCACTCTATTGCCCACAAAGAAGTTTCCCGAATAAGTGGCTGCTTTTCGTTTTCTTCACGTGAATAAGCTGACAAGTAATAAAGGGCTTTTTGTGCTCACTTTACAAACTAATGATTTTTTGAGCATCCTCAGATAGTAAATTAAGATTTACATGTATCATAAACAAGGTGCATACTCTAATCCATAAAGTAATTACATATACTTTTCTGAATTATTCTCAGTCCACAAAAGTTTTCTACCACCGGTTCAAATGTACACTTTAATTTCTAAGCAAGTAAAAGAAAAACATATAGCTTAGCTTACCAGAAAAAATTAAGTTGGTCAATAAGTAATTTGACAAACAATCCTTTTGTGGAGTTCTACTGGGTGCTGGAAGCTCACATTTAAAAAAAAACATACCATCCTCAAGGGTATTAATAAGATAAAATTTTGGTAGATGTCCATTTCTTCACATATGGATGCCCAATTGTTCCAGCATCATTTGTTAAAAATGCTATCCTTTCTCCTTTAAATTGCTTTTGCAACTAAGTCATCATCAATTTACTGTATGTCTTTGGATCTATGTCTAGACTGTTTTCTATTCTATTGATCTGTGTGTCGATACATTCGCCAATACTATTTAACCAGTGGTACTTTATGGTAAACCTTGATATCAGGCAGTATGAGTACTCTATGTTTGTTCTTTTTTGAAAATTATTTTGACTATTCCAGATCCTTTGCCTTTCCATATAAATTTTAAAATTAACTTATCACTATCTGCAAAAAAACCTTCTTTTGGAATTTTGATGGCAATTGTGTTAAATCTATGGATAAAGTTGAGGAAGAATGATATCCTAACAATATTGAGTTTTTCAATTCATGAACATACATATAGTCTCCATTTGTTTAGAACTTACTGATTTCTTTCATTCATGTTTTGCAGTTTTCAGTATACAGATCCTATACTATTTTGTTTGGATGTGCTTTATATCTAAGTATTTAACTTATGTGGGGTGCTACTGTAAATACCACTGTTGTTTAAACTTTGAATTCTAGTTATTGCTACTACTTAGAAATATAATTGATTTTATATAATTAATGATCCTGTATTCTGTGATTTTGATAAACTCACTTATTAATGTAGAAGCTTCTTTTGTAGACTCTTTAGAATATTTTATCTAGAAAATTATGTGAAACAGTGTGAAAGATGGTCTTATTTTTAATTTTCAATATGAATTTACCTTATTTCTTTTTCCTATCTTATTGTACTAGTTAGGACTTTCCAGTATAATGTTGAATCATAATGGTAAGAGAGGACAAACTTTCTTTGTTCCTGAGCCAGAGGGAACATGACATGTCATGAAACATGACATTATCTGTACATTTTTGGTAAATATCCTTTATCATGCTAATGAAGGTCAATTCTATTCCTAGTTTGCTAAGAGTTTTTATTATGTTAAATCTTGTGTAAAGCTTTCCCTGCAAATATTGAGAGAATCATAACATCTTTCTTCTTCTGTTAATATGGTGAATTATTGTTTGATTTTTGAATGTTGTGCTAGCCTTGCATTCCTAGAGTAACCCCAACTTTATTGTGAAGTATTATTTCTTAAATATTGCTGGAATTAATTTAACATTTTCTTGAGGATTTTTCTTATCTATGTTCATTAGGGACAGGGACAGGTCTTTTTCTTGTAATATATTTTTCATATTTTGGTATTAGGACAACTCTGGTTTATAGAATGAATTGGGAATTGCTTTCTTTTTTATCTATTAAATTTATTGGGGTAACATTGGTTAATAAAATCATATAGGTTTCAAGTGTACAATTTAATCATACGTCATATGTATATTGCATTGTGTCCACTACCCAAAGTCAAATTATGTTCTATCACCATGTATTTGACCTCCTTTACCCTATCTACCTCCCGCTCATGCTGGATTCCTCTGGTAACCACTAAACTGTTGTCCGTGTCCATGAGTCTCTGTTTGTCATGTTCGTTTGTTGCTTTCAGTTTTATATCCCACATATGAGTGAAATCATATGGTTCTCAAATTTTTCTGTGTGACTTATTTCTCTCAGCATGATAATCTTAAGATCTATCCGTGTTGTCGTAAATGGCAGTAATTTATGTTTTCTTATGGCTGAGTAATAGTCCATTGTATATATGTACCACATCTTCTCTATCCAATCACCTATCAAAGGGCACTTCAGTTGTTTCCATTCTTAGTCACCATAAATAATGCTTCTAGGAACATCAGGGTGCATATATCTTTACGAATATCCTATTTTCTGGAAAAGATTGTGTAGAAATGGTCTTATATTTTCATAAAATGCTTGAAAGAATTAAGTAGTGATTGACCTGAGCCTGTATCTTTCTTTGTTGGAAAAATGTTTAATATTAACTTAGTATTTTTTACTAGATATAGAACTATTTCAATAATCCTTTTATTTTTTGAGGGAATATTGGTAGGTGTGTCTTTGAAAGAATATTTCCATTTCATCTATGTTGTCAAATTTGTGGCCATAGAGCTATTAGTAATATTTCTTTACTATTAATATACTTTTAATGCCTGTAGGGTGTGTAGTAATGTCCTTGTTTCATTCCTCATATCTGTGATTTATGCTATCTCCCTTTGAATCTTGGTCAATATGACTACTGGTTCAGCTTTTGGTTTTATTACTTTCCTCAACTGTTTTTCTGTTTTAGATTTTATAAATGTCTGTCCTTCTATATATTATTTCCTTCCTTCTGCTTTTGTTGGACTTAATTTGCTTTTATTTCTAGTTCATTAATGTTTAATTTTAGATTATTGATTTAAGATCATTTTTCATCTCAAATTTAAACAGTTAAGTACTATCAATTTCTTTCTAAGCATTGCTATACTACATTCCACAAATTTTTGTATGTTCCATTTTATTTTTCTCTTAACCAAATTTATGCATGCTATGAATTCTATCTATAGACCACTTGAAGCCATGGACATTGATAAAAAAATAAAATAAAATAAAAAACTCTGTAAATGTGGAGTAGACCAAGAAGTGCACCTGAAAGACAATCTTCTCTGAGTGATCTCTGTAAAAATAAAGAATCAGAGAAATGGACTATCTTAGCCTTCTGTACATGCTTCTCAGTATTGAGGGCCTCCCAATGTAAATGCTCAGTAAATAGTTAATGTTTAATTTTTGGCCTGTTCATCCTTCAGTTTATTATCATTTAATGAAAATCTTTAGTGTTAAGTACTATAATAGCATTTCTTTTCCTATATAGATCTGATTAGCTTAAAATATTTTACACGGTCTATTTTTCTTTCATAAATATTCATAATATAATTAACATATTAAAAACTTGTGATCTAAAATATACCCCATTTAAAATGTAGAGGTAATAAAGAAGGAAAGATTACAGTTTCATCTTGATTTACCTTTTATAAGGCTCACTTCAATAAAGTGTAAATTTAAAATTATCCCCGATTTTCATCATTTGTCTGTATTATAATCTTGGGTGATTGAATTTATCTCATCATATTGTGTTTGCACAATGTTTCTCATATCTTGACATGCTTTTCTTCCTCGATCATTAATTTCCTTTCTCATTATTTGTTGCATATATGATACAACATCTCCTGGAACATGTAGCTCATATTAGTCTCATGAAGACTTCCAGGAATACCTTGACAGTGCCAAATAATGTCAATTTCTTCCTTTTTTGTCCTCATTTTTCTTCTAAATGAAAATGTAGGTTTTCCTAATAGCAAAATGATCATTGGTTTTATAAGTTTCTGTGTGAAATAATGGAAATTGCACTTGATAAATTGCAGAAGCCTAGTTTCTATTCCTAATATTTATTAGTTTTGTGATCTTTAGCAAGTTACTGAAGCCTTCTGAACTTTAATTTCTTTATCTGTATATTGGGTATAATCATCTCTAACTAATTTTCCCATGGTTATTATGACATTATAATATATTTAACTACCAATAGAATGTAGTTGCAGTCATTAGCTTAAAGCTTTAGCCATTGGTTTAATATCTGTAAATTCTTTTTTTAGTAAATAGCATTTTATATTACCCTGAAAAGTGAAAATATTGCACAGATGAAAGCTTCCCTAATACAGTAGCACCTTTCTTGATTAATCTTATTTAGATTAGTTTCCTCCTTCCTTTCACAGATTAGTTTCCTCCTTCCTTTCACGTCGATATACTGAATTTGCAGTCTATAAACACTCTTTTTACCATCTATTCCTCATCTTATATTTGCACTCTGAAGTCTCATTTACACTTCACTGCTCCATATAATGCCAAACACTTTTTTCTTCTTTAAGTACCTTTATGATTAACTCTTTCTTCTCTATCTCTACTGTGTGTGTCCTATCTCAGCTTTTGTTATCTCATAATTGGAGTCCTTCAGTAACTTTTTATGAGACCTCTCACCTCATTCTTTATTCTAATCATCTCAGAAAACCACTTCCAGAAAAATATTTTTTTAAACACTATTTTCATGCTGTAACTTTACTGCTTGAAACATAAAATGGTTTTATTCTCTGCTGTATTACATCTAAACTCTCTGCCTGGACTTAAAACCTCTCTCTCTCTCTGTATTTTAGTTCTTTTTCTGTAATCCAGAAAAATCTGATGACAACTACAAGCATTATTGATATCCAATATACCATTCCTCAACCCCAAAGAAGGTTCTATTTCATATCTGGAATTCTCTCTCCTCTACTAAAGTGCTTATTATTATTTCTACTCCTTCTTTATAGCTTAATTGAATTTCTAACATCTCTATGGAATAATTTCTTCCTCTAATACTTGTTTCTTGCTTCAATTAGAGTAGTAGTTGGGACACTATCATTGTAAGTGATATAAATTGAGATCAAGCTAGGTTATGCAAAAAAAAAAAAGGATTTATTTACATGATACTCATGAAAGCTAGGGATGTAGTAGGAAAAACTCAAAAATGCAACCAGAAACCCAATACTGAGAAAGACACTCTTTCTACCTCTTAATTCTCCTTTTCATGGGGTTATAATTCTCCCTAATCTCCCTTTTCTCACGAGTCTAGAACCATGCCACTTATTATTCTTGGCTCACATTTTTGCAGAGAAGAAATTTGGCAGAGAATAAAGAAATTCCTTATACTAGCTTGAATTTGAAAAATCTAAACAAAAGTTCTAATAAACAATTTAGGTGATAACTCACCCCTTTTAGGCCATTCACCAAGGGCAGGGGGCCGAAGAACTCTAAGTATAAAGTGGATTATATATTTGTCTTAAATAAAAAGAGAGGCAGAGGAGTCTATCGCCAGGAAAAGAGACATACACAGACATGGCACTGAGGCACTTCTTGCAAGCTAGATGGATGCCATGTTTCTAAACATAAATGAGTTATTATTAAACTTAGAGCATGACCATGGTCATTTCCTTTTTTTATAGCTGGTGTACAATTCTATGAGCACATGGCCCAACATAGTCCTGAATCCTAAGATTATTTTAAAACGGACTCAATTTTTCAATGCAAATTTAGGAATGAATAGAACTCTCATTTCAGAGTTTTCTTTAGGCCAGAAGTGCCCCTTGGAGGCCTGGGAAGAATCAAAGATATCTTGAGGGACAGGGAGAAAATAAGCCACATTGGCAGCCTCCATATGCTTCAGAGAATTACTTGCTATCCCTGTGTGTTAGGTAATCCCAAGTGGTTTACTTCACTCTAGTATCCCAAAGATATGATTAAAGGATTCAAGTGTGGAGAAAAGAGCAGACATTAGTGTAATAGAATTTAAAAAGCCAACACTTTGGTACCATCTTGAGACTTCATCAGCAGCAAAATGAGGACAAGAGAATTAGACCATGAGTGATTTTATTTAAACACCGGGTGAATCCAATCAAGATGCTGTAGCTATTAAGTTCCCTGATGACAGTTCTAATTTGCTTTGTGAGGTGCCTGCATGGGCAACAGAGGTAGAGATCATGTTTTTCAGAAACACTAAAATGTTGTTACTTTGCATTGACATTACGGAACATTCAGTGCACCACCGTATCTAACGAGCAACTTTAGTTTTAAATTTCTCGGAAGAATACTCGGCAATATTGGAATTAACATTTACCATGTATCTAACCGGAGATATAAATTGGGAGCTATGGGTGTTAGCTGAAGCATTGAGAATAGAAGCCACAACATGAGGAGAGTTCATATTAAGAGGAACTGGTCATAGACACTGATGACAAAAACCATAATGTAAAAGAATTTATAGAAAATGAACTTAAAAATTGTGTATGATTAATAATAGCAATATTTGTTAAGTGTTTTTTATCAGCCTGACTTTGTTCTAAACATATCTCACGCAAAATCACATTTAATCCTTTTGACTACTCTATGAGAATATGATAGATGGAGAAACAAAGGCTTAGAGGGATTAAGTAACCTGCCCAAACATGGAAATTAGTGACAGAGGCAGGATTTGAACCCAGGTTTGATTAATTTTGAGATTTAAATTTAGTCTAACTTTAGAGCCAGTTTCTTAAGGTCTGTTTTGTAACTGTTAGAAAGAAAAAGAACTATGGGAGAGCTAAGATAGGAACTGATGTCCGCTAGTATCTGTCTTATGCTGAAATTGAGCTGGTGGTTGTCCTACAATATCTACTATGATTTAAGAAACTGAAGCTCTGAGACATTTAAATAACTTGTTTAGGCTCATGTATCTAGGAAATTGCATATGCAAAAATCAAACTCAGTTTATATGTCACAAAGGCCAATGTCCTTTCCAATTATCATGATGCCTCTGACAAGAAAATTATATTAATTTTGTCTTGTGCAAAGATTTGAGTACCTTTTGTGACAGGAAGTTTGAGTCAGCTGCAGAGGGCTATATTAGTTTGCTAGGACAGCCATAACAAAGAACCACTGGGTGACTTAAACAACAGAAATTTATTTGCTCACAGTTCTGGAGCCTAGAAGTCCAGGATCAATGTATTAGCAAGGTTAGATACTTCTTGGGGCTTTCTTCCTTTGCTTATACGTAGCCATTTTCTCCCTGTATCCTCACCTGGTCTTCTCTTTGTGCATGTCTGTGTCTTAATATCCTCATCTATAAGAATGCCAGTCACACTAGATTTGGGACCATGCACATGACCTCATTTTTAAGTTAATTATCTTTTTAAAAGTCCTATTTTCAAATACAGTAATATTCCTAGGCATTGGGTGTTAGGATTTAAACATATGAATTTTGAGGACACAGAATTCAGCCCATAACAAGGTCAAATAGTGACAAAAACCAAACAGACCAGTGTAGGGTCACTACTTTCAAGTTATTGTCATTTGTCACCTGGACTAATGCATTAACCTAACTAAACGTCCCACTCTCTCTCTTATTTAATCTCGCATGAAGTAATAATTTGTCATTGTTTTTCTCTTAAAAGACCATATAGCACAATTCCAAAGACCATCATTCACTTTGTATTCCATGCGAATGCCAGCCCCCTTCACGTTATACTACAAAGTGACCCTGCCTACTATCATGTCTTTGTTTCCACTGTCACCGTCCTAACACAGTCTTCATTACTTCTAAGCTTTTGTAATTACAGTACTCTGTTGTTTTCTTTCTACACCACAGCCTTGCTCTCTTGCCTCATTATTGCTAGTTGGGATAGTGTCACTTGCCCTTTCAAACCTCTTCTATTGTGCCTCTTTATCTATCAAATTAGAGCCTCCCCATTGTGACCCTAGCCTATTTCTAGTTCTTCCTTTTTGTAGCCTCTGCTATGGGAAACCTGGACCTTCACCACACATTTACCCATCTCAACCTGCCTGTGCTCATTCTGTTGCTCCATCTGGAATGCTATTGACTGATTGCCAAAATCCACTTCTTCTGCAAGACCCAACTTAAATTCTACTTCATGAGCAGATATTTTCCTGACATACCTTAACAGAAGTGATACAATCTTTTTTTATCTACCATTAAACTTTCACCTTTACTGGACTGGATCTTTTTACAAAGGTATCTTTATTATAGCCACTGAAATCTCAGTGACCCTTTCAAATTCCTGGAATAACTGAAAATATGACTGAGCTCACTGGCCAGCAGAGTCTTAGGAGATTTTATTGGCATAGTCCAGTGTTGTGCTGGCAAGAGTTCAGAGTGTACACAAGAGAATTATTAAATTTTCAATAGCCTATTGGGAAGCATAGCCATTATTAAAAACTAAGTTATATAAATTTATAATTAAATGTTATTTTTAAAAAGTAAAATATCAGTAAATTCTAATTAAAACAAATTATTACTATTATTTTTTACCACATTGTACTTTTTTTTTTTTTTTAATACTCTTTAGGCTATTTACAGATATGGCATCTATGTGGTCAATACATCAAGTATTGGTATACTATTATTCATCTCCTTCCAATTCCATGTTCAATTACCTTCTATTGGTAGTTTGAAATTGATTATGGTGAGAATATTTACACCATGGAAATTGACACACTAAAAATGTGGGCTTAATTTTTATTGTCTAGACTTAAGAAAATAACAACAAAAATGTGAACAATTCGGATTACATTTTAAAGTGTATTATGTCATAGCCATCATATTATAAATAGTACCACATATAAAAAATATATTCTTCCAGTATTTGAAACTATTTTCTGATTCAGCATAGTTGCTTGTATCATTGATTAGTGAGCAAAGTTCTGACATACAACTAATTTGGTTTCACTTTTATTAAATAACATATATAAAAGTTTCATATCAGAAGTACACTGATAAGTCAGTTGCAATCATGCACTGACTATGCATACAAGATTTTGGCAAAATTTAATGAAAACATTTTGTAATAGTTAATTAGCTATGTGGACTTTATAGTAAAGAACGTTTTATATTTTATTATTTCTAAATGTTGTGCACTATTTTATAATCAGTAAAATTTGTAACACAGACACACACACACACACACACACACACACACCCCTACCTCCCTCCAGAGAGGTAGTTGTTATACATTAACTACCAGATATCCCCCATATCATGGGATCAAGCAAACTCCTTGTCAAAATTTAAGAAACAGAGGTATTTGAAAATAGTTTACATAACCCCGATGTTTTACCTCTCCTGCATCAGATATCACTTAAGATGCCACTTCAAATCTTCTTGGCTTTAACCTGATTTTGGACCTTTCTTCTTTGTTTCACTCCTAAACCAACAATGCAGTGACCAAATTTGCATGGATTTGAAATAATTACACATGATTGCAACTCAGTTAGCCTTGCCTAATGTCTCTTCCACATACCTCTGACTTTCTACTTGGGAGCTCCCTTTCTGTGCTAAGCAGACTTCTTGGAGCCAGTGCATGATAAGAAAGAAGAGTAGGGGGAATAATGTCCCATAGAGGTAAGCTTTAACCACTGGCAAATGATAAATGAGGGACATATTCCTTTTCTCCTCAACACAGCCTTGAGAAGTAGTCTTTATATGGCTTCTTGAAAGATGGTCTCACAAGATGAGAGATCAAATAGCCTCAGTAGTATACTCTTGCGTCAGCTTCCTCTCCTTCCCTGTTGCATGCTTGGTTTTCCTCACCCCTGTGTTTTGGAGGACCCAGGCTAACATACTTCTTATGATCATAGGGCAGATGGAGAAAAGCCTAACATCTACTTTATATGACTAAATTTGTCCCTTGAAATAAGGCATAGCTAAGCTATTACCATGTCAAATATAAAAATTAAAATTATCCAGACATAATTGAAGAAGGAAAGAGAGCAAAAAGGTACAGGAGTCACCTGATGTGTCCAATTAGAAGTAATCTCTTCCTCCTTTGAACTATGCCAATTATATCCAACCTAGTACTTTGTATCTCTGTTATGGTATAAGCATATATATGTGTGTACATCATATATCTATGTGGATATCATATGTATACACACATATATAAGAATGCCTATTATTATATTTAGACATTCTTATATAAGCCCTCTATGTGCTTATTAATATTATATTAACAGACATATTTAGTTATGTACCTCACCCCCCTTCAGGCTTACATAGATTTTTTTTTTTTAATTTCAATGAATACTTGGATATTGAGTGGGATGGAATCTATTCTTTTTAAAAGCGTTGAATCTAGGATCTATGGAATTTAGCCAAGATTAAGAAACTGGTAAACTAGGTCAAACTTTCTCCACCTATCCTCTTCTTTTCCCCAGATTAAACAAGAGTTTTTGTGGCATTTATAAGTATATAAACCTAGAATTAACATACTGATGCTTGAAAATTGGCTTTCTTCTAGAGGAGAGGTAAAATCACCACCTTTCTGGTTCCAGACCAGAAACTTTTGCCCTTGCCTTAGAACCAATACTCTTGGGGAATTTTTGGTCTTAAAAAAAAAAAAAAAAAAGATAAATCTGATGTTCAAGGAAATACTGATTTCTTCCCTACAGGTTTCTAATTATCATCAATAAATAATTTATTTGTTTTAGAAATATATTTACTGAGTTTTGTTCTCCCTTGATTTGATAAATATGGAGAAAATGCATGACTTGTATCTGGCGGGAAGTTACTGTGGTGGTTAGAATCCTTGCAATTTGACATGAATACAAAAAAAGAAAGCCTTACCAGACTAAGCAGCTTTTGTAAAGGATGGAATATCTCAAAGGACCAAGTAATATTTGATATAACGTCTGGAAATATAGATGGAATAAATGATTGAGTAAAGATTAGTTAAATAAACTGCAAATTTTTCCACTTCAATGAAGACTATTTTTCATATGTTACCAGAGACATGTTACCAGACACCTATCCAATAACTCTGCATCAAGATTTTCCAGCTCTAGAAACATTTAAATATACAAAGAAAACTTAGCTAAGGAATTATCCACAAGGCTTAGAATATATAGAGAGAAATGGAAAATGGAATTTGGAATAAGCATGTGTAATAAGAAAAGAGAAAATGGCTAAAATTCTTTTCGTAATCATTACAGTGTAGTAAAACAATATAGGAGGAAGATCTAAAATCCCACTATCATTTCATAGATAAAGAAACAAATTCCCAAGAAAAGCTACCTTGTTTCTCAAAAACCATGCAGGCGATAAGTTAAAGTACAAGATTTCAAATACTATCTTCTCCATCTAAGGCACAGGTTACTAAGCTGTGCTGCCCTTCATCATCTTAGTTCAGCTCAGCCCTTTTGGATTGCAGTAAATACAGAGTAGATGTATACCACAGCTGCTTTGCATAGCAATTCATAGTAGATGTTCAATAATAATTTATTAATGAAAAATTGATGAACCTTGAGAGAATTATACTAAATGAAATAAGTCAAACAGAGAAACACAAACACTATATGATCTCTCTCATATGTGGAATCCAAAAAAAAAAAAAAAACGAACTTGGAAATCAAGAGTAAATTGGTGGTTGCCAAGAACTGAGATGGGGGCAGTGCAGAGGAAATAAGGAGATGTCAGTTAAAGGGTACAAACTTTTAAGATGAATAAGTTCTGAGTAATATATGGCATAGATACTATAGTTAATAATATTGTATTATATACTTGAAAGTTGCTGAGAGAGTAGATCTTAAATATTGTCGCACACAAAAAAAGGTAACTGTGAAATGATGGATAAATTGACCAACCTTACTGTGACAACCATTTCACAATACATATGTATATCAAATTATCATGTTTACACTTTAAATTTACACACTGTTACATGTCCGTTATATCTCAATAAAGCTACGGTGCGGAGTCAATACTTATTTTTTCAAATACATTTATTCAACAAATACGTAGGCAGTCTAGGCTCTGGAGAAAGAAAGATAATAAAGATATAACCCCTTTTGCTGATTAGCTCACAGTCTCTTAGGAAGTCAATAGAACAAGTAATTACAATAAAATATGAAAAATCCTATGACTTTGGAGTGAGGTGGGCAATGAGAGCACAGTAAAGAACTGAAGAGTTAGAGAATTTTGTCACTTTCAGTTGAGGCTTGAAGTATGAACAGGAATTAGCTAAACAGAAGAATATCTTAGGAAAAAGGATTTTGCATGAAATTTAGAGATGTGAAAAAAGCGTATGTAGATTATGATCTATATATTCTCCGGCAAGGCTGAAGGATGTACTATATACATAAAGAAAAGGGAGGCAGTGAGGCTGGAGAAAAAGGTTAGATGCTAGAGAATAAAATGTCCCGAATATCATAGTGTCTTAAGTAATTTAAATTCTACTATGAAAATATATAAGAAATAAACCTGTGTGTATAATTCAGTAATCTCTAAAAAAGATAACAATGCTAGTCATGTGTGTAATTTTTAAAAAAGAGTAAAATGAAACAGGTGAACTTAATTTAAAAAATGCATTATGTTTAAGCCAATACATCTAAAAATGTATCATTTTGATAATCATTATTATAAAAGATTAATAAGTTATTCTACATTATATTTTTTACACTGAGACTTTGAAATCTTTTCTCCTTTATACCAACAAAATATCTCAATTTGAATTAGCCACATGTCAAATAGACACATCCTCAATAGCCATGTTGGATAGCACAGGTCTAAACTACGGACAACAGTCACCAGGGCCATACTCCCAGGGCACAGCAGGGTTGATCCACTCCTGAATGAAGACCAGAGTTTGGCAGCAACAAGAGCACACCCATTGCACTGCATTTCAACTCCTTCTAATTTCTGAATCCTACAGTAAGTGATGATTCAGACAGATACTGCCGAAGTGAGTCCCCCTCTCAGTATTATTGGAGGCACAGAGTCCTTCCAGAGGGAATCCAGCAGCCACAGAACCCAGACAGTGCAGATCTAAACTGAAGAAGGCGGTGGCAGGTTGGGGAGCTGCTGTCAAAGAAGTTACTTCTTTTCAGCAAAGACCGTCCAACTTGAGCAGCCTCGGCTATGCTGCAGAAAATTTTCTGCTTTCAGCTGGTAATGGGAGAATTTCTGAGTTGTCATAAGATCCAGTTAGAATAGAGAATCAGAGGTGACTAGAAAGCTAAAACAGAAGCACAATGAATAACTCACCAATCTGCCTGACCCACTGGCACACAGTTCCATATAGTGGTTTGTCCTTTCTGTGGAAATGGAATCATTCTTAATGAGACATGCACTGCAGGCTTCAGCTGTGAAATTGACAGCTCACAAAGAAAGCAGAAGGAAGTTGAATTCTGGAGGGTTAGAGTTGGAATCTGGGTCAAATCTTCTGTCTCAACTTTTTTTATTTCCCTCCAAGAAGAATAGCCAGAAAATGAAACAAGTGAAAAACTCTGTTGTTTTTGAGAAGGTTAATACAGTGTTTTCATTTTGCAAATATCAGTTTAAGCTCTCTTAGTAAGGTAATAATTAAAATACTGCAGAATATTTAATATCAAAATCAATTTCTCCCTTTCTTCTGTCCTTCTGAAGTCCTTTTTCCCTCCCCAGCAAATATTTAGCTAAGTGACTAATAACAGATGATATGGCATATCTAGTTCCAAAAGCCCCCTCTTGTTTTTCCGGCCTTTGTCTATAGAAAAGCTATAATTAAGCATTGTATATTTTGTAGGAAGGCTTTGATATTTAAACAATTGATGTGATTTGGATCATTTAGTGTTAAATCATATGTATGTAATATTTCTAGTTATTAGGCAAAAAACATATTTGTTAAGTATATGTTTGCTCGGATGAATTCAATTTGGTAGTATCTGGAATTGGTTTCAAATGAAACATTTAGCAGTGGATAAGTGTCTTTGGAAGAACCACAGAACCAAACTGAGCAATTCTCACTCAGTACTTTAAGGGTAAATAATAACACTGTAGGAAAAGAGCATGGATTTTGAAATTTGACAGAAGTTTGAAATTCCAGCTTTCACAAACTAGCTATTAATCATTTGGTAAATTTTCTCAGCATAAATAGTTTACTTATAAATGTAGGAAATAATAGCTACCTCATAGGATTGGTTGGTTAAATAACAATAACTATTAGTAGTAGTTTTTGAAATTATTGGTGCACTATTTGATACATATTATTATTAACCTTTACCAATGAAGTCCACAAGTTCTAGAAAAATGTTGATGTGATGATAATAATCATAATCACACAGCCTACTCTTAATATAACTTCTATGTTGCAAAATCAGTGGATTTCTTCACTATTTGTCTCACCTCGGTATTCACACAGTAGATTGTACAAAGAAAAAAAATCAAAGCCATTTGTTACCTTGGTTTCCATAAGGATACATTGTCTTGGCTTCTCTCCGTCTCCATTGTCTTTGCGAGCTGTTCCTTCTCAATTATAAATGCATAAATCTGAATTCTTTAGAGTATAATCAGAAATTTCATACCTTCACATCCTATACTTTCATCTATTACTGTTACTATCCATATGTTGATGACTCCTAAATAGTTCCAGCTAAGATTTCTGTTCTCTGAACCAGAACGTCTTTAGTCAGTTTCCAACATGGCGTTTCTCCTTGGCTATTTCACAGAAATTTAAAAATAAATTCTAAAACTTTATCTTATTTTTTTCTGCATTTGGCTCTTTTTTCAGTTTGGTCTCTCTTAATCAGTTCGACACTATTACATGAACTAGAGTGACTAGAGGGAGTAGATATCACAACTAGCAACCTACAGAACAGAACTGAAGATGGAACTCAGATGTGTACTTCACATGTATAACAGTTATACCAATCATGTTTACTTCCCTCCTGGATTCTGTTTCATGTCCTCTGCCACATATGACTTTATGTGTTCAACTTGTACCTTTGCTCTTAAGATCAAACTTTTTTTTCTAGCCCCATTCCTGGTACCCAGAAGAAAAATTCACCAACAGTATACTGCTCAGCAAACCTCTTGACATGTTTTTTTTTTTTTTTTGACACTATCCAGTAGCCCTGGTTAGTATTCCCATAAATAATATTTTATACATATAGTTCAAAATCCAGGTTACTAAGTTATGTTATACTAGCTATTTTTCTCCTGAATTCACTATGGAAGTATTGCTCAAATGTTGCTTAAATAATCCATGCTTAGAGTAATACCCAAAGTGAATTTACTACATGAGATCCTTTAGTACTTCCAATAATAAACCAACCTGGATGGGATGCAATACTGTCCTGTCTCATGCTGACTGCTATGCTTTATGGCTCATGACCTAGAAAAATTCCAAGGTAAGATTTGAAATAATTGGACAAAACTTAGAAACCCATTTGTTAGCAAAGGTTTTAACAGTAAAGGTGTTTATAATAATATTTTGAACCTTGATAAGGGAACATGATTGATAATGATAATGTTTTATTTAAATCCTTTAGCTTTAAATTTTTCCATTAATTATATCTCCAGCATCCAAAACACCTAGATGTTAGTTCAGTGGCCCTTTTTAGAAATATTCCTTGGGCCACTTTTTTCTTTCCGTTCAATAAAAATATGTATATACAATTTACAATAGCCAAGATATGAAAGCAACCTAAATGCCCATCAACAAACAATTGGATAAAGAAATTATGGTTTATATATACAATGGAATATTATTCCACCATTAAAAAAAATGAAATCCTGCCATTTGCAATGACATAGATGGACCTAGAGGTTATTATGCTGAGTGAAATAAGTCAGGCAGAGAAAGATAAATACTATATGATTTCACTTACGTGCGTTATCTAAGGAACAAAAAGAACAAACTAATCAAAAACAGACTCACAAATATAGTGGACAATTTGGTGACAGACAGAGGGGAGGGGGGTTGCAAGGCTGGGAGAATGGAGTGAAGGGTTAAAAAAGTGCAAATTAGTAGTTAATAGTTGGGTACAGGGAGCATGACAGAGAGAATGCAGTTAGCATTAATATGATGGCTAAGTGGAGTCCCAGAGGAGGGAGGGAGCAATTGGGGAATCATCTTATGAACATTATAGATGTCTAACCAATATACTGTATACTTGAAACTAATTTAAATAAATAAATTTATATAAAAATATGTATACATTGTTTTTGTTGTGAGAAGAGAAATATCCACCTTCAATAAATTTATTGTCTAATAGCAGAAGAAAAACATAAGTGAGTGCAACAGAGTTCAAAATTTCTATGTTTGTGGCACATATGGATATAATAGTAAAAATACATATATTTTAAAAAGAGAGGAACAGAACATCCTTATAAAAGAGATAATAAAACAAGAAGTGTTTGTCTTTCTGGCTTTTCTCCCTTCTAGTTGTTTTGGTTAACCACTAGTTTAACTAAAATATAGCCCGCTCAATATGGGCAGTTTTGGTTAAAATCTCCTGATGAACATTTATGGCCCCATGAAAGGGCAAGAAGTGGTGACTGGGCACTGATTTGTTGATCCTGCCCACACATATTTGAGGGGGATGAAATATGACAGGCAATAACTTCCATGAGAAATGGCAGCATTTTCCTTCACTAGTAGTTGTTAATAAAATACATTGTTTGTAATAGCAACAGTATATTAGTAGTAAAAGTCATTTGGAATGTATTTTTAAATTACTGTTTATAATGAGGCTCTCCTTTTTGACAAAAGATAATCTGAGCCAACTAAAAAAATAAGTTCTAATATGGAAGGCCAAACTCACTTTTCAAGTGAATTAATATTTCCTAAAGTGAATACTTTCTGAAAGAAGTTTTCACGTTTTTTAGCATCTACTTGATGATTGTATTTGAATAAATAAGTTTCCTGTCCAATATTTTACTCTTTCTTATCTTTCTTTTTACCACCTTTCCTGTTCAAGAAATCCCCGAAGACCTATTATGTGATGATAAATGTAGTTAAACAAGTACATTTACTATCCTCAAGGGACTTACAGTTTTGGAAAATAGGATATATAAATGTATCCAAAATAAAATATATTAAATATACACTATGTGTAACATATAAATATATCTATATAATGTAGACTACAGAATATATACTTTAAATTAAGTCTAATATAGTATAATACTTAGCACCATAACTCTTCATCCAACTCAAGGAAATCTTAGAAATCCCATGATGAAACAAATTATATTAAATGGATTATGTTTTCCCAAAGAAAAAAATGTTAATATTGTAGATTGTATTTTTTAACCAAGTTTTCAATATCAAATAAATCATAAGTATGATTGGCCTTGTCATAAAGGCAAAGGAACCACAATTATAAAATTTTCTAGCAAGTATAAGTAAAAAAAAAATGCTCTTTAATATTATAAAATAGATTAATAGGCTAAAATGTATAAATATCTGGAATCTACCTTGTGCTTTTTATTATATCTATACTTAATATATATCAAACGAATAATGAGGTTACACTATTGCTATAGGTAGATCCTTAGAAAGCACAGTGGAACAGGTCAGTTTAGTTCCACAAGCATTTGCTGGGTGGCACTAGGAGATGTGGTCTACATCCTAAGTAAGTTTATAGTCTGGACAGTTGAGTTAGACCAGAAAGAATGGGTAAAAATTTCCACATGGAGAAATGGGGAAAGCATATTCCAAGTGGAAAGAATATTATAAATATAAGTAATAAGTGGGAACATTTGGGGTATCTAAGATACATATGGAAGAGCACAGTAAGAAATAAGATCCGAAAAATAATGGTCAGTAAGGTTTGAAAATAATTAAAACTAGAAGATAATAAGGTTATGTTATCATGTAAGCTTCTATGCAAGGAATAGTGAGGGTCTAATTATGGTGGAAGAAGTAGAGAAGTACAATAGAAAAAAGGAGAATAATGTCAGAGAAAAAAATTGTTTATATCTTTTTACTATGAGTCTATTAATTTTTATTTTTATGAACACTTCCCTAAGATTTTAAGTTTAAACTATATCTCAAATGGATATTTTGCCAGAAAAATATCTCACTAAATATATCCTATCAGTTGCCACACTTTTACCTTACCTAGAAGTATGTTTAAACCACAGAAGCCAGTAGTTATTAATAGTGAATTAGTACCACTAGACATAGCGATTATCAATACTTATACATTATATACTAAAGAATTATTTAGAGACTTTAAGCATAAAGTTCAAATAAATAACCCCTCTCAGGTTAGAAGAAAGATATAAAATTATTCTTTAGCAAGTTTCGTTTTGTGTACTGTGTTTTTTTACATTTTTTTTTTTAATGGAGTGTGCTGGATGTGTTTATAATTTTGTTCAGATAACGGCAGAGCCTGGAAAAGCTGTTGCTGCTATTGATGTATAACATACTGCTATTGGTCTTTTTTATATAAATAAATAAATGAGTACATACACACATACACACATTATATGTGTGTGTTTACATGTGGATGTGTATACATGTGTGCATATATATACATATATATGCGTATATATATGTATATCTATGTAATTTGAATTTTTGGAAACTAGCTGTGTTGTCAGCTCTGGAAAAAATATCCCAATTGTACCATTCGGCTTGGCATTGTATAGAAATTAAGAGACATATTGATCTATAAACATTAAATATAATTTTTTCCGTTTGTACAGGGATAGTGCACTGTATTAAATATGTAAGGTCTTATCTACACCCATAGCTTTGATTTACATGGATTATCCATTCCACGTATCTTTTTTTTTTTTACATGGAAGAAAAACCACACTAAAAGAGTCTTCCATATGAAAACAATACCTACGAAATAGGCAAATGTAAGTCATTAAAATATTTATTTCATGTATTTTCTCACACACCAAAAAGCTAATGAAAATTCAGAAAAATCAAAATAAATTTTCTTCGTTGTTGGTGTCTGTACCATAATCTAAAGCAATCAACCCTCTCTTTTTAATTGACACAAAGTTGCTATCTTCATCACTTGAAATATTCGAAAGTACTACTGTGGTTTCATTATTTATGTTTTTGGATGATCTTTTTCCAACTGTCTTTTGCTAAGTTTTCATAAATTCTTCAATAGTCACTGCAACAGATTTTTAAAAACCTGTTCGAAATTTTAGGGCACATTGGATGTTTGGATCCATATCAAAGTCACTGCGTATTTATTCATCAGCAGAATGGCCTTCAGATAATTCATTATCCATTAATTAGCGATCAACCAATAATTCATTAATATCATCTATGTTCAAATTCTCAGCCTTCTTGAAATTTATTTAATAAATTGATAATGTCAGTTAATCCCTCTTCAGTCGTTGGAACCATATTCCCTGGTACAACCACTTCTGGCCATATTGATCTCCAGCAAGCATTTAAAGTTGATGGCTTTATTTTACTCAAAACTAAAGCAGTATTCTTGACACAACTTAAAATTGTGTATTTATACCAGGTTTTCATAACTGTGATTCATTATCTTCAAGTTTATTAAAAGTTTATAATGATCTTGAAGATCATTAAAACTCCATTTAATATAATTACTCTTAAGGTAGAAATAATGCCTTAATCTAAAGGTTGGATCAAGGAAGTTGTATCTGATGGCAAATATACAACTTTTATATTTGGATGTTCTAAACTGTGTGGATGACCAGGTACATTATCTAAAAGTATTTGAAAAGGAAGACATTTTTCCTTCATATAATTTTAGCTTCTACAGCAAAACATTTGTAAAACCAATCTCGAAAAACATAAGTAGTCACCCATGCTTTTATATTTGCCATCCAATGAACGGAAAGATCATTAATAATTGTGTGTTAGCATTAGTTCTTTGTATGTTGCTGAGTTAAGCTATTGTTTTTTAGAAGAAGTAATCGCCAATGGAAATGAAAAAGAACTGTGTAAAATGAGACTGTGTAAACAGAAACTGCATATAAAAAGTCCACATAAACGGAGGTGGGGGTAGGGAGGTTGGAGAGAGATTTACTGCATATAGAAAACTTATGTAAAAAAAATATTACATAAATCAAGGAATGGGTGTACATGGATATGATTACAAAACTAATATTCTCTATACAATGAAAAAAAGAATAATTGCATGTGGGCGAATTTTACCAGAAACATACAGAATACCTAAAAGTTATAAATTAATACTATTTTACATTTGATTCAAGGATATTATAAGGAAATTTTATACTCAATGTCAGCATGCTGAATTTCTTTATTCGATGGTGTTCACTTGGCATTCCATTTAAAATTATCTGTATCTACTCTCCAATTTCAATAACTGTTAAGTATGTTATTTTTTTCCCATCAAACTTGTACATTCATATTCTTCTAAATCGAATCATCCAGAAGGACTTAAAGTAAAAAGAGCATTTTAGGTTTTTTTTTTTCCCTGTCTTTTACCTTTATATTTAAAGTGGAATGAACATATTTATAGGCTTACATTTTTAATGCCTACTTTAAATTTGTGGACAGTAGATAGCTCTTAATTCACATATTTTCTTGTTTTTCTCTTAATATAATTATATTATTAGATTAGTCACTTTCTTATTTTTTGTAGCTTCAAATACTTCTCTTAATTATCTCTTTTTTTGTATCCTGTATATCTTGACATCCAAATCGTGAGTGGAAGATTTTAATATCCTTCCCTTTCCCATCAGTTCTCCCTGGTTCCACCTCTCAAACTATCATTGTTCTCTTTAATTTTCTTGTAAAGGTTGACAACATGTATATTCTATTGCATAATGAGTTTTTCAAATCTGACTATATGTGGATTCACAAAGTTTAAAATCAATAATTGACATCTATATCTTTCAAACTATAATGTGAGCTAAGAGTCAAGTCATGCTGTGATTACATTTTTTTTTTTTTTTATTATTTCAAGTCACTCACACTCTGCTACTTAAAAGAAGAACATCTGTTAAATTCCTTCTTACTTTTACCAGTTGCCTCAAATTAAGCCACAGGCTAGTTTCATATTCTACACCATATCTTCCTTTCTCAATCACTTTTGTTTCATTGTCGAAAAAACAAATCTTTGCTTCTTTAGCTTTTTCCTCATTCTATACATTGGCTAAAGTCTGTTTCATTTTCTTTGAGAAGCTTATGAACTTCTTTGAGTTTCTTCTTAATTTTATTAATATATAATTCCAAAATACAGTCTTTTTATCAATTTCTGAAAGTCTCAACACTCTGAACTTCCAAATTTTATTGGAAAATGTGGAACACATATTTCCATTTTTAATTCCTGGCTTACAATGGTTTATTTTGTTTAAACTAATATTCTGCAGAATTTTTATGTCGCACATCTTTTAAGACTGTTTCCTATTTTGATTTTAAGGTGTACTACTTGGACTTTGCTCTGAGAAAATCGTATTTCCATAGTTTAAGCTTATTTTTTAGTCTAATGGTCAGTATTGCCATCTGTTTCATTTATTTCTTTTAGGTGCTCCCGGAGAGAGCAGCTTAACTATGCCTAGAATATTCTTTATAATCCTAATAGGTGCAATTAATTGGGTTCAGGTTACCTGTCATATTTTACATATGTTAAAAAATACCTGTGTATTAGACACTGTCACCTTTGATTTTTCAGGTGAGAAAGCTCCGACTTAGACTATTCCAGCTGAATTAGAACTCAGATATTTCTAATAACAAAGCTCTCTCCCTAATACAAGCTGCTTCCATATAACTTACCGTAGAAACAAAAACAGTGTTAAAACATGGCTGTCAGGAGAGATGTTAAAGATGATTCATCTTTCAGGCATTTTTTCCTAACTCTGACTGTATTGAGTATTTTCATTAATGCCATCACAATTGCTATATACCTAATTTTAAATTATTTATGCAAATGCTTTAGCATTAATCAAAACATTAAGTCCAAGACAGATAAAAAACAGAGTTGGCTAAAAATAAATCAGAGAATAATAGGTTACTCAGAGTAGTGTAAAACTAGTAATTAAGCCCCCTTGGCACATTTTTCAGTGTGAGCCCTTTAAACTTTGTTAATTGCTAAATAACTACATTGCCCACCTGCCATCATCATAGAGGCTTCTTGTTGCTTTAATTCTGGAGAAGAAGGAAAGATGCAGCTGGCCCACCAGTGCTTTTGGCTGGGACTCAAGATGGCCTGCTCTGCTTTGCCTTTTAAGATTTGTTCATGAAGATAAAACTACACAAATATCCACCCTCAATGTCTGAGGATCTCATTTGTAGAAGACACCTATGCTATAGTGGAGCACACACAGCATCAGGAGTGAGGAGACGTATATTCAAACAAAGACTCTGCCATCTACCTGCTAAATGTGACTTCAATTTTATCTTCCATGAGGGAAGAATGACATTATATTTATCACAGAGTTGGTATGAGGAGCAGTGAGCTAATACATACGAGGTGACTTTCCAAAAATTAAAATATTATACAAGTATAGTTAATTTATCAATTATTTCTAATACAGTCATATAGTGAGACCTATGCAAATGAATGCTTTGTACTCCTTTGTTCATTTGAGATCTATTCCTCCTGATGAGATTCCAGTTCTTAGGTCTAGTTGATTGTTAGTTACATCCAGTTACATCCCTACATGACTCACAGCTTGGTTGTCTTGTAATTGTCTCATGTAGTCTTCAAATCAATCCTTCTCACCCACCAATCTTTAAAACTCAGAAAAAGAGCCGATTATGATTTATAGAGACTTAAAAGGCCCCCCAAAATATCTAAAATTGAAGCATGATGACCTTTAAATAAGAAATGGAAATGCAGATTTAATTGTGCTTCTGAGTCTCCTAAAAGGCAGCCATAGAAGAATGTACAGAGCAGAATCTGCACTCTTAGATCTCTGATTGGAGTGCAGCCCTCCACCTACTGAGTATATAATTTGGGGAAGTTGTAAACCTAACTGTCTCGTCTGTTTCCTTATTTGTAGAATGGAAGTTATAAAACATACCTCAAAATATTATTGTGAGTGTTAAATGGGATCATATATACAAAGACTTTGATATCCTTTCTAGCATATAGTTGATTGTCAATATCGATCCCCATTTTCTAACAATTTTAAAAGACCACCATCAATTCTTAGCCCCCAAATTCTGTAAAACACTTTCAATTGTTCTTCCATTTCACTACCTTCCCTAGGTTGTATTGAATGAAACTTCAAATGATTTTTTTAAACTTACATATTTATCTGTAACAAGACTGAAATCTCAAGGATCTGGATTTTTCAGCCAGGATAAAACTGGAAATTCTCATGATTATCAATAAAATATCATATGCATAGTATTTCATAAAAAAATATACTCTATAAGATATTTGTACAACATCCATACTATATAAAGTGTATATATTGCATACACTAAAACATGAGCTTTTTTAAACCAAAGGCTGAGCTGAATTGCTTGTACTTTTTTTACTATTCTCTTTTTCAGTAAAAATTATTTAAAAGTTCAATGCATATATGTATAATGTAGTTTCATTGTAAATTGCCCAAAATGACCAAGTCAATAAAAGAGCAAAAACTCATTGAGGTCTTCAGTTCCCAAATCCAGCACTAGCAAGGAACCTTCATATTCCTAGCATATCTACATTCCAATTGTACCCAATGAGTCCAATATTCTCGTTTCACTACCCCTCTGCTTATCTGTCTTCACACAGGCAACTATGGAGAAAGTGGAATGGAAGCTTTCAAAGATATGTCAGCCAAGGAAGGGATTTGCATCGCTCACTCCTACAAAATCTACAGCAATGCTGGGGAGCAGAGTTTCGATAAACTGCTAAAGAAGCTCAGGAGTCACTTGCCCAAGGCCCGGGTGGTGGCCTGCTTCTGTGAGGGCATGACTGTGAGAGGTCTGCTGATGGCCATGAGGCGCCTGGGTCTAGCTGGAGAATTTCTGCTTCTGGGCAGGTGAGTGACAATGAGAAAATTCACATGGAGGTAATACAAAATTTTGGCAGCATCAGAGGTTATCTTTTGGTGCACAAGGACAGATGCTTTGGAAGTTTAATCTGTGTAGTGGAAGTAGAGCTTAAATATAAAATACCAGAGTCTGGAAATAATCATGGAACATAAGTAGATATGCCATGTGCTGATTAATGATGATAACAGAAATAAATACATAAAGATGATGAGTCTTTAAGCTCTAAAAAAAAAAAAAGATAACTATAAGGAAATGAAATGGATTCTTAAATACATAATTCCATTGGGAAGTAAGCATATTTCAAACTTTTCGTTGTTGCTTTTAAAATTGATTTTGAAAATGAGTACCTAAGCTTGTTTTATAATACAAAATCATAGAAAGTGAAAGTGAAGAATTGCTTTTAGAATTTTTAAAAGCATTAGAAAATTGGCTCATTATCTTTTATAACAAAAGTGTTATTACACTGCCTGATCGTCATTACCAGACAAGTTTCTAAAAGATTAACTTCTGTAGGGATTGACTTTAATTATCTGGACGATACACTTGATTGGCACAACTCAACTCATTCCCTACTGACTCTGTTGAATCAGTATATTAATCAGGGTTCTCCAGAGAAACAGAAATAATAGTGCGAGTATATATAGCAAGAGACCCAGGAAAGCCGATTGTGTAGTTCTGGGTCCAAAAGCTGACAAGCTTGAGACCCAAGAAGAGTCAATGTTCCAGTTCAAGTCTGAAGACCAGAGAAGACCAACATCCCAATTCATGCAGGCAGGCAGGAGTTTCCTCTTACTCAGCATTTTTATCCTATTCATTTCTTCATTTCTTTGCTTGATTGGATGAGGCCCACTCACATTAGGGAGAATAATCTGTATTACTCAGTCTACAAATACAAATGTTAATCTCATGTAATAACACCCTCATAGACACACCCAGAATAGTGTTTGGTCAAATGTCTGGGCACCCCATGACCCAGTCATGTTGTCACATAAAATTAACCATCACAATCAGTGAGATGAACCATAGTTTAAATGTGTGAATGCAGTTCACCATGCCATACCTTAAAAAAGTTCTCATTATCACGTCTTTTCTCAATAGGCAGCCAATTTAAAGAACAGATAAAACCTTCAGAACCACTGCATCTTTCTCAGTACTACTGTCCAAAAAAGAAAGCCAACTCACTTGTATTTAATTTTTGATGACTTGTTAAAAAAAAAAAAAGGTGCTTTTTTTATTTTTCAAATGTTTAACTGACCTTCTGTGATCAGACATAGCTCCAACTT
The DNA here is from genome assembly GCF_014176215.1 of Rousettus aegyptiacus. Taxonomy (NCBI): domain Eukaryota; kingdom Metazoa; phylum Chordata; class Mammalia; order Chiroptera; family Pteropodidae; genus Rousettus; species Rousettus aegyptiacus. The sequence goes on from NW_023416308.1 coordinate 64,905,764, forward strand.
GGTTATTTTGTGACAGTCATTTTATATACCTAGTTCTTTTCTGTCTGATCTGATGGCAGTAGATTGATGGGACTATTTTAGTACAAGGCCAACTCTCCTTCATAAAAGTAATATTGAGTGAGAATCCTTTTTCATTGATGTCATACATGTTGTCTAAAATCATCCCTAGTTGGCAAGAGCTATGTACTGTTAGTTTCATACAACCCAGGAACATTCTTATTGCCAATGTTCTTAAATTTCAAAGTGCAGTATTACCACTGGGGTAAAAAGAACAGGAAAGAAAGGGCTAACTTTGAACAGTTCTGCTTTTCTGATAGGGGATGAGAGATTCTAGGGGGATGAGGGATTCTGTTTGCTGCTTTGTCAACATTAATAAGACAAATTAGCAGCATTGTTTTTCAGCCATATAATTTGTTAACAAGTAAATGTTTTTTGATCACATGTACACAGGAAAATAGATTGGTACTTACTATATTTGTCACTTTACATCTGTATTCTATTGCCAGCAGCACTACAAGACCAAATTTCTATGTATTATATGTTTTTAATTTTGTTTTGCATATGCTGTTTACAAGAAGTTCTCTCTACATCACTTGATTCATGGAAAAATAGTTTTATAACCTTTAATGCAATTTCTTAACCTCTTCCTTATTTGACTAATAACAATTTAACATTTACTTTTATGAGCACCAGTTCACTTCCACTTTGAGAAATTTTGTTAGAAAAGTCTTCCTTGCTCTGATTTACAAAATAACTCCCACGAGTTTCCACCTCTTGCATTATGTTTTTTTCTTTGAAAGTAACATGTGATACTCTTTCAAATATTTGGTAACAACAATATGATTTTCAGTCCCTTTTATCTTCTCTTTGAAGCATTTCTTCTTTCAGTCCTACTTCTTCATAGTCAAATGAAACTCTAGGTATTAATAAAACCATTTATCAGGACCATTGGTAGAATTGTTTATCAAATGCTGTGTGCCAATTACTATGCTAATCACTTTACATGCATTGTTTTCCTTAATCACTTGACAAATATCAAGTGCCTACTATATGGTAAGATGCTTGGGATATATCAATGAATAAAACAGACAACAATCACTACTCATGGATCTTATAGATGATAAGTTAAATAGAAGGTAATAAGTGCTATGAAAAAAAATAAATCTAAGAACAACTTGCATGTTTAACACTATGTCATCTCTATTTTATAGACAAGGACTCTAAGACTCAATAAATATTGAGTAATAATGATATGAAAAAAGCTATATAGTAGTATGGGATGATATTAAAATTGAAAATAAGTCTGTGTAACTCTGAAGATGGAGTATTTAGCACTGTGTTTTGCTTCTTAGTAAGTTTAAACTATTCCTGTTCATAAAATTGGAGGTCTGGAGTAATGAGAAGAAAAGCAAACTGTAATAGTTGTAAAAATTCAGAACATCTACTCACTCTCATTTACAAATGAGGAGACTAATAACCCAAAGATTTAGATGACCATTGTCAAGGTTATAAAGAGCCCAATTACTGTGACTCATAATCCAGTGCTTTTCTCTCCTAGCCTGTCTCCTGTAGAATAGAAACAGGGGAGAAGATATAATCTGAAACAAATCCCATTCTTCATAAATTCTGGTGTATATGGAAACTGTCCTAGATAATTCAAATTTAAGTTAGCATTTTTTAATTAATGTTCCTTTCTAAAAACTCCTATTCACCATATAACTCCTCTTAGCATTTTAAGATTATTTTGTTTGCATGTATTCTCCCAATCTCTCTTTATGTTTTTACCTTTCCCTACCCCCAACTCAACTTGGATGGATAGTTCTTATAAACTAGAAGTCAATGCTATGAGAAAAGGATCAGAACTTCCTAGAAGGTCCCATATTTAATGGCTGTAGTTACTTTTAAACCTCTCTAGTGACCTTGGGACAGTCAGATTTAATAGGTCATTCAACTAAAATGTTTAGCAGGACTAAAATAACTCTACTGCTAAGACAATTTCATCCATCAACATATCTCACCATCTGTGCTGCACATCAGTAGAATGTTAGAGTGATATAGACCTGGCCACAGGGTCTTCTTATAAACCTGGCCACAGGGTCTCCAGGTAATCTGTTTCATTGCCAATAAAAACATCCTGTCCATGTCCCTGAATAGTCTTGCTAAATACTTTGATTCTGACAGCAGGATGGGATCAGTAATCTAAACAGAAATGATATTTCTAAAGGAGCTTACTTTTCTAGAATGGATACAGTATTTTAGTTCTTGGCCTGCGAAAATATTCTTTGAGATATTTATGAATTATAAACCTGAATATAAACTTGAAAACAAGAACCAATTTTTAGCAAATTAACTATTTAAAGATCATTTATTCTTATCTATGATTAACTAAAACTATTGATCTATTTGAATTAAAACTCTCCTTCAATATGATGATTGTTATCAGGTCATAAGAGGAAATGTACATAAATTGCAAAACTGTTTGGGAGTTGTAGCCAGTATCTCTTAGCACCAGGTCACTCTACATCAGTATTTTTCAAAATGGAAAGGACAAGAGCTTATCTAATAAATATCTTTGTGAATTGAATTACAAGCAATTGTTCTTGTAAAACTATAATAATAGCTATTACCCAGAAGTAGACATTAGACTTTATTCTTATATAGCACTGGAGTATTTATTCCTATATTAGTCATTTGAAAACAAGTATATTTGTCTGCCATTTGGGCCACCCATTGTTATTTAATTGTAATGTGAAAGAAAAAGTTTTTTTTCATTGCATTTACATTAAGTGCTAGGAGACAAGGAGGATGAGAAAGAGAGGAGATGATGAGAAGAAATGAGAAGAAGTTGAGAGAGAGACAGATGCTAATTAAATGGTCCAAGCAATGCCAGGTATGTCAAGGTTTAGATGACTCTGAGCTTCATACTATTATCTCCATTTTATAGGGGAGAAAATTGAGACTCAAGGAAGGTAAACGACTGGGTACGACCATGCCAGTTTTATTTTCTAGGGGCCATTTTAAGTATCTCAAAGAGAAGTTTCTTAGCAACATAAATGTTCCTACACCAGTGATAAACTTAGTTTACTTTTATTTTTACTTTCATTATCTTAGTAAAGGCCTTGAAAATTGTAGAGATTTTTGTGAAATTTATATTGCAAATAAGGCAGACAAACTGTGCTCCCAATATTCCTGGAGTTGTTTTACTGCTTACCTATATTGGGTTGAGAAGAACAGACTACTTGCATAATGTTCACTCTATGAACAGCCAGTTGTTTAGAGTCTTGGATGATATGCAAAACTCTCTGAACCATATGGATTGAGCATAGAATAACAGGAGCACAAGTGAAAAGTTTAAAGAGGAGAGTAGGAGACAGTATTTTGAGCCTTGCAGTATTTTGATATTTATTTCATTGTTGGAGAAAGCTTTATTTTTTTGGAGTAAGAATATGATAGGTGAGATTGTTCCAAAAGATAACTCTGGGTATAGATTATAGACTAGCAGAGATAAGGCAGATATAGAGGACTGGTATCCCTAAAAAACGTGATACCAGGGAGTGTAGATGATGAAAAGATGGCAGACCAAGGACTACTTACTAATTAAAATATGCTTAATACCTTGTTTGTGGGGTATTGCATATATCCGGACTCATCAAAATGTATACATTAGATATGTGCAAATTTTTTATATTATTATAAATAAGTTAAAAATTCTATAGGAGCTGCCGATGTGTTGGATATTATGGAAGAGTAAATGGGAAAATTCAAGGATAACTCCTAGGTTATTATGTCATATAACAAGGTGAATGATAGTATCTTTATTGAAGGTATATCTGAGAAAAAACATTATGTATGAGGTAGAAAGCATATCCATGAAATCAATTTTGGATAAGTCAACCTAATGTGCACTTCAAACCTAAAAATAGCCAATGAAGCAGAAGAATATGTGAGTCTGGAGCTCATAACAGACATATATGCTGTAAATAAAAGTGAATAATCTGAATAATTCAGGTTTATTAATGGAAGACAGTATGTAGAATTAAAAGAAAAAAGTCTAAAAAGCTAACTTTGCAGAACCTCAAAATTTAATGATTGGAAAAAAGATAAACTATGCAAAGGGGAAAGGGAGAAGGCAAATCCAGAGAGTATCACTTCATCCTAGCCAATGGACAGTGTGTTTAAAGGAGAAACCACTAGTGTCCAATGATTCTGGGATGTCAAGTAAAAATAATACTGAAAGAACATTTAGATTGAGGTGGAAGTAATTAATGATTTGGCAAAAGATGGCTGAATGGGTAAGTAAAAGCAGATTCAGAATGAAGTGGCTGAGAAGTGAGTAGAAGTAGAAAGTGAACCTATGACATATAAGTTAAACTAATAAGAAATGGGGAATGATAAAAATATATCTGGAAGATAAATGAGGTCAAGAGAGAGGTTTTTTAACATAGTGTTTTATTCCTTCCAAAAATATAATTTATGAAAAATAATTTAAACAGCAAATGAATATAAATAGTGAAATCACTTATATTTCATATCTGTATCAATACAGGATATTATTAAATTATTTGGCATTTGCTAACCTTATAGGTGAAAATTGGCCTCATTATTTTCTTAATTTGTAGTTCTTCAATTGTACATCTTTCATTTGTCGATAAGTGATATATATATTTATTTTTTCTGCAAGCTACAGTCGTGCACTTAATTCATTTTTTCTGTTTATTTTTCCTTATGAATTTATATAAAAGTGCCTTTTAAATTAAGGAAAGCAGTTCATTGACATATATAGCAAATACCTCTTGTCATTTAATTTTGACTTTATTTATGGCAATTTCAGCAATGCCAAACTTGGGTTTGTAGTTATTTTCTTTACATTTTTTATGATTCATGGAATTTGTATATTGATGTGGAAGCTGGTCACAAAGGTTTATTTAATTGGTTGTTTAATTTTCGGATCCAGTTAGAATATGAGAATTCAATAAATGAGAAGGGACAATTAATAGTATAAAATCCCTAAAAATGTGGGACCGGGTGACAAAACATAGATAGAGGGAGCAAGCTGAGAAGGTCAACTCCAGCATTGGAAGAGAAATAAAAAAAAAATACATTAGGGTTCGAGTTAGATATGTTTAAAGGTTGAAAAATTATAGACTCACTTGGTATAGTCTCTCTTTGAAAACCTGGAGACAATAAGGGACTGTGCATGTGTGTATGTGTGTGGGAGCAGGGTTTGTGAGGTAGGGAAGGTAGTGGGTTATGAAGTTGTCAGTAGAAATTGGAGAACCAGAAAAACTACACTGTTAGCAAATGTAGTTTTTATTTTATATTACTCCATATGGTACAAAGAATGGGGAGATAAAGATCTGGCTATACTATCATGGAGAAATTTTCTTAACAACAAATTTTGTACTGTCAAATCAGTATTTTAACATATTCTATTAGGGGTTTTAAAAGTTGATTAAACAGCTCTGTTCTCAAATTAAAAACCAAAAGCAATGAGTCATGGAGAGTAATATATTTTAGCTATTAGAGACCAAGTCTGTGACCTGTGACCATATAGACCTCCTGCCACTGCCGTGAAGCCCCAGAGTTACAGGTGGGGCTAAATACAGGACTCTGCTGCTGTAAAAGATGGCTTTCAGAATGACAATAGGACATTCTGAGGACACACTGCTCTCCAAAAAGAAGAGACTGAGTCAAGTAGTGTCAACTCTTTCTACAGTTTCACCAGACTGATATCTCTCTCATTCCCAGGAGATAAGGGAGGAATACTAGAGAAAAGCTATTCCTGTGCTTTTCCTACCTGGAGAGTGAATATCTCTAAGATGCTCCTGATGGAACATGAAGAGTAAGATATATTCTATTTCTCATAAGTCCCTTCTGAAGTAGATAGATAATATTAATTGACTTTACAGATGAAAACAGTGGGGACATTACTTGTCTCATCAGTGTCAGCAAGCTTACTAGATGTGCAGCTGAAATTTAAATGAAAACAGTTGCATTGTAAGATGCTACAGATCTGATGAGTTGAAATGCCCAGAAGGAGAACAGAGCATCCTGATGTCATAGGACAAACACGATTCCTGTATGTTGGGTGATGCCCACTGATGACTTTGAAAGCCTCTTCTGGTACAGGGTTTGTGTTCTAGAAGCATCTGTACCTCAAAGGGTTCTGGTAGCTTTAAGACTGATTGCACTTCTAATATTTGTTTAGGTAAAATTTAAAAACAAGTGGATAATAATAACAGCTATTATGGAGTATGCTTTGTGCAGAAAGCACTGTTCTAAGTGGTTGGTTTTATGTATTAATTCGATAACTCTATAACAATCCTATTTTAAAGCCATTATTATTAACCTCATGTTATTGAGGAAACTGAGACACAGAAAGACAACTAATTTGCTCAAAATCACACAGAAAGTAAGTAGCAGAGAGGACATTGGAAAATAGCTTGCATCCTTAACCTCTATGATAAACTATCTAGATCATTGATAATCCTTAATTTCAATAATCAGTTTGATCTTTATGGTATAAAATATAAATTTATTTTTTCTATTAATAAAGTAGATGATCTGCTAAAGAAAAATAGTAATTAAAGATGATTCTGAAGAGATTTCTTCCTTTTTTAAGTAAGATAAATAAAACCTAGTGCTATCTGATGTTCTTTAAAACAGAAAAATTAAATGATGAAACAGACTAGTCAATCTGCATTACTGTTTTCCTCTGAAAACACTCTGGTAAAATTGAGTTTTCAGTAAACAGGAAATTTTAAATTTTGGCTTTATAAGAATGATCTGTGAAGAAACAAAGGCAAAAACAGAATTTATTACTATGTGATAATACTAGGTGAAATTCATTTGCTCTTTCATTATTTTCTAGAAGACTAATATGATTTGGTAGGGTGACAGTCTTATGTACATGTTGTTTCTCTTAGAAGACTTTGATAAATCATTCTAAAGCAGTAGCTGGCAAACTAAGGGCCACAGGCCAAATCCAGCTCACTTTCTGTTTTTGTAAGTAAAGTTTTATCAGAAAACAGCCACACTCATTTACACAATGTCTATGCTTTCAGGCTATAATGATAGAGTTGAGTAGTAGTTATAACAAAGGCCATACTCCCATAAAGCCTAAAATATTTGCTTTGTGGTCCTTTGCAAAAAAAAGTTTGCTAACTCCTCATCTTCTGGGTTTTTTGTTGTTGTTGTTGTTTGTTTTGTTTTTTCATTTGTGTAGATGGCTTTGCTTACTTACGCAGCATATTATGATTTATGAATATATATATTCAGTAGCAGTCATTGTGTACACATAAACGCCACTTTCTTTTCAATTCTCCTTAAAGTTTTAAGGCTCCTGCTGGGTCATGGGGTCATGTAGTTTTAGGAGGGTAGGTCAAATTTAGGGGTACAGATTCGAGTGCTATGTTTATCAGCAGAGAAGGAGACTGAGAACAAATGAGCTTTTTTTTATTATTATTTTTTTTATTTCACATCCTGGAACATAATGTTCAAAGTAATTGGAACATACAGTACATTTGAAATACCTCCTTATTCAATCCTGAGTGATTTAATTTTATTTAACATTTTTAAAAAATGTGCTCAATTTAATAAGGAATATACTCTTTGGGTATAAATATTAGTCTTTTTTTAAAGGTTATTTTTTCTTTTCTCATTTGCTAAATTGGATTGATGGACCTGGATTAAAAAATACATCATTTCTCCCTCTATCTTACCCATTTTCCTGAGAGTTATTTTTCTAAAAATAAATTATTTAACCTTGCATAATAATCTTAGTGGACTCCCTTTTTCTTTCATATTCAAATCCCTAATTTGGCATGTATGGTCTTTAAAAATATGACCAACTGTGCCACTCACTTCCCATTATACTCAGAGGTAAGATTTAAAATATTTAACATCTAGTAAGAAATGTATCCAGTTAAAATAGATGAAATTCATAACCAAAGGATATATCCATGCCAGTGCATGCTGCCTAAGTACTAGCATTGATATAGCTCTATACTCCTCCCAGTGTGACTAAGTCTTCATCTTTCCTATATCAAAATTCTTATAATTCCTCAAAGGTGTCAGGATCAGAGTGTCACCTACACTGTCTTCTCTTTGGAATGACTTCCCTGTCTTTCACTAATGAAACCCAAGTTTATCATGTAAGACGGTCCCTAATAGTTTTGAAGCTATTCTAAAGTCTAGCAGGACTTCTACAGATCCTTTAAAGCCCCTGGGACTTTTCATTTCTAATTTTGTTTTCCACTTCCTCTTTTCCACTAAATACAAGCCCCTAGAAGTGTGGGTAAAGGTTTATCAATCTTCGTGCCTCCAGTACCTAACATATTATACATATTTGAGAATGGCTTGACTGCAGAGGAAAATCAAGTGTGGCAGGTATATAGAGGTAGAAAATAGTTCTCTTTAACTCTATTCAACCTAAGTAAAACACAAGTTTCTCAGTGTAAAAGCAGAATGAATGCATGCCACTTTGCAAGGAAACCGATAAGAGCCCATGTAGAGGGCAGAGGTAAACCCTGAGGACATAGTCTCCATGACTTTATGAAAGAGATCTATTTCATATGTTTTAGTACAGAACGGTGAGCTTTTGGCCTTTACAAAACATGTAAGTGAAATATGAGGTACTTTCTATGAGGCTAAACCATCAATCAACTACTCAATCACTTGCAACAGGTGAAGTCAAATCATTAGTAAAATAGTGAGGCAAGGAATACCATCATCAACACATTTGGACACATGTCTGTGCTGTTCAAAGGAAGGCTTCAAAAGTTTGTTTCTGTCAAAGGGAAAGAAAACAGGTTAAATTTCTTAACTAAGATGATGAGTGTTGATTAGAAATGGTTTAATTATTCACTCAGGACACTTTAAAGCTTTATTATCTTCTACTATCTTATCAAGACATGAATACAAATCTTTACCTTTCAAGATGATTTGGCAGCAGTCCCCAACATTTTTGGCACCAGGGATGGTTGCTCCTATGAAAATCTAATGCCTAGTGATCTGAGGTGAAGCTGAGGTAGTGATGCTAGTGCTGGGGAGCAGCTGTGAATACAGATGAAGCTTCACTCGCCTCCTGCTGTGTGGCCCAGTTTCTAACAGGCCACAAACATGTATCAGTTTGTAGACCAGGGGCTGGGGATCCCTGATTTATAGAGACTCTAATTTAACATATTTTGACCACTCTGTTTTCTTATTTGTTGCTTTATTTTAATAAATTATTTTTAGAACAGTTAGTTCACAGCAAAATTAGGAAAAAGGTACAGAGATTTCCCATATTCTCCATGCACACCGGCACGCACAGCCTTCCCATTATCAACATCCTGCCTCAAGTGGTATTTTAGTAATAATTGAACCTACCTTGATACATCATTATCATCCAGAGTTTATACATTAGGGCTCACTCTAGGTGTTACACATGCTATGGGGATAGACAAAGATATTATAACATGTACCTACCATTATGGTACAGAGTATTGTACAGAGTATTTTCACTGCCCTAAAAATCCTCTGTGCTCCACCTATTCATCCCTCTCTCTCCACTAACCCTTGACAGCCAATCTTTTTTACTGTCTTCATAGTTTGGCAGAATGTCACATAGTTGGAATCATGCAGTAGACTTTTCAGATTTTCTTTCACTCAGTAGAATGAATTCAAGTTTCCTCCATGACTTTACATGGCTTGATGCTCATTTCTATTTAGTACTCTTTATTATCCCAATGCCACAGTTTATTTATCTATTCATCTATTGAAGGACATCTTGGTTGCTTCCAAGGTTTGGCAATTACGAGTAAAGCTTTTATAAACATCCATGTACACGTGTTTGTGTGCACATAAGTTTTCAGTAAATATCAAAGAACATGATTGCTTGCTTGTATGGTAAGAATATGTTTAGTTTTCTTAGAAACTGCCGAACTGTCTTTCAAAGTGACTGTACCTATTTGTATTCCTATCAGGAATGAGTGAGATTTCCTGTTGCTCCACAGTCTTGCATTTGGTGTTGTCAGTGTTCTGGATTTTGTATTCGTTTATTTTTAATATGTTTTTACAGATAGTGCAACAGAGGCAGAAGAATATTTTCAAAAATCCAATCTCAAAATCAAGTCGTAATTTTTTTTTATTTGCCTTTTCATCTTTAAGACTTTGAAATGTGCTCATCTTTTTAATGAGTACTTTAACATAAGTAGACCTTAGGCCAATGCATATTTTCCCATCTTTCCATTCTCTCTTTTATTTTTTTCCTTACCTCCTCTCACCCTACCGTATTCCTCTCCTTTCCTTTCCCCAAAGTAACTAGTATAAATAATTTGGCTGTTTTCTTTTCATTTCTTCTTGTTCTTATAATTATCAATGTACACATTTCCCCCCATATTTTTGACTCTGATGATGTTAAATTTTGTCATTCCTTTTATGTACATAATCAAATATGGTTCTTTTGTAGTTCTGGATTTCCTTTTTTAATCAAAAAGAGTTCTTGAAGCCAGGAAAATACCATTTGTTTGTTTTTTATCTTTATTCATTTAAAACAACCAGAATTTTTTTTAATTAAATCTATGTAGTGTAGATCCATCATTATTAAGTCAGATGCTCAAATATGCCTGCAGGATTTACTAAATAAATCATCCTTTCCCACTGAAATAATGATAATACTTCATTTTATTAAATTTCACATCTTAAAAATTACATATTTTCAGTATACTAGTATATAATTTTAGCTCTCTCTTTGTTACCATTGTTTTGTCTTTCATTTTGCTAGTAGCATAGCATTTTTATTACACTGTTTTTTTTGTATAGTTTAATAACTGGTAAGGCATACGACAATAATTATTCTTATCTTAAGAATAATTTTTATTATTTTTGTTAAATATTGTTTGTCCATAAAAACTTTAATATTATTTTTATTATAAAATTAGGTTTTCAAATATTAATTTTTGGAGGATTGACATTTTAATGTCATTAGATGTTCTAATCCAAATATAGAATATTAATTTTATTCAAATTTTTACATCCTTCCATAAAAATAGGTTACTTTCTAAAGATTTGTATTTTTATTGAATTATTACCAAGCTTTGTAGTTTTTGTTAGTATATTTTAAATTTCTAGGTATATTCCTAGTATAGAAAAAAATCAACTCAATGTTTATATAATTCAAATTTTATTTTTAATATTTGTAGCTATTTCCAGAAGCTTTGAATTTTCTAGACATGCAATAATTTTATCAACACAAAATAATCCTTTCCATTAGTTATACTAATTATGTCATTCTCTTGACTTATTGCATTCGGTAAAAATCTTTAAAACACCGGTGTATAATAGTGATAGCAAGTATCTTTTTCTGTACTTGAATTTGATGAGAATAATTTGTAATTCTTACTGTTCAGAATGAAATTTTATATTTTTGTCTTTGTTATGTTTATTTCTTTTCTTCTTATATTGTCATTTTAGCAATCTTGAGTGCTCATATTTTCAGATCCAAATACACACACACACACACACACACACACAAATTAAAACATAAAATTAGATGTGGAATTAGGAGCATAAATGGTGAATTTCTAATTTGCTCTATCTCAAGGAATAGTTTTAATTATTGCATTTGCATCTGGTTCAAGATGGTAAACTAAATACATAAGTTTATCTTTCCTCCTGCCTCCAAATCCATTGAACTGAATTGTCATTACATTTAGAGTAAAAAGCTACAGTATTTACAGCATTTTACCAAATTACCACAAAATCACCTCCCCTTCCAATTGATCCTTTCCTCTTCCACTCCAACCACAGTTGTCTTCTTACTGTTTTTCAAAAACTCCTAGTTCCATTTATACCTGAGAGTCTGTGCATTTACTATTTGCTTCCTTTGCTTTCCCCCAGATATCCCCATCACTGGATTCTTTATCTGAAGTCTTATTCAGATGTTACCTACTCAGTGCAACTTCTCTGATCACTATACTTAACTTGAAATATATGCTGTCACCTACACTTCCCACTCCTTACCACTTGATGTTTGTCAACAACACTTATTACCTTTTAATATGCTATGTGATTTTTCTATTCTCTTTGTTAATTGTCTCTCTAGTCTGTGCAAGAATATGAGCTCCAGGAGGACAGGGATTTTTATCCATTTTCTTCACTGCTCTAGCCTCTTTCCCTGGAAAAATACATGGCATGAAATAAAAACCTAATAAAATCATCTTAAGCTGGAGAATGCTTAACTCTTATTTTGGCTAGTAGAATTTTTAGTTTTCTGGTTAGAACCCCAGAATCACCTGAGGTCAGAAATAGCAGTTCTAGAAGAAGCAAGTTTCACTTCGCCGGCCAAGTAGTAGTTTTATGATCTCAGAACAGCTGAGCTATTCCCCTTGCTCTCACCAGCCTCTTCTCACCCAAACTCTCTTTGTATGGCTGGCTCTTCCTTTGTTCCCAAACAGAGCCTTGAATAGAAAAAAAAGGGCCTAACATATTAGGAAAAAATTAAAAACAAAGAATTCTAGAGATTTCCACGAAGTATCAGGATTCATGCCAGGGGCTGAATCATGTGAGACCTAGTAAAATGAGATATGTTTGAAGATTAGGGTATGAAAATGCAACAGTGCTAATGTGGAGCAGTGACAAATAGGGTCTTAGTCCAGAAGATGGCTTTAGGGAGGGTGACTGAATTAACATAGAGGTAAGTGATACTTCTATTAGTTCACTGATAAGTTATTAACATATATGTTGAATTTTCTAGGGGTTTCTGTGTTTTTAGTGTTCAGATGTCTTCATATCTTAAAAAAAAAAAAAGACATTTGTCATTTGTACAAATCACCATTCACCCTGGGGAGAGAGCATAATTCCCCCCTCAAAAAAATCCGTCACAAATAAATCTTTTGTCTCTTACAACAAAATCTTAGTTCAGATGATATGCCAAGAAACTTTTAAGATGTATCTACATTTAATATGGTAGCCTCAAGAGACTGTTATAGCTTGACAATTCCATTTTTACGTCTTTGCAGTTTCTATAGCAGGCTGGATTGTGTGGCAAAACAATTGAAAAAAGGCAGTGGTGAAAACTCCTGTGGGAAAATTTCATTCCTAGAAATGCTATATAATCTTATGATTTCTAAGCAGAGAAGATATACTTTTTTTAGTTTAAAATTCACTACTGTGCATTTTGAGGCAATATCATAATCATAACAGTGCTAATACCTTATATTTCTGTAGTGCTTTGAAGATTACAAATGCTTTTATGTGTATTATGCCATTTAATCCTCCTTGTGTAGTAAATGCATGATAGTTATCAGTGAAAATATGCCCAGATGGCTGAAAATAAACATCAGCCACCCAAATAAACAAGATACCAGTTGCTACCAGATACATGCCTTAGAAAACGTTAATGAAAGTTTCAAACATCCAAAGTGAAATTAAGTAAATATATGTACATGTACATGCTTCTGTGTGTATATATAGTTGATGTCTGCGGTTATTTTAAAAAAGACATTTTTATATTTATTTTTTCAATAAGTATTTATTTGATACTTACTACATTTAGGCACTGTACATTAAATATAATGTAGCAAAATGAGCAATGTGACCCTGCCCTTCTTGAGCTTAGAATCTAAGTAGACAACAACTAAGAACCAAATATTTAATTCTATGGTTATTAGCTTTATTGAGGTATAATTGATGGGCAAAATATTGTACACATTTAATGTATCCATTTTGATGAATTTGGATACATGCCTAACCTGTGATACTGTCACCTCGTCCAAGGTCCTAAACATATCTATCATTTCCAAAAATTTCCTTGTTTTCATGTGTGTATGTTTTCTAAAAATATAGCATAAAATCTATTTTTTAAAAATGTTTTGAAGTACAAAATATTGTATTTTTAACTGTGCTGTTTTGTATAACAGATCTCTAGAGCTTTTTAATCTTGCATAATTAAAAATTTATATCCATTAAAGAACAATTCCTCTTTTCTCCTTCTCTCTGATGACCACCATTTTATTCTCTCCTCTGAGTCTGACTATTTTAGATGCCACATATAAGTGGCATTGTGCAGTATTTGTGCTTCTGAGACTGGCTTATTTCACTTAGCATAGGGTTCTCTGGGTTTATCCACGCTATCATAGATGGCAGGGTGTCCTTCTTTTTTAAACCTGAATAATATTCCATTATATATATACACATTTTAAAAATCTATTGATTTGTCATCTTGATTATTGTGAATAATGCTGCAATGAACATGAGGTTGCAGATATCTCTTCAAGATCTTGATTTCAATTATTTTGAATATATTTCCCGAAGTGAGATTGCTGGATCATATGATAGTTCTATTTTTAATTTTTTTAGAAACCTTCATACTGTTTTCCATTCTGGATACTCCATTCTACATTCCTATCAACAGTGTGTAAAGATTCCAATTTCTCCACTTCCTCACCAATATTCATCTCCCTCCCCCCCCCCAAGTGATAGCCACCCTAAAAAGCATAAGGTAATATCTCATTGTGGTTTTGGCGTGCATTTCTCTGATGACCAGTGATGTTAGACACTTTGTTATATACCTGTTATCCATTTGTATGTCTTCTTTGGAGAAATATTTATTCAAATACTTTGCCCATTTTTAAACTGGGTTATATGGATTTTTTGCTGTTGAGTTGTATGGGTTCTTTATATACTTTGTATATTGATCCTTTATCGGATAAATGGTTTGCAAATATTTTCTCTCATTTGTAGAACGCCTTTTCAATCTGTTGATTGTTTTCTTTGCTGTACAGAAAGAAGCAAAGTTTAATAAGTTCAGTTAAGGAGTCATCTGTTTATTTTTGATATTCTTTCTTTAATTAAATGATGATGATAATTAATGGTAATTTATTTTGCTAAAATAATTGGCAAAATAGAAAACTGAATTGCCAATGTTACATTGACTCTAAATTATTTTGTAACCATTATAATTTTTGTGAACCATCTTTCAAGACTTCCCCATGATGCACATATATCTTTAAAGATATTATTACAGAAGGAATACTGATGATACTAAATACTGAATGATACTAAATACTAAAAATCAGCTTGACACCTACAGCAAGATTTGTCCTTTTCTTTTACATAAAAATAATTACTTCTTCCAGTGTATTGAAAGTGAAGTAAAGTAAGGATGACCAAAAATATTAAAGAAAATATGTAGTCTCATTCACACTAAAACCCAAGCTGCCCTAATTTCTTTCAGTGTGCCTTTAGAAATATATAGTTATATCCTTTCTTGTGGATAGAGCCAATATTTGCCCTAATTAATCTTATTTCCAAAAGCTGTAATCATCGAATCTAGCTTGTCTTTCCTCTTTCATATCTTGAGTGATTTATTTATATTTAAAAAAAATGAAGCAGCTTTTTCAAATGTTTCATGTTAACACATTGTACCCAACTCATGTTTATGTTGTCAATCTCATTTTACAAGGATCATTGAGGTATGATGAGAGACCCAGAGCCATATGTCAAATGATATCTATTCCCTCATCATACAAAAAGTCATACAAAAAGGTTGATTTGCTGATGTAAGAAATAACTCATTTCTGAATTAATGTAATTAACATGACAGAGTGGTAAATAAAGCAAATAAGACTGCCTTTGATATTCCCAAACCAATTGGGCTAGTGCTAATGTATTACCTCTGGAGGGAAAAATGGAAGACGAAAGAGAACATGTATAAAATAGCAAAAAACTTTTATCCTTGTTTGGGTGGCATTCACTTTGTTATCAACTGGCAGAAATACAGTAATTAAGAAAAAAAACAAACCTTAACTCAAACAAAAGATTCAAGATCCAGCTTAGTTGATCTTCATCCTGCTAGTTGAAATAATGGATGATAGTGAAGGTAAACCAAATAGCCAGCAGAAAGATAATAAAAATTAAAAGTAGCAGATGAAAATATAAGAAAAAAACAAACAAACACATTAGACTGAAACATTAAGAATTGTGTAGGGTACTAAGTTTCAGACTGCACTAGTGATCAGGTGTGGTAGTTTTCACATGAACTCATAAGTATTAATTCAAATGTGTTTATACATCTAAGATTAAAACATATGTGGCATAGGTTTACACATATGATTTATACATGCAGTATTTGAAACTCTGAAAATGAGCACATAGTAGTTAAGAATGTTCGATTTAACACATACATACTCACCCCTCCCCCTCACATAAACACAGTCACACATATACACACTTGCAGAAGTCAGTAAATGATTTAGAGCTTTCTAAATAAATCTTAGTACTTGTCTATGGGCTATTGGTGAGGAGTGGAGGAAAGGCAATGCATATAGAAGTTCTAAGAGATGAAAATATCCTTTCCTATGATCTACCTTGTAGTTCCTGATATGTACATAAAAGATCATTATTATCCATAGCCCTTCTCCTCTACCACTCCAGAGCATTCTGTGAAGCTTTAAAAGCCAACCTCATCAACTTCCGATAATGAGGGAAGGCTTAACACTGTCATTTAATTCCATTTTCTTGTGAATGCCTCCAAACTGAATAAAGAGTTTTTGTTTCTTAAATCACACAAAGACAACAAGAATGGCAGAAGAAATGATAGCATCGCAAACTTAAAAATGGACAAGTGATAGAAAGAATTATAAAGAAAGCCAAATTTTCAACCAAGAAGCAAATCAATATGCAATATAGAACCTTCCAAAAGCTCAAGAATTGTGATGGTAGTTACCTCTGGAATGCTGGACTTTAAAAATGCAGAAATAATTGAAATTTTACATAAGCATCAAACATCCCCAGAGTCCTACCTACCTGGCAGAACAGCTGAAATTGATTCAGAGTATAGAGCAAAAGGGAGGATCTCTGGATTGAAGGGCCCAAGGCCAATTAAGTGGCAGAGCACTACCCTTAAATGAGGAAATAAGTAAATGTTGACAGCCCCAGTCCTCTTCTCCAGTTGGAATCCCAAAATGAAGGCAGCCAGATCTTTCTCTGCAAGCTAGAGAGTGAAACTACATCCTTCCCTGAGACATGTGACTATCCCAACTTCACGGATAGCCCAATGAATAGCCCAGTCAGGACTCCCTGATATGAACTCTATAAAAGACAGACTCCACCCATAGGCACAGAGTCTCCATTTTTTTTTTTTCGTTTATTTGTTTTTAATGTCCCACCGCTAAATATGAAGAGACCATTGCACATCTTTAGACAGCTCAGAAAAGACTGGAGGACACAGTTACTCTTTAGGGAGATGAAAATTTCAAATAAATAACTAATAGTAATATTTACGAAGACATGACAAGATATTACATTCTTGAAAATAGAGGCAAGTACTGCACAAAGGAATAGAATTAGGAAAAGTCTTAGAAATGTAATGATAGAAATAAAACATTTAATAAAAGGGTATGAAGAAGCAAATTGAAGAAACATAAAAATGTACAACAAAAGGGCAAAGAAATGGTATATAGGAGAGAAAATATAGGATAGCTAGAGAACTAATCCAAGAAGCCCCAAAATTTAAATAAGAGAGAAAATAAAGGAAATAAATCATTAAAACCATATTTTAAGGAAATTTCCCAGAACTGAAAAACATGAATTTCAAGATCAAAATGGCCCTCTAAATACCTCAATGGGTGAAAATCCTCCCCCATCACCATATGGAGGCAAATTTTTGCCAAATTTTAGATAACTGGAGAAAAAAAGAAGATATATCAAGTTTCTAGAGAGAGAAGGTGGCAGGAGATGTGGGAGAAAGAGAGAAGAAAAGAAAAAAGAGAAAATTTAAAAGAATTGGAAATCAATATCACTTTGAAGCATTAAAAATATTTAAATACATGAAAAGATATACCACATTTAGGGATGAGAAGAGTCAATATTGATAAGATGGCAATTCTACTCCCGCCCTGTATGCTGCTTTCTTTCTACTTCCTAATTTTTCACCATGCACCAGCTAAGCTATATTTCTTGGAGTTCTCAAAATATAGCCTTTCTCTGCCTCAGAGTGCTTGCACATGCTTTTCTTTCAATCCGAATGCTCTTTTTATAGTTTTTAGCTCAGCTAATTCCTACTCATCTATCAAATTTCAGTGTAGATGTCACTTCCTCAGTGAATTCTTCTCTTATTACCCTAAATAACTTCACTCCTATTGCATGGTCTCATATTATTCTATATTTTTAAATCATTGTCTTTATGTAATTTGTAATTATTTATGAATTGTCACTTTTGTCCATATAGAATCCATTTTACTCATGAGATCATAAGCTCTACTCTGCCTAGGACTGTGACTAGGACATAGTAGGTCACCTATCAAATTATCCTGTGAGTTATCCTGTGATAAAATTACCTTTTTTGTAATTCTCTGTTCAACTAAAACATACATTCCATGAGGCACAGATTGTCAGTTTTGTTTACCATTGTATTCTCAGTGCCTGGCATTTAGTAGTTGCCCACAAAATATATAAAGTCACTTAAATATTTGGTCCAAACAATAGTCTGAGATAGAAAGTATCAAAAGAAACTTAAATGATAACTTCCTTTGAAATGATTTCCCATAAAAAAAGGTATAAAAAAGCCAAGATACTCTGTAAAGCATTAGGCATAAGCCAATTCATCGCAAAATTTGTGTAGTGAAAAAAGAGAATCTATTATTTGCTAATTTATTTATTACCAAGTATTTGTTATAGACCTATCATGTGTCAGGTCTAAGAGGCTCTAATGAGTTCATAGTGGGGAAGAGATAAGGTATAGAGGCAGAAACTGTGGTCATCTCATGTAGACCACACCTGTCTACTGCTTTCAGAGACATATTGCTCATGCCTCAGAATTTTCTCACCGGTCATCTTGGTTAATCCAGACCTTTTATCCTTCAAGGCCATCCTAAAGGTCTAAATCTTCTTATGTCGAGTCCACTCTCTCTTTTGAAAACATGGAACTTTGTTGCTCATTTTTGCTTCCATTACTGTTTTCACTGGGAATACTAGCACCTTTCCTCCTCTCCACAATACCTACCAGTTTTTCAAGGGCCTTTTCAAGTCCAAACTCCCTGTGGCTGGAGAAAAATCTGGCAACATATACTAGGTTCAAAATTTGAAGTGATTTTTTTTTTCCAAGCTAACCTTTATCCAGAAGGCAATGGACTTATGGAATATACTAAGTAGGAGCAGGGTTAGTACGTTAAGAATAACTGCAGGAGTAAAATGGAAGTGGATCAAAAGGAGATCCTGACTGGAACCTGGGAAGATCAGCTGAGATATCAGGAACTGCTAAGGGTCTGAAGGAAAGTAGTCATAGGGGAAGAGCAGAGAAACTAAGGGTCATGGGGTTGGTCCTGGAACAAAGGGGTTATCTGCTCAGGAAGTAAACATTTTAGAACTATGCTCCTTTTCCCCTTGCCTTTTTCTCCCCTTTCTTTTTGGCTCTTCAGGAAAATTTCCAAAGATGCAGACAACTCAAAAGATTTATGAGTATCGTTTGAAGTAGGAAACAGGAAGCCATTGAATTTAAGAAGCCCAAACTCTGTGCTTTCACTCCTCTGTTTTTGATGACTTACTCTCAGAAACTTAGAATAGCTCTTTTCAAATGGATTCTCAAGACAGATACTTAATTATCTTGTTATATATGGCCATTTTAACACTGATGTAGAGACCTTTCGGAAACTCAGCTGAGGCCATCGGATCATTACCTTTGCTGACAAACTTCCTGATTTCAGTGATGCATATCTGCAGGCAGTGCCTTTTATTTGTATATATTTCTAAAGTGAGATCCTGCAAGTCTGAAAAAAGATAATTTTGCCTTTTCTGTATGAGGCTAAACTGTCAGGTGCCCCAAGGAAAAAGGCTGTTGAAAGAGCCAATTATGATATTTTTTTGGTTTATGCAAATTTTAGAGAAGCCATTCTCTTAGTGTTCACTATATTTCCTAGTTCGAATGTATGTTTAGAAATCCATGCCTCCAAAGGATTACCTGGAAATATTTCATTCTACTTCACAGAGAATAGGAAACGGTGAGGGGAGAGACTGTAATGGGGATAACATTCCCTATGGGTCAAACATTGACTAAGTACTGTGTATATCATTTCACTTAATTTTTATAACAAACTGGCAAACTAAAAATTATTTTATGCATTTCTATGGATGAACAAGCCAACGATCAGAGAAGCCAGGCTACTCGCATGGTTAATAATTGTTACAGCTAGGTTCGAATCATAATTTTTCAAACTCTGAAATTATTTTTTCTAATAAAACTGCAAATGAGTCAATAGGACAGTGAACACCTCATTTTTAAAAGGTATGAGGTTGCAGAAAGAGGGATAGAAATAATAGAAACATTAATTTTGCTGATTATATTTATATTGGCTTATTTTTCAAATTTGGGTTTAGGGTTCTTAAAAAGTAAATTATGTGATCCACAGGAATCACATGGATTCACTTAAAATAATTTAAGCAGTAGTAATATTTCCTCCTTTACTTTTGAATAGGGACAGAGAGTTAATCATGGTGTTGCCATTAACAATATGTATTCACTCACTCTGTCAAAAAATGACAATTTAGATACTGAATTTATGAAGATATCTGATAAAAATCTGTGCAGATATTATACAGGATGATATAAAAATAGGACTTAAGTTGATAGCTAACTGTTAATTTAGATGAATTCATTACTTAAATAATGAATACATATAATGAATATTTAAATAATATTGATACATTAAGATCAACTTAAAAGATGTCATCCATGACATAGCTATTGTACAATATGGGCAACATTTGTAAATTTATATAGTCATTTGCACTTTGCAAGCTGTTTTCATATTTTTGTACATTATCTCCACTTCAGAGGAGAAAACTATGACTCACAGTGTTATAAGATTTGCCCAAGGTCACAAGCTCAGAAATGATGGCATCAGCCTCAAACCTAGTTATTTTGATTCTAAGATCTATGTTCTTTCTACTCTAGTTAGACTGTCTTTCTTCCCATGGAAACATTTGTATTAGTGATTAGTATGAAGTCGGGGAAGTGTTGCTTATTGACTTTTATCCTTCTCACAGAGCTAAAAGTTTCAACTAATGTGACTAATGACAGAAATAAAATCAAAAGGAAAAATACCTTCTTGTCTGAAAAGTTGAACTTAAACTAGAATGTTGAAATTTAGTAAAGATAAATATAAATTCCAGCAATTAGGTTTAATTAATGGATTCAGTGACCTTGGAGGTGCTGTCAAACTACAAGAATCTTTTAAGTACAAAATAATTCATGTTTTTTAAAAATTTCTTTTCACTTTTGATAGAATTAAAATCTACATTTACCTTTGATATCTCCTATCTGGTTTTATTGAATATTTATATATAAAACTATGATTTAGAGACATATAATATGATTATTAGTCAGCTATGTTCAGTAAATGAACTGATTGATTACTGCTACTTTGAGGAGATTAGTTTGAAAACTTGAGGTAGAATGACTTAGGGCAGAATAATATCTACTGTATACAAACTAAGTAAATATGTAATTCTGTTATAATTTGCAAACCAGTGATTCCTATGTAATGAAGTTTAACAGCAATGAGAAAATTGTATGACTATCAAGGCAGACTTAATTACATTTGAAAGATATATTCATCATTCATGAACATATTTTCGAATATAGGTTGCTCATATACTTCTGCACAGAATAGAGACATTTATAGAATTTTAAGGGCTAATTTTTTCTACTGTAATCATGAATACAACTTATTGCTAAATAAAGCCAGAGATAACGTGGCAGGTAAACCAAATGTGCTGTTCCAATTTACACCAAGGCATTATCGAAATGGGATTATCACAGATTCTTTAGATTATTAGTTCGTTTTTATTTTTTTAATAATGGAAGTGGCTTTATTATTTTGTATATTTATGTTTCATAATCTATTTTACTTTTCAAAGCAAAAAGGAGCTGAGGTTTTGATCAGTTTAAATAATGGAAATGTGAGTGAGCAACTTATTCATTATTTAATAAGCTTCTGTGAGTACTTGCTACTTCTAAATTACCATGAAAGGTGAGCCTATAAAAATGAAAGAAAAAACTGAGGGAAATATTGTAGCATTGTGGCTAAAAAACAGACTTCAAAGTAGAACAAAGCTGATTTCACTTATTAGGTTTGTGGATTACCAGGTGGGATCTCAGGCAAGTTATTAAATATAGCTAAACGTCATTTTTCTCATGTATGAATATGGTTATCAATTAATATAATATTTTTGTAGTTAATAGAAACAACGAACATAAAGAACTTAACACAAGGCCTGACATAAGGTAAGCACTCAGACTCGATAAATATTTCAATATTATTATCTCTCCTTCAAGGAACTTTGTTTCCTTACACATTCAGAGTGATTTTTGCTTTTGCTTGTTGGTTGGTTGGTGGATGATAAAAATATTCTTAACCACTTGATATTATTTTAAAAATTTAAGAAATTGGAACAATTAAAAAATGTAAATATGATAAAAAGAGTAGCCCTTTTTGAGTTGATACCATATGATTACAACAAATCGAAAATTAATTCATCAAAAATTTTTTTAAGTACAGTTGAAAACTGAGTAGGTCACAAGTTCAAGTCCATCAAGCAAGAAGTCTAACAGAAAAAGCATGGATAAAAAGGGAGAAAAAAATGCTTAATATTTTCCAATATTAAATTTTCTAAAATCAAAAGGACATTTTGTACACTGCTTACATTTCATTGACAGAATGAAGCAAACTAATCCAAAATTACTTGTGGTAAATTCCCATCTGTGTTCCTACAATTGGATTGCAAACTTCCAATACAATTTGAATACATTTTAGGACCAATCAACTATGTGAGCCACAACTATAGAGTATTACAGAGCCAAATTTTGTCTTCTAAGTAGAGCGATAATTTGGTTGTTGTTATAGTTCACAGGCATTAATTTATGCTTATTTATATGTATGTTTCCTGGTAATATTTTAACAGCTTTATTAAATGATAATCGACATAGAATTAACTGAACATTTTTAATTATACGGATGAGCATATCTATCACCCCAAAAAGTTTCCAATCCATGTGCCTTTAATTTCCTTTTCCTGTCTTATTTCATTGGTTGGAACCTCTACTATAATGTTGAATCGGTATATCGACAGCAGATTTCCTTTTCTTTCTGATCTTAAGGGGAAAGCATTCAGTGTTTCACCACTAGATATATTAGTTTTAAATTTCTTTTAGATGCCTTTTATCAGGTTGAGTAAGATGTCTTTTATTCTTAGTTTACTGAGAGTATTTATCAGGAATGGATGCTGGATATTATCAAATGCCTTTATTGCATCTATTTAAAAATAATCATATTTTTTCCAGTGTGTTAATATATAACATTAAATTAATTGATTTTTGTATATTAAACCAAACTCAAATTACTCTCATGAACTCCAGCCATGAGGCAATTAACTGCTTTTTGTCTGAGAAATTTTAAATTACAAATTTATTTTCAAAATAACTAGGTCTAGAGTCATCTATTTCTTCCTAAATGAGTTGTGAAAAAATTTTTCTATTTCACGTGTTGTAAAAATTATTGGAATAAAATTGTTTATAACCCTTTCTTTCCTTTTAATAATATCTTTAATACCATAACATATAATGTCACCTCTCTCACAACTCATATTGGTAATTTATGTCTTTTCTCTCTTTTTTTTAATCAATCTGTCTAGATATTTATCAATTTTATTGATCTTCTCCAATAAGTAGTTTTTGTCTCACTGATTTATTCATATGATTTTCTGTGTTCTTTTTCTTTGATTTCTGCTTTGATCTTTATTATGTTTTTCCTGCTGACTTTTAGTTTCATTTGTTCTAATATCTTAAGGTAGGAGCAAAGGCTTTGATTTGTGATCTTTCCTCTTTTCTAATATAGGCATATAATTTCCTAGATTTCCTCTTAATTAGTTCTTTTTTATATCCCACAAATATCAACACATTATGTTTTTATTTTAATTTATTTCAAAATGTCTTCTAATTATATTTTGATTTCTTCTTTGACACATTATTGTAAATATATTATTTAGTTTCCAAATCATGAGGGATTTTCCACATATCTTTCTGGCATTGGTTTCTAATTTAATTTCATTGTGGTCTAAAGTACACTTTACATGACTTAAATTGTTTAAATTAATTTGTTAAGATCTTTTATGACCTAGACTATGATCTTCTTGGTAAACATTCTATGTGTACTTGAAAAGAATTCATATTCTACTCTTGTTTGGCAGAATGTTTTATAAATTTCTCTTTGCTCATATTGATTAACGCAGTTTAAGCCTTCTCTCTCATTATTTTTCAATCAATTTGTTTTACCAATTAATTGAAATTTCGACTATGGTTATGAATTCATCTATGTCTTTTATTGTTCTATCTGTTTTTCCTTTATGTATTTTGATGCCCTCTTGGGTGCTTGCTTAGATGTTTAGGATTATTCTGCCCACTTGATAAACTGACAATTTGAACCATGGTAATATATTACTCAATCCTAGGTCTCTTTCTACTGATTTTTTTTTCATTATGGGTTATGTTTTTTTTAATATTATAGATGTTTGGTAACTTTTTAAAAATTGAAACCTAGATAATGTAAATTTTACCATCATGGTGTCTACACACACACACACACACACACACACACACACACACACACACACACATTCGTTATCAGTCCTGTTTTATAATTTGTTATATAGGAATACAGATATGGTTAATCTAGAACTAAATATTCTGCACTACAGAGGAAAGAGATTTCTGAGTGCTCTACTCAATGACTGTGGATTATGAGTTTTTCTATTTTTGTAGTATGGGAACAGACACTGTTCCAGGCCCTGTATGTTCACTGAGAACTGTTCAATTTAATATTTTTTATGTTACATTCCACAGTCTCTAGTAGTTAGCTAATGTGCATGTACTGAGCAGTACCCTACTAAATACTTGAGGGAGACCCTCTGTAGACCTCTGAGGCTCCTCTTCTCCAGTCTTCTTTCTTATAAACTCCAGCAGCCTTTGTCTCCCTAGACTCTTTGTTCAATGGCCTGGAAATTCCTTCAGAGTTGTATTCTGAGGCAAATATAGGGTCCATTTTGCTTGTTTCCCATCTGCTGTGGATCATTGTCCTTCATTGTTCGATAAACAGTTTCTTGAAAACTTTCTTTTTTCATATATTTTGTTCAGTTTTTGCTCTTTCAGATGGGAGGGTAAATCTGATCTCTGTTACAACATCTTGGTCAGAAGCCAGATTCCATTGGCAGTAATTTCTGAATCATTACTAGTAGAAAGTAATTTTATGTCATAGAAGCAACTTGAATTTGGAAAACCATGTATTGATTTTCTTTATTTTTTTTTGGATTAATGGTTAAATAATAAAGTCAATACTATTTTAAAGATCCTGTGTAAGTGGATTAGAGTCTATTGAAATGAAATAAATATTTTTCATAATATTTTAAGGTACTTTATTCAGCATTATACAATCTTGTTCAAATATGGAATTATCTGGATAATCCAACATTTTACATGAATCATATCTTGTATATGGAAGTGCGTATGTACCCATTTGTATATCTGCTTTGCTTAATATCCAAGAATACAATGGATTGGTTCAAAAGGTCCATAGTCTATTTCACTGTATCATGAAGCACTGGTGGTATAAAAACGTGACTTGTCAAAATATATTCAGAAACTTGCACCGGAAGGAGATGTGGAAAATAGAAGATATTCTACCAATATAAACTTCAAAATATTTCAAGAATATGACAGATATTCTTTGACATTTTTTAAATGAGTTGTAGAAAATTTATGTGAAGCAGATGGTGGTAGTAAAAGCTGTCCTGGAACAGGTTGTAAAGTGGTATCTGAAGCGTGCTGATTAAAAGATCTCAGCAAACCTATAGGAAAAACTAAAAGTGTGTGTGTGTGTGTGTGTGTGTGTGTGTGTGTGTGTGTGTGTGTGTATCCTGGGGTGCTGTCTTTGGTATTGTCATAGCAATCATTCATGCATTTAGCAGATAGTATTTAGCACCCACTACCTGCAAGTCACAGGGACACAAACAATAAAATGTCAGCGACTTGGAGGACTGAAAGACAATGTTTAACACATTTATAAATGATGCAAACTTGGTAAAAATCTCCAATCTTAAGAAAAAATTTAAGATTTTGCAAGACATAGAATGCTAAAGCAATGTATTAAAACAAAGAAAAAAAAAGAGAAAATGTGATGAACGTAAAGTCTTACACTGGGGTTAAAACAAAAAGTCAAATATAAGTATGTGGAATTGGGAGTGATGGGAGGTGGGGACAGGAATGCTGGACTTTACCAGCATTTAAGTAAAAAAAAATGTGTATAAAAGGTAAGTGGAAAATGCATAGGCTGAGATTCAGAGGCCTTGGATTCAAGTTATCTTCTAGCTATGAAATTATGTTCAAAATATTTCCATTTCCCCACATGTAAAACTGGGTATGGATTATATCAACCTAGTTTCAAAATGAGTATTTTAATTCCTAGGGTTGAAAGTTTTCTGTGCTGAAACCTAGGTTTGGGGGAAAATATAACTTCGTCTTTCATTATATTGTAAGGACCTCATAGTTTTTGTGTATCTCCTTATAAAGACCTTCAAGGTAGAAAGCCAAGACTACCCAATGGAGAAAGAATAATCTCTTTAACAGCGGTGCTGGAAAACTGGAAAAATTGGATCCCTATCTCACATCACTCGTACTAAAATATATTCAGCCATGAAAAAGGAAGATAACTTCCTATTTGCAACAACAGAGATGAATCTTGAACATATTATACTGAGATAAGTCAGACAGAGAAAGTACTATATCATATCACTTATTTGTGAAATCTGTAAAAGTTAAACCTGTAAAAAGCAAGAGTAAAATGGTGATTATCAAAGGATGGGGGCCGGGGATAAGACTGATGGTGTTTAATGGTATAAACTTAAACTAAGTAATAAATGAGCCATAGAGATCTAATACACAGTCTAATAATATAGACAATAATATTGTACCATAATTATGTAACGTGATAAATATTACTACATTAGCAATCATTACAATATATAAATGTATCAAAGTAAGGTCATGCACTTTAAACTTATGTGTAACAATGTTACACAATGTTACACATAAAATTTATTCAATTAAAGATCTTTAAGATAGAGAGAAAGTGTTAGCCATATTTGTATCAACAATAATAGTTCATTGGTGGAAAGAATTTAAGTCAAAAGAGCTGGTCCAGAACCATGTTTTCCACTTACTGGGCAACCATAAGCAAATATAGTCAGCTCTCCATATGTAGGCTCCACATCTGCAGATTCAAGCAAGCACAGATCAAAAATATTCAAAAAAACTATTGCTGAAGCGTACTGTATTGTCAGGCCTATGATGGTTGTGTCTGTACTAAACATGTACAGATTTTTTTTTTGTCATTATTCCCTACACAATATGGTATAAGAACTATTTACATGGCATTTACATGGTTTTAGGTGTTATAAGTAATCTAGAGATGATTTAAGGTATACCAGGGGATGTGCATAGGTTATATGCAAATACTGTGCTATTTTATATAAGTATGGGTGATTTTGGTATCCATGGAGATCCTGGCACTTATAGCTCATGGATACTGAGGGACAACTGTAATTTCCAGGTATCAGTTACCTTATCTTTACGATGAATGCATTAGAAAAGACACCATTCAGCTAAAGCATTCTATAATTCTAAGATTCTTATTTATGCATAATTCAGCAGCTCTCTCCAATATGCTTTTGGTTGTTGATGTATCACATATAATTATCTGAAGTTTGTGGGGGCTCTACAGAGTCTCATCACTGAAATGGCTTTTCCTGCTGAGCCAATATGCAATATATATGGATATTGAGGTAATTTCTCTTGGATATTTATAGAATTACTACTGAAATATAGTGTTTATTTTGGCAGAAAATAGTTAATATTGTATGTAGGTTATAATTATAGTATTGCACTCTTCAGACTTATAAAACATACAACTTCTAAAGGGAAATTAACTTCACCTTCCTCTTGTTACCAATTGAAGGAAGTACATTAGAAATGTCACTAAAGTGGTGTAGAGTGTGCCCAATTATTCCCTTATATAACTGACCTAATTCTTCTTCTACATTCTCGAAAAAAAAATATAAAGGCTTTCTTTGGGGAAAGTATCATGTCATTCCTGGCCATTATCTCTCATAAATACTGTAAGTTTGTGCCACTGGGCACTGGGTTTTTTGGGCATGTTATATACCTGGAAGGGGACAAGCATTAGGGAAGGAAGGAAATTACCATTTATGGTGTGCTGTGGTATGCTTTCTATAAGATAGTTTATTTAATACCTATGACAGTACATGTATTTGGTATTATTACTTTCCCATCTTGTGAAACCTGTATTTTGTCTTATAAGTATTATATTACAGAGGTCAATCTCTCTAATTCTGAAAAATCAATTCTGCTTTCTCTAATCAACCCAGAATAGGCCCATTCAGTCTGCAAAGGCACAACAGGGCTATCATCAGGGCTGCTTTCTTCTCTAATTCTCAGAGAGTCCTCCAGGAATCCTTTCTTTCCTCTGCGTCTGGAAGAACCAAGAGTCAGAATTTTTCTACATGTAAACAATAGTAGAGAATACTGTGTATTCTATAAAAGATCTTTTCTTTTTAATTATGAAATATATCCAAAACTGAGCTTTTGATTCCTTAGCTCATCAAAGTTCTTGTTTCTTTATATTTTATATTTTATTTTAAGCCTTTTGTTTTCTCTATCTCTTCTTTTCAGTCTGTCATAAAACATAGTCAGAATGTTTTTTAGAAAAAAATCTTTATTTGTCCTAGAGATATGTTTGAATAATTGAATTGTCCTCCTAAGAGTTGTAACTTCTAAGTTGTCCTTCTAATCTCTAATAGAATCATGGTGTCTTGAGAATGGAAACAACAATAAAGGTATTTCCAGATCAATGATTTCTTTCAAATCAGGAAGTCTAGAAGATTAGCGCTAAGATAGTTTTTGCCCAAACCATATCTAATTTAGTCATGATCTTTCTTTATGGTAGAGAACCTTGTTCCCATTTTAAAAGTGAGTAAACTTGTTAACTTGTTAGTAGCAGAACCAGGTCTCCTGGCACCAGTTCTTTTTCTCTCAAATATTGAGATAGTGTTGAAAACTCTTTGAGGTTGGGGAGACCATCTGCCAATATTCCTCCTTGGACATGATTGGCAATAAATAGATGCCTCCTGCAGCATGCTTATTCTAACAGCCCCCTAACTAATCTTCAGTATCTTCTATCCAAATTCAATTTCTGGTTTCCAAGAGTCCACTCTAACTTGTTCATCTTATTTTGTGGGCATTCTCATTTTTGCTGTTTCTTCCTATAATGTTTATAGAGCTGCAGAGAATATTAGTACAGAATTGACATTTAATAAAGACTGAGTCTCATGTGTTTATTTTTGCTAATGGTGCCGGAGAGAAACTGACCCTCTTTTATTACTCATCATATTCCTAAATCTTATTCATCTTCCAAGAATCTGTGCAAGTTCTTCTCATCAAAGACTTTCTCAACTACCCAAATCTCACAATTACTGACTTTCCTGAATCCCAGTGTGAGTACCACGTACAATAATCTTCCATTAACTCAAACTTTCTGATCTAGACATCAGTTTTATCTGTTTTGCTTTGAAAACTTGCTCATTCTTGGGTCCTCATCCCCATGATTAAGGATCATCATATTAGAGGTCTAACCAAAACATAGATGTTCTGTTGTACAAGCATTTCCAGTGGTTTCTAACCTCAGTGCAAAGGTTTGTCTAGCCTTTATTTCTTGTGGGTGAAGATCTCTGATTAGGGCTGTCAGATAAAATACAAGACCCTGAGTTAAATTTGAATGTCAAGTTAAAAAGGAAAACAGTTGTTTAATATCAACTATGTCAAATATTTCATGGAAAATACTTATGTCAAAAATATTCATTGTTTTTAAGAAATTCAAATTTAACTAGTAATCCTATATTTTTATTTGCTAAATTTGGTAATCCTATACCTGAGGAATCCTCCCAACTTTTTTGACATATTAACTGCATGATACTGGGTAGCAATCAATCTTAATTTACTGTCCTTACATGATGCAGTACCTTACATGTCTATAATGGTGCCCTGTTTTTAAAGCACATATATTACCTTATTTCTCCAAGTTGCCCAAGTGTATGGTTACTACCTTTACCACTAGTCACTTGGTCGTTTAATATCTCTGTGTTTCAGTTTTCTAGGATACAACATAGGGTTAATCATACCTACTTTGATGAATGGTTACAAAGATTAAATGGAATAAACTACATAAAGCAAATTACCTGAAAGATAAAAGCACCAAATGAACTCATATAATCTCTACACTCTTCAGTCATCATCCTAATTAGTTTGCTTAATATCCTGAAGCCAATATATGGGGAAAAGGAGAGCTTAAATTTGAATCAGCTGGTTACAGTTAAAGACTTCGCAGTATGCTTCATAGAGAATAAGGAAGTCTGATACAAAGCTTAAGGAAATACACTTACTCATCACCTTTTTCACTTGTGTATTACTTTATCTTCATTATTAGACATATTTCATTATAAGAAATATTTATATAAGATTATAAGGAATATATGAAATAATGTTCTCAATTTGAGTCAATTGCTCTTTGTTTTCTCTCATCTCAGTAAATTCTCAGACTTGAGAATTTACAAGAAAAAATTTAAAGAAAATGTTTTTAAGGAATCTTGGGTTAAATTAATTAAATCTCCACACAGGAACAAACACACCATTCAAAGATAAAAAAAAAAAAGTAGATTGTAAGTCTGTGTCCATTCTCCTCTACAGACATTCAAGAATATCAATTAGTAACACATTAATGCCAACAAATGCCAAAGAACCGTCTCATAAATTCTTGTGAAATATGAAAAATAAAAATATGTCCTGGGGAGCAGAATAAATTCAGGCTCAGGGATTATATTTCAAGGAACATGATTAGTATTCATGAACATAGAATGAGCAGAATTCAGAGATTTCTGCTTAGCCAGCAGTTCATCCAGGAAGTCTGAAAGACTGAAAAGAGGCGCTGTTAAAATAGCCATTACTATTATTATTTTTCCTGCAGCAATGTTTTAGATTCCAACACACTATGCTGACAGCCAGGAATGTTATTTTCCACGGTCACTTTGCTGAACTGTGTTTTGAGAAATTGGTTACCTCTTATGAAGCTGTGTTTCACAATCCCATGCTATTTAACTGTAAGATTTATGCTATTTTCTGCTTTTCTTTCCCTTATATAGTGAAGTTAAAATAATAGTGCAAATGCAGCATATAGTTTTAGTATTTTTTTCTGTTTCTTCATGTTCCTGCATACTCTTTCAAAAATGTACTTTGCATAATAAACACTGCATATTGCATCTTAAATTTTATGACTAAAAGTGCGTTTATACAATGCCTAAGGACAGCCTGATTTTCTTATAACTTGTAATTTTTTTGTGGTGCTTTAACTGGAAATTCCAAATTTTATTTTCCAGTAGAAAACTGAAATATGAGATATTAGATAACAAGACTTTAATACACATGTTCAAATGCATTCCATGTATACACTATGGAAAATGTCTATGCTACAAATAATTGCCAGCATATATACCATAATATACAATGATTAATTAGTAGATATTTTAGTGTTATGTGTATACATGCATATTATAGAATAAAAAACCAAAATCTAGAAATTCATAATTAAATATTTTACCAAAATATATGCTCTAAAATGTCCATCATTTTTATTTTTGGATTAAAATTAGCATTCTATACATGATAATAAATACTGAGAAATAGATGTTCTAAAGTGTTATAAAAACTGCCTGGCAAGTGTGAAACGGCTTATTAATTGGATAGAAAACACAACTCAATTTCTTATCAAAGTGTATTTGAATAAAAGATCTTATGTGAAAGTTGCATTTCAAAACTTTCAGATTGTTAAAAAAAATAATAGTTTATATGAAGAGAATCTTTCTCCTTACTCTTAATTGTTTGGGGATACATTACATGCAATTTGCATAGCAGATCTCTCTTTTGGTGACAGACTAGCTTGATAGCCTGATGACCAATAATTACTTGAAGTCTGTAGATTTTTGAAAATGATGACGGACCATCAATCACTCCACTCACAAGGCCAGCAGCAAGTGCTTACCACAGAGGTGGTATTCTCTGTGGTATTCACATATGCATAGCAGAACAAATCTCATGATGATCTTCCCACATACTGTATTAAGTACCTGTGAAATACAGGTCCTCTCCTTGTTCTCCTCGAGCACTAGCTCAGCTTTGTCTCCCATTTGAGCAAAAGTCTCCTCAACAATTTCTCCTCTTTTCAGCTTTAACTCCTGGTGGCCCTATGAATGAGCAAAGCTTGATTTGCCTAGGCACGTCAGGGAAGACGTCACAGAAAAAAACTTTTGAATAAAGTGTTTTAAGGAAGAGGATTGATGCCAAAGTTCTCTTCTAAAAATGTAGGTAATGCCTGACAGTTTAGGATAGACAAATAAAGACATGGAGTAGTAACAGTATTAGCCACTAATCACCTTGAGGATCAGTTAATTTATTAGGACCTTGAACCCATACAGGTATAAGAAGTTGGAAGTTTTATAAGACATCAAAAAGGCATTTTGAGACGCTATATTTCTGGATGAAATCCACACCTCAGGACAAAGGTATTGAAGGTAATAAAGGACACTGGTGTTGATGAACTTTGCCCGTTCCACAATTAGGTATAAATCTAGCTCCATCTAAAGTGACCTGAGTAGTTCTAGCCAAAGAGCTGGGTCCTCTCCAGCATCAGTCACTCCCTGGGAACTAGTTAATATTTTCAGTGGAGAGCAACTGAAATGTAAATTGTATTTTATGTATTGCTCCCTTTTCTCCAGAACTTGATTAACTAGAGACAGAGACCAAAGGAATTAGAATTCATTTCTTAATAATTAAATTGACCATTAAAATTAAAAATTAATAGAATAATTAAAATTAATAGTTATATTAATATTGAAACATCCAGTGCATTTCTTCCAGAGGATTTAGAATAATATGGAGCACACAATTCCTCTTTAATAAATTCTTGTCAAATAACTGATTGAGCATTCTGAAAGTGTTAGGACTTCACTTATGTCTGAAAGAAACTTACGGATCATCTTAGAAATACAGATGTTTATGCTGTCTGCCTCTCCTTAGACCTTCTGAATTAGAATCTCTGTGGATGGACTTGAGCTTATGTATGTTAATGGAGTTCCATAGGTGATTGCAATGTGTATTTCTGGTTAAGAACCACAGTTAGGGTTCATTCTTTACATTGCACAGATAAGGAAACTGAGGTCCAGAGGAATTAAGTACATTGTTCGAGGCCATAGAGCTAACAAGTGGCAGAGCTGCGATATGCATGATTTTCTTTTCCAGTGCTCTTGGCAGTACTTGACAGCTGCCTCTGAAGGGTTTGACCACTATAGATGCAGAATTAGTGAATCAAAGCTAGTTGCAGAATGAAGTCCTGATCAGAACTTAAAAATGGCAGTGTCAATGAGGAGAAAAACATAGAGAAGAGACTACTCCCAAAAGATCAACTCTCAACTAGAATGAAAGAAGTTAGGGATATATTTTTTAATGAGATTGATGGATTCCTTCATTGAACAAACATTATCGAGCATTTATTATGTGCTAATTACTGACAACAAGAGAAAGTCTAGGATTTACTCTCTGGAGTATTAGAAATTTTTTAAAGTATTTTTGACTAGAAGAGTGAAGACTCATAATCAGATCAACAATGTTCGATTTGCCTTGAAGTTCTTTACATTAAGCAAGCAATGCAAGTAATTAATCTGCCCCGTTTTTTTTTGTTTTTGTTTTTGTTTTTTTCTGGAAACCAACACTGAGTATATTAAGATGCCGTAATTTCTGCTTTCTGTAATTCTACAGAGAAATGCCAGCACTCATGAGCTGAAACATGTGCAAGCTTGTGCGAGAGAGACTCAGACTCCAGCTTTTTATCTAGCTACCTACTAATGGTGACAACACTCCCCAGAGGTCTCCAATACATGCATTTACAAAGGACACACTAGACAAAAACCACTGACTTCATTACAGTCAAGCTTTTGGCATCAACTTCTTTTTGGAATTTCTGGGTTTTAAGTTTGTTTTCTGCTTTTTGTTGTTGTTGTTCATTTGTTTTGTGAGCTGAGCTGGACTTCATAGAGTCCTAAAGCCTGAGCCATATGCAGAAGAAATGTTATTCTTGGTTCTTTTCCCCTATGTCCTTACTCTTAAATCCTGACCCATGAGCTCTTACCTCTCTCATTGCAAAATCTGAAGGAAAAAAAAGCACAAAATCAAGGAGACTCAGGAAAAAAGGGAAGAATTTGTCTCCCTGAAGCTTAGAAGAGCTATCCCAAAGCATCTTTCCATGTGTCCTTTCCCCACACTTGTCCCCATTTGGCCAACTGAGGGAAGAAGTTTCCTGAACTTTAGGAATATTCCTGGCTCTATTGCATTATCCATATGAGAGCAACCATGAAAGGGTTTAACTTCTGCTCAGCACACCAATTTCTCGGGTCCCTGTCATCATGGTCTGTATAAACTTTTCTTCTCGTACAGGTTATAACATTTCACTGAGATTGTGTATCTAGTAAATGGCAAGACCAGAATATAAATCTGAATTTAGGAGTGTCTTCCCTCCAAAGCTAATGTGCCTTCTATTTCACTACACTCACTATCTGTGTGAAAGATTTCTAATTTCACTATTACATGAAGTTCTCACCCATGCTTCACTTTCTTCTTCATTGTCCTCTTGTTACACGCCTTTGGTGCTTAAGAAAGAACTAATGAGCCTTTAGAGGTCAACTCACAGAATTTAGGTGGGTTGGTATACTTACAGAATCAGATGTTCCTAAATTTTCTTCCAATAGGACTTGGATGGATGATTATTTATAATAGATTTATTTGCCTCAAAGAACTACATTGGTCTGTGCAGCTATAGCAGGATGATGGCCTTCTGGAATTAAACATTTGGAATGTCTCTTATGCAGAAGGGAACCCAGCAGCTGGTGCCATGTAGTGCTTTGTTGCTTTATCGAGACACAAATAAGAATCTTTAATCCAGAAACATAAACAAACAAGCCCTTTGGCCAGTGGCCAAGTACCTGCATGGCAAATCCTCCACTTGCAATTATGTTCACAATTAGGGAAGATATTTTGGAAGTTAAAGTATTTCAAGTTTATAGGAATCCCCAAATCTATGGATTTATCACTCTCAAGTGTCAGAAGTTTACTGACATGCCTCATTGGCTTAGAACTATGTAGCCACTGACTGCATTTCTCAGCAGAGCATACCTGAGAAATATGTCATATGCCAGTAGAAATAGCCCTACATATTGTTTTTTATTATAATAGACATTCTATTTGAATGGCATGCCCTGAAAAAGCCACACCTTGGTTAAAAGCCCTTTTCCTTTCATATATGCCTTCCATTCATGTAACAATTTGCTATTAATAAACTTACTTTACTTTCACATGTATCACATTTGATCTTCATGGCCACACTGAGTGGTAGAAGAGCAGGTATGATTTCCTCCAATTTATGCATGAGGAGCATGTTGCACAGGGCACTTAAGGGTCTTGCCTCAAGTCCTGCATTTAGGAACTAATACAGATGAGACTCAAATCCAAGACTCTTCATTATCAGAGCCAACTTTTTCCATCATATCATATCATGATAACCTTTGGCTAACCTATCAAGAGTGCCTCTTATTAACAGTTATGATAGTAAAGAAATCATTCATTTATGAAATATTTACTGAGTGCCTGCCATATTATGGACAGTGTAATCAGCACTGAAGATTGGAGGTGAATAAAATATGATTTTTGTCCTTGAGGAAAACATAATTTGCAATGGGAGATAAATAATTTGATATTGTTTTGCAACTAATTTTACAGAGATTTAAAAAAGAGTGCTATATAACCACAGAATATTATTCTGCCTGAGAGGATCAGAAAAGGATTTGATATGACATCATCTCCTTTTGCCCACAAAAACAGTACCATTTTGCCTTAGGAGGCCTCAATAAGAACTGCACTTACTTGAGAGTCAGATTGGATTTTAAAGAATGAATTTACAGAGTGACTTTGGCAACTTTTTCCTTTTTTGGGCCTCCATTTCTTCATCTGTGAAATGAAAGGATTGAACTAAATGATAGGAAAGTTCCTTTCCAACCCTGACATTTTATTTTATTCTTTTTACTTTTCTCACAGACGTGCATACACTCTTTAAAGGTGTTGTTTTCAGAAATTACTTCTTAGGTTTTTTTCAAGTTAGGAACTCATTCAGGAATGTCAGTTTCTCTTTTCACTACGAGGTTGGTTCTAATTTTCATTGTCTTTCGGCCCACAGTCTGTTGTTTGACAGGAAATCTGGGACCAATGCCCAAACTATTTCTATTAAAATTATTGATATGTGTGTGCTTCACTGCATTATCTAGTATTTGTTTTTAACTGGGCACTTTCTAAACTATTCATGCTGTTCTCATTTCTATAGAGAAAGAAAAAGAATATAGATGGAGAGAGCTCTTGATCTCTATTATCCTGGATCTGCCGTAACCATAAGTGCACAAGAAAGTCAACATTGCTTCAGAGAAATGCAATACTGGAGGGCATATATGTTCACATGCAAATTTAGGCTGAAATCATATCTGCTTTCTATTAAAGGTGCTGAGTGTGGCATTTTAAGTTTGGAATATCTTTTCAGTATGCACATCTACTTTGTACTATTCACTTCATTGTCTATTTATCTGTATTATCCATAACCTCATTGCTCTCAAAATAAATAGGACTAATAATTTGGTGCATGTCCTTCAGAACTTTTCCATGTCCATATGTATATATATATCATAATATGTCATATATATAAAATAACATATACAATTATCTTAAAATATATTTTCATATAGACTTTCATAAAAATGAGATAACACTCCATATACTGCTATGTACATCATAACTTAATTATTGCTGATTAATTTTTTAAAAAATCTCCTTTTTAAAAATTTATACCTTTCTAGTTTAAAATACAGGTGGAGCTATCATAGGAGAAGTGCCAAATTTGCATATTTGATCTATAAAATACATGACATTAAAAGGAAAAATTCACTTTTGTTAAACATAGAATTATAAATTTCATAATGTGAGATGAAGACCATTCTCTGCCCTACCTAGACGACCATCCCACAATGACCAAATTTCCATTTAAGAGTTTTCTTTAGAACAAACTGCCTTTTAAAATTTCCTTGACTTACTTACTATAAGTTCTTATTCATTCATTTCACAGGGCTATTTTCTATCTAATATACTCAACTTAGGATCAAGAATTCCTAACATCAAATACAGTATATAAATTTTCAATAAAAGTTTTTAGAATGAGTGGATGAAATATTAACATAGTACCTACCTTCAGTAGACTTTTCAGACAAATGGAGAGGACAGGAGAAAAAAATGCCCATTCAATGATGTTGTCATATTCAGTGACAGGATTGAGAGCAGAGTCGAATGCCAACTAACACTGACTTAGGTGAGAGGAAAACATTTAGTGTTAGAAAAAATTTTCATCAAACTGGTACTTCACCTGGGACTTTCAAGCCTGAATAGGTGTTATTTATTTGCTGAATTAAAGAGGAAAGAGCAGACAAGAGAGAAAAAGATTCCAGTTAGTGAGAGAAAAGCACAGGATTAAAAAAAATTATAAAATTCATAGAAGGAATAATACAGTGCTGCATTCTACCGTACATCACAATATTTTAAGATTTACTTTTTTCTATTTAATGTCATATATCTCCAACTAAATTTAAAAAGAGGTGGGCCCATGAAGGGGGGAGGGGAGAGAGTACGCATGCAAGCAAGCTAGCTCAATGACATCTATTCATAAACTGTTTAAGTTCAAACAGTGAATCTGTTTCGAAATCAAACATGGGTGTCCTGATACCCATCTCAGTTGTCTTACACCACAATAGGCTCCTATACTGTGACAGGTAGGAGAATCCAGAAAATTTAGATTCTACTTTAAAAAGCAAAAGGAAGAGGCTATTATCAGCATTGTGGAATTAGCATTACTGGACTTATTAAATTTTAGTTTTAGTGCTTCACAGTGTTTTCAATATGGTCTCAAGCAATCATTGGAAGACTTGAATGGTAAGATACTCTGAGCTAATGTTCAGATCACTTAAGACATGCTTATTTTATTTGGTATATCTCAGGACCTAGTTCTTTGATTTGCATGTGTTAAAAAAAATAAACTCAATAATAAACACCACTGTCTTCTCATATTGAACACTTAAGTTTTTCAGAGATAGTGCCCATGCCTGCATAGTCACTGGAATTAATATGGCATTCATTAATTCAATAACAAACATTTCTTGGTTGCCTACTGTGTATCAAAAAGTAATCCAGATTCTAAGAGTGTAATACAATTATTCTCCTTTTCTAATATACATATTTTTATCTTCCTCCCAACTGTGGCATCAGGAAGAATGATACAGACACTTTTTATTCTATATTTTCCTTAGAGAGCAATTACTTCATGCTCTTAAAGAAGGTAACTTGTGGCAAAGGGTAAACACATATGACATAACTAAGATCTCAAGATTAACTGTTATCTATTTACTAAGTTTAGATTTTTTTAGACTATGAATTAGGAATGTATAATTCAGGACCTATGGCAGATATGGGTTCTTTCATGACCTTCCATGCATAGTAGAAATCAGTCATGAACATATCCTGGCACTTAAAAATATAATTACTGTTCATTACTATTTTTTACCTTACTTTTTTATCATCATGAATTTCTACATAACAATATTGAATTGAAGCTGTTTATAGTTTGCTGATCCAATTCTCTGTCAGCATAAAACAAATTTACTAAATAATGCTGTGTATGTCATATATGTCTTTTAAATTGTCTTCCATAAAAATTGAAAGTAATGTTTCTTTTTAGAAAAACCAATTTAACTTATTCAACATATATTTATTCAGCATATTTTGTTTCAAATAACACACTAGAACCCAGAAGTATAGTCTTATAAAAGATAACTGTCCTAAAAAAACAAGGTTTGATTCCTAAGAATTGAAAAACCAAAATGCTGGAAACAATGCAAATACCGACCTTGCTTTGCTTTCATTAGCTAACCACATGACTGAGTCCTTGAACCACATTTTGTTCATGGATCTTGTCTTTTCCACTACTTATTTTTAATTATACTGGAAATGCAAACAGCCCTAAAGATCAGTTATAGTGTTTATGCTAACAGTAATACTACACTAGGCAATTTAATTATATCC
Source organism: Rousettus aegyptiacus (assembly GCF_014176215.1). Taxonomy (NCBI): domain Eukaryota; kingdom Metazoa; phylum Chordata; class Mammalia; order Chiroptera; family Pteropodidae; genus Rousettus; species Rousettus aegyptiacus. Next base: position 64,945,134 of record NW_023416308.1, read on the forward strand.
TCGAGATGATTTTCTGGACCAATTAGTTGAACCCATTTTCTCTGAGTAATTCATTGTAGTCCATTTCAAATTACTAATACATTTCATTGAATAGGTAACAGTCCAGAAGATTGGCTAATTGTTTTTGTTTTTACCAAGAAAACTTCTGAAATGTCTCTCTAGGGCCCTTCTATACAGTAGGACACATGCAATTATGACATACTTTGTTTTCTGAGGCTAAGGTAAGTGCACTGGCAATATAGCAAAATGGTTAAGAACATGGATTGAGTTCCAAGTCTCAGTTCATCCACTTACTAGAGAAATGATTTAGGGCAAGTTATATAACCTCTTTGTTTACTCATTTGTAAAATGAAGAGTATTAATAGTATCTAATTGATAAGATTACTGTAAAGATTGAGTAATATCTAGCTAAGTACCTATCACAGAGCCTTGCAGAAAATAAGTGTTCAATATTATTACCAGTAATTAGTTATTTCTAATGACTTCACAGCTGTCTTCAAGAAGTAATGCCATGGAAAACAATTCTTTATTTGCCTTTCCCTATTATATCATCCATCCTAATAGACTATCTATGTTTATAGCCATCTTACTTTCCTTTCTTTTCCATTTGCATTGTCCAGTTCAGGCCTTTCCTCCGTGGTGTCCCTGAGGAAATCACAACACCGCTGCTTGAACTTTGGTAGCTACTGTTATGTAGAATGAAGGGCAATGGGTGGTAAATCAAATATATCAAAAATTTTACATACTTGGCCAATACACTTGCTCCTATTTGGAAGCCATTTTCTCTCATGAAATAGAAGTTCTTATAGTTCCAATATGCATATGCCTAATCTCTCTTGTGAAACTCTACAAATGGTGATCCCAATGCCTCTTAGCACATTTTCATATTCCCCTAATAGGGGTTCTACCATCTTTCCACATGTTCTAGTTCTGATTATTAAAATACTCTCACCTTTTCTAATCTGATATTTTTGTAAATTCTACTCACTGCAGTTTGGTCTACATTAATTTTTTTGGTTCTTACAGCCATACAGCCAAAATTCTTTTTCATGCAATGTACCTTGGAGAATAGTAATCGTATCTATCAGTCTTTGGGCTTTGCATCCACAGTTGTCTTAGCTATTTCTCATACTAACTGGGCTCCAGACTTGTGGATGGACCTTTTATGTAGTTCATCCAGGAAGCAGATCCATTAGGATGTAAATGCACTTTTTGGTCTAATTCTCTATCCCAAGTTGACAAGGCAGGTACAGTGACCTAACAGTGACAGCATGTAGCCCCTCACCTTCATACACTCTCTTAATAGCATCGCCATTCTCATCTTGTTTAAGCTTGAATCTCTTGAATATCCGATGTATATAGAGTGTTTTGTTTTCAAGTTCTGTTAAGTTTACCTCCAGGATGCTTCTCATATCCATTCCCACCGATACACCTTACTTTATATTCTTAACATTCTAATTGCAGTAGCTTCTTCACTGATTATTTTGCTTGTTATGTCTTCATCATGGTTCAATGTATTTCTCTTAAAATATCATTCATTCAAAAGTCTGTGATCTGACCTCAAATCAGTTCTTTAGACTCAATGCACTTTCCAGATCTGCCAGAGAATCTTAAGCCATGGTAAATAGTTCTGACTTGATAAGAGCAAAAAGTACCCACAGGAGTTTTACAGAGGGGGATTAAATTAACATGTTATTAGAAAGGTTGTTTTAATTTCAGTTTAAAGTATGGCTTGAATACTTTAAGACTGGAAGCAGATAAACCATTTTGGAGTTTTTTTCCACTAATTCAGGTGAGAAATGTTGGTACCCTAAAGGAGGAGAATATAAATGGGAATACATAAAAATTCCCATTTTCCAGAAGTGTTGAGTATTCTAAGCCTAATACTAATTATTTCTTCTCCATCCTTTCCCAGCCTGTCCCTGGTACCTTCATTTTTTACCTCACTGACTGAGTGTGTCTCTATTCCAATGTGAGCAAACATGGTTGACCTTCCTGGTAGGCTTGTCCTGGCTCTAGTTCTAAAATATTAGAGAGTGACTATCTAATAAAGTAGAAGGAGATTCTATGCCTTACTCAGAAATTCATTCTAATTTTTATCTCCACATCATAATAGACACTTTGTAATTTGTAAGGAATTTAAAAATATACACGCACATATTCTTAAGTCTAGGAGAATTCTTAATTCTATGAGAATAGGGAATGGTATGATTTCCTATAAGACTACTACAAAACTTTTTTTCAAGGCAATACTATTAAATGGCAATATTTCACATCAAAACCATTTCTTATACTTTTAAATCTATTTCAAAGCACCAAAGTATATTTAGTGGGACAGGCATATGTTGAGATAGTGATAGAAATTCTTCTTTAAAATTTCCTTCTTACAACAGAAATATAAGTTGGAGCTTTATCAGTTAGCTATCTAGAAATTCCCATTATTTTCAATGTTGCTGTCATCTGCTTGGTAGCAAAAATCGTAGAAGTCTTGTAAACATGTTTTGCTTTTTTGAATGCAGTTTGTTAATGGAAGCTTATTAAAAAGTAGTTTCTTTGACCACCATATTTGTTAATTCTTTTACACTTCAATATTTGACACTGATTATGCTAATTCTGGTCCATAAAAAGTACAAATTAGAATAATGAAACAAATACTTCAAATTTCCCTTGACCAATTTTGCAAAGGTATGATTTGTATATGCAGACTCATCTAAGTATGAGATAGACTACTACTAGAGTAAAAATATCTGAGATTTATCAAGCCCCCACTAAGTAAATAGGGGTATTGGCTTGATTGTAAGATTCATCCCTCACAATGCCATCACAAGAATTAGAAAACATTATTGATAATAAAATTGTGTACTGAGATAAAAGATCCTCAAGGTTGAGTCTTATTCCTGGGATTCTACATTCTATCTGACTTGTTCTCCAGCTTTCTTTAATTTTCAAATTGACCTTCTGCCTAGCCTAATACAAGCCTAGACAGTGTACTGATTGACACCTTAAAATCCATTTACTCTTCTTTCAGCTAAGCTAAAAATGGATGTTACAAATAATTGAATAGGAAATAAATGACATAAAAGCCCAGAAAAAACAAATGAGCTTACAGAGAACAGTGTAAACACTGATTAAAGGAAGGAATAAAACTTCAAGCCAGAGGTTAAACATAAATTAGCATCAGCATCATTTCTGAGTTATGTAATAAAAAAGATTTTTTTAAAAGCTGGCTAAGTTATCTATGGAATGTCCATTTATTGAGTTCCTACTTTGTGATGGGAAATTTCCATCTGCTACCTATCTAATCAAGAGATCTTGAAGATTGGTAATGGTATCAGGTCAACATTAATGGCTATAGTTTAATTTGTTGAAGATTCCAGGCTTTATGTTTGAAATTGAGAATATAGAGAAATTGTTCCAAATTGTTCCTTTTAAACACATTATGTTTCCCCTATCTATGTTTTCAACCTACAATTCTTTCCAAGGTTCTTCATCTATATTTTTAACTGCTTTATTGACATTTCCAATGAATTTTTCATAGGCACCTCAAATTGAGCTAGAATGAAACAGAATTGTTATCTTACTACCTAAAGATCCTCCTGCCCTCTTCTTATGTTTCAATCATGAAAAATTAGTCATTGTAAAATCTTCTTTTTAAATTTTAACCCTCAAGTCTAATTGCTGACTATATACTTTTATTCCTGTATGTTCATTCATTCCTCTGCAGTCACACTGCCACTGCTTTCAGACCTTCATCATTGCTCACCATTGCAATTGTTTCCACTTTGGTCTTTCTGAGTTCTCTCTACCAACCATGCAAGTCATCTGTCTCATTGCTGCCAGAGTGATTTTTCTAAAATTTAATTCTTCCGTGCCCAATGCCTACTGGATGAAGTTCAAATTATCTATCATTGCATTTAAAGCTATTCATTATCTAGCACTTGCCGTCCTTTCTAAACTTATCTTTTGCTGTGCTCATCCCTGCTTCTTAAATGATCCAACTTGACCTTTCCAAAGTACATCATGTCATTCCCTACCTCCAAATCATACATCTCTTGCCTAAGATGACCTACTCCTTGTCTTTATTCCTTATTTTTACTTCATGCTTTTTTCTGTCTTTTCCATCCTAGGCTTCTTGTTCTCCCTATAGTCCGTCTACAGATCATATACACCTAACCCTATATATTTGGTCTAGAGATGATTTGTTACACCTTTTCTTCCAGTACTATTTTTATATTTTATAAGAAAAAAGTTTTGTGTTTAATCTAAAGTTATATGTGTTAAGATTTTTCACAGAGCCATAATTCTGATTAAGGTGGCTATTATAGAATAATATATAAAGTCATTTCATGTGTAGCTTCTTTTATTTGTTTATTTAATAAAGATGAGTAAGATAGAGTCTAGGTACTCGATGAATTAAGAGCTTGTTGGGAAAACCAGTAACATAAACTGGTAAGTACAGTGAAGTCTGATGTTTTATGTATGTAAATAACATAGATGATATGAGTAAATTAATGAGTAGATAGATAGGAAGATAACTATAGTGCACAAACAGCATAAAGGTCTGGAAAAATACCTAGAATTTTATGGCAAATAATATATGGTCAGTAAATAATTGTGTACTAAGTTAATTGTAGACATTAGTTAACGATGTTAAAGGACTCAAGGAAAGCTTTATCTGGTGAATGGTATGTAAGGTTTGGGTAGAAATACAAAAAGGAAGTACATGGTAGGCCAGAGGAATGGTATGTGACGTGTAGGAACAAAAGAGAATTGTATATTTGGGAAGCAACAAGTACTCTGGTATTGTTATGGCATAGATCCTACTATAGGGAGAACTAGAGAAAAGAATCTCTGGAATGCATGAACTTTTTTGTATATTAGCTATTCTGTAGATATGGAATGCCACTGGTACATGGCTTAAGTTAGAATTTTTCCCTTGCATTTTTAGTATGGTACCCAAAGAAATTAGTTAAGAGATTTTAATCATTCCAAAAAAATAGACTTACAAGATTCTAGAAATGTTTATAAATTTTCTTGTGTATTTTTTAAAAATCTTTAAATAAATGGCTTGATATAGTGAACTTGAACAATAAATGTTTCAATTTATGACACAAAACAAAAAATATTATATATGGCAGATAACTGAAAGATAGGCTTTACCTAAGTAACTCATTCTTAAATTTTCATTTAAGTTTTTTTGTTTGTTTGTTTTGCTTTTATGCTTCTTATATTGAAAGTGGTCTCAAAATCTTGACAGTTTATCTCACTACCTACTATTTCATTTTATTAAAGATATCCTCCTCCACCTCCTTATACCCAACATGATATATGTCTTTTACAGCAACACTTATAAAACACCCACTTTGCCACAGAAATGAATAAAATATCTCCCCTTCAGAAACTCATAGCTTAGTGGTGAACAGAGACATATATTGAACCTATATATCTACCTACTTACTTGACATCTTCACTTGGGTAACATAGAGGCCTTTCAAACTAAAAATGTCAAAAAAAAGAAACTAGATTTCCATCCCTTTCTCCCTAATCAGGTTGGAGTCCCCATCTCAATAAATGATATCAGTTTATTAACAAAGTCCAAAAATGGAAAGTTATACCTTTTCTTCACTTCCCGAATTAAATCCATCAGCAACACCTATTAATCTGTCTTTAAAAGTAGATCTTAAATACATTTACTTTTTATCAAAATCATGGCAGTGCAATGCATCAAGAATTCTGTGAGCTCAAAGGTATCATCTTACTTTCATTCTTTGTGGTTTAGGGAGAGCAGAATCAGCAAAGATTTCTTGGAGGAAATTATAACTGAAATGACTTTTGTTTATCAAATGACTACCCTTTACTCAGAATACATCCCACGTGTCACCTCCATCATGCTGTCACTGCATACTTCCATTTCATTTCATTGTTTATACTCTGTTTCCCTCTTAGGCCATGAGCTTCTCAGTGCCAGGGACCATGTCATATTCATGTCAATATATTCAATACCTGGCAGTGTGTATGGCAAATACTTGATGTCTCTTGGATAAATGGGCATAAGAGTAGAGATAAGAAAATGTGTGCTTCCTGTTGGTGCTTCTGAAACAGCAGATTTTTAAGTGATTAGGCATTTCATCTAATGTGTTAATATGATTAGATGACACTGCATTACCTTTGGCACCTGAACTGGGCATGAAAGTGTTGCCAATAAAAGCAAGATATTAGCTTGCTTTTCTTTCTGGTAGTTACCTTTCACCCTCCCTTCAGCTAAATGGTTCATAGTCACTGTCATTCATGCTACTCATGTCAAATGTGACAAAATATAAATAATATTTTCTTGTCAATTTCTTTAATGCTAAAATTTTCAATAAAAATTTGAGGCTTCACTTCATTCGTCATAGTAAACCTTTCCTAATTGGGTCAAGCAATTAAATTTTTTGACTGCCTGTCATATGTATGAGGATTATATATCATTTATCAAAATGTATTTTTAACAATATAACAACACACACAGTATTCTTAGGCATGATTTATTGTTCAGCTGCATTAAGTTTCTAAATCTTTTACTCTAACTATAGATATTTTGGAGTAACAAAGAATGTGACAGTACAAATCTTTATTCCATCCTTCTTAATTAATTTCTTTTGAAGTGTTAGTCCATTTTCTCGTGTTCTATTCATCCTCACCTTGGGCTTCAGCTAAGCTAACCTTTCTTCTTCCAAACATACAAAAGTATTTAGAGAGAAAGATCATGCTCTCTACATTTAGAAAGAACTACTAAAATAGGGAGAATAAAATTCTAGTGAAGTATGTAATTTGTTCACAAAACTATTTATTTGAAGTTCTTTAATTATAAGGGAACATAATTGCAATTTTAATGTTACTAAGTAACCAAATGCTTACCATACAATCATTTCAGTTGAGATAGAAAGATAATCCCATACACTCCACCTCCACTGACAATCCTCTGCAGAATACATTTGGAATCTTTTAAGAGCTCTGTTTAATGCTAGTAATCAAAATGTTCTGCTTTTTTAGTGTGTTAGTTACTACAGTATGATAAATGGAATACAGAATTTTCCATTTTAGAATCTCTTGAATCATGGTTTCAAAATGTTAGCTTGTATCAGGTCTTCTCTCTTGAATTACTTGTCACAGGGAGAGCTGTATAAACACTTCAAAATAAATTTAACAGAAGGGGTTATGTAATGGAGATAACAGTTAAATATTTGCAACATGTGACCAGAGATTAACATTCCCAAAGATGGACAGCCCTTTATCTGCTAATCGGGTTTATGGATTTGCTTTGTGTTTTGGATAATTCTACAAGGAGAAATGGAATTCTGCACTTATGGAGTCATTTGAAAAAATTTCATTTCGTAATACCTCAGATATCTTCAACTTATACAATGAATAACACCTATCCGTGCAACACAGGTTTGATTAAACAGGATGGAATATAATATAGTGATGAAGAGCACAGGATTTGGGATCTCACTGTCTGTGTTCTGGCCGGTCAAACTCTATCACTTACAGCTCTTTGACATTGAATTATTGTGAGAATCTCTGAACCTCATTTTCCTCCTCTGTATTTTGTGGCAGATAGTATCTACCAAACAAAATTAAATATGATTTGCATTCAAAATAATTATTCAACACAATATCTTGTACCTAAATACAATGGGCTCCATGGAAAGAGTACAGTAATCAATTAGTTGGTCCTCAAGTGTGCATGAGAAGGGTGAGTAGAAATGTATCTCCTTTGAGTAGTTCTGAACTAGCAGATTATTACACCAAGTGACTGGGCATCCTATCTAATGGATTAGATGACATTATCTTTTCTTTAACACCTGAGCAGAGCATGAGATTGCTGAGAACACAAACAAGATATCTAATTGCTTTCTTTCCCGTAGTTGTGTTCCACCCTGCCTACTGCTATTAAGTTTTCCTAGAGAGAATATAGAAGGAAAATTTGGGGGAGGGGGAGAAGCTGGTGAATATATAACTGGATCTGGGAAGAAATGGGGTGGAGAGGTGGCATGGGGGGAGTTTGATTTGTAGCATTATGAGAAGTTGGAAAGAAATGGGCATTACAAGCTCCTGTAAGTCAGTGTGAGGCTGGTACCAGCACTCCACTGATTATGGGGAATTATTTTTTCTTTTGCGTGTAGAAGAACTCACTGCTAGTGGATTTATGGGATCAAAAGACAGAAAGTAAAAATAATCTACAATATTCCCTATGTGCCAGTGTGTAAAGTGCTTTGCCAGCACTAACCTATATAATCCTTTCCAAAACTTTGTAAAGTAGGTGTTTTTATTTGTTTTAGAGATAATAATACTAAGATTAAGATATTTTCTAAGTACAAACAACAAAATAAGATATAGACGGCCCCCTTCAATTTGTCATGTCGTCTGCTGCCTCAGTCACATGAATGTACTAGCATCCAAGGTGAATATGGGTAGAGATGTCCTCATTGTCCAGAAAGAAGAGAAAAATTGAATTAGAAGTCAGACTTCTGGAACATCATGGTTATTGTGTAGTAAATCTGTGGGATATACACACTGCTTGAACTACCACCTTTGCTTCATTGTTTTCCTTTGTCTTTGCTTTTATTCTAATGTCTGTACTCACATACCTCCCTATCTGCATTCTTCTCTTTTTTTTACAGTGTAGTGTTCTAGAACCCGCAGAAGTTTAAGTATTTTAATTTAAGTGAGTTAATTTATATTGACAGACAGCATCTGGGTGATAAATATTATATAATAGAACCTCAGTCATGATATATATGAGCAGTGAGGAAGAGACACAATATTAATGCTGAATTGTTTGCAGGATTCTGAAGACTGGAGGATGACTTTAATGAACAGGTCACTGGAACATAAATCTATTACATTAAATTTGATTTGAATTTATATTCCTGGGCAAATGGCTTAATCTCCAACTCTCAGTTTTCATCTTTAAAGTGGAAATAATATTAATTTTTAACTTATAAATTTGTTACGAATATAAGAAACAATAATATCAATAAAGGGCTTAGCACCCTGCCTGGCATACATAATGAGTGGACCAGGAGTGAGTGAAGCATCATTACTATTGATGTTTCCTCTGACACCTGCTGGATCCACAATTGCTCAATCTTGGACCATTAGAACTGACATTGTAATTATTTGGACATTGTGTTAATAAAGACAATTTTCCCCTTATAACATAATGAAATGTAATGTCCCAATATCCAGAGCATAGAGTGGTGAAGAGCCTCATTTATAATAGGGACAATCTTAAACAAACCAATATATGTAAAGTCATGGGAAAATATATGGCAAAAAAATATGTACTTAATAAAAGTTAGCCATCACTATTACTGTCATTGATACTATCACTGCTACAAGAATAATTGATTTTTTCTTATTAGAAATATAATTATTTCTTAGTTTTTAAAAAAATTGATAATATACTTTTTCATAAATATGATATGATAAAGGAGAAAATATAAATAAATAAAATTATAATTTTGTGAATCATAATATTTTTAATGCATAAAGGCAAAATTTTTATCCCAGAGGGCCAGCATATGAGGGGGCCTGTATAAATCCAATTCTGTCTTAATGTGATTCTCAGGCTCCTGCTGTTATATAGCCATGTTGTTGGCAGCCAGGAGTGTCCCTAATTCCTCTGCTCAGCATGGGATTGCAGCTTTGTTGGCTTGTCAATTTCAACAGGTGTAACTGAGCTAAGAGCTGATTAGACCCGGGACACTAGTGCCCCTGTGGTGGCAGAACTCCATGCCCGAATTGTTATATGGTCAGCACCTCAGAAATTCTCTTCTTTGTTCACACTTAGCAGAAAACCAGGGACCCTTCTAAAAGTCACAGAGCAAAAGAACAAGCTCACTGTTTGCCTGACAAATGGGCCTGGTTGGAAGCAACCAGGGGACCATCTGTGAGAATCAAACGTGGTTATGATGGCTGGAATCACAGCCAGGAAAATCCAACCTGCTTTCAAATTCCAAGCAAAGGGCTGTACCACACCTTTGCTTCACTTAACTACATTGGCATAATAAGAGCACAGAAGTGTGGATAGCATGCTGTGGGTTCTGCTTATATCTGTGGACAAATGAAAGATCAGTGCCTACGCATGATAAATACTCTTGCATATACTTTGTAAGGTCTACCTCTGTTTATGCAGTGTTTTCAGTCCTCTACTGCCAAAACTCAGAGCACATTCCGGTACTCTTTGGAGTCAGATGTGAACAGTGCTAATAATCAAAGAGACATCTTAAAGACAAAGATGGTGAATTTTCTCTTCTCCTTCATGCTTCCTTTCTTAGCCACCTCTACCCCTGCATGCTCTTCAAAATAAACCTTGCATAAAATTTTACATCAAAACAAATATAGACACAGTAGCTTGGTTGCTTCTCTACTGTCCCATTTGTTTGTTTTTCCAGCTCTGAATGTCGTATGTGCAGACACTCAGAAAGACTAGGATCAGCCTGAGCTGATTTTTAAGGTTTTTAAATTTCCTAGTGAAAAAAGTCTCTGTGTTTTGATGGCTACAGAAATGAAATGTATGACTAGATCAAAGGATGATGCAAATGTGTATCACTCTTGAGAGCTTCTCCCATTGGTAATGAGAGTTTATTTCAAAGAAGTTGTATTGGTCACTTTTTTCTATGTCTCTAAGGATTCATTTCAGCTATATATATCCTAAATATGTAGATATTTCTAAAATGCAAACTAATATTTTATAACATTCTTGGACATTATGTACCCTCAAATATATTACCTGAATTAACTCTCTTTAAAAACTCTATGAGATTCAGTGATATTATTACCCTCGTTTTACAGATGAGCAAATTATCTCATGGAGAAGTTAAGACACTTACTCAATATCATACAAAAGTGGCTTGGTCAATCTTAGATAGGCCAAGAAAAGGTCTAAAACCACGACTATTCCAAACCATGGTCTCAGCCATCTGTAGTGGGAGTTAAAAACAAGAAAAACACACACTTGGTGCTTTTACTACTATTTTAGAAATTTTCAACGATGACCCAATTGGAGTAGTGAAGGAAATCCTGGATTAGAAAAAGCAGCATAGTGTAGTAGAGAAGCAGCCTAGTATAACATTTAAAAGCATTCCAACAGAGAAGACAAGTATTAAAATAAATTGGACAATAAATTGTTATCATTATAAGTGCTACAAGGAAAATGCCCAGATGCCATAAGAGGCTATGAAAAGAAGACCTCCTTTTTCTTCCTTATTTCTGCAGGACATGATTCAGCAGAATATTAACACCTGAAGAATGAGTTAGACTTTGCTAGAGAAAGAAGTGTGGAGAGAACCTTGCAGCCAGAGAGAGCAGCATTTTTTTTTTCTAGGAAATGAGAGCAGCCAGGTGGCTAGAACATGGAGAAGAGGAAGGAGGGTTAGCATTAGCCCAAGAAGAGCTGGGGAGGGCCATGACTAGGGTGGCTGCCATGCCAAAGAAGATGGGGAGGATGCCAGAGACATCATGGAGTTGGTATTAATGGACCTTAGTAACAGTGCTGATGTGTGAGGCGAGAGCATTGATCTGAAGCAGTTGTGCTGTGGCTTTTGCCTTTTGGTGACTTAAGAACCCCAATAAGGAAATTGTTTATTTGCAATATAAAAGTTAAGAAGAGCAGCTCCAAGGAGCTCTTCCAGAGCTCTGTGTGTGGGTAGTAGCACATGTGGGTGTGTAAAGATATTAATTTCTTTAATTCTGAAATTAGAAAACTCTGAAGTCATTTCTTTCTCCTGTAAGGGCACAGAACAAAATTCTGTTATTTAAATCTTCAGATAGTTGACGATTTTTTAAATAGCAGGAATATTGATCAGTGTTCTCCTTTCTCCTTAGCCTCTATCACAGTGTAATCCTTTATAACCAGTGGAGCCCAATAAATTTAAGATACTGGTTTGCTTGTTTTCTTTAGAGCAAATGCCACCGTGGCTAGATTCAGTTAGATGAAGAACTGAAGGAATCTCAACTGCCTGCTACTCCCAAATAGCTGTGAAAGGCTAAATTATTCTTACAGGCTTCCTATTTATAGTTCCAGCAGCTTAGCTAGACACTTCTTCATGGATTCAAGAGGCAGCTAAAAACAGTGGCTAGAACACAGGCTTTAGATGCTACATCCCAGTTTGAATACCATGTCTACCACTTTCTGACTAGTTGTGGTTGCTTAAGCAAATTGCTTTCTGAGCATCACATTTGTCACCTATCAGAGATTTTGGTGAGAATTAAACTCAATAAATTATGCAAGTTATTTATTATACAAAGGGCAGTGCTGGTCTAGAAAGAGTAAGCACTCAATAAATGGTAGCACGTTTTATTTAACCCGGGAGGGCAGCAGGCCAAGATCTTGCTTCAGTTGAGAGCAATGAGCTTGTTATGTAAAATATATTTGAACTACACAAAACCTAAATGAAAATACCCTGTGGTACATAATTTGAAAAAAAATCTCCCCATTTTAATAAACACTTTTATTTTAAAATACCCAGAGCAATTAAGAACAGGAGCTTACATTGATCATATACGTTCTCTGGGCCATAGCTCCTTCTTTTCTATAAAAAGCAAATTAGACTAGACCGTGTTATCCAATAGAGATATAATGAGAGAGAAATATAATGTGAGTCCCATGTATAATTTTAAATTTTGTAATGACAACATTATAAAAGTGGAAAGTAGCAAATGAAAATTTTAATATTATATTTTTAATTTAATCTGATATATCTAAAATTTTACCAGTTCAGCATGTAACTAATATAAAAATTAATGAACTATTTTAATTTAAAGTGTGTTTTATACTTTCAGAACAGCCACATGTCAAGTGGCTAGTGGCTACTGTACTAGACAGCCTAGGTAAGATAATCTCTAAAAATCTTTCCATGTCTAATATTTTAAGATGTTAACTTCATATTAAGCCACTTGTTTTTCTATTTTTATTAAATGTTATTTTTTATGAGCACATGTAGTAAGGGATGAATTTCTTATTTAACCGGCTTATAAAATGGCAAAAGGACATTTAAATTGCTTAACAACTGCTGAGTGGCAATATGGTCATATCTGTCCAGGAACCATTTTGAGGCTAAATGACAAATATCCCTCTGTTAATCTTTTTGAAATAGAATACATTATCAAATAATTATATTTAAATTAACATGATGCCAAATTCTACTGTTATGTGTTGTAAATAATTTAAATTATTACATGACCCAGAATTGTGACCTTTATCAGTTTCTGTCAAGATTATTTGTGAGAAGCATGTTCCTGTTACTCCTTTCATGTGATAAAATTCTGTCCAGTCCAGTTTTAGTAGTATATACTATCAATCACAGAGTAATAAAACAAATATATAACCAAGCCAACACAATTTATATTCCTACCAAGTAGAAATAGAAACCATTTGGATATTTTATCGAATAATTAAGAACATGGAATTTTTTTCAATTGATTTCTTTATGAATAGATTTTATTTTTAAAAAGTTTTAAAATTACAGAAAAATTGAGCAAATAATATAGAGTCTTCTATTACCCTTTAAACACATATTTAAATGATTTCTCCTATTATTAGCATTTTAATAATATATTAATTATACATTAATATGGTACATTTGTTAAAATTAATGAAAAATTTTGATATATCTTTATTAAGTAAAATCAATAGCATATTCAGATTTCTTCAGATTTTACCTAATGTCCTTTTCCTGATCTGGGATAACATCCAAAGTACAGCATTACATTTAATCAACATGCCTTGTTAGGTTTGACTTTAGTGGTTTCTCACACTTTCCTTGTTTTTTAATCACCTTGAGAGATTACCTGGTCAGGTCAGGTATTTCATAAAATGTTTCAAGATTGAGATTTGTCTGATATTTTTCTCACAGTTAAACTAGGGTTATAGTTTTTTGGAAAACAGATTACAGAGGTCAAGTGCCATTTTAACCACATTATATAAAGGATGCATACTGTCAACAAAATTTATGACTGTTGATGTTGATCTTGATCACCTGGCTGAAGGAGCATTTGTCAGGTTCCCCCACTGTAAAGTTACTCTCTCTCCTGTGTCCATATTTTACTCTTTGACAGGAAGGTACTATACGTATGCTCACTTTAAGAGTAGAGAGTACACCCCTACTTCATTTAGGATAGATACATACATAATTTATTTGTCTATTTCCCCCCATTTGTTAATTTATTCAATTATTTATTTATATCAGTATGGACTTGTTGATATTTATTTTATACTTTAGATTATAATCCAGTAATACTTTATTTTGTTGTTTAAATTGTCCAGCTTTGTCCACTGAGAGGTCTTTCAGTTGCTGCTCATGTGCTCCTAAGACATACCCATCAATGTGTTTTGTTATTGTTTACTGAGAACTTCTGCACTCTGTGATACTATAAGATACTCAAGGTGCATTTTGCATATTTCCTCTACCTAGAGTCAGCCATGATTTCAAACAGCCTTGGTTATTTTATTGGAGAATGGTAATAGAAACCAATACCTGGATGCAAGATATGCTCATCACTACTGAGCCCTTTCAGCTGACAGAGCAAAGAAATATATACTTTATATATTTAGGTGCTTTATGCTAAAGATCCTTTAGATCACTGACAGATCTAAAGGGAGAAATAGACAGCAATAATACAATAATAGTAGGAGACTTCAACACCCCACTTTCAACAATGGACAGAAGAACATCCAGACATAATATCAATAAGGAAACAGACCTGACCAACAGTATGGACCAGATGACTCAAACAGACATATACAGAGCATTCCGCTGAACAGCAGTACAATACAGTCTCCTCAAAGGCACACAAAACATTATTCAAGATAGATCACATGTTAAGTTATAAAACAAGTCTTAATAAATTTAAGAAAATTGAAATCATACTTAGTATTTTGAATGGAAATTGCATTGAATCTTCAGATCAATTTGGGAAGGATTAACATCTGAGCAATATTGACTCTTCCAATCCATAAATACAGAACATCTCTTCCCTTGTCTAGATCTTCCCTGATTTCTTTCATCACAATTTAATAGATTTCTATATTCCAAAGCTGCACATGTTATTAGAATTATTTCCCAAGAACTTTATTCTTTTTTATGCTAATGTAAATGGCATTTTATATTTATTCTAAAGTTCCAAGTATTTATTGTTGATTAAAAATGAAAGCAACTGATTTTGGTACAACAACCTGTATTTTGTTACCTTGTTCTTATTGCTTATTGATTCCAAAAGTCTGTTGTTGTTGTTGTTGTTGTTGTTGTTGTTGTTATTGTTGTTGTTATTGTTGTTTTTGGTCAATTCTTTGAGATTTTCTGCATAATCATGAGTATCTGTGAACAAAGACAGTTTTATTTCTTCCTTCTTTCCATATATTTATATCTTTGATTTACTTAAATCAGCTTAAATTCTAGAAAAGATGTGGTATTGAGCTTATTTTTTCTCCAAATATAATAGATAACAAACTGAATCTCATTTCTACCTCAAGAAAATAAATTATTCACCGTAGACACCAATGTCGTCACAGTTAGCATTTATTGAGCATTTGCTATGTGCCATTGTCTCCTTTAACCCAGATAACATTCCAGGGAGATAGGTATTATGTTCTTGGCCTTTCACAGATGAGTAAACTGAGGCTTAGTAAGGTTAAGTAGCTTATCCAAGTTCACGCAGCTAGCAAGTGAAGGAGTCAAGATTTAAATCTAGGCCTTCCAATTCATCATATAATAGGATATTTTATTAAGTGTCTGAGTAGCTAGTATAATACCACAAAAACAAAATAAGATGTCCTTTTTCGACATAAGGAGTATAACAAAAAATTATGCCATTTTCTCATTTGAAAAACTAAATAATAGCAGTTCTGTTTTAAAAAGTTCTTAACAATGGAAATAAACATTGTATCATCATGAATAGTATGGAAACAAACAATCCTGCCTATCAATTGAGGATTCATAATTGGCAAGCAGAGTAAGATAAAATTGCATCAATACAGTGGGGCTAAATTATACAGGACTTTGAAGTCCAAATAGAGCTTATTCTTTATGTATTAGAAAATAGAACACCTTTGAAAGTTACTGAGAAAGATGATATACTATCCTGAAAGCACCAGATCTCTGAGACAAGATATGATCTAGTATTAGAAGGGAGAGTTCACTTGAAAATGATATCTGGTCATTCATTTAGTAAACATTTATGACAGATAATGTGCTAGAAGTTCACCGAACAAAGATAGCTTAGATACTATCCCCATTTTTAAGTAGATTATTGCCCAGTATTAGGAAAAAGACAAATTAAAAAGGGAAAAGTGCCTTATGATGTTGAAGAAACATGTTTCGGAGGAAGTGCAAAAGAAAATATGATGAACCCAATCAGGATGGTAGGAATGAGAGTTACGAGGATGGCTACCCCCTAAAGAGTTAACAACTGAGTTAAAGTGCCATGCTAAAGAGGTCAAAGAGGAATGGAGGGAACCCGAGTATTATCAAACTTACAGCAAAGGCTGGAACCAAGGGGGACTATAATGGTCAACATTTATTGCATGCTTACTATATACCAAGCACACAGGAAAAGGTTATTTCTTCTAATGCTCAAACAACCTTTGAGATAAGTAGTTTTGTTTTGTTCCTTTTGCAAGTGAAAAGACTAAGATGGAGGCTAAATAATTTGACTAAGGTTACACAGAGTATAAATGGAGAAACAAAAACAAGCTAAGCTTGTCTGATGCCAGAGTCTCACAATTGCATTGTGCCACCATCTCTGCAGTAAAAGAAAAAGGTTAGCTGAAATGCTAGAATCAAGGATTCTAGAGTAAGTGTTCAAGCAGGAGTGAATGTCACAGACAGAAAGTCAAATCACAAAGATCAATTAGGACATAGGAGAATTAATTCAGACAACAAAGACTAAGGCAAGGTAGTTGATCAGAGTTCAGCCAGGAGATACAGGCAGCGAGTTCTTTTCTATTCCAGGAATGAAAGAAGCTTTTCAGATAAGTATCCCTGTCTAGCTAACCTTGACCACATTAGTGTCAATGGTTCATCTTACCATACCAGAGATATGCTGACTATGTTTCACAATAAAAACTGGTTTCACCAAATTTTAATATCAAATATTAATATTAAGAAATGATTCTTAATAATTATTAGGTGTGACTGTGATATTGTGAAATATGAATATACATTTAAATATCTGTTAGAAAGAAATACTAATGTGTTCACAGTATAATGCCTTGATGTTAAGGATTTGCTTTCAAATACTCCACGACAATAAGAGTAGGGGTAGGGGGAAGGTAGAGAAAGAGAGAAAGAGCGAGAGGGAGGAAGACAATGAATTAGTTTAGGTGAAACAAGATGATTGACAAAATGTTGAAGAGTAATGAAGCCAGGTTATGGATAAATAGGGATATGTTATATTTCCCTGTCTCTCTTTACATATGTTAAAATTTTCCATAGTAAAGCATTGAAAAGTGGTTTCAAGTTTATATGCTTATTGATGACAGAGTCAGGTAATTGTTTCTCAAACAGTAGGTATCTGTTCAACAGTCTCCAATTCAGCAAGGTAACTGGAAATGAAGTCTGATTTAACATAGATTAACTCTCAGTAAGCACATCAAATATTGTAACTAAGATGACCCATTATTTATCAAAACTGGAAAACAAAATATGATTAATTCTGTGATATTCGAATATTTTGAGGTCAAATTATATTGAATTTTTGTATGTAAAACTGAAGATGGAAAGGAAAATTTTGAAAAATATTATTTCCTTCTAATATTCTGTTTCTACATCCAGTAGGAAGTCAAAATAAGGAGAATCATCTTTCAGATCACTAATTCAGGGAAGTTTCCATTCCAGTTTAGCTCTAAAAGTGAATTTAAATTTATCGTGAATTTAATTCTATTCCTAAATTTTATTAGTCCTCGAACCATGGATTGGTGAGATTAAGTACTTATCTACTTATAGTTTTCCATTTTGGTTTCATAAGCAGAGGAAGATCTATTTGCTGCTTCTACATTTTGAAGCGTTTTCTTCATTTCTGTTGTCTTCCCCAAAAACTAGGGTTCTAGACAAGATACTGGATTGTGGAATATCTGCAAGGAAAAGCAGTTTAGAGAAATTTAATATGATTGTGAGAGAGATGAGGAAATGAGAAATAAAGCATATACATTTTTTTCAAAAACAGAATCATCTGGGAACCAAGTCAGTGGGCTCCAGTTCTCATCTATCCTACAAAGAAAGATAGGTTGGGGTATTCATAGACAATGATGAGTCTTGGGTCAACTGGGTATTATCAAGACCTTATGGTTTACATAGGAACCACTTCTTCTAGGCCTTATAAGAATAACTTCCTCTTGAATATCTCAGGAAGCTCTCAGCACGAGCAGAAACTAAATTAAAAAGCCAGGCTTGGGGGTAGTTGCTGGGGACCCTCTCCCCTGAGCTTGCTCATAGCAGCCTTTTGTCTCTGATATGACTATTGATATGTACTGTGTCATCAATATGTAAGGTACCATCCTTTCATTGGTGAAAATATAGGGAGATATCCAAGCTTGCTCTCTTTTTGGGAATATAGGACTGGCACAAAAAGAACCTTAGAAATTAAAAATGCAGGATATTTAACAAGGTTAAGGTCCAAATGAACTGTTCAGACTGAGAATGCTATGAGAATTCAGTGGATAGTTTGGGAATATCAATAGATCTGAGTGGTAAAGAAGCAAAATCAGAGGGTTCGGGGCCCATAGACATGGGCATAAAATCTGGCTTTGTCACTTCCTGACCATGTTACCTTGTTTAAGTCACTTAACCACTCTGTGATATATCCATTTTTTTTTTATCTTCAAGATGTAATAATAATTAAAATATCAGATATTAATACAAGTAAATTGTCTAGTATAGTTGGTCTTCAATAAATAGAAGTCAGCATTATTAATCAATATACTTCGTGAACCTTCTTATCTATCAATTGACATATAGATTAGATATATGACTATTCTGCAATAGGTAGGACTTCCCTTGTCCTAAAACCTAGGGGTGGTCAAGTGCGACTTTTTAAATGTTTCCAGGTATTATTTTTGAAATTCCAGAAAGTGCCTCTCATAGAACTGTTATGAGTTGATTCGTGGATCAAGAATAAACTCCTGAGACTGAAGTCACTACTAGCACTGCCAATGGTTCACCAAATAGGCTAGTAATGATTCCTTCCCAGAAAGGCAACCTGGTATGGTAGGACAAGCTCTACCACTTCTCTGGAGCCTTAGCTTCAGCTTATATGACCTGGGACCAATGATACCGGCCTTTCAAGGTTCACATGGGGCTCAAATGAGTGTGGTCTGTGAAAAGCATAGAGATGTGCACTTTTCCACCACAGCTTGTCAATAATTATTAGTTCCTTCCCTTCTCTTGCATTCCATACTCCCGGGCTTCAGCTACAGAAGCTATACATTGGAGTGGGTGGATTTTGTAACTTTTAAGATCCCCATCAGCCTATAATTCAATGGTTGCTGAATAGCTACTCATAGCAAAGGTGACCTTGTCATAAATAACAGTTTGCTGCACAGAATGTCTGGCTGTTAATGCCTCCCTGTCTGTTTGTAATGCATTGCTATTAAGCCTCAGTATAATTTTTTCCTGTCTTGCTTTTTTTCCTCTGGCCTTTCATTAATATTATTCCCTTGGAGATAGTTAATGTAAATCAAATTGCTCTCATTTGGCTTTCTACCAAGCTGTGGTGCAAATTTATTTGTCTAACTATGGTCCTAGATTTATAAATTTAGACCTTAGTAAATGGAAGGTGCATGTTTAATCTCCTTTTGTAATTATGATATTAAGAAGAGAACTTGACTAGCATGTTTCTCACATTAGTGTTTATTTGACAAATCTGCAAACAGCCGCCTTGTTCACCAACCTTCAGATCATTTCAATCTTTTCTTGAAGCAGCCTGGAATTTTGCTTTTGATATTCGCCTGACTAGTCAATATAAGCTTCATTATCATTGGCAATTAACTGCGATTCCTTCCAACATGTATAGCCAAATCAGTGTGTGTGGTCAAATCATCTAGAATTAATTGGAAGTATCTGCTACTTCTGGGGCTACAATCTGACATTTTTGGTTAATGATTAATTGTGCGAAGTTGTTGTTAGGTTTCTGATATGATGCATTGTGATTTTTATTTGCCTCAAATTTCTTCCACACAGGCTGTTTGGTTCACTAATAATTTGGATCCTGGCAAAATGGCCCACAGCCTATCCTGAGGCTTTGTAATCATATTCCCTTCACTGTCATGAATCCTATAAGCCCATTCAGACTGTGGGAGCTCATGAAATAAAAGACACAATGTCCTCAAAGAAGTCTCCACTGAGGTCCATTTTGGGAAAGGCCCAAATTCTGTCATTTCTAATCATCTTGAGCATATCCAGCAGCAGAGAGGCAAATTGTTTGGAACGAGAGGTAAAGTATGAATGCCTCAGATGTTTGGAAATTGAGGTGGCAATAAAAATCCAGCATCTTCAGGTTATCAAAATATCACTGCCCACTACTCTCCCTTTCCCCCTAGAATATTGTACCACTAAAAAATGAAACATAGTTATGAGACTTATTGTATATCCAGATCCTGTGCCACATAGTGGCAGCTTGTGTGATTGTTTTTCATTGGGATTTTCCTCGAAGCTTTGCATGTTTGTTTACCTATTGGAGTCCTACAGGGACAGTGAGAGGCTTCCTCACCTTTTCCCTGATATCGTTGGATCTCATGTCACAGCCCATGCAGGTGGAAATAGGGAATTTATATAAAAGTAGGGCTTAATAGGTGACAATCTCATTGGAATGAGAGCCCAAAGGACTTTTCTTGAAGCAATGTTTGCATAGCAAATTTCTTGTTTTTATATTTGTCTTTTCAAGAGCTGAAAACAGGGTATCGAAAAGATAGCTACATACTCATGGATATTGCAGCATTATTCGCAATAGTCAAGATAGAAAACAACCTAAGTTTCTGTTAACAGGTGAATCAATAAAAAAGATGTGACACACACACACAACACACACACACACAGGTATTATTTAGCCATGAGAAAGCAGGAAATCCTGCCATATGTGACAGCATGGATAGACCTCGAGGGCATTATGCTAAGTGAGATAAGTAATACAAAGGCAGATCTAAAAAGTGGTATCACTTATAAGTGGAATCTAAAAAAGCAGAACTTGTAGACATAGAATGGTATTTATCAGAGGGTAGCGAGTGGGAGGGAATTGGGGAGATATCAGTCAAAGAGTCTGCCTTGCAGTTAGAAGATAAATAAGTTCCGAAGATCTAACGCACAGCATTGTGATTATAGTTAACAATACTTCAAAGATGCTAAGAGACTAGGTCTTATACACTCTCAGCACAAAAAAGAAATGATAATTATGTGATTTGATAGAGGCGTTATGTGAGATAATGCTAATGGCAATATATAATTGTATCAAATTAAAACGTTGTACATCTTAAACTTACACAATGTTATATGTCAATTATACATTAATTATTGAAAATAAGCAAAAAAAGAAAGTTGATAGACTATGTAGAAGGGCTAGGGCCTCTCCAGTACTAGTCCTTAACGTTCCTTCTACATGAAGGGAAGCTGACCAGGTTCCTCCTTGCCTTTCTTCTGCTTAATCTATTCAAATTGGGAGGAGGGTTTTTTGATGACAGAGCTTCTAAATCTCCGTGGAAGCAGTTTTCAAATTTCACTGTGCATCAAAATTCCCAGATGAGCTTGTTATAAATGAGTACTTCGCATATCCAGATCCTCAATTAAAAAGACTGATGTAAAGACAAGACTATGACTTTTCCACAGACTCTGAGGAGATGCTAAGGTAGGGGTTCCACAGAAGTCACACTTTGAATCGCATTCTTTATATGACCTTATTACTCCTCCTCAGTACTTCTTCCTAAAGAAGAGATGACAAGTACATGAGGAGTCACTAAGAAAGAGTACCATACTCCTCATTTCAAAGTATGAGCTACTCCTTGATTAACTGACAAATTAGAGGAGTTGCTATCATGGAGAGAATTCTGGATGAGAAATTAGAAAACTTGATTTCAGATTTGTTTCTACTTCCTAGTTTTGTCTTGTCTGGAGATTAAATTTTCTATCTCCTTTAGTTTCCTCCTCTGGGAAATAAAAATTTTAATAATATCATCTCCGCTTATCAAGTTCTTGGTGAGATCAAATCAGATAATGATTATGAAAGTGCTTTATAAAGTATGCAAATGTAAATAATTACAATTATACCTTGTCTAGAATTAGAAATGATCAGAAATTGAACTTCAAGATTGCCTAGATCTGCAACTCTAATCCCTATTATTAGGGGAAGGGTTATACAAATGTCCTTCAGTACCATGCTTTACAGCTAAGAGCCTATAAATATCTCTGGCACAGCTTAACATTCTTTCTACTTCACCACTGCTGAACCTATTCATCAGAGATGGTAGTGTGGGTGTTTTTGATGATGTTCTTTTACAGGAGCAGTCATCTTGCTGACTGGGCCACTTCACTTATATATATATATTTGAATTTAAAACAGGTGTGTGTTCTGCTGAAGCTCGTCTCAATTTCTTTGCCTTGATTGTCTTCATAGCTGGATCTATTTCCTCCATGAAATCTTCTCTTAACACCACCACAAGACTGAGTCATGCTGCCCTCTCATGTGCACTTGTAATCATTATTTGAGCACTGCATAACTAGAATGTAAATTCTTCGAGGATATAGATCATGGCTTGATTATAGTATATTCCCTGCATAAATGCATGGCTCATTGTAGGCTTTTGATAAAGAGTGAATGTATGAATGAGTGAATAAATGAATGAAAGAGCTCCATCTATAGGTTCAACTATGTCCAGTTCTTGAGACATTTCCTGGCAGATGCATAAGAATATCAGCAGTCTCAGCCCCACCTTTTAGTGTGAAGTCTAATCACTCTGAGCCTAATCCTAGCTGTGAAATCATTGTGCTGCAACACTTACCAGAAACAGGTGCCTTGAAGGTTGTGTGGTTTCCAAGTTGCATCATTCCTTTTTTCCCTCCTGTCTTAGCCCAGCCATGGAACTGAAATTTTGCTTTGATTCTTGATTTAGTAATCTGCTGGATTACCTTACCTGGTATTCCAGACCGTTGATCTTGCCAAGTTCTGACTAGCCTTGTTCCTGGATTTGGATATTAATTCTTTTCTTCGTAGATATTATTTAGTTACCTACTATTGAAATCCTCTTAAGCAATGAGTGTTGACTAGTTTCCTAAATCCTAGTCTGCCTTCTAGATTTGACTAATTAAATGCCATGAGTATAGCCATTCTCCCATACTGCGTCCATGCTGTACACTCCTAATCGGTTATAGCAATGAGCATGGTTAAGACAGCACAACAGGAATATAATACCAATATACCATATTTGGGACATGATGAACCCATTCTCCGTTCTATCTCTAATTGCTCTACCATCCTGGCCTGTTCAATCAGCTTATCATCTTCCAAACTGCCAAATCCCTCACCCTTGCGAGCAAACTCTGCCTCCTGATCCCATGATGCTGAGATCCCAGCACTTACTGATCTTGGCTATAGCCATGTGAATGATGAGAGAAAAAACTTCTCCCGATTCTCATAAAGCCTTATTAAATTAAAGGTATTATTGTGTTAAAACCATGACCCTGAAGCCACACTGTTGAGGTTCTAATCCTGTCACTTACTGGGGGACTGACATGGGCAAGTTATCTAAGTTTTCTGTGTCTCAGTTTCCTCATTTTAAAAATGGGCATGGTAATCCTACCTATCTCATTGGGTTTCTGTGAAAATTAATAAATTGAAACACATGGAACATTCAGAATTGTACCTAGCTGAATCTAACCATATACTCTATAAAAATATATGTGCTACTCCAGGATATATTTAATTCTATTAAAAATATTAATTGAACAAATATCCAGAGGTCAATAATTATAGATGTAAATAATTGAATATAACTAGGTGGGAAGCTATTCTTCATGATAGAATTCAAATTAGTGATTATAAAAGAGTGCTGAAAATAGAAAAAAAATTATTTGGTAAACATCACAGTAATAATTGTTTCAGACAAGTATCAGTGGATGCTAAAATTAGTATACAAGAGTAATGAGAAATAAGATATTTTTATATTTGAAAAGTATCTCTCTTAGCTATTACAAAGGGAAAATAGTAACAGATATTGGAGAGACCTGACAAAAATTATCTTAATCAAGTGATCAAAATGAACATCACTAGTAATGAGACATCATTATCATATGCCTCTCGATATGATTCCCTGAAAAGATTCAAAATAACTTCTATAGTATTCTTACCAAAAATGTAAAATCTAAATTTAATCAGGAAGAAACATAGACAAACACAACTGAACAACATTCTACAAAATAAATGGCTAGTATTCTTTTAAAGTGACAAAAACATCAAAAACAAAGGAAGAGTGAAAAATCTGTCCTAAATCAAGGGAAACTTAAGGTGACATGACAACTAAATGATGTGTGATCCTGGATTGAATCCTTGTCTAGATAAAGGACTTTTGTGGGAAAATATTCAATAGACTCGTTATTCATTTAGAACTGAGGTCAATTCCCTGGTCTTGAAAATTGCACTTGGTTATGTAATATGTTAGCATTTGGGGAATCTGAGTGAAGGTTACATGAGAATTATTTGTACTGTTAGTGAGATTTTTGTAAATCTGAACCTATTTACCATATTCCAAGAAGGGTACTAGTTCTACTTCTATGATGGTTATATAAAGCAAACGTAGGAGCTTATACTCCAGGAGCTTTAGTCTGGTAAAGCAGTTGTCCCAAACCTTTTTGGCATCAATAACAGTGCTCCTATGAGAATCTAATGCATGATGATCTGAAATGGAGCTGAGGCAGTGATGCTAGCACTGGGGAGCAGCTGAAATAAGATGAAGCTTTGCTGGCTCACCTGCCTCTCACCTTCTGCTGTGTGGCCTGGTTCCATCCAAACAAGCTACTGATGTACAAGTCCATCCCCAGGGGTTGAGGTCCCCTGTAGTAAAGGATATAAAATGGCAATGTAAAAAGTGCTGAATGCTATAAGATCTTTAACTTTAGTTCTAATGGGAACATAAAAAAATACTTTATAAACAAGCACTTTAACTGCACATTCAATGGCATCTGGAATTGAAACATGTTAAGATAGGGAGAAAAGGGAAGTCTAGGTATAAGAATGACATTTTTTTCAACCAAACAGCCAAGAGCAGATAATTTCAGAGAGAGATTCCTTGGGTCACGGGGTATTTGTAGGAGGTAAGTTGGACACAGGTATTGAGTTTTCATTGAAAAGGTTCTTGAATGCAATGACAAAATATCATAATTTCATCCAATAGTCAGTAAGGAACCATGGATGAATTTTGGACAATATAATGTCAAGATCAGTAAGCAGCAAGGTATAAGGTGACTGTTTTAGATAGGCAGAAGTGAGGATCATGGCATGAACCATTGGCTACTTTATGTTATTTAAACACTCAACATTCAAAAAAGGGAAAGTAGTCTTCAGGTATGAGCATCACTTTCTTAACTGTAAAATAATCTTTCATAATTAAATTGAACAATTAAGGATTGTGAACTCAGAGATCTTCACATTTGCAGAGGCAGATGGTGGAAATGAAAAGAGTACTCTTATGAGCTGCTGTATCACTAATTCATTTGCTACCCGGCTGTTCCAAACAATAGATGGGGCAGTTTTAAATAAAGGCTTGGAAGAGGATGCATATTTTATTATAATGTAAATTTAGGGAAGGCAGCATGTTACCTGCAATTCAGGAATCTGAAGACACCACTTTACTGAGTTCTGACTATTCATTTCTCCATAACATTTCTTAAATATCCACTTATTACATGAACGTTGAGATGTAATACTTAGGTTATGAGCTTTGAATTACGTAATAAACTTTATTATAGCCTATTCTATAATGTTTTATATTCAGGAGAGATTTTATAATTATGTAAAAGTACAAATAATAAATTATAAAAATACAGAATTATGAGTTTAAACATTTCAAAATGCCTTAGGATTTCAAATCGTAGTAATCGCTCACAATGTTTTGCTTCATAACTACTCTTTGCATAACTAATTTTTTCATCAGAATATTTTTTTCCATTACAGTTAACATCCAATATTATTTTATATTATTGAATATGAAGTTTCAGGTGTACTACATAGTGGTTAGACATTTATTTAACTTATGAAGTAATCCCTTGATATGTCTAGTTCCCACTTGGCACCATACATAGTTATTGCAATATTATTAACTATATTCCCCATATTGTATTTCACATCCCTATGATTATTTTGTAACTTCCAATTTGTACCTCTTAATTCCTTCACCTTTTTCACCTAGCACCCCTATCTCTCTTCCCATCTGGCAACCATCAGTTTGTTCTCTGTATCTATAAGTTTGTTTTTGTTTTGTTTTGTTTTGTTTTGTTTTTGTTTATTTTGTTCTTAAGATTCCACACATAAGTAACTTCTTAACTTTTTCATTCTAGTTTGTTCATTTTCATATGCATGTTTCAAAAACATTTGAAACTATGAATTTTATATTCCACTTTCTTATCACTTTAATATTTTTAATGTTAGCAATGGAATCTGTGTCTGGACATAAGAAGCAACACTTTATGAGCATTCTCTGTTCTCTTCGAAGACATGAAATCTTTTCACAACTTGAACTTCAAGTTACAGATTCGTATCTAGTCACACTATCTAGGATTCAAATTCTCTCTTCCTCTAGTGCTTGTCTTTTTTTTTTTTTTTTAATCTTGGATTTCATCATCTACTTAGGTAGCTTAATGGTCCCTAATTTAGTTTGATCTACCCAATGAATTTACTTCTTAAGAGATAGAATTGGAAACTAAGGGATAAGGCTGTGCAGCCATGACACGGGAGCATCGGGGCAGGGGACGGAGGTTTTCCAGTACTTTTGCTAAACTGTGCTGTCTCCTTCTTAGTACATTGATGAAAAATAATTTTGCAGCCTTGGTGAAATAGCTACTGATACTGTGAAACAAGCACTTTAATTTTATCATGATGTATTAAATCATTCCCATGCAAGAAGATTTAATGACAGAGAATCAGCAGACTATAGTTTTCCCATCCATTCTCATCCTGCAAAGAAACGTGCCTGAGTGCACCAGCTTAAGGCACCATGAAAAATGCTGACAAAGCAGAACCCTGCTGTCTTTACACTCACATATTTGTCAAAAAGTTAGGAAAAAGGGAAGTAACATCAACTTCACTACATAATAACAGAAGTTTCTCATTTGAGGAAATAGCCTTGTTAGAAAGGGAGCCTCTAGCTTTCAGCTGCTAGAATCAGATTTTACGTCTCTGAGCTGACTCAAACCTGTATAATTAGCTTCTTGCAAAAGGATATGGAGGAAGTGCTAGAGAGAAAATAAGCCTCCAGGGCCATCAGAACTTATCTTTCTTCCCCAGTGTAAGGCTGGATAGGCAAAAAACCAATTCGCACATGAAAACACAGAGACCCTGGGAAAGTTAGCTTATAAATCCAAAAATAAAATAAATTTTATATTATTTCTTGGGACGGGTAGAGGTCAGAGAATTTTTTTTAATTCATTTTTTTCTGTGCACTTGAGGTGGGCCTTATTTCTCATAGAATGTTAGAACTGGAAGGATCTTTAAAACTCATGGCATTCAGTCCCTTTGATTGACACTATGAGAGGTGAAGAGGTTTTTCTAAGTACCTGAAGAGTGACCACAATTGATTGTCTAAATCAGTACAACTTTGAGAGTGCTTAAGAGTGTTATTACTCTGGGAGAACAGGCATAAAAGGAAATATCACAAGAAATCTAGGCCATATAATTACTCTCTATATAAAAATAATTAAAAACTCTCTTTTGAATTTGGTTATCAAACAATTTTATGAATACACCTTTTCATATTTGTGGGGGAGATTGTGGCTGCGTGTGCATATTGGGTGTTAGTAGTAAAAGGAATGCTATTACCCCAATGTCACCTAGACCGTCTGGCATTTTGACCTTATAACTACAGAATTGGGAATAGGATGAAGAAATGAATTGTTTTTCAGTTATAAATTAGTGGCAAGGCAGAAGCACACACAGAGTGATATCCATGCAACTGCGAAGCTGCAGTTCATATTCTCATCTATGTCAGGGGCTGCCTATGTGCCCAGGATGTTGAGCCTAGGGACAACAGATGCATTTCAGACCTTGTTTACCTGTCAGATAGAAGGAGGCCTTAACCTACTTCCAGATTCTCTTTGGCTCAAGGCCTAGCAGACTAAGCTTACCCTTGGGTAGGCTGTTAGTACAGACTGCTCTGTAGAGCTAAAGCTGGCAAAGATGCCTAGAGACAGGTAAGAAGTGACATGGAACAAAATAAAAGTTTTATTTTGAAACCAAACAACAAAGTAAAGGGTATGGAAAATGATTATCCTAAGAACTCATATTATTTCATTTTCTGGCAAAATGGAATACTGGCAAAACTACATTTTTAGATTAAGTTAACTGACCACAGACTTCTAGGGAAGCTGAGAGATTTCATTTCACTGTTAAAGTAACAGTTATCTTTGGGCAAATAAAGGGAAAACCCATGAGACAAGGGTGAGAATGTGGTGAATATCAACATTTAAAAAATAAAACCAAATTTAATATATTTCCTAGTTATATAATGAGGTGATTTCATTTAGAGCGAATAACTCAAATGTTATAAAAGCAGTGATAGCTTAAAATAGATTTATTTTGAATGTGCACTTTAAATGTAGGATTTCAATAATATGAGACAAGTTTATGAGTAGATTATAGGATTCACTTATTTTAATATATTATTATCTAAATAAATATTAATTTAATGAACCTAGAATCCATCTGTGATGTCTCTCTGGTCACTCAGTGTAGCCATCAAGTTACCGAACATTGTCAATTCCAAAAGTAGAATCTGTTTCCAATTTTTCATATTTATCATCAGTAATGGACTCTTTAGGAATACATAATTGACTGCCTTTATTTAGCACCTACTGTACCAGGTATTGTGTTTTATAGAAAAAAAAATACACAGAAGTTTTAAGTTGCTAGCATCTGTGACAGAAAAAAAATTATTCAAATATTCT
This sequence comes from Rousettus aegyptiacus, assembly GCF_014176215.1. Lineage (NCBI taxonomy): Eukaryota > Metazoa > Chordata > Mammalia > Chiroptera > Pteropodidae > Rousettus > Rousettus aegyptiacus. The sequence goes on from NW_023416308.1 coordinate 64,974,311, forward strand.
CAATTAAAAACAGATTTAACATGTTGAGGAAGTACAATTCCTGGAACCTTTCATTTCACAAAGGAAATTGAAAAATAGAAGATCATTTGGGTCAACTTATAATAGTGTTTCTTAAATGCTAGTCATGATTATTTCATATGTCAAAACCTTTGTTTCATACCCATGCACTAACTATATTATCACTTTGTTGTTTCTGTATAAAATCACTTCTGTACTGAAATAAGTTTATTTCAGAAGGCAAATTTGCTTTAAATCAGTAAATGAAAGAACCGAATTTTAATAAATGGTCGTTAACTGTAAAAAATATATAACTATTGACATAAAAATATTCATCAGTAAGTACATAAAATATTCTTGCATATGCCTAATGTTCTTCACACCATTCTTTGGTAAACACTGCTCACCTACAATCTTAGAAATTCAGAGCAAGCAGGCAGCAAGAGACAGCTGATTTAGAATGTGCAGGAAAGCTCTAAGGTAAGGATGGGATTGGTCATAGGCACTATTTTTTCCCCACGTTTCTTTCACTACTACATTTTGTTTTTATGGAAGTCAATTGCCTTCTCTAAAAGCTTATTAATTCCCTTGAGCTCCCCCAGAACCATAAACATTTGCAAGAATAAAATCTACTCAGGTTCCTGAGACATTTGCTTGCCATTATGTAACACGGATAAGCACAAAGAATATCTGCAATCCTGTGGGGTCAACTCCCGGAAATCTTTATATCTAACCACAACAGCTTTGCTATTTCCAGCTTTTCAATTTTCACTTGTTAATGTGTCTAAAACTACCATAGCTAAATGGAAGAATTGCTCATTTTATTCGAAAAGAGAAAATCTCACCATCAGAAATTTGCTAGGCTCTCACGGTGGTACACCATATCAAGACAACCCCTAGCACCCAAGGTGTTTAAACTGCAAACAGAGAAGACCCAGAGTCAGAAAATTGGGCTCCAGCCCTCACTGTGGCCTGGGGAAAGTATTTGATTTCACTAAATCTCAGATGATATGTATATCATATCTGTGTGATATACATATCATCATAAAGTGTATATTTTTGTCAGACTTTCCAGAACCTTCAAAAACAGATAGGAGAGTGATATATATGTTGTAATTATTCAATAACAGACTTTAATTACAGCTATTTCATTTAAGATATTGTCATAGATGCTGGGCACACATAGCTAAGCAGAATGTGCTTCCTATGTTCGAAGAGCTTACAATATAATGAGCAAAATAATATATAAATACCCAGAGAAATGACACTATAAACAAAGTATTGCTTGATACTGTAGAAACTAAAAATTTTTCATCTGCCCTTATATCTTTATTGCTAAATAGTTTTATTGGGCCATTTCTATGACATCTACTTGGCATGATCAATAAATTATATACTAAAGTTAAAATATCAAGGAAATTCAAAAAAAAAAGAGAGAAAGAGAAAATTCATTTAAGTAATCCCAGCTTTGAAAGGATCATTTGACAAGGATCTTACTTTAAAGAAATCTGCTGATGCCACCCAGCAGTGTTGGGTACATAGCAGACATTTAGTAAATGTCAGTTCCTGCCCCAGAATCACTGTTGAAGATTATATTGTATTTTGCAAATATTGTGGATTTCTTGGATTTTATGTATTTTAATATCTATAAATAACTCTATATTCTACTGATTTCTATTGTACAAATGGTTGTTGGTTCATTCATTCAGAAACATTGACTGATGTGTCCATGGGCTAACCACTGGGTTAGATTGTTGGAATTTAAAGATTAATAGAACAGAGTCCTGCCTTCAGGGAGCTTGCAATCAAACATGGGAGACATACATTTCAACAAGTCATTTTAATACTATTGGGAAGTGCTGTGATGGAGAAATTTACAGCATGTGGTAGAGCTCGAGGAGGGAGTGTTCAAATTTGGTGATAGGCAGGGACGTTTCAAAGAGGAAATGAATGAATAATAATTGCCTCATTCAGTGAAAAAAAAGAGCTAGAATGTGACCCAGGGGAACTTGGACAAATCTTACTTCTGGTCTCATTAATGTGAGGTGTTTCTAATCATAGGGTCAGGTTAGTGGACCTAGGTCAGCTCAGACTGTAGCTGGGACACTGTCCCTATTTTTATAGTCTAGAAGTAAATTCTGACAGCTGTTGAAGACTGTAAATTCATATATTTTTATAAGCTCTTAGATTATCTAGGATGAACAAAAAGGATGCTCAACAAATTACCCTTGAGCAAATCTGACCCTGTTTGGAATTGATCATTCAGTTAATTTCAGTAAACTTAGGTCAGGTGGCTACTCCTTGCCAGGCACTGGGGACAGAGTAGTGAACAAGACAAAGTAGTCTCATCGCTGATGTTACTCCCAGTCTCAAAGGGACATAGGCTGATAAACAAATATTTCAGAGATGTTGGTGTAATTCGGTTAATGATATTCAATCTCATTAATTAAATATTTGTTGAACATTTGTGTCATGATATAGGACTATACGGAGTGATGTGGCAGCACAGAGATCCACTTGTCAGAGGACTCTTTCAAAACTGTGATTATAAGCTTATGGAAAGCTTCCTAGGGAAGGTAACACCTAAGCTGTATCAGGAGAATCACAGGTGATTTACCAGGCAAACAAGATCTTTCAAGCAGTAGGAAAAGATTGAGTAATGTCACAGGGCTATAAAACAACACAGTGCCTATGGAGAATAGCAAACAGTCAGTCCAGCATTACCAGAGCATCGCATGTAAGGGAGAAGTGGCAGGTGATGAGGCTGTAAAAGTAGACAGGAGTGAGGTCATGAAGAATCTTGTACGTATGCCTAAGTGTGTATGATAAAGGTCTTTATCAGCTTTCAGGAGTTATTAAAAAAATAGCAATATGCCTGGATAATAGAAATTTCTGTTGTCAGTAGGGCATCGATAAAGATCTTTTTAAGTTATAGCAATTACTATCTGGAATTATAATATTTATATTTTGCTATTATTTTGTTATTATATATCTATTATCTACCCATTCACTCAATAAATATTTACTGATTTAGTAAAATGCCTAATCACTATTATGACTCCTGAAAATAAAACAGCGAGTAAAATACATGCAATCTCACCTCATGAAAGATACTGTCTAGAGAAGGAGATAAATATCCAACAGATAACTGCGAAATAATAATTATGGGAGATTATATGATTATAGAAACTTTATTCATAAGTGCCAAACAAAAACTGAGGTATATTCAGACAATGAAATACTATTCATTGATGAAAAGAAATAAGCTATCAAACCACAAAAAGATATACAAGAACCTTAAATGCATATTACTAAGTGAAAGAAGTCAGTCTGAAAGCTACATACTTTATGATTCCAACTACATGTCATTCTGGAAAAGGCAAAACTATGAAAACAGTTAAAAGATCAGTGGTCCCCAGAGATTTCGGGGGAGGGTGAATGACTTGAACATAGAGGATGTTTAGGGCGGTGCACCTATCCTGTATGGCACTATAATGGTAGATCCAAGTCATTATACATTTGTCAAGACCCATAGAATGTACAATAAAAAAAAAAAGTCTAAAGGAAACTATGAATTTTAGTTAATAATAATGTATTAATATTGCCTTATCAATTATAATAAATGTACTACACTAATGCATTACATTAATAATAGGGAAACTGGGGGCAGGGTGAGAGTATATAGAACCTTTGTATATTCTCATAAATTTTTCTGTAAACCAAAAACTGCTCTAAAAAATAGTCTATTTATTTAAAAAAATACATAAATCATAATATAGTCATGAGTTACTTGAAAATCCAAACTAAATAGACTATGTTGTCATACAGCAAACAATGGGATATTTCTGGCTTTTTGCCCAGGGATCTCCCTCATCTTAGTCAGAGAGAAGTATTGTGCCAGTACCTCCCAGACGAATGTGAGAGATTTAGGGAGTAGAAGCAGCTGCACTGAGTTCTGCATGTTACAGTCTCTGAAAAGTAAAAAAAGCTACCAGGAAATAATTCTTACTTCTCAGTTTTCACTTGAGATGTGTCCAAAAGACAATCACAAGGGCCCTGGAGAAGGAAGGAGTAGTGTCAGAAAGCTCAGCAAATTCCCCAAGAAGTTATAAATGGTTGGAAGTAGATACCACATCAGGTCATCAGGGTATCTCTGCGGTAATACCAACTCAAATTATCACAATTTCACAGTAGCGGTTAATCAATATTATTTTGCTATTCCACACTCCCCGCACCCAACAGGCCAAAACCAGAAAAAAGTATAGACATAATAACAAATATAGTTATGTGCTGAATGTTCAGGTGTTAATCGCAGTGATTCTCAGCCATACCATGTAATCTTGACTAAATGGAGACTAAGAGAATATTCAGTTACTTGATGTTTTCTTCTCATTGCTTTGCTAATTAATTTAGAAATGTGAATTGACCCGATACTCAATGGCAAGGCCTTGTGTTCAGCTTGTGATAATTAGTTATCAGTAGTCATTCCGTCACACCTTACATCCCCAGTCTGTTTTTCTGGGAAGAAATTAGGAAGCAATGAGGTGTGTCTTCATAAAAGTGAATAGTCAAATTTGCATCCAGTATTATAGAGAACAAAAGCTCTCTTTTCCTTAGTTAATTTCTTTTCACATGTTTGATGATCTTAGTATAATAGGACATTCTCATCTATATTAACCTCAGAAGCATAAAAATGTCATTAGGGAGAGAGACTTCATAGATATATGCTTTGCCCTCATTTCTAATAAACTGCCTAGATGTCAGTCACAAACTTTCAGTTACTTAGATGGCACAAGATCAAGTTACAGATGTACATTTGTGATAGTATGATTCCGGCAAAGTTTGTTCTCACTTAGAATAATTGCTGATATATACCTTAAAAGTATAAACCTGTAGGATTAATGCCATTCATAATGAGCAAAAATGCTCCAAACAGTAATTTTAAATTGTGTTTTAGTTGCTATTATGCATTAAATAAGTTTGTCTGAATTAGACCAATGGTTCCACTTTTAACAGCTCCTAGTTCTATATTCCTCAGCTATTAAACTCAAGAAAACATGAAACAATGCATTCTTTTTTAAATTTAATTTTATTATTAGTTTCAAGTGTACAGTACATCGGTTAGACATTTAAAATTTCATGAAATGATCTTACGGTTAAGATTCTCCAGTGTTGCTGAAGTGGTTGCCATACTCAGACGCCACCTCCTCCATGGCCCTTTCTCAACCCCATACTCCGACAAAAAATGATTCAGTTCCTAGAAAGAAAGAAAATTGGTTGCTCTTTCCAAAATGGAAACACCCACTATTGTAACTAATAGTTGCGGAATGTGCTTGTGTCACAGGCGTGACACAAAACATTTTACATGTGTTCTCTAATTTAATCTTTCCAACCATCCTATATTAAGGTTCTATTACCATATTTAAAACTGATAAGAATAAATTTCAAAAAGGTTAAATGATGTACATGTCCTCTTAAGGTCACACAGGATTTGAACCTACATGTCATCGTCATGGCATCCTACATGAACCACTATGTTTTTGTTTCTATCTTATGGAAAAAACACAGCTGAAGTTTTGTAGACATTAATGGACAATTGTCACTCTCAGTTGGGACTGGTTTTGAGCCAAGTAGTGTAAGCTCGACATGAATGATCCCCATCACCACCACTACATACACAAACACACCTGGTAATGATTGTCCTACAGAAACTGAAGGACATGCATGAGTCCGAGTCTAAAGAAACAGTCTTTAGATAGATCAGTAAAGATTTTAAGAGAGGTTAACCATAAAAACACTCCCCAACATCATTTTTAACCTTTTCTAAAATGTGTTGACTTCATTTTGGATAAATAGGGTATGCCTCCCCATTACAGAGAAAAGAATAACCAGTGGTCTTTTATAGCAGACAATCTAGTTTTGTTAACTAAAAGTAGGAAAGTTCTGAGCAAGCCAACTTAGCTTCAATTGCCAAAAGAAAAGAAGGGGACAGAGAAAGTTCTAAAACAAAATTTGTCTTTTTCCTTACTCCCAATCTGTTGTCTAGATTATCAGTAAGTGACATCAGCTAGTTGCCTCTGTGTTTGTTTCTTGTTTCATTTATCTCGATGGACTATAGGGAAGAAACCTGGTGTTCAAAAAGGATTTTATTGAGATTATACCCTATCTAAGATGGGTATGTGGTTAGACCTGCATTAAGCATGTTTAAAGCTGAGAGTTTGCATACTGTTCAAGAGGGAAGGGGAATAGAGAATGATGGGATGGGCTGAACCCATCTTATTTGTTTGTTTGTTTGTTTATTATTATTTTAGGTGAGGCAGTCCTTGGTTGACCTCACAGATTGCAAGGACCTTATCAGTTTACGATGCCTTATTTAATTTTTTTTTTTTTTTACGCCTACAGCACCTGGTCTTCCTAGTACTAACCAGGTCCGACCTTGCTTAGCTTCTGAGATCAGATGGGATTAAGCTTGTTCAGGGGGGTTATACCCATTTTAGATAAGTCAGCCAGGACTGCTTCACTTGAAGGGGCATCAACATTAAAACTGGAAGCAGATGAGGAATAAAGTCACCTAAGGAGAAGAGTCAAATTTTCAGTAAGATATTGTACAGAGTCTGTGGGTTATTTGAGAGAGGTGTCATGTGTATGTTCAGTCATTATTGAATGTTTACTATGAGTTAAGTCTTTAGAATATAAAGGCTAATCAGTATACTGCGTGCTCTCTCTCATATCATAGTCATAAATAAATAAGTATGACACAGTGAAATACGTAGATATAAAGACATAACAAAACCAAATGGAAACTAGGAAGCTAGAGAAGGAACTGAGCCTAAGGGGAATAAGAAAAGGTTTTAGAAAAGAGGTGGAATTTAAATAAATGATTTAAAGAGGATAATGGCTAATCATAACAGCTAACCTTTTCCTCTCTTTCAGAGAAAATTTTAATGTGTTGTCTTTATATTTCAACTTCCATAATAGTATATGAATATATTTCTTCTGTAAAACTTTCAAACGGAAATGCATAGAGTAAACGTGAAGGCTACATAACACTCTTTCACTTTACTGTCTCTAAAGCCTAAATCTAACTACTTTGTTATGCTGAAAATTGAGAAAGGTAAAGAAGACCATTTATTTATTCAACAAATATATATTGAAGATTTACTGTATGGTAAGTACTGTTAGGTAAATTGAATACTAGTGTTAAGACAATATAACCTTTGTCCTCAAAAAGGTTATAGTCCAGTGATTCTAGGCAAATGGAACCACATTTACTGACATTGAATTACAAAGGAATATGGCACCTTCAAGTGGTTTAGTGAAACCAGAGACTAGAATACATCTCACAGAGAATTTTAGGCATTAAGTCTTGAAAGATACCCAAGGACTATATCATAAATCAAAAAATAAATAAATAAATAAATAATGGCTACATTATAAAGGATCTTGTATGATAACTAAGGCATTTAGATTTTTAAAATATGTTCTATGAGGAGCCTTTAGAAATAAGTAAAAGAATAATATTATTGCATATTCATAGCTCTTTTCTCTAAATAAAAGCCTTCTTAATATTTTAATAAATTTTCTTGTATTATTTCTAATATAATAGATTATATTTTAATAATATGTAATTATCCTTATAACTATAAATAGTCATTATAGAAAATATAGAAAACACAAGGAGATATTGGGCAGAACACAAAAAAGATACAACCACCTAGAGAAAAAGTTAACATTTTCATGTATTTCCATCAAGCATTTTTCTAAATGTGTATATGCATTTTTTTTATTTTGTGTCATAAACACTTATTACTATACGATGGACATTTTCCCATGCCTTTAAATATTCTTCAAAAACATAATCTAATGTCTTGAGAATAATATTCTGTTGTAGAGAAAGATCTATTTTATTTACTTAGAGCTAATTTAGTGTGTGTTTAAAAACATAGGCTCAGGACTCAAACAGAACTAGACTTGCATATTTGCCCTGAACTTGCCACCTGGATGCCTTGGGGTCAAGTTCACAAAAACTTCTCTAAGACCAAGGTCCATAAGTTTAGTATCTGTGTTTACTTTTACATATTTGATTGTTTCAGATCTTATATTCAACTGAGTTCCTTTCCTCTAAAGAAAGGAAGCAGTTGCAGTGTGAAGCTTTGCTAGTAAGGCACAGACATACATGAGGATTTATTATTTTTCTATATAAGAACAATTTGAAATACAAGCAACTGGGGTGGCTTAATTTTCATAATTAGTCTAAGTCATTCCAAGGTAGCTAAACCTTAATAAACAGCTTACAGAACCTACCTCTGGCCTAAGCCACTCAGGACTTGGGCTGGTGCTGGCCCAAGTTACCTGTGACTGTCCAGACCAAACACTCCTTCTTACCAACAATTTTTATCCTTTTTGTTCTAGTGTCCCTTCTCAGAATAATGCTCTGCTGGCAGAAGCATATATCTCTTTTTTTTTTCTCTCTCTCTCTCTCTCACTATTATTGTAAGAAACTTTTAGAATAATAGAACTTTAAAGCTGGAAGGGATTTTAGTGTACATTTAATTCAATGTTTCTTAAATGTAGCTGTGAATCAGAATGATCTGAGGCTATTAATAAAAATAAAAATTCTCAGACCCAACCTCTACTAGTTGAATTCTGTATTTTTAACAAGCTCCATAGATTATTCTTATATACAACCAAGTTTTAAATTTACTAATTTGATTCACCTTCCCACCCCAAATAAAACTGTGAGCAAATTCAGTCAAGAATTGTATCTTTTCTCCATTATATCCCCGATCCCTAATACAGCATACCCAAAGCAGAATTCAAGTTGGCACTTAGTAAGTAAATACTTGTTGAAACAAAAATGAAACCATAATATATCCTCACCATTACTTATTTCTGTTTTAATGTTTACTCATCCTCATTCCAAAAAGGATTTAAGGCATATTGTATGTATTCATGTGAAATATCTCTCCATTCTGAATCAGGAAAAGATTTAATTGTAGATTAATCCAGGGGGATCAGCAGACCTGTCTGCTTCTTACATAAATTCTAATTCTAAATTAATAACATCCACCTCACTGAGAATTGTATAGGGTTTTTTTTTTTTCTTGCACAAAAACTTCCATCATGGAGAAAGGTATTGCGATATAGCTGAAAAGTCATGTGTCTCGCAGTCAGATAAAACCTTCATTCAAATCTTCCTGTATGTACCACACCTGCCCCATGGTAATGCTGCAGTCTGAGAAATATACTTAACTGCTCTTTACTGTTTCTTCAGTGACAAGATTCAGCTCAATTCATTTTTATTTCATAAATATTAATGGAGCATCTAGCGTATGGCAGGTACTATTTTAAGCACTTAAGGAACAAACCAGACAATAATGACCATTTGCACAATGCTTTTAATCTATGAGGCATAATTATGCCTCATATTTCAGATAGTTGTTATGAAGGTGAAATATATATAAAGGCCTCAGATATTTGCAAGCATTGGTTAAATGTTCTCTTCCCCATGTTTGATTCTCTTCAAGTGCCATACACAAACCAAATGCCTTCAGGAAAATAATTCTCCCAAATGTCCCTTTTCAAAAAATCTAATTCTGAAGAAAAATCAGACCAAAGCCAGTGTTCAAAAGAGTCCCTAGTCTGTGTTTAGGTTCTTTCTTCCATGCAAAACTAGTGGAATTTGCAGTCTCATTTGGAATTTTTCATTTTGATTGGTCCAAGGGAGGAGCAAGTACTCATTTCTTTAAAGAGTTCTAGATACAGCTATACAATGGATGCAATCAACAGAAAACATGCGTCTAGACTCATTCTAATGTGCATGAAGCTCTATTTTGAAAGGTTTAGAGCTTAATGAAATGATTATAGATGCACTTACAAACAGCAGAGGTAAATTCATTACTATCTAGGTAATGATCAATTTGCAACTATATCTCAAAGATATATCTATATGTCTATATATCTATATATATATCTCTATTTATCTATATCTATATCTATCTATCTATATCTATATCTATATCTATATCTATATCTATATCTATATCTATATCTATATCTATATCTTTATCTATCTATCATCGCCTGGCAGTACAATGCTACATGGCCATGCCTGTGAGCTATAAGACATGCTCTAGACTTCTATCACTGTTTTCCAGAATGTCTCCATTAAAATAATTTTTCTCCACTTTTAGCCTGAATGAATATAATACTCGCAAAGACAGAGATGTTGGTGTTACATTTTGAAGCTGATCTGAAAGCTGACACCCCCACCCTGGCACTTTCATGCATGACTAATATGCATATGTTTCCTATGCTTTTAGAAACCTTCTTACCCCTCTCCTTTCACCCACCACTGTTCTAATCATCCCTTAAGCCCCAGCTCATGGCCTACATCTTTTAGTAGAAAACCTTCCACAATCCCTATGTGGCCTATGATGTCTCCTCCACCTTCCAAATTTCTCCAAAACTTATTCTTTATGCCGCTCCTTCATTACTTAGCAGAAACTACAAAAGAGAATCCCTAAGTCTATACCTAATTAGAAACCATGGTTAAAAGAAGTGAAAACTAAAATCCATGTTCTTTGCACACACAAAAAAATCTACCTATTTAAAAATAAAAAAACACCTTTGATAAGTTAATTATAGCCCATAAGGTTCATAAATCTTAAAATTTCACAATGTCAATCTTGTTCCTCTATTGTCTATGAAAAATGTACTGTTTTCACCTGGAAGAAAAAAAAATCTTTCTTAAGTTTCATGGAGAACCATCAACAATTTTGGGGACTTTTAGAGATAATTGGAAGTATTTTCCTCCTGTAACATTTAAACCATTTAGGCACCAAAAAGAATCTTAGTCTCCAAAACTGGCCCTGAGTGCCTGAGCCAAGTTACATATTCCAACAGAGACGAAGCTGCATTTCCCACTGGAGAAAAAGATTACTCTTCTTCCACTAAATATTTTTAAGATTACATTCATGTCTCTGCTATTATATCTTTGAATACACACCAAAAAGTGTCTGTACCCCAGGACAGTAAGAAAAGATGGGTAAAGATTCTCTGTATGATCATGTCACCTCTGTTCTGTCACTATGTAGCACCTGTCACAGTAAGATGTTTTTGTATGTGCCTTTCTTAATAAAAATAAAAATAGCCATCATTAATTGAGTGACAGACATAGTACCGAAAACTTTATAATTATCATACCGTCCCATCTTCACAACAACTTTAAGTGGTAGATACAATTATTATTCTTATTTTACACATGATGAAAATGAAGGCTTGGAGAGAGTATCAGGTTTCTTACCCAAAGCTCTTATTCTTATTTGATGTATTATACTGTAATAAACCATGAACTCCTATGGGAAAGAGGACATTTTTGTTAATATTTATTTAGAAGCCACTTGGCTAATGTAGCACCTGGCTCTTACTACATGCTTAGTAAATATTTGTTGTTTTGACTAAATGTTCAAAGTGAATTAGAGGTACAGTATGGCACTAGAATGCAATTGCAAACTGTATTTCCAAATTTGCTATAATCTGCTAAGATCTTCCCACATCTAGTAGGGAATGGAAGGCAGACATTCCTTTTTCTACACCAGGGCATTTCTATACACGTGCATAGCAGCATACCTCAGCCAAATGGAAGAAATAAACCTCGATGAATGCCATAAGCACCAAATAGGAACAACGATGTACAATTGTTGCATTTCTATAAGCAGAAAGATAATAAATTTGGGTTTTGCATTACTCTTTATATTATTCAAAGCATGTTCACAAGTGCATCTGATCCTAACGACATTCCTAAGATGGTGGCAAGGCAAGTTATTATTTTCATTTCACAGTTTAGTGAAGCTGCCCTGTCCAACCAACTGTCTATGATCTGATTAAGGTCTTCTGATTCCCAGTCTGTTTTCCTTATGCATTTATTGACATCAAACTATAAACAGGATTCATTCTAACACCATTTTAACCCTAAAATGATTAAATTACTTGTTATCTTTTAAGACTCCTGTCTTATCTCCCATGCAAATAAGGCATTAAGATCCCAGCTCTGGTTTTACACTTTCGGCCTCGATATTCCCAGAGAAGCCCCTGGCTGTCCCAATACTCATTGCCAGATTAAATAAATGAAACTGCAGTGAGACCACTAAAAATGTTTCATTGAATGATATGTTGAATAATGCATCATTCTTCTACCAAACAATAACAAAAACTGTAGACTGTAGAGAATATTGGCTCTAATGAATTCCTACCAGCTATTGATCAATCTCTACTTCCAATATATACATGAGTGGGGGGTGGGGAGAGCTTCAACTATCTCAACCAAAGTAATGGACCTCAGAGCAGTCAGACAATATGTCTGTTGTTTACAACTTATTACTAAATCTCGGTGCCTTCTTGAGAAAGCCACATTATATTTTGTTTTTTATAGAATTACTTATTATGCTCTGGTTTTCTTCACATTGTGTAATCTTTCCCCTTATAGAATTACCTATATAGGACAGAGAGGATTTTAGGCATGCAAAGGAAGTTCACCTTTCTCTTCCAGTAATTACCTCTGTACCTCTGTCACAGTGCTTTATATACTCATTCATCAAACATTTATTGAGCAAAAATTGTGTACTATGATAGATTCTTGGATGCAAAAATCAATAAGATATAATCCTTACCTTCAAGGAATTTATAATCTTGGGGGAGGTGGGAGATGAGGAAAGAGGTAGATTACTATTATTAGATTTGAGGTACTGTAGTGGAATCTCCTTCAGTTTTGACATTGACTGGCCATGTGATTTTTGGAAAAGGTCTCTAAATTTTGATTCTTTATTCTTTGAAATGTCAATAACATGAATCAGGAGAGTAGATATTTTTTGAATCTTGCTATTTGCTATACACAGTTGCTTTAAGTGTATTATTGTATTTATCCATTCGATAATCCTAATCAAAAGTTACTATTATCATTCCCATTTTACATATGAGAAAATCAGGAGATTAAATAACTTGTTCATGATCATACAGCTAACAAGTGGTGGGTACAGGTTGTAAACACCAGCCATCACAATCCAGAGCCTATGAACTGGAGAAGTGTGTGTTAGCATGAGAACCATAGTGGCTAAGAGGCAAGGCATTCTAAGGCTGGAAGATCCTATTGCCATTAGAATAAAGATACATTCCTGTATAGAGAAATGCCCCTTCCGTTTGGCCCTCCAGATCCACAATAATCTTTTCTCTGTCCCACCCAGTGCCCTGGGAGCTAGCACACATGGATTGCATCAGTGGGTGTTTTCGCCTTTGGATACAGCAGGGTTCAGCCAGTGGGAGGCACCAACAAGAAGAGGGAGTGGGGAAGGAGAATGAGGTCAGGTTATTTATTCCTCTGATGGGCTCCCATTCTGTGGGGTGATTTTGAACTTGCTGCATCCTTTCCCAAGTCTTCTGTCAAGGCCCTCTTTCCTTAGCACTCTGTGCTTGGATCTCCTTAAGGTCACAGCTCCCTCCTCTTGCTCCTTCGCTTCAGGGTTGGTGACTAGGCTCCTCTGTACTAGGTAGGATATGGATACTCAATTACCCCTGATGATTTCACCACATCCTGCCTATACCTTCATGAACCATCCCTTTATTACTCTCCCTTGAATTTCCTAATTATCCTAATCTAAGTGTCCCATCCGTTCCCTCCTATAACACAGATAGATATGTAGAGCTTATAAGGCACTAAATGATCAGCACCCCTGGCCTTAATTCACCCCTAATAGTGTAACTTTTCTATCTCAACTTTCAGTGCTTCTGTGACATGGACATTTTCAATTCCTCAAGTATTTGTGGGTCTTCTTTTCGTAGGGACTTTGCATACGGTGTATCTCTTGCCTGGACCACCTTTTCTCAGTATGTCTCCCCTGCTTTCCCCTCCCCCATACAATACTTACACTAACCTACATGCCATTTATAATAGGTTTCAAATAGATATTTTTGAATGAATAAATGGAACTAGGAGCCAAAGAAATATTTTGCTTCAAATTTTTATCAAATAATTTTGATCCTTTGGAGCTGAATAACTCATTACATTTTGAAAGGCAACTTATAATAGCATGCTACATTTTCATTCACACTTATTCTGTGAGGGTGAAGAACATGAGTTCCGAGGAATTTAAGTAATTTGTCTAAGATAACACATGTAGTAGGTGGCAGAACCATGATTCAATCCCATCTTAGTGGGAATCCATGTCCCACTACTATTGCTTTTCTTGGGCTCATGCTAGCAAGTTAGAGATAGGCAAAATGGTCACCATCTCAGCAAAGGCCCTCAAAAGAGGAGGGGCTTTTTAAAGGTTATTCTGGAAACTATTCTTTTCTAAAACTTTTTTCTACTTTGTTGCCAATATGTTCTTACCACCCACCATTTTCATGAAACCAAACAAAGCAACACTTTCTGTAATGAACACTTATCGCAACTTTTCAAGTGCTTTATTTTGGAACATGTGAAGGAACGAGGCCTGTCTTTAGGGAATCTTGTTTAAAACCACTTGATTGCCCAGTGCCACAGTACTACTGAGAAACATTAGCTGAGGTAATTCAGCTCCGAGGGCAGTTTAATTTGAAACAATTGGAGTTGTGAATGTGAAAACACAGCATTTCCCTCTGGTTAGTGGAGGAGAGAGAACCAAAGGGGCCTTTAGCAGGAAGCTAGTAGAAGCAGCTTGGTAGGCAGCAGAGCTGTTACTTGCTTTCTTTCCAACTTCGTATTGCCAATTCCAGTGGCAAAGTTGTTTCCTATTGAGAACAGATTCCATTCAGTGCATGTTAGTGAAGAGAGAAGTTTTCCACTGAAACTATAATGGAGCGTTCACACATTCAAAACCCAGCTGAATTTGCCCTTAGGGCACATGGGAATGTTGCCAGTAACACATGCTTGCCAGGAAATAGTCATGGAAATACAGCTTCTGTTGACCTAGGGTGAGTTCAGGCAGATAGCCCAGCCACCCAGTGCCATGGGTTCATGCCCAGAGCCTGCTGGTTTCTGCTCTGACCAATTAGGATGACACTGAGGTAGCCTTCTTTCCAGAACACCACCTTGGTTACTTCACTCCAGACAGCTGGGTTCAGACTCCGTTTCCAAAGCTCCTTCCTTATTTTGGTCCTTCCTATTATTCACTATCTTCTATGCCAGTGATGCAGGGGAATTTGTCAATATTGCAAATCCAGGCTTGCTAGACCCTGATTAAAGGATTCCTTATTACTCATCAAATAAAGTCCAGATCACTTAACCTGGCTCTATATGACCTGACCTCTAACTATCCCTTTAGCCTCATGGCCCATCAATACTTT
This sequence comes from Rousettus aegyptiacus, assembly GCF_014176215.1. Classification (NCBI taxonomy): domain Eukaryota; kingdom Metazoa; phylum Chordata; class Mammalia; order Chiroptera; family Pteropodidae; genus Rousettus; species Rousettus aegyptiacus. The sequence continues at coordinate 64,989,629 of NW_023416308.1, forward strand.
ATCCTCCCCAGTGCTATTACTATATAGAATGATGCACAGGGCCCTTAAGGTGAACTTTTTGATTGTGTCTTTGCACGTGCCACCTTCCTTGCCACTTTCCTCCTTCTTTGGTTAGTTCGCTGATCCTTCCAGATGAATAAGCATCTTTCCTTTGGGATGATTTCTCTCATATCTACTCTCTCCTGCCCTCCTCCAGAGCACCATAGACTCCCCCGCCCCCCAAAAAATAGTTCTTACCATTACACCATGCACAAGATGCCATCAAATGTAAAATATGTCTCATAGAAATGTGAAAATAAGAAAAATTTGTAGGAACTAGAATTTATAAAGTAAGGTTTCACAATTTTCTGTTTACTTGCTTCTCTTATTAGACTTTTTTGGGAGCAAGTATTCTATCATGCATTTCCATAACTTAGCTCCTACCATTGTATCTGGTTCGTATCAGGATCTTAGTAAATTTGTGTTTATTTATTAACAGGCAAATGAGATCTTGGAGTGCTAAACCACGTGGTGTCTTTACAGTGTCCATATATGACCACAATAGAGCCAGAAAAACCAGTTTTTAATCACTCTTAAAACTTGAGGGCTGGACATAGCAAGAATAAATTTTCCCAGACATCTTTAAATAGCTTCAGAAGAAGTAAATACTTTACTCAACGCTGAACATCTTCAATGTGGGAGTCTATGTGTGGGAACATTTTTTACATACATTATCTAATATTACAGTCACCAAATCCTTGTGTTCAATGAAGGTAGTCTTACATGTTTACAGACAAAAATGAGTTCAAAAGGAAAATAATTTAAAAGGTCACATCTGAAGTGACAGAGATATAATTCAAATCTAATATTTATATGCAGTCTTTAGTATTTACACCAAGTATCTTTGCTTCCCTCTGTCCCAATGTTTCTCAAAATGTGAGATGCCTAAAAGAGACTGATACAAAGAAAAAGCATTAAATAACACTGAATCTTATGTTGGCAAAATTATACCCTTTCTCATTTAGTCTTTTAGATATCATGGAGACACTCTCCCTTTGCTCAACATGTTGGCAGGTGATACTATCCAGTTAGGCTGTTTCTTTTGCCTTCATCTACCACTATTTAATGCTCTTCAGCTTCCTTTTATCAGCGTAATAAAGGAGTACAATTTTAAGGATATTATATGGAGGTTGTTTAAATGCACAGACTGTTCAAATCCCATACTGCCATTTGTCCGTCCTCTCTGATGAATCCTGAAGAACTTATATGCAAAGAAATACCTTGTTTTATTAGCTGGTTCATGGCCCACAGAACCACTGGTACATCGCTGATGCTTGAGACCTAAAGGTTCTAATTTCTCAGCTTGAACCAAAACCTCTTATTCACCCACTGGAAGCCTCATGGTGCAAACATGTGGAGATTAGCCAACATTCTCAGACAAATGCAGAGGGAAATATATGGGTAGGTGTCATATATGAAGGAAGTAGAGTAGTTGGTGATAGATGGATCATTTGGCTCAACCAACTGGTTCCCCATCATGTGAAAAAGAAGGGAAAGGGGCATCACATATGTGTGTGGTCTTTACATTCATAGTGATGCTGCCCATTTAGTTATCTACTGTATACTTATGTATAACTTACTACATGCCAGGCATCAATCTAAGTATTTTTGGGGTATTAACATAACTATGTGAGATAGGTACTACTAATATTCTATAGATCAGGAAACTCAGGCATATTAAATAATTTCTTCAAAATCACACAACTAACAGGTAGCAGAACCAGAAGTCAACCCAATATTCAAGCATAGGTGACCATCTTGTTAATTACTAAACTATGATCAATCACATTATCCATTCCTGTGCCCATTAAGGGACTTAGAAAGGAGGTATACACAGAAACACAGAATTATTCCATGGCCTTCACCCAGCAGGAATGAGATAGAAATAATTCTTAAACATTGCAGTCTATATACCATGTTAGTCAATAATTCATTCACTATAAGATCATCAACTTCAGGAGATTTCTCTTAACAATTCCAGTGATTTTTCACCATTGACTAAATATCTCTTTTAATGAGAAACTAAATACTAATTTTTTATTTAAACTAAGCTATGAGCAAAAGTATAGATGTTGTAGAATTGTAAGCACTAATATCTCAGAGAATTTGTAGAATTCTACATGCAGATAAATCTCTGTATTCTCTCTGAGGGAATCTGATATTAAGACATGGAAGAAATCACCCAAGGAAGCAGTTTTAACAATAAAATGACTGTACATGTAGGTTTATACCTATTATCTCTGAACAACTGTTAATAGTGCCACCTTTCATTCTCAAAAATTTCCTAGGTTGGGTGATGTATTCTGTGGCCGCCCTACCTAAAAGAGCACTCCATGCCAGGGACTTTACTGTCCACCATGGTGGGTGATAGCACAAAGATAAAAGACACATTCCCTGCCCTTACTGATTTCATAGATTGGATTTTATTCTACTTTGAGGAAATACACAAAAAGAAAATTACCATAGTACAATAAGTTCTAAGATAAGATGTTGAGACAAGGTGCCTGGATAGTAGAAGAGAGGCACTAAATATAGCATGGGGAAGCATAAGGACTTAGGAACTGCTTTTAGGAGAGATAACACTTCGGTTGAATCTTGAAGGATCATAGATATTAACCAATATCTATGAACAATCAACATAGAATGACAAATAGATGGGATATGCGAGGGAGGTAATAACACATAGTGATCAAGAAACACAGGTTACGGGATCAAAGAGTCAAATTTTGAATCCCAAATCTATACAATTTTGGCTGTGTGGCTTTAGGAAGTTACTGAATTTCTCTGAGTCTTGGTATCTTCATGGGTAAAATGGAGAACAATGTTATCTAACTCACAGGGTTGTTGTGAGGCTTCAATAAATTAATGTATGTAAAAACTTTTAAAAAGTGGGTGATGCATAATAAATGTGTTTAGAACATGGGTTTAATTAGACTATAATATGTAGTGTGGATATTTTAAATTGAGAAAGGAAATTAGTTTTGTGTTTGACATAACCAAGGAGTTTACACTTGATCCTGAGGGAAATAGCAATTATTGAATGGGAGGGATATGATCAGATTAGATTTTTTTAAAGATGAATCATTCTTGGCAAGTGTGTGGAAGACGGATTGGATATGAGAATAGCAAAAGACAGAGAGAAAAGCTATTGCAGTCGATAATGAGTGGCAGCAAGGGAGGAGAAAAATACCCTGGCTCTATTTAGGAAACATTTAGGCCATATCACCTAACTCCATGTCAAAACCTCCGTACTGATGGAATATCCTCACCGCAAAAGCAAGTTAACCAGATTAGGAGTGCAGAGATGAAATTTGAGTCTTCAACATAATAATACTTTTAGCATCTATTTTTATGAATGTTACTTTTAAGAGTGACTCCATGTTAAAGCCAATAAGAGACCAAAAAATAATCCTGTCCAGTGGTTCTCTATCTTGGCCACATTAAAACCCCTTTGGGAGATTTTCAAAATGCCATTCCTCAGGCTCCACACTTTGTCAATTAAGTAAACATCTGGGAGTGGCACTCAAGCACAGATGTACTATCAAAGCTCTCCAGGTGATTCTAACGTACAGCCAGGATGGAGAACCACCACTGATCTCATCCAGCCCCCATGCTGGACAGAGGTGGAAGGTGAGCCCTAGAAATTCTGCTTCTTTTAGGATGTGAGTGGTAATTGTGTTCTCTGTCTTACCTAGAATAAATAGATGGAGTTGCTTATGTACTTATAACAAGATTGAAACCTCTTAGACATTTAATACAAAATTGTATTTTATAATAAGTTTGTGCTGATTTACTAGATATGGGTGGAAAATAAGACATAAAAACAAAATTGCAAAATAAGAATAAAAAGAAAGAGGAAGAACTTTATGCAAACAAAAGGAAATGAGATCACATATGTATTTCTCCAATTTATGGTAGACAAGGCCTCCTAAATTGTGCCTAACTGGTTTTCTCCTGCTGCAGGTTGGGAAAAGGTAGTTGAGACAAGAGAAAAATCACTGAGATAGGAAAAAAAGTCCCATGAATTCAAGGAATTGTGTCTGTCTCATTCACTTTGCATGTCCTAGCATCGAGAGCAGAGCTAGTTTTAGGCCTTAGATAAAGACTAAATGGAAGAAGAAAGGAATGGAAGGAGAGCAAAAAGGTCATGCAGAGTCACTCTCACTCTTTCTTTTAGATCCATTGAATCTTTCTAACAATTTCAGAAATGATCAAATAATTTTCAAAATGTTCAGTTCCTTTTATATACTGGGCTTTTTTTTTTTCTGCCAGAAACAACTTTGAATTTCTTTGAAATTGGAATATGCGATGTTTTCTGTCCTGAGTCTGATGGTTTATGTAGAGAAGACAATTATGGATGTTCTGCATGTAAAAGTAGGCTCAGTAGAAAATAAGTTCTGGACTTAAAATCAGGCCCTGTCGCTTATCATGTGACTTAGAGCAGAGTCCTTAACTGCTTTCACCATCGGTTTCGTTCAAATGGGTATTACTATGGACTGAATGCTGTGCCCCCATAAATGTATATTTTGAAATCTTAATCTCTAGTATTTTGGTATTTTAAAGTGGGGCCTATGGGACATCATTATTAGATTAGATTACGAAGTTGGGCCCTCATAACGGGGTTAACGCCCTTATAAAAAGAGAAACAGAGGAGATCTCGCTTTCTCTGTATCTCTCTTTTTCTCTCTTTCACTCTCTCTTCCCTTCTCCTTCTCCCGCCTTCTCCATATGCATGCATCAAGAAAAAGCCATGTGAGGATACAAAAATACAGCTATTTGCAACACAGGAAGCGGCCCCTCACTAAATAAAAAATCTCCTGGCACCTCAATCTTGGACTTCCCACACTTTAGACTGTGAGAAATAAATGCATGCTGGTTAAGCCACCCAGTCTATGGTATTTCGTTATAGCAGCACAAATGGACCAACAGGTATATTCAGATTTTTGCAAAGGTTAACGAGGTGATGCATATAAAGTTATTAAGACCTTAGCCAGCACATGGTAAGTACTCATATATTATGGTATTGTAATTGTTATATTATTATTTTAATTTTTATAATTTGACACAGTTCACTTCTCACTGATGAAAGTAAAGAACCAAGATGTGAGAAATTATAAATAGTACAAAGAGTCAATAGGGGTAGATACAACTTTACTGTCCTTTGACCAGCCTTTTATTTCAAACTGAAATCTAACTGGGCTTGGTTCAGCCTGCCTATAGTCCCACTGTGATTGTGGATTGAGGATTAGGTGTTTTAAAGTAATACTAGATGTCCCTATGCCATCCTTCAGGTACCCAATCCTATAACAAGGTGATAAGTTTTCTTGGAATTCTTATTCTTTAGAATATAATCAAACAAATAGGAAATATTATGAATGAAAGAAGACTTCTTTCTTTAAATATTTGCCTTAGGGATCTTTATTATTCCATGGGGGATTACAACACAGGGAGGGAGTGGGTATATGGAGAGAAGACCCAGATCTTTCTCCTGGTTAAACACATCCACCAATGATTTAGAGTTTAAATATGGAAAGATTTTAGACTGAATTCTCCATTGAGGTTAACCATCTTGAGAAAATTGCTGTTGATTAAGTTAAAAAAAAAAAAAAAATATATATATATATATATATATATGAAATCCCCTTAAAGCATCCTTAAGTATTAATTTGCTGGGGCTGCCATAACAAAATACCGTAAACTGGTTGGCCTAAACAACAGAAATGCATTTTCTCACAGTCATGGAAGTTGGAAGTCCAAGATTGAGGTGCTGGCAGAGCCAATTTCCTCTGAGGCCTCTCTCCTTGGTGTTCAGATGGCCACATTCTCTACGTGTCCTAATCTCCTCTTCTTGTACAGGCACCAGTCCTATTGGATTAGCCTCCCTCCATTTATGACCTCATTTAACCTTAATTCTCTTATTAAAGACCTTATCTCCAAATACAGTTACATTCTTAGGAACTGGGGGTTGAGATTTCAACATATGAATGTGGGAGTGGAGGGAGGGGATGCAATTCAGCCAGTAACACTTCTTAATGAGTCTATTAAATGGTCCAAACATACCTTTCGAGTTACCCTCAAGAGTACACATCACCTCCCCAAAAAACCAAGTAAACACCAAATTTCGAAGAGCAGCTGAATTTCCTTTTGAGTTCATAACACATTATCATAGGCAGAGTGTCCAGGAAACACACACTGAGAATCTGATTTGCATGTATGAGCTTTACTGGAGGGTCTTCTTGGCAGCACTTGTGAAGGATGAGCAAAGCAGGACTGGACAGAAAGAGAAGCTAAACTGTGAAAAAGTTTCAACAGAAAACTTTTTCTGATCCTTTACGACTTTTGAGCTAAATAACTTTTCGGGATTGTCTCCTTTTGAAGTAGTTGTCCTCCTTTATATCTTTGAATCAGAAATGAGTCTCATCGATGGGGAGTACCTTGGACAAGGCAGCCTCCTTGTACTTAACCACAGTCTATTTTCTGTACTGTTTGCATTCAGTTACTTCATGTACTGAGTTTACTCTATGAGAAATAGCTGATCCAAGATTTTGATAGATCTTCTCCCAAAGAAAACATTTCCCTTGCTCTTGGCAAGCACTCTTGGCTTCGCTCATCTTGATAGTCTACCTACTGATTGTGATCCAGAGCTTCATCTCAGAACAATCTGAGCTCCTAGTCACTGTGTCTCTTATGTTCTATGACTACTGCACTTGTTAATTTTCTGTCATGATGGGGCAGGGAGGTACCAAAAGACACTTCAGTGATTCACTCAAGTGGCAGTCATTATGGCCATGGTGTATTGGCATCTCTTCCTCTTCCCGATGACCGGGTGAATTATGCATGCCAGGGTAGTGCTTCTTTTCCTTGCTTGCCGATCTCTTCACCCAAGGAGCCTAAAGTAACTGAGTGATGGCCAAAGCTTAAAGTTTATTAGGATATTTGCTGTGCCCACTTCCGGAAGCATTCCTCTTTGGAAACCAAGATATCGAGAGCTACAGAACTCAGGTGAGACACTTACAGTGATGGTTGCTGAACCGATACATTCTACTGACTGAAGACACAGTACCACTTCACTGATTAAAGATATTTACTGAATCCGAGAGAATGGCATCCCATCCTTGCAGGAGATTGTACCCAAGCTAATATCTCAGTTGTGCTTTCAAGATGTTGCCCCATTACTCTATAAGGCTGACAGCTTCTGGGATATGCAGTATGTGGCAGAACCAGTGAAGCCCCTGTATGTGTAACCACTGCCACACCTCTTTGGTTGGTCACCGAATTCCTTGGTCTAGGGATTATGCAGGATCCCATGTCAGTATATCAATCCATAAGCCTTTATTTAGTGGTTTCAGCTGAAGTCCTGAGGGCAAGAAAGACACATGGAATACATGTTGATATCAGAATAAATTGTTGCCACTTTCAAAGCAAAAGAAGTACAACACAGAGAATGTGCCATCAAGTGTCCAGTTGGACTCCTTGAGCAATACTTGACCTTGGTCTCTGTCGCTTATCGGTTGAACTTTTTTGGAGAAAGAGAGTCCAAGCTGTTGGACCCATACATAGGCAATAGCTACTCTCTTCATGAGCTCATTGTGCCAGCAATGGGGCAGCCACTGACAGAGAATGGCTGATATTCAGTGGTTGGTTGGTGTCTCCTCAGTGGTAGAGTCTCGCTGATAAGCTTTAACATGCAACACAAAGCTCTTTTCATACTTTGATGGAGATAAGGTCTAGAAAGTGAGGGAAGTTTGGTAACTCTAAACCTTGCTTGGAGTCTGATTCCACAATGAGTGTTTTATAATATACTAAAAAAAAAAAAAAAAAAAAAAAAGTGAAAAGTTAGGACCAGAGCTTCTGTTTCTATCTACATGTCTGTCTTTTTCACAAATGACTTGAAGCAAATAGAATATCTCAAACTGCACAAAATGTCATCCCAAATCTTTTAGACATCATAATCAAAAATAACCCTTAGAGAATAACTAACCTAACTATTTCATTTGTCAAAATAGGAAACTAACACATAGGAGAAATGATTTATCTGGTTGTTGTTAATAAGCTTCAGTTTTCTTGAAGTTTATTAACTTGAAATAATAGTAGTTCCTACTCATAGGTTATAACTATTTCTAAAATATGGAGGCTCATAGGTGACCCGAGACCATATAGCTAGAAGATAAATGGAGAGAGCATTTGGTCTTAGGACAAATGGTTAGCAGTCCTTCAATCTGTTCGATGTATAGTACATTTATAATTTCTACTTCTGAAAACATTATAGTTCAGTAAAATTGACCATTTATTGACTCAGCAAATACTTATTGATGCCTCATCTGTAATAGGCACAATTCCAAGCCCTGGAAATTCAGCTACATTCATGGCACATGCAATCTACTTGTAAGTGCTCTGAAATAGAGAAATGTGGTTCCATGAATGTGCATATTGGAATTGACCTAATCACAGAAGTCATGGAAGATTTTGCTCAGGTAATATCTACCACGTAGAGATATGAAACTTTAATGGCATTAACTGAGTGAGGAAGTTTTTAAAAAGGGGTATTCAAGGCAGAGGAAACAATATATGCTGAAACCCTTTTGCAGAAGAAGACATGGCACATAGAAAGGATTTAAAGGTGGTTATTCTGAATGGAGGGGAGAAAACAAATGGGAGTGTGCAGCATAGTAGGGCTTCAGGGGTAAGCAAGGAACAGACCATACAGGGTCATATTCAGGACTTTTGTTTTTACCCTGAGGGAGCTCACTAAGTCACTTAAATCATGGAAGAATGTAATATGACTTAGGTCTCATAGCTGCCCTATGGAAAAGGGATTGGTGGAGACAAGACTGGATAACAATAGAGAGTTATAGAGCTATTTCAAATGTTTTGATAAAAGGTAGCATGGAATCAAAAAGGATAGCATGATTAGACTCAGCTGATAGAGCTGAAGAAAAGTGGATGGTTTTGAAAAGTATTTAGAGAGTAAAACAGCACTAGATGTTAGATTACGTATGGGAGAGAAGATATTTAGAATGATTTTCTAGGTTTTTGCTTAGTATAACTGAATGGAAGTAGTGCCAAGGCAGACACATATAAACATTTCCAGGCAGAACATGATTAAATATTTAATGAGTTAACTTGCACACAAAGAGAATTCTATGAATTTAGAGCCTTGGTATTCAATACGGTCCTTAATTTTTTAATTGTCAATCCAATAAGAAATTGATGAAAGTTATGAAATGAAACCTCTGTCTAGAGAAAAGCACTTAGCACTGACTCACAATTTTACATATATTTTATGGGTCAGCTTATCCATGTAAACTTCAATTCACATGGCATTTATGCAGGACATGGATCTGGGGCAAAAAAAAAAAAAAAAGGCTCTGCCAGATCTTTATTTTATAATGTGTATTCCGTTGCTTCACTTGCACACTATATCACACAGTTGGAAGGAAGGGAACATGACTTCACAGGGCTGCTCCAGTTACCCACTTATTGTATTTTACTGTTGGTTAACAAATGAGTATCTAGTGGGTACTTGTGAAACACTATCCTAATCCTCACAGGGAATCACAAAACATAAATGCTCCTCTGGGAACCTGTGCAAAAGCACATCAATCCTTAATGACAGGACCAAGCACAAGGGTCGCTCTGGCAACTATTGCGGGGGGCGGGCCAGGGGTGGGGCACGAATCAGCTCCCCTTCAGAGAAAAACTGCCTTTTGTCAGCTCCTTTTCATATTCCTGGCTTCCTGTGGCCTTGGGGGAAGAATAAAATATTTCCTTCCCCAGGGAATGAGCCATTTGGATGCAGCTGCATTTGAAAGAGAATTGCTGACTTAGGATTTGATTCCATGATGAGCATTTTATAAACATACTATATATAGCAATTATATACACTACATACTGTATACACATGAGACATAAATTATATGCTAAATCAGCTCCTGTGCCAATCCCAAAATAATGGAAAAGAGAGTAAGTACTTAAATTGCAGCTGGCAAGCTTAGAAGAAAAAGTATTTTAAAGAAAAATCACATACAAGGAGATACCGTATCACTTTCTCCAGAGTCTTTTAACATTACACAATCATCTGACATGAAATTTAACCATAGTCTTCTCTGGAGTTTAGGAGTAAGTTTGATGATTTCTTCTATTTCTCTCATTCAAAGGTAGTAATTCCAAATACATATTGAGGGCTTACTGCATGCTAAATACTGTATAAGTACTTTACATACATTATCCCATTTAATCTTCACCATTCTCTAAGGTATAGGTACCATTATAAAACCCATTTTACTGAGGAACAAACTGAAACTCGGAAATGTCACATACTTTTCCCAGTGAAACTCAATCATCAAATATCCAATGCCATATTCAAATCCAAGTGTTTCTGACTTAGAACACCCAAGTGCTGTCTTACTAATTAACATTCACCAGACCATACATCCCACCACAGTAAAAAATAATGATGAGCAGTTTAATATCCAAGTCATCCATCATTCTCACACGTTATAGTCATGCAACTAACTACCAAAGATATGTGTTGGTTTCTTGAAAACTAAATTACAAATATTCTTTCAGAGCTATTGTAATTGAAAGACACAAGAAAACCCCAGCAGAAAATATTCAAATATGAAAAGCAAGTTTAATCTAAGTCACCATGGTAGAATCATATCAATGCTTTTTGGTAATAGGAAATACAGAATTGCTCAGGATATGAATTCCTTTAAAAAAAAAAATAACCTAGTTGTTTCCTAAAAATTCTGACCTGGCACCTTTCAAAGCAGTAATATGATCATACGAAGTAGAAATATGCTCTTTTGTGAAAGTTTCCTCTTGGAGAATTTTAGTATTTTGTCTTAGAAAGCAAGTGGGACAGCTGCAGTCTACAAATAATGGAAGTACATATTTAGAAGATGGCTAAGTTAAAAAGTGGTCAAGCAGCAATTTTTTCAACATCTAAGAACTGCACATTTTTTAAAGATAAATCATTCTTACATGTTACAAAATCATTGCTAGAGGTTGTTAAATTACAATCAGACAAGTCCTTCTGGCCTCTTGAAAATATATTTGATGGAAATTAAGAGGCATGCAAATTCTATGCTATCTTCTTTCTGCTTATCAGATATCACACCTAGATGGCTGCAAATAATCCCTCCCAATTATTCTATAGCCTTTGATCCAGATGCATAAATTATCTCTGAACTCTGCCATTAAACTGGCAGAAGGCCAAAGTTTATATGGTTAAGTTCAGAGCTCATTTAAGAGCAGATACTTCATGAAGAAACTTAAAAATATTTCTCTTTGAAGATCCTAGTTTGTCACTTAATCTTCAAAATTACAGTCTGTGTGAAGGATGCCCTTTAGCATTCTAGCACATTCATAGACAGAAATAGTTCATCTTTCCCAAGACTTACAAATAATCAACAGCCTAGGATGGTTCTATAGCCATAAATACTAATATTTATATAATAAAAAACCCACAGCATTGCTTTCTAAAAGACCAAGAGAGTACATTCCTGAATAGTCCTCAGCCATATGGTCATGATGGCCTTTTGATTGTTCAGTCATACATTTAAAGGCATTTAGGGGCCTGAAGCAATGTTGGTTTAGTTTGAAGCTTTTTCAGGCTTGTTAGCCCCGTCTCAGCATTAGATGCTTTAAGAAGGGTGGAACTGGAAATGAAATTATGCCCAGTGTTCTTTCCACTCTCTGACATTCTTAGTATACATTGACACCACTTCACTTAAACTTTGCACATCCCTTCACTTACATCTATACTTTTTTTGCGCTATTTGTTGTACCTGCCTGTGATGTTCTCTCCTGCTCCACAAATCCTTATGAGGCTCTTCCTATACTAATAAATACCCTCTAGCAATACAATAGACAACTAAATGTATTTAATAGGTCCAGATCACTCAAAGAAAACCCAATACACAGACATTTGATCTCACCAAGCTGATAAATCAGAACTAGATTATTTAATAAAACTCAAAATCCCAGTTTGTGAAGGAAGCTCTCTGATTATTCAGCATACTCCCTTATCTAGTCACAGTGGTAGTAGAAATTATCAAAAAAAAAAAAAAAGTCATAGCTATTATTTATCGAGTTCTGTAAACTGGGTACTATTATCTCCAACATGAAGATGAGGAAACCAAGGGTAAGAGAATTTAGGTAACTTGTTTAGATCAAGAAAGAATTAAGACTAAACTCATGTTTTACTACACAGTGTTCTTAATCATTCCATTATACCATCTCCTCAGGACTCACTTACAAAGTTCACATTCAGCCGTTACTCTGCCTAAAATGACCTTCCCTCTCTTTTATCACTCAGATGTTTCTTGGGAATGTTTCTTTCCTATGCCTAATATTTCTTTCCTAAAAGGGAGCTTAATTAATGTGGCTCTTGGCTTCTCTCTGAGGAGGTAGGATGACTCACTTCTCTGACTAGTATATATGGAAAGAATAACTTGGATCAGCTCATCTTTACCTTCTTCTGTGGGGAGTGATCCTTCTTTTCGAGCAAGAATTGTTCTGGGTTTCTAAATCTTATGTGTGCAGCCTGTCCATGTGAAGAGCTATGTCCAGTCCAGTGCTACCATGGTGGGTGGGCAAGTCTGACTAGCTCCGGGGATCAGTTTTAAAAAGCCCACTGGTTTCTCCATTAGACTAGTCTCTCAGCTCAGTGTCATTAGTAATTATGGTTATACTTTTCCCTACACTGTTACTGTTTATTTCTCAGCTTTTTCAGAATTGGACAGGGATGAGGGGTTTGATTTGGGAATACCCACCCCTAGTCTTAGATACTACTTCTTCTGAAAAGCTTTTCCCAAATCCCAAATCCAGAAATCACCTTTCCCTTTCTTATCCTCATAATACTTTGTATTTCCATACTAGCCTTTAAAACAAGTTTCCTTATATTAGTGACATGTTTTACTACTACCTGTGTAAAACCTACAAAGCCTTGGAATTTTTTCTCATCCATTTGTCAGCATACCTCCCACAAAACCTAATTAGCATTTTGCAAATCGTAGGACCTCAAAAAGACGTTCATTGAATTGAATTGTTTTTAGGCTATGTTATCTTTGTGTGTAGCTTTAAACATTTTAAATAAATTTACACTTTCCTGAATTCCCCAGTTGGTTAAAAGCTGTAGGAGATACAAACTCCACTTTCTCTCCTCTGCAGTAGACCACTCGGTACAGTGAATCAGTCCCAGCAGAGAAACTAAAATTGCTGGCCTTCTGATGGGCAGTGAGCTACCAACTGTTTCCATTAGTAGAATTGCCTGTTTGCCTCTCCTTGCATTCACTCTGATTACTCATCCTACACCGGCCCCCAGGTGCAATCATCACGAAAGGTTGCCCTAGAATTAAGAAAAGAGACTTGGCATCTCAGAAATGATAACACTCCCATGTTTGAAGCTGAGGAATCTTCAGGACCAGCTGGAAGCCAGCTGCTATTAAATCTATTACCGGCAAAAGGAAACCTAGCATTTTGCATTGAAAATGGAATATTGTTGCATATCTTACAGTTTTATTCCAAATGAATATGAGTGTGATAATGTTTCTGAAGCAATAAATTTAACACCTAGCATTTGAAGAGGTTGCACTTACTGCCAAAGCACTAATTAAACTCTACAGAAGAGGGGCTAAGTGACTCACTAGAGGTCACAGAGAACATCAGTGACAGGGCTTTTGTATGTCGTAAGGGCCTTGTATGAAGGTTGCACTTTGTTCATTCAGCATTATTTTTTATGTGAAATTCATTTTTTGGCTAATTATAATCCAATTCATTCAATTACTCATTCATTCATTCGCTCTTCCAGGCCTCAATATATTCAAAGAACTCTTATTGAGTTCTTATACTGTATAAAACTCAATAGGAGGTGCTAGAGATGGAGACAAACTATCTTTCTTGCCCTTAAGGAGCCACTAGGGAAGTAGAGATCAGAAAAGGAATTATTAGAGTGCTTACGCTATGAGATTAGGGTGCTAGGGAAGATAACAGAGGATTTCCAACCATCCTGGAGTATAGGAAAATCCCTTTAAAAGATCAGGTGTGAGCTGAACATTGAAGGCTTTTGCAGGTGTTAGTTAGAGACAAAAGAAAATAGTGCAGAGCTTTCAATGTTTCTAGAGCAGAGTATTCTTCGGGGAAAGCTATAACATATAAGAACTGAATAAGAGCTGATGCCATATTATAGAGAGCCTCATAGGTCATGATAAGTAATCTGAGCTACCTCAAGCAGAAGGATAATGTCATCAACTGCATCATAAAGAGTTTATTTTGGAATCGGGAATAGATTGTAGGCTGTTGTAATATTCTTGTCCAATAAGAATCAATGGGATGGAGAAGAGACTTGTTTGAAGGATATTTAGGATAGAGTGACAGACTTGGTCATGATTAACTGCTTGTTTATTGGGGTTCATAGGAAAAATCATAGGAAAGGCAGTATAAGAGAAGTTGAGAATTATGACTAACTCTTAAAATTTTGGCTTAAATAACTGGGTGGTTGGTAATATCTATTACCAGCATTAGGAAAGAAGACATTATGGAAGTATGGGAAAATAAATGATAAACTTAGATGTTGAGATTGAAGTGTTTGAGGAGTATCCAGGTTGTGGTGGGCAGACATAATAGACAGCAGTTGAGGAGTATGGTCGGGATGTATAAAAGAGTCATCAATATAGAGATAATGGTTGAAATTATGAATGTAGATGGAATCTTTTCTACATGTAACCATATTTCAAATTGCTTCATAGCGTTCTTACTTCTAATAAGAAGATTATTCTTGGTTCTTCCTAGATGACTAAGCAACGTAGCTATTATTCTTTTGAAATACCAAACACCAGAATTATGACATATCTACTCATTATTATTAGAAATATAGAAAAAGAACTACATGGATAAGTACAACAATTAAAATATAGTAAAATATGATCTTCCTTCCAGTAATAGAGAAAAAAATGAAACTATGGTCATAGTGGAAAATGTATTTGACTCAAGCCCCTATTTAACTTTATTAGAAATGTAATATCTCTCCTACACCACCTTTTAGGTTGCTCTCCTCATCCTCCTGCCTTCCCATCCTATCACCTCATGCAATTTGCAGAACTGCACTGCAGTTTTAGCCCTTTCTTCAAGTGTCGGTGGCAACTTATTTAAAGAAGACAGGGTCTTCTTTGCGTTCAACAACCTTTACATATCAAGTTAAGTAAACTCGTATATATATGCTGGTTTTAAATTGGTTCTCTTCCAAACTCCACATATGCAAGTTCCATTTGTAAAGCTAAGCCAAATCATCGAGCAGAGAGATGAATAAAGATGTGAGGCTAAAATCGAATGTGCATTTAGTGATTGTAGAATTTGCCTTCAGGGCTTAATTCAGGCAACACACCTGACCTGGAAACCTTCCATGGCCTCTCTCACTCCCAGACCCTGATACAGAAGGGCACTTCTCCATACCGCACCAGAGCAACTTGTATCTCTGTGACTAGATGATAGCTCCTTGAGGGCAGGAACCACACCATTCATTTTAGTTGCCTCAGTACCTACTGTGACATCAAATCCAAAATAGAAATTTAGTTGTTTATCTATTAATTCTAAACCATAACATGTCATATGAATTAGAAACTACTTCTTTTAAACAATTATAATTCATTGTAGAATTCAACTTTTAAAAAAAGATAACATATTGTGGGAAAAAATCATTGGAGAATTGCATATAATATCCTATTTTAATGAATGAATCTATTTCATTACATCACTTTCTTCAAGGTTTATAGTATGCCTTCCCACAATGATGGAATTTCTCTCCTCTCCCTGTACTGCTCCCCTCCCCCCCCAAAAAAACAGATTGAGCTCTGTTCAATAAAATATGGGCTATTAAGTTAGAATTAAATATTCTGAATCATATATCTGAAAATCAGGGTCAAGAATTCTAAATTTTATATTCTAAAACCATTTCTGTTGTATAAAAAGTTGTTCTAACCATATAGAAAACAAAAAATAATACTACTATGATGCCTTATATATACGTTTCTGTTATATATGCTAAACTGTACTCTTATTTATCTTCATTAATAAATCGACTGCTACACAAGAATCATCTCTGTGTTACCAGACCTTAGCACAATTTTTTATCAGCACCTCTCTTGCTGTACTGTCCATTTGTTTTCATGTTATTTACCCAGCTGGCTAATGAGCTCCTAAAGTACAGGCTGTTTTGATTTCTCAGGATGTATGATGGTGTCTGGCATAAAGAAGGAACTTCAAACATGTCTCCTCAATTAAGGAAAAAACAAAAGTGCTTCTTTAGATTAAGTGCAGTGGGACCATTTATTCTTCCCCAGATGAGTCCCTGGTGGCGTGTGATGGTCATCTGTATCACCATGCTCCACAGCTGGGACTCTGTTTTCATGCCAAGAGCACTGCACAGGAAGGAAGCCAGGGAAGGGTCATAAACTGATGTCAGACACCAGGAGGAACAGGCACAACAGCAGCGTTGAATGGGTAGAAGGAAAACAGAGCTGGGAATCAGAAAGTGAGTGCCGATGCAAGTGAGAACAGTGCCGAAGGGACTGTCTGGGATCCGGATCCAGAGAGGTTAGGGAGTTATGAAACTGAAGAAAACCAGCAAGCATAATTTGCAGTGTGTAAGTTCCTCACTGTAGCCAAATAGGCCCCTAATGAACCAGGCTTTCTCTATTATTTATATGGTTTCCTCCACCTATAATGTACTCCCATTACCTCAGTATTTCACTATTTTTGTACAGACTCGTACATCTCAGACATTCTCTGAGAAGTCTTAACAAATTCCTCAAAACTAGGCTGAGTGCGCTTCCTACAAGTTCACATTGTTCTTTGTGCTGCCTAACTCATCACAGTGAATGGAACTTGACCATTCTGGGATCTGTTTTACTAACTTTTCTCAAAGTTATACTTATTCACTATTCACAAAGCCTGACACGGTGCCTAATACAGAACAGGCGTTTGGTAAATATTTGTTAAATAAAATATGAAGGAATGTTTTGTTTTTAAATATGGACAAAAATATTGAAACAATGAGTTGTTCTTTCAGTGTCACAGCAGTTTCTAATATTCATTTACTCAACAAATATTTATCAAGTGCCAGGTACTGTACTAGATAGTGTGAGCATCACATTATGAAATTTTATCTTATGCATGCAATGGACCTTTCACTTAGTGTTTGTTTTGTATGGGTGATTTTTGTACTTTTACATTAAAATTATAACTAACCATGTAAAGGTGGTATTTTTATCTCACATTTTGCAGATGGTGAAAGCGAGTTTCATGGAAGCTAACTGTTCAGGATCTAATCTAATAAAATAAAGATGTGGCCGGAATCAAACTCAGATCTGTCTGATTCAAAGACAATTCTTTTTCTGCTACGTATCTATGAATACTACATATAGTTAATATAATTCTCTCATCTGGTGAGCAAGTGAAATATAGAATATTTGGGTAATTTTGTTTCCTTGAGAAATTGTCTACGTAACTGAAAAAAATAATCTCAGGATAAGTAAAAAGTTTTCTGGTTGGATTTTCCTATGTGCCTTAAAAATTGATTTTCACTAGTCTATATTTAACTATTAAATCAAATAAACTATTAAAATATAAGAAGTCCTACTTTAGGTCACTATCTTATGTATGCTATTGAGTTTGTACTGAAATTTGGAGAATATTATTCTGAGTTGGACCTCCTACAGCCTCAGCATCAGAAAAATAACTTGTTCATTGCAAACATGCACTTTAATTATAGCTACTGGGAATAAAATGATTTAAAATTAAATACAATGAAAGAAAATTAAGAGAGACTTATAACAAGTAGAGGTTAGGATATAAACTTTATCCACTATTTAGTGCCTTTATTACCTTTATTTATATTCTGAAAGATCGGATTCTAAGAGTTTAAATCTTTCATATTTAAGTCCAGTACTGAAGGTAGATCTTTACAGAGCTTCATTTCACAGATCTGTAATCATACCTGTCTCAATGCCTTTCTCATTTCTCATTCAAGACCTTTTCAAATGGCCCAGACTATCTGACCACTTCACATGAATGACTATGTATGTGCAAATGCCTGTGAATGTAGGTAAATATACATAGAGAATGAAAGGAAAAGATTAAAATTAAATCAAGCCTACAATTAAATATTTGAGACTTCTGAATAGGCTGTTTTAGGGTAGAAGAAGGGTTGCAATTGTCAGCAAAGTTTGGATTTGACTCTCAGTACTATTTCTATCTTGTAACTTAGATAAAATCTTTAAAGTTTCCTATTTTTTCCTTATCTACTATATAGTAATGCTAACAGTTAATCAGCATGAGTACACTGATGAGTTATTTAATAATATTGGTGAAGGGCTTTTCTAAATATAAAGCACCATGACATACATATTGAATTGAAAATTCCCATTTTTTGACCAGTGAAAAAATATAGAAATACATATAGATATAAAGTATGTATAATTTGTTTTCCACCATCATATATAGATAGATGTGGAATATGTATTTTTTAATGATGAATTTCCAATATGGCTTTTCTACTATGGGAAAACCTCTACCTAGAGTTATACCAGAGCCTCATTTAGATTGGGGAGCTAGGGAAGGCTTTGGGGGGCGGGGGCGGGAAGGCCTTGCCCAGTGATCAAATGTAGGCCAGATAAAATGGTGAGGAAAGAGCAGAGTTTGGGAAAGAAGATAATATTCCTAGGCAAACTGAATAGAAAGTACAGAAGCTTCCAGATGGGACTTTTGTATGAGTGCCTAGTAGAGTAGGTAAAACTAAAACATAACTGTAATAGAAAGCAATTTCTAGTCAGTGCCAAGACAGTGCCATGAGGTAGATAGGAAATGGACAATTTGAGGGGAGTTTTTGAAGAATCACTTCCAACCGAGCAGTTAGGGAGGAAGCTGTAGACATATGTGGAGGGTGGAGAGAAGAAGGAGAAAGAGGAGATGGTAAAAGGAGGCAGGAGGATCTGTGAAAAGCACAGTTTTGTCCTATGCTCTTTGCTTCATATTCTTATTTTTCTTGCGGTTTTGAAGGCCATTTCTATTGCTGCTGATTCTGAAATGTATTGTCTGGATCTCTTTTCTTGATCTCCAGACTCATATATTTAAGCTCTTTTCTCAACATCTCAACTTGAATATCTAATAGGCATTTTAAATTTAGCATGTTGATATAGATAACTTGATCTGTGTCTCTAAACCTTGCTTCATTCCCAGATATCTTTACTTTAATTATATTTCTACCATGCATCCTTCAAGCCAAAAATCTTTGGGTTCACCTCTACTCTCTATTTATAACTCCTCATATCCAATCCAATAGCAAATTGTACTGTGTTTCAGCTTCAAAATATAGTGCAATAACTGGTACCAATATTTGTGACTCTCAATTCAAGCCATCTTCATCCCTTACCTGGACTAGTATATTAGGTTTCATATCCTAATATACTAGTCCTAATATACAAATCCAACATGATCAGATCCCTCTCTACCTCTTCAAAGTACTCTCTTACACTCTCCCATTTCTTCATTATGTTTCACCTACATTGTTCCTCATTCTATCCTTAGAACATACTGATACTTATTTCTTCATCAGAATCCTTGTATTTCCCATTTTCTCTGCCCAGATTTTTTATTCCCAGATGTTCATATGACTGCTTCCTTCTCATTAGTCAGGCTTCAGTTCAAATGTCACCAGCTCAGAGTACTCCTTCCTGATCACTCTAGCTAGGTACCACAATCCCTTCCACCATTATTATCTAATCCACTGAACTTTAGTCTCTGATATTATAGCACATATTACTACCTAAAGTTATATGTGTATATATTTGTTTTTGCTGCCAATCCCTCCGAAAGAGCTCCATGAGAGTAGGCACCCTTCTTATCTCTTGCCACCACTAATTTTCCAGTGCCTAAGCAAGGGGGTGTCACATAATAGGGCTCATTAAATATTTTTGTTGTTGTTTTTGACTGATTTTTCCCTATATAATCAATTTTTGTGTATCTATAAATGTTGAATCTTGCATGAAAACACAAAAGGTTATTTTCAAATTGCCCACTATAAAAGAATTTATGTGAAAAACTAATTTCAAAATAATTAAATTTATTAAGCTATTTTGAGTGAACATTAGTGACTTTGAAGACAATGCCAACTGACAGGCTCCATTCTAGTAATTCTATGCATAGCTTGTCACATTATACCAAGGGGATCTTTAACATATTATAGTCTAGCAGGAGCTAAATAAATAAACAAACAAACAAGCAAACATAAATACATAAATAAATGTAACAGGTGCAATATAAAATGCTAAGATAATAGAAGATGACTGTGTGCATTGATTTCCCTGGTGACACTTAGTAAGAAGGACTTCTTGGTAAAGGAGTAGAGTTCAAGTTGAGTAATTAGGAAAACATCAGGGTTTTACAAAGGCTCATACCTCATTGGAGCATGACAATACCATTAATGAACCACAGTGTGAAATTAATGCACTTCCTTGTGGGGACAATGATTCTTTGAAACCTGCCTGTGGTGGCATTGTAGTTATGACTCATTTTCATAAATTGTTAGGAGGGAAAGTACCTTGTAAATAAAGTATAGAAACTTTATTAATAACATAATGCTATGCAAGTTGGGAGGAAAGTATCTTGCTTTTGTTTAGGAGGTGAAAAATTAACTATTTAAGGTAGTAATGAAATTGAAATAATTTAAAATGCTCAATATGTCTATGGCCATGCCACCCTGAACACGCCTGATCCCGTGTGATCTTGGAAGCTAAGCAGAGTCGGGCCTGGTTAGTACTTGGGTGGGAGACCACTTAGGAAGACTAGATGCTGTAGGTGGAAAAAAAAAATAAACAAACAAACACACAAATAAATAATAAAATGCTCAGTACGAAATGGTTTCCTGAAAAATCTGTTGATTAAAAAGACTATTCAATTTAAACCCCAGTAAACTATTGAGTAGGTATAGTAAACCAAATGATTAAGAAATATTGAGAAAAAAAGAAGGAAAGGAAAGAGGGAGGGAAGGAAGAAATAAAAGAGGGAGGAAGAAAGAGAGGAAGGAAGGAAGTTTCCTTTAATTCATGGAAATCACAAATTAGTGGTAGTATATACAAATAAACTCCTGACTATACTCTGTCCAACTGTTATTAGCAATAACTGCATTAACAGGTATACAAACGAGTCATCATAAGCAGATGTATGAAAAATTGATTCATTATTGAGAGTAAATCGAGGATTGGGTAATGTGTCAGGAAGTAATTAATGTTGGAATATGTCTTTAAAGGATAAGAAGGATTTAAAGAGGAAAAAAAATGGTGCACAAACATTTTTTAGATGTTGAATAACTGATATTCTGGTGTAGTTTCCTTAAAGTTAACTAACAGGCCACCCTGTATATTATTGCTATGCATGATTACATCTAATACTATTCCTGATTATGTCAATGTTTACTTTTTTCTGATTTGAATCATAAGCTCTATATTTTTATTAAAATCATTATTCTCCAAGACTAGATTATTGCTGACTTTTTATATTATATTCACAAGAAAGTTGCTCAATGATGCTCGCATCTTTCAGGCTCTGCCTCTTTACTTCAGCCAACTTCCCAGCAGCCCCATAGACATATACTGATACATAGGGAAATACATAACCTATTCTGGGCCCTGAGTGTAGTTTACTTATTGGATTTAAATTAAAAAGTAATTATAAATCTTAAATTGTGCTAACAATATTGGTAATCTTGGCATTCTATGTTGGCACCAGATTTTTCATATGGAAATATGTGGTAGTGCTCTTGGTGGCTACAATTTGGATCATTTAATGAGTAAGTGAAAAGTAATCACCATACAATGGTTAGATTTTTTCAAAAAAGAGCGTGTAATATGAATAACAAAAAGAGAACTTAACCTCTAGTTTATAGACAACAGGGGAAATATAATCCAGAAATGAAAAGGAAGAAAAGGAGTCAGAAAAGTAGTTCCAAGCCCAATAACACTGAATCATGAAACCAGAGAGGAAGGAGTTTTAAGAAAGGGCTCCAGAGAGGTCAAAGGGAAAAAGGACAGACATCACACACAAAAAAAGTTATGTCAGTATTTATTTACTTGCTGAAGCGATTTCTGTAAGAGGTATAAAAGGGAAGATGTCTTTTAAAAGTCAAGAAAGTGGAAGTATAAGATGTGCTCCATTAATACAAGTTTGAAAGTTAATAAAAAGGAATAAATACGACATAACAGGAGGAAATAAGAGCAAGTTAAGACTGCTGTTTTTGTTTGTTTGTTTGTTTGTTTGTTTTTGTTTATTTGTTTTTTTTAACATGTTGAGACCTGTGCAAATCTGAAGATCCAGGAAAGGAGGGAAGGCAAAGAGAATAATTGAAATGCTGACAAAGATTTTGAGAGCAAGTTCATTCGCTCTTAAAGAGGAGGGTCTGAGATCTAGAGACAATGAAAGGCATTGGATCTCAGACTTAGAATCAGTCACGAGGATATCTTACAAAAGTCACAGTCTTGCAAAAGCTCTGTAATTATATCTCATCTATAATTCTCAGCTACCTTTTTCACAGAGTATTTAACACCATGATGAATTTTTGATTTCTAAATTTGTTCTAGTATACTCTCTTCCTTTTGTTAGGTGATATAGGCCTTTTCATTCAGGAGATCTTTCAATCCAGCTCTAGGTTGAAAAAAACATCTTATAAATTAAAAAGCAGGCTTTTCAAGGACCACCTATGAGTTAGGTAAGATATTTATATCATGAGGTACTCCTGACAGACTGGAACCCATATCATTTCTCCTTTACTATCTTCCTTATATATCTCCTTCTGAGTGCTTTTCAAACTATCAGGAAGGCTTAAGAGGAAAATGGTGAGGTGATGTGATAGAAATGAAATGTAGACATGAAGAAAGATCAAGAAGGTATGAAATTTTGGCTTAATGCTGAGAGTGTCACTGCAGTTACTTCTCACAGAATACCAGTACAGCATCTGGCAAGCCAGAATAAGGTAATAAACGAAGTTTATATAAGTAAATTAATAGTTTAATTATTGAAACTATAGCAATTCACAGGTCTTTGAGTTTTTGTTTCTTATTAAATAGATGAAAAAGGTGAAGAATAAGGAAAGTATTGTGAAACAAGGTTAAGGGAGTACGTTTCAACTTCAAAATCTGAGAAACAGGAAAGTGTCTTACTTAACATGGATTCGTCTAGTTTGTATTTTACTGAATTTAATTAATAGAAATCAAGTATGCTAAAGCTAAGTGTTATTCATAGAGATATCCCTCAGAATAATGACACTTGCTTTCAACTTACTTATCTTCCAATAGTTTCTAAATAATTTAATCTGTCTTCCCTCCCAACTTTAAATTAAAGGGGCTAACACTATCATTTCAGTCCCAGGACATAGTGATACATGAAGCCAACACTACGATTTGACTTCCCAGTAATATAAGAGCAGGGTGGGTGGATATATGGATGGATGGATGGAAAGAAGGATGGATAGATCAATGGATAGATGCATACACACTTGCATACATACATACATACACTTGCCAAGCTAGTTTTTATTTGATTTCTTTTATAACTGTTAGTCCTGAATGCTCATTCTCAGAGTAATGTCTCCAATGCAAGCTCTTTTGAATTTCAAACTGGTATTTTTAACATCTCTACTTGTATATTAGAAAGTCACTATAGTTAAAATATAATTCATAACTTTCTTCCCAAAACTGATTATTCTCCATGTACCTTCTCACAATGAATGGTACAACTAGCCTGATATTTGTTTAAGCAAGAGATTTTAAGTCATATAATCCTCTATTTTCCACATGTAGCCAACAAACCTGAAAATCCCAGTTCTATTCCTCACCCTCCTCAAATTTCTTCACTACTTTCCATCTCCGTTACCACCATCCAAGCTACAGTGACCTCCCGCATGAATCAGTGCAATTACGTCTTAATTTGCAGCTGCATCTTTTAGTTTGCCTTTCATCACTAATTTTTCATATTTTCACCAGTATACACAGTAATGTTTCTAGAATGCAAATATGATCCTGCCATTGCTTATTTGAAACTCTTCTATGACTTTTCATCTTTCTTAGGGCAAAGACTAAAATATTTAAAATGCTCTGCAAGGTTCCTGTATGGCATCTTGTGTCACTCTCCCTCTCATTCTCTGCCCTGGCCTTCTTTCATATCTTTAAATGAGCCATGCTCCTTCCTGCCTTAGGGGCTTCAATTACAGGCTTCAATAGAATATTCCTTCGTAGGACACTGCTTTACTTGTAATTATTATTAGCATATTTCTTTACTTGGTTAATTATCACTTCTGAGCTCAGAGTAAACATTTACGTGCTCATGAAAATATTCCTGGTGCCTAGACAAAGGGTCAAATCAGCTTTTGACATTTCTTCATTGTTGTATATATTTCCCTCATTTAAGCAATTTATAATTAAACATTATTATGTGATCTTGGTATTAATGTTTTATTCACTATTATGACATAAAATATATATATCTTTGTTACATGGCATGTTTTGTGTCTGAATTCATTGATTGACATAGGAAATCCTAAATAAATGAGTTGACAAAGTTAATAAATAAATGAGAAATAATTAGCCAAATGCTAAGTATGATAAAAGGCTGAAAATGAATGCTGATGGCCAGTGGACTAAAGAAGCAATAGTTTAGATGGTGTGGTTCATATAAGGGACAAGTGTAGAAACCTTCAGGATGGGCAGGACCAAATAAAAGTTCATCATGTTTGTAAGTCCACATTCTTTTGTATATTGTGATTTTTAATTTGTTAAGCATTAAATATATATAGTATCACTATTACTAATTTGTTTTGATACAAATAACAGATAATTCAACATAGACTGGCTTCATCATTAAAGAGGATTTATTAGTTCATGTAATTAAAAAATCCATGTGGTCAGGTTTTAGGCATGATGTGACCAGGGCTCTGACTTCATTTCTTTGTGACTTTCCATGTTCTAGCTTCACTCTCAGGCTAGTTTCTCCCTCACGGTGGGAGAATAGCAATTAGCAGCTTTACAACCTCATAATATTGTCCAGAGGGAGAAAGAAAATATCTGTGTCCTATAGTTCCCAGCAAATGTTCTGACCAAGCCAGGAGAAATATAAATTCTTATCATATTGGATAAGGTTACCTAAAGCAATAACTGTGGCAATAGGAGAGATAGAGATTGGTCTAATTTACTGAGGCCAATCGCAGCTCACCTCTGGAGTTAAAACATGTGTTTACTGCAAGAAGTGACATGAGTGAATATTGTAAAGGAAAACACTACCCACTTTAAGTCATGGATTCTACATAAAGTTGCAAATGTACAACTGAATGAAAGTTTTATATATATATATATATATATATATATATATATGTATGGATATATACACAAATATGTAAATATATTTATATACCTTCTAGTTACATAAATGTATGTAGTAAATTAACTTCATTGGACATTAACATAAGTAAAAATATGAATTACAGATTGTCCACTAATAAAAGAATTTAAAGGGTTATTAATTCATTTCTGTAACAACTTATCATCTCATTAATCTAACTGCACTTCCACAGCTTTCAAGTATTTTTCAAGCAGTTAAGTAATCAGAAATTATTTTCATTTTTTAAATATAAAATGCTTTTCTATAATTCCAGATGAATACCTACTGAGTTCTTTCAACAAAAATGTCCTTGTCTTGACCACCATTTGACCACAAGAATTAAATGCAGTGTCTAGAACACAGTAGGTGCTAAATAAATAGGTTTTGATTATATGAATGGATTAACTTCAGCTTTAAAAATCCATTAACTTATCAAGTCTATAAATTTCAGTTTAAAAATAATCACTTCCATTTTATAGCAGCTTGATAACAATAGAGTAATTGAGTTGAGGAATTCATTGCATCTCATTCACTTTTTCATTTCAAAATTTATAAATGAAATTGAAAATATACTCTCTGAAATACATTTTTCTACGTAATAAGTAATTATTCTTTTTATACTTCCTTTAGCATCCTGTGCATATAGAAACCATAGCCCTTATAATGTTTAGTTTATCATCCATTAATTCAACAAATGTTTATTCAGTGTTTACTATTTTCCAAGTACTGAGAACTTAAGTGTGTAAGAGGTGTGCCTGAGGGTGGATAAAGAATGTCTTATATTTGTCATTGTAATTCAAATGGTAGCATAGACATTTGGTAGGTATCTAATAAACATTTGTTAACTTTACAAATAATTCATTAAAGACTGAATTAATAATGTGCTTCGAAGAATTTTATAGCTCACTCAATTCCTCTGAAAGAGTTGAAAATGAGACTCCAGTCAATTATGGTTACACAATCAATCGATTATGGGACAAAAACACTGAATTAGATAGACTAAATTTTAAATGTGTTATAATAAAATTTAAGACATTAAATTAAGTTTTATGAATTAGTGATAACTTCCCTAAAGGATAAAATACTTTGATTTTCCTAATGATTTCTGTGGCCAAGTTCTTTGTTAGAATTAACCTCAGGGCTTTTATCCAAGGGTTCATGAAACCAGAGCTGCAATTCCCAGGACCTGATGTTTCTCACTCTTTAAACACTATGATTCTCTTACATGTAAGGATGCCCAGACCCTCAGTTGTAGCTGTCTATTATTCTGCATTTCCACACTTGATTCACATGTCCCTGTATTTAGCCCTCCATGTGGTCACATTCAACAACAAAGTCTTTCCTTTTGTTAATTCAACAAACATTTATAGAATGCCTTTTAAGTACAAAGTTCATTACTTGACTCTCTGTACGTGAGGGATGTGGAAGAATGAGTCCAGTTTTTGAAGTCTGGATTACTTGAGAGAGGTCTAGAAAGGGCAAGTAGAAAAAAGATAAGTTTAATTTTAAGTATAGAGTTTCAAATGAGGATGGGACATATTGATAGAACAATCTGATAAATAATTATAATTGATGGACAGAATTTTTGGAGAGAATTTAAATTTTCATGGAAGCAATAGTTAATACAGAATTCTTACCTCCACTCACACATGCCATGAGAAATGTACATTCTTTTACCTTATGGTCCCAAATCACATTTTTCTCAGTCTATATAAAAGCTATGAATACATAAAAACACAGTTCAAGTCCTTTCTGTTTTCTTTAAAGCCTGACAGGATGATCCTCATTCCTTTAAATTTCCCCTACTGTTGAACTTCTCTTCTTATGTGCATCATAACACTTGCCATTTACTTATAAATAGCCTTAGGTTGTTTTAAATTACCAAAAGTTTATCGACCAAGAAGATTTTAATCTTCTTGAAGACAGAAAATATTACTTCCCCTCTCAAATCCACCACAGGTCTGAAAGCTCAGCATATCCTCCAAAATCCTTATCCACTTAAATGGCTAGCATATCCCTTTCCTTATAAGAAAGCCCTTCCTCTAACAATTACCACACTCCTTCTGTTTATTCAGCATTAGAGAGTTCCCGTTTATTGACAAGCAATGAATTAAGTGCTGAGACTAGAGAGCTAAACACCATTCATAAGAATTTTACTTTCTCAAAGAAGAGAGGAATATAAATTATTGAAATGCAAGGTGATGAATGCTAAATTGAAATTAAGCAAAGAATGTTTAAGGTACAAAAATGCATATCTCTTTCAGACAGGTGAGATCATAAAAGACTTAGAAGACATCTGAAATGAAGTTACAAGAACAGGTAGAAGTTAGTAAAATAAAAAGAAGAAAGGTGGAACTAAACAAACATGATTGATTATTAAAACTGGAGGTAGACAGACTTAGTAAGAAGAAACCACAATAGCTTCTAGGGAGAAACTTGAAGTAACCAAAGCACACAGGGAAAAAAAACAAATAAGCAAACAAACAAACAAACAAAAACAGGAGAATGATGGGAGATAATATTGGGCAAGGACAACAGCATGAAGATTCATATGGGCTTTGTTGAGAAGTTGGACTTTTATTTAAAGGCAGAGAAAGCCAAGGAGAATGTTTAGGCACAAATGTAATATCATTAAAGTTGTGTTTTATAATCTTGCAAATAACAGCAAAAGAAGACCAGCACTATCAATTCCAAGTGAGAAAGGAGGAGTTCCTAAATAAATTCATCTCTGGGATGGTTATGGGAAAAGGAGCAGTTTCCCAAGGTAGATAGGACATAGCATCACCATGACTTTGTCCCTAGAGTGGGAGATCTCTGGTACGGAAGAGTTACACTGGTTCTCCCTTAGGACTCTGGTTTGAACAATGAGAGGAATAATGGTAGCACTCATGTAGAAACATACATCAGAGAGGACAATAGTCGCTGTCAGGGAAAATGATAAATATAATATTTTTGAATAAGTCGTATTGGAGGTACCCTGGGTCGAGCTATCTCATAGATGTTGAATACTCTGATCTAGAACTCAGGAAGAATAACAAAGCTGGAGGCAGAAATTTAGAAGTAATTGGATAAAAATGGTAATTGAATTCATAGGATGAAATGTACAGGAGACTGTATAAAAGTGCAGGTAAAAAATACCAAAGACAACTCCCCAGGGAACGCCAATCCCTAGGTGCAGGAATAGGAAGAGAGGCCCACTTGCAGAATCCCAGAGAATGGAGAAGGCAGGGCAGTGAGGAATGCCAGCATAGGATGGTACCACTGAAGCCACAGGATAAGAGATTTTCCAGGAGGAAGTGGTCAATCACATAAATGCTGCAGAGGTCAGTGACCCTCAGCACTTCTTCCCTACCATAATATATCCTAGAGCGATTCTCCACTTCACTATATTTCTTAGATGCAGTATGTGAACAAGATCTACAGATTCTTCTCTCCTACTTCTCTGAATCTTCTCAATGTTCTTTCTGTAAGTCTATACCTTGCCCTCACATCTGCTCATTTCAAACACTGCAACACAGTTCAACAACCTGTGGCACATAAATACTTGTTAATAACACTTTTTTTTTTTCCAAAATAGTGTGTGTATCCTGGTCTGATATTACAGATATAAAACTATGAGCCATTTGGCCCTGTCCACCCCTTCTCTAGTCTCTCATTGCCTGGGTTCATATTTTCCACTAAAGATAAAACATACCTCCCTAAACACCTTTTTCCTTCTTTTTACTTCTGAAACATGACTTTCACCCTAACTATACATTCAGGAATGAACAGCCAGTACATTTAAACCATTTGGAGGCAAGAAAAAAAGAGAAAAGTGATTTTATCAACCTAAAAAATATTTAATAAATGAACTTAGTAAGATGAGAAACAAATACATCTGCTTCTCAGAAATAAATAATAATTATTATATAATAATAATTGTATAATAATAACAATAATAATAATTATTATTATTATTTTATACCTACAGCACCTGGTCTTCCTAGGTGATCTCCCATCCAAGTACTAACCAGGCCTGACCCTGCTTAGCTTCCAAGATCAGACAGGATCAGACGTGTTCAGGGCAGCATGACTATAGACCAGAAATGAATTATTCTTAAACTTCCAGGCTTGTCTAGAGTGACTTTAATGACCAGGGTCCAGAGAAAAATGACTGAATTGCCTCACTTCACACTCAGAGTATTGATTATTTTTGGTGTTGACTCCTTTGGTATTACATGGTGACTAAAATCTTCCATTGCTCATTGCCAATAATTTCGTAACTGCACATCATCATATTGTCTCAGTTCTTTAGAACTGTTTGCCCCTCTCCAAAATATTCTGTCAGGAATAATGTCTCATATGAGGGAATGCTTACACTGTAAATAATAGGTTCTGTTTTTCCTGTGCAAATGTATTTGCATCTGTGTTTGAAAGCATGCATATATATGTACTTGCATGTGTTAGCATATGCATTGATGTGTGTGTGTGTACATGTGTGTGACTGTGTGTGTAAAACTCTAACTGCTCTAGAGATCAGATATTATTGGTGCTTATCTGGTTAGCAGAAAAGACAAGAGGATCGTGTACTCAGATAAAAACATTCTGTCCGTCAGATGAACATCATATTGGGTTAAAATAACTCACAAACCACAAATAACAAGCATAACAAACAAAATAACCTCTGTATCATTAAAATGTTGTTTACTGTTACATGTTCAAAAACTTCTAGTAGTAAAGCATCTTTATTATAATCTAACATGATACTATATGTGTGCTTAAAATAATTAGTTGAAGTGAAATTTAATTGGAAAGAATAGTGTCGCATGAAGGGTAAGAAAAATAAATGCCTTATCTGTGCTAGCACGTGCCTAAGGCACATCCTGAATTCTTCCATCACCTAGAAATCAGAAACCCAGTATCCACTCTTTGGATAAGCATGCTTTATCATTTCTTATTTCACTTTCACCATCTAATTTTTGCTTTTACCATTTCTTATTTTCACTGCGCGTGCTATAGTCTTGCTCTCATAGAATTCCCTTGTCTTATGATTTCTCCATTTTCCCCCAGTATTTCAGCTTCTTCCATGCCAGCCTGACTTTCTTAATCATCCTATGCCATAGCTGATTAAACTCCTTTCTCAAATTTCTTCCAAGCCTGATTTTAACACTTCTCTAATTCAGCAAATTCCATTCTATAATCCACCTACTGAGGCCCTATTTCCAAACTGCTGAGGACTGCTAGAGAAAAGCATACAACTTGATCTGTTCTTTCATGGTCCACATCAACTTTGCCTTCTTCCTATTTTCTCCTTCAGTCTTCACTAGAATCTAGCTTTTGTCCTTACACTCCACGAAAACTCCCCAGTTGTGTTGCCAGGTCTTAGGGACAATTTAAAGTCCTATGCTTTCTGTTGGATCTAACATTGTTGGCTATTATTATTCCTTTTGAAGCTCTAGCCCTTCTTGGCTTTGAGTTAGCACTCCACTCCTTACCACTGTTATTTTCTTCCCTCTTTATCTTTTCTTTATCAAAATCCTATAAGAATGTTTTCTCCATGTATTCCATAAGTATTAGTATTATCTGGGTGTCTATATTTCTTCCTTGCCCATATTGCCTAAAAAACCCTCATTGAAATAACATTTTTTTCAAACAATTCTATCAAATATTGATTTATTGACAATATTTAAATTAAATATCTCAGACCAGACTTCTCTAAATTCAGATTATGTGTATAACTGTATTTCTGACATAAGCCACTTGATATTTCACAAACATTTCAAAGTCAACATGTCTAAGACTAAACTCTCCTACCCACATTTCTCTTTAGTAGATGGTGCTGATCACTCAAGGGAATTCAGAGTCATTCCAGACTCCTTTTCCTACTCCCTACTCTACAGAATATTACAACAAATCATGCCTGTTTGAACTCCTAAATAAAATATTTCTGAAGTCCCTTTTCATCCTACAATCACTTCTCTTTTCCAAACCCTCATCAGCCCTCACCTAAATTATTGCAGTAGCCTCTTAATAAGCAACCCTGCCTTTATTTCTTCAAATCTATTTGTATAAAAGAGTCATCTATCAAAACTGCGAATTGAATTGTGTCACATTCACATTTAAAATATCTATGAAAACTAAACTACTGCCAGAGTGATATAATTAAGATGGCAACATACATTGTTCTTGACTTCTGCTGCCCTCACAACAAGACCAGCTAGTAACTATCCATAGACAAGACACCCTTGTGAAAATCCCAGAACCCAGGGATGAGGCTTAAGCACCTCCCTGGAACACAGAGTCTGAGAAGAATCCAATTAGAAGGATAAGAGGAGTGGCTGCACTCTAACCACATCACCTCTCCCCCAGGCCAGCAGAGCCCCACTATGAGAGGGACTACATGGGCCTATGTGGGGAAAAAGAGCCCAATGTGGACATCTGGTTCCTCCAACGTTTAGCGGGTGCTTCCTAGGAGGCACACTTGGGTCTCATCTCACAAAGATGACTGGAGAAATCAGTGGGTCTTGACCACTGAGAATCTGATAGAAACAGATAAGGAGGGTAGGATTTACAGCAATCAGTGCTCAGGCCTTGGCAGCCCACATTCCTCCTTGCAGCTGAGCCTGAGTGGAGACACCAGCCAGTGGCTCTGTCCATCTGCAGAACTGAGCTGGTGGCCCTATCTGAATTTGATGGGCAGTTCTGCCAGATTCAGGTCACCAGCCAATGCGCAGAAGTCAGCTACTACTTCTGTTGCAACTTCTTAGCCCCTCATCCTTGCCTTTCAATGAACTGTCACATACCTCAAAGGGATAAGGCTTACCTCAGTATTTTTTTCTCCAGGATCTTGGTCCCTTGAGTCCTGGCCAAAAGATAGTTTTCTGATAGCACAAATAGATTTTTTCAAAAAGTTTATGCAGCCTTTCTACTTGTTTTCAGAGGAAGTTTATCTAATTTATCACAGCTAGAAATGGAAGTAGCTGCTCAGTTCTAATATGTGACTTACACTTTCATTCTATTTGGATTAATTATTGCTCACGTGGCATCTAAATTTTTCAGGCTTTTAGGTTCTGACGTTTGTCTGGCTTCTTATATAATGACTGTTCCTAAAACTTATCTCATGCCCAGAGCAATTTTCAATTATTTACTGGTCTCCTGCAGCTTATAAGTGTTCATTGGTAAACTGCATCTGATAGATGTGAGAAGTTAACACTAGACTTGGTTTCGGTGAGTGTCATGGGGGATATTTTGTCAAGAAAAACAATGTTGCCTCAAAGTGAAATGTGAATTGAAGACAGTCCATTCTGCGTTTATATACAGATATCAAGGTCTCTTGAGCATCTTGTAATAGTTCTTTTCCTTGTGAGTAGAGAGACTCTTTATAACTTTCTTAATACTACAATGATGGGTATTTTATCAGAAGATAAATATAGTGGTATAAAGCAATTATTTGTTTACAGTTTCAGGAAGAAAAATAAATTAAAAAAAAACAATTCCAGGGTGTGTTTGCAGTATATGGGTATGTGTACAACAGAAATGAAAATAACTCTCCTCTTTACATTTTCATATATAAAGGTAGATTTGGACACAGATTCGGATCAAAGATCACATTAATAGGTTGTACTGGTTCAGTTAGGTTTCTACATTTAGGTGGACTGAGTTCGAATCCTGTATATTTTTGGTGATTTAGTACTTTTCAAGTCAATGTTTCCTCACGTGAAATGTAAAGATGTAAAAATGTCTACCTTTCAGGATTATACTCTATATAATACCTGAGAGAAAGGAACCATCTTTGTAAAGTGCTTAGAATGATGCCTGGCAGACAGCAAACCCTAAATACCACTGTTAGCACTTTATAACTTCTTATTTGCTGAGCTTTAATGCTGAAGTGTGGTCAGGGAATGAGTATTTTCCTTCTCTTTATTCCTTGTATGTAGGACTCTGCAGAGAAATTGGCATATGTAGTGTTTCGCTAAATGAAAGATTTTTCTAAATGAAAGATTTGTGTCAAATAGTGCAGGAAGGTTGAGGAAAGTATGAGGAATATACATTAGATCAGAAATTATGAAGTCCCTGGTGACTTGTTATAAAAAATAAGAGATGAAAACAAATTGGTAGTGGTGGTGGTGGTGGTGGGGTATTATATTCATCACTGTCATCATGAAGTTGGCCTATTGTTTAGAATTTCATAGATATTCAAAAAATAATTATTGACTACTTGAGTGAACATTGTGTTTAGCTTACCAGAATCACAAAAGAAATTAGTCCAATTCAGCAAAAGAGGGTTTGGAGACTAAAAACTGGAAGGTTATCCTAAGCAAGGAAGCTTGATGAGAAAACATTTAAAGAGTTATGTAAAGCTATATATACAATAGCCTACTCATAACATGCTTCCTTTATTTAAGTGAATCATTTAGCTTATTATATTGCACATTTTATGCAGTTGCCTCAAATTTTGCATTTCTCCAAATGACTATAATGTGCCAAGAGAAACAATTGATTGTGTAATTCACAAAATAATCTATTTATGCAGATTTTTCTTAGCTTCTTCTCTGTGAAGAATGTGTGTGGTAAGGAAACATTCATGGAAAAATAAGACTTTAATCCAGAAGGGAGAATTCTTGACATCCAAGGGCCTACATCAAGGCAGGATGGACGTTACATCTGTTCTGATGTTTAATACTGTCCGTCATTTTCTAAAATCCTCAAATCTTTGGGAGTCAGTCTACAGGAACCAAATTCCAAATTAGGTCAGACCTCTTATGACTGTATTCCTTCCCACATTAGCGCGTTCGGCCTTCCAAAGTGAGGAAATATAGAAGAGGGGTAGGGAGTTGGTAACAACTTTCTATTGATGGGTAGTAAATTACCACAAGTTTAGCAGCTTCAATATTCATTTATTATTTCATACTTTCTGGAGGTCAGGAGTTTATGTACGGCATAAGCAGGTTCACCGCTCAGGATAAAAAAGGCTGAAATCGCCTGTTGGCCGAGCTTCATTCCTTGGTGGAGGTGTTGTGAAAGAACTGCTTCCACACACATTCAAGTTTTTGGGTGAATTCAGTTCCTTTAGGATATGAGCCTGAGTCCCAGTTTTTTTGTTGATTGTTAGCCCGGGGTCATCCTCAGGTCCTAGAGACCACCTGCTTTCCTTTACACAAAGCCATCCGTGGAGCTCCTCCTCCAGCTTTCTCTCCTGCCAAATCCATCTCAAATCCTCTCTTTTTTGAGGAAGAGCAGTCTCTTTTCAGGGGTCACCTGATTAGGTTATACATGCTAAGGATAATGTCCTTATTTTATGGTCGATTTATTTGGGTCCTTAATTATATCTTGAAAATTCATTCATAGTAGCACCTATCTAGACTAGTGTTTATTTGAAAAAGTAGAAGGTGTGTGTACATCAAAAAGTAGGAATCTTAGATGCCTTGTTAGAATTCTACCTCTGCAGTCTCAGCCCTGTCTTCTGCTCCGTGTCCTCTGCTCCCTGTCCTCTGCTCCCTGTCCTCTATCGTATGCCCCTTCAACAGGATCCCCCTTAAGAAACATTTCTCAGTGCTATCATCCGCGTGTCATTACTGTGGAGTCTCTGTTAAGTATGGAAGGCACTGGAGTTTTAGAACTAGAAAGATTTGGATAAAAATCTCCTTTATATTTCCTGTGGGATTTTGAGTAGATTACATAATCCCTCAGAGCCTCAGTTTCCTTAATGTTTAAAACTAGGGCTAATAATAATTACCTCTATGGCTGAAAGAGAATTGGGAAAATTAATACAATGACAATCACCTGTCCTATGCTAGACACGTAGCAAACTTTAGGTTCCTCACTTTTCATCCTTCTTTCAAATGTTCTGACTTAGCTCCTCCAATCCACATCTACTTATATATAAAGTCTTGAAACTGGAAAAACTAAGATTTACAAACCTTGATGATAGCTTAATTTTCAGTAAATAACTTAACCATTTTCTCAAAAATTCTACATTGTGCTTTCTTTTGGAATTAAATAATTCACTAGTGTTGACTGGTATATATTCATTAGAACAATATCCTTCCTTCCTTTTCACTATTATTTAGAGATTCTAAGACCTCCTACTCTCCCAGAGGAAAAAAAAAAAGGAATATTATGTGAAGACAGCCAAGTAGTCAGTAGACTCCCACTGTTAGAAAAAAAATCCCAAAATATCTGTTAAAATGCTATTGGTAAGAGGTTTGGCAGGACGATGATTACATGTGGGTAGAACAGCAGTTTCCATAATAATTATGTGGGCTGTGAACAGATTTAAAAAAAAAAAAAGTGCTGGGATGCAGCCTAGTGAATGTTCTCATTAACCTCAATAGCACCAGGTAGAGAATAGAGAGGACCATTTTGGAGGAGGAATCAATTCAGTCTTTCAGTCATTTTATAAGGCACATCTGACACCATCGATTTCTTAATTATAAATTAATATATGCATTTATCTGAAAAGAATCCTCTATAATTTTAAGTTTGCCTTTTAAAGTCTAATTTTCTAACAAGTTATATTAACCATTTCTTGAGTGCTTACTCTCTGCTAGACATTATAATAAACATAAAGATGAGGAAATATCCAAAACGTAAAATTTATGGTCTACTTGGAGAAAGCAGAAATAAATGTATCTAACTTTAATACAATGACAAATACAAAACCAAAAGCACCATAATGTTACCTGTATGAGAGAAGAAATATTGTCTTCTTGTTTACCACTATACTGCCACATTTATATTAGTTACGCAATACTTGTTCAGTTTATGAAGGAATAAATGTCACAGTATTTTGGAAGCAGAGAAGAGAGAACTGTTGAGCCCAGGGGAGCTTAAAAAAGGTTTTTGTAAGTTATATTCAAGCTCAGTCTGTCTGCTTGATGGATAAATTTGATTTTATCAAATCAAAAAATTCCCCACCTCTCTTCTATATTTCCTCACTTTGGAAGGCCAAACATGTTAGTGTGTGAAGGAATAGTTGTAGGAGGTCTGACCTAATTTTGAATTTGGTTTGTATAGAATGACTTCCAAAGAAGGTGAAAGGATGGCACTCTGTGCAGAGGGAATACCACACCCAAAGGCTTGGAGGTGTGAAAGTGTGATAAAAATCTGAGAAATAAGAATCAAGGTGTTATATCTCCCATTCACAACATGTGTGTGGTTACTGTCAGCTGCACCAGTACCATCATGATAAGCAGGACTAAAAATTTCAGTAAGCAAGAATACTGTGTGTGCCTGGAACACCCATGAAACTCCCTTCCAAACCCTCCCCACAACCTATCTCCACCCCGCTCACATCTACTGAGGCAAAGTTAATGACTGTAGGAGCAGTCATTCTGATGGCTACATTTTCAGTCTGGGATTGCTCCTTTTGAAACAGACTTTGGGGAGATCTACTTATATTATTTGCCCATGGCAGATACCTCCCCAAGAAAACTGTGGAGTTATGCTAAATAATTGTGTTGCCATTGAGAATTCAACTAATGAAATCTCACTCATTATATATGATTAGCCTACCATGTAAATAAATCGAAAGATTGTAGATCTAAGACTAAGAGTTTAGAAATACCCAGAATTGAGGTGATCGGGGAATAATCTCAGGGAGGCAGGGCAGAAATGTGCTTTTCAGTATGTGATGATTCAGTGACTGGAAACCTAATGAATTGTACTTTCTGTGGAAAGATTGAGTAAAAGGGAAAGGCGTTCAGTCTGTAGAATAAATGAGGAAACTTCCAATGGGCTGGAAGTAGGCAATGCCCTTTCAAGCAGGTCGTGCCTAATGGACTATTGGCTCCTTGAGGGCATATACTGGAAACTACCACAGTGTCTGTGAAATATAAATGCACAGAGGAGGTATTCAAAATACTTATAGAATTAATGAATTAAAGTGAATAGAACATGGAGACTGTTATTAAAGGATCACCCAATGCAATTTTCCATACTACATATATTTTTCTGTTTTCTATAGCAGTAACTTAAAACATATATTAATAGGAAATGAGAAAAGGAAGGAAAGATTATATTGTATGCATTGTACAGATTTCTATTTTCATAAGGGAGACAAGTTTTAAGTGATCTACCACTTTATACTAATATTCAATAATTCATATACCGTTTGTCTTCATAATTTTCTGAGTCCTTTTTATTCCTGATAAGATGTGACCCTCAGAGGCTTCAAATTCCAGAAACATATTTGTTATTAAATCTATTGGTTGTAAATCCTGCTGTAATTATTATATAACTATAACCATTGGTATGCTTTATATTTATCAACATTTTAATACAATGAATGATAAAAATAATTCTAAAGTTAAAATATTTATATTATAAGGATATAATGATATAGAGTATCAGGTCTTTACAGTTCTATAATTTTTATTCTCATTTTTTGAGTGCCAACAGTTATTATTCAGCATACAAAACCATAAATAATAGAATAGGGTGAATTAATCTGGTGCTGGAACCATATATAAGAAAATTGTTAATTGAATATTTTTAATATTCAATTGTATATATAGAGAATAGATAGAAATCCAGGAGAAAAGAAATGCTAGAGAGCATGTAAAGGGAAATCTCACCATCACACACTCCAATCTCTATTCATTTTCTTATTTCGTCACCCTAAACTGGTTCTCTTCCTATATTTTACAACCTAGGACATGGAGCTACAATATCACTTGAACGTCCTACTTAACCCCTATTTTCCACAAATAAAGTCTTAAAGATTTTTAGAATTTCTTACAAATAAGGCCCTTCATCCCCACTGCTACTGCTATAATTCAGGCTAGCATAGGTTTCCTTGACCAGCGCAACACATTAACTTAATTCTCTAACATCATCTACAACCACTCTGATCTACCACTCATACTGTTACCACAGTTCATCCAATTCTCATCTCTCTTTATATCATTTCCCACCTGAGAAGCCACCACTAGCTCCCCATTACCTGAATGATGAAATCCAAGACTTTTGGATGGTGCAAAGATCATTCACAGTTGGTCTTTCTCAGCTTACTTTCTCATTACTTCACTATACTCTAGCCTCTGCACTCTACATGGCTTCATTGCTTAATATTCACTATTCCCTGATTCACACATGCTGTCTCATTATCTAGAACATTTCAAAATACTATTATTGCTCCATTATCCACATTTTTCAAACTCAATTCAAATTTTATCTTCCTACGAAGAGTGAGTCACTTACTGTTCTCTCTCAGTGTATTTGGTTCACATATACAACAATGCTCGTTTGTATGTGGTCATTTATTTATATGTCTGTGTTCCTCTCTCATTATTCCTCTAGACTGTGAACTCCTGGAGTAGACTGTCAAAACCTATTTAACTTACATTTAATACAATTTCAACCCATAGTAAATGTAGTAGATTATATTTTTCTTCATAATATTTACAAATATTATCTGTGGGAACAGTCATACATACCAGTCCCTTTCAAGTCAGGTTTGGCCATATGACTTGCTTTGGTCAGTGAGATGTGTCACTTCTAAGTAGAACACTTAAGAACCATTACATAGTTCTATTATGCTCTGTTTCTCCCTTCTACAAGACAGGCCATGTCCCAGAAGGAAATTGCTCTTTCAGACTGTCTCAGAATGAAGGTGACATGAAGAAGAGTTATAGGCCTTTTGCAGTGAACCTAAAAACTGAGCAATAGATAAAATTTTGTTCTAAATCATTGAGCTATTGGCACTGCTTATCGCCACACAATAAGTTAGTCTAAGATAGGTACGTATTTAATAAATATGGAAGAAAATAAGGAAAGTTATAAAAATAGAGAAGATGACTGAAGAATTTCAGAGCCAGTCAGAATTTTGTTCTAAACAATAGCCTTCTACTGAAAACAGATAAAAATCAAACTTTTATGATGTGCTAATTATATATATATAAAGCGAATTAGGGTTTGAGAGGAGAAAGGGGGAAAGGTAGATTGTAGTAGTATTTATTTTAGTAATACAATTTTAGGAAGAAAATGAAGGTGCTAGATGAGCATGTCCTTAAGATGTCAGCAGGGAAGATTTAAAGGAATCTATGCTATCTACTGAGGAGGTGTTTTGAAGAATGCGTATATAGCGAAGATTCCTCCTTTAGTTAAACCAGCCTCAGTAAGTTCAAAATATTTTTTCCTGTTTAAATGTCCAAGTTGCCCTCTTTCTATAGCCAAAGAAAGAATGGTTGCCTTAAGAAAAGGATATCCAAATTAAGAATATATATGTACAATCAATTCTTGTTATTCACAGTAGTTATGTTCTATAAATATGCGCCAAACAGTGAATTAGTGAATACAGACCATTGCTCCTATGGGAAATATAGGTTTAAATTGTCCTGAGTTTCTAGTCACAACATTTTCATCAATAGTCAAAACATAATCTTGCTTTATGTTGTGTTCCTCTCTAAAGATGCCTTATTTCATAATATTGTTGATTCATTAATATTAAACTGACAGATAATATCACTTTACCCAAGCCTGAATTCAGCCATTCAACATATGTATTTTCTATATAAGGTATATCACAGCCTTCCTGCACTTGGGAACTCTAAAATAAACATCAGCACTGCACTTGAGGGTTATTTTAAACAAAGAAATCAATACACACACACACACACACACACACAGGTTGGCACTAAGTAGACCATGAAAAAGACACTCGAAAGCTGTAACAAGAAAGCAGAGGATTGCCTTGTTCAGTCTCAGCTGG
This sequence comes from Rousettus aegyptiacus, assembly GCF_014176215.1. Taxonomy (NCBI): domain Eukaryota; kingdom Metazoa; phylum Chordata; class Mammalia; order Chiroptera; family Pteropodidae; genus Rousettus; species Rousettus aegyptiacus. The sequence continues at coordinate 65,029,782 of NW_023416308.1, forward strand.
GAACATACATATCAGGAGACACATTTTTTGCTACCTTGTGCATGTCTACAAATGACTGCAAAAGTGCCATGAGTATTGATTTGGGGCTGCAAATAAATTTTGGCAACTAAGTGAATCTGCAAACACAGAAGGATCCACTCATTATCAAAGATTTGGAAAGAAAATAATGAAATGGATTATGAGGAGATAGCTAAGATGTCAAGCAGTGAGAAGAGAGAGAAATTGGATGGATGGATGGATCGATCAATGGATGGATTGATGGGCAGACAGATGGATGGACAGATGGATGGACGGATGGATAGTTGGGTAGCCAGATAGATAGATAGATAGATAGATAGATAGATAGATAGATAGATAGATAGATACGAAATCTAAATAAGTACCTTAAATATGGTACCTTTCCAGCTTATTTCTTTATCTTCCTTTCCCTTTTTTTCCCCTGATTTGGTAAAGTATATGTCACTCAAAGGCATCTTGACAGTCTGCTTTCAATGTACCAGAAAGTATTAGATAGTAGAAAAGTAAGCTCAAGTTTTTCTTGGTATTTCATTTTACTTATTATTTCTTACGTGGAGATACCCTATCATCTTAACTCAAATCTTAAAAGCACATTTTTATGAAAATGTTAATATTTAATAATCTAAATGCAATACAGCACCCTCTAACTTTGCCAGCATGGAATGAACTTTCTCAAGATTTGCACAGCAGATGGTCCCCAATGAGTTTAAATAGAATAACCCTGTTTTTTCACATAGAAGTTAGAATTTTTTGATTACACACAAACTCCTTTATGATTTTTATTTTGCTGTTGAATGAAAACACATGAACCAGAAATATTTTAAACTCACAACTGTAACTTATAGGCTACTAATAAAATATCATCTCCAGCTAAATTCGTAAGCGTAGAGAAGAGATTTATATCTTAACAACAACAAAAACAAGTACATGAAAAAAGATGGGGAAATTAACATTCTGATTGTGACACATTTTTTATGGAAATATTACCTTCAAAAAAGTTTATCAAGACAGGCTTTTACAATCCACATTAAACTCAATGAATGAATTGTGAAGGGTAAATTGGACCCATTATAATACATTTCTTATGTAATATTCATAATCATAGCATTATATAAGAACAAGCTAGCATTAACAAAAGGAGAGATTTAAATTCCCTCTTCCTTGGAGAATGGTTGCTTGACAAACAGAGCTTCCTGTCCCGTTTGCAGCACGCCCCTGCATCTCCTCAAGTACCAATGAGACCTGCACTCTCGTATCAGTGATATAATAAACCCTCCAAAACAGAGGGAGAAAATGAGGCAAACAAGCCCACTTCATTTCACCTTGTCAGCTTTAAATAAAATCTTCTGAAGCTGAAAATGAGAAACTTGAGGAAAAATAATGTGTGAAGTAACAAAATTCAACACTGGAGCAAAATATATTGCATTATTATTTTTTTCCTGATCTGCCACAAAAGTTTTTGAATTTTCACCACAGATAATTTTTAATGAAATGCCATTTTGTCAAGGAGGACTTAGAGGAAGAAATGGTTTACTTTGTTCATTTTTTCCATCTTCTATCCACTGGGGCCTTAGGAAATTTTTGAAGTTGTCTCAAGCCTCTATGATATTTTGATGAGTAATCTATGACCTTTGGAACAACTTTGATTATCAATTTTTAAGTCAGAGTTGATATAGCAGAGGATACTGAAAAAAACTAAATGCTTTTTCATTTATATTAATTACTTACATAATAGTTTTCCTGGCACTGATTTTATACGCCAAATACTGAAGCATGCTCTCCACCTACAAAAATAAAGTGTAAAGGACAAAAATGCATTTGAAGGGTGAGTTTAAAAACTTAGTATTCTGATAAGTAGAAATATCTGAATATTACTGAATATTACTGAAGTAAACAATGACTGTTAATGTAAATCCTTTCCTTATCCTCCCCCCCCAACCCCGTGTCCACTCCCCACCTCCCCACCAACCCCAAGCCCAGATATCGCTACTTTTCTGCTTTGCATTCAGGAGGTTTCTTTCTGTGCTTCCCCTCTCCATATCCCTACTCTTCCTCCTTTGGCGTTACTTTTTTTCACTGTTGAATTTTCCCTTTACTTTCTTTATCTTTCCTGAAATTTTCCCTTTACTTTCTTTATCTTTCCTGAAAGAGCATTTGTGCCTCTTTAAAGGAAGGACTGCACCATTGGCTCCTTGCAGAGACATAGCCCATGTTGTACATATTACAGTGGGAAAGAGGATGAGAAAAGTTAGTGTCTTTTTTCTTGAATGCCAGAAGGTGTGACCAGATTTGATACAAACATCGTTTCATGTCTTTTATTTCCAATGTTGTGTCTGATGCATTTTCAAATAAGCCTAGAATACTATTCCTTACTCTGTTGTATTCAGACCATTGCAATGCGAAATCTCTAATTTCACTTTTTTTTTATTTTAAAATGCCTAGATAACATTGAGTGATCAGTGCAGAGAATAATAGCAATGTTGAGGAGTATGATCCCTGGCACCATCCTTGATGGCACATTTTTAAGAAGCTCTTTCAATCACTCTAAAATGTAATTTAATATGTGTATTTTGAATACAATAGAGTAGCACAGGATAAGAAAGAGCATATAGACTATGGACTACACACACTTCAGTTTGAGGATCTGACAAATCAATATCTAATAGAATGATCATAATCAGCAAGTTTTTTCCTCTCTGTAATTCACTTGCAAAATGTAAAAAAAAAAAAAAAGATTATGTCATAGGATGGTTAAATTAATGATAGATATGTTTTAGAAAGTTTTAATTCTTATTTTATATGATTGATAATGATTACTATAAAGGAAAAGAATGTATTTAAAGTTAATTTGACCTAGCTATAAAATGTTTAGTAAACAATGTGAATGGTGATATTATATAGCTTCCAGGCATACACTGTAGTTTGCAACCAAAAATTCTGCCAAAGCATTAGGTTATTCTCTACAGTTCAAGGTAAAAGAGCTTGGCACCCTCCAGCACTCTTAGATTCAAAGTTTCTATTGTGTTTCGCATTTTTTATTCTAACAAGCTGCTGTCTCAATAATCATGTAGATGTAATGCAGGACCATGATATGGCTTGAAATAGCCATTTAATGGCATTTTTTTTTTAAGGGACACCAATGGAATCAATGCTTAGAAGTTATCTGTTCTAAGCTGAGGGGTTTTCTGTTTCCCCACAGTGATGGCTGGGCTGACAGGTATGATGTGACAGATGGATATCAGCGAGAAGCTGTTGGTGGAATCACAATCAAGCTCCAATCTCCTGATGTCAAGTGGTTTGATGATTATTATCTGAAGCTCCGGCCAGAAACAAACCTCCGAAACCCATGGTTTCAAGAATTTTGGCAGCATCGTTTTCAGTGCCGGCTGGAAGGGTTTGCACAAGAGAACAGCAAATACAACAAGACTTGCAATAGTAAGCAGATTTATTGTTTCATTTAAAGTGAATGAGGCTAAGGCTTCAATTTAAGTAAAGTATGTCCTGGAGTTCGTGGCTGTAATATGTTAGAGAAGAGGATTCTTATATAAACAGGATGAGTATTGGTACTTACAGTGATAGGTTTTATTCTCACTAAGAAAAACATATCAGAACAGTGTTCACTCTATTGAGATTTAAAATGATTCGATTATTTATATTATTCAAAAAAATGGTACTATGCTAAAAGGCAATGCAAGCTCCAGAGTGAAGTTATTCTTGACATTTTTTAAGGCAACTACTTTCTGCTTGTTTTGATTATCTGTAGTAGCAAAGTGTGAGGCACATTAGTAAAGGTTTTATATGTATCTGAAGAATGAACAAGTGAACGTTGGAGGACAGAGCCAATTACTACTTGAACCAATAAACCATAAAATAGTAATAGGAATGTGCTATGTATAATCGTGACGTTTCAGGATATATAACCTTAACAGAGCCATTCATTAAATCATTCAACAAATACTTATACCAAATATTGCTTTAGTTGTAAGGGTGGCAAGATTAAGAAAACTAGTTTCTGCCTTCAAGGGGTTTAGTGTCTATGAGGGGAGATAGTCATGCCAATGAAAATTGCAATTCGACATTGTCAGTGCTATAATGGTGAGACAGAAGTTGGGTTATTATTATTTGTAGCACATCTAAAAGGAATCTTGACTCTAATAACCCAGTAGGACCAATATTGATACATATGCCAATGACTATAAAAGTTAAGGTTTGTTAAAATTGATATAGATTTGTTGGTACTGACTTGTCCCACATTGGGTAGTAAGAACCCCAAATGCATTTGCAGAGGAGTAAAATGTTTTAGTTGTGGTATAGGTGCCTTATCCGTGATGCTGAAACACAAGAGTGCATTGGAACAGTATATTTGAAATCCTGATCCATGAACCAATGCCAATATACAGAGAGGTTGTCATACACCAGCGACAAAATGAGGAAAATAGAGACAATGTAGTTTTTTTGTGATGCATCTTCCCAAGTTCATGTTGAGCCTATGTTTTTGGTATGAGTACATTCTTTTGTAAAATGGTAGAGATAGTAAATGGTGATTTGTTATTTTTTTAATGTCAGTACTTGGTAAAATAAGAACCTGGCAACCTTATATCAGTTTCTATTTGGATATTGGAGAGGAAAGGGATGCTGGAGTATGGATATTATACTGGTCAATGAAATTCAGAAATCACAGAAGCTCAGTGTGAGACTACGTTTGCTGCTCTCTCACTTCAGACTCCGCTAACTCTTGTCCAAAATCTTCACATGCTTATTCGTTTTCCTTTCATTTTCTATTTTCATGAAGAAATGTGTATGAATAAATGGCATTGTGACTTATGTTTCACTATTTCAATTTTTATAACTGTTAGTTTTTCATATCTTTTACAGATCTATTTTGTTTCTGAAGGACACAAACTTCTTTCCTCTCCTGAGATTTGGGGAGCGTATGCCCCTCTGTATTGTCATTCTATGACTGTGTAAAGATTACTATATGTAGTTACATTAGAGGAATTATAAAACGTAAGCAGTAGATCTGATCTCATCTCCAGTTACTCTCTACTGAGTTAGTGATGATCCCTAACCAGTGTGGTTAAAGAAATTTTTCCAGTTGATCTTTGCCCCTCTTGTACTAATGTTCTTCTTTTCTCACTCCTTTTTGCAGGAAAAATCTTCTCCCTGAAATAGTTCTTTGTTTCTCTTACTCTTTTTATTTTCCTGATGGAGGTCTAATTTAGATATAGTCTTGAAAGACTCTTAAATTGATTTCTGTGGAAACATTATTTCTATGGAAATTGTTCTATGAAATCTCCCTTTGAACTTGTTGCTGTAGCTCTCTGTCTCTACATGAACACCCTGATGTGATTTCTCTGCTCAGAATTTGTTTCTTACTCTAGTACTGAAAAGTACTCTTTAATACCCCCATGTCCTTAGAATCTTACCTGATAACAGATGTTGTTTTGTACATAAACATGGATGTTTGTATGTAATAGCTCTGTTATTCTTCTCAATCAGAGAAGCACTATTATTAGTCTTATTTTAAAGATAACAAAACCAAGATTTAGAGTGACAAAATAACTTGCTCAAGATCACATAACTAGTAAACACTGAAACTTAGAAATGAAGTCAGAATTTAACAATGTGCTTTAAAGGTAGAGATTATAGTTTTAAAAAAATCACCATAAAGTTAGAGTAGTAAGAAATGTTAGTTTATAATTGATTTCAGATAGGAAATCTTCACCGTATTCATTGTCTGTGGTAACGGAAACCTAATAGTTAGTTCAATAAACAAAATGTCTTAACACAAAGAGCGGAAATACCTATAGCTGATTACTGCTTATTTTTCTTTGGAGCTTCTTGGAAGGCAAAATATAAAAGCTAGGAGATATAGCTAAATCTAGTAGTCTAGAATTAGTACCAGCCTTATAAAGAATGAAGTATTAAAAAGCTCTGAGTAACCAGAAGGTTTAAGAAAAACTCCTAACCTTGAATAAATAACAAAGCCATTCTAGAAATAGATCAACTCCTAGATATTAATTCTGAATAGATTACAAATAAGTGATTGTTAAAAATCAGAATGGAAAATCAATGTGACTAATAACAGCATAATGTTAATGTCAAAGCCACTAATATAACTTAATACAATTTTCCAAGTACAATTTATTTTTCTTTAGAATGATTTATTCATTATTTATAATAACATTTCGATGACAGTCTTTCGTTAGCCTCTTCCAATTTCCAGCTTAAGTGTGGATGATCATATCAATAACAAAGCAAAACAAAAGAAAACTTATATAGGAACAATCTTAACTAAAAATGACAGCCATCAAAATGTCAATGCCTGGAAGACTTTCACTATGAAATCAGAAATAGGTTGATGGACTCTATTGTCACAACATGCATACATGTGAACACACACATACACGTACACATGCACACATACAGATAGTAAAAAAGTTAAGTGTGGAAAAAGATAATTATAGAGACAAAAGGAACTACTGTATGGGAATGAGTAAGGTTTTACTCAGGAAAAAAAGTGACAGAGTATTTGAGAATGGGACTGTTTGGCAGTTTCAATTAAATAAAAATTTTAAAATCCTTGTGTTAAACATAAAGTTTAGAGGCAAAAAAGATGGCATATAAGACAGTCTACTATTGATTTTCTTATAAGAACTCATACAACTTTATAATATGAATATTAAAACATAAACACAGTGTATACATGGGCAGATGCTTCATAGGAAATTAGAAATGAGTAATAAACATAAGAAAAATTCACTGTCATTGTTAATTATAAAAATACAAATGTTCTTTTTATCTTTCTATATTTTCCCAGCATTCTAAAATGAGGATGTTATTTCTTATCAAAAAACAAAGGCAAAAAAATGCAAAAATAGCATTTCAAATTATTATTTTAGGACCCTCTACACACACATTTTTTTAAGGAAGGCACTTTCATTTATGTGTGATGTGTGTGCGTTTTATTGTTGTTATTGTGAAATAATATGTATATATAGTAATTTGTGCATAAAAACACAAATTATAAGTGTACAGCTTGATGAATTTTAACACATCTACATCTCTATAACTACCCCCCAAAGCAACAGTAAGTTCCCTCATCCCCAGTTCTGGTCAACTATATGCCCCATTAAGATGAATTACCTCAGTGCCTGTTATTATTGTCTATTCTTTCATATTGTAAAAATAGAATCTTACAGTATTTATTTTGTGTCAATTTATCTTACAGATGGACACTGGATTATTTATAGTTTTAAGTATTATAACTAAAGCTTTTATAAGCATTCATGTACATACAGTCTTACTGACATATATCCTAGTTCCTGTTAGATATATTCCTAGCAATGAAATTGCTAGGTCATAGGCTAAACATATGTTTAGATTTAGTGGATATGGCCAAGCAGTTTTCCAAGCTGGTTGAACTAATTTATACTTTCGCTAAAATGTATTAGAGTTCAAGTTGCTCTGCACCATTGCCAACATTTGGTATTATTTTTATTTTTTTACTTTAAACATGTGTGGTTGTATCATGTTATAATTTTGATTGGTATTTTCATTATATATTATGAAGTTAAGCTCCTTTTTATAGGTTGATTGGAAATTTGGGCATGCTCTTTGGAAAGTGGCTGTTCGAGTTTTGTACACATTTCTTTGAGTTAATAACCTGTTAAATATCAATTTTGAAAGTTCCTCATATACTGTGGATATGAGGCCTTTGTTAGATATATGTATTGTGAAAATTGCCCAAATGGAGCATAGCTTATTATGACTTCCTATTTCACTTGCTGTTTGTTTTCTATTTCTCCAATTTGTTCTTTAATTCTTTATTCTTCCTTCTTTACTACTTTCTTTTTGCGTTAATCAATAATTTTTATTATTCTGTTCTACCACCTCAACATTTTTGTTTCATCTCTTAGTAGAATTCGAGTTTTCAAGAGACATAACTAATTTAATACAATTCTTAATTTAATACAAACTAGTTTAAGTTGGCTCTTTGTTACATTCAAGAATCTTACCCATATTAAAGTCTATATACTCTTCTCACGTTTTTTTGCTATGGATATATAATTTATGTTTTATGCATTATGTATAGTAGTGCTACATAGCTTGGTTACAACTTTTGCTCAAAATGGTCAAGAGTCTTATATTTACACACTCCAGTGCCCTTCATTGCTTTCATCTGTGATTCTCTCAGCATAAATAACTTTCTTTTTTTTTTCTTGTAATGTAGGTCTACTGCCAACAAATTGCATCAACTTTTTTTTTCCCCTGGGAATCTTTATTTAACCCTTAGTTTTGAAGGATCTATTCACTGAGTATAGCATTCTGTATTGGCAGGTTTGTTTTTGTTTAAGTTTTTTTCAGTACTTTTTTATTTTTAACAGCATTATATTTATTTATTTTTTCTAGATTCCTTTACTTCATTGAGAAGTTAACCATTATTCTTAATATTGTTCCCCGGATGTCAATGTCTTTTTTCTAAACTTTTAAGATTACTTTTTATTTTAGTTTTTCATTGACCATGAGACTAGGGATAAATTTCCTTGTATATTCCCTTCTTAGGTTTTCCAGAGCTTTTAAACCCTGTGGATAAAATATTTGCATTGATTTTGAAAATTTTCCAGAAGTTATTTCCTGAAACATTCCTTCTGCCACATTTCTCTCTTTGTCCCTTCTGGTACTCAATTACACCTATGTCAGATCATTTGATTCTGTCACACATGCAACTTTTTCTCTGGGCTCGTTCATACTTTCTTTCTCTCTGTGCTTCAGTTTGACTCTTTTCTATTATTCTATCTTTGATTTCACTAATCATGTCTTCTACTATGTCCAGTCACTGTTAACTAAAAAAAGAAGTTCTTACTTTCAGATATGATGTTTTACAGTTCTAAAATGCCCATTTAATTTTTTTTTGTAGTATAATTTTGTCAAAGTTCTCCTTCTCATCCATTTCTTAAATCCTTTACTCTATTTTCTTAAACATCCTGATCCTAGTTGTTTTGAAATTCTTTTTTTCTTATTTTAACATCTGGATCTTATGCCAGCCTACTTCTTTTGATTAATTTTTCTTAGTAATTCACCATGTTTTATGCTTCTTGACACATGTACAATGTTTTATGCCAGGCAATGAGTATAAAATCACCATAAAGATTGAATTTTAAATTATATTTTCCCTAGCGATGATTTGCCTTTTTCAGATTCAAGGAAATTGTGATGTAAGACAGAAGCAGTCAGCTTCTAGATAAAATGTTTTTAAGAGACAATTGGCATGAAAATTTAATTGAGAGTATCGTTAGTATATTTTCTGCTTTGGGTGGCTAACTTAGATTTTTATTATTACTGTATTTTGCTGTTGTTTTATTTTATTTTATTTTATTTTTAATTAATTAATTAGTTATTTTGGTGGCATTGATTAATGAAATCCAGTCAGTTTCAGGTATACAATTTAACAGTAAGGTGTATGTGTGTGCGTGTGTGTGTGTGTGTGTGTGTGTGTGTGTGTAGGTAGGTATGTATTTATGTATCATTGTGTATTCCCCTCCCATAGTTAGATTTCTTTCTGTCACCACATATTTGAGCTTTGCTCTCCAGCCTCCCGCACCATACTGTTTCTAAATTTAGTGTGTATCTTGAGGGAAAAACTAATTGAAGTTTGAGCAGTTTTTATTCCTCAACTGAGGCTTCTCTTCCAAATAACGCAAAACAATGGGAGGTTTTGGTCATCCTTTTCAAAATCTTGAGCCTCTCATGCAGCCCCTAGAATCAGCAAGTGAATCATGAGGGAAAATGGCTATCATATATTTTGGGCTCCTGGAGTTTATAAATTGACATACCAGACCATTTTAATATCCAAAAGTTTTTCTGGTTTCTCTTTTTCTAGCAATGTCATATACTAAGTAGAGCTATACCTCCTTCTTTCCCAGCCACAATTCATGTTCTTTCTCAGAACTTCAGAATATGACTTTATTTAGAAACAGTGTCATTGCAGATGTAATAAATTAAGATGGATATACTGAAGTAAGGTGAGTTCCTAATTCAACATGACTGATGTCTTTGTAAAAAGAGGAGAAGTGACATAGAGACAGAGAGACACACCTGGAAAATGCCATGGGAAGACACGGGCAGAAACTGGAATGATGCAGCAGAAAGACCAGGACTGCCACGGATTGATGGCTACCACCAGAAGCTAGGAAGACACAAGGAAGGATACCACCCAGAATCTCTGAGGGAGCATGGCCCAGCTCATACCTTGATTTTACACCTCTAGCATCCAGAATTGTGAGAGAATACATTTGTTCTTTTAAGCCACCTAGTTTGTGGTACTTTGTTATAGCAGCCCTTGGCCATTTAGGCCAGGCTAGATTATCAGCCTGGCTCTAGAACCTACAAAAAACCTCAGATAACATAGCAGCTATTGATGCCTGCCCACTTTTGTGGGTCTCTTCTCTGATCATTCATTTTGTCTTCATTGCTTCCATATGTCTTTACTGCCTTTAAATATTTTTATTTTTGCATTTCTTTGGTCTTTTAACATTGTGCAGCAACAGAATTTTCTTTTGCTTTTTAATTTGTCCTGCCTAACACTAGAAGTTCCTCCTTTACTCTTTATTCCTGTCACCCTCCTGCAATCCAAATTTTGATGTATAAATAAGCCCATCATTTATAATATCTAAAATGTTTATATTTTTGTTAATTTTGGTTTTATATATAAGCATTTCAAAAATTAAAATATTACTATAGCCCTTAAGTGCTTTAACTATGTGGTATTGTTAGAGTATAGGTTTATACACTATTAAAAGTGAGCTTGATTTGAATGTTTTACTTAAATTGAACAATTATGCTAGCTTAAATAATAAGTTAAATTAATAGTAATAAATTAAAAGTATTAATAAAATAATTTAATTCTTCTAATTGTTCATTTAAATAACCTGGTAATAAAAGCTACAGAAATTTAGTTTTCTATTGATTGTATACTATTCTATTTTTGAACCAAATTAAGGATCCATTTTCTTTACAATTATACTCTGTTACCCACTGACATTCACTTAAAATCTTCTTTCTATGAATCTCCATCACCTCCAGTAACTTCCAGAGGTGTTGCTTGGTACATTAACACACAAACATTCTCACCTGGATGTTTCGAGGGCACCTCAAACCAATATATCTAAAACTAACATCATTATAACTTATACAACTATAGTCCCCAACTTTGAGTTCCTCCTTTTTGCATTTCCAGTTAAGTAAATGATACACTCATCTTCTCTGTCTCAAGATGTAGGAGTAGGTGATTCTCACATATCCCCCTTCTTACTCTTTCAACAAACTGGTGAGCAAATGCTGTTAATTCTACGGTTTGAAAATCTTCCACATCTGTTCCTCCTTTTCATGTCTGCCTGAATTCAAATATTCAAACTAATTATGTGGTTTAGTTCTTCATCATCTCTCACATTAAGTATTACAAAAATCTCCCTCTTTAATTTTTCTTTTGTTACCAGCTTCTTCCTCCTCCATCGTATGCTGAAAACTAGTCCCAAAGGTGTTCTTCTAAAGGGTGAATCTCATAATGTTACCACCATTATTAAAGATCTTTCTTGGTTCTTCAATGTCTACAAAAAGGAATTACAGCTCCTTCATTCCAGTAAAAACTCTTTAAATTTGTTATTTCCAATTTGCAAGTGTCATCTTCTTAAACCCATGAAATCTACACTCCAGCCATTTCACATATTGTGCTCTTCCATTTCAGAGTGACATGCCTACTTAAGTCCCTATATTTTTATACATGCAAAGTCTAGCTCAGTGAGAAGCCTCCCTCAAGGGAATTTGTCAGTTCCACTGAGCTTATATTCTATTCCCATGCTTTCTAATAATTCTGGTTTCCTGTTCTCAGAGAAACAGTTTCTCTCATATTTCATTCATGTGCCTTTTGTCTTTTTTGACACATATCAATCCAGATTTTGAACACAGATTCCCTATTTCCTTTATTTTTATGCTGCTAAATAACCACTTACATAGGCATTTGCATGTGTGCCAAACTACTAACAATAAAATGAGGATGAGACAGATGGATATGGATCAACATTAAAATATTTTGGCCATGAGGGCATTTCTGTGGTTCTAGTAATGTTCTATTTCTTAGGACAGTGGTGGTTACTGGGTTATGCTAATGTTAAGAGAAATCGATATATAGTTATGATTTTTATACTTCTCTGTATTAATGTTTCATATAATGTTTTACCTACAAATAAAAGTTCTATGGCTCCTTTATCTAGACTAGCATTTCATCAATCTAAATTTTTTCACAATATTTCCCCTAAACACTTCGCTCCCCTCCAGCTTTCTGCCACCATTGTGCTTGATCCCTCTCCCTTTCTCTTTCTATAATTCTTACTTCTTTTTTTCTCACTGTGTCTACACACAAAAACAAATTCCTTTCCATTTCATATGTAGGACTGTTTAGCTATTTTTTTGTTTTCATGTCTCCTTCAAAATTCTACCCTTGGAGAGGGTATGCTCACCTTTTGTGCCCAAAGCTGCTGCTAAAGTTACTTTGTACATGGAAGGCCATTTGTTTCAGAGAAAAAATGATGTCATCCCCACAGGAGATAAAGCAGTTACAGCAATATAATTTTTCCAGTTTCACACCAACGTGTAAATAGAACTCTCATGTTACTACACCAGCATGTAAACATTTGGTGTTCATCTTTCTCCATTAAATTATAGATTTATCAAGGAACTTTCTCATTCATCTGTTTTCCAAATTCCTAGCATGATGCTTTATATATAGCAAGTGCTTGATAAATATTTTTAAATAAATGTGACTTTATTTCTCTTAGACCTAGGCAGTGTTACAATGCCTAGAGAACCTGGAACAGTGGTTTCCAATCTGTGGGCTGAGGGTCCCAGGTGTCACTGTTGATTTGTTGACTGGGTCTAGAATTCTTATGTGGTTGAGCATTGTCAGTAGACTGAACTATGCCTTGGATATCCTTGTGTGAACGTGTGTATGCTTATACACACATGTACCTATTTTTAAGCATAAGCTGTTGGAGTTAACAAATTATAAATTAACTTTTTTAAATTACTGAAATGATATTAGTTTATTGCCACTATGTATTTGCTATGTCAAAAGATACTAAAAGTACAAATAAGATTTATAGAGTGCATGGAATTTTTTGACATTAACAGGATTTTGCATATTCAGAAAGGTTGGTTCCACTAGGTTAAAGGTGTTTCTTTTCCCTTTCATACAGTAAGTTTCCAGCTAGAGGTGTCTACATTTTCTCTGATGAATATGTCTTACAGGGACTTGAAGTAGTTTAGTTAAAGGATACTTCTTTATGCATAGGATTTTTTTTTTCTGACACCTTGTTTGCATTTAAAATGTGTATTAATGGTTTAACCATTGTTCAAATCTTTTCACCTTCTCTCAGCCTGAAACATGACTGAAAAAGCCAAAACAAGACATTGGGAGAAAATAATTGTCTAGGTTAACAGTAGCTGAACAATAAGAAAAATATCACAAGGGCAAAATAAAATAAAGTGCCCCAGCTAACTCGTAGATTAGAGATTCCTCATCCTTGTACTATATTAGCACTTCCAAGACTGTATCTGGAAAGATAATTAATCCAGTATGAAGAAAGGATTCTATGGTTACATATATTAGAATTATTACATTCTATATCCATCATTTGGAGATCATAATATACATCAACATGTAGGAAAAGGACAAATGCTGTTGTAAAAATATTTAAATCCCCTTCTTTAACCCAGCAGCTCTTTTTTGTTTGTTTTACTATGAACTTAGCTTTCCTATATAACACTGATTAGCACCATGCTTCAGGTAATGATATATTAGAACAATATTATTAACCATATAGCAAAGAAGAAATTTGATCACATTATCCTAGTGTATGTGGTGAAATCTGCCAAGGAGAAGTCCATTTATGTCTTTATATCAGCCAAAGAATTAAATTAATTAGAATTTGATGTGACAGTTTTGGCTTAATAAAATTCTTGGATTTTTTACATTTTGAAAATTTTTATTGCCAGGGAAAAAAATTTCTCCATCTTAGAGTTTTCTTTTTAAAAAATGGAACATAGAGTCAGATCAAGCCCCCAGATACTAACATATCCATCTAAGTAAGTGATAGTGCATATAATTTTCCATGACGAATATCCACAAACAACAAGTACTCAATGAGATTCCCAGAAGAAAACTCTTACATTAGAAACTGTAAAGGTTCCCAAACTCTTATGACACTAGAATTGGAACCTAAGATATATTAAAAAAATATTTAAACTAAACTAAAGAGAGGCCTGACAAGCTTGCTGAATCAGTCACTTGAGGTATATGGGTGCACTATAAAAAAAAAAAAAAAAAAAAAAAAAGATATTGGATTTAGACCCAGAAGATATATATTAAAAACTGAACCTAGAGCCACTCCTAGGCTTCTTTGAATCTCAGTTTTCTCATATATGGCTTGGGGTTGATTGTTAAAAGTAATACCTAATTCACAGGACTCTAATGAGCCTTCAGTGTAAGGATTTATGGGAAAACACTTGAAGATGAGATGGAAAAATGTCTGCTTGCAACAAAGATCAAGTAATAGAGACTGGATGTACTTCTTGCTTGAAATAACAATAACGAAACAAGAAAAAAATATATAAAACACAGTTTTCACAACATTGGACATCAAGTGATGAACGTCAGTTATTTTTAAGAGACAAATAAATGAGGTGAGACCACTGAGTTAAGAGGGTTTTGTGTGTTCAGAGAGACCCACAAAGCTACAGTATGCAGTGCACAGGAATAAAGAGGAAAGAGCCGCACAAAAAGGAACTCTGGAGGTCTGCAGAGGCTCCCTCTAGAGAGTATTCAGCTGAGTATTGATCTCTACATGCATTTGAGGGTTGGTAAAGAACCATTCTGAAGAATTAGAGAGAACAGTGCTTCAGGCACCCATATGGAACAAGTAACATTGTCTGTCTCCAGCAGTCAGACTGGAAAAACTTACAGTTCAGAGAGTTAAAACAATACTTAAGGGAAATTTTATAGCTTTAACTGACTCTATTAGAAAGAAAATCTCAAATCAGTGACTAAAGAGCCACCTTAAGAAATCTGGAAAAAAAGAGGAAATTAAACTCAAAGTAAGTAGGAGAAAGAAAGCAATAGATCAGAATGAAACTCAGTGAAACCTAAAACAGAAACGATAGAGAAAATCAAAACTAAAGCCTGATTCTTTGGAAAAATCAACAAAATTGGGGGGGGGGCAGATGGAACAGGAAAAGAGAGGAAAAAAACACAAATTACTAGTATCAGAAATGAGAGGTAACATCACTATAGAGTCTACAGATATGAAAAGGAAAATAAGAAAATGTTTTTAAAACCAACTTATCAAATAAATCTGCCTACTTAAATAAAATGAAACAATTCTTTGAAATGCACAAAATACTAATGTTCGCTAAATAGACAAGTTGAATAGTCCTTTATCTGTTAAAGAAATTAAATTTGTAGTGAAAAATTTTCCCACAAAGAAAGCTCAGGCCAGACGATTTCACTGGTGAATTGCTACCTTATATTTAAGGGATTCTACTTAAAGTTTACCAGAAAATTAGAGGCAGGAATACTTTCCAATGTAATCAACAAGACTAGCATTACCACGATACTAAAACCAGACCAAGGTGTCACAAGAAAAGAAAGCTATAGACCAATGTACCTCATAGACATTGTTGTAAATATTCTAAACAGAACTTGAACAATTCATATGCAAAAATATGTAAAAAGTATATTATATCATGCCCAAATAGGACTTATCCCAGAATGTAAGATCGATTTAATAGTCAAAATTGTTCAATGTAATTGGTTGTATTAAAAACCACAGAATTATTAAATATGTCAAAATTTAATATTAATTTCTGATACATTCTCAGCAAACTAGCAATAGGCTAAATTTCTTCAACCTAATAAGATTTGCCCCTAGAATCAGGAAAGGACGTTGACTCTTACCACTAGCGGTTTCAGTCATTGAAACATACATCAACTAAAGAAATAAAAGCCACCCAGATTTGAAACAATAAAGTAAAATTGTATTTATTACAAATGATATGATTGCCTATTTAGAAAATCCAAGTGCATCTGCAAAAAGTTCTAGTGAGTTTGTGAAATTTTCAGTATATGAAATTAATATGCAGAAATCTAGTGTATGTCTATATAATAGCAGTAAATAATTAGAAAGTAAAATAAAACTATTACCATTTAAAATAATATAAAAAATATGAAATAGTGGTAAAGCTGGCAATATAGGTGCAAATCTTTGTACTGAAAACTGTAAAACATTACAGTTTTTTGAAAATTGAAGATTTAAATAAATGGAGAGATACACTGTATGCACATTATCAGAATATTTAATAATGTTAAGAGACCAATTCTCCAAAAATTGATCTATAGATTCAAAAAATTCCAAAATATTCATAGTCTTTTAAAAATAGAAATTGATAAACTGATTTAAAATTTTTATGGAAATGCAAATAACCTAGAATACTCTAAATAACAGAAAAACAAGAATAAGACTCGGTAGAAAAATAGAGTAATAAAAATGGCATAAAGATAGACAAATAGATCCATAAAACAGAACAAATAATTTAGAAACGGACCCACATGCATATGGAAAAATAGTTTTGAGAAAGATATTCAAGCAATTCAGCGGAGAAAAGATAGGTTTCTTAACAAATGTCACTGGAAAATCTGGATAGCCATAAGTCTAATGGAATATTACTCATCAATAGAAAGCAATGAAATATTGACATACCTAACAATGTATCAAATCTCTAGAAAATGCGAAATAATCTATGGTGACAGAAAGCAGATTGGTGGTTGCCTAGGAATGGGAGGGATAAAAAAAGTTTCATGAGGAAACTTGCAGAGATGATGGAATGTACACATTCATTATCTTGATGGCTGTAATGGTTTCACAAAAGTATATATACATAAAAATTTTTCAAGCTGGTCACTTTTAAGATATGAAGTTAATTATATTTCAATTATACTTTAATAAAGCTTTTAAGACTTGTTTAAGTGCATATAGGCTTTAGGGAATTCTAGCAAATAACCAAATCCTCAGTCTCCTATACCTCTTGTGATTTTGATGCTTATAACCAAAGATAAATATTTTTTTCCTCTTGCTTTCAATCTCTAAGCTCATCTCTTTTGAGCTGCCCACTGCAGCATGTCTCTCAGGTGGCTTATTAGGCTGTGTTGTGGTAATGGACAGAAGAATTTCTGAGTGAGGACCTGTGTTAAGTTCTGTTCTACCACTCAATCACTCTGTAACCTTGGGCCAATTGCTTAGCATTGCCTTCTTCATTTATAGAATTTAGATAAAACTTATATTTTAGAGTCAATATGAAGATTTTAAAAAATGATATACGTAAAGATTCTATAAAAATATCTCTAGAAATGTTGTACTAAAACTTTGTACTTACAGTTATCACAGTAGATTGTGCTTTAGAAAACATTTACATTTAAGTTATTGTAAAAAAGAAATATACCATGTGGTATAAGTAAATATATTTTCCAATAACTTATAGGCTAGGAATAATGATTAATAGCATATTATTATTATACAACGTAAAAAAAAAACAGATGTTTTCTCTGCCTCTTACTGGCCTTCGTCTTTATATTAATGTAGTTATTTTAGTCTACTATACCTGCCTGATAACAGGTGCCATTCCCTACGCCAATTTTTAATTTTAATTTTATGAATTTGATTTTATCTGAGTTTCAGATGCTATATGAGTTTACTCACATCACCATGACAACTTCGTGAGCTAGTTGTTGCCACAGCCCTCATGGTTGGCCTTGTGTTTTAACATTGCAGTAATTGCCAATGCCATAACCTTTCGAAATGGTAGAGAACTGACACTTAGGCAAGATAGCTACTAAATAAAGAAGCAACTTTCCCCCACAGCTTTGATATAAAATTGAGGTGACAAGAGACCCTCTGACAAAAATATGAAAGAGCTCAACTAAATTAACATCATACTCTTACAACCTTGGGTAATGCTGGGGTGGAATCCAGGGGAAACTAAGATCTGGTACTTGACTTCAATGTACCAACAAAAGAATAAAATAAATGTTATTAAAACTAGATAAGTTATTTGTTTCTCTAGCAAATATTCACTGAATGCCTACAAAGTGCCACTTATTTTATAAATATATATATGTATATATATGTATGTAGGTATATATATATATACACACATATGTACACACACATATACACACACATACATACATACACACATATTTATATATGTGTATGTATGTATGTATGTGTGTGTAATACAGATATTTTTAATGCTGGAATCATAGCTTTAAACAAAATACACAAAAATACCTGCCTTCACGGAGGTTGCATTCTTGTTAGGGCAGACAGGTTAAAACAAAATAGACAGGTAAGTCTATGGCCATGCTACCCTGAACAAGCCCTATCCTGTCTGATCTCAGAAGCTAGGCAAGGTCAGGCCTGGTTAGTATTTGGATGGGAGACCACCTAGGAAGACCAGGTGCTGTAGGCATAAAAAATTTAAAAATTTTAAAAATTAAAGTGATTGCAAGCCTACAAGTTCCTTGAAATCTGTGAGGTCAACCAAGGGTTGCCTTGCCTGAAAAAAAAAAAAAAAAAAGACAAGTAAATTATGTATTCTATTATATGGTGATGACTGCTAAAAAATTATGGCAGGAAGCATGATAGAATGTTAGCGAGGATGTAATTTAGATAGCATGGTCAGGGATGACCTTACTGAGAAAATGACTTTTTGTAAACCCTAGGAGGAGGTGAGGAAGTCACCCAAGTGGACATAGAAGAAGATGATTTAAGGAATAAGGAATTATGGGTACAAAGTCCAAAGAGGGGTGTGAGTTATCATATTTGAAGAAATAGATGGAAAGCTGGTATGGCTGTAGCAGAGGAAGTTGGGGGAAAGTACTAGGAGATGATGGCAAAGAGGTAACGGAGGGTGAGATCTTGTAGAGTCTTGTTAGTATTGTATTGACCTTGGCTTTTGCTGATGTGAAACAAAACCATTAGTTGATTTGGACAAAGGAGGAACTTGAACTGACTTTTCTTAAAGACCACTTGACCATCATGTTAAGAATAAATGGTAAGTGTAGGCAAAAAAAGAAATCAGGGAAATAATTAGAAGGCTATTGCAGTAATGAGATGAGAGATAATGGCTTGGATCCTGGCAGTAGCAGTAGAAGCAGTGAGTATTTTTAATTATCTTCATTTATTGAGTACTACTATATGCCAGGCATTGTAGAAGAGAAATTCAAGTAAAGTTGTATCATTATTCCCCAATTCTATTGGGTAGTAGTAGTAGTATAACTATTTTGTTCAATAGGAAACTGAAGCTTGGAGAGGTTCAATAGTTTTCCCAGGATGAGTTGCACTGCAAGTACTTGAATTCAGTCTGACCCCACAGTCCATGCTCTTCTCACTCTTCCACGTGGTCTCTTGGGTTCAAAGCTTTGCTGGAAGGTATGGCTCAACTAGAAAGAGTCATGGAAGTCTATGGATAGGAGAAACCAGTGCAGGTCAGGGTACCCAAGGGTAATTGGAAGGGACAGCTTTGGATATGGTGTGGATAAGTGGAGAGGAGTGCTGGAGTAGATAAGTGGGAAAGTAGTGCTGGAGTAGAAAAATCCATTAAGAAGAGGGCTTCTGTTTGTATATGGACAATAATGGCAGCATTCTAATTCACAAGTCATGTGATAGAGCTTGGTTCCCTGAGTCACCTGGAAGACAATCTACATCAGACAGTGGTGTGAGCAAGAAATAACTTTTAGTTGTATGAAGGTACTAGAAACTTGAGGTTTGTCATGAAAAGTATGGTAATTACCTTGGCTTGCTACTGCAGCTGATGAGCAGCAGCTCCCAGAACTCCCAGAACTTCGCTGCAATGTGTAAATGCTACTCTCCTCCAAAGTGAATACAAGAATTAGAGGATCCATCTGTTACCATGGTGATTCTCACTGACCTACTCAATTCAATTTTTGGAATACATTCAGAATATTTGAGCAGTTGCTTTCAAAATATTTCACTGATTATCTCAAGGCTTAGCTTCATGACAATTGAAGTAGATGTTAAATATGACCTAAGTGACACATAATTTCTTTTCAAAAAATAAAGTATTGATAGAAATTCAGGGCATTTATAAAATTTCTATTGTATCTTCTTTATCAAAATATCATTTTGTTTGAATATCCATTAGGGAGATCCTGAGCTAGTTTAAGGATTGTAAAAGAGGATGCAGAGATTAGCTAGTGGCTGATCTCTTCCTTCAGTTTATCCAGAGATACCTTTATTATGAGGTTACACATGTTAATTAGAAAACAAGTAAAATGGGCCTGAAGAGCTCTAGGCAGTACAGAAAGTAGAGAATGCTTGTGTCTGGGGAGACTAGGGCTTAAAGATAGTTAGCATTTGAATTGAGTTCTGAAGTTTGGTTGGGCTGTGAGAGAGAGACAGTTTGAGGCAGAATCTTCCAAGCTTAGAAGACTAGAGAAAATGAAGAATGGAGTTGGGAAAATAAAAGGCCTCTTCAGGTGATGGAGAGCAAATGTGCTCAACCAGAGTGAAAGTGTCATATGAAGTAACAAGGAAGTCTGGAAATGAAAGTGAGGAATGATTTCCTAAGGATCACGCATGCTGGGCCATGATTTGAATAATTTTCTTCTACATATTAATTGCTGAAGACTTTTGAGCAAGAAACTGATATAATCAAAATCACACTTTAAAAGATTAGACTGACAATACTATTCAGAGTTTATTGGATGAAGGAGAGATGAGTAGTGGATGTGGACCAGAATTACTTTTATTGTATTAAGCCACTAGGAATTTCAGTGTCACAGCAGCTCTTGTTGGATGACATGAATTTAGTGACCCCCAGGGTTGAGGGAAAGGGATGAGTCAAGGGTGACTTTTCAGTTACAGGTTTTTGAGAAAATTTTGTTAATAAAGAAATAGAGAAAATAGGAAAAGGGGATAGACTGGGTAGAAAGGTCAGTTTCACTTAAAATATTTCAAGTTTGAAGTTACACAAGTAGAAATACAGAAAGACAATTAGAAGTGAGACTGGCACCTTAATAATATGCAGTGGTAACGAAGACATCATGGTGCAAAATTACTAACAGTAAATGGAAGACTAGAAGCCTGGGTTGAAGCATGAAGAACTCAAAGCTAGCCACTGATGAAAACTGTCCTTAATGTTCATCTTTCATATAGTAACTGCAGGAAGAACAGGGACAATTAGACCTTAAAAAAAAAAAAAATTCCATAAAGAAATATGAGATAAACTTGTAATAAATCTGATAAATGTGATTAAATTGATTTACAAGTAGTGAATTTACATAAATAAAAATTTATACACATTGGAGACATCATAATATTGTCATTATGGACAACTTTTATCATTTGGCAGGCTTGACCACTAAATAGCTTTGTGATACTGGACACATTGCATAAACTCTTTTTTTACTTTCTTCAGATGTAAATTTTGGATGCTATTAAATACTTACCTGATAGAGATCTTATGAGAACAGGGAATAGTACCAGTGAAGTACTTCACATAGTGTCTTAGTCAGCTCAGGCTACCATAACAAAATAACCAGAGACCGGGATATTTAAATAATAGAAAATTGTTTTCTCATGGTTCTGGAAGATAGAAGCCCAAGGCCAGGGTGCCAGTATGGATGGGTTTTGGGGAGAACCTCTTCCTGGTTTGCAGACAGCTGCCTGCTCACATGACAGAGAGAAGGAGAGCAAGCTCTGCAGTGTCTCTTCTTACAGAGACCCAAATACCATCATGAGGACTCTACCCTCACAATCTCATATGCCCCATTCCTAATACCCTCCTTCAAAAAAAAAAAAAAAAAAACCCTCCCCCAAAGTCCCTATCCGAAATATCACATTGGCAGTTAGGGCTTCATCATATAAATTTTGAGGGGACACAATTCAGTTCATAGGACAGTCTCTGATATTTAGTAAAATTCAATAAATCATATCATTATTAGTACTACTTTCTCTGAAAAATATTTCTTCTCTAGCAATTTCATAGAGCTAAGAATCCCAACATTTCAGAAGACCAAGAACAAAAAAAGAATGTGATCCTAAGAAAGAATTCAGTCAAAAATTACATTGTCTAAAAAATATAATGCAAATAGTGATTACAAACCTCTGCAGGTCACAATTAGAAATAAGGTTTGTGCATTGACAAACTATGTGGAAATCTTGCTTCCTTGAATATTCCATGTTAAAATGTTTTCCGTATTCTGCTTGAATTGGCATATGTTGCATCTGGGAAATTCCAGCAAAATATAAAACAGCATTCAAAGGTGTTTTATGATTCCAGAACACCTTATCTGAATATAGTAAATTGCTTCAAAAGAGAAATTTTTTTTTTTTTTTAAATTCTGGATAACCAGCTGTTACTGAACATCATGAGAAAGGTCTGGAAAATAAAATTGGTCTTTGAATGACTCTCAGAAGCACATAGCAAGTTTTCTTTAGTAGGAGTTCCCTTCAAGCCTGAAATTTTCAGTTTCTTATTTCAACTTCCCCGTTGTCATTTTTCCTTCCTCCCACATTTCTCAGTTTCTGTGGAGTTAAAGAAGCAGGCATGGAACAGGGTTTCCTTTTCTGCTTCCAAGCAATATTTAATTAAGCCTCAATCAGTGATGAGAGAGAATATTTTTCTAGTGATTCTTTTTCTAAACTGATTTAACTGGTTCAAATAGTCACAGGTAATTGAAGTTTTCCCTTGCGAAATCAGCTTCTAGGGTCAAGGTATCTGCTATCTCAAATGAAAGAAAGCAGGAATAGTGAATTGAATGTGCTGTCTGCATTCTTTTGGGCAAATAATTCATCTTAGGAAATGTTTTGATTCATAGTTATACTTGAATATAAAATTAAATAATTTGTCTCTGTTGGGCTAAAGGCACCCATTCAACCCATGGAATACTGGATAGAGCCAAACCAATAATTATTATCAAAATTAATAGTTGAAATTCAAATAATTAGTCAGTAGTTGTTTAACTGATAAGAGGTTGCTTTTCCAAAAAACGATTTGACTCATGTTGGGGATTTTGATTGTAATCACGGGGAACCAATTTTAGCTTAGCTCTCGAGTAAAATCAATAAATACAAATATAAATAAATACTGTTATTTGGAAGAATATTGAAGCCTCCCAGGATCTACTAGTGGGAGAAAGACCAAGTTTGAAGACTTGAACCAGCTCTCTAGGGCCATAAAATGCTTAGCTTTTAGCAGTTTGGCCGGAGTATAACTGCATTTGGATACTATCATTCGCTTTATTATAAATAAATGCTAGCCATCCTTTTTCTTTACATCACCTTCTCTAGATTCCTGGAAAGAAGTTTTCAATTTACTGAGACTGGGTTAATTTCCTATTACCTGGCAACCAGGGGCATGGAGAACGCAGGAGGACAAGGTTACTTCAACTTTCCTAAAGAAGGAATTATACAGCCTCTGAGAATCTAGGTGAAATGAGGAGTTCATCAAAATTAGGAAGGAAATTTGGTTTATATGCAGCCAAATACTGAAGATTACTACATCTTAATTCAACAATCAGGAATGATATTAATGGTCTCATTACCATCATCATTATCATAATTAACATTTAATAAACAGTTACTTGCTTGCTAGGCTCTATTCTTACTCACGTTTTCCCAACACTAGCTCAATATATATTCCCATCAATCTTAGGAGATAGCTACTATTAGTGTTCTTTTATTAAAAAATGGAAGGAAAAAAATGCTTAGCAAAGTCAAAAAGCTCGCTCACCATTATACAGCTAGGAAGTGGCAAAGCAGCCTCAAACTTCAGGCTGTATAACTCCAAATAAGCTAACCTACAAGTATGCGTATGAAATTGACTTCTCTACTGCCATTAAACAATTTTATTGATTATTGAATTATTAGGTACTGAACAAATAGTTGCTATAAATTCTGGCTAGAACAGCTCTGGCATTTAGTTAGTACTAAATAAATATTTGTTCATTAAATAAAGGAATGTATATTACATGTTTATCGAAAGACTAGGTATTAAGCAACAGGGATCTGCTCCTCTCTGTATTTTTCCCCAGAATGCAGCTCTAAGCTTTGGGCTGAGTCGGTGACCCCACAAATTAAAGGGATCGAAGTCCAGGTTATAATAAAATCAATGTATATAATAAAGTCAGTATCCCAATGGTAAGGTGAACTGGGTTACTGTTTATTTAAGTATTTGCTTATCTTTATTATTATTTTAGCTTGATACTATTTTAGAAAATGTCCTTTTTAGATAAGAGATTATATGAAGTTGAAATGTCTTTGTGAATCATTTCAATTTTTAAGTCCATGCCTTTCCACTGTGATTAAAAAAAATAATAATTATCAATCCTGGAGACTACACAGGGAAAAGAAGTATTTCAGACATAGGACAGAAAGATCTACAGATGGGATAGAGTGAATATAACCAAGAGCACGTCCTGCCCTGACCTTTAGCAATTATTAGACCTAAAAAGCAGTAATTGTTTTTGAAGGACAGTAATGTCTTAGTTTGGACTTGCTTCACTGTAGATAGATGTCAGGCCTGAATGAACAAGTTCACAGATTTCTTTAAGGAACTGGTATAACCTTTCCTCAGATCTATAGATTATAAAATAATATTAATTTACTATAATTAGAAATGGTTCAAGTTTTCCTCTTGCTCTTTCATTCGCTTGCTCTCTCTTGGCCCTCAGATATTATAGTTATATTTTACAGATGAGCCGACTAAGACTCAATAACGTTTGCTGGATTTCCCAAGCAAGAACATATAACTGACAAATAAATAGCTGAAATTTGAATCCAAGCCTCTAAAATGATTTTCTTTTTATTATATTGTTCTGCCTCTATAAATGCAGAACAAACCTATGGAAAACTAGATAGAACCAAACTAGTAATTTTTATAAAAATTAATAGCTGAATTGGAACTCAGATAATTAGTAAATAGTTGTCCAGCTGCTAACATTGAGTCACCCTTGAACACTATTTGGAACTTTGAAGAATGATGTAAAGCAGGAAAAATAGCCCTCTTACTGAGAAGTCTTAAGGAAATCTAGTTTAGTGGTTTCCAAGTTGTTGGGTTTTGACTTTAACACATAGTGTTAAATATTAGTCCACTGGAAAAGATCTGGGGTGTGTTGTATCTGTCTGGTGCTCTGATAATTGGAATGAAATTGGAGTTAAGAAAGGAGTTAAGAAAGTTAATGTTTCAAAGAATGGTTTCTTTTGTTATGCTCCTCCCAGATTCTCTACGTTTATATATGCTGGAGTGTTTGAAAAGTATATAGTCCAGACACTAGCAATGCTTTACAATTTCATGTGTTTTCAATCTGTTTGTCCTTAGAAAAGTTATTTAACATATATATACTTCAGTTTCTTTGTATAAAAAAATGATGCTAATGGTAGTATTTACTTACAGAACTTTTGTAATTACTAAATTAGAATAACAATTTCTCAATAAATATTACCTATTACTATTAATCAAAATCTTTTACAATTAATCTCTCATTTTTCTCTCAAGTGCTACCCTCAGCAGTTAGTAGAGATGATTATTCTCATTTTAAAGTGATGAAAAATGGAGTTTGCAAAAGTGTCTTTCTAATGTTTATAAGAAGTTAGGAGAGGTACCGGTACAGAAAGGTCAGTCTGTAGAGCCAATTGAACTGAGTCTGAAATTACTTACTACACTTTAGCTTTATGTCATTGGCATTTTGTTCTAATTCTCTGAGCCCAAATTTTCTTGTCTAAACGAAGGCAGAATTTAATGCTTAGCTTATATGTTTGCCATGAGGGTTAAATAAAGCAATAAATGTAAAGCACATGGCATCTGGCATCTATGGGACACTTTCTTCTTCCATCTCTTCTCTTTCAATGACTGCCTTTGAAATATTCAAAATAAAATGGTTTATAGAAAATAATCATTCGTAATATAGATAATAAAGAAGCTAGTCCTAGTGGTGCAGTAACTAGGACACTCAGAAGATGATACATCATAAAGATTTGATTTGATAAAAATGATCCAGTGTCTATCATTTTACAAAAATCTATTTACCCTAATAAATCCTTTGTATTACACATGATAATTAACCTTCCATGTGTACAATTTGTGAACTCTACATTTTGTGGTTGAATTCTTTTCAGAAAATTTATATAGTGCATTGTGATTCATTTTTTTCAATTTTCTGCTTCATTTTAATTATAGTGCTTATTATATAAGATGAGGTTTTCATTTAGCATGCCTGTTATTTTTAATTAGAAGTAAAGGTCCTAATGGAACTTAAATTTTTAGCATCATTTATTTTCAGAAGCATAAACTCTGGAACAGTTTGTGAATAAAAAAAAAACTAATTCTCAAATTTTCAAAGGTGAGGAGTGCTAATTTTATAAAATCTTAGACTAATTAGTGACCTCTTATATATAAATTATACTAGATGTACAACAACAACAACAAGAATTTCTAGCTATTTAGTACCTGTTGCAGGGTCATGACTACTATATCTATTGTATCTAATTTTCAAAACTCCATAAGTGGGTATTATTTTCCTAGTTTTCCAAATGAGGAAGCCCTGAAAAGAGAATTATTCAGTCCTATATGGAATCTCTAGCAAAGCTTCACAGGAAAGTGACAATAAAACTGTGTTTTAAAATATGATATGAAGCTCATCAGATAAAGATAGTAAAGCCACATCTTCAGAAAATATTATGAAACACAGTTAAAATGAAAAAGAATGGTGGTGCTGAAGATGGACAGACAGAGCCAAGTAGGAAAGGTCTGATCTAGGAGTTTGGTCTGAATATAGTAAGGAGAATGTAACGCTATGGCTTTTTGCCACATACTCTTTTAAATAATATCATAAACATCAGCCTTCATACCCCTGTGGGATTCTTCCTTCATTTACACACCATATGGAAGTTCCTCAAAATACTGTAATGTGAATGAAAGATATGCTAGCTGAAATAGCAAATCCATCAGAGGGTTGCCAACCGGCTGCTAATGGTGAATCATTTAAATTTGAAATTTGGCGTTCTGCACATAGGAGTGTACAATCTCTGTTGAGTTTCTGTAACTCCCTGAAGATGTCTTCTTTCAGTGGCTACTGTGATCCTTTGCATTTCAATATCAGCATCTGGAGGTTAGCTGATTGTATCTCAGGCACAATTATAAATTGTAGTCACTTCAGATATTAGAAACTGGTGTCTCTACAGGTGTCTGGATACAGATCTGGGTTCGCAGCATTGCCACACTTCCTTATGCAGAATAGGTATATACAGTGTGAGGAAAGGAGATTAGTGATTTGCATGTTATCAGTTACTTCAGCCCTTTTATAGACTAATCTCTCCTTGTGACATCACTAGTGTCTTTCTAAGCACTAGATCATGTAACCACTCCTTTATTTTATTAAACTGAAGCTATGCTCCAAAGAAGCTACTTGCATCTTTATTATAACATTTGTTTCTCCATCTGGCCCACTATATATTAAGTTCCATATATATTAAGTCTATTCATATTTATCCATCATTCATATGACCTGCCAATATATTATTAACAATGTAAGTCACTGTTCTGGGTGCTAGAAATACAATAATAAGCAGGATTAAGGTGGGCCCAGTTTGCATGGAGCTGACTGTTCCGAACAAATGTCTGAAACTCATAGTGTGTTTAGAGGCTTTTGCACAAAATAGGTGCATAGTAAATGTTAAATAAAGGAATAGACTGCCCACTGTATGTCACGGTGTTCAGAATTGCAGACAATACAATATAAACAAGACACTCTTAGCCTTCAGGATACTCATATTCTGTCGTGGGCACAGACAAGCACATAGAAAATTCTGATGCATGGCAGAAAGCATTATGTGTTATAATAGAGGTATAAACATATTTCTGTGGGAGCACGTAATAGCAAAAGATTAATTCTGGCTTGGGGGATGCTCTGCCCTTCTGTCATGGTTGGAAACAAATTATGGTGTCATCCACTGAGCATAACTGAAATCCATTTGCCATATGCATAAGGAATGAGTAGATTCAGAAAATAAATGAAAATCCGTTTCACTGCAGTTTTTTCATTGCAGTGTTATAGCATGTTATCCAACAGCATCTTCTAGATTTACAATCTCCTTCCTAGAAAATACTTTAATCTCTTCCCATACAGCCTCCTTTCCCTTACTATCTTTTCCCTATTGGTAGGTAGAGATGAAATAATGAGAACAATCTGAACATATTTTAGTATCTAGCATAAAGGCCAACACAAAGTTTTAACTTGGGATTAAAAAAATAATAAACTTGCCAGTTTGGTCACTCTATGGTCATGAGTTAACCTCCTGAAAATAATATTAAATTATAGTTTCCTTTGCCTCTCTTATGAAAATAGCACTAATCTAAGAATTTGGACAAAAAGGGTCTCAGGCCAGCTGCTACTAACCAAAGTTATGACTTTAGGGAAATCCTTTTCCCTCTCTTGGACTTATTTCTTTATCTATAAAATGAGTTTATTCGATGATACTAGGAGGTCCCAATCTCAGATGAGTACAGGTGCTAAATAGGTAGGTCAGTATTTGGCACATGAGAATGTGAAGCCAGTTCTGTGACATCTGATTTTTTTAAGAGACTCTACAAAGCTGGATTCTTATGTGAAATTCCCATAATATAGCAGTTGGTCCAAACAGGAACAAAGGAATTTAGCCCAAGAGCTTCTTTTCTGTAGCTTCTAGACTAGGTACTTTCTCAAGTCTCTTGTTCTCAGACATTCTCTGATTCTACACTGTTAAGACAGTCTGATTTCTCTTTGTTTTGCAGTTACTAAAAGCTTCAAAGTTCCAGTTCCCCAGATGAATTAAAAAACATGTTTTGAGCTCTGTAATATTAAATTGTCATCACAGATTAGAGGATTCAGTTTCTGCTAATCATTTTGGAGTCTTCTGATTAATTAAACAATAGTAAAATTAGGATTGAATGTTAAGTGTTCTAAATCAGGGATCCAGTTTTGAAGAAACAAAGAAGGAACAGCCGTTCTTCCCTCTTCCATTTCCTCTCTACAGGCTTCTGCGAGGCAGATCAAGCCTGAAAGCAGCTGGCAAGTTTGGGCTGGCACAAATCCTCCTGCCTGCATTGGGCCCAGCGCATAGTAGACCCTAAAAAATAATCCTTGAACAAGTAAATACTGCTGAATGAAGTCTACTTCTTTCGTGAGTTAACATGCCAACTCATTAACATGCCCTCTCTTTGCTGCTGCTTAGTGGATAAGAAAAGAAGTCTGCATAAAATGAGCCCTTTTATTATGAGCTCTCAGGACTTTAAAATTTGCCTAATAAGGTGAAACTCCTTGCACCCCCACTAACTTCTGTCACCGAGCCCATACCTTGCATGCTGAGTGTTTCGAGGTGAGAGATACTATATTACTCATGTTTGAATCACCAGCATCCAGCACAGTGTCTGACATACAGCAAGGACTCAATAAACGTCTGTTTAATCAATAACTTAATTAATTTCTGAACGAGTCAACAAATAAATTAATGAGACAGAATTTCTCTCTAGGGCCTAAACATCAAGAACAAAGGAACTAAATGTAACTCTGAGTTTTATTAAGATATCTAGAGAAAGGCGGTGCCAGAGTAGATTAGGAAGCTCTGAAGTGTAGACAGAAGATCAGTAAATGGTGGGACCCACCTTTATAGCACTCGCAAGTGATCAAAGAGGTCTCCTGTTCCAGATGTCATCTCACGATTCTGAATACTTCAAATACAGTGTTATCTGTATAAATTAATATTTGTGGAGAATATTAATTTAAAAAAAAGAAAGAAAGAAATCAATCTGGTTAGTTTCAGGCTACGTGTTCACACCCATCTTCTGTGGGCTGTGGTTCTACTGTCAGCGCAATCGTCATAGTCTTCGCAGTGCTGTCAGAATTTACTGAACATGTGCCTCATTGAGTGGCCAGTCTTGGACTTAGGTACTGTTCTATCCCACAGTTCACTTCTCAGAACTTTGATATGCTGACTAGGGTCAAATCCACACCCACACCACTCAAGGAGAAGCCAGGAGTTCATGTTCAATTTTTTGGGAACGCTTTCTTGTGCTCACCCCTCTTCTTAGTCTCCCTGACACTTTCTGGCTTTTGGCTTTTTCCTTTCCCCTCCTGTCCTCTGAGTAGAAATCTGCAGCTTTAATTTCTACCTCTGCCTTACACTTCATGTTTCTTTGACTAGATTGCCATGGGAGCAAAGTGGAGAGAGGCTAGACAAAATGAAAAAAGCAATAGTGAGTTTCTCCATACTCTTGGGATGCAGTTCCTTTGCTCATAGAGAAAAGTTCCCACCCAGAGTTACATGTGTTTCAAAGCCACCATTGCCTTTGCCACTACTCCTTCTGCCTAGGACCTGGATAGGAAAACAAACAAATAAAAAACAAAAATAGAATTTCTGCCTCCTTCTCTGACTTGCAGCATGCTCCTTACCACTCATTCAATTAGACCAGTAACAGAGGGCGGGCTCCTCTTGGAGTGATTTTTGCCTGCACCTAGAGCTGGTTCACGGTTCCATATTTGGGTCTCTCTTAGAGTCTAGGCCTGGAGATACTGGAGGAAGAAGATCCAGGAATCTTATGTGTACTTCCATGTTGTTCTGAATTCTAGTTTCCTTTCCCAAACTTGTTACTGTTTACTTTTCAGAAGCATCACAAAGCTGCTCCAGTCATTCCACACAAGGTTGTTAGCTACTTTCAGTGAGGAAAACATGGTGAAGAGTGCCTACTCCATCTTGACTGAACCAGAATTTTTCTCATGTAATTTTATTAGATGTTGTAAAAGCATAGAAGATGCATAATGGGGTTGTCCGGTACACCTGGCAGATGGTATTGTAAATTGGCGTTGTCATTTAGTTCTGTTTTGTGTCATTCCACAAAGGAATGATTGCTCTAGTAAACTGATTTGACATTCTGAAGACCAGACCTGGTATTTGGTGAAATCTTTGAGACATCCTGTCATCCATGAGGTCTCATTTATGTATTTAATATATATGAATAGTGCTACTTATGTGTCAGGTGCTGTGCTAGGCACAAGGGCCATGTCTGTGAATGACATAGACTCCTTGTCCTTAGGGGGTGTCCATGGTGTATTAGAAACCAGCCACAGGTCACCACCAGTACCACAGGAGAACAAAGCACAGCCTTAAGTCTAGACTAGAGACAGATATGTAAGCAGACAATTTCTGTATAGAGTATTTATTGTATGATAAACATCAGCTTCAGTGCTATAGGAGAGCAGAGCAAAACCTTAATTCTGAACTGCAGGAGGGTCATGAACAATTTCTAAGGGGAGGTGAGTCCAAGACGCACACAAATTAATAAAAAAATCTTCAGGATAGTGTGCTCCAGATGTATAGAGTGAAGTGCATAGGGGCCAGGATATAAGTGAGAAGAGTTTCTTATGTGGCTTCAGAAGTTCCAAATATCTAGTATGAGTATAAGAAATCAGAGTAGAAAGTAAATCAAGGGCAGCATACAAAAGGTCTTGAAGGTAAGGACAAGATATTTATGATATAATTTGGTTATCAACTGAATGGTTTTAATTGGGGACTAACAAAATCAGTTTTGTGCTTTAGAAAGACAACTCTCTCTATATCTACATTGGAGATACATAGATTTAAGCAGGGAGAGATTGGAGGCAGTAAAATCTGTTAGAAGGCTGTTGCAGTAACCAAAGCAAGAAATTATAAGACATTCTAGAATTAGTAAAAATAAATCATGCTACATCCATACAAGGGAACACTATACAGCCAATGCAAGTCTAGCATCTCTAGGGGGAAGGAGTGATCAGAAACTCAAAATGGAGTCTCCTGTCTGAGACCGATCCAATCAGCCAGCTAGCTGTTTATGTCAGCTCTATTTTCAAAATGTGTCCATAATCTGAACAGTTCTCACCATCTCTACTGCTTTCATCATAATCTAAGTCACCAATATTTGTTGACTGGTCTGTCGTACTGGTCGCTGACTGATCTTTCTGTTTAACTTGACAAACGGTCTTTTTGATTTCACATCCCCACCAACCCATTTCTCACACCTCAATACCCTCTAATCCATTTGGTTGCTTCAAAGGAAAACCTGGATAAATCCTATATCCTTCTTTTTCCTACTATCTCACATCCAGATCCATTAACATATTCTACTCTCTTTGCTTTCAAATTATATTTAGAATCCTACCCTAGACTAACCCATCATCATCTTTTAGCATCCTATTTCAAAATTCTCTAAATTTTCCCACTCTCATTATATTTCCCATTCTCAAAATAAATTTTTTAAATAAAAATAAGATAATGATATTTCCATGATAAAAACACTCCAAAGCTTTACATTATATATTCCCTATCTAGCTGCCTTACCTCATATCCTGCTTCTCTTCTTTTTACTCACTGTTTTAGCCTTTTTTTATTCCTTCAAGAATATACTAGGCACATTTGTGCTAGCGATGCTTCTGGCAACTTATTTCTTCCAGATATTTATATTATGAATGTAAAGAAACAAACTGGAACATTAATAATAGAAATTGGGTCAGGCATCAAGTAACATAAATCAGTTTATTTTACCAAATGCTTTGTAAGTATAAACTCATTTAATCCTTGTATAAATCTATTTTAGTTAAAATCAAAATATTTTAAAATCACAAATAGATACCATCATTAAACCCATTTTTTTTTTCAGACATGGATTGGTTAATGACCTTGACCAAGTCACACAGTTAGTAAGCAACACAGCCGTGATTCTAACCTGCTGCCTGGTTCCAGAATCTGTACTCCTATACTCTATGCTCTGCTGTTCTTATGAGCTGGCATGCACTTTCTGTGACATCTTGCAGGTTCATTCCCTTCAGAAGTATGTGGAGTTAGGAAGAGGGTGGATGTAGATAAAAATCTAAGCCTGAAGAGGAGGCAGGACAATTTCCTAATTAACCAACACCTCCTTGACATCTACAAATACTGAGTCTATTGTATTAATTGCTTTTAAATGTGGATGTCACGCCCCCAATATACAAAAAGCTAAGCTTGTCAACTACCGACAGCCATCTTGATTTTCTTAGTCTCTTCATCTATATTGTAAATAGCCCTTAGCTCATTGAGTTTTATGACATTAAAGCATTTCATGAAGTATTTATTTTGTTAGCACACATTTCAACAGAGCCCCGTCAGCCACCTGAAGGTTATTATAGCTCAGCCATGAGCTGCTTCTTATAATGGAAGAAAACGTCTGCAAAGTAGGTAAAATGGTATAGGC
Organism: Rousettus aegyptiacus; assembly: GCF_014176215.1. Taxonomy (NCBI): domain Eukaryota; kingdom Metazoa; phylum Chordata; class Mammalia; order Chiroptera; family Pteropodidae; genus Rousettus; species Rousettus aegyptiacus. The sequence continues at coordinate 65,063,169 of NW_023416308.1, forward strand.
AGAATTCAAACTTGAATGTCTCTGAATTGACAAACTACTGCATATTGAATGCTAAAATAGTTTAAGAATTTTTTTTTAAATATGTGCAATACAAAATGACTTGAGAAATTAAAAAGGGTAAATTTCCATTAGTATCTTTTAACAGTTTTTTTTTTAATTTGCAATCATTTGGAATCTTTGGGTGACAAGGGCAAACAGTTGCTAGGAAGTTCTACAAGACCCTAATGCTGCCCCAGTAGGCCAGTTGTTTCCAGGGGCTCAATAATAATGAATGATTCAACAAACTATGTATCAACTCATGTGTCCTTGGGTTTTCAATCTCTTGCCTTCTGTATACAGCTCCTTCTGTATATTCCTGGTCCCAGGTCTTATGCAGTGCCAGCAGGTACTATTGGAGGAAACAGAAACCTAGCACTTTCTGGGAAAGATTCAATCTTTTTATTTTTTAATTAAAAATTATTACAGTGACATTAATTAACAAAGTCAAATAAGTTTCAAATGTATCATTCAAGTCATATATATATATTCCATATAGATAAGTTATATATAGAGCACATTGTATGCTCACCACCTAGAGTTACATTTCCTTTTATCACCAAATATTTGACCCTTTTAACCCCTATCTAGATTCAATCTTGTGTCTATAGTCATGCCACCTTGAACAAGCCCTATCCTGTTTGATCTCGGAAGCTAAGCAAGGTCAAGCCTGATTAGTACTTGGGTGGGAGACCACCTAGGAAGACCAGGTGCTGTGGGTGTAAAAAATTAAAAAATAAGGGATTATAACCTGACAAGTCCTTGTAGTCTGTGAGGTCAACCAAGCGTTGACTTGCCTTAAAAAAAAAAAAAAAAAAAAGATTCAATCTTGTTACCCGGTTTTCCTAACTTTATCTCTTAATCAGAATATTTTTAAACAGTAATACAGTATACTGTTCATGGAGTGCATATTTCCAGTGAAAAGCAATACCATAGAACAAAAGGCGCACTAAGCTCAGTGTTAGAAATTCTTCTCTACTGATTTTTACTAACTGTGTATCCTTGAAAAATCTACTTAACCTCTCTCTACCATAGTTTTTTTTTTTTATCTCTACAGTTCTGATGTAGTGTTGATGTACATCACTGATACACAAAAATTATTTTGAAAAGTGCCAAACAAATGCAAATTTTCATTCTTGCCCTCATTCAATTCGACAAACTGTACAGTAACCATGCCCTGAGCAGTGTAATTTGATTTGCAAATGAATACGGCTCAATTTTACCTTTGTGCTAGTTACTGTCTATTGCGGACAAAGCAGAAAGAAAAATAAGAAAGAGAATATGAAAGATGACTGCCAAAGAGCTCATCACATCAGATGAGACCTTTGACTTGACTGCAATACATACTGACTAAAGTTTATTATGATTTATAGTTTGGTATAGTTACTATTTATGAAGCATTTGCCATGTTCCAGGCTCTGTGCGAGGTACTTATGACTTTCCTATAACATTTAATTCTTATATCACCCTTGGAAGATAAAGGTTACCATTTAACAGATGATTAAACGTAATCTTAGAGAATTTAAGTAATTTCTCCAAGTCACAGAGCTTGAAAGATGTAAGGTAGGAATTTAAACCTAGGTCTCACTATTCTGCTCATAAGAGGAAAAATTAAAAAATGAGGATCAAACTACCTCCTGTTTAATAGTCATAAAAGCACCTATTGCTGAATACCAATAGTGAGTTAAGAGGATGAGTTGCAACACATGGTTTAGACTCAAGGTCAAGCACCTAAGGTGACCTCAAAGATTATCACAACCTGGTCAGTTTTCTGGAAACAGAATCAATCAGATGACTAACTGCCTTTATTTAGGGAGTTAAATGGAGGAAGGTAGGGAATTGACTGCCTTTATTTAGGGAGTTAAATGGAGGAAGGTAGGAAATTGACTGACTTGAGAACTGAATGTTTTAAATTCTCCTTCCCCTAAGTATGCCCATATTTCTATAGTGTAGTGGATAGGGTGTGCAAGAGAGATATAGAGAAAGTGATAGGGAGTTTGGAAGGACAAGATTAATTTTAGTATCTGTAATCATGGTGGTCTTTGTGAAAGAAGTGCTCTTGGAGCCTTTAAAAATAGACAGGATTAGTGTCAGTAGGGTCAGGAAGGAAGAGAAAATAAAGAGATAATCGAGTTAGAGGGCTCAGTTTTTTAATTCATTCAACAAATAGTTATTGAGGACCCACTATGTGCCAGGATCCGTTCGAAGCACTAAGTAGCGAACAAAACAAAATCTGTGTCCTCATTGAGTTCACATTTTAGTGAGTGGATGAGACAGACAAAAAACAGGACAAATATATAAAATATATAGTATTTCAGATGGTGATAAGGAGAAAAATATTGTTGGAAAAGGAGGTAGAAGGTGTGTGAGAGGAGTGGGGTGGAGATGCTGTGCAGACAAGATGTCCAGAGGAAGTCTCACAGAGAGGACAATATTTGAGTAAAGACCTGAATTGAGGAGGGAACAGGTTCTGCATACCTCTGAGGCAGATCCCTCCACGTAGAAGGAACAACAAATACAAGGGCTGGGAGGCATGAGTACACCATATGTGTGAAGATCATGGAGGAGGTCAGTATAGTTAGAGAGAAACAATTTAAATGGAGAGTATTGGGAATAGAGTCAGAAGGGTAAAAGCAGAGCACCATGAGGCAGATCCCTTTATGGTAATCACTGGAAGGACTCAGCTTGTACATTCAGTAATAAAGAGAGCCATGGGAAAGTTTGGTCCAAGGAGTATCATGATCTGACATATTTTAAGGAAATTTTTCTGGCTATTGTTTTCAAAATTAGCTGTAGTAGAGGATGGACAAAGGTAAGAAGGAGACCAGATGAAAGACTATTGCTGTAATCCAGACAGAGGTGATAACATCTTGAACCTGGTCAAAGTAGATTGGAGTAGTTTAATATGGATATATTTCGAATATAGATCAAATAAGAATTGAGAAGGTGTGAAGGAAAGAGAGGAGTCAAAAGTGTCTCCAAAGTATTTGACTTAGCACCTAGTGGAATGAAGTTCCAGCGGTATTAGGTGAAATACAAAAGTATGAATAAAGTCTGTGTAGAGGAGGAAATTGTAAGATGTGGATGGGAAGTAGCCTGGGACCAACATCTAATACTGAGATGGAAACAGGATTCCCTATTTTATATTTATGTCAGAATGAATCACACTGTTTTTCCTAGAGAGCCTCTTTGCTTAGGAAAACAAAGTGTTAGCATTTAGACCTGCAATCAGAAAGGGGATAATATACCTCTACAGTTTGAAAAGACATCAAGAAGCATGCTATCTTTTGAAAGTTCCTTTTTGTCTCTCTTAAAGAAACGTTTTCTCTAAATGACAAACTCTCTCTTCACTTCAGCTGTTCCTTTTACCTTATTACCATACTCTTCCTTTATGTCTCGATCTTCTCCGTTCTTCTGTACTGGGCCTTGTAGTAGATTTCACCTCCTAAACATTTCTGTCCATATCCATGGCTTCTACCCTAGACGAGGCCATTTTTAGTTATCACTGGGAATGTTACATTACGTGTTAATGCAACAGGCAATGGTCTTCCTGACTCTACATCTACAGCCCTTTAAATCTTTCTCCACAGTGTAACCAGATTGGTCTTTTCAAAATAGAAGTCTAATCAGGTTCCTTTCTAACAAGGATTCCTATGCTTTTATAATAAAGTACAGCAAACTTAAAGTGGCTTAATCAGTCTTATCTTCACCTACTTCAGTTCTCTCCATTCTGCTACCTCCAGCTCCATGTTCTGGCCATTATAAGTTTCTTAAAATTTCCCCAATACAACACACTCTGTCTCATCTATGAACCTTCAAATATGCCTGGAACACCCTTCTCCCCTATTCTTTATCTAGCTGATAGTCAACCATAACACTCAGCATCAGTGAGCTTCTGGATCTGATGTCCCTCCCAATTCAATCCTGCCTCAGCACTCGTCAAGCCAGAATGAGCATTTGCTCTCCAGACACTAAGTAAAGAGAGCAACGATCATGTCTATCTTGTTCGACATTTGTCCCCACTTTATCTTTGTTGAATGAGTAGCATATACCAAATGTTCTTTAATGAAACTTTCCCAAGAGCCCTTCATGAGAAGGGATCTCTCTTATTTTACCCCACATATATTATACCACATATATTACAGATTTATCATGTTATATCTTTCACTTTGATTACAGAATCTATCTCTTTTATTGGACAATTTTCTTCCTAAGGGTAGAATTCATGTTCGATTCATCTTTGCATTTTCCCTAGATCATCTACTATGCAGATATATATATATATATATATATATATATATATATATATATATATATATATATATGCAGATAATAGTTTGAAAACTGGAGTTTGAAGATTTCTAAATCTCAGAAGTATAGTATCACAGCTGTATACAAGGGATGTTAATCTATCCTTAAGATAACTTTTATGGTAGAGAAATACAGTTCTATCCTACATCCATCCCTAGAGTTTGGCAATGGGTAAGCAAATCTTAGTACTGTTGGGGATTCAGAGTTTTGAAAAAAAAAACTGGAAATAGAAGACAATTATTAGATGTACTATGTTAGCACCTGTGTCTTAGTATTGACTCTGGTTATAACTCTGATACATTGCTCCACTGCATTTTCTAATTATTCAGAACCCATGATATAGTTATAATAGAATTAAATCTCAAAGTTAATTCCTAATTTGTTTTTCAACAGGTTCTCTGACTCTGAGAACACATCACGTCCAAGATTCCAAAATGGGATTTGTGATCAATGCGATCTATTCCATGGCCTATGGACTCCACAACATGCAGATGTCTCTCTGTCCAGGCTATAAGGGCCTCTGCGATGCAATGAAGCCTATCGATGGACGGAAACTTTTGGACTCCCTGATGAAAACCAACTTTACTGGGGTTTCTGGAGATATGATCCTATTTGATGAGAATGGAGACTCTCCAGGAAGGTACTGCCATAATTCTCCTCCAGACAATAGAGCCTGAACAATAGCTATCTCTGATCCTAAGGTGCATGTTTCTCTCCTTCGTGGTTATCTAGGCATCCTGGCCATATTCAACTAGCTCTAAAATCACAAAGTGAGCAAAGGCAGAGAGGGAAAGTTCTATTTCCTGTAGCCAGGGAAAGTTATTGATGCTGATGTCCAAAATATGGTCTCAGAATCATCCCTACATTTCTGATATCTAAACTTAGAGGCAGGAGACTCACATTATCATAGATAATGAAAATCCAGCTTCGTGGTTTCTCTTTATATGTTTGCCATGTTATTCCATATACTCTGATCTTTTCTTGGGTTATGGAACTGTGCTGAGACAGAAACGATTCAATTTCTGGTAATCCAAAAATAGAGAGGTTGTGTTGTTATATTGTTTGCTGTACATACATTGAGTTATAAGTTATATTTAATTTTATTTTACTATCCTCCAACTGGAGCATTTTCTCCCTTCTCAAGGACTAAATTGCCTTTTTCTCTGAAATTTCACCTTTCATTATTTATAGAGAGGAGCCTGAGAAATATGAACTTACTCATAATTATAGGTCAGCCTCAAGAGAAAGTCATTAGGTACCTAGAACTTATCAGAATTCACATCTATTTCATACTCCAAATTCTTAAGTGACTCCATGCATGAGACTTTTAATCTATTAGAGATAATGACATTGAGATGATATTCTGAGTTGTAGTGGGGCTGGGACTTCACTCTGCCTGTTTCAGAGCAATAAAGGTCCTTTGGTCTCCCACTATGAAATCTGAATCGCTTATATTTGACATCTGTGCTTGGAGAGGGTGGCTGTACTCTCTCTATTTGCGGTTGACCATGCCAAAAGAAGTTTCATGAGCCCCTCCATGTCTCACACCCTATGTGTCTATGCATCGTACCAGCCACCTTGGTTTAGCTTGTTTCCATATTTATAAGGTGAGATGGAGTTTGTCCCTAATGAAGCAAGCTGTTGCCATCTTACAAGCAAGACTTCTAAGTGACAGCTACTTTCAAGTCACACAGCCAAGAGGAAATCTGAATATTTTCTCTGTTCTAGAGCCATGAAAAATATTGCTCCAGGTAGGCTGTTTGCCAAGATAAGCTGATTTTTCATGAGTCGTTGTCTAATTTTTGGCTATTCAGTATATCCATTGTGGCAGGCAGGTGGTAGAGGGTAGAGATATAAGCACTTTCCCATAGTCAAAGACAACTTGTCATTTGTTGAAAGGCTTCTCAGGGCAAGTGCACTAATGAGCTCAGTCTTTGGGCTCAGGTCAAGGCCTCTGCTCTAGTATCTACACGTGGATTTATCATTCCTGTATGCATTCCTAGAGCACTGACATCAGCTTGGGACTAGTTCACAGACTTCGATGACTGCAGTTTCACTAATTCAAAGAGTTTTTATGTCATGTACCCAAGCCAATTCTACAAACCAGATAGTGAAGAAACATCTCAGATGGCTCAGCTCTATTCCAATGGGAAACCTTAATGAATCAGATAGAACATCACAGTCTTGTTCACAAGCCTCTAAATATGCCATAATAGGGTACATTTATGACATTAATTCTTAACCTTTTGTGGGATATGAATCTCTTTAAGACTCAGATAAAACTTATGGATATTCTCTCAATGACAATATACATTAAATTTTGCAAATAATTTATGGGTATTCACAGCTGTTTAAAGACTTTTCATGTATTACTAAGGCTGGGTATTATATTAAGCCATTAATAAATGGTCAGAATTGACCTCTGAGGACACAAGCCAGATTCAGGCAAAGGTGGCTTGCAACTTTTTGTTTTTCCAATTAGTCCAGTTATATTTACAAAATAAATATAGCTAATATTTATTGAGTGTGTATTCTCAGCCAAACACTAAGTTCGGTCCTCTACATTTTAATCCTATGAGGTAAGTAATATTATTTTATTTTCAAGCTAAAAACTTACAAACTAAGGCTTACAAAGATCAAATGACTTGCTGAAAGACACAGTCTAAAGAATGATAGTCAAGATACAAATGAGGCTCCTGGGCTTCAGCTCCTAACCATATACAACAGCCTGCCAATTAATCAGCCAGGATTGCAATCAAGAAGCTGCTATTTTCTGAGAAATGTATTTCTAGATATTATGTTGTATTTTTGTGGAGTAATGAACCAGAGGAGTCAGGGGTAATCAAGTGTTCCTTTAAAATGCCAGAGTTGCAGAGGAAGAGCCTAAACAAAAGAAGCTGGGAGAGGTGACAACTCACTCAGGCACACACACTTGTGGATTGTTAGATAGTAAGTTATAATCATTGTTTTTAATCCTTACATCTAATTAGACTACTACCAGTCTACAGTTCTTTAATGAAAACCTTGGTGCCAAGTGTTTCACAGAATTCAGAATTTTTGAATATACAAAAGGTGATACAGCCATATAATGCCCCCAGTAGGCTGTCAAGTAGCACTTCTTATTCAATACATTAATATTTTTTCAGCAAAACATGTGCATATTCACACAAAGTGTGATAAATAGACTATACATAGCCTTATTTCAGTGTGGGTCAAGGTCTGTCACTAGATAAGTTCAGACTAGGCCATATTTCGCTGCTAAGTGAATTATGAAAAACTTGGTTATGGTTTTTAGAGTGCTAAGGATTTCAGAATTATAGATAAGAAATATGAATCTTTACTATTTACCACCGATGGTATAGATCACAGAGCAGCAAACTATGGTCTATGGGCCAAATCGAGTCTGTTGTCTTTGTAAATAGGTTTTATTGGATCACACTGACCCTCATTTATTTAGATACTGTCCATGGCTGCTTTCACGTAACACTAGCAATGTGTTTCAACAGATGGTCTCACAAAGCCTAAAATATTGAGTGTCTGTCCCTTTACAGCAAAAGTTTTCTGATCCCTGGTATAGAGATTTCACTGAAAAGTCAGATTTCAGAAGCCTTGCCATTGACTGGGGCTGACCAGAAGTGAAAAGGGGGAACATGGAGCATCAACATCAGACCAATTACAACTGACTATTTAAAGCAAAAATTTTAACATTATGTTTTGGGGCTTATGATCATGTGGATATAAAATAGTTAACACCCTGAAGGAATGGCATATAGAATTATACGAGGGTAAGGTTCTCATATTTTACATTAAGTGACACAATATTAAATTTACATGGAGAATAAGATAAATTAAGAACACATTATAATCTCTTAAGCAACCACTAAAATTTTAATACAAGAAGAATAGTTAAAAAGCCAATAGATGAATATTAAAAAGAAATTATTAACCCAAAAGGAGACAGGAAACAAGGAACAGGTAGACAAAAATAGATGTGACAAATATAAAACAAGGCTAGAACAGTTGAAATTTACAGATCCTCAGCTGGTTTGCACTCAGATTCTTAATATGTGGTTCTGTCTATAGAAGGATTTTATAGATGATCTGCTTCAACTTGCTAACTTTCCTGGAGAGAAAAATGAGTTTCAGAGAAAGGAAGAGGCATATTCAAGGTTATATAATCAATTAGTAAGAGAATAAATACACTATATAAATCTCAGGCATAATCATCAGGTAAGAATTTAACATATTTTTTTCATTTTCTTTATATTACATTTGAAATTCTCTCTGTATAGATATAGATATAGATATAGATATAGATATGGATATAGATATAGATCTATATATCTATAGATATCTATAGATATAATTGTACAAAAGAGTTTCATTATTAGTTACCATTGAAGTTTTGGGTTAAACCAACTCGGTGATCTGTCTCTCTTTAATCTGTGATTATCCATTATAATTGCTTTGTTGCATGAACAGTGCTGGGAGTGTCCATTATGTTGACCAACAGATAATTTATAACATATTTAAGAATTAAAGTTTTTTAAAGCACCTTAGCATCAGAATTATAGACAGAGAGGACCTTAGGAGACATACAAATCCAATATTTTCCACAGTCTCCTCCACTAAATGGTGTTTAAGTTCCCTTGAAAACAGTCTTGCTTCAGCCCCTGGGGCAAGGAGAACCTCACTACTTCTGAGGAAGCCTTAACTAAATTTGAGAAAGTTATAACCACTTAGAAAGTACTTTATTTCTGTTGACTGTAAGCTGCCTTCCTCTAGTTTCTATTTGTGCTTTAATAGAACATTTTTTTCTTTTTGGGTTAAAATACATTTTAGATATTATTTTTAAACAATATATAAATTCATTAAAAATTTTTTTCAGGTTATTTCAACTCAAAATTGTGGCTAGTTAAGGAAAAGTCAGATGGGTAGACAGAGAGTTTTCATGTTTATTTATCAAAAACTAGCTCCTTCCTCTTTTTACCACTTCTATAGTAAACAGAAAAAGAGGCATAGATACAGTTATAAGAGCCTTAAAACGTAGAGTAGTTCAGTTCTGCAATATTTAGAGAATGGAAAATTGACCTATTAGCTCTATCTAGATCTGAAGCATTTGAAATGGTCTAATGAAGAAGAACAAAGCAGACTTTAAGTCTAAAGGCTTAGGTTAGGTATTGGCTCTGCCACTTGCATCCTCTGCAATCTGATCATATTCATTAACCTCACTGAGCTTCAGTTCCATCATGTGTAAAATTAAGTTTGGACTAGATCTTGTCAGAGTTAAGAATTGATAGAAATGGGATTGATGGCTCATTTTGGGATGAGCAATGAAACCCTCATATCTCTTTAAATCAGTAGCAACAAAGAAAGTAGCTTCCTGAAATCAACTTTTCTTTCTTCCTCCCAGCCCAGAATGTTCAAAGGTTATTTTCCCACAGAGAGTCACTTTTTGAAGACATAGAAACACATGTATTTGAAATAGTCAGTGTCATAATATGAGTTCTTTTTACCTCAGTGTTCTGTGTTCTAATTTCTCAACTCATTGTACACTTAGCAACCATGGATAACTATGATAGAGTGGAAAGGTATAGGACTCAATTCTGTATCCTATAGATTGGTGTGTTTGATTTAGAAGTGGAATTTAGACAGTTATCAAAACCATTACCAACTACAAATAGGACACTGTAGGATAATCCTCAAACCACTGAACAGCTAACAAAACTTAAGAGTTAACATTCTGAAAAGGACACTACAGTTAGAAAAAAAAAAAAAAAAAAAACCTTATTGGGAGTGAGAACAGAATGGTATCATTTTACACTGTAAGTCCTAACAGACTGATGTCAGGTTTGTTCTTAGCATTTCTGTACTGAGCATTGATCTGACCGTATAGTAATCTGGTCACTTAAACCCAAAAGCTAGAAAGTTTTCCATCCATGTCATTTTCCACATAGTTAAATTTTTTGAGCATGGAAGGTTGTAGAAGGCATTCATGAGTCCGTCTGCCAATACAATAAGTTCTGAGAGGTAAAATTATAGGGTACTATATAAAAACATTATATACTTAATACATACCTAAAGGTATGTCTACAGGATTTGTGCTCAGATTGGAAAATTATTTCAGAAATGTTTTTCTAGAAATATTCTTACATGTAAGAAAAATCTTCTAAATACACACATTAATGTTCTCTCTTTGCATCGTATCCCCATATTTGAAAAGAGAATAATAGCTTAAAAAGGTTGAGAAATCATGAGGTACTACTATCTCCATGCATTTTACATTGCATGAGGTGCTTTAGAAGCTATTTTCATACTTATTTTAAATATCACTCCTGAAAGTGTCTTTATACAATGAATTTAGCCATTGTTAAAGGGTAAAATAAAAAGATAAAATCAGGCTGTATCCAAATTACCCCCATAGGCCCTAAAGCTGAAAACAAGATTAAAGGTTTACCAAATTTATCACTTGGTTAGAAAAGAATGATTTTATTTTACTTGGGTGGAGATGAAAACGTTTCTATCATTTTAAAAGCCTAACAGTACTTGTTTAAACTTCTTGAAGTTATTTCTAAACTGTCTTTCATTCCGCTAAGGTCAAATCACCCTCTCACATGGGATTATTTTCTATTTCAGGTATAAACTTGAATTTTTTTTGTTAATGGTTTCTGAAGAGAAAATGAAACAGACAGGTTTTTTGTTATTCTTACTGCACCATCATGGAAAATTCCAGTATCACTAATATAACAGTAGAGAGATTGTTTGGGAATAAAATCTATTGCTTTTTCATAGCTGAAATTTTATATCCATAGTTGAATAATTATTATATTCTTGTTCCTAAGGTATGAAATAATGAATTTCAAAGAAATGGGGAAAGATTATTTTGATTATATCAATGTTGGAAGCTGGGACAATGGAGAATTAAAAATGGATGATGATGAAGTATGGTCCAAGAAAAGCACCATCATCAGATCTGTGTGTAGTGAACCATGTGAGAAAGGCCAGATAAAGGTAAAATAGAGTCCGTGTTTTTTTTCATTTTTTTCTGTATATTCGAAAATGTTCATTATCTTTGTTGTTTAAAATTTTAGGTACTTGCTTTGGCTTTTATATTGTAAGCTTCTAATATCAGAACTTGTGTTTTTTTACTTTTTCCTCATAATTCCTTATAATACCTAGTATGACGAACAATGATCTTAGTGCTTAGACTGATTAAACCAGTTAATGAGTTATGTTTGCCCACACCCTTTCTACTCAATTAAGCCTTTAAAGACATGCTTCCTGGGAATAAATAGCTCACAGTTAGAAATCACATTAATTTATAACTAACTTAACAAATATTTATCAAACTCCTACTAATGTAATTGTTTATATCAATGGGAAAAATAAGTAAGACACTTTTACTCTCAGAAGATTTATAGTCTCAATGAGGAAAATATCATGGGCACTGTAAAGTAACACCATGTAAGATGTAATGACTTCATAAAGAAAGGGAAAAGAGAATTATATACATTCATACAAAAGAGGGGGAGAGAATGCTTCTGAATAAAATGTCAGTCATTGGACCATGAACAATGGATGTGATTTCAGAGAGAGATGTGGGAAAATTATCACTTATTGCTCCTGTGAAGGAACAGTAACAGAAAAGGTACAGAAGTGGTCAGTTAAAGACTATTCTGGACTAATAGTGAATAATTTGGGGTGTATTGCTCTAAATATTTATTATAAAAGAGAAAATTGAAATGATAATTAAAGCCATATTTGTGGAAAGTTTGCATGTCATACTAAATAGGTTGAACTTAATTTTATTGACCAGCAATCTGAGAATAATTTTGATCAAGATGTTGACATAAATTGGATTATAGTAGATGAAGATTTATGAATAAAGTTATGAAAAATAAATAATGAAATAAAAGACAAGTTAGAAGGACCCTATGGTGACAGTGGTCCTGAATTGTAGAAGAAACCATAAGAATGGAAAGGGGACAGGGGAGATGTTTGAGAGAAACACTATAGAGGTAGACTCAACCAGCCCTGTCTATGAATTGGATGTAGGATTAGTAGGATTAGAGAACAGAAAGAAGTTCAAGACCATCAACTGCAATTCCAAGCCTTAGTAACTAGAAACTATCAATTTCATGAACAGAAAAATCAGAAGGTTTTAGAGAAAAGAAAATGGATTAGTATGGGGGCCTACTAGTTTTGAGATATCTAGCCAATAATGGAAAATACTGGTCTATAACAATGAGAAATAAGGCTGAAGAGAGAGATTTAGGAATTAACTGAATAGAGCTACAGTTGAGGCTATTAGAGTAGATCAGATCACTGAATCTGAAAGTATAAAGAGAAAATATATGTGAACTATGAAGAAGATTTGCAAGGAAGAAGATAAGGTAGAGGGTGAATGGCAACAGGTTCAGGGAGATATAGAGAACCAGAGAGCATGATGTCATGTAAGATGTTGGTCAGTGGAAGAGAGAGATCAAGGAAGGGAAGGACTGAGGGAAAGACATGAGACTTTGGGTTAGCCCTTCATCTAAGGCTTCATCTGGAAACAGAAGCCTGCCAGATTGAACAGAGTAGAATCTTCAGTAACTGAGCAACAAGAAATGTACAGTAAAAAGCGGGCAAAGGGGTAGTTTGGTTGTTTGGTCTGGCCACACTTATAGGAAATAATCATATGAAAGAAGATGAAGATATAATAAAAAATTAAAAGGAGATCAGTTATTGAGATACAGTGCCCTAGAGGAATAATATTAAATTAATATATTAATCAAATAGTTATTAAAGTACTACAGGACCACATTTCAGACAATATCTGCACATGGAGCTGTTAGCCTCAGTCTTTTTAATCAAACTCACCTTCACTCTTTTGAGAACACATTTGAGGGGTTCATTCATGGGCGATTAAAAAGGAAACTGAAAATTTCCAGTATCAATTATAAAGTCTTCAAAGGGTAGTCCTGAAGATTTGGTAAGCATAAGACCAAATGGAAGACTGACAAGGTAAATGAAGATACACATAAATTTATAAATACAAAATAACCCGATGGCTTATGAGATATCCAAAAACTTTTGCGCATTTTTTTATGGTTTACAGCAAGGGTTGGTAAGCTATGGTGCATAGGCCAAATCCAACCTGCTGCCTGTCTTTGTAATAAATTTATATTGAAATACAACCATGCTCATTTGTTTATGTATTCTCTATGGATGCTTTGATGCTATAGCAGACAGAACTGAAGAGTTGAATTATAATATAGACTGTATGGCCTACAAAGCATAAAATATTTACCATCTGGTCCTTTGCAGAAAATTTGCTGACCCTTAATATATATAACATATATATAACAGTCTGCATCTTGGCCAAGCATCTTGCAATTAAATACTTCATGCAAAATTCTTTATGGACTCACTTAGAATATCAATTGTTCACAATTTCCAGTTCTTCCTATAGAAATATTATCCTGTTAATTACCACATGAATCTGTAATTTCAAATTACTGAATGGCTAATTTAAGAGACTTCTTTATAGTATGCACTTATCTACATCGTTTTATATAGAAGACTTGAGAGCATCCATGGATTTTGGTATCCGTGGGGAGTCTTGGGACCAATTCCTGAAGATACCAAGGGACAAAAGTTATATGTGTATTACAAAAGTCAAAAGTTATATGTGGATTTTTGGACTTTGTGGGGGTCAGCACCCTGTATATACTTTTCTACCACATTCTACTAGGAATAACTTACACAAGAGAAGAATTTGATGCTATATAATATTTTAAATACTAGTTAATTTGTAATATTGTTTAGTCTTCCTTTAATCCCAAATTGTCTTCCTAACCAGATCTCATTGAACTCTATTAAATATACAATTGATAACATTTTCTCAATATGGTTTAAGGTTGTCACTGAGCAACTTCATTAATGATATCAACAGCTTAGGGCATTGTTTAGATTTATTAACTTAAAGTTCATGAAAGGACACTAGTCTGGCAAAGGTTCAAATATATCACATATTATTATTCATAAAGAAAGCATCACTATTTCCAGGGTGTTCAAAAAGAATGAGAATTACTGTGAACAGAATTTTTACCACCTCTTCTATTCAAAATGAACATGAAATGGAGCATATATAATAAGCCAAGAAAAAGGTAAAACAGCAGTCTTGAATTACCAAAAGATATAAGTTGTCCTACTGATTTTTTTTTAATTGTAATATTTGAATTAATCTTGGAAAAAGGCAAAAACTTATTTTGGTAAAAAAAACTGAAATTCTTAAACCAATATGAATTGAACTAAAGGAAGTCAGTATATTTCCAAAAGAAAAAATGTAACTGCTTTTGTTTGCCAGGCCCTGCTAAGAGAATCCTTCAGTGTTTGAAACGTATCTGCTTGTATTACTAGTGATTGTCCAATAGTAGATTTTCCAAATGTGGCTGAAATGTCCCCCAGAATGAAATTCATTTCTCTATATGAATATTTATACACATACTACTAACAAAACAGTTAATGTTTTTAGTGTTCTACAATTTACAAATCACTGTGATATTTTATTTAATCCTCTGGAAACTCTATAAATGTGGCATTATTTAAAAAAACAGTGGTCTTGGTTTGAAGAAACAGAATCAGCTGGAGGATTGTTCAAGGCTGCACAACTATTTAGTGGATGTCAGTAAGACTAGAACCCTGGTGCCTTTTGTTTCCCAGGCCAGTACTCTTTCCTCTACTTCTTTCAGAATATCATGAACTGTATCTTTGTATAGACCAATGAAGCTCAGTGTTCATGAACATGAGCCTTGAAAGCCAGCCGGCACTGCTCGATCCCTCACTTACCCTTACATGTTGGGTGAGCTCAATATGCCTTTGTTTTCTACCCCACTCCACCCCAGATGAATAAAACCAGCTACCTTACACAGAGCTGTTCAATGTTTTAATGGGATAACAGCATATAGCATGCACAAAATAGCCAGTAAATAGTTAATATTGTTATGAAGAACACTTAGGCCTGATTAAGCAGGTCTAATTAGCAAATTTGCTTCACTTATTTGGTTATGTTAGGAAAAGGATATTTAAGGCCCTTTTGTCACCATTCCCTACTTGTGCTGTTGCAGTGTCAAGAGCTAGCACAAGGGACAGTACAAAATATAAGAAAGAGTTACTCCCTTGCAATTGTATTTGGCTATATCTAGATGTTGTTATTATCAAAGGTCATTAATAGAACCAGCATCTAAGACAAGGAATATAAAGTGTGATTATTGTTGTATCTTGTTATTGCTGGTTATTAATCACAGTTTTAATTATTTATAGGAATGTTTAATGAATGCTATCTCTATTCCACAGGGGCTATTCATGTACTAGTGGTGGTGGTAGGGGTGGGGGTGGGAGGAATAGATAGCCATTTCTAAAGAATAACATCTGGGACTCTCTCAACTGTTAAATTATTTCAATTATTTTCCATTGCCTTAAAAAAAAAATCAAACAGTTAAACAGGTATAAAATAGTCTCAATGACCTTATCCACCTTCAATGCAAGCAAATCAAAGCTACTAGAATAGAAAGAAATGGGCCAAATTATTGAACCAGAGTTTTAGCAGAAACGGAGACCAAGAGATAACCTCCAGAAAAACTTCAACTTTTGTCTCTGTATTCAATACAAATTCTTAATTACTTTTGATCAATATGGCTATATATTTGAACTTTACAAGATATATAATGTTTTTTTGCTGAAAAATTTTCATAGGTGGAGGGGAGCCAAGGTAAATCAGAGAGCAAACATTCTTAATTTGAGGAAGAGAGGCACAGCTTTAGGAAAATTCAATTACATATGCACATATATAGATGTAAGTGTATATATGAGCACAAACACAGGCATTTAATTAAATACAAATATTTAAAGCTAATTATCCAAAGACTTGCATTTAATTTAATTCTTTTCCCTATCACCAATCAATTTTATGATGTTGAATTGGTCACTTAAACAGCTTGTTTCTTTAATTATGTAATGAAAATATTAATATTTATCTTGCCTATCTTATAATATTTAAAATAATTTATGTGAAAGCCTTTTCTGCTTGCAAAGCTGTACATTTGAATAAGAGATTGCTAGATTTTTATCTATGCAAAAAGAGTAATCAAAATTTTAAATATTTGCCTTAGGTGATCCGGAAGGGAGAAGTCAGCTGTTGTTGGACCTGTACACCATGTAAAGAGAATGAGTATGTCTTTGATGAGTATACTTGCAAGGCGTGCCAGCTGGGGTCCTGGCCAACTGATGACCTTACAGGTACATGTATCACAATGTCAGCATAGGTATCCCCATCAAAATTTACTGAAAAAGATACATATTTGGGAGGAGAGGGTCACATCTTCAAGTATTTCTCATCTTGGTTGTCTTGTTTATGTGAAAAAGAATTCTCTTAGGAATAGATGCCTTCTCAACGCCTTGCTAATCATGAAAATCTTTAGATCTCAGAGAGAAATTGGCTTACATTCCCACCTTCACCACCAAAGTAGATCAGAATCCCTAGGTTTTCTTCTGGGTATTTTTATCCAATTCTAAGGATATTCCCAGAAGTTCCAATGCAGGATTCCAGTTAATTGGCATTTGAGGTGGTGAGAGAGAGGTATTGAATAGGAAGAGACTAAAGTATGTCATGACATATCCAAGAACAAAATCAGGTACGAATTATTCCAAAACTCTTTGTTTCTCTTATAAAGACATGATCTTTGTCTTAAAAAAAGTTGATCTAAACCAGGAACCTCCAATTAATGAGTTTTCAAATAATGTTGTCACAGAGCAAGACTGATCTGCTTAGTTTTTATTTTATTTGTTTTGTTTAGCTTTGTTTCTGTGGGACTTTTTGTTTATTTGGTTTTGTGTTCTTTTGGCTTGGGATTTTTCCACCAAAACTGTTAAGGAAAATCTCATTGTGTTCTCAAAATTATATTTTATAGGTATTTCTTATTTTTTCAATATGAAAAGAGAATATGATAGCTTTCATCTTTCCTTCTAATTTATTCTATGTATATTACATTCCTATTTGCTTACCACTGAAATAGATACAAAAAAAAAGATATGACCTCATCTTAGTGAAGTTAATAAGGTAAACAAAAAGGTAAAAAATATGATTGCAATATAATAAAAGGACATAGATTGTAGAAATGTAAATATGAGGAGGGGGCCTATGAGACTAAGTTTTCAAGGAAAATAGAGGAAAAAAATTCCAAGCAGAGGACTCACCACATGGTATGTCAGGTCATCTAGTGGTTTTACAAGATGAATTTAGCACATCTTTATGCAAGAAGATTATAACATCAGTGTTAGTCTCTATCCCTCACAGGACAAGAGATTATTCATGGTATTTTTACTAACATTCCAAAAGCTTAGTTTTAAAAATCTGTGATCCTGGACCTTTTGACACAAGCTCACATTAAAGCTTTGTTTTCAGTGATTGGTATTCGTGCAGAATACTTTCTTTTACTTAAAAAATTAAAAATTCTGATTTGACAAAATACCCAAGTGCCTTGTGTTAGCATTTGAATCCTATTTTCACCATTAGACAATGAGCTTTATGATACTCTTATACATCCTAGTATCCTCAAAGCCAACTCAGTGCCAAAAACAAAGTCTTTAATAAATTTAGTTGAATAGATGCACAACAGTGAGCACGCACATAAAAAAATGTCAGAAAGAAAAATATGATTGGTTTTTGTGGAAGGAGGTGAGAAACAGTATTGGTGCAATATTTTCCTTTATACTATTTCTTTACTTTTTTTTCCCTAACCTCTAATTTCAACATGGATTATCATTAAATTGAAAAACTGCATGGCTAGACACCTTGAAAGTGAATATAGAGCTATTTTTTTTATCATATTTCATAGAACTATGCTGCTGACAATGCACATAGTCTGCTTTTTCATTAATTCAACAGAAAAATATTAATTATTACTATTTCCAATATAAAATAGATGCTGGAGAAACTGAGGTTAAAGAACAAACATAATTCTTATATTTTTTACTATGTCAATAGGAGAGAGACATTAATCTCTTCTCTCTCTCTCTACTGACACACACGCATATATGCATAGACAAATTGTGTTAATATGAAGTAAAAGAGCAAGATTTTAAAAATGAAAATATTAGGGAAGACATAATTTAAATGCGTGATTATATAAGATTTTTTTGAAAAAGTGAAAATTAGCTGAGATCTACATGATAAGTAGAAAGAGCTAGCAAAGAAAGGTGATAAGAGCCTTTCTAGCTGAGGCAGAAGCACATGTGGAGGTCTGTATATGGGGAGGCAAACGGGAAGATCGTGTCAGAAGAGATCAGAAAGGTACCAGGGGCTAGACTATATAGAACTTATAGAACATGCTCACAATTTGAGTATTTAATATTAAGTACAGTAAGAAATACTTGCAGTGAGTGCAGTAGAAGGAAATTATATGTATATTTTTAAAATATAATTTGGATTGATGTGAGGGAGAATAATTTGGAAAGGGGTAGAAAGTTGAATCTGGGAGACTAGTTGGTTGCCACAGATAGCCACCGAAGGCAAGAGTTCTCAGTGTCGTGGATTAAACAGTGCATTGGATGATTTGAGATAGACTTTGAAATACAATCAACAGGATATATAGATGAATTGGCTGCAGTAAATATTAGCAAATGATCTGCTTTGAAGAGTAGAGAAATTGAAGTATTCTTTGATAAAGATCAATAGTTTGGTTTTAGATAATTTTGAAATATCTTTGAGATTTTCAAGTGTGAATTAAGTAGTTTAACAAATTAAGCTCTTATAGTTTGTGCCAGAAAATGTATAGGAACTGGAAATATAAAATATAACCTAAGTTTCCAATAAATTTATAATCTAGTGGGAGAAAAAACAGAATGGGTAACAACATGATGTACTGAGTATTGCAGATGAGGAATGAAAACAGTATTATGGAAAAATGGAGGAGGGCCTATCTAATCCTGGAGAATTTGGGAAGGTTTAATCTTGAGGCATAATCTTGAAGCTCACTTAATAAAAAAGTGTAGATGATGTTAGAAAGGGTATGTATCATAAGGCTATTAATGGCACCATCATTCTCCTAGTTGTTCCCACCGAAAAGAAGTGATCCAATCATATTAGACTCTTCTCTATTTCTGGCCACCCATATCCAGTCACTTATCAAGCCTGGCTATTTGAACTGCTAAATATTCTTACTCCTTCTCCACTCCATTTGTGCAACTCTTCCCTTGAATAGATTTTCATCTCACTTTTGACTATTGCAGTAATTTCTCAGTTTATTTGCCTCCTCCCAAATTTATTCCATATGCCTCTGAATCTCCTTTTCATCTTACTACTTGATAAGTCAGATAAGAATATAAAAATTTTAAATCCCAAATACAAATTTGTCTCTTTTATTTCATTGCTCAACACTTATCAGCATTTTCATATCTTTATAGGATATATTCCAAGTTTTTCAACATAGCACACAAAATTCCCTCTCTCCCACATCCTCCTATGATATTTTCAGTTTCAGTTACCACTATTTTATAACTCTCATTTTACATTCTAGTATAAGGGTTGCTTAAAATTGTCATCTATACACAATGCTATTTTATTATTCCATGTCTATACATGTGTTTTCTTCTCTGCCAGGGATGCATTTACTTCTCTTTCTTTGCTTAAATAATTCCTACTCACTCTTCTTTACTTTGTTCAGATTTCATCTTTTCTACAAAACTTTCTTTGATATATTTAGACTGATAGGTTCTCTATTCTGTATCTCTAAAGCAAATTCTGCTCCCTCTTTACATCATTTTTCAAACTGGATTTTAGTGGTGTGTATCCTCATCCACTGACCCCACTGAATCATTAGTTTCTCAAGGACACAACTGTATCTCAACCATATTTGCATTCTCAGCATCTGATACAATATGTGACACAGAGTAGGCACTCAGTAAATGTGTGTCAACCTGCAGTAAAATCATGGAGAGAGTTACAAATGAAGATGATGGTAGGTATTGGGCCATCCTATGAGGAATGCCTTTAACTAAAGAGTTTGGACTTTATCCTATAGACAGTGTGGGACCAGTGGAGTTTTCAAGCAGAAGAATGAAATGATTCTTCTGTTATGTGTATATGTGTGGGGAGAGAGGTAATAAATGCCAAATGTGGAAAGGTCTCCACACTGATGGTGTGTGAAGTTTATCCTTTGAGATTTGTAGCACTTTTCAAAGAAGCCTATAACTGTTTGCAACCCTGTCTCACTGACTCTGATGCAAAGTAGATCACTTAAAGCTGCTAGCCAGAAGACTGCTCTCATAGCTTCAGCTATTCTAAAACCTGCTACAGTGATGCTTGGGGCTACTAGCTTCAGGGAATAGTCTGTCTTTCTTCTACTCACCTGGCTTATAGTTACCTCACTTCAGCCTACAACTTGACAGCTTAGGTCACTTTTAGGTCAGTGCCTTCATTGTGATTATAGCAACTAACATATACATAATGCTTCTTTTGTGCCAGGAACTATTTGAATCATTTTACAAATGTTAATTAATTTAATCCCAATAGAATTCTATAAAATCATTAGCGCAGTTAAGAGATCTGAGCTCATTTAGAATCGAATAATTATTCACAAAAACAACTAGGAGTGGCAATCAACCGCCATTAATGTCTACCTATATGCTTGTACATATATATATATTTATTCATAGAAAGATGTCTGAAATGAAGGTTATTTACTGTTAAGAAAAGATGTTTATGAGTGGTGGGATTGTGGGTTACTATTTCATACACACATATACATACATATATGTATATATAAAGGTATATGCATATTGTATTGCATTATATTGTGAGAATGTGTTTTCATCAATAAAGCCATTAAAATAAATTTTAAGCTAGCCATATTTTTAATAGCCATAATAAACTGGCAGGAACAAGGGACTAGAAATTAAGAAGAGAGAGGAAGAGAATCTGGCATAAAAACCAGGAAGAAAAGAAAGAAGATTTAAAATAGAGGATAAGAGAAGAACATAAACAATGTCCCTAGTTCAACATATTTATTTTCACTGTGGACAGAGAGTAATTATTTTTTATCTAATAGTCATTAAATATTTATATTAACCGTGAATGGGACAAACAGAATGCCTGCTTTCAAATAGATCATCATCCTAAATATTGACAAATAATAATAAAATATTATGTTAACAGCAGAGAAGACCAGAATGGTGTCAGAATCTGTATCAGTGGAAGCTACCTAAGTGAGGTTTAAAGTTGCCTCTTCAATGAACTGCATACATGCGAAAATTAAAGTAAAGATGGCAGTTGGACAAACTAAAATGAAAGAAAAGAGTGTTTGGGATATAAATACAGGAACTGAAAGTAGGGGTGGGGAGGATTGAGACAGGCAAGCTAGGCAAAGGCTAACACCTAGAGGGCTTTGTAAGTAAGCTATGACAAATATTTTTAAATTAATCATAAGGGAAATTAAAACCATTTGTTTATTCATTTAGTCATCTAGTTATTCATTCAATAAACATAGATCTAAGTGCTGAAAATACCTCTATAACCAAAACATAAAATTCTCCTGTGATGTTTACATTCTAGTGGGGAAAATAGATTTAAATGAGGCAATTATTATCTCCATAAAAATCCATAAATTGAATAAGAAAGGAAATTTAATCAAGGTGAACTATTGTATAAATATTTACATAGTCACAATGTAAAAAGTGAATGTTGTTTAAAAATGAACAGGGAATAGTGGTTTCATTTGGAAAGCCAGAAGGAAAGGTTTCAGATGAGAATTACAGAAAAATGATTTCAATTATACCTGCAAGCTCTGTAGGTGTGTAATTTGAAACAAATGACAAAATATCAATATTTGTTAAATCTGAATTTTTAATGTTCGCTCTATACTTCCATGCATGGTTAAAATTTTTATATTTAAAAAACTTGATGCTATTTGAGCTACTTAAATATCGAATGCTAAAATATAAAATTTTACAATAAAGTTTAAATTGAGTATTGTAAAAAGGAAGATAAGAGGAAACAATAGTAAGGAAATTTTGCAAATCTCAGTGTGTAAATCTATTAGTGGTTTGGACTATAATGATGCAGTAGGAATAGACAGTAATAAAAAGATCAGACAGGCAAATAAAATCAGTAATTGTTTCCCTGAGAAGAAGGTAACTACAATGTGGTCTGATCTGTGAGAAGAAGTTGATAAAAATAGCGGGAGGAAACAGTCTGGGCTAGGCACTCAGAGAATTCTCTAAAGCTTCTGCTAAGACAGTTTTTTCATTGCACACCGTTCCTCACTAGATAAAGGAAAAATTGTCCTAGAAAGAATCTTTGATTTGTTTTCTCTCAAAGAATTTAGGATGACATATAAGCAGCAGATCCTTAGCTTCCCAGTCCAAAGCCAAAGGCATGGAAACACTTCCAGGTGGATTTGCCAACTCTGGCAACCTTTCAAGAAACCCAAAGCAAAATGAAAAAGCAAAAACAATGGCCTTCAAAAAGTAACTCAGTGGACTTTGGTAAATGATACTGTGATAAGTTTGTATGGTGACAGATGATTACTAGAATTAGTGTGGTGATCGCATTGCAAGGTGCAAAAAATGTTGAATCACTAAACTGTACACCTGAAACTAATATAACCGATATAAGCTTATATACCAACTATGCTTAAATTTAAAGAAATCTAATAAACAATTTTAGTATTAGAAAAAGTAACTGTGGAAAGCTTATAACAGAAGTTAGAATGATTTCTTTAAGTGCAAAGCTGTATAATGGAAGGAAGGCCTATCAACATTTTAATGTCAATAGAAACAGTCTCTTGGAAGTTCCTTTGGTTCCCTGAGTTACTTAATTGCTTTAGAGGTTGGAACCTTTGTATCTCTTCTTAAAGGGAAAAAAGTGAACAGAGTAAAACAAAGGGGAGTTGGTGGGAATCTGGGAGGGAGTGGAGGATGAGCTCCAAGGGGGTGTAACCACTGACAAGTTTTAGAACTCCAGCATTTGAGCTACTCAGCTACTCTACTCATTTCTTACAAATGATTAATTTGTGTCCCTCAGTCGTCCCACTTTTCTTGTTTGTTTTTGTTTTTGTTGTTTTTTTTTGTTTTTTTTTTTACCTTTTAACAAATAAGAACATTAAATACAAACATTTTCATTATCAATAATGATAACTATCTTAAGCATTATCCTTTTAAATCCTATGAAATAAATATTATTATTTTACAGTTGAATTAATTTATAGCCAGGACGATTCTGTATGTTGCTCAAGATCACAAAACTAGCGGAAAATCAAGCCCAGTACTGTGAGGCCCTATTTTATGCTTTCTGCCTTTCTTCCCAATCAAGGTTGAAGCTCCATATTTTTAAGAAATTATAGAAAGAAAAAAAATCAGCTTTCAAGCCTGCCACGTGTTACTTATTGCCAGGTTGCTCTGATATGTTTCATTTCAGATGTACTTAAAATTGAGCTACCTATTTGGTTATTACAATTCAATTTGGACAAGGAAAGGGGTGAAAAAATCCTTGCCATTGTTAAATATTGTGTGTCTCTGATTGTTCAGGGGAGTTTAGATAAGAAATACGAAGATTTTATATGTATGTATGTATGTATGTATGTGTATGCATGTGTGTGTGTGTGTGTGTGTGTGTGTGTGTGTGTGTCTGTGTATTTAGGCAAGGCAACCTCACAGATTGCAAGACCTCGTCCGCTTACAATCCCTTATTTTTTATTTTTTTATTTTTTACGCCTACAGCACCTGGTCTTCCTAGGTGGCCTTAAGTACTAATCAGGCCTAACCCTGCTTAGCTTCTAAGATCAGATGGGATCGGGCTTGTTCAGGGTGGCATGGCTGTTGACAAAATATGGTTATTTTTATTAATATAATTGCAATAAATAGTTCCCGTTAATGTTAAAAATGGAATAGGTTTTCAGAATTGTAACTCTAATTTCTTGGTTTCTAGGTTAGGTAATATTCTGAATAGGAAAATATGCTATGCAGCTGGTTAGCCTGTCATTCATTTATTCATTCAGAAAAAGTTCTCTTATCAAGTTTCTACATGGTTTTCAACACTGTGCTAGGTTCTATTGACAGAGATGTAAAAGAAAGGTGTCCGACCTCCCATTTATGTGGAATCAAATGTCATAGTAGAAGAATTCTAACTTAAATTTATTGTAGTAAGTGTATAACAAATGACACATCCAATAATTAAACCATATGCCAAGTGCAATGGCGACACAAAGGGTAGAAGTACAAATACAAATAAAGAGGCAATTTCAATATATTAAATATGCCTGGCATACAGTAAAAATCAATTTAATGTTTGTCTAATGAAAGAATAACAGAGAGAAGAGAAAGTTAGGGAAAGAATGAAGGAACAAACAAGCAAACAAAAGGAAAGAATGAAGAAGGAAGGAAAGTGCTAGGATGAAGGTAGGCATTGCTTATAGTGGGAATGCTGAGGAGAGAATACTAAGCAGGTCTTGGAAGTTCACTGGTATCTTGAGAGGAAATGAAATCAATGCATATGAAAATGAGAAGTTAATCAGGTAAAAGGGAGAGAAATTGTCAAGCAGAAAGAAAAGACTCTAAGGATAAAGCAATATGTCCTGTCTAAGGCATATGTATTTTTTACCTATTTTAGAGGTAAGAGAGTCACTATTTCGCATTCGCCTTTCCATCCAAGTCTATGTTATGGGAACTATCCTTCTTTAAAGAACAAACATCATAATGGTGATCAGTTATAAAAGAAAGTCTTAGGATAAAATTCCCAGGTCCCTAAGCAATTCCTAGAATTCTCTTGTTAAGTTTGCTACATAAACACTCACCAATACAATCTGAGAAAGGTGAACTTATGACAAATGTAGTGTGTGTCTCTAACAATTCATTTTTGTTATCTTCTAATGGCATAGTGGTTTAAATCAACAAAATCTGGAGTCAGACATACCCATGTTGAAATCCACATTCCACCAATGACTCATTGTGTGACTTTAAGCAAATTTTCTTCTCTGAACTTCAACTTCTTCTTCCATAAAATGGAGGGAACAGTAGCAACTAATTCATGAATTTATTGGGGAGATTAAATAGCATACAAATAGTTTAGTACCTCTTAACAGCTTGATTAAATTATTTTTAAAATAATTGATGTGAAATGAATACAGAGAGAAATGTATAGAGATGGATAGATTTAAGAATAAACAAAAGAGAAAATGTGGGAAAAGTTCCAAACTCTCTCTATTGAATGCCTTCCATATTTAAAAGTAGCATCCTTTAAGTTAATGACTGTCTATTCCAGTGAATGGCACAGTGTAGGTGATAAAATTGTATTTGTTGAACTAAACTTACTATTATAAACATCTCTTTTAACTTTACTTAGATTATCTTTCTAGGATTTCTGATTTTAAATGAATGGATTACATAAGGTTAATGGTAATCTGGAAAGTCCATAAAGGTACTCAGGAGCCAGAACAATACTAAAAGGCACCAACCATCTTTTTATTTTTTTCTTTTATCACTCTCCCTGATTTTTTTTAAAAAATGGTTTTCTGGTTTCATGACTTCATTACCCACTTTTGATATTTTTTCTTACAAACAAGGGAAAAAAATATATTTTTAACCTTCCCAGAAGGGATCTAGCATGTATTGCCTCCAACAGTTTTACATTTATATTCAACTATTTGTTGGGTACTATTTGAAATAAAACTAAAAATAGAGTTTTGGACATAGCGCTGGCTCAATCCTCTTTTCTATCTACATTTGCTTCATTGGAGATCTTATCTAGTCTCATATTATTAGATAATATCTACGCTAAAATTTTCTGAATTTAAATACATAGCCTAGACTCCTCACCTAATCAGACTTAAATATTCAACTGCCTACTTGACATCTTTATTTGAACATCTAATAGATAACTCAAAGCCTACATTTCCAAAGCAGAAATCCAGGTCTTCACCTTTTTGATTTCCAGTCTGCTCTGTCTTTTGCATTCTATATGTCACATGATGGCAAACCCATTTTTTCACTAGTTCAGGCCAATAACTTTGAAGTCATCTTTTGACTTCTCTCATATCCTTAGTCAATTAGTTAAAACAACAACAACAACAACAACACCCCAATAACTTTTCTACAAATACATAATTCTATCACTACCTCCACTGTAAGATCCCTGGTCATCATCATTAAGCATCTTTACTGCTAAAATAATCTCCTAACGTGTCTTTCTGATTCTACCCTTGTCCCTAATTATAACCATTTCTCAAGATTCCAGACAGGGATACCTTTTTAAAAAAGTAAGCCAGATCATATCACTCCACTGTCTAAGAACCAACAATGATTTCCTATTTCATTCAAAGTCAAAGTCCTTACAAATTCATGTTCTCCATTATCTGGCCCCTTATTATATCTCTGAACTACTTTCCCCTTTACTTCGTCTCCCTCTTACCCCAACACATTGGTCCTTTTGTTCTTTCTTTCTTCTTTTAAAACATCTGGGAGTCTCTTATCCTCTGGTCTGCACCCTAGCTGTTCTCTGCCAGAAATGCTCCACCCCGAGGAACCACAGCACAGGGCTCTTATCCTTCCCTTCTTCAAGTCCTTGCTCAAATGTTTTCACTGACCAAATTGTTTAATATAACAAATTGTGCCCCCTTACCCTACTCTATTTCTTATTTTCTCCATTTAATATATAAACATGTATTCTATTATTTATGTATTAATTTATTTTTACCGATCATACTTTGTCAGTCTTCCTCCAAGTTGGAATATAAGCTAAAGGGTAGGGTTTGTTTGTTTGTTTTGCATATTTTGTTCACTGAGGAATATCAAACTCCTAGAACAGAGGTCCCCAACCCCTGGGCATGGACCTATGATACCAGATCATGGCTTATTAGGAACTAGGCCGCATAGCAGGAGGTGAGCAGCAGGCCAGTGAGTGAAGCTTCATCTGTATTTGCAGTTGCTCCCCAGCACCAGCATCACTGCCTCAGCTCCACCTCAGATCATCAGGCATTAGATTCTCATAGGAGCACCGGTCCCTGGTGCCAAAAAAGTTGGGGACCGCTCTTCTAGATCACAGTAGACAATAAATATTTGCTGACGAAAACATTATAGAATGAAAGAAAGGAAACAAATCCCCATGTATTGAATGCCTATCACCCATTTTAACAGGAATTTTGTATTCTGCCAGCTAATCCTCCTTATGCCCCTAAAGTTTGGAATCATTATCTCCATTTAACAGAAAACTGATGATAAAAATGTAAAATATCTATGCTGTGTTCACAGAGTAAATAGCAGAAATTAGGCTCAAACTTTACTATAAAAGTCTTTCTGTAAAACTTAGCTTTTTCCTTGATACAATGCTACAGGTAATATGGAAATCACTGGATTCTTTCTAAAAGTATATTTAAAATACTGTGAAGAAATTTATGCAGTGATCCTTTATAAACAATGAGCTTGACTAAGTTGTTTCAGTTAATGCTGAAAAGAAAAATGAATTTTTAATGAAATGCCAGAGCTCATACATTGAAAAATTGTAAAATGCCTTCTAACTCTTTAAATTTCTTGATTCTCATTAACTTACAAATTTGTTTATCCCACCAGATGAGTCAAAAAGATAGTATATTTAAAATGTAACACTATTTGCTCTGCAAAAAAATAATTATTAAAGGCTCTCTTTTGATGAAACTTTTCAAAACCGGTTTTCTTCTTGCCAGAAATTACGCAATGAAAAATGTACATTGTGTTCTTCACAGTGATAAATTTGTGGTGTAGCTAAAAACAATGTCATTGTGGTCAAAAACCACTCTGATATAACCAGACTAAGAAAATAATGTGGTTTCATTGACTTGTTTCTGATAAATATACCTTACTCAAAATAAATGATCATATTTCTCCCCGAGAGCATAAAACATTCTAAACAGTGCCTATTTCTACGTTCTCTAACCCACTTGGGAAATGCTCCATAAAGCATTGGTATATTATATGAGTAATATGAAACGGATAAATGTCTCCTATCTTGCCACCTCTTAAAAATCACATTAAGGTGAGTGAAAAATTCAGAGAGCATATGTGCCTCCTTGTACTTCAAACAATTTAACATAATATAATACCATTTACTTGAGGCTGTGTGTGTATAAATAAGCTAAAAAGATAAAATAGGCCTGGCTTTTCCCCAGAAGAACATTGGACAATCTCATAAAAGATGTAGGCACTTTAGCAGATGTTGAGTCACTACTGTTTTGTGTATGCACTTCTCTCTTTGCTCTTTTTATCACATCATAATTATTCTACCACTGTTCAAGTCACACGTTACTTTACATACTCCTTACACTAATCCTTGAGATGTAGGCAGGGAGGTATTATTATCTTCCCTCCTAAAGCCTTAATTGATTTCCTATCTGAATTCTCAGCAGTAATTCCTGGAGATGTTATGATTCTCTTACAACACTATATTACTATGCTGTAAAGGTATCATTCCTCTGATTTCTGCATTTTTGCTATTTCCTTTACATTGCTTCTTCCTTCCACCCCATGTCTGTACTTCTCTTATGGTTCCTTTCACTTAAAATATTCTTCAGTTACCTTAACTGAAAAAGCATGAAATAATGGTGCCTACCTCAGAGAATATTGTGGATATTGAAGAAGTCAATGAGTGTACAGGGCTCGCCAC
Source organism: Rousettus aegyptiacus (assembly GCF_014176215.1). NCBI lineage: Eukaryota > Metazoa > Chordata > Mammalia > Chiroptera > Pteropodidae > Rousettus > Rousettus aegyptiacus. The sequence goes on from NW_023416308.1 coordinate 65,092,186, forward strand.
AGTGCCTAGCAGTCACAGAGCCTGCATATTTGACCAATACACTATTTTAAAGGAATAAACTATTGCCTTTGTATCACCATGAAGCAGGGCCCATGCCTTGAATGGAGTAGGTGCTCAATAATGTGCACTGAACTAAGAAGTGTCATGCTCTAGTTGTAGTAGGTGAATAATTTTCAATACCTTTAATGAGTAGGATGAGGTATTGATCTTACCCCTTGTATACTTTTTTTAAATATATGTGGGGTTTGTTTTCATATTTTCTTTTTATAATAAACATGATCATTTTTAGTTACTTAAATATATACCAGTAGCTCAATTGAGGAATACCTACAATATAATGATACTTAAAATTCAGGAACTAGTAGACTTAGGAAGAGAAATGAGAGGTAAAATCCAGGGCAAAGTATGCATGTGATTTTTGAAACCAACCTTAGCAAAGGTAATTTAAATTGAGGCCTTAGAATAGTCCTGGTATGGCTCAAAAGGAAAAAAAAGAATCAAGACTTTGTGACAGGGTCTATGGGAATAGAGAAGGAATACTGTGAGGCCTAGAAGGTGGCCACGAAACTGAGTCATAAAATCAGAAAGGCTGTTGAACATTTGCATGTTCACAGAAAATACTTTTTAGTACGCAGTTATTTGTAAAAAAAAAAAAAAAATTTATAAAGTCTGACGAAAACCACGGGAAATGGACCTTGATAAGATAGATTCTGGCAAGCCAAGAAATTAATAGAAATAAATAGAAATTAATTGTAAAACACTCACTGTAGCTCATATTATGAGTGATGGCTTAATTGTTTTATTCAAGTAAAATACAAAAATAGTTTTGAACATTTTAGAGACTTAGTCCTGAGAAATTGCTTCACTATCAGGTAATCAGTCTTTAATTTTTCACATGTTCATTTTTCTAAAAGCATTTTTCCAGATTAAAGCCCTCAATATAGGGAGATAATTCTGTATCATTTCCATCTATGTATAGAAAAATTGAGCCACAAATAAATAAAGCAAAAGTCTCATATTCACAGGAAATATTTGTGTGCAAGCTGCAAATGAAGTGCATGTCTCCCGGTGCCTCGATTGTCCTATTAAAGAAATAGTTCATTCATTGAACCCATTTAACTGCCTGTTGTGTGCTGGTACTGTGCTTGGCACTAAAAAACAGCAAAAAGCAAAGAAACAGTCTCCAGCTCTCAGAATGCTCACAATCCACCATGTGAACCAAATAAGCAAGCTCATTGTGAACATAACAGTTGTACTATTATGCGCGCGCACATGCACGCATGCGCGCGCACACACACACACCCACACACACACGGGAAAAAATGTGCAAGCGCTCTGATAGGCACAAACTCAGGGAGCTGTGTGACCACATGGGAGGAACCTGTCGTTCAGCCTCAGGGAATCAGGAAAACCATTCTCAAAGAGGATCTGGAAAATGAAAGACTAAGGAGTTAGCTAGTGAAAAGGGACAGGGGAAAGATAAAACGAAGCAGAGAATTCCAGTCAGCACACTATTTAAATTCACAGTCTCTCCTCTCTTGTTTATCTGCGCCATGGCTAGAAGAGATCATTTTCAAAGCTCTTACCTATAATATGCATGTGTGATAATCCTTCCCCTTAGCATTCTGCTGTGATAGTAAATCATTCTTTATGCCTTAATTATGAAATAAATCTTGCATACACTTTCAAATCCCCCAATAAAATGTAACCAATAAAAAAAAACAAAAATAAAAACTAAGTAAAAAAGATAAAGCTGTGAATTGGCTAAACTCTCTGAGGGAATTTTATTTAGGGAATCTAAAACAAAAATACAGAGTAAGCTTTGAATAGCATAAAATAGTCTGGGTCCAGTGATAAATGGATGGCTGTGAGTCCCCTCTGTGGCAGTGTCAGGAATGCACCACAGTTAACCCTTGTTTTCTTGTGTTGTGGATATTTGGTGCCCATTCAGAAAAATTTCTACACTAGAAAACTTCAGGGACACAAACCCAACAATTTACCAATCAGTGTTACTGACCAGCAACCCTCAGAACATATAAGCCAGGAGGAGAACCTTGCTAAAGAGTTTGAACCAATGAGATTTCTCAGAAGGGAACATAGACTTATGTCTGGATAACAAATATCAAATATTTATACTACCACTAGCCCTGCCTTGCCCACAGCAGATGTTAATTACTCATGATTCTCTTTCCTACTCAGTAGCCTCAGGACCATGTAGCATAAATCATTCAGTCAGTTCACCAAGCAATAAAAAATACCACAGGGTTTTAATCTCAGCCCTAAGATGTTAGCATATTAAACTTGATATTGCCCCTCTGTAAAATAGAGTTAATAATTCCTACCTCACTTGTCTATTATGAAGATTACCTAAATAGTACATGACATATAAGAGATACTCAATAAATGTTAGCTTACTCCTTTTATAAAATGCTGGCATAAACAGAAATAAGGTGAGGTAGTTTCCAATAAAACTTACCTAACATTTGGATAGAGACTAAATCTTTTTTGAGGGAATTATTATGGTATGTTTTCATGCTATTGTAATGGTAAAAATCAATCAATTCTACAATATATCTTCCCTGCAGAGGACTTGGGGCTTTTTTTTTTTTTTTTTTTTTTTTGGCCTAAGGTAAAAAGTTAACCGCTTTCTTGGGAACAGTGACCCTGAACTTTATAGTTAGATGGTACTTGTTAAAAAAAAAAAAAAAAAAAAACTTCTGTTAACTGCCTTCCTATTTCCTCTACCCATACTTCCCAGATTCAGTAAATTACTCAGAATTAGATTAATCAGTCAATTATAAAATATTTATCATTGTGTAGTCAGTTCCAGGAACATTTCTAATGTGGAACATTTCACACCCCTAGACAGAAGTAAGCCTTTTAGGTGGTTACTTAGTTTTGCCTTCTCATGCTTACCTAATCTTAGCTAAAATTTGAATGTAATGCACTAATTTAGCCTTCTGCCTATAATAGTATATAACCATTCTGTAACATGGGACTTCTTGAAGGCAACAAAAAGGTTTCAGAATGTCTTGATCCATACAACAGATGAAAATTATATACTCTGCTTATATAGTAAATATATTAATTCATAAATTGCTCTGCTAACCATATGAATGAGATACTGTGTCCAGTACTGGGGGTCCATTTGTGAGCAAAAGGGACAAAGTCCTTAACATCAAGGTGCTTAGAGTCAAGCAGGGAGGGAAGACCTTAACAGTACACTATCTTGCTCTCAAACACACACACACACACACACGATTATAATTAAATGCTACAAAGAAAAATAAGACACCTAAATATAATAAACACACACATACCACTTCCAATTCTTCTGAACTATGGAAGTGATGAAAAATTCAGTTTAAGTTAAATGAGTAGAAAATATTAAAGGATCAGAGAAATGGACAAGGCAGTAAAAGAATTCTGAGTCTACATTCCTCTGATATCTCAGACTAAAATCTGAGAGATCCATATCGAGGGTAAAGAGAAGCAGGAAGGCATTCAAGTGGCCTATTGATGGAATAGGTTAAAAGTAAGCATGATGTTGTTAGTCACCAGTTGACATCTTGTACTCTGAGCAGAACTATTGCTCATGTATCCAAGAATAGTACCACAACAGTCCCAGATCTGTTTTGTATACCTGAAATGCCTAATCAGCAGCTAAGAACACGTGCATTCAATTCTCAGAGATTCTCAACAGTAACTTCCTTTCCTCCAAAAATATACCAGGAATAATGGAGTTTGTTGAGGAGTTCCTGCCTGAGCTGACTCACCGAATATTAGACATCTGTCCCAGAATCTTTGACTTCAAGTTCCTCTGCCTGAACAGACACTAGAACAGGGTTTGAAAACACAACAGTCTAAGACTATTAACTATAGTCATATTAACCCTGTAAGAATAATACTCAAACAGTAAGCATGATTATCAGTTACTGCCGAGCAGTCATATCATTTTTAGGTGTCCGGATAATCAGTGGACCATCCATTCTGCCATTAGATGTATCAGAAGCACATTGGTATAATCACAAGATTAATGTGGATAATAGAGTTTTGGCAGCTCACTTTCCCTTTCAAAAAGACATTGTATTTTCAATATATATTTAACTTCAAGTTTTGAAAGGATGGATTATGCTAGAGAACTGTAGAATATGAATCAAGAATGAAAGGGAACAATAGTGAGAAGTGGATAGCTACCTAAATGTTATCAGAAGACAGCCCATGGCTTTCTAATCTATGGCTCATCAGCATTTCTGGAAAGCTATGTAATGATGTGCATTTTCTGAGGAACTCTAATATGCTTGCTAGGAGGCAACTTCACTAACATGATCAAGATTCTTTCGAATATGATAACAAATGCTAAACTGATTAAATTTGTAATGAAACTGTAATATATACATGTATGTGTGTGTGTGTGTGTGTGTGTACTGTAGATTTTTAGTTAACTTCTACATGCCCTTCCAGTATGCAGTAATTTACCATTACACTAAGAATGAAATAATGATATAAAAGAAAACCGTTAAATGGAGAAAATGTCCAGAAATTTACAGAAGAAAATAGAGAAGAGAATTAGGAAGACTCACAGGCCATTTAGATGTTTGTAAACCAATGCAAATAGCAGGGGTAGTACTTAATGAGAATTTAAATTTATATTATAATAGGGTTAGCATTATCACAAGATTGTGAGATTTGGTAGAAAGCATTCTATGATAGGAATATGGCAATGGAAGGTTACCACCCCTTGTTCTACATAAATGGATCTAATTATAGTAGCAGGGGGAGGTAGAATATAAGAGAATGACATACTACCAGGAGAGAGATCTGCAAACCTGAAGCTCAAAATTTTGTGTAAGTTCTTTAAGTAAGGATTTTTAACAAATAAAAATTAAAGTGATATTATTAGAGGAGGGTATGCTAGACCATCCAATTAACCACTTTTCTTTGACATCCTTCCTTCTAGCTGATCTATCTTACGTCTTCCCTGACATACCCTCTTCCTCTGTCATTCCTTTAAGTTGATGTTACACTAGACCTCTAGGCTCTGCTTTCATCTACATCAGTGAATTTGCTCATTGATTGTATTCATTTCCTTTTCTCTCATTTCATCCTTTGAACGAATGATTCCTAAAGCTATAACTTCCACCATGACTTCTCCTCTAAGCTTCTACTTCATCTTCTCAGTAGGTGATAGACATTTCAAACACAACACTTCCAAACTGAAACTAGATATCATTCCCATGATATGTGACCCTTTTCTCCCTACATCCCTTATCTTAGTTAACAGCATCCCCATCAATATGGTTAGAAGCCCCTTTCCTGATTCTTCTGTCTACCTCATAATTATTTCAATTCTAAGTCTAAAATGTCTTTGGCATGAATGTTTTCTTCAGTAGAGTGACTTACTTTTTGCCCTATCATCCCTTGTTGGTCTCCTTGTAATAATAGCCTTTCTGACCAGTTCATTCACCTCCAGTCTCTACCTGCCATCTTCACTTCCTGTCTTTCCAATCTATCTTCCCCTACCACTAGTCCTGGCCTTGAGACAATGTAGTTCATGGAGAACGTCTTAGATAGGGTTAGGGTGATCACATCTTGGAATTATTATATAAGACATTCACACACTGAATGAGAAGTCAACCTGATAATCTCTAAGACTGGGCTGCCTGCCAACCAAGGACCAAGAACTAGTTAGTTATATAGTCACTGAGCTTCCTTATTCAAAATGAAATTCCTTTGTTCCACCCTTTATGTGTGATTCAAAATCTCCTGAGTTTAGACCTTTGAATCGTATTTTTGTGGGCTCTCCAAATGATTGTGATGCACATCCACTTTTGGAAATTCTAAGATCTTATCTAATTATTAGATTCAGTGATTATAGCACTCTATGGAGAATCTAATTTGCTATTCCAAGAAAATAGTTACAAAAGTATTTTGTGCAATGGTAGCACCATTAAACTAAACATAAAGCCTCCTGAGTGGTTCACATTAGAGAAAAAAACATTCATTTGAATGTATAAATGCTGATAAATTTGTGAAAATAATCAGATCCCATTAGAGGCATGCTTTATGCACATTTCTTCCAACACATTTATCTAATGGGATTTTCTTTGGTTTCACACATGATGTTAATGAGTTACACATGATGAGTTGAAGAAAATATCTGACGTAAAAATAGTGATGAATGTTATCATATGCAAAACATTTAGCAATTTGGGTGCTAATTGCATTTAGATAAAAGCAATTAAAATTTAGCAGAACAGCAGAAAAAAAAAGAGTAAAATGGAAACCCTTAAAGTAAATATTTATATTTTTTTTCAGTTGATTCTCTTTAGCTAATTAAAGGAGTCCTACTTCAGGTACCGTGTAACACAATTCCTTTCTCAGTGAGATCCTATGGATATTAGCAGCTTATGAGCAACAGTGGAAACTAGCCCCTATAGAATTAATCACAGTAGAGAATCTATTTCCTTTTCATGTCGGTGTTATTAATAAATTGTTTTTATAAAGAATAAAAATAGGAATAACTAATCCTTATTTCCCTGTTGTGAAATAGTCTCTACAAGGAATGAATTTGTAAATATTAACCTAAACCCTATGGTATACTAAAGTCTCAGAGGTTGAATTCCAACATATAAGCAGCATATGTGATTCCAGATGGAGATATGGGTATATTTATTAGCAATGGGATATGTATTTATTTATAATTAATGACGTTATGTAAAATAACTGTCTTATATTCAGTCTGGGCTATCCATAGACTTTTTAACTTAAAAGCACTTCATTTTAATATTAAATGTACAGATTTTCAAAATAAGAATACATTTTCCCATAGACACAATTTTGTAAAGTGTATGAGGATCCTTGGCTCACTCACAGATCCTATTAAACCCATAATGATTTTAACTGTAATACTAATGGTACTTGGTGAAACCTGAGGTCTTGAAGAAAGAGACTGGCAAGGCAGAAATCAGGAAAGAAGAAAGAATATTTCCTTTCCTTTTTACAACACAGCTGTTCTTAGACATATTTCAAGACCTGCATGCTTCTTTGCTGTCATTACTTACTGTAGTCCCCTTACCTCCTAGTAACCATTGATATCAAATTCACTGACTCCAACACCCTTGATCATAATATGCGTGAAGTTAATAGAAAAACCTTACATCTATATCAATTGGGATTTGGTCTGGCTGCATATATCAGGAAAAAGGATAGTTTAAGCAAGGTAAATGTAATATACATAGTCCAGAGCTAGTCAACGGTTCCATGATAAACAGGGATTCCAGCTCTCTCTGTTTTTCACTTCCAAAACTCAGAACATGTTTTCTGTCCTTAAAGTTACCTTGCAATCCAAGATAACTGCTAGACCTCTAGCCATCATGTTTATATTCCAGGCAGCAGAAGGAAGAATCAGGGCAGGGCAAAAAGGGTCTCTCCAAGATAAGTCATTTTCCTTTAAGGAGTTCTTTGCTTACATCTTATTGGCTAAAACCTACTCACATGGCAAATATGACTGCAAAGGCTGCTGGAAAATGTAGTGTTTGAGCTGCATCCTTTACTACCCAAAGTGTAATAGGAGATCAGTTGCTGAGAATTAAGGGGAGAATAGATATTTGCAAGTAATTAGTAATCTCTGTCACATTCCTCAAATGTCAGTGCTCCAGATTACTTTTACTCACTCCATAAAGCTACTTCAATTCTATTTAAAAATTTAATTGACAGAAAAGATCTTTCTGGAACAATGGTTCTCACCTTTAGCTGCACATTTAGAAGCACTTAAGAGTGCCTTTTTAAAAATCCTGATGCCCAGGCCAAGTAAGTCAGAAACTCTGTCAGTGAGACCCAGGCCACCGTATTTAAAAAAAAAAAAAAAATCTCTAGGTGATTCTAGTGCACAGCCAAATTTGAGAACCACTCTCTCAAAGAAATTTAAAAAGAAGGCATGTAACTCAAATGATGCCAGATTTTGTCACTTTTTCCTGCTGTGTAAACAAGTGACAAAAAAAAAAAAAAAAAAACCTGCAAGCCATGAGTAGAGAATGATTTGGTGAGTGCTGGCACTTCCCATACAGGCCAATTGTTCACCTTTGGGGTCAGTTTTCCTCTAATACCTCCCTTTTCCTTTTTAAACATAATCTTCTCTTCTATAACATTGGAACCATGATTCTCTGAAAATCCCTACTTTTCTATACAGTAGATTCAAGGACAGAGCAGATGGACCCAATGTTGGTCATCCTTGATGACTTTACCTCTCACATACCCCACATCCATTTAAACATTCTGTATTGCTTCAAATAACTTTCAAATTTGTCCACATCTTTATCTCACCCACACAGCAAAATCCACACAGCAACCAAAGGAATGAATAAAACACACACACCAATCTGACTGTGTCATTTCCTCTACTCTACATAGATCTGTCCAATGACTTTTTATTAATCTAAGCCTCTCTGCCCTGAAAGACTCCTCCTGCCTACTTCCCAGCCTTATCTTACACCAATCATCACACTGTTGTACAGTGAGTGGTCTCCTTTTTTGCCTTCAATGTTCCCTAGCTCTTTCTTTACAATTAATCTTTGTTGCCAAATCTATTCAATCCCAAAACTCAGACAAACCAACGTTTTCATTTGCTACTTCCTGTTGAAGGAAAGTTTTGTTGTTCCCATAGACTGGGTCAAGATTCTTGCTATACTTCTTTATGGCTCTTATTACAGTTGTAATTCTTTAGATGCCTCCCACCCCTGATTACTTTTTACGAGGGTAGGAAACAAGTTGTTCACAGTTTTGTTTTCAAAAGCTAGAACAACTCCTATCACAGAGTATGTATTGATAATATAAAGATAAGTATTTTATGAATGACCATTTGAAGAAATGAGTAGTAGGGGAGCCTGAAATTAAAAAAGTAGATACGAGAAAAAGTTAAAGAATCACAGCAGCTGCTTGTAACTTAGGCACAGATGACCCAAATAAACGTTTCTTCCTCCTTTTTCAATATGTGTCTGTGTCTCTGCAGGTTGTGATTTGATCCCAGTACAGTATCTCCGCTGGGGTGACCCTGAGCCCATTGCAGCTGTGGTGTTTGCCTGCCTCGGCCTGCTGGCCACCTTGTTTGTTACCGCAGTCTTCATCATTTACCGTGACACGCCAGTAGTCAAGTCCTCCAGCAGGGAACTCTGCTACATTATCCTTGCTGGCATCTGCCTAGGCTACTTATGTACCTTCTGCCTCATTGCAAAGCCCAAACAGATTTATTGCTACCTTCAGAGAATTGGCATTGGTCTCTCCCCAGCCATGAGCTACTCAGCCCTTGTAACCAAGACCAACCGTATTGCGAGGATCCTGGCTGGCAGCAAGAAGAAGATCTGTACCAAAAAGCCCCGATTCATGAGTGCCTGTGCCCAGCTAGTGATTGCTTTCATTCTCATATGCATCCAGTTGGGCATCATCGTTGCCCTCTTTATAATGGAGCCTCCTGATATAATGCACGACTACCCAAGCATTCGGGAAGTCTACCTGATTTGTAATACCACCAACCTAGGAGTTGTCACTCCTCTTGGATACAATGGGTTGCTGATTTTGAGCTGTACCTTCTATGCTTTCAAGACCAGAAACGTCCCAGCTAACTTCAACGAGGCCAAGTATATCGCCTTCACAATGTACACCACCTGCATTATATGGCTGGCCTTTGTGCCAATCTACTTTGGCAGCAACTATAAAATCATCACCATGTGCTTCTCGGTCAGCCTCAGTGCCACGGTGGCACTGGGCTGCATGTTTGTGCCGAAGGTGTACATCATCCTGGCCAAACCAGAGAGAAATGTGCGCAGCGCCTTCACCACTTCCACCGTGGTGCGCATGCACGTGGGGGATGGCAAGTCCTCCTCCGCAGCCAGCAGATCCAGCAGCCTGGTCAACCTGTGGAAGAGGAGAGGCTCCTCTGGGGAAACCCTAAGGTAAAAACTGTGGGGGGGCCCTATTGCTGAAGCAGTGTCGTTTGCTTCCTGGGTCTCTTAAACGGAAAATATCTGAGTGAATGAAAATGTGGGAGCCAGGGCGCTGGGAAAGGGGCTTTGAACATTTTCACTGAATGGCTTTTCTGAGGTTAACTGGATGTGGACCCAGTGACTTACGCCAAGGCCAGAAACATCCATGTTGAGATCTCTGATAAAGCAAAGAGTTACAGCAAAAGGAGAATGAGGTTGGCAAGGTAGGAAGAACACAACTAAGTCACTGAACCAAGGCAAGATCCTCCAGCTCCTGAGGGGACAAGGATATACTGTGGGCTATATTCTAGTTCACCAGAAAAGAGTGGAGAAAATTATTATTAACAAGATTATGCTGAGAGCAGAATACCAAGAGCCTTACACACCCAACTGTACTTGCTTGTGCCTAAACCTTTTTCAAGCCAGTGAGCCCTTGACTGCCTATCCCATAGAGAGATGAGAATGTAGAATTTATATTTTAGTTCTTAATGGGCAACTTGAAGTCATTGAGAAATGTCTAAGTCTTTGAGAAATGTCTAAGTTATAAAACAATAAAACAATAAAACAATAATCTTCCTAAACAACTAGCTAGTTTCCCAGGTTTTCTGTTGCCCATAACACTCAGTTCAGTATCACAGGTATTGCTATCTGAAAAGAATCCAAAGCCAACAGCCAATGATTTCCCCACGTGAAGGACTTCTTATGTGATAAATGCCCCCTAAAGCGCTTCAAAAAGGCAAGGAGATCATCTTATCAGTGCTTTGGAAACACATTTGGAGGTATTAAAAAGGCAATATAAATTGATGAATTGGGAATAAAGATCTCTGTATTAGAAGGACATATCAAAAGAGGTGGTCAGGCCATAACCTGCCAAATCTATAGATTTTTAATAACGTTCCTAAAATCTATAAATAAATAAATGGAAGAGAAATATCTTTTAAATTAAAGATAAATAGCTAATTAATATTCTTGAATAATTCTTGAATATTCTTGAATAATTTCATTTAGCCTGTATGAAAAGTTCTATTTTTCTAATAGCTCTAATTCTTTAAAGCCTGAATCATGGTGATGTTTTTATCTATAATTAAAGATATTGTGTCTGCTGAGTATTGAAAAGGACTCCCAAGATCTTTGGAGTTTATCAACGTGGCCCAATTCATTTGCATTATTCACTTGTAGCCTTGCCTCTTTCGATTCGTTTCTGTTTCCTGAATGCTTTTCATCTCTTTCCATGTACCTTGTGCAAGGTAGTCATCTGAATTGTAGACCTTGGGAAAAAAAACTGTGTCTTTTACTTCTTCAGGAAATCCTAGAGATATCACAGTCTGTGCACCTTCTGAATCCCCAACCTGCTCACATATTTTCCACTTGCCTTCCTTACTCTTCTTTAAACATTCTTTTTTTGGAAATATCTGCAAGATCAGCCTTTTATTTTGTCTAAGAAAATTTATTTTTTCAAACTTATTTTATTTTTCTTTAAACTCATTCTATAAATAATATTTTCCTTGGCATTCTCATAGATAAAACAGATCGCCAGTGACAGAATTGTGGGTCTGTGCCTGTGCTCCCCAAAAGCTCACCAGGGCAGGATCCTTAGGAGAGACAGCATGGAGCGACAGTGAAGAGCATTGGCTTTGTAGCAAGTTTCCCCTGATTTTGAATACTGACACTGCTATTTCTTCTCTCTGAGCCTTAGTTTTTTCGTCTGCCAAATTGAGATCATATCGCCTACCTCATAGGATTGTAAAGAGTGAGAGAAATAATATGTGTAAAGTCCAGGAACACAGTAGATGCTTGATTGACAGTAGCAGAGTGCAGAGCTAGACAGTCCTAGGATTGAATCTTGGCAGCATCACTTACCAGGTGAGTAACTAGAGGCAAATCACTGAACTTCTCTATACCTTGATTGGAGATAATAAAATACTTCATCTAGTGGTTATGAGACAAAATTGGTTAATACATGTAAAATGTATGCCATATAGTAAGCATGTCTTAAGCGTTTGTTATTATTGTTAACCAAGTTAACAACTGTCAGTCTTCTTCCATACATGAAAATCTCTGCATCAGGTATGCAACCAGGATGATCTTAATAACAAAGAAAGCATTATAAAAAGCAGTACAGGTCGACAAACACATTGATTATTCAGACTGGGTCTTCCAGAGCATCCATATCTTTACATTACCCAAATCCTTGGCAAACTGCGGAGGACATCCTTTATCTCAATTTAAGCAGAATAAGCTCCTGGGGAGGGAGGGCCTTGTCTGTGTCGCTCATTACTATGCCTCCAGTGCCTGGAAGTACTGAGAAATGTGCTTGGCATAGAGAAGACACTCAATAATCATTTGTCGGTATGTTTGTGGAGCAAATAGATTTGAGGAGGTAATCATGTGGTAGGAGGAATTTTTTTGCTTGTCTGCAAGTATGCATGCTACTACCCTCTAGTGGTTCTATTTTCATAAAATTAAGCCTCCAGTGATCTGTATTACAAATATCCCCTGCACTCCATGGTCATCAGTTTCTGCTAAAGAATCAGGTCTCTGATTCCAAACCCGTTCATCTCATGTTTTGCTACAATTCTAATGTTCTTCTAGTAACATTAGATTACAGTTTTCAACTATGTCACTCCTACTTTAGTAAACAAAGGGGCAACACAGACAACAAAATTTACTGATGGTGCCCATAGAAAACAAAAATGCTCAGGATCTTTAACAATATTTTACTACATACTTATTGATAACTGAATTTTGCGTCAGTACATTTGGATATTAGACTATGAAAGAAAGTAAGAAGGGACTTTCAGAAATTGTCGAGGTTTCTATATGCAGTCTTGGCAAATCCAGGTCTAGCTATGTGATCATGTGGTCACAGCTGAGGCAGGCTATAGTCAAGTTATATAGAGACTTCTGTTTTCCCATTAACCAAGCTATTCAGGCTGGAACCTACTTTTGATATGGAAAAGGCCAGAGAAAACTATTATATCCTTGCATCACATATATACCATACATGTTCCCCCTTTTAAGCTACAATCTTAAGAAATACATGAGATGCAAACTAAAATTCCTTTCCTCTCTACCTCTCTGAGCTCTGAAATTAGGTATTTCTTCTCTGCGATCCAAAATCAAGATGGTCAGAATTCTAATATATTGTTTATCACATTGTCAAATATACCTGGTTATGTATGGACTTATCTCTCTTTTTAGTTTATGATTTTATAAGGGCTAGTGTGTATCACATTGCTGTCATATTGGAGCTTAAATAATTACTAACAAGTGAACTTGGGTGCTTCTGATACATTGATTTTTTTTGTTCTAAATTACCTCAATTAGTTATGTTCCTCTGGCTTGAATTCTATAATATGCCAATGAGCCCATCTTTTGGGATCTAAGGTGCTATGAGAATTTAAGCAAGGTACTTCAGTCCATTTCCTTCACTGCAAAATAGTAGATAAATAAATTCCGCTGTGAGAAGTAAATGAAGTGAGATATGTTAAATACTTAATATCAGCACATAGAAAGCCCTCAATAAATTGTAGATAAACCTTTTGGAAATGTGTTCAGCTGCGAGTAAAATTAAGCCTGATTTTCAGAGGCCTATATGATGTGTTTGGATTTCATTTTCCTCATGTCACAAGAAATCTGCAGATAGACTGCTCCTGGTGTTCCTCTAAGACTCAGTGATGCCATAGCTAACATCTCTGCTATTCTGTATGCTTTTTATTAATAATTACATGATAACTGTCATGGCTCCATGCATTTCATCTTTTTTTTTAGGGAAAACCAAAGCCTTTTCAGAGTCCTATAGCAATTGCCTTTATGTCTCATTGGCCAAAATTGTCTCGTATTGCTATTCCTAGCTGCATGAGTATAAAAAAGTGTACATTTGTTTAGCTTTTACATCCTCCATAATGGAAACTGGAAGAGAGAATGGGGTGGTGTCAAGTTCTTATTGGGTAAACCAATAAATAGTGCCTACCATGGAAAGGGGGAGTACCTAATAGTAAGGATAGTAGTAGTAATAGTAACAGAATTGTCTGGTGGCCGCAAAATATCAAAAATAGAAGCAATAATCATTCCCATTTTTTCAGATGAGGAAGTTTAGATCTAGCATGGTTAGAAGATTTGCTCAGAATCTCATGACTAGTAAGTCATGAAGCAGTGTTTAAATCATGCCTTAGCTTTTTGTCATTTGAGCTAAGTATTTCCCAGAATGTATACTTTGGAAAGCTAGTCTCACAAATTGCTCCATGAAAAAAAAATTTTATTTGTTCAAACAAGTTTGAAAAAACTCTGGCTAATGTATTATTGGAGATAAACAATAAGAGGTCTTGCAGGGTAGAAGCCAATTGTTCATCTGTTAATTTTTTTCAATTCTTTCCCAAGCTTTTTGAACACAGGACTGTTTTTTCAAGTAACTCTCTTAACATTCTGGAGACTCAATAGTACAAAGGGGGCTCGCTTTGGAAAACATCATCACAACAACATCAAAAAGACGTGTTTCTAAGGCCTGAACAACAAATCTTATCTATTGTGAGAAGGGGACGAGGAAGAAGCAGTTTCCACTTCCAATCATAGAAAGAGATCACTTTGGTTTTCTGAACACCTGAGGGAAGAAGAGAGATAATTCTAACAGATCTAGCAGGTTTCTGATACATTAAATAGGCTCAACCTAGAGAAAAAAAGAAAAGTACCCAAAGTCAGTCATTCAAACACTGAAATAGCAAAGGGAGATTTTTATTTAAAAGGGAGTGAGTCACTATAGATTTTTTTTTTTTTTTTTTACATAGAAACGTGCTATTTATGCCACCAATGTATAGAGGTCCCTGTGATTAACATTTTGGTTCTAGACACTAATTTCCAGCACAACATGGTGCAGCATCAAATCATTGTCAAGCAGATAATGCCAGGCTTCCATTTAAGGCCTTCACTTCAGCTGCAACTTGACAAACGAACACAAATCCAGTTCTGACTTAAATAAAGCATTGAGTGTGATGAATCTCAAGTTCCGGCTTTATAAGATTCGGAATTTCCAGGATCAAGGGGCTGAGGTTCTAAGATACATTGGGCTTTTCATGGCTAAATTAATGGCAGAGGCCTAAAACTCTCAATCATAAATTTTCTCAGAAGGTAAAACCTTCCCTGGGGATTCTGATGGCAGAAACATTAGCTTTGCCTCCACCTTAATTTCAGAAACCACCATTTGCCGCTTTTGCTTTAATTAACTAATTAACTTTGCTTTAATTAACATTGTCATGAGGGCCCACTTAGGCTATATGCTAAAACAACTGCTAGTCCTTTCACATCCATTGCACAAATTACAATTTGCCTAGAAAATTGGTTCTCTTGTGTGAGTTCCAATATAACCCAACTATTATCAGAGCTTTGATGATTTCCGGTTGCTTAGATTCCATTAAGGGGTTATTAATCTGTATGAAGTGATGTTCGTGCTATTTCTCCTTCCTTAGAATCTTCTGCCTCTCTCTGCTATTTCTCCAGATCCTTTCTATCTTCCAAGGCCCAGGTTCTTAATGAAACCCTAACAGATTAACCAGTCTCACAGAATTTTCCCTCATCTAGACTCAGAACATTTATTATGTATAGCATGTACTTAACACACATTCCTCACACCTTCTTCATTTACTATTTATTCACAAACATTTACTGAAAACTGAGCATTACCAGGCACTGTGTTCAGCCCTGGGGATATGAAGGTTGTTTTTTGTATATATGCAATATTTTTACAACTATTTAATGCAGTCATAAAAGTATTTATATCTCCCTTGGTGCCTAGCACAGTGCCTGATATATTGCAGTGATCAGTGGTAGATGGATTATGAATCTGGCGGGCAGGAGCTTCTTAGGGATCACACCACTATCACAGTGAAAAGACCACTCACTTCGTCGACTCAATTGTCCAGATTTTATCCAATAAAGCTTTGTCCTAAAAATATAAGAAGAAATGTGTTTTTGTCTGACCAAACTGTTTCTTTTAATCCAATTTCCTTTGAGTTCCCACTCTGTGCTAAGTACTGTTATAGAGTATGAGGATACATAGATAACTAAAAAAAGTCTCCCAAGATTTGGAAACAGATAAGCTCAATAAAGTAATACAGTGCTCTGATAGGAGCGTACAGGGGAACAGAGGGGTCCAAAGGTACAATCAATAAATTCTACATGTTGGTAATTTAAAAAACCTTCCAAAGGAACAGGTTCAAACAAGAGAAACTATTTAAACACTTTAATCCTTGCCTAAACATCTTCAGGGTTCTCCATTAGCTGGGATAAGATAGAGCCAAACTTCCTTTGCCTAGCAGGAAAGGCCCCAGGTGGTATGACTCCTTTCCCATGGCCAGCCTGGTATCTAGTCACTTCCTACCTGACCTTCCATACTGACCCACTCACAGTTTTCTGGCTTTCCGGCCTCTATTGTGGCATCCACTTTTGTGTAAAATACATCAGCCCCATTACCCTCCAGTCTCACTTGGCAAACTCATACTCATCATTGATACTTCTCCTGGAAAACCTGCACTTACCCTCTCAGACTGCATTAGGTCCCCCCTCTTATGATTCAAATAAGCTCTATGCTCCTTCCTGTAGAACATTGATCATCTCGTGTTATAATTAATTACCTGTTTAATTATGTCTCCCTTATACACATGCACATACACATACACTACTCACACTGTGCTGTGAACTTATTAAGAAGATGGACCATGTCTTATTTATTTTCTGTGCAACTGGCACCCAGCACAGTGTGAGGCACATAGTGAACACTCAAAAATGTTTGCTAAGTGAATGAATGGATGGACAGATGTATGAATAATGATGTTTGAGCTACACTGTCATTTGCCAGTGAACATTCAAGGACTGAAAACAGTGAATAATTATATTTACGCAGCACTTGCTATGGACTAGACACTTCTTTAAGCCACTTACATGTATTAACCCTTTTAATCCTTAAAACTATCCTCATTTTACATATGAGGAAACCGAGGCAAGTGGAGGCTAATTTACCTGCTCAAGCCCATACAGAGAATAAGTAGAGGGGGAAGGATTAGAATAAAGGCAAGTTGGCTCCAGTGCTTGATAAGTTGTTGCCTGAACTGAGAAAAACTGTGATTGAATGGGTACGAAGACTCACCCCCATGGAGTTTCCCTGAAAACTGCTCCCTTAATTTATTTTGCACTGTACTTTCTAAAGTTATGTGGTCATACCTTTAACTGAGTCTGATTTTATTTGCTTTTTTGCTACATGAATAAACACACAGAAACCTCTGATATAAAATTTGAACTTTAAAAACTACCTGAAATTTTTCTGTTTAGTGCATTTTTAAATATGTAGGTTTTGGGGGGAGAAAAACGTCTGACTAATTTTTGCTGCTTAAAATATTTATTATGCTTAATATTGTCCTTTTATTATAAGTAAGGATTATGAAGATCTATACTACTTTCCTGTGTAATTCTACTTTTGAGGGGAGCGGTATGCCTAATCTCGTATAAAAGCTCATGAAGCAAGCAAGGAATCCTAACATTTCCCACCTTGGTTAAGATCAATTTAATCTCAACCAATATTTGTAGAGCACTCACTATATCCTGGGTATACTGCTGAGTTCTAGGGTTAAAAAGACAAATAAGACACAGATCCTACCCTTAGAAGCAGTTCACAGAGTAGCAGAGAAGAACAGAACATTTACAAGTCATTAATTCTTATAATGTATGAAATGATAAAGGAGAGAATCCACAGGAAAGCCAAAGATCACTAATGAGGGTACTTTGTTCAATCTGGAGGTTCCAGAAAGGCTTCCTGGAAGGGCGATGCCGAGGATGATGAGGAGAGCCAGGCCAAAACCACAGGATACTGTGTTCTGGGGAACAACATTAAATATAGCCCAGTGATGTGAAACAACGTGGTGCATGCAGCAAATTACAGTGTATAAGATGCATGTCCACAGGTGACAGGAAAGAGGCTGGGGAAGCTGATAGGGAAGAGGTTTAGCCTGAGGAGCTGTCAGCTCACCGCCTTCCATTTTCCTCGATTTCCCTTCAGTAACTGCTTCTCTCTGTTTAACCTCCCTACTACTAGACATGCAATTTCCTCATTCTCATGGCTGCCTCCCAAAACCAACCTGAGGTCTCCTTACGCATCCCCAACCAAAACTTTTATGTCCTTACCCTTTCCCTCTGTTAGAGAATAAATTAATTTGTGCTATTACAATAATGATTATTAGTGACTTGTTTCATCCTTTTGAGACACATAATAAAGCCCTTTATTTGATACATATTTAATAAGTAGTAGAACCACAATTTGGGATTTGAACCCATTTGTATGTCTCCAAAGTTATTTTTCATTCTAATATTGCCTTTCTAATGGATTCATTTCCTCAACCATGAATCTCATATTGTTGCTGTTGTTTATAAACAATGTCACTGTGAATGTATCTCTGCCACATAAAATATTCACATTTTGATTCTGATTTTTATTCCCTGAAAAATAACGCTAAAGGTGACCTTTTTATTTTATTTTATTTTATTTTATTTTATTTTATTATTTTTTCGGTGTTGAGGCAGATCAGTCAAGGTGACTTCATGGAACAACGTAGCCTGTCAGTGTCTCTCATGTGATAACCTGACAGAATTAGTGTGGTGTAGGGAAGTGAGCCTAATCAGCAAAGGTATGGAATCCAACCCTGGCTCTGCCACTTACAAGCTGGGACCTTAGACAAAGCGCTTAACTCTCAGAGCCTCTGGAAAATGAAGACAGGATAATATTCATCAAACTCTGTGTTATGTTCACAGGGTCATTGTGAGCAGAGTATGTCCCACGTTTCAGGTTCATGAAATGGGAGTCTCTGTTTTTTCTAATCATGGTATCATCTCAGTTGGTGTCTACCCCAAATATAGCTCTTGTGGCATAAAATGAGGAGGTTCTATGGCATTGTTTTTCAGGAAAGCTACTGAAATGGAAATATTTGACTTTGGGAATCTGGCCTGAATTACTAGTAAATCATTACTCTATCCTGGGGGCACACTGCCCTCCAAATTTCCATTATATTCTTAGGTGATAAATTAAGAAGTTTCTGTTAAAGTGCTTTTTTAGAAATCAGGCTTTCCCCAGAGTTAAAGGTGATTTGCAGGTGTTAGCCACTTTTCTCATTTCCCTTGTGGTCTTGGCAGTGCATTTATATTTCTTCATGAAAAAAATTGATTTTTAACTTGGCCCAGAATATATGGATTCATTTTTCCTAATGTCTAGAAACTAAATAGCAAATCACTGTAGTAAATTTTATACATGACATAATATCGAGCTCTCTTTGGAGAAGCAAGCGTGTGCTCACGTGTGTTCACTTACGCTTATCACCCGCCCCCCCAAAAAAAAGGCACTTGGAGGAAGTCGTCACAACATCCTTCATGTGCACGAGCCTGCCTGGCCTGGCTCTCGGGCATCACAACAGCACACTCCACATGGTAGGAGCTGCCAGAGAACGTGACTCTCCCCCTTCTGAGTTAAAGTGGCACAATCAAAATTGCAAACCAATAATGCTGTTTCCTCTAATTTGTTATTCAGGTGGCTTTTTGCATTGTAGAAAAAAAATAGAGACCATAACTTGGTAAACGAGCAAAGATCTGTCACTGACCTTGCTCTTCCAAAACAAATAGTAACTGAAAAGAAAAGCACTTGCCTGGTGAACCACATGAAGCTCCCAGTGATGATAAGGACAATTACAATCAGCATTTGTTAAGCAAGGCCCAATCGTGTGTGAGACACTGTTATGCATTTTACATATTAGCATCTTATGTAATAAAGCTCCCCAACCCATCTGGAACTCAAATTAATGACCCTATCCTGACCACAAAACTGCCTTAAAAAAAACATCTTGGCTCATGCTAAGAGAGAGGAGATTTTGGTCTTCTCCACACAAATCTCCTATGAGGTTCCATGGCATTTTAGAAGGTTCTACTCCAGTCATCTCTCTCTCTCTCTCTCTCTCTCTCTCTCTCTCTCTCTCTCTCTCTCTCTGAGATCACTGAAGGCAGGAACATCTCTGTGATGGCTCTGAGTAGGTAGTAGGGGAGATAGAAAGAAGATTAAGCCCAAGTGAGGCCTCCTACTTATGCTCCTCAAAGAATAAAGGCTCCCACTGTGCTACACCATCCATCTTAACTTTCCCCTATGTTATATCCTCTCCACTTCACTCTGGATCCCAAAAGTGTCTTGATCAGAAGCTGAGAAGAGCAGGGCCCACTGGTGAGTCAGGCGCACCAGACAGTGCACTCTGACTCAGGCAGGCAGACAAATTATGACATTGCAATAAAAAGTCACAGTAGGAGCATCTGAGGGAAATAAAAAGGAACTTAAGTTCAGAGTGAACTGTGGACACCTCTCTCAGGGACTTTTCAGCACTGGGTACAGCCAAATGAGCAGCCCACTGCTGAAGAATGGATCCAGGCAAAAGTAGGCTTTTCTTCTCCATGCACAGAGCTAGTGCCTGCCAAGACAGCAAAATGAGAACCAAATGTTCTAACCCAAATGGACTAGCAAGCACTTTCCCCTTTCATTGGTTAACTAATAAAAATACGAGGAAAAAAAAAATGATTTTGACATCCACTTATAACAGAATTCTAACTTTAGGACTTACTGGTTTTAATTCAAAAAATGTTTGAAATGGGTGATGATACTTGAGAAAAACTGAGCAAACTGACTTCAGTGAGAACTTACGAAGACACATTAGCAGAATGCTAATGTGCTGAACTAGAGCAAAGCAGATGCAGACTTCTGCTGTCCTGCCTGTCTTTTTCACCTTCAAACTCCAAATCCCTGCATCAAAGCACATGTTATCTAATTTTGCCTTGGACATTTCCAGAGACTTTAGTTTAATTGTATTCACTGTGCAGACATTGCTTTGTGACTGCTTCTCCAGGGAGAATAGTGCCAGACAGAGAGCAAGTTGTAGTTGAAAGGAGCAGACAGCCTTCAAACTCCAGGGCATTTCTAACCATTCTTAGTAATGCTCGTGAAGAACAAGGCTCTTGGTGTCAACTGTTTACAGATGCTACCCTTCCTTCCTCTTTCCCTTGTCCCCATAACCCTTATCCCTATCCCTAGCAATCAGTGTACCAGGTTCCTCTCCTGGCCACTAGATGGCAGGCCAGGTTCTCTGGGCAGTTTCAGTGGGTGAGAGCTTTTCTGCTCAAGATGCACTCAGCTTGTGCAGCAATGACAGAGGATTGCCACAGTGGGCTTGTACAGAGGAGAGCTTGTTGCAGGCAGTCAGAGGCAAACTTTTGCAGAAACAGTGCTAACTGTACATGTGCTGGTTCTCAGATGTACCAACTGGAGAAGATTCCTAATACAAACTTGTTTTCTCATCATCCCTGATATCACATTTCCATACCTATAAAAATGGTATGACATATATAAGCTAGAGGGAGTCAGCATTATTTCCTAGAACATTGAGGTTACAATTTTAAGATGCATATTATTCTCACACACTGTAGAGGAGCCGTGCTTCAATATTCCCCTGCCCCTCACTTTCACTACCAGAAATGCCTTTCGAATTTGATAGCTCATGCTACCAGAGTTCATTCTTCAGGAATCAAAGTGATTACAGGATCTCCTCCTTACTGGGGACTCGCCATGTACCCAGGAATGCTACTTATTTAATCCAATTCATTCCTTACGGTAGCCCTCAAAAGGTTTATGCCCATTATACTGATAAGGACACTAAAGATTAGAGCAAGGAAGACACTTGCCCAAAGTGGTAAATGACTATACTAAGATTTGAATTCAACTGTGGCAGTTAAGATGTTTAGCACTAAAATGTACTAAATTTAAGACTTTCCCTAAAACTTGACCTTCTGGATGAGAAGCCCCAATTTACTCTGTCACATGTTTAGTCACACCATTTCTGGAGAGGAACAAAGCATGGCGAAGGAGCAGAGGGAGCCTTTTACATCAGTGAAAATGAATGAGTCTGAGTCTGTAGCATTTTATACCTGAGTGCTCAATGCAACTAAGACAGGATCGAGGTCTGCCAGTAGGAGGTGGAGGAGAAAGGACACTGAGTCTGGTATGACAGGCAATTATATTTCTGGATTTAAAATCAAGCTTTTGGGTATTCCAGCTAAAAGTTTATACAGGAAGAATCCACAGAAGAAAAGGTAGAGTGTAGCATGTAGAAAGAGGATGATAAGAGTAATGACATTGATAATGATAGCTAACTTTTATCAAACATTCATGATATGGCAGGCACTATTGCCCATACCTCATAAACATTCATTAAATCTTTGAGACAACCCCATGAGGTAGGTAACATGAGTATCTCCATTTTATAAATGAGAAAATTAAGACAGTGAGGTTAATCAAATTGCCCAAGGACAGATAGCTGGAAAGGGTTGGAATTCTAATCAAAGCCAGAAACTATAAATACCAAGACTGTATTTGAATGGGTATTAAAGAGTAAGAAGGAACCAACAAAAGGTCAGGATTGAAAAAAATATTTGGAAAAGTGTCATTATCACTGTAATTTGATTTAGGTTGGATACCTTCCTGTTTAACCCCCTTGACAAACTAAATGACTATCCATTGCCCTGTTTTCTTTTTTTAACCCCTTCCCTTACCACTTTCTCTTTCTGTGAGGCTTAAAGTCACTGTCTAGAGTGTTCTGCCAAGTTATAATCCTGTTAAAGCCCAAAGGCAGTCTGGTTTGGCCATCAAAGCAAGTATCCCCAAAAGGACATGTCAGTTTCTTGGCTGAAATGTCTGCATAATGCAAACAGCACTGACTCAAACTAAATTGGTACTAGCAGTGGGATATGTTTCCTAAAGGCAGATTCAAATGAAGTACACGGTTTAACTTTTATCGTTTATGATTTTTTATGATTTATTTTTTCCTTCAAATAAAGACTAGTTTTAAAGTCATTGATTTAAAAACATGACATGGTGAAAGATATCTTTTAAAAGTGGTCGGGGACAGCTAAAATTCACCAGGTATTTTTTAAGCACCTACTCTTTGTAAATGTTTGAGTCAATTTTTAGAATTAAGTGTATTTTACATCCTGTGTAATTTTAACATGTAAGATAAATCATTAGAGGAAAATAATATTTTGACCAAGAAATTAAATAACTTTATCATCACTTCTCTAGACCTTATCATTGATGGCTCTTCTTCTGCTTCCATTTCCTCTCTGAATAAAAGCTGCACCTTCAACTTAGTTGCCCAGGCCTGTGTCATTCATTACTCTTCATTTTCCTTGTCCCTTCACATGCAACCAATCATTTTCTCTATTTATTTTATCTTATCTTTTGCATTCTCACTGATATTGCCATTGATCAGGGCCCCATAACCCACTGTCTGAGCTATTGATATAATGTCATAAAATCTCTATTATTGATGCACCAACCTGTCCCAACAGCTACCAGAGTGATCTTCCTAAAGCGCAAATCTGATTACGTCACTCAAATTAGTAGGTATACATGCCTTACACTATAAAAATCTAATACTTTCACATGGCTCACAAAGCTCTTAAAGACCTGGCCCTGGAAGACTTGACCTTCCCAACCTGACGTCCAGCCACCAATCTGTTCCACCAGTACCCCAATGTCACTGCCACCACTGCTCCTCCGAACACATTATGCATCCCAGCAGTGCCAGGCAGTATACAGTTCCCTAACTACATCACACCTCAGTCGTTCCTTTGTTTGGTATGCTCCTGCCTGCATAAATTCTAATTTTTCTGCCTCTACTAACACTTGCCTTTATCTTTCTTCCTTTTATCTAGAAAACACCTTCTTACCCTCCAATTCCTAACCCAAACATTACACCTCTTTTATAAACTGTATTTCC
This sequence comes from Rousettus aegyptiacus, assembly GCF_014176215.1. NCBI lineage: Eukaryota > Metazoa > Chordata > Mammalia > Chiroptera > Pteropodidae > Rousettus > Rousettus aegyptiacus. The sequence continues at coordinate 65,116,007 of NW_023416308.1, forward strand.
ATTAAACTTTCTGTATCTCCTCATGTAGAAATCCTCAACTGGTATACTGTTGGTTTATGTATTTTTCTCCCTGCTGGACTTTAAGTTTCCTGTAGACATTGCTCTCTATGTTTCCATCACCAGCAGCTAAGACAGTGTCTGTTTAACAAGTTCTCTGGTAACTATGTGTGAAGTGAGGGACCAGCAAAGTTTCACTTCTCTAGTCTCTGATGAAGACTTAGCTCCTCCCCTAATGGTGAATTAACACTCAACAGCAATTCATTTTCCAAGAGAATAAGTCGACTTTTCAAGTCTTGCTCTACCACTGCCTGATACTATACCATTTAAATATATTTCTGTCTCTCGCCAAGCATGTCGAAAGTAAATGCTAAGAACATTTAGAACCAGTAAGTTGCAGTGTTATGAATAATATGTTTCAGGTGTTTAATTTGGGGGGGAGAGAATGCTTTGAAATGATTAATTAAATGGTTTGGCACTACAATAATTGAAGTATATTTGTGGAGCTATGAAAGACTATGTAGGGATGATTTTGATGAATTGCATCTAAAACACTCCCTTTGTATAATGAATTGATATTCTTGAATGCTGTGATTACAGTGAATTTTAATTTGCATGTGATATTTGTGGTCTCATTTGTTACTTCTTGAATTTGATTAAAATGTTTCTAATTAATTGATATAAATTGGGTGGTGGGATAAACTAAGTTTTTTTTTTTTTCAAAATTCTGTTTCTAGTAATGTTCATTTTATTTGTAATAACCCTGCTTAGAAGTAGCCCAGCTGTACCATGCCTGGGACATGCAAGTCATATCTCTCTCAGAATATAACATTTCGTATCAGAAAAAGTATGCCTCGGGCATAATTCCGTGAGTTTACAATTCCTTTTCTTCTCTTAAGCTCTATTCCCTTGGTAAAGATGGAATTGTTGAAATAAATAAAGAAATAAAACGGTGGGAAGAAAATATCCTTTTCTCTAGCTTGTTGGCTAAAATAAGTTAACTACCTTGCCTTACTCATTTGGCCACCCATTTCTCTGGCATTCCTCCCAATTTCCCCCAACACATACACACACACACAAAGAGAAGAGAACAAATATTTAACAAGCTCCTTCTATGTGCTATTACATATAATATGTTATTTAATTTGTACAACCTTGCAGAATGAAAATAAACCAACTTTTATAGCTGTGGAAACTGAGACTCAGAGAGATGAAATAACTTTACCAAGACTGTACATTTAGCTTGTAATCGAGTTGGTTTGCCCCATGACTGCCAGGCTTCTCATGCACTTTGTACCGTGCCTTCTTATATCCTCCATTACTCCTTAGCAGAAGAAGACATTCCTGTTGGTCTGGAAAGGGGAAATCAGTTATAGAATTTCAACTCTCAGTGATCTCCTGAAGAGGAGGTGGCATTGAAAGAAAGAGAAGTAGGAGTGTTTGAGTTGCTTAAGCAGAAGTCACGTTAGCAAGAGAGACCAGCAGGCACAAAGGTACAGAGTTCAGGGCTACTTAGGGTCACCTCCTGTCTCCCTGCTCTCTCTAAGGTCAATCCATGGCCCTTGGCTCCTTTCTCCTTATGTTCTCTTCTTTGGTGAACTCGACCATCACTGCACTTTCAATTAATTCTCAAACATTCCTCATTGAGTCCTCCAGATGACAACTGAATAGTTCCATTTTCATACCTAGCGTCACCTCATCCTTGGCTTACTCTTTCACATCAAATAAATTCTGTAATGGTTTCTTTATTCTGCATTTCTGTTTCAGTAACAAATGGTAATTCCTACCTTCAAAGTGTTAGCCATGTTTAATTTGTCCTTGTCTTTACCTTAAACATATTAATTCCGATATTAGATGCTATTTTAAATTGTTTTTTCAAACATTTTGGGTTTTTTATCCTAATCTGTATTTCCACCACTGCTATACAAATCCAGTACCTTATCTCTATACATCTGAATTACTATAATAGTGATAAACTCAATACATTCAACTAACTCACTTCCTACATGTTGAGAAATATGCTGACAGTTCAGAGCTCTTCATATTGTCTTTAGTGTACTTTTCTTACCTTTTCAGCCTTGCCTCATACTGTTCCTGAGCTTTAATCTTCTGCATAAATCAAGCTACCTCAAGCATGATCCCCAAACACTCCTTTTACATTGCTGCATCTACAAAGTACTTACTGAGCATGAAATTCATCCCCACTCATCTTATCTGATCCAGCTTATGCCATTTATGAAGACATTATTCCCTCTAGTACACAGAAATTCTAAACATATACAGCCCATTTTATTGACTTTACTGTTTACTTAGATGGAATTCTATATGAGAGACTTTATGTTTTTATATTATATGTGATGTCTTTTATCTGTAATAAAAATTTTTAATTTCTCTCATATCTTCAATTTTATGAATTCTCCAGAGTACATAGAAAAACATTCTTTTTTGTTTTGACTACTGTAGAGTTTTTACAGGAACACCTTTTTAAAATGAAGAAAGCTTTATTTAGTTATGTTACAACCATACTGCATTAGGTTAACTATTCTACTGCAACAGAAGTAGTAATACATAATATATTTATATAAGTATATGTAAATATACAGAGATATAGATATATCTCAACCCATTAACAATAAAGCATACGTCATGTGGCAAAGGACTTCTCCAGAAGAGAGAGAATGGTAAGAGAAAAATGTAGATTAGTGCTTGGGGATTTGACTAGGTGAAGTATAGGTTTTGTATTTTGTCCTGAAGATGATGGGAAGCTTTGGAAGGTTCAAGAAGTTTCATGATTAGTTCTGGTTTCTATAGATAGAATAGAATGTAAAATGGAAAGAATACAAGGGAGAAATCAGATGTTCATTGTGACAGGTTAGGTAAGAGATTACAATAGTTTAAAGTAGAATATAAAATGATAAGACTTAATGATTATTATAGAAAAAAAATAAGGCCTAGATTTAAATAGGAGGATGGAAACTTGTATGATTCAGCTTGTGAAGGAGAGATTTTAAGGGTAAAATCAAGGGTTAATTTGGGACATGTGAATACTATGCCCTGTGAGTTCAGAGAAGTCCAGTCTGGAGGTTAAAATAAAGGTTATAGGGAACCATCAACATTTGATGAAAATAGAACTAAGCCAAAAGAAATTTTGAATCAGAGATAGTAAGGTAAAGGAGAGAAACTGAAGAAAGATGAGTTTGGTTTTGGAATTGTTGAATTTGAGATGCCTAAGAGACATATAAGTGAATAAGTCCAAGAAGCTGCTCAAAAAATTGGCCCGAAGATCAAGAGAGTTTGATGTTTGAAATACAATTTGGGAGGGCCAAGAGCAGGGCTCATGGACCAAATAAATAAAAGAAAATCTGAGAACGAGATAAAGATGTCCCAAATATTATTATTAAGTATACCCGAGACCCAAATATAAGTAATATCACAAAAGGGAAAAGTGATTCCAAAATGAAGGAGGAGTCAGTAGTTCCAATGTTACAGAGAAGTCAAATGAGATAAAGAGTCATCATCACTGGATATGGCAACCAGATATTGGTTTTGGCTTTAATAAAAAAAGGCAATTTTAGTCCCCATATCTTCAACGAAGTTCTTTGTTTCCCAAAGGCCAAGCAAAGATGAAAATCCGTGTTCATTCATCAAGTAAAACATCCTCATTAGTCGGCTACTGGATTCCATATACTAAACTTTGATATTATATACAAACTACCAAAATGCATGTGGGATACCCATAACTAAGGATCCAAAAGCACTGAGATCCCACGGCAGCCTCCTCAAAGCCTCCTCTTGTGATAGGTTCCACTTCTCAACATCCTACTTGCTTGCTAAGCCCATTTCATATTCCTAAACCCACTACACATTAGACACAAGTTTATAAATTAAGGACTGCAGGAGCAGATAAAGAAGCCCTGAGGGTTGGCAGCTCTTCTGTAAACATTACAATTCCACCCAAGGACTGTGATGCCAAGTGCACATCCTGAGTAGTGTGTGATGAGCAAGCCCCCTAGAGGGCAGCAGAGCCTCACAGGAGTGGGGAGAAACATTATCAAAGAGGGGTTAGTGGGCAGTTTCACTAAAGGAGGCACAAGGGGGCAATACACACTTTTATGGAAAATAGAATCAAAATTAAATTTAGTGAATTAAAAGAAGTCAGTTAGGAGGTAGAAAGGTCTAAGTTGTATGCCAGACAACAAAAACAAGTAGGCATATAAAAAGAGGGGAGTTGGGTTGAAGTCAGTCATAGGGCAGCAAGGTTCTCTGCTCAGTGAATGTTTAGTACTTGAACAACAATAATAAATAGGTACTATTCGTGTTATCTGCTATGAGCTAGACAATATTTTAGGCCCCAGAAAACTCTTCTTAGTAGAGCCAGAGATGTAAGCAAATGTCATTAGAGAACTGTAGGTGCTACAGTTTTTAAGTCCTTGTAGGGAACACCAAAAAAGAATTAATTATATGAGAAGATACAGGAAAGGCCTCAAAGAAAGGATAACATGATAGTATGGCTCCCGGTTGTGGTGGGGTTTTTTCTCTCCCTTGTGATTTCTCTAGGTATTTCCTGAAATAATCCATCTTTTTTCCCCTCATTCATATATTTTATTCAGCATATTTCTTTCTTGAGCCCTACCAGGTTTCAGACACTGTTGTGGGCAATGAGTTTTAAGATGTGGTCTCTGATGTGGCTGTCATAGGCAAGGAAGTGAGCTCGCCTCTATTGGTTTTCCTCCTCTTCCCCTCTCTGCACCCTACCCTCTCTCCAGGGATGAAGGAGAAGCTAAGTCCTTCAGTTCTAATATGCCCCATGTAAGGAAGAAAATTACAAACAAAAAAACAAAAACAAAAACAATAAAACACTGTGCCTTTTCACTTGACTAACTCTGCTGGTCACTTATGCATTCAGCAAATATTGATTATGCACATGTGCTAAGCTTTTGTCTCTCACATCAGGTTAAGTTCAAGTTCCACCATGAAATTTTCCATTTTAGTTCTAGGATCTTTCCATCTTGTTCCATATAGATGTTATTATCTTCACCGTTTAGCGTTCTCTAATTGTGGCATGCACGTTTGTCATCCCCAGTAGATTCTAAGCACGCTATTATATTCTCAAGGAGCTCAGATGTTGTGAAATGTATTTTCTTAATGTCAACTACAGAACCAAGTACTATGCTAAGCATCAAGAAGATGCACAATATATGTCTGAGTATATTATTAATAATCAGAAGGACCAAGTTTGAAATTCCAACATCAACATTCCTCAGCTATGTGAACTATAGTTCTCTTAAAAGAAGATCCTCACTACCTCTCCCTAGGGTTATAAGGATGTTTGAGACAATGTATAAATACTTCCAACACAGTGCCCAGCTATGTTTGCTCTTCCTCTTTTTCTTCCTATTCTTTGGCTTCTCTTGGATTTTTTTTTTTTTGAACTGAGTTTTCTTTTCCCTTTAGTTATCTTTTTGGTAATTTTGATTATTTTCTTTAACCTGGTGTTCTAGAGTATAAGCTTTAGAGTTCAAAAGCCCAAATATGTGCCTTGGCTTTGCCCTGACTGCAACTTTGAGCAGGTTACTTTATCTGTAAAATGGGGATAGTAGTACCTACCTCATAGTGTTTTTGTGAAATTAAATGTAAAAATCCATGTAAAACATCAATGCTGTGAGTTAAGTAGCAGTGCTCTCATCATTCACAAAGAAGTTATATAAGGGTGCTCTTAGATTCTCAAGGAACTCAGAGGTTGTGAAATGTTATATAAGTTACCCAAAATCATACAACTCAAAGTGGTACTGCTAGGAATCAAAAATATATTAATTAACTCCAAAGCCAGTACACTTAATTACCATGATTTGTTGCCTACTTCTAGCCAACTAAAGTCCAATTAGTTTAGAAAAATTTAGACAACTATTGTATGTCTATATGTGTGTGTTTGTGTGTGATTATGTAGAGATATGTGTGTGATTTTGTGTGTGTGTATATGTGTATGTGTATATACATATTTGTGTATATATGTACATATGATTCTCTATAATGACATATATTAGTTTATTACACTCTGCTGTGATAAACTCCTGTATTTCTACATTACCATGCACATACAGCTCCTAGTTCAGTATCTAGTACATAATAAATACGTAAGAAACTCTAGTAAATTTATCAAAGAAAAGACCTGACAGCATTATTTTCATGTAATGTTTCTTTGGGCATCTCTCATTATGAAATTAATACAATCTCACTTTCAATGTATTGTGACAAACACTGAGCATTGTGGAATCTGCTTAGAAATGGCAAAATTAGTAAATCCATCTGTTATAATTATATGTGACTACAAGAAACAAGAATACATTATCCTAAAACCAGAAAAGATATAATTCCCTTTATTGAAACAATACTATTAAAACAATGTGATGAAGAACAGAAGGGAAGTAGAAAAGCAGCCTCTGGTCACAGACCTGTGATTTTAGCATTTTTCCCAGTATAAAGGAATGGAGATATTCTTTCGAAGCTCATGTAAGAGCACAGCTCGGCAGACCCAGGACTTGCTTCCCTCTCTTTGGACATCGTCCCATTCTTAGGCAGCTGTACCTGTCACAGTTAACATGCCCTCCTTTCACCTCACCCTTCATGAACATACAGGGACCAAAAATAGCCCCACCTCCCTCTACCATCCCTACCCTCATTTCGGTCTTATCAAAATCAAGTAGTTTTAAAATCTGAGAGAAATGAAAACTAATTTTTTTGTGTGTGAAATTCGGAAATACTATTTATTTGTTCCTTAGAAGTCAAGAGATAGAGAAATGAGGCTGAAAAAGTGTTTTCTGTGTGGAGACAGGACAGGAATAACAAAGGATAAATGGAGAGGACTAGAGGAAGAATGGATGGTGGCAAACAGAACAACTTTGTTGAGATAAGATTTGGTGAATGGATGTCCAAGTACAATAGAAGGGGAAAGCCCATTAGATGGAGTCAGTTTGGGTAAATATTTCTGCCTCACCTCTGATAAATGTTTTTGATCTTACCATTTTCACAACTGCAGTCATGCAAAAAAGCATTTGCCGAGTTGTGGCTATATACAAGGCCCTATGATAGGTGCTTGTGAAAAGAACAGAGATGCCCTTGCTCCTGTGAAGTTTACAGTCTAGTGAGAAAGACATAATAAACTACTAAGCAAATGAATATCTAATTGTAATTTGTAATAAGTGTTATGAAAAAAAAAAGAGTCTAGGGCTCTACTAGAGATAAATGAAGAGAAAGGCTGAGATGAAATAAAAGGAAGAGGCTCATCTATTTCCATATTTTCAAATCCAGCCTAAATCACAGCAGCATAAATTAGGGTGTGGGAGCAAACAGATATGAAAGCTAAGTCTGAATGGAGATAAAAATCAAAGATTCACTAACCCCCCAAATTTAATGAAGATTGTACAGATTATGTCCCATATGAGGACTTGTGGCTTTATAAGTATTAGAGGACATTTTGAAAAAGCAGGACAAAATTTTTGTATTATAACTGGTCGGTTATAAAAAATATTAGTAAGAAAAAAAGTGATAGGTATAACATTATATGCACCCTATTAAGGTCAAGAATTTTAGATGAATTGTCTTACCTATTTCTTAATATTTCCATTCTGCAGATGGGGAAACCATAACTCAGAAAGCATTAGCATGTATAGTAATGTGACAGCTAGTTTTTAGTTTCTCAATGGGGTAGGAGGTAAACTCTGAGAAGCAGGGGTAGAATCAAATTTTGTGAGACTTAAAGTTCATAAAATTGAGGAGGCTTGATTTTAGAAAAAGATTATAAAATAAGAATACAAAGATAGGAACAGGGACTTGTAAGAAACTGCTTTCAAAAGAGGGGACTTCATTCCCCATCAGCTTCAGAGCAAATCTGCTTCCACAGAGAAGCACTAAGGTTTCGGCTATGACAGACCCCAGACTGAGAAATTCAAGTTGCTGAGAGCAAATTGTAATCAAGGTCAGCACCACTTAAGAGAGATCAGACTTCCTCTCTACTAGGAAGAAAGGGTCAAAAAAAAAAAAAAAAAAAAAAAAAGGAACAGAGGCAGGGAACTTAAGCCAGTATATCCGGAAAAAAAGGAAAGTATTTGAAAAATAGCACAGTTGCCTGATTGCCTTAAGCCATTTAAAGACAGACCAGGCCCAGCAAATGGCCTAGCTAGTATTTGTAATCAGCGTTTTAGTGAGAAGTAATACGAACCATAGTTAACCAATCTGGTAACATGAGGCAAGTTGCTTTATCTCTCTGTGTCCTAGTTCTTCCTCATTTGTAAAATAGGGTTGATAATAATAGTACCTAATTTATAGGTCTGTTGCAATGATTACATCAATAAATTTGGCTACTTAGACTGTATCTGCTGTATTACAAATGCTCAGTACATATTGGCTCTTATTATCATTATTACCCAGCTTGGTCTGACTCCAAGTCCTTCCAGTTGTTCACACACCAAATGTTAGAAAAAATTCCTGTTGGAAACTACTCATTTATCTTTAGGAAGAATAAATTATTTTATCTGAAAATTTCTCAATCCTAAAACAGAAGCCAGCAACTTTTAATTAATGCTTTACTGCACTGTTTCTTAGGCCAATCTTATTCTCACATGGAGACCCTCCCTCTGGTGAACATTTTGTTCCTTCTTAAAAAATTTTCCCTAATGAGGATGTTGTGCAAGACTGTGAAGCACCTTAGAATTAGTTTTAAAATCTGTATCTTCCTGGGTTTCGACTGATTGCAAAACAAACGGCAAAGCTGAAGGAAGCACACAACAAAAAGACAGCGACAAGATGATTCATTTCTGAAAACAAGCCATCATAAGTGAGATTAAAATACATCCTTTGGGAATTCTCTGGAAGCTAAATGAAAGGCTCTACTTAATACAAAATTTAACACATTTCCATAATACTACTATCTGTAATTTATTAAACTATTCTCCAGTGGTTTGTTTGTTCTCATTTTGTTTAGGTTTTGCTAAAACCTAAGCCTTTGAGCTGCTGTTGAATTATTCCTTAGAATAAATTCCTATGAATAGAATTCCTGGGTCAATATAGCTGATTCTTTACATTTTAATTGCTTATTTGCATTGCTTCCCCACCTGTCAACTTCTACCTCCCTTTTATTTTACAGAGGACAGAGAAATATGTTCTCTGGCAGCTTCTCAAATACTTTTGTAACTTATATTCATTTGTGACATTACTTTCTGGGGCCATTAATCATGCTCAATTTTCGTATTTAACCTGAAGTCTTTGAATGAATCAACTTGACATTTCAAGTCTGGGCAAAAGCTGTTTTTCTATGTATACAGACCACAAGATCTGCTGGAACATGTAGTAAACCATTCTATTTTCTTGTATAAAGATAGAGGGCAGAAGGAATAGATCAAAGTAAGGAATTACTTGGCAATATTATGACATTAGGTTATTGTTTCCCTCTAAACTGAAGATTCATGAGGACTTTCCATCTCCTTCTAGAATTCTCCTTTGATCAGTTAGACTTGAAAGGTTGATTGAGCTTTCCTTCAGTTCTCTTTGTAAGACTTTGTTGAAATATTCTACCACCTTATCCCTTCTGTCTGCTGATATTACACAGTGTCCCACACACCAACTCTGACTGGCCATTCTCTCAGATGCCTCTTTTACAACCTTCTAGTTGTTGCATATTCCTGTGAAGGTAAACTCCAGTTAGAAGAATGGCAGTCCGTTTACATGTCAGCAAGGGGCCTGAAGGGTGATTATTCCTCTTGGCCATCTCGTAGTCAAATTTGACCTTTGAAAAATAAGTTTATATTGTGCTCAAAGCCTGGTTCCACTAAGCACACCCATTTCCCTCATATATAATCATTTCGGTCTCTCAAAGGGGTTATCAGATTATTTAGTTTTTCTTTTCTTTTCTTTTCTTTTCTTTTCTTTTCTTTTCTTTTCTTTTCTTTTCTTTTCTTTTCTTTTCTTTTCTTTTTCCAGCATAAAATGAAGAAAAAAGCGAAGTGTTAGTAAAAAGCATGAAGCTCAGAAGTAAAATGTCTAGTTTCTAACTCCATTTATATGATTTACCATTTATGGGGTCTTGGGCAGACTATGAAACTTTCTAAACCACATGTTCCTTATCTGAAGGATGAGGATAATAATCACATCACTGAGTTTGTTGAGATAATTAAATGATATAAGAAAAGTCTCCTATAATATTTTAAACACTATTGAATTCTATATCACAGTTTCTCTCCTTACTTTATCACTGTTAGGATCAAAAATTAGGATAGTCTTAAAGATAATGTGGTAGTAAATCTGGAAAATAAAATGCACTGTGCTGCACTCTGCTTTGTACATTTTAAAATTAGAAATTGTCTCTGGCTGATTGCTGAAGCTATTACCAATGAGTATTCGATCTGAACTTCATCTGCCTGGAGTCCAAAAGGCTGAGGCCTAGGCCGGTGTTTGATGAACACGGGAACAGGATTGAATGTGCCCAAAGCTGTTATAAAAACTCATAGTGGTACAAAGAGGTAGAGACTCTTTTTAAGATTGAAAACTAAAGGCAGAAACATGCTGTCCAAAGCCAGAGAAGTAAAGGGAAATGGAGAACTAAGAAATAAACATTGGTTCCAAAAGTGCTATAATGGGACTCAAGAATATGAGAATTCCAAAATCATCACTGCCAGAGCCAGGTCCACTTTTACATGGATCCATAACTGACTACGTAAGAAATAAGCACATAGTGGCACTGAGTTTGTTTTCTTCATTTGGTTTCTCTTGATACTTTCTTAATCTAGTGACATGAAAGGTAATTGAGAGAAATCTTTGGCAAATACATGCAGGCCAATGCCAATTCTGCAAACACATGTGGCTTTATTGAAAAAAAAAAAGCTTTATCAAAGTATGTACTTATAAGTACTCTGTTTTGTAATAGTTCCTACCACCTAATCAGCTTGTGAATGCAAAGCTAAACCCATTACTATGGTTATTTTGGGTTCTTGGTTATTTTGGGTTCTTGGACCCATTTTCAAGGTGGAGGGAAGGCTTCTCCACACCAATAAGCAATTCTCCAGACATCAGCTTGTGTCCTATAATTCAGCTCACTTCTGACACTATATACCTGGAGCTATCATCAAATCCTAAAGGTTAGAAGTTTAGCCCTATAAGACAGTACCCCGCCATTCACACATCAGCCCTAAACTCAGGTTATCACCTGTGCTTCTGACTGACCAGCTATACACTGAAGATTCCAACAACAACCCTCCTCCCCACCCCCCACCCACATTGGACTTTAGATGCTAGTTGTAATCCAGGTTATTACCTGTACTTCTGACCAACCGATTAGAAATCGGAGATTTCCACAACACCCCCCGTCCCTCACCCCTGAACTCCCACTCCCACCCCCATTTCAATTAATTTGCTAGAATGGCTCACGGAACTCACAGAATCTTTTGGTTACTAGATCACTGGTTTATTATAAAAGAATATAACTCAGGAACAGCCAGATAAAAGAAATACATAGGATAAGGTACGGAGACAGAGCATGGAGCTTCCTTGCCCTCCCTACATGCTCCTCTCAGCATCTCTACATGTCCACCAACCTGAAAAACACCTTTGTCATTATCAACACTTGGGAAATTCCAAAGGTTTTTGAAGCTGAGAGCCAGGAACCACAGTCATCAAACTGACCAAATATATTTTTTCTTATAAATTCTTTTTATTATTATTACTATTATTATTATTATTATTATTATTATTTATGCCTACAGCACCTGGTAGGTGGTCTCCCATCCAAGAACTAAACAGGCCCGACCCTGCTTCTGAGATCAGTCATTGGGCTTGGTCATCATGCTATGGCTGTAGACCATGGACTGTGGCTCCACTATGGCATGAACCCAGGACCTTCTGCATGTGAAGCAGATGTGCTAACTGCTACACTATGGAACCACGTCCAAATTTTTTTCTTATAAATCAAAATATTGCACTGGTTATGGCTATCATTAGCACAACTTCCAGTAAGTGAACAATGGTGTTTGTACCACGATTATGAGGGCCAATTGTTTAAGCATTCTCTAAATGAGGATTATTGAGAAAACAATAGTTTGTTTTACCCAGTTTATCGCCCTCTTTTTTTCCTATGCAAATCTAACACTATGAAAACCCTCACGCTTTTTTATATACAGTAGTATGTATGAAGAAGAACAGTATTTAAAAGAAATTGAACTTTGGGAAAAAGATGTAAAATACCTGAAGATATTCGGAGGGAACACATTGAAGGCAGAGGAAATGGCCAAAGCAAAGGTACTAAGGTGAAAGGATGCTTGATGTCTTCAGGCAACAGCAGGAAGATCAGTGTGGTTGATACAAAGAGGACAGGGAGAAAAAAAACGTAAGTTCGGGGAACATAGTGTAATAAAGTAATGGGGAGGGGATCGTGTAGGACTTTATAAACCACTTAAACTTAGATGTTACTCAGATATCTGGGTAAGTAATTGAGAGTTTTGAGCAGAGAAGTGATATAAAAAGATTTTTGTTTTGACAGATTATCCTGGTTGCTGTGTGGAGGTTAGATTGGGTTGGGCTGTAGTAGGGTGGTGTAAGTTAGAACAGAAGCAAGACCAGCTTTCAACGTAAGAGATAATGGTGGCTTGGGCAAGGGTTGTATATAGAGGAAGTGGTAAGAAATGGTCAGATCTTGAGTGTTTTGAAAATGAAGGATGCAGTATATACTGACCATTTAATTATGATGTGTAAGTGAAAAACTGTGTTCTTTCCTCCTTTTTTTTTCTATAATTATTTTATCTTAAAACTCTCTACATTTGTTATTCCCTTTCTCCAAACATATTTAAATCTTTCCCCCTTTCTTGGTTTCTTGACCTAAGTCTACAAAGTTGCCTCATTTTGCACTTACTATTAAAAACAAAACAAAGCAAAACAGAACAAACAACAAAGCCCTTTGAAGATTCGATGACCTTTCCATTTCATTCATTTATTTATACATCATTCATTCACAATGTTTATTCGCTGTGGTCATTTTTTTAAAAATTCTCTAGTCATCCAGGCTTATGCTCAATCTCAGACTTGAAACCCTGCCTTCTAGAATACAATTTTGGTATGAAAATCCCTTATTGGGTTTTCTGTGACATTCAGAGTGACTTGTTCTATAATTGCTTCAAGTATCACTCATTCAATAACTTATTTTTTTCTGTACCTTATTGGCCAAAAAGACTCTTTTTTTTCATATCATTTTTCTCTACTCATACCATACTTCCATTCTGAATAATAGCAAGTAGGTAATGAAAAAGATGATTTAAATTTGCTTTGTAAACTGGATGCATTAATAATGGTTTAAATGAGATTTCCTTGAAGAGCATCCTCCTGCCCACTTACTCCCCAGCCTTACGCTTCTACCTCATTAGTGTCTTTTCCATATTGAATTACTAAAATTTACACAGAAAGCATATATGAAATATCTTGCATTTTCCACTTCCCTTTCACTGATTTCTAAGAGAGATCATGTTTTTATTTTCTTTGATTACTTAACGAATGATAGTTTAAGTAAAATATGTATACAGTGATTCTGCACATAAGAGAAAATATCTCCTTGTGGTTTTCACTAAACTGAATGATACCTATCTTGAGAATGGAAAAGAAGCTGGGTGTTTGTAAGAGTTCGGAAAATTTAATTCAATGCTTTGTCAAGGAGTAGAGTAAGGTGCATAGTAGAAGTCATGGTGGAAAAGAAGATGGTAAAAGAAAATTATTTCTCAAGATAATTTTATCTATTGGAAAGAACAAACACTTAAGTAGGACAAGCTCTTGCCAATTTTTGGAGCCTGGGAAATGTGTGTCTGGTACCTTCAACTTTCTCCTTTTCTGTCCCTTTTTTCTCTTCACTGTGGAGACTTTTAGGATGCCTGTGCTGTCTTCCTCCACTCATCTCTAACCATATACTCAGGGAGTCTGCAACATCTAACAGAAACATCCCTCCGGATAGTCCATGGGACATCTGCTCACAGCAGTATCTGCATCACCAGCCCACTCACTCATGGAAGATAGGAACTCTTTGTTCTTGGCATTAGGAGAAAGTAAGAAAACTCACCAATGCAATCTTATCCAGCTTCTCAGAAATAGTATCACATTAGGAAATTCCGCTTATACCTATTGTTCTTTGTTTCATCCACTGGACTTTTCCCTTCCAAACCATTTGAAGTCTCACTATGTAACCCTTAATTGACACTAAAGACACTCCTTCTTTAACTATTCACTAAACACTCCATTTACTGGTTCGTGATTAAACTTAGTTAAAACATGGTTCTCTCCTAAGGATACCTTTTCCCTTAGCCCTTTCGGACAAGGATTATTATTCTTCCCTATCATGCATTCATCAGGTCACAGAGTGGGGGTCAGCAACCCAATGCTGCTTTGAAACACATACACACATCTCACTCACAGAAATGTAAATGCTAAAATCTCTGTTTTCTTGGAGGCTCTTGGCATCTAGTTACCCCTCCATCTTTCAACTTTATAATTATCATTTACTGCCAACTTCCTACTGAAGAATTTCTACCCCAAGCTCTGCTGTTAGGTTCGTTGAAGGAGGAACACACAAGGCCAAAGGGATTAAGCAAGGTTTATCGTAGCACACTGACAGCCAGGCTGAGAGGAAGATCGGTTCGTTGAAGGAGGAACACACAAGGCCAAAGGGGTTAAGCAAGGTTTATTGTAGCACAGTGACAGCCAGGCTGAGAGGAAGATAGCATCAGCCCCGAATGTGAGGGGACCTGAAACTTATATGGGGCTTGATGCTGGATTTTTCAGTGGGGGTATTTTGGGTGGGTAAATTGGCAAGGAAGGGTAGAAAGTCCAGTGAAACAGGTGAGCATGTAGCATTGCCAACCCTAACGGTGCAAGGTCCAGTTCCCACACAAAGGTAAGGGAGAAGTCTGGTTCCCACACTACGGGGGTAGGGATAGGGCCCTCCCAGACCTAACACTATTGTTCTGGACTGTTTTAGTGCTCATATAAGGGGCAAACCATCACCACAGTCTCATTTTGTCAATTCTAATGATTGAATTTAATGCAATTAAAATGATCATTTTAGCCATCCTACCTCTGGTAAACTTGTTACTACTTGAATCTCACATAAGAAATCTTTATTTCCGATATCAAGCTCTCTCCTTTCCTTCTATCTTTAAGAATCATACCCTCTGCCCAATGCCCACTATTTCACCTAATATGCACATTTTTTCTTTGAATTTCTTCATTTTATTCTAGTCTTTCATCTCATTCTGGACTTATTTATCCATTCAGGACCACATAGGCTATATAGAAATTTCAGTGATCGAATGTTTAGTAGATATTGGTAGGGAAGGAGGAAAGGGAGCAAAAAAAAAAATAGAACTTTTGATTCATATTATGATGGAGAAATTACATTGCTTAGAAATGATCTGTTTACATTTCATCCTCTTACTCCACACTGTGCACTTACCAATGGCATAGACTTACCTACGTGCTCCTCATCACAGTGCCTTGCACATTCAGTAAATGGTTTGAATGATGTTATCTAAACATATATAGTACATCTATAGGAACTCAAATGAGAGAACAACATTTAAAGACCTGTACTAGATCTTCCGCTGATTGTTTTTGTTAATTGTACTACTCATTTGCAAACTGGGACCAAGGAGAGAAAAGGTAAATAATAAGCCTTTATAGTTTTGTTTCTAAAGTTACTGACATCATTTCTTAGAGGGGAGTTTAAGGAAAGTAAGAGAAACTTTGGAGTCAGAGAGGCCCAATTCCTTTTCTTATTTCTCCTACTCATAAACAGCATGAGCTTGGGCCTTTTGACATTGATCCACAATGCCTGTCTCTTTGGAATGAGGATAACAGCACCCACTATAGTTTTAAGAATCGAGGATAATGTACAGAAAAGAACATGGCATATTCAATATTCTATTGTTATTATTATTTCTATTGTGACTTTAGATATATTTATAGTTAACTAAGCATTTTATTTGAAAAGTGAGTTAATATTTGTAAAGTACTTAAAACAGTGCCTCACATGTATGAGCATATGTGTGTGTATATATTTTTAGTAAATGCTTAAAAGGTATATGAATTTATTATATAAAATCACTTTAATTGATATTTTAAAAGCTATAAATTCTACAAAGCTTATTTTTAATTGACAATTCTATATTTTTTTAAAAACCCAAATAGAAAGAATTATACATCTGCAGTAGAGACGATAAAAGCAATTTTAGTTACCTTAAACAGCACATTATTGGTGAATAGAATAATGAATAAGTGAATGACTGAAAATGTGAACTATTTCAGTATCTGGTGAACATGATTAAGCTGTAATTATAGTTACAGACAGGCAAGAAGTGTCCCATCCAAAAGCAAAGATGGCCTTTCCAAACTGAAAATGGCATTTTCACCTTACTTTGAATACATGAACTACTTCAAAGTTCCAAAAAGTCTAATGTATCTCTTTTTATTGGAATAAATTGGGATTTATATTATTATTATTATTATTATTATTATTATTATTATTATTTTGTAAAAGCTTTCACTAAAGGTGGTTGAGTTTTAATAGAATAGGATGTTTGGGATCTATTTCATAATCAGAGTCACGTGCAAAATGTGTATGTATTTGAGGTAGACAGAAAGAACTAGAGTGCAGAGCTTATGAGTTTGAAGTGTATAGATGTCCTAACTTACCTATGAAAGATTTAGATTAACTAGCAATTAACCTAACAGAAGATATTTGAAAATTCTTTAAGGACCCCTTTGAATGACCCTCAGTAATTCTATTCTATTAATATTAACATTCTTTTAATTTAAGCTACAGAGCAGCATTCTGGTTGTGCAACCCTATTCACAAATAAGCACAAAATATTTTCTATTGACATGTGGGATGCTGTTTGTGATTGGAACTCCACAAAGGACTCTATACTAAGGTATTTTCTTTGGTAAAAATAAAGGCTGCTCAGTCTGGTTTGGTCTGATGCTTCACTTCCTCTAACCAAGTCTTTAAATTCTTTTTCTCTCTTCTTTATGGCCTAGACCTAGAGTTACTTGTGTACATACTGTCTTCTTCCCTACCTTCTCTCACTAGTCTATGAGCTCTATGAGGCAGGACCTGTGGATTATTTATCTCTATATCCCCAGTATGAATCCCATTGCTTAGAGTTTAATAGATGCTCAAATAATGTCTACTGAACATGGTAATCTCTTCTATCAATTTGGCTTGATTTAATGAGCCATTTTCATTCAAACACTAAATACTCTGAATAGCTTTGAAGAGACAAAATTAAGAGGAAGGCCTCTATCCCAGGACTAATAATGACTTTTGTTGCATTTTGTTTTATTTAATATTAATTTTGAGAAAACAAGGAAAGAAACTTTTAAAAAAAGTACTATATCAAGAGTAAGGAGGTCTTTTGTTAGTAAGTAACTTCATTACTGTCTGTTAAATACCAGAAACATGGATGAAGTGGCATCATATCAGGCTCCAGTTTTAGAAGTAAAAAAAGGTAATAAAAGTAAATTTTAGGAGTCTTGAGCTTCTGTAAGCTCTACTGGCAGTTATTCTCAACTGACTAGGCTTGTGACTTTGGTCAAGTCAATTAAGTCTCAGATTCGTTATATCGCAATGGGGGACAACAATACCTCTTGACCCTACAGGCTTAAACTGGTGAATAAAAAAGAGATTATTTTTCTGAAAGCATGTTGGTTTTGAAAACTGTCATTCAACTCAAGAGCTCATCTTAATGCACTGTGTAGCAAACTAATGTTGGGAATCTCATAATTTATTTTAGATGAAACATTCAGTACCTTCCCGGTATGGTGAATTGTCCACTCTGATGCAAAAGCTGTTTGAGCCGCCCTCCACAAGCAGGCAGCTCAATCCTGACTTTCAAACTTCAGTTTAATGATTTTATAAACTTCTCAAATGCAAGGAACATCTTTTCTCCTTTGGCATCCTCAGTCTTTACTATAATGCTCAGGCATAGTACCACTCAATGAAAGTTTATTAATGACAAAAATGACTAAAACAAAAACTACTAGTAGGAGGCAATGCATTATAATGGCTGAAAGTGTGGGCTCTAAACTTAGACTCCCTGTGTTCAAAATTCTTAATCAATCTACTTAATCCTTACAATCTAAGCTTTTTTTTTAGTAAAATATAATAAGAATATAATAATAATAATGTATAAAATAATAACAGAGCCTCTGCCACAGGGTCATTGCCAGGATTAAATTTAGGTAAGGTTTTAGCACCATGTCTGGCACATGGTAAAAACTAAATAAATACTAATTTATTGATATTCATCTTTTTCTTAGGTGCTAGAAATTGCATTCCTTTTACCACTGATATTCAATATTATAAATTCACAGATTAATTAAGCAATATAAAAAGTAGATCACATGTGGTTTAATTAAGAAGTAACAAAATCATCCCCAATGTTATCCATATACCATCACAGTTATCTAATAAGTATCACAGGTCAATCATTGCAACGAAAAGCAGGAGCCGCTATTTTGGCGTGGGGTGACCCTCTGCAGCCACAGCTCTTCCTCAGCCTGGCCAGTTAAGCATACAATCACATCTTTCTGTTTGCTCCTGTCCTTGTTCATGCTCACCAGGTACAAAGACAGGAGACTGGCCCAGCACAAGTCGGAAATAGAGTGTTTCACCCCCAAAGGGAGTATGGGGAATGGTGGGAGAGCAACAATGAGCAGGTAAGCAAACTGTGAGTGGCTTGAGGTGGTGTGAACTAAATGTACGCAAGCTAGAGGAACAGGTGGCTCCCTAGTCTGGGTCCTCACTCAAATGTGCATCCCATACAGTTTGTCCAACCTGGGCTACCACTGATTTTCTGTGTGTGTTTGATTTGCAAAACCCATGACATCCACGTGTGAAGCGACGGGAGCCTCCTGCTCCAGATGCTGCTGTTTCCCGGGGTTGCGCGCTTTGCATGTCTGAAGCCTTAGCTCATACTCAGTTTTCCCATGGATCTTGACAAATTGGTCAATTGCTTCTGGAGTTTGCAAAGTGAAAGAAATGGGAGGAATTTACATTTCAGGATTATCCAATCATTTAGGAAAACAAATTCAAAAGCCTAGGACTGGTTTTGAGGAAAGGACTGCAATAGAGGGAAGAGAGCAGCCCCTGATCCCAGACAAGCCTGGGAATTTAATCTGACCTGCTTTGAGTGTAACATCACCTCACAGCCATAGGCAAATACCAGCCCAAACTAGTGAACTGTAGAGGCAAGAGGCTTTTCGTTAACTGAAAGCAGAGAAGCAAGTCCTCCTCTAGCTGCCATAGCTTTGCATCTCCTTTACTTCTCTGTGTTTGGTGGTGAACACCCCCTGTCGCTGTGCTGTGCATGTTCCTTCATACCAAGCACTCACAACTGAGCTGTGCCCAGCAAACCAAGGTATTCGGAACTGGAAGCATCAACTGAGCTGCGTTGCATGAAATTATCGTGCTTTATTGCATGGAACAGGGTTTCAAGGGCTCTGGAGATAAAGACTGTCAAAGCTGGCATTAAACAGTTCCAGAATGCTGAAGTTGCCTAGTGGTTGGGGAATCACTCAGCACAAATTAACTCTCCTCCTGTAATTCGTTGTGGCATTTCTCAGTCTATCCATGGTACAAAGGTATGGAAGGGGAGCTCTTGCCAGTCATCCTGGGTTAAAGGAAAGGGGAAGTACAGAACATAGAGTGTGTATATATGTATGTGCATGTGCTGAGAGCAGAGCTTGAGAGCCAGCTGCATATCAAGAACATAATTCTAATGAATGCTGTTGAACGTCCACTACCAAACATTGTGTTTACTTCCTCAAAAGTGGGCTCCTTCTGGTTTTCAAAATAATGTCTAAATTTCTCTGTGGACCACTGCATTACACAACTTCTGGGGGATCATTCATATTGCAATATGTGAAAATGGCTCCTAGAAGTGTACAGCTTACGGCCTGAGCAATCATTCTTAGTAGCTCTGGCCAAGAGTTTGGGCAACTTCGTCCATGGCTCCCAGAGAAAAAGCAATGAGAGCTTGTGTATGTGTGCAGTCACATATGCATGCACACTGGTGTATCTGATGGCCTTATGCCCACAATCCTTTTATACAACTATCTTTGGATTTTAGTGTATCCGGAAGATAAATCTCAATAGGTTATTCTGTGGGAATAACTCAACAGACTGCTACCAGGATTCCTGATATCCTTCCATTTAGATATGATGAAGTGTCATAATTCCTGTTTTTAAAAATCAGTCAAAT
This sequence comes from Rousettus aegyptiacus, assembly GCF_014176215.1. Classification (NCBI taxonomy): domain Eukaryota; kingdom Metazoa; phylum Chordata; class Mammalia; order Chiroptera; family Pteropodidae; genus Rousettus; species Rousettus aegyptiacus. The sequence goes on from NW_023416308.1 coordinate 65,136,286, forward strand.
AGCACCCAGATTGGCTGAACAAGGTGAACATGACTGTATCAAATGAGTGCAGGGGCTCTGTCCAGGTCACTTCTGATTTGAGGCAATTGTTTAGGACTGAAATTCCCAAACCTAGCAAACTTGGCCGTCTATCAAATATACTGAGGCCAAACCTTAGGCAGTATAATCTAAAGTTCTGTAATGGTACATGTTTCCTAGTTCATTCTAATTTAGCCAATCTATAAATTGATATTTAGGAATAATTCATTCATCTAGGAGATGACACATAGCTTTTCGCACCAAATATTCGGTCTCAATTCTGTCATGCAGTATTCTTGAGAGTGTTTAGTCAATACTTGGAACTTGCAGATCTGACCAGCCCCACAATTAGATTTTTTCAAGGCTGTCTTGATTGAGAATGAGGAAGGAGAGATGAGAGACAGTGGGACACAGAGGGTAAGGGGACCCCAGAGAAAACAGACCAAACTTCCTTGGGTCAGGTCTAGATCTACAGAGGTAGGCATTCAATGCGTCTCCACTGGGAATGGTCCAAGTTTCTCTACAACAGCAGGATACCATTTAGCTTTTGTTTCCTCTCATTTGGATATAGGTAATGGTAAGTTCATTACACTGCTATGTTCTGGTGGGGCAGAGGTGAATAGAGCCTGCTGTGGGTGAGACAGTTCTGTTGGAGTTACCACCTCAGCCCACAGACAAGCATAATTAATTGGTGAAAAAATCATCTTCTTTTCCTACTTTTTCTTTCTTTCCATTTATTTAGCATTACATAAAAACTGACAAGGAGGGAGAAAGAGTGTGTTGAAGGGAGATGGAGTTTTTCAGTGATCTAAGAGAGTTTTCTAATAGAGAGGAGAAAAGGCCTAGAGGCATTAAAAGAAGACGCCAAAATTTCTAAGGCCTTCAAATCTTTTTTTCCAATTTCATATTTGTTTATATGAGTACACACACACACACACACACACACACACACAGAATGACATTTATCCAGGAGAAATGTGTTTAAAATGAATATTAAGAGAGAAGATATCAAAGAGGAGACAACTGCAATGTAAACCATTTCTGATAGGTTAAAGTAGTTAATCCCAATTTGCTTACTCTGCAATTGAATGGAAGGGCTAGGAATAGTATAACTGTATGAGACTTTGTGGATACTTTTACAGCTATGGCTCTTTCTTATCCACTCCCCCTCATTGCTTCCCAGACTCATAGTCAAGCATAATATATACTCTGCAAATATCTGGGCTGGTTCTGTGGCCATTACTGAGCAACCAGTCCCACGGAGGGGCTAAAGAAGCTCAAACAACCACAGAAAACCAGGAGTGTCACCTGTATCTCATTCACCTATTTTTTTCTATAATGAAACTATAGCGTAAACAGGATCCTATGAATTCATGACTAGGGTGATTCTTCAGAGTCAAGTTGCCTGACAGGGAGAGAAGGCATTTCACAACGCATGTAGTCATATCCAGCCAGAACACTATTACCTGTAACTTTGGCAGGCCCTCCAGGCGGACATGCCCTCACACCTTCCTCCTATCTCTACTCCCATATTTGTAAAAAAATGAGACCATTACATGGATCTATAACACTCTAGCTCACTGGAATACTTTACTGCTGTTTTCCCTTTATGTGAACAGTTTTCTTTGCCTTCTGTCTGAATGTAGTGTTACCTTGTCATCTTTTCATATTTTCACAGTGGTCAGTGTAAGTGTTTTTCAGAGCAGAGTCCTCCTGATTGCAGGAGAAATGAGAGTCCTAAATAGGGAGGTGCTCTAAGAACCGGAAATTCTCTAAACCCTGTTACCGTGGTATGAGTTCATACCAAGATAGTCCACCCTCAGGAACAGCTAAAATTTCAACAAAAAATGTTATTATCTGTTGTCTCAGCATGGGTATTCCAATGAAGTATAGCTGGAGTATATGTTTGATGTGCTCATATTACACCCCATGAAGGAAAGGCACAGACATTCTGAACCTCCCAGTCTCTTTGAGAAAGGGCTCCCTTACTCAAATGAAATAGATCTATAGCCCCCAACCAGTGCTAGAAGGAAGGAAGGTGGTACTGTTTTGTTTTTTTTTTAATTTTTGTTGTGTCATGATATCAATTATGTCAAGTATTAACTTCCAATCAATCACTTAAGTAACTGATTTTCACCTAGTAGAGGTAGCATCTAATTTTAGTGGCTATAAATGTTTAATAAAGCCTTAGAGAATCTGGTAACAGTGATATAGTAATAGTTATTATTGAATTAGGAAGAGCTCAGATTTGAAAAGTAACCCCAAAATGTGATGTCTGTGTTAGGGCTGTTTTGCCTTTCATTCAATTATTTCTTACTTCATTTAGTGTTCATTTATTAACCACCTACTACTAGCTAAACATGAGACTCTGGAGATAAATGGATAACCAAGACCTGACTAATGTCCTTGAAAACCTCCAGTCTATTGGGGGACAGAGTCAGAAAAACAGATAATGCAATGTTATACAGTATCCCTCTTGCACAGGAAAATTTATGCATCAGATTAAGTCCCCATTTGATATCATTTCTATGTGTCAGTACAAATAGAATTAAGAGTAATAGAAACTAAATAATAATAAACATGAATTCAGTGTTCAGGTAAGGCTATGCATACAGTTACATAAAATTCAGAATCCACAGAAGAGAAAGACTTTGCCTTTCCAGAACAATAGAAGTCAGCTAGTTGCTAAGTGATAGATTAGGACTGTTATAAGTAGTCTTCCCTCCATTCCTTCCCAAAGTCAATTTCCAATTAATATTCTAACTTATATTAGAGATGAGACCTTAAAACCTGGTTCCAGCTGTAGCCAGAGCGTGACATGCTTTAGCTGAAATGCTTTAAGATCAAAAGGAGTCTTTTGTCTAAACAGAAATCATTTTCAGCAACCATTGTAAAAATCTTGTGATATTCTCTTATTCCAAATGCCCTCAAGATTCATCTCTGTAATGTTCAGATCAGAGCTTTGGAATTTATCATCAGGTTATTTTACAGACACAAACTTAGGTGTTGCCATTTTTTCCACCAGGGTATGTCCTTTTAGCCCCTTGATTTATGTGTGCATCTCAGCACTTAGCACAGAAACAGTATTGTATAGTGTCAATGACTAGATTTAGGAACAGATTGGAGGCACTGTTATGCCTTTTATTTGACTTGTGCAGCTTAGTTAAGTTCCATAAGCCTCGATTTTTGCATCTATAGTGTAGGTTAATAATACCTGTCTATACCTGTCAAGGTGATGGAATTCACTTCATTTCCCTAACACTCCAAGCCTGTTCCCCAGACCAGACACCACAGGAGGTGCAGGGAGTCGCTGCCCTTGGAATGTTCTAGGTTTGGTGCAGGAACAAACTTGTAGATAAATAATTTAAAATGACATCCAGTAAGTGCTATGCAGACAGCTGTTTTGAAGGTCAGATGTAATAATGTAGGTGAAAACACCTTGCAAGGTATAAAGTTCTATTCAAATGGGAGCTATTATCATCCTAAAACTCTCCTCTCCTTTGCCATCAATCCCAATCTCATGTTTTATTCGAGGTTTAAATCAAGCTGGATTCCTTCACAATGTCTTCCTGGCCATTTCAGCTCACAGGCACAAAACAACTGTTTTTTATTTTTTCTTTCTTTCTCTCCCCCATCCCTTCTCTCTTCACTGAACTGTAATCTGGGCTTCATAGTGATTGCTGGAAAAAATTATTTCCTGTTTTGAAAATTTAAAAAATCCTCTCACCTTAGTTGAAGCACATCATCTAAAGCCTAGAACTGAAATACCATACAAGGAGTAGTTTAGCTTTGAGGTTTGAGTCCAGGTTACTGAATTATAGATCATAAGAAATAGTTAATTTGAGAAAGAAAACTATGTCATGATCCAACAAAATGCCTCTGCTTGGCACATGCTCCTACATTATATCCTCTGTTAGATGTTTTCTCTTTATGAAGACTTAGAAGAAGTAGTAGCTGTACTAGAATCATTAGCCACTTTAATAACCCACCCTGAATGGACATGTAACATTTTGAAAAGGTTTGTGTTTCTGTGAAACCAAAGAGAAGTTAAAATAAGGGCCGGTGGTTTTTCTTCCACAAGGAATTTATCAGGGACTAAATGCCTACTAAAAGGTGAGCGCTAGGGGAAATATCATAGAAGCATGCAGCCACTGCTCCCTCCCCAGCTTCTTAAAAGAGAGAGGAAAGTCTGTCTCCTAGGGTTGTTGGGTTTCATGAGCTTAAGCATGTGGAATTAACTTCTTTGCCACATATGCAATACACATATTAATTGGATTTTGTTTATCCATGTTATTTAAGATTCCCCAGGCTTTAAGCCCTCATTAAATTCCACTTTATTTGCAAATCCTTCCTTGAAACTTCTTCCCCAGTGAGCAACCTTTTCTCCAAATTCCACCAATACCAACAAGAAAAGCCTAATGGACAGAGACAAAATGTCTTTTCTTTCACAACAGTTTTCATATTAGTTTATTCCTTTCCATCTTCATTTTTGTCACACACGTTAGCATCTTAACACTGTATCCCTGCACTGTGAAAACAAGCTCTTAAGTCTCCTCTGGATACTACTATTTTACTTATGTCAATCTCCTTTTTTCCTCATTGTCTGAAAGACTAATTAACTTAATAAATAATTATTAATAAAGCCTTAACATTTTCCTGACATAGGAAGGTCAATGGATAAAGCTGGGGTGAGGGTTTAAAGAAGATTATGTCATGATTCCTGCATTCAATTATTTTTGTTGAGCTCAAGAAAGAATATCAAATATGTCAAATATTAAATAACAACATAGAATTTCTACAGTTGAAGCATAACAGAAAAGAAGCCATGAGTATTTCTTTATATATTCATTCATTTATTGATCAAGCATTAGACCATCTCTCTAGTCTAATATATTGATCAATAAATGAATGAATATATAAAGATCACTTACATGTTCTAGACACTAATAAGAAGCCTGAGTTTAGTTACTGAGTTATTCAAATAGCAAGAAATGAAAAGAAAGATTCTTGCAGGTAGCAGGTGGCCAGGAAGAATTTTTATAGTGGACAAAAAAGTCCAAGCTCTAGCGTCTGATGCCTTAACTTCTTATTCCATCCCCATGCAAACTGCGCTACTGCTTAACTCTAGAAAAATTCCTTCTGGATTTCTAAACTACTGTCATTGCTATTCTTCCTGGAGGCTAATGCCTAGCACTCTCTTTTTGTATTTTGCTGTAATCTACCAATTATTCAAGGCCTAGTTGAAATATGTCTCCCATAAGCAGTCAGCATTCCCTGGGCATTCCCTCCCCTCCTACTAGAAATGGTTTCTTCCTCTTGTGAAGTTTTGAATCTCCTGTGATCTGTACCCTGTAGAAACTCAATGAACTGACTGCTTTTTCCACCACCCTTCACTCTCCTCATCCTTAGCACCCTTCCATATGCCCATCTGGTTCCTCATTTCAAGGGCCTAAGGAAAAGAAAAACAACCTCTTTCTATGACAATACTACGAGTAACATATTGTTAGCCTTCTGTATGTATCTTCTCTCTTGAATTCAATTTTACTCCCTTTGACAGAAATCTTTTATAACAAGAACTCTCAGCCATAATATCAGAAAGCATTAATGAATAAAATCATTTGAGAAGGTATCACATATTATCAGTTATAAATATCAGTTGAAATAATAATATTTCAAAATGGTGCAGATTAAGATTATGCTTGCAGTTATACCATTCATATTTACTAGTATTCCAAATAAGTTAGAGAGAAAATGAGAGAATTAGAACTGTCAGGGTAGGAATTTAGTGTTCTATGTATACGACAATTGTCTTTTATTGGATGACAGCATTGGAGCAAAAAAGCTGAAAAGTGCCATATAATATTAATTTATATGATTGTAAGTTCCAAGTGCCTTCATCATTAAGGCATCCATTTATTTATTATTTATGACAAATATAGGGCTCAATCAACCTGTGGTATCTGAGTTAATGACCAAAGAGAGATATTTAGGGTACTTTCTTAAGACTGCAAAATATATGATTAAGAAATACATAGGTATAGGATAACAGGGATAATAAATCTAATGACTAACTTATCTACTTAAAAACACATATCATCACCAGGTAGCATTAGAGGCTTCCTTTCCATGGAATAAGGAGAACATGCTTCAAAAAGCAAACATAGACAGTGTACTATCACAGAAAATGGAATTAAAAATTATGATATGATATGAGTTCCACTCTGCCATTTTCTAACTGCTTAACTTTGGGCAAATCACCTAATCTCATCGAGCTTCAGTTTTCTCATTTTCGAAAGGGGAATAAAGATATTGATCCTCTCTACCTTTGACAGAGTGTTCCTAAAAGTGCTTTATAAAGCACTATGTAAAAAGGAGGTAGTATTGCGTTGATTATCATGTCTGTATTCAGTAATGTAGTCCTTGACTTCACTTCCATTTACTCAAGCATTTTTCTCTATACATACACCTCTAATGCATACATCATCATGGCCATTAAGTTGTTTCTGTCACCAAGATAGCTATTTACATCCATTTATGCTGTAACTGGGAAAATTTCTATAGATGATTCTGCCATATTCTTATACTTTATAGTGTATTTCTCAGTGTAATTGTCAAAATAAAGACATCAATTTTTAGGCAAGGTCTAGAAAGAAAATTTTCCACCTAATTTATAATGTCTGGATATAAACAATATCAAGTTCCTAGGTATCTTTTAAAAACTGTATTCTCATACTTCATAATTCAAAACAAATCACTGAAAACAAAATATATTGATAAAAAAGTTTAATAAAATGAGCAGAAAATGGAACTTCATTTGTAAATTTTCTGTTTAAATATTCTTAATTAATGAAATTCTCTTACTGACCTAATATTTTCTGATGTCATTCCACAGACATGGTAGCTAATGCTGTTACAAGTTATTTTGTAAATATTTTTTATATTAGGAAGCTCAAAATCATACTATACTTGTCTTCTGCCTACCCCTCAGCCCAAAATCACAAGCAAGAGTGGTCAGTAATTAAGATAACTTTTTCATAAAAAGAATTTGTTAATTTTCAGAGGATATATTTGATTGTTCTGATGCCCTGAAACTCATGCATCTTATAAAGTACTAATAACCCATGAAACAGCAACAAAAGAAAAAGAATGAGTTTAGTTTTTTTTTTCTATTCAGTGAAATACACTGAGAATTTTAATTGCCTTATATGCTATTAATAAAACCTAAAACAAGTTCCAAAAAAAAAAATCACATAGATCAGTTTGGGCAGATAAAATGGGGAGAGGTCATTGAACTGACATTCAGAGACAGTTTGAAATGAATAAATTATTTATGTCCCACCTAGAAAAGAAAAAAAGGGAAAATAAACTTGTGAGTATACAGATATAAGATGTCATTTTGGCAGATCCAAAATGTAAACAGAAAACAAATAAACCAAAAGCCTAGCCCTCAAATACATTGAAATGGTTCTTTTTTTCCCCCCAAACAAAGAACAACTGTCATAAACGATACTACAATAGATTAATAATATAATATTTTATTTTGCAAAAGTTTAATTGGTGCCTAGAAAGACCAAGGTTTGTCGTTGTTGTTGTTGTTGTTGTCGTTGTTTTGGCCAGTTTGTCCTCCTTTGCAGCTGTAGCAAACTATTTGTCCTGTCTCCTCTCTATACCTCTTTCTCCTTCTTTTCTTTTTTTTTCTTCCTCCTTCTTTTCTAATGCCTAGAATATTCAGTGGGTGAGGTAAAGTGATATGACAGGTAAGGAAAAGTTCCCTTTCCTTTTCTTACCTCATGGCCCTTGGACAAATGTAAAATCCTGATGCTTTAAAAAAAAAGTGCAGCCTAAGTAATAATAAACAACACTGTACCTTGACTGAATGGAAGGTTTGGTGGCGATAAATAACCCCTTGCAGAAGTGCTTTGCTTCATAAAATACCCTCAAGTGTATTATCATTTTGGTTCCTCTCAGAAATCATGTGAGGTGAGCAGGGGAAGTTTATTTCTTCCATCTTTTACCAATAAGCAAAGAGGTTCAAAAGTGTTAAGTAATTTGCCCGGTGTCACTGAGGGACAGACCTTGGGCTCACATTCTGGGTCCACTGCCATACTGCCTCAGTAAGCTTCATCACTGAGAAGTTTCATTAAAACATATATATATATATATCTTACAAAAAATCCTTTGTCATTTTCATACTTAGCTAATGAAATACACTGAGTACTATTTCATATAGTGAGGTATACAAAAACTATATCCATAAGACAAAAAGAACTTTATTAATACTGAATTACTTTTAAAGTTTAATTCTAATAGGAAAACAATTCAGTATAAAATGTTTTAAATGAAATGCATTTATATACTCAACTATTTGACCCAAAATATTATTGAGCACCTGTTGTATTCTAAGCAATGCAATGGGTACTATGGTATAACAGGCAGCAAAGAACCCTCTATCTGTGCATTCATAATACTCTGTCAGCAATGAGAGGCACACACAGCGAAGAGTTTTTAAGTGCCTAATGCAAGGACTATGGGAACCTAATCTAGTCAGGGGTGGGGTCAAGGAAGCATCCCTCGGAAAAAGGCAATTAAGGCAAAATAGAAAAATAGAAGTGCTTAAGCTAAAAGGAGAAAATGCAGAGAGGACAGAGCACAATGAAAGAGCATTTCTGAAAGAACCAAAATGTAGAAGTACGTGAAATTTTCTGAAGTAGATGTGATCACCCAAGAAGGATATGACACAGCTGGAGAAAAGACAGGCCACAGATCAAACCCTATGGAACTCCAATTTTTGTTATAGTTGGCCACGTTAAGGAGAAACAACCAGAAATATTATGGCTTTGCCATATATTTTACTTTGCACTGAATTCTCTGTTCCCCAAACTAGAACTCAAAATAATGCTGAGTATCGTTTTTTATTTTCTGAAATATAGTATTCCCATAGCATGCAAAAACTTTCTCCTTACCAAACCCTTTGACCTAAATCTTCACAACAACCTTCACTAAATGATATATTGTCTGTTTTTCACCAAGGCTTAACAAGATTATTATTTTTCAAGCATCCAGTATGGCATATCCAGAACTGGAACTCAGATTTTAGAATCCTTTGACCATTGCACCTTCAGGACACATACAAAGGCCCCGTTATCTTAAGAATCTTATTCATCTGTCAAATGCTTATTAAGACCCTGCTGGTCAATGAACAAGATAGATAAGGTCCCTGTCTTCATGGAAACTATATTCTACTAACAAACAGACTAATGTCATAACTCAGTTTTTTTCCTTAAGGAGTTTCCATTTACTTTGTAAATGGAAAACTTTTATTACCCGAGAAACGAAATAAAGTGCTCATATTTGGACTCCATTTCTCTGGGTCTTTGGTGTCCATGTCTATTGTTACTCAGATGGTCTGGTGCTTTCTCTTCCACATGACCATGGACACTGTGAGCAAAGATTTTATGTGGATTGCTTGGCGAGGATAGTTTCCTTCTCACACATTCATCCAAAGGTTTTTCAAACTGCTGTTATGTTTTGGGGCATGGGCTACATGTGATCCCAAAGACTTGTTATTACCCAAAGTTATGTGCCATCAAAAGCTTTCTGTTCTGGGAGCAAGAACTTCCCTAGAGTAAAACTTGGAGAATAAAACCAATTGTACTTCTAGTTTCTAGTCCATGCTTTGTGTTAAAAGTTGCCTCAGAGACCTGAAAGACTAATCGTCCCTCCCAACATGTCTGTTTCTTATCCTACTGGTAGGGAAGAAAGGGGAGTTGGCAACCATCCTCTCAGTCAAATCCCCAAAATAATCTGGCCCATTTCTTCTGTGCCATTTCCAAGAGTTAGTGAATGCCTGGGAAGAAGAAAAGTAATGCATTAAAAACACAAAAGGTGGCAGGTCAGGTTAATACAAAATGTAAAAAATAAAGCCTAAAACTCTCCTGGAAACAAAAGTTAACAGGTTGGCAGGGCCCTTCCTGCTATTGGGGATGCGTAGCAACCTTCAAACCTGGAAATAATCTTCCAGAAAGAAAGGTGAAGGTAAAAGACATCTCACATTCCAGAATTCTGAAGGACACGAGTTTGCAATGTATTGTGTAAATTAAATGGAATGCGAGTTCAAAGGAAGAAGCAGAGAAAGTAAGACCACAAAGTGGAAAAGGACAGATGAAGAAATGAGAAGAAATGGGGGAAAGAGGCAGGAAGCATTTTGCTATAGGGGCTACAGATACAGTGGTCTGTTATCAAGGGAGTGGGTATCTCAAGCAGAGTGGATCTAGCACTTGGAGTCAGGCATCCCAAAACAGGTGGGCTACAAACACAATTCAGTCCCCTACCTGGCAAAGGCAGGTCAGCCCTCTAGCTTGGCCTCCTCCAGGAGACCAAGGCCGCAGCGGGAACCCAGAAAGGATAGCTTCCTGTTGGAATTTTTGTTTGTGAAACACCTACTGCAAAATCACTTAGGAGAGCAGGGGGCAGTGTGCTTGTAAAATACATGGATCCCTGGAACCCAATCCAGCCAATCAGAATCTCTTGGAGTCCTACCTGGGAATTTGAAAATAACCTAGATGAGTGTTATGCACGATTAAGTTTAATAATCACTTGCTGAGAAGATAAAGTTGGGTAGCCAAAGCCTTTTGTCCACAGACTGCCTAAGGCTATCTCTTGGACACAGCTGTCTGGACATAACAGATCCCTAGTTACAGAGATCTCAGACTTCTTTGTGATGAGAAATTGCACCAAGATCTGCCCATATGCCATCCCTGAAGGTCAGGCCACATCCTCCTCTGACCACCCATGAGGTTCCTGATAGAGGGTCTGTAGCTTCAGAGGCTATTGTGTCATTTTATTTGCAGTAAGGATGGTATAGTCAGTCTCTGAGGCTGAGGAGCCAGTTGCATCTTCAGAAGAGCAACTTTCAGACCCTAGGGTGGAACTGAAAGGACTAGTTAGGAAATGGAAGAGAAAGAAGGCCCTTAGAAATCATGTCAGTCAGAAAACACTCATCAAGACCCTAATTTGAAAGCAATATGCTAAATGCCAAAGGAAATATACAGCATGCTCCCTCATAGAATTGTTATTTCAAATTTAAGGTCTAAAAATGAATGTGTCAGGAAATTTTCTGTGAAGTAGAAAAGTTCTAATTAGAAATTCCTGTATGTTCACTGAATTTGTATTTTCCAGCAGATAAACCAGACTCAGTAAAAGCATCTTCAAAGTCAAGAGTTCAGACAGAAATCCCTAGTTAAATACACCAACCATTGGCTGCAGAATAAAAACTGAACTGGAAACACTGTCTACTTCCTGGTAACCCTTGACTCTCACCCCACCTCTCCCCTTTGATGACTGGATTGGTATGTTTAGGTCCTAGTTCTAACGTTTTCTTTCAGAGGCTGTCAATTTTAGGGCCCTTGGCCTGTACCAGACACTTCTACACACAACCACGATACTGCAAGCCCCCTTTCTATATTTTCAGTATAACCATATGTTACACTACTGGCTGGGCTCAGAACTACCATGAAACCCCCATAAATACTCCTTCATCCTTATTAATATCTCCTTGACACACTTTCCTGGAAATGATAAAAAGAAGGCCAGTTACATGAAAGCAGCCTTTAACTCAAAACAAAAGCCATTTCCCAAATATCTTTCCGTGGTGTCCTCTTGATGCCTTATTTCCTGAGAGAACAAGGAAAGTCCTTCCCATTCTAAGCCCTCTAACCACCCACCATTGGGAAAGCCAGCCCCTGACCTGGCTCAGTCACCTGTCTCTTTCATCTCTCCACAGCTCCAATGGAAAATCCGTCACGTGGGCCCAGAATGAGAGGAGCAGTCGGGGGCAGCACCTGTGGCAGCGACTGTCCATCCACATCAACAAGAAAGAGAATCCCAACCAGACGGCCGTCATCAAACCCTTCCCCAAGAGCACCGAGAGCCGCGGCCTGGGCGCGAGCGGCGCGGGCGCCAGCGCTGGGGTCACGGGCGGCGCGAGCTGCGCGGCCGCGGGCCCCAGCGCCCCCGAGCCCCCGGACGCGGGCCCCAAAGCGCTGTACGACGTGGCCGAGGCGGAGGAGCAGTTCCCCGCGCCCGCGCGCCCGCGCTCGCCGTCGCCCATCAGCACGCTGAGCCGCCGCGCGGGCTCCGCCAGCCGCACGGACGACGACGTGCCGTCGCTGCACTCGGAGCCCGCGGCGCGCAGCAGCTCCTCTCAGGGCTCGCTCATGGAGCAGATCAGCAGCGTGGTGACCCGCTTCACCGCCAACATCAGCGAGCTCAACTCCATGATGCTGTCCACCGCGGGCCCCGGCCCCGGCGTGGGCGCCCCGCTCTGCTCGTCCTACCTGATCCCCAAAGAGATCCAGCTGCCCACGACCATGACGACGTTCGCCGAAATCCAGCCTCTGCCTGCCATCGAGGTCACGGGCGGCACGCAGCCCGCGGGGGCGGCCCCGCCGGCTGGGGGCGCTGCCCGGGAGACCCCCGCGGCCGGGCCGGAGGCTGCGGCCGGCAAGCAGGAGCTGGAGGAGTTGGTGGCTCTCACCCCTCCGTCCCCCTTCAGAGACTCGGTGGACTCAGGGAGTACAACCCCCAACTCGCCAGTATCCGAGTCGGCCCTCTGTATCCCATCGTCTCCCAAATATGACACACTGATCATAAGAGATTACACTCAGAGCTCCTCGTCGTTGTGAATGTCATTGGAAACGACGCTGGGTTCCGCGACCGGACCCGAGACCGCCGGTGTTTCACACAGACACAGTGACAAGCGTAGTCGCTCGGTTAAGACCAGAGGTGGAAGATGCCTAGTAAACCCGTAATGGAAACATGAGATTATTAGTGCTATTTAACATCGACCGACGAAGACACCAACTACAAAATCTTTTGGCAGATTTTCTTCTAGTGGCCTTAGAAAACAGGGGCTTTTAGAAACACTGCTTATATTTTTGAGGGCTGACAAGGAGTCTGTTGAAACAGTCACATACCAAGAGCTTTGCTCTAGGGAAGCAATGAGTGTGAAACAGCATATTGGAGGGGAAACGCATAGTTAATAAGTAACTGTAAAAAGTTTCGTTTGTTTACTTTAGTTCTTTTCCCAGAAGATTCTTTGATTCACCAAACATGAATGTACATTTTCTAAGAAACTCAAAATCTGGGACCAAAACGTCAACCTGTACCTTCTTCTTTCTTTCTTCCTTTCTTTCTTTTTCTTTCGTCTTTCCTTTAAAGACCTTGAAAAGCGGTAACTTGGGCCCGGTATTTACTAAGGCGTAGTGAGTGAGTCCCAGGCATAACGCACAGCTGGATAATGAGTGCCGCGCTGATGTATGTAGGGCTTTTTCCAGAGACTTTCCTCTCCAATTTGGTTGCGAAATCCTCTTTCAAAAGCCTGCATCCGGGATTCCACCTAGTTATTTCAATTCACCTTCATTAACCAAGAAAACCAGTGGAAGATTTCTTGACTATTTCACCATGTTGCCAAATCAATACTGGAGTAGCAAAAAAATATTTTCTGGAATACTGTTTTGTAATTCCCTCACTGGGGTGCGTTGTGTAGCTGGGAATTCTCTTTATAATAATAATTCTTAAGCTCCAGCTTGGCTCTTTCATGAAATGTGGCCACTCCTCCTTATGAATGCTGTTCCATTAGCATTGCCAGCTAAAATATTAACATAAACATTTGGGCTTCTTCATTCTTTTCTTTTAAGAACCTGATGCACAAAGAGCTCCTCTGTTCTTTTCAATTCCCACCACTGGAAGAATGGTCCATAGACCCAACGAAGACATTGTCATGACTGGAGGGATTGTTGTTCAAAAAATTAACACAGTCTTAATACACTGGAAATTTTAAACTGTCAGCTTGGCTTAGCAGAGATTTAGCCATGCCAGTGAGCAGTGATTTTAACTTTTCTTGGCTGCTTAAACAGGGAAGCTATAAACTATGACAAATGTAGATTTTTCAAAGCAATACAGAATACTAAAACAGAGGAACCTTAATGAATATAAACCACACAATCTTTCTTAGCCATTCCAAAAAGAGGCCAAACAGTTATTAATATTTTCCTTTTTAAAATAATTATTAATATGATTTTGTGCACTTCATACTGTCACTTTTTAAATACTGCAGAAAAGAGATTTAAAGTTATCATAGAAATACATGTACTTTGATAGGCTCATACAGGTAGGATTCATAGCTCAAGACCTGCATCTAGTCTTTCTTCCTCCCATTACAGCTATCCTCAGGTGCCAAATGTTTTTGATTTTTTAAAAAAGGATAGTAATAAAAGGAGGAGGTGTCCTATAAATTTAAAGTTCAGTTGACCCAGCCTTATACTAAAGATAGCCTTATGAAAAAGATTTGCTGTGAGGCAGAAGTATATTTTTGGCAGAGAAAAAAATAACTAAAACCTTTTTCCTTTTGCTCAATATCCTTATTTTGGTATATATTTTTAATTTCATATCTACTTAAAAAAGGAATTGAGAAATGGAAATATATCTATCAACATAATTTATCATTCTCCACTTTTAAAAGCTATAATGAATACACTTTCCTGATACCTGTTCTTACATTACATTTTCAATCAAATCTCTCAATAAAAAATGTTAAAAGCTAACATCAATTTACTAAGATATAAATTAAAAAAAATCAAACTTCCTATGGCAGAAAGAAACATTATGAGAACACCCCGATCTCAAATATTATAAAGGCACACTTGAAACAGAACAAATCTAGCTAATTTTATTGCTTTGTTGAAAGCAAATGTCTGCCTCTACTTGAAAAACAAATGTAAATATTTTGAAGTATTATTATACCTGGATCCTCATCAAAAGGGTGGCATTCACCTGGGGATTATTGTCTTGATTTCTTAGGCATTGAAACCTTTCTAAGTATGCTCTACAATCTAAGTTTTAAAATTTGTTTTATATAACTCCTACATCGATTTCCATTTTATTCTCAAGTACAAGTTTCACTGTGTTGACCAATAGAAGAACATTTTTGAACTTTATCCATGCTCAAATTTATTTTCTAACTTTTTAGTAACATATTTCTTTAAAAAGTACACTAATTTATGAGAAAATTCCTTAGAGATTAAAATTTAATGCAGATAAATTAACGTGATGTGATAATTCCATATGAAATTAAAATCAAATATAAGAAAAATAATTGATTCAAATTGAGAACACGATGTATTTTTCTCTGTATTTCTATACACATTGCCACTTCATTCAATACACTGTATGATACATATGATCGGTAATGCACTCTTGAGATCTTTTACTTTGGAATGATGCTAACTGTGTCTGCCAATTCTAATACCAGGTTCCAAGTAATAAATCTACAATACAAAGAGAACTGAATATTCATTCTAGGGCTAGGATATGAACTTCACAAGTCATTTGGGTACTTATTTTCATTGAATTTCCTTGAAAATAATCTATTCCTGGCGCCCAGTGATAATTCAGTCGGAACTAAAAGGACGGGTAAAGTATAGTGATATGCTAAGTTTCAAAAAAGTGACCCAAAAGGACGATTTGGTCCCTGAATGAAAAAAGAGAAGACCTGGCTTGATCAAGTTATACGGACTAACTAAGCAGTCCACCCATTCTTCAATTTGGGGAAAGGAGTAAGGTCAACCTGAGAAGACCATATCTGGATTGGGAAGAACCATCTACCTAAGTTAGGGATGGGGAACAGAAAGGGCGTATGGAAAGGAGAACCATATGAGATTTGACTAAAGTGAAGAATAAAAACCAAATCCCCGAACGTGCTAAGCTTTGATAGTAACAGGCTTTCCCAAGTTACTGCTGTTACCAGCAAGTGATCAGAAGGACTAGGAGCTATTTCTGACTGTAAATGAATTGTACAATGGCTCTACTGCAGTTCTGTGACTTCCAGACCATGAATTAAACACTTATTAAGAAGAAAAAAAAAATTTCCTATGCTAGTCTCCCAGCAAAATGTACATGTTTTGGAGACTTCAAAGGTATTATCTGAGTTCACATTTAGCCACAGCTTATTAATAACCCTCAAGCTGTCAGAATCTCTATAGTTACCATTTACAATTTTATACTGTGAAAAAATATAGATCAGTGAAAAGCATAAAGATAAATTAGAATTCACTTTAAAGAGGGTCTGAGGCCTGGGAGATTGTCTACTATCTATTGAAGAATGAGGCATGTATAAAATAGTTGGCCGAATTTCACTGATCTTCCCAATGTGAACAAATATACTATGTATATTGTGTGTATTTCTAGATTTCAATGGCAGCTGCTGGTGGTGTTGTAATTAGAAATCTATATAGAATATAGATGTTTTAGGGAGATGGTGCCAATTCTAAAAGATTTCTGTGGACTACAAGTGCTTGTACTTACTTTTTTCTGCACTTATAACTGATTGGTTTTAAAATTGTGTGCCCGTATCTGTTCTTTTTCTGTTGCAGCTTGTACTATTAAAACGATAGAGAATGTTAAATTATTTTGATGTGAATTGCAAATGATTTTTTTTCATAAAGTTTAACATTTTTATCAGATTGTTTCGCTTTGTACTTGTATAAATGTGTTTTATTTTAGCATTTTAAAATACACTTGCCTGTTTCTTAGTTGTCTAAATCATGTTATAGTTGGTGTTTGTGAAGTCAGTTACTTTTTGAAAAATATTAAAAAAGAAACTATGATATGACTTTAAGATTCTTCCCCTTAAATGTTTAAACTGCTGTCTTAATAGTGTTTTATAAGACCCAAGGAGCCATATTCTTACTTATCTTAAATTCTGAATGATGTACACGTTTGAATTATGGAGTTTACATGGTAAGCCTATGGACAGTAGAGTAAAACAAAAATATAAACCAAACACAAACCAACCTGAGATGCTGTCCCAAAAGACATCTACAAATACATTTTAAGACATAAGTGCTTTTTTAAAACAAGGAAGCATGTAGGGACTATACCATGTTTTTTGTGTCTGGAAGACAAAATATAAATGATAAATTATAGATATAGTTTCACAATTATCTGTGTTGAGATAACATCACAAAAATAATATAAATTATGTGTGGATATATGTGTATGTATATAGATATACACACATCTATACAGATATTTATCTTTTGAGTCCATTTATACATATTTTTGCATGTGTATGTGCATGAATGGGCATATCTATATAATTTTCCCAGAAAAAAACTTTTTACTTGTCAAATCGCTTTTTACTTTGATGTATTCTGAAGCAAATTTACTCTCCCTGGACAAAAATTAGGTAAATTCTAAAAGCATAATATAGGCTGAATGCTTAATGTGTTGAAGAGAAAGATAATGTAGATTCTAAAATATAGCTTCTCTCTGCTTCCCTACATTATATTTATTTATACGCATCATTTATATACATATATTCTTATAGTACATAATAAAATTGATACAAAATATGTCTGATCATAAAAAGGGAAATCCTTCCCTGCTTTGGTGTCTTCTATTCCGAAGTAACATAAATAAACATGTTTATATAAACTTGAGGTTGAGGTGACATATTGGGACCACAAACAGAAAATTATCTTCTAAACATCTAAAGAGTCTTATGAGACTTCATAGAATCATGAAAGGCCAGCCAAAACCAGCTAATGCAATAAATATGGCATTTAATTAAAAGTCAGGCTCTATTACCTTGTCCCATATGACCTTGGATAAAAATTACTTTGACTTCTCTACAATTCAGTTTTTCTTCTTTTAAATGCAGAGGTGAGTTACTATAATCTGTGAGATTTCTTTCACTTCTATCATTCCTGGAACATGATAAATGCTCAATAAATAGTATCTATCATTAGTGGTAACAGATATAGTTAACAGCAAGCGGCTTAGGTATGTTACGTCCAATATTACTTGTGGAGCTGTTATTATCCAACTTAAAGCCTACATCGTGGGAGAGAGTAGAAAGCTATTGGCATTTGAATTCATATGTAATCTTGGAATTTATTCATCTAGGATGACTTAGAAAAATAACCTTCAACACCACAGAAAGAATGCTTCTCTTCTGTGGTAACTCATGCTTAATGCTGGAAATTTGTTTGGTTATACTGTATGTGGATGATCAGTTTTAAAAAATAATTCTTAAGCATTTACTTTTTTACAATAGTTAGCTAGCTAGAGAGGCAGGGAAATAGATGGGATTGTATTAATGAAATTATCTCCTTAAATGAAAGAATAATATTTAAAGTTTTTTTCTCAAAATATTTCAAAATTCTGAATCAGTTACTACATTTCACCTTGATTATTATTTTTTAAGAATGCTTTTAATAACGTAATTCTATGAAGAAAACCTTTAGACTTGGCTTTTCTGGACATTCTTAGAATCCTAAACCAAAAGTATTTACAGAAAAATCAGCTTAACCTCAACAAGTGTAAATATTTTAAATTAGCTTTCCAGACCAAAGACATTTATTTTTACCAGGACATATGTCTTTTTGAGGTATATGATCTCAAAACATTTATATAAATTGGCTAATTATGTGACATGTATCAGACACGTTTGACTTACTTATGTGTGTATGTGTGTGTATATATATATGTGTGTATATATATATATATGTAGCTTATATTTTTACTCATTGACATAAAGCTTTTCATAATAATTAATTCTTTAAAATCACATAATATAGTCAATTGGCTTTTCTGAAATGCTAAAAAGTAATAAGTGTTTCATAAAATAAAAGCTTTTAGAGTTTGGAAAACATGGTAGCTGAAAGTTAAATGGCTGCCTTCACCTCAGAACTTGCTGGTCTTTAAATGTGCTAATGTGTGTTAAATCTGAAAGTCTTATCTTTTTTTATTTTTTTTTTAATGAGTAGTCTCCTTAAAGTAGAGCTTTATGGAACACGTTTTGAAAATACTATTACATAAAATTTATAACTAGTACGTTTTATTTTAGTCTTAAAAATTAACTCCTATTTTCATAATGATCTCTTGAGGCTTTTAGAGCAAATGATATGAATTAATACAGTTAAAGCATCACTTTCAGAGCCATTTACTGAACCATGGAAAGCTTGATTTTATTATTCACTTTCTTCCTATTTCCTGATTTCTCAGAACTCTACTAGCACATATTCTTTACTATCAGGGGTCAAGTGAAGGTTTTCTTTTTCTTTCTTTTCTTTTATTCTTTTTAAATCATATGTGTTGGATGGTTCCCTTAACTCCTCAGATGAAGCAGTATGTAAAATAATAGCATTAGTGGCTATTGAGAAGCTAGTGAATTGTACTCCAAGAACAGCAAAAGTAAAATGAAATAAAACTGAGAGGACTCAAGTAACATAAACACCAAAAATAATCAAATTTATTTAGAACTTTATTCTGTTGAACAGAGAATGGATATTCTTTACATCATCTATGGAACATTTAAAAACATTAACCTTGGATTTGAGGACAAAAAAAATTTAATAGATTTCATAAAGCAAAAATCACATAGGCTATAGTCATTAACTTTAAAAACATAAAATTTTGAAATTATAAATATATATGTGTGTGTGTGTGTGTGTGTGTATATATATATATACACACACACACACACACACACAAAAGAAATATGTTCATTTGGGATTTTTCACCTCAGTGCATTTTTTAGGACGAAGATCAAATGTAACTAAAATCACAACCTACTTAGAAATGAACATTAAAGGTACTTTGTATATTAAAATCCATATAACAGCCAAAAGGTAGTTAAAAGAATACATATTACTCTCAATGAGTACATTTAAAAATAGACTAAAAAAATTTAATTAAATATTCAAATGAATATATTGAAAAATGAACAGAAAAAATAGAAACACTAATCAATATTAAGTCAAAATTAATACAAGAAAAAAATATCTAACAAAAAATTAAAACCAAAATCATTTAATTTGAAAGACCAATATATTGGCATTCATTAAACATAACTGAGTAAGAGAAACCATAATTAACATTAGTAATGAGAAAGGAGTCATAGCTATATGTATAGTGAATATATTTAAGAAAACACTAGGTAAAACAATACTGATAGATTCTAAAATATAGATGAAAGTAATATTATTCCAGAAAAATATAAATTATCAAACTGAAACAAAAGCAAGTAGAAATATCAATAATGACAGAATGTCATAAAAGAAAATGTTTAAATAATTTTAAAAAGGAGTAGCCTAAATATTTTGCAGGTGAATTTCATCATAGCATATAAATATAAACATGGAAAATATTGAAGTATTTATAGTTCATTTTCTGAGGCTTTCATAACTTTGACACACAAATCAGACGAGGAGGGAAATAAAACAAAGTTGGCTATTCTCATAAATGTAGACATTAAAATATCAAATAAAGTATTTGCACATCAATTGTGAAATTTAATAGAAATAATATTTCATTACTCTAAGATTTTAATGTTGTTTAATATTAGAAAATTAATATATTTAATTACATTACCATATTAAGAAAATAAGAATCTATATAACAGACATAAAAACATTGATAAAATTCAACACCAATTCTGATTAAAATATAATAAAACAAATCAGTGACTAAAAATAGAATATTTTCTTAAGATGAAAAAAATCTGTAAGAAACCTATAGCAAACATTATACTAAGGAAAAAAAACAGAATTCCCCTTGAATCAGAACTGAAAGATGTATGCCATATATACACAATTTTTATGAAATTTTGTCTAAAACCAGACATTTTTGACAGTTATATAAAGTATAAACACTAGCTATATTGGGACAATGGCTTTACCTTGGGCAGTTATTTATATCTGGACTATTCCGGGCAAACCAAGACATTCCCCCACTATTATTCAATATAGTATTGATGTCCTAATTAAAACTCTAGGTCAAGAAAAAGAAAGTAGATATTAGCTTTTTAAAGAAAAAATCAACTACTAGTAGATTTATTAGCCTATAGAATCTATGGTGATTAAGAAACAAAATATTATATTTAATATGTGAAAAGACAAGAAAGGAAAAAAATGACTAGTGATGAGCTGCATGACTTTGGGCAAACAATTTCTTGTCATGAGTTGTTCATGAACATTGTAAAATCTGCTAAACTAGTAGGGGAAGTTAAAGAC
The DNA here is from genome assembly GCF_014176215.1 of Rousettus aegyptiacus. Taxonomy (NCBI): domain Eukaryota; kingdom Metazoa; phylum Chordata; class Mammalia; order Chiroptera; family Pteropodidae; genus Rousettus; species Rousettus aegyptiacus. Next base: position 65,157,378 of record NW_023416308.1, read on the forward strand.
AAAAATAATAATTTTTTAATCATGAAAATCACAGTAAAAAATGTGCTTGACAAAGAGGTAGAAAAGGTTATAGGTGAGAGTGATCTCTTGGAACAATTCCCAAATAGATTTCCAAAGAACAAAAATTTAAAGGATTAGTAGGAGCTGACCAGATGGATACAAGAGAAGAAAGCATCAAGCAAACAGAATATCCATTGGCTCAAAAAAGTGTATGGAGTGTCCTGGAAAGTACCACTGGTTTAATGTGACTAGAGCTCCTTGGGAGGATAACGTAAGATAAAGTTCATGAAGTGCACAGTGTCTGACAAATAGAGTATGTTCATTCAATGTCTACTGCTTTAGTAGTGGTAGTTATTGTAGTAGTAATAGTAGTGTTAGGTATTTATATCTAATAAAATACTATATAAAATATAAAATGCGTATGTAGATTTAATAAAATGCTATATAAAATATAAACACACATAATAACACACCTATATAAAATTTATTATTGCTATTTTATTAATGAACATATATTCATCCTTCTCTAACAATTGGAACACAAATAAATTCAAACCATCAGAACTCAGAAGGATGCTCATCACCCATGGATCACACGCACGTGCATACAATTGTTGTAACAAATATGAAAACTAAATGTGATAGAGGTTTAAATAGACATTTACAACCAAATTAGATTAGATGAAAAAGTGCATTAGTCAATCTCCTCTAGTACATTAATTAATAAAAATCAATAATAATTACAATGAAAAGTGGAAGCAAGTGTAACAAAAACATAACATTTGAATCAGGATATTTAAAACTGGGGAGAAAAAGAGGCAGGACTTTTAAAGGAATACAAAGTACATCGTGTGTGACTTTGATCAAGGGTCTCCTTCAGCTCTTGAGCTTCCTCCACCCAGATAATCCCCCTTCTCTGGATCTTCTTCTTCTTCTTTTTTTTTTTTATCTATAAACTGAACCAATTGTCTTCGATCACTGTTACCAAGATTTTCAAAGGTGTTCTAGGGCTTTCATGCCATTAAGACAATATAATTATCCATTTTAATTTCTCTCACTTTTTTTTTATTGCGGTAATAACTCAACATGAGAGCTAGCCACCCTCTTAAATTTTTTTTGAGTGTACAATATTGTCAACCATAGACACAATGTTGTACAGCAGATATCTAGAATTTTTCCACATCTTAGCTATTATGAATGATTTAAAAGAATTAAGTAATGGTCATGTTGCCCAAGACCCTTCTAGAGAATTTTCTTTTAAAGAGAAGTCTGCCTTTATTGGAGGAGCAGGGGAGTAAAGTGACAGGAGTGAGTGGCCTCCATGCCAGGACTCGGGCTTGTAGGTGATGTAGAACTCGCTCAAGTAGTGGCTCATTATCTCTGGCTTGTTTTCCACCTGGTTGAAGGAGCTGAGGTTGCCGCTGCCCACCGTGCTGCCTACCATCTCCAGCGAAATAATCACATCCCATAGGCGCGCCTTCATTACCTGCGGCTTCTCGGTGGGCCACGCCTCCTTCTTGGCCTTGCGCAGGCGCTTCAGCGGGAGAGTGGCTTCCTCTGTAGAAGTGGTGCTGGATGGTTAGCCACCGATCTAGGCTCTGAAGGGCCGCTTTGGCTGCTGCTCCTAGGACGGGTCCCCCAGCTGGTTGAGGTCCTCACTAAGGTAGGTGAACTTGCGGAAGGCCCGCTGCTTCTTCTTCTTCATTTTCTCCATATTGTTGGTTCCTCGGAAACCTTTTTATGTCGTTGTTTCCATTGCGTGTATTACTAATATAAAAAGTTAAAAAGCGAAAAAAAATTCCCAGCTCTCCAACAGCTCTCGTTACCCGACCCGTTGCACACACAACTCCTGACCCATTTCTTCAGGGCAATTTCAAACCTAAACCTATCTGTTGCCAGTGTCACAGAAAACAACCAGTGCCAGGGATGCAGAGGACGGGAGTTGGAAGTGGGCGGCAGTACTGTTCCACTCAAAGGTAGGCCAGGTGGCGCTTCATGGAATTCAGATGAAAGGGCCGGTAGCCTCACAATGACTATTCTTAAATGCGCTGGAGAGGACATGGGGTAGGCCCATCAGAGGCCTTATAGGATCTCACAGACCTGTGTCAAACCCAGAATAACTGACACCTGGAAAAGAATGGAGATGCCCAGGGAGTCAGCCTTGTGGAAAGTTTCACAATTTTCCCATGTTGCGAGATAGAGAATGTCTTGGCACAGAGAGCCACTCTCATTATGGCAGAAAAATTTAGTTATAGTGTTGGGAAGTCACAGACACTTAAAAAGGATATGAGGGGGTGAGTAGCTGATAAGAATGACGTGGGTGGGTTCGTAATACCTTCATTCAGGCTGTTAAAACTTTTATTAGACACCGAGTTGCTTTTTACTATTTTGGTTTAAACATAAAGATGTCGGGTTTAATTTAGAAAAAAATTATTAACATTATAAATATAAGCAATTTGATTTTTAAAGCCTAAATATACTTCCTAATATCAGATATGAAAGCAAGTTGTTTTTGCCATACATAACATGTGGTATTATTTCAACCTACCTTTAAATTAAGCATGACATAACTTTAAACCTTATTTTGTCTTCAAAACATAATTTTTCTTCAAAATTTAATTCAAGTACATTTTAGAAAGATTTTAAATAAATGAAAAAGAATTGAAATTTGTCTTTATATGTGATTAATTCAAATAGCAAGTAATGAGTGTCTGCTATGTGCCAAGGCACTTTTCTAGGTTCTGAGGGTTGAGCAATAAACAAAACAAAAATTATGTTTGCATGGACCTTTTTATTATGTGTATGAATTTGTGTGTTGGCAGAAGAGACAAAACAAACAAAAACAAAAAATGCAGGGTCAGGTGTATATAAGAAAATAAGTGCTGTGGACAAAAATAAAGCAGGTAAAGGAGGCAGAAATTCAAGAAAGGGGAGTAATTTTAAATAAGCTCATCAGGAAAGATTTTACTTTAAGGTATAACTGAGAAAAGACTTGAAGGAAGTACAGAATCAAATCGTGAAATTATCTGGGGAAAGTATATGCCCGGCAGAAGAAATAGTGAGTTCGAAGACCATGAGGAAGGAGTAAGCCTGAAAATTTTAGGAACTGCAGCAAGTCTAGTATGGCCAAAGAAGACTGATCCTGCGGTAAGGCAGTAGGCACTGATGTCAGTAAGCCCAGAGTTAACTCATTTAGAGCCTTGTAAACCATTATAAGGAGGTTGATTTTTACTCTGAGGGCTTTGAACAGAAGAAGAATGTTATGATTTATTTTAAGAAGGCCAGTCTGAAAGTTCTGGAATAAATTGTTAGGTGGCAAAATTAAAAGCAGGGAGACTGGTAAGAAGCTATTGCAATTAACAGACAAGAAAATTGTTGTGACTTACATACTATGGTGGGGTGATAAGAAGTGGTTATACACACCATACACACACAATCACGTGTGTCAGATTCATCAAGATTTGCTAATGGACTGGATGTGGGCTGTTAAAGAAAGAGGAATTGAGAATGACTCCAGGGTTTTTTTTTGACCTGGATGGAGCTGCCCATAACTGAGTTAGGAAAGGCTGTAGTTGGAGCAGATGTTGGAGGGAGGATCAGGATGTGGTGAATTTGAGATGTCTGTTAGGGACAATGGTTGGGTATTAGAGTTTAGAGCTCAGGGAAGAAGTCCAGGCTGGAGCTATAAAACATATATCAATTACAGAAGGTAATATAAGAGAAATGCTATTATATGATATGTGATTATTATATAATAAAGATAAAAAATAAATTATATAATTTAAAATCACTTCTTTATCATTTACTACCTAAAATTATGATTCTTTTAATTCTAATAGAGGTGTCATGAAATTACATAATCACCGTGTAAGGGGTCCACAAATCAAAGATTGAAAAATATATTTCCCTAATATATTTCCGTATTATTTCTATGGTTAATTTTAGTTTAAAATCATTGAACTTTATAATATGAGTGGAAAATTTAACATATATCTATCTACTTCAGCAATATTTCATGAGTAAGAAAGAGAACATCTGTGTGATAGATGAGCTAGGCCTGACTAATAACTACTTTAATCTTAGCTCTGACCAAAAGCAAAATCCAGAATCAGTTTGACTTATACTATTGCTTCAAACTGCTGTCTGTAACTTGAGGCCTCTGAATAATTATTAAGCAAACTATTCATTGGTACAACATTCTCTGGACTTTTCTTAAAAGCTATGCAACTGGTTAACAGAAGATCTGACATTCAAAACCATCTCTGATTCTGAGATCCATCAGCCATTTCAACACCTCTTATGAGAATTGACCCTGATGCATCCCTCTAGAGCAGCCCACACCTGAGTCCAGGGCCTTGTTCCGAGCCTAGGCAAGAAACAGTATCTTAAGGAGAAGAGCAAGCATAAAGCATCTGGTGTTCACTTGACATAGGACAGAGCAAAACTGCTATTTCATCCAGCAGAACAGAGCACCTTACTCTGGGACAAATTATCAACTGAAGAATAAGGGCCACTGCAACCCTAAGACACACACAAATCAATGTGGGATTGTGGTAGTGTGGGAAAGTTTTCTAGAGAAAGTGATGCTGGAGGTAGAACTTAAAGGACCACTAGGAACAGAATAGTCTTGACAAAGGAAATAGCGTGTACAAATGCACAAATGTGAAGTCAACTATCTTTGATAAATATGAAGGGATGTGGTAGTACTCAATTATAGGATTCTTATGTAGAAGTGTCAAAAAATAACTGAGAAATTTGGAAAAAAGAAAGGGAGTCTTGTATGCTTTGCTAAGAAATTTAGACTTTAAGGTTATAAGGAGCCATTAAATTGTTTTAAGAGTAGATTGGCATTAACAGGTTTTTAGCTATAAAACATGATTGTGATAGAAGAGAAAACAATAGAAAGGAATGAGGAAGGCAAGATAGGGGCAGGTGGGTCCATTAGGAGGCAATCTACTGAAAAATAATGAAAGCAGAAACTGCAGGTGATAAAGAAATGATGATTTTAGGAAACCTGAGGAAGGAGAATTGATATTAATTAGCAATTGTCTTCATGAAGTAAGTGAAATGGAGAGGCAGAGGATGACACTCAGGTGTCTGATGTGATTAATAGAGAGTAGCGTCAATCACTGAGTCAGACAACACATTAGGAAGAGTAGGTCTGCGAAGAGCCCTGTTTTGGAGTTGCCATGACTGTGAAACTATAGTAACATGTTCAATAAGTAGTTGGTAATGAGGTAGAGCTCAGGAAAGAAGTGGCCAACTGGAAAAAAAAAAAACATAATTGAAAAGGTTAATGAAGAAACTATTTACAAAGGTTATGAGACAACTAACTAGGGATTGGCAAGGACTAAGGTGCAAGAGGGGAAAGGATTTACTGAAGGGGTAAGAGCTGCAGCTGTGGGAGAGGGCCACTTGAAAGGCACTATAGTCTTTGAGAGCTGGGAAATGCCACATCTTTCTTCAAACAACTCACATCTCAGATGGGCTGCCTAGAACTATGAAAATTGACTGTATGATACACTGAAGAGATGGTAGTCAGCCAACTACAATAGCTTGTCCATTGCATCAGCATAGGAAGACTGCCCCATTGACAACACTTTAATTTATTCTTAGGTTAATATGGCATTACATTTCTAAGTAACACTGATAACTATCTGTATAATCCTAATTGCCTGATAACCGGTGCAATTAGTTATACCTGGGAATCATTAAAATTAGGACTATAAAGATCACCTTCTAAAGTTTACCATCTCTGGATGTGCATCTGTCTAGGAACTAACACTGTGAAGGGGACACATAGAACTAGAGAATAAACACAACTATAAGGCATTCATTTTATATTAAAACAATCACACATACACTATGGGATAGAATGCAAATAAATCCATGTGCATTTTAAAGAATAAAAAAGAAGATGTGAAGTAATTTCATGTGTTTATGTTCCTCTTCCAGGAAAAAAAAAATAGAGAAGCTTCATTTCCAATTCTCTCATTGGTCTTAATATTGGAGTTCACAAATCAAAGAATTCTCAGAGCCTTGGCTTTCTCATTGGTCTTGTGATGAAAAAATGAAATTAGATGAAGTAATTTATGTTAAATATTTGGCATACTTCTTGGAAACACAGTATCTAAAGATATATTCTTCATTTTTATCTTTTCTTCCACTAGATATGAGGTTGCTAAGGGTATTGCTGATTTGTCCAGTGTCACAATTAGTTCATGAAAGAGTCAGAACCAGGAAATGGAAAGATTGAGCATCTGCTATGTGTCTGTAACTGGACATGGAACATTTGTAATGCCATTTTATCTAAACAAAACCCTTGTGAATTAGGTTGGAAGCCATTTACTGGCTGTAATACAGTGGCTTTCTCCTGTAACACTATGCTTCTCTGTTTGGACCCTCTGCTTGCTCAACATGTAATTATTAGCTTCCAAGAAGCCCACCAGTAAATGCACATCAAATTTGCTCTCTTGCTGTGCCTCTTTCCTGCTTACCATGACAGGTGGCTTGAAAATCATAAATGGATGGGATTCTGGAGAGGCAAAACTGAGCAGCTGACAGGCCAAGGTCAGGAAGTCACCCAGATTCAAATAATTTTAGAAAACTGGGATCAGACTTGAAAATCTTTCTTCCTTCCAGCTTCTTTCCTAGAAAGAATAATTTAGTATGGTCCCAAATTAATTCTTACTTTTTTAAAAAATAAATATTACATGCTTATACAGTTGCCAACTTGGAAAACGCTAACAGCAAAGGAGTGAGACATGGTATATATAGCAGCATTTCCCTCAGCATTCTCCAGAGATGAGTCTAACACATTTCCAGGTCAGAAGTGCTGGCCAAGATATGGTAGACAGAGTTAACATCATCCATTTGCGGACAATGTGCTAACTATTCATTCTGCCAATAAGTGGACAAGGCTGCATGAGATAGCATCTTTATATTAAGGGAAATGGTCCTCTTTCAAGATTATTACATTGTACCCCTTCTTGCCCTACCAGGGACCACTTTGATTAATTTAACTCACTTTTACCAACACATCCCTCTGCTGCTCAAGAAGGGCATACAAAGTATCCGGAAGGACATACAGAGTGCTGAGAAATATGCAATTACCTGAGCGAGGCAGACAACTCAATATAAATTCACTTTGCCACGCATCTGTCCTTGACTGAAGCAGCAAATTGCGTCTGGGCAGAATGGGCAGAGAGAAATGAGAAAGTTTAGCAAGTTTATATTTTTATTTTAGAATTTTCATTAGATCGAGCACATGAATTTGAGCCAGAATTCTTGGTAAGTGAAGGAAATAAAGGTTGGCCCAAGTTTTTCAGAAAACCAAGCATGTCAGGTTTTCTACAAAGCAATGGAATTAAAGTGTCCTCCCCTCTACTAATGCTCTCCAGCTCTACTTACTAAGCCTCAGAATTCTCATCAGTAAGACATCCTCCCTTGTAGGATTAATGATGGCTAAAACAAACAAAAAATGTGATCAATGCCATTTATGAATTGTTATTATTAATTTTAATAATAAGTTCCATTCGAAATAAGATTTGCATTATCTTTGACAGAAACGCGAACGAACAGCTAATATGCTAGAGTGCTAAAACTTGAACTAGGACTTCTGACTTCTGGTCTTGATGTAAGGGCCACCTCCAAGCACCCTGTTGCTTCCTCCTTTTAATTGAGCTCTGCTACATCTCAGCAATTTGCAAAAGAACTTGCCACTTTCAGGTCACAAATGTGTGTCAGTTTCTTAGAGAAAGACAGTCATGCAGTTTATCATTTCCTCTCTGGTTTTCCCCTCGTGTCTGTATCACCCCCAGAGTGGCATTTGCTGTCAGCTGCTTTGGTTATTTAAGTTGGAGTATAAGAAAACAGTGTGAAAGCAGAAATACATTTAGTCCAAATAAATACTAGATAAACAGCAAATTAAAAGGCAGACAGACTGTGACCTGGATTTGGGTCCAATAGACCTGGGTTAAAATTTGAATCCTGTCACCAACTAACGGTGAGATTGTAGGCCAGTTAATTTAATTTGCCTGAGCCATAATTTTATTTTCTATGAAATAAAGATGACAGTAGCTCCAAGTCTATTTCAGTGTTGTTTTGATGAATGCCCTTGTAATTATAAAGAACTATAAAATGATTAGCTGTTAGCTATTACACTAATCATTAAAATACTAAAATGTTTCTGCTCAGTCTGCTATTAACTCCATTCTTCTAATTACTCAGCCCAAAACTGTACCCTTTACTACCATTTTTCCTCCTTTCCTTTTTCATAACTTCATAACTTCAGAACATTTTGATATGCATTCAAAATAACGCAGAATTTTAACCCTTCACAGCACTCTATTACCACTTGTTTCAAGATATCATCATCTCTTGTGTGGATTTCAGTAATAATTTTCTAAGAGGTCTCTACTTCCACCTTTACCTCCCCACCACTCCAACCCCAAAGTATTTTCAACATAACAGCCAGAGTGATTTCTTTAAAATAAAGTCAGATGCTACTTCCTTGCCTAAAACCTTACAAGATCTTCCCTATTAGTTAGAATTAAAACTAAAATTCTTCAAGTAGCCTTCAGGGTCTTTTTATTTCTTTAAGAATGTTTTGCTAATGAATCAGAACATATACGTCAACATAGTTCTTAGTCTCTGGAGACTGAGAGACAGTGAAACCAGCTTTAACCTCCCACAGGGTTGACCTGATCTCAAGTCAGTTTTCGATCTGTTGTTATTCCCTTGCTAATTTATAAGACATGGCTTCAGATCAGGCTTCCAAAGTTCTAGAAACAACCTTTCAACATAGGCAGCATCAGGAACCCACAAGGAGTCCTCCAAAACTCAGAGGAATCACCTTGCAACAAGTCAACAAAAGGAACAGGGTTGGCTCTCATCTAAGCCCAAAAGAGACTATATTACAATGTCAGACCTCTGTGTCTGGGTGCATGGCGTGCCATTTGCCTGGAATGCTCTTTCTCATCTGTCACTTGTCAAAATCCCACCCCACTAGTCAAGATGCAATTCAGATGCCACTGCCTTCCTGGATCCTTACCTAATCCACCCAGCCAAGAGTGGTTGTTCCTTCTGCCCCACCATTTCTCCTTCCAGTTTAACCTGTAAATCATTTTCCGCATCTTAATCCATTGACTATGTCTGAAAAATACTAATAAATTGTATTTTAATGTTAAATACTTCCTCGTAACAGTGGCAAGTAGGAAAAAGTCCTTCAGAATTTTTGGAGTGGGAGTTAAAGGAGGATGGGAGAGGATGACACTTCCCCACAGTGTAAAATATCCTCCTAGAGGGATCTATACTTTCCCTTCCCCACCTGCCTCCTCCTACTTCTCACTTCAACATGTTAACTGTTTCAGAATATTGAAAGGTCTAGACTAGACCAGTGATTCCCAAAAAGCAGGTAAGGGAGAGATGTTCAGCAGAATCATCTGGGAGAATTTTTTAAATACATATGGATTCCTGAGCTACTTCCTTAGAACTTCAGTTTAAGTGAATCTGGGCCAGGACCTAGGTATCAGATTCAGCATCAAATCATCAGCTGAGCTTAGCAATAACTGGCTTGGAGTCTAATTTTAATAAGTTTTTAATAGAAGATAGTGACTACAGATGATAGGGGGAAAATAAATAAAAGGAAAACAGATATAGAAAGTCATCAGTATGATGCCAGCCAACATGGCACAAGAAAGAATGTAACTTAGCTAGAGGATATGATCTTCCAATTTAAGCTCATTTTATTTTCTTTGTCTTACCATTTTATGTACTGATAACTCTCAAATAAAAAGTTGGTTTAGGCTTAGGATACCCTCAGGAAATGAATATGTGGGCCAAAGATAATGGTGTCTTTTCCTTTGAAATTATATATCTCAGTATAAATTAGCATATTCCAAGAGACACATCATTATCATTATGTTAACATTATGTTATCATTATGTTAACAAAATCAGATTTCTGAATCTGCAAAACTTCAGACTTTGGGAGAGAGGACCAAACAGAGGTTTACCCCATTAAAAACCCATACTCAGTAGCTGGTGGAAACCATTGACTACCTCACTATTTTTACTCAGTATATCATTAATACATGAGAAATGAAATCAGTTAATACCCCAGTACTCTTTACTCACCCATGTCATTAACACATGAGAAATTAAAAATAGGAAAGATCTGAATACTTAGATTTTGACTCTGTGACTGATTTGCTTTGTAGTACTGATCAGTAGTACCACTTATATGCTATACTTCTGTTTCTGTAGGCATCGATCATCCTTGGCATCTTATGTACATCATATTGTTTAATTAATCCACCAACCCTGAAAAAGAGTTAATCATGTGGCAGATACTATAGATTCCTACATAGTCACAGTTCTCTCCTTTGTCCTTAAAAAGAGTATCTCAGTTTTATTCCATGTTCTTAACGCAGAGAATGTATACAAAGTGACCAGAGTTCTAACAGTTGTCTTGAACTCTAAGGTGACTCTAAGGTGAAATCCACTTGCTAAGAATACAGAATAGAGATAGTCTGGGTTCCCGAGGATTCGAGAAGACGCTGCATATTTCCTGCATGGTCTCCCTTTGTAGTTCTTTTATATAAGAAAAAAAAAATCACTGTAATTTTCTGTTTTCTTTATATGTTACAAGTGTAATCCAGAACCGAATTCTCATTTTACATTGAGGAAACCAGGTACAGAGAGATTAAATAATTTACCTGAGAATTACCTTAATTAAGTAAATTACCTTAAGTAATCACATAGCTAGTGAGAACTGTGCAGAAATGCTTCCCTTGGCAATATGAATCTAAGGCCAAAGTTCTATGTTGTATGACCTCCTGGAAAGATATTTTACTTTTATGTTTGGTATAAATGAGGCAAACTAGTATCTATTGGCATCATCATCATCGTGTCAGGAATCGTCACATATACATATCCTTTAAGCTTGATTTCTCTATGTCTGAAATTTCAGTTATTTAAATAAATTCTCACTTTTTTTCAACTCTATAAACCAAAACCACAGACCTTTTCCTACAGTCTAACAGAACACTTGCCAATCTATAGCCAAGTGTTGGCTGAGGTCTTTCCTCCAAGTCAAGCATCTCTACGGGAGAAAATCATCTCTTCATCTTTGATAAATACTCATACATGGGATTCAAACAAGCCAAACTTGTTCTTGTCCTCTGCTTCCTTTTTGAAGTTTCTCATACAGGGTGGAAGTTGTCTTAGAACCTTAAGACTCATTAGAAATAGGATTGAAGAAATAAAAGTAAATAGCTCTCTTGCCAGAGGAAAGAGATGACAAAAAGAGAAAGGCTCATTCTCCAAAGCAGCAACTCCACATTGCAAGGTTAAATAAAGAAGAAACACACATAATACAAAAAAGTAGAGTAAGTAAAAATTGAATATAGAGAATTTTGAAAATACCATACATCCCTCTATATTTAAGCACAGTTGAAGTATTGGGTGGAAAAATATAAAAACACATAGAAAGTGAAGCTTTTAAAAAAACAAGAAAAATGATTATTTAATCTTAGGATAAAGGATTTTTCTGAGCATAGAAGCAAGGAAGAAGTCACAAAGGAAAAAAATCAGTAGATTTGACTATTTAAAAAATTGAAAGAAATGTAAATGACAACAAGAAAAAGTTGAATTTTATGAGAAAAGAATCACACATTATAATGAGAAATTATTTCTAACACATTAACAAACATTTAATTAGGTAAAAGTCAATTAAATATGCATCTTTATACAATGATGGTGAAGAGATAAAATACACAGCTTCTCTAAAAGAATTTTGGACTGACTATTTAAGAATTCAGGCAAGCAGTTTCATATTTTCGAATATTTTATTGTGAAACCTTTGACTCTTTTCTTAAAATAAAAGCCACTCTTTAATTGCGAATATTTACTTCTACTGAAAATGTTTAATAATATACACAACAGGCTCCCTAGACTTACCAAAATGATTTGCTAATGTTAGATTTATCAGAAACAGCATGAGTTTTCCAAGGGAACTTCCTGAAAGTGCTCTAAAATCCTGTAGAATGTGAATACTCTAGTGTGATGGGTAGGAGCAGAATCTCATTCATTCATTCACCTGTCCATTAAGCAAATGGTTTTTGATTATTATGTGTGAGGTATGGTGCTAGGCACTAAGGATGCAATGGTGAACACAAAATATATGCAGTTGCCACATTCATGGGGCCATCTAGTTCAGTGATACAGGTAAATTAATCATTACACAAACCAATAGGAAAATTGCAAGTGTAGAGATACATGCCTTGAATGAAGTTATATGGTACTCAGGAAATGGGTAATAGGGGAATGAGGCAACAAACTTATTGTGAGTGTAATAGGAACTTTTCATTTACAAATTTGATAGTCAACTATCAACTATTTTGTGATATACTTGATATTGTGATATTAAACTAGTGAATGAGTCCTCTTTACTGTGGCTTTTTTGTTTTCTCGTCAAGACTTTGGTAATTTGTGAAAATCTCTAAATTCATCCTTTATAAATCACAAGGGTCTTTCCTACAGTGAGAATTTCCCCCAGGACTGGAATTGTCTGAATTCACTCTCTTTAACTGCTATGAAATCAGAATCTATTTTATTCACAGCTGTATCCACTGTACCTAGTGCTATAATAGGTACCATATAATAGGTGCCTAATACATATTTCCTTAGTGATTGAACTATTGAGATGGCTGGTTTAGAAGAGCTATAAGGAGGCTCTAAATAAGAGACTTATAACCCTGTCTGCTTGTCAGAATCAGCTAGTGATCTTAAAAAAAAAGAAAAGAAACTGTCTGCACTACCCACTTGAAGACTCGTTATAGAACCCAGGTAATTCTGATGCGGTCTATTGGAAATCTGCATAAAAGAGCACTTTGGACCATTTAAGGATTACTGCATATTTCTCTCTCTCTTTTTTAAACTCACCTAGGCACTGTGAGGAAACTGATGAAATACCGTTAAATATGACACTAATAATATAACAAGGTAGAGAAGTACCCCTATAACAGTGTCCAGAAAATAAAATAGAAAAAAATCTATTTGTTTACAAGAAAGGCTAGGTATAATTTTTTCTTCAAAAATTGAAAGATAGTTATCGTCAAACTCTACATGCCATTTATTTCCACAATAGTCGAGCCATCAAGTATATATTGAGTGCCGATGAGGTTTTCTACCTATGCTAAGAGTGGGAAATCTGATTTTATAAGATTTGTACCTCGCATCCTGGGGGTATTTAGTTGGGGATGTGGATACTTATGTAAACACAAGACTGAAAAACTAAGTTATAAGGAGATGGAAGAACATGAATAAAGATTCTTTGAGTGTTATTATAATGAGCTTTGATGATGTTGAGTGATCTACAATTATCTAATGGTTTGATTATCATCTTATAGATGAAGAAACTGAACTTTAAAAATGGAATGGATCTCAAGGTTGCTTCATTCCTAAGTCTATTTTCTTTCCTCAAGTAAACATATAACTGGCATGACACCCTGGTTTTCATTGGGACAGTTACAATTTATGTCTCTTTTTCCAGTGTGATTTTTGATAGCATTCACTTTGACTCTCAGCAGTATCCCAGTTTAGGTGATAATTATGTAATCTGTCTACCTAAGTAAACTATAGTTGTCTAAGATGGGTGAGTTTTGGTGGACTTCCATGAGACAAATTTTAGAGTCAAGCAAACCTTCAAATCTCTGCTCTTCCACTTGGTAGCACTACTATGTGTTAGATAAGTTACTTACACTGGAATCTGGGCCAGTTACTTGACCTCCTTAATATTCATTTTCATCAGCCACACAAAATTGAAATAATAATGGTGCCTTCCTCATATAGCTGTGGTGGGTATCCACAATACAAGAAGAATATTTGCATGGCACAAAATAAAGAATAGATAAATACAATGATTTCTCCACAAGGCATACACAGGGGCAGTTTTCCAACTGTCTCTTCTCTTAAATAATAGAAGGAGGCCCATACCCATGGAAAGGACAAAGATAATAGTTCCCACATGACATACTTGATGCTTCGTGGGAAATCACTTTCACTTCAAATCACTGTTTTGTTCAACATGTCTGGGTTATGGTTTCTGTCCAGAGAACTGAAGAGGACACATGCACAAGGCCTTCTCTTTTTATTTAGTAGAAAATAATAGTTTAAACTGTTCGATGTTTGCCTCTTTATAGCTTTCTTTTGTGATTTTTGGGGAGCATTCAAAAAATAAAATCCCTCAGTTATAGCCTTTAAGCAACATGTCAGTCCATATTACCTATGTAATGTCTGTAACTTTTGCAGCCTACCAGTGAACAAATAAAAGACAGAAAAAGAATGGAATGTGCTAGGGACTTCTTTTTCTCTTCATATGTTCCATCTCAATGATTGTCATTTTAGATATTACTGAATTTGGCATATGAAAAAATGTGTCACCTTGGGTCTCAGCCTTCTATAGTCTTTACCTCTTCCACCAGCCTTTTTGCTGATCTTATTTTTAATCCTATTCTACCCTAAATGCTTAGTCTTGAGGTAATAATTAAAATTACTGTAATCCCAATTCCATGCCAGTCAAAGTTTAAAGAATAGGTGTGGGGCATAAATTAAACCAATTAGATCCACAAACATATTTCCATATACTCCCCATACTTCCCTGCTATCGCTCTCTATCTCTTTATCCATTAAATGCAAATATTGGAAATTGTTAATTCCACTTGGCTTATACTATAAGGATATGTGTGATCTTAACAACATATCCAGATTTATGGTTGGTATCATGATTATGACTGGTTCTTAGAGAATTTTATTCTTGGATAAGTAGCAAAATAGCTTCAGCAGTCCCAGGTTTTACATCCAGATAATGCCAGTATTCATTGTAGCTGGGTAAGGAGCAGCAAAGATGACCTAGAGAAGGTCTTTCACCTCACGTTCAGTTAAATCAGCAGAGAGAGGTAACTATGTACCAGGCATTGAACTAAGGGTAGGTTTGCAAAGGTGAAATATAGTTCCTGCCCTTTTGGAGCTTACAATTTAGAGAAATGAACATGTTAACAGATATTGTCTGTAATGCATAAAAAAACTCTTTGCTATAACTATGCATAGGATACATTGAGAGAGTGGATGAGAGGAGATAATTTAGAAGGGGGCTTAGGGAAAGCTTCCTGGAAGAAAAAATGACTTAGCTGTCTTATTTTACTAAGCTTGCACTATAGCGTATTGCTAGACAGAGGTGTATGTAAGTGACTTCTGCACCAATAGAAGGAAGAAAGGGCATGATGGTCGTTTGTAAGAGGTAGCTATGCAGAGGTAGGACCGTCAATTTGCTCGGAACATTCTTAGAGGCTTCTTGAAAGACAAAGTTCTTGACTCAGAGTTGTAGAACAAGTAGTACTTTGATAGGCAGAAAAGATACCAAAGGGAACAAGTTATTAAGATGCGGAAGGACTGCATAGATTTAAGGAAAGTGCATAATCCAGTGAATGTGCAGTGTAAGTGATGTCAAGTATGAATTGGGAATTGAGAACTGAGTGCTATGTAGGGGACCTATTATAAATGATTTTGAACTCTATATTGAGATTCGACACTATTCTCTAAGTAGAGAATGTGGGGAATTAGAAAGCACATTTCCTACCTAAAATAAACACTAGTTACACAGATAAGCCCCATTCTACAGTGTTGTTCTGTGCTTTGGAATCATCTGCTTTGGAACCAGTATAAAAGACAGATAAACACATGGACAGTCCAGTAAACCAAAGGTGATGAAATGGAGATAGGTGGAATTAGGACAGTAGAAGAAGAAATCCAATGCTAGAATTAATAGGACTTAGTGACTGCTCAAATTTGGAAAATTAAGGAAAAAGAGAAGTCAGATGACTAATTTTCAAGCTCGATTCCTTGGAAGATGATATTCTAAATTTACCAGCCATTTTGACCTGGTTTAATCCCCAAAGGGAAATTTATTATCAATGGAATAGTAGCTAATAGTTGAGCATTTCCAGTTCCAGACACTATTCTGAAAGCATTATAGTTATCTCATTTTCTCCTCATAATGGTACAGATCAAGTCAATACTGTTTTCATCCCCCTTTTATAGATGAGAAAAATGACATTAGAGTTTTTAACCAGGGTCACACAGCTAGTAAGTGGTACTTGAATTCAGATATTTCAGTCTAGAGTCTGTGCTCTTGATCACTGGTCAGCATTTCCTTGGGATGCTTTAGGTTCGTCTCACAGAATACTCCCCCTCTCCAAAGGACTAGCCAGCCAGTTCTCAGGAAAGGCTGAAAACAAATTTGGGGAAACTGGTGGTAAATGAAGTAGTATTCATCTTTTATTGCTCATCTGTGTATCAGTAACCACGTGGTAGAATATGTTGATGCTGGAGAAACGTGGCTCCCCATAGTTCCCAATTTACATGCTTGAGTTCTCTCTCAATTTTTGTTGTTGTTGTTGTTGTTGTTGTTATTTTTACTCTTCCCTCCCTTCTAGACTTCAAATTTCTAGCAAAAGAATTCTAACTGAACTGTGATTACATGTCCAACCCTGGTCTAGTCATTGAAGGTCAGGGTACCCAGTAGTAATCAAACATCCCTGGACTTGAAAATTTAAAGGCCTAAATTTAGATCTGTGTTTTACAACTACCATTAACAAGTCTTGATCTCCTCAAAAATAAAGTATCTATAATTATCCTTGCCCAGCTTACCTCACAGGCTGATTCTGAAGACCAAATAGAATAAACTCCTTTTCCTCCTCTTTGTATAGCAAAGACTAATAAAGTGCTTATTATGCACAAGCACTATCTTAAGTGATTTACATATTATTGACCTTATCTCTCTCATTGACTCTATGAGATAGAGGCTAATTTATACCCATTTCACCAATGGAGAAACTGAAAAACAGAGAAGATAAGAAAAATTTACCCAAGCTCATATAGCTGTAAACAACAGATCAGAGAACACAGCTTTTGAATTCATGTTCTCAACAACTCCTGATATGAATGTGAAAACACCTAGTAATCTACAAAGCACTGTCCGAAAGTGGTTATTATTATTGAGCCCTGCATCTTAAAACCAGAAAACAGTGTTATGGTCAGAGGATCAAACAAATAAAATGCAATTGAGGGTTTGGACCTTTATTTATATAAGATTTTGGTACTCTGGTTTTGTCCAATTTCAGTAGTTGTAAGAAAGATACATATTCAATTCTGGCTCATTTTCCCATGTGAGTCTTTTGGAAAACAGTTTGTTTGGCTTTTGTGACAAATATTTTGATGCTTCCATCAGAAATTAATACTTTGGGTTTATTCGGTTTCATGGATCATAAAATTTGTATAATTTACTGCTGCTCTGGGACGTCGGTTTCTCTCAGTTCTAATTCCAGACTAAAGTCCCTTGGCAAAAGAAAAGCTTGAGAAAAATAGCGAGAATGACTGAGTCAAGGAACAAAGAGCCAAAGGATCTAGCAGAGAGCCAGGAAGTGGTGCAGAATCTTGTTCATTTCCCAAAGGAGGATGTTCTCATGAAAAAGACTAATCATGGCTCTTTTATTTATAGAAGAGTTACCAACCTAAGAGAAAAGTGAGGGGAATGTTGTCAGAATACAGCAGGACTTGCAGACTGACGTGTAAGGCCTGCGGTATGGCTGAGCACCCTGGAAGCTGGTGCTGGCGATCTGAGAAGAGAGCAAGAATCTCCCCTAGAAGGCCCACCGTTAATCCAACTCTGATTGTGTGTGCAGCATTTTTGCCTCTTTTCTGCTTTCATCTAATTCAGTTTATCAATATATGTGAACCAAATGTAAGCTACAGCTTATCTTTTTGCAGCAGTTTGGATGGCCACACTTTGATTCAGGTGTTCACCCTGGTCAAAGAAGCTGAGTTCCGAGGAGATATTCAAGGTGTGCAAAGTGTTCACTCAGCCCAAACTGTGGGCAACAGATATTCTATTAGAAGAGATTGTATCTGGGTGAGCACACTAAACTATCCAGTACTGTTCCCTTGCCCTGACTAATCTGTGGATTTATGTAAGTGAAATAAAACATTACAAGGCTGGTAAAATTTTTTGCACAAAATCTGAGCTCTCTTTTCAAAAGATGAGACTATGTTAACAAATTAATAAAACAGAATTAAAAGAGAAATTGGTATCTAATAAGACACTTTGTGCTGCAGTAAAGACAGCCTGTGCCATAAAGAACTCAAGACAAAAATGAAGCCAATAAACAGAGTGGGAGGAGAAGGTTTTCTAGAGAAGCTTGGGCCTGACCAGGGCCTGGAAGAACAAACGAGTCTGGACATGGATGGGTAAAGGCCATACTGTGTAGGAATGAATAGGAAAAGGGAGGTTTCTTTGATTTGTAGACTCATTTAGGCAATAAGTAAATTGAACTTCTCTTATGTGACAAATCCTGTTGCCGGGGTTTGCAGATGTCAATGGGTGCTACATAAGTTCTGGATGAATGGAATGATGGAGAGTCTATATAAATAGGAAAGATGTATTAGAGAACAGTAGAAGAAGCAAAATTGAAATGAGGCCATGATATAGAGACTCGAAAGCCAGATGATGGACTTTTAGGGAACAAAACTATTAAAGGTGCTCAAATTAAGAAATATCATGATGAAATTGGCATTTAAAGAGGATGAATTGAGCTGAGATGTACATCCAGGAGGCAGAGAAGCCAGCCAAGAGAAAATAGCCACAGACTATATGTGAATTATTGAGGACCTCCTCTAGCTTTTGGCAGAGAAGAGAAGACTGACATGAATGATGTTCGAAAGGAAGAGATGTAAAATGTAGCATAGAGAATATAGTCAATAATAATGTAATAACTGTGCGAAGCCAAGTAAGGTTACTAGACTTATTAGGGGAATCACTTTGTAAATTATATAAATGTCTAACCACTATGCTATATACCTGAAACTAATATAATATTAACTGTCAACCGTAATTGAAAAAAAAAATTTAAATGAATTGTTTTTTAAAAAGGAAGAAGATAGGAGAGGATAAATCAGTAATACTTCTGAGGTCTTCATGCCATAACTAGAAGTGATAAGTTAGAAATGGAGGAATTAGGAAGAAGAATGTATTGGGGTATCTTCCTAAATGTGATGTGCTTATGACAGCAAGTAATAAATACTTAAAGCTTCAATTGTAAATGTTAATGTCATGGTCAGGGCATTTCTTTTCTTGTTCCTTTCTGTTTTTTTCCTGACTCATTTCTGGTACATGATTTCCAGTGGATACAGAGAAAAGAAACAGGTCTAACATTAGGCTTCTTCACATTGTTAGTGAGTGACAAGACTGCACTTAGAAGTCATTGTTAAGAAGATGGCTGTCCCAAAATTTAAAAGTAGTCCTACATGACTTGAAACCGATGACTGTTTCCCCTAGAATACACGATTCTTTTATTGGCACATTGATTTACTAACTGGGGCTCCTTTCATCAGAGGCTGCCATACTGAGTTTATGGCTCTAGCTAAGCAGGTGAGAGTGACAAGGAACAATGCCCAATTACCTAGGATGAATGCCAGCTTCAGTTCACTCCATCCCAAGGGAAACATTTGTTATTCACCCACAGAGTAATGTGTGCTCTGCGAGTACAGCACCAAGGATGTATATCCAGATTAGGCAAAAAAAAAAAAAAAAAAAAAAAAAAAAAAAAAAAAAAAAAAAGGTCATTTGAGCCAACCTGGGAAAAAAACAAAACCAAAAAAAAAAAAAAAAAAAAAGAATTGTATATTACTCACTGCCAGAATATTGCCTTTCTCTCCCAAGAAATGCTTCCAAATCTTAACCCTCTTTCTTTGGCCAGAGTAGAAGACTGAAACACCATGTTCTTTCTGATCCCTCTTGTTTTCCACCAGAGTGTAAGTTGATTGTCTTCACAGAAAACCTAACCCAGAAAACCTACCCTAGAGGCAGTATCTGTGGACAACAAAGGGTTCTGTGCCAGGATACCCCCTGCAGTTCACTATCAATAGAATTTTACCTTTTGAACAGAATAAATTTAACCCAAACAGAACTGGGAAACCATGACACCTAGGCTGTGGCTGGCATGCAATAAATCTGGTTGAAAGATGGAAAATTCAGTCCTGCTGTTGTCAAGTTTCTGGATGAATCCTCTCAGGTGGAATTTTGGGTCCATAAAGTCAAGGCAGATTGAAAAATGATTATATTTTTCACTTTGTAGTGATTCTTTTCTAAGATTTAACCTCATTCATTAAACACTCTTGATTTGCCTGGTTTTCTACTCAGAAGTTATGAAAGTGTTTTACCTTCAAAAGTTAGAAATTTCTACTTCTCAAATGTGCAATATTTAATATGTGATTAAATTTATTTTTTCTTTTTAATTTTTAAGTTTTTGTAATACTTCCTTTTTCTAGTTTCATTGAGGTATACTTGACAAATAAAAATTGTATATATTTAACCTAAACAATGTGATGTTTTGATATACATAACATTATGAAATGATTATCACAATTAAGCTAATTAACATATCCGTCACCTCACATAGTTATGGGATTTTTCTGTGTGTGTATGGTAAGAACCTTTAAGATCAACAGTCAACAGATTTCAAGTATGCAATGCAGTATTTTTTAAATTTATTTTTCAATTATAGTTGACATACAATAATATCATTAGTTTCAGGTGTACAACATAGTGACTAGATATTTATATAACTTACCAAGTCATCACCCCAAAAAGTGTAATACCAAACCAGCACCATACATAATTAATGGAATATTATTGATTATATTCCTTATGCTGTACTTTACATCCCTGTGACTAATTTCATAACTGGCAATTTGTACTTCTTAATTCCTTTCCCCTTTTTGCCCATCCCCCCAATCCTCCTTATCTGGCAATCATCAGTTTGTTCTCTTTATCTATGACTTTATTTCTGTTTTATTTCTTTATTTTTGTTTTTAGTTTCCACATATACGTGAAATCATATGGTTTTGACTTTCTCTGACTTATTTCACTTAGCATAACACTCTCTAGGTCCGTTCATGTTGTCATAAATGTCAAGATTTTGTTCTTTTTCATGGCTGATAATATTCCATTGTATGTAAGTACCACATCTTTATCCATTCATCTATGGATGGACATTTAGCTGCTTCAATATCTTGACTATGATAAATAATGCTTCAGTGAACACGAGGGTACATATATCTTTTCAAATTAGTGTTTTGGATTTCTTCAGATAGATACTTAGACATGGAATTGCTGTACAATGTTATATTTTGATATACATAACATTGTAATTATGCGACCACAGGCAAGTCAATTGACCTTATAAGTGGAGATTACTCCTACCCCAGACAGTTACTCCCCAGATTAGATAATATGATGTTTGCGCAAATTCTAAGTAGTATATTTGACATATGGTAGGGACTCATGTTTACATATATATTAAATATGAATAGATAATTGTATTTGTGATGTTAGCAAGACTTTTGGCTGTTGCCATAAATTACCAATTAAAAGCAGGGAAGCAGTATAGATATGCTATAAACAAAATTTGTCTTCATTTCTAAATAGCTGGGTCCTATTGCTAACCTCCCCTCTTCCTACCTAAGGAACTTCAAGACTTAAAATTTTGAGTCTCAGTGTTTTTATCTGTTAAATGGGGGATAATTTGTATATATACCTCCAAGGATTGTTGTAGTTACATTCTGTAAGCATGAGTACTTTGTAAAATAAAATGTTTTTAAAATCCAAATGGTTAATTTTAGACTAGTAACGACTGTGGCGAGCACTGTGGCATCACTTAGAGGAGAAGACAGAGTAGTTTTAGTTAGATTTTTAGTAGCTGCACATTGTAGAGAGTCTAGAGTACGCCAGTTATGTGCTAAAGCACTTTGACTGACCCACTTAATTCCTTACAGCAATCAGGATTTAGAATTGCTCCCAGTTTCTATGAGGAAATTGAAGTTCAAAGACATTAAGCATCTTATTTAAGGCAGCTTGACAATGAGTAGGACCAAGACACAAGCCCAGGTCTGCCTGGGCTCCAAGACCCATGCTCTTTGCACCATGTGGCACTACCATATCAGTGTGAAATAACAGATGCTGCCCAAATTAAAATTACATGAAATCACGATAAGCACATTGCCATGGGACGTGTGGAGTGGGTAGGACAGATGCTGAAACTAAGCAGAAGTGTACTGTCTGCGGGGAACCAGGACAAACAAACAACTTGCTTAGGAAAAAAAAATCAGTTGTTCTCAAAATGTTAAAACATTTTGTCTAAATAGCATCCTCGCTTCCCTGTAGTGAGGAGCAGAGATTTAGTGAATTATGATTAGTGAGACAATCCAGAATGCTGTTACAAGTTACAATGTGCCTGGTCTCAGGAAGACCCCCTAAGTACAGTGTGACCTTTAAACGGGCTTCATTTAAAGTGTGACCCTTTGGTCCATTAATGTCCCTTTAGGCACTATTTTTAAATTGCTTATAAAAATGTCACACAACTTGTTAAAAGAAACATGTAGGAGATTTTCAGCACCTTTGGCTAATATGGTCATAGAACACCGCTGGGAAAAGATCGATCGAGCGATCGATCTATCTATCTGTGTGTGTGTGTGTGTGTGTGTGTGTGTGTGTGTGTACACATATATGTATATGTATGTATATATGTGTGTATATATGTATATAAATGTTAATTTAGGTAAAGTTGAATTTCAAAGGAGCAGAGAAACTGGTTGATTGTGTCTGTATTGCCTGGTTTTAAAGTCCTCTCTGAAAATATCAAAATGGAAACTTTAAAAAGGAAGTAAACTAGGCCATACCACCCAATCTTGTCTAAAAAGAAAGTAAAATGATAGAAATCCTTTCTTAAAATCTGTGTTAGATTTCCCAAGATAGTACTTGGAGTAAGTCATTTTCCTTTCTAACTGTTAATTCAGCCATTTTGTATTTTTACTGATCATAAACAAAATACATTCTTGTTGTAACTATTTTAAATGATACCAAAATTACATAGAAAAAATGTCATCTAAATATAAAGTGTTAGCACTTTGAACTTCTTCCTCACATAAAAATCTCTTTTTCTCCCTTTTTTATGCACACACTAATATACACATGCACATATACACACATAATCCTATGTAAATGGAATCAAACACATCTGACATTTTATTAATATTCTTCTTTGCAAGTTTCCATGGATAGCTTTCCAAGGTCTATTATGTTTTTTTGGCTGCTTAGCATTTTCATTGTATGGATGGATAAGCCTTATTAATAGTACTGATTAAAGGCCCTGAAATCAGAGCCAATAGCTTCTGTAAACTCATAAGTCCCTTTTTCTCATAAGTTTTTAAGGCCCTTGCCCATAAAATAGGTATTTGAAGTAGGTGACATACTGATATGCTATTTATTCTTCTTCCACATCCTACCTTGAATTGTTCTTTCTAGTTTTTTGTGCCCCTGCCTTCCTTTACCTCCCCAAATAAATTAAATATTATAAAAAAAAGGTGTCATGAGAATGCGCAAGAACGAGTGAGAAGTGGGGGAGGGAAGATTACTTCATTTGGGGATTAAGAGAGATTCCTTTGGTGTAGAGCTTTAAAAGTTGAACTTAAAGAACTGGTAGTTTTGAACATGTGGCATGATATGAAAAAAAAAACATTCAAAAAGCAAGAAACAGCACAACTAAAGGTACTGAATACGGGTAGAGCATACAATCGGGTGAGACTGACATAAAGGCTACTTAAAGGAAAGTGACAATAAGGAGGTTGGAACCATATTATAAAGGAAATTTGTAAATTATGGGAATTTTGAAGATGGAATGGAGAAAGGTAGGTATTGATAATTTTTGAAGGTCTTAAGTGAGAGCAAGATAAAATATTAAGGACAAAAGTATTTCTCTTATTCGTCTTGCTTTTTTTTTTTTTTTCCTTTGAGTTTCTCAGAAGAGAAGAGGTTTTAAATGCAAAATGAACAGTTGGGAGACTGTAGGACCTGCATCTTGTTAGCAGCACTGGGATGGGCAGGTAGCAGGAGGTGCCACACAGTGCCATCAGTCTGGGTGTGAATCTTTGTGCCAGGGTTCAGTAAGTGTGTGAGTCCAGGGAGTTAAACTCTGCTTCAGTTTCTTCATCTGAAAAATTATTAAATACCTTTATTGGGGATATTTCGAGGATTACATGTGTTAATACTTGGATATAGCAAGCGCTATAAGTGTTTGGCATATGCAATATAAAGAAGTGATGAATGAAAGAAACATTTCAGAAATGAGTCAGTGGGACATTTAGGGAAAAAGACATGCCATAAGATATGGAAAGTAAAGATGGCTCCGACATTACTAGTTCAGGTTACTGAGAGGATACTAGAAATCTGGGGAATAAAGAGGGTTTGCCCAGGGAGACCATGAATGATATCTGATTCATGCTAGGTGATTTTTGAGATATAGAAAAGATATTCATATAAAGTGTGCAGATGGAAATTTGAAACAGAATATGAGACTCAGGAACTCAAAGAGGGGTGTATATTTTAGAATCATGAGCTTCATATATCATTAGAAACGATTTTTAACTTGAGATATGATAGAGAGAAAATCCTAGGCTTAAAGAAATAGAGTGCATACATCTACCTAATAAATATATATTGGGGGTATCTGATATGTGTATGGCAGAATATAATTTTAACATTGGCTCTGGATAATGATCTATTTGACACATAACTTTAAATTGTCTGTTATTACCTCTAAGAAAACATTGATGATACAGTACTGTGTTCCTGACACTCGACTAGTAATTTCCAAATGATGATTTTCAAACTAGGCTGCATAAAACAATGACAAATGTTCTGCTTAATGAGCCTCAAAGCAATTAAGACACAGACCCATCAGAGAATTTTATTACATTTAATCATCAGAGAAATAATGAACAAAAATGTTCAGTGATGATTAAATGAACTTGATAAATCAATTCTAATTTCCAGAACAGATTTTGAAGGCTACAGAACTCTGAGGTAACATGGTTATAGGTTAGTTGTTAAGTTCTGAAAGAATGAGAGGGAAATAATGGAAAAAGTACTTAGCTAGGACTTAGAAAAACTAGTTGTTTGTGGTCTTCAACCAATTTCATGACTTTTGTCCAATCATTATACTGCCTGGTACCTCAATTTTCTTATTTGTAAAATCACACTACAAATATCTTTTGCGATACTATGAAAATAAATGAGATATTACAGGTAGAAATTATTTCATAGTCTACCAATCAGTTTTGCTAACACATGCAGGGACCAAGCAGGGTGAGTAGTGGATTTAGAATAAAGAAGCCTAATCCTACCCTTCCTTGATCTTTTTTACCTACTTAGTTTTGGACAAATAACTGATCTAATTTTCAGCTTCTTTTTATGTAGATGGGAAAATTTACCATAGGGTTATTGTACAAGTTAATATGTATGATAAATTGTTAGGTCTAAATTCTTGGTAAGCCCCCAAGTTCCTAGCACAGTAGAAGATGTTGAATAAGTGACTGAATGTATGATTAAAACTGTGGAAGGAGAAAATCCCTCATAAGACATTTCTTAGTCATTCATAAGTATCATCTAATAATGATACTTACAGCAAAATTTTTAACCAGTTGCTGTGTCAGCCAGTGTGCTAAATATCTAACTCATGTTGCTCTGTGTAGTAGATATTTTACAAGTATAGTGTCTAAGATTCAGGGTGGTTAAATTTTTTACTCAAGACCACATAGCCAGCAAGTGGATGGGAAGGAGGTCAAATCCATATCCTTTTGAATCCAGTATTCATGTACTTGATCAGTAAATTTCTCTTTAATTTCATAATAGCATTAGCTCTTCTTCCATGGGATATCTAAAGGAACAGCACTTCAAGACTTCAGCTGCTCATACCCTGAACTGATTTGAAGTCACCATCAAATTGAAGCAGAGAGGTTTGAGAGCAGAGAGGTTTGAGAGGAACTGCATATGAGTTGAGTGTGGGGCACCAATTAAGTCTGGAGGTAAGCAGCAGGCTAAGGAGCCTCCAAACACCTGAGCACATCAGCCCAAGGTAACTTCCCTGCCTAATCCTTGGCTTTAGTTAAAATATCTGAAACCTAATGAATGCCATGATGGAGTTTGTTGAAAGTGTTAAGTCAAGTACCAAACTTTCTCAAAGCTCAGACTCTCAATTTTGACATTATTTTACATAATTTTGTTTTGTTTCTTCTCAAAATGTCATTTCCTCCATCAATATCTAAATGCTATAGATAAAGCAGTGACCAAAAATAGACTAAAGTAAAGCTCACATTTCAATTTTAAGGAAAAATACAATAGTCACAACAAGTAAATACAACATATATTATCTCGAAGGTAATAAACTGGTGATACCAAAAATATTTGATAACTAATCCAGATATAGAAAAATCAAAGCCTAAAAAAAATTAGTTATTCACTAAGTTAACTGCTCTTCAAATGATACAAGTCATAGCATTAATTATTCATAAAATCATTCTCATAATTTCAAAATCATTTGTTTATTTTAGAAATTGGTTGTCTCTCTTGACTGATGCTGTTATTAGCTAAATGATACCTTTTTGGTGCCACATTTTGACATAGATTTTGACAGAGAAAATTACATAAATATTTTTAATGAACAATCTTTGTTAAATTGGCAGCCATTAGGTAATTTGTAGCCTCAATAAGTAAAAAAATGTTTTTTCTTTTTTAACAAAGATGGTATTATTGATAGTGCCGAATCCCTGAGTTTCTCCTGAACAACAATTGACATTCAAAATGGTTTTTTAACTACCTTTGAATATATTGAAATCTCAGGTAGTATCAACCTTTCTGCTATGCTTAAGTGAAGAAAATCATTTGTTAGATTAAGCGATGAAAATTGTTTATTAAAATATCATATGTAACTATTTGCCTCGACTTTATTAAATTATTTTTCAGTACTACTAGAGCTTTATAGTCATCATCGGGCCAACATTCAGGGCTCAAATAATTAAAAGAAACACAAAGTTTTATTAATTATTTTATGTTTGTCATTTTACAAGCATATTTTATAATTTATTAAGCAATCTAAGCATCTAGGAATTATTTAGTTTTGTTTCAAATGGTATGTCATGTTTCTTCATTTTTACAGTTTCACTTTTCTTTCATGGATTCCTTGTTTTGATTTATATATTTAGTCACTTTAACTATTTATTGAATTAATCTGCCAGCTTTATTACTAATATGTTTCCTTTTTGTGCAGGTAAAGAAAATACTAGCATCTCTATTAAAATGTCATTTAGAAAAGCCAAATTTAATTTAAAATTTATTTTTTCAAATTTTTAATGACTTCTATTTTATAATTTCCATCAAAGTGAATATCCAAGGACTGATAACATTTCCAAAGCACTTCTGCAGCTAGAGTATAAGTTGCTGCCAATTTGACTTTACATATATGTCCTTCTAATTTCTAATTTCTAGTTGCTCAAACATATTATTTAATACTCTTTTAATATTTGTATGCTGACTAGGAGTAAATTTAAAGTTTATTTTTAAAAAGATGAATAGAACAATTTAGCTAATTGCATCATCTAAAGATATTTTATTTGGAGAAAGTGCCAATGAAAACATCTGGAAATTTTCTAAATCTTGGCTGAAACTTCAGTCATTCTTAGTATTATACTGTACCATCTGCACAAAGATTTGATACAGTTTTTAAAATTCTCCATAATCTCACTTTTTCAGTCATAAATAATAATATAAATAATAAGACTAGATATATTATTTCAGATAATCTTCTAGTCTACAAGACATAAACAATAAAAATAACTTTAAAGTCATGAATTTTACATTTTAAGTAAACTTTTAAAACAAAACAGTTGAAACACCGATGGTGACTGAATTGGTAAGAACATTCAGTATAACAAACATATACAGAAAGTGCACAGATTATGAGTTTATAGCTCTAAATTATCACAGAAGAATGACTGTTAACTAATGTTTTTTTGGAAGCCTTCCCTTTCTATCCCATATGAAACAGAAACTCCAGTCTCAGCGTTCCCTAGCACTCCTGCTTCCTTTTTATTCTCTATAACACTTATCGCCATCTTACATAGAAAAATTTCCTTATTTGTCTGGACTCTTAGAATAGCTGCCTAAGTCTACCTGCGTCCACCCTGTACTGTCTTAGTTAAGTTCTCAAAAATTCATTTTACCAGTTCAGTACCGAAGTGACCACATTACTATTTTTTTTCTTTTTAATTGAGATCTATTCATATCACTTGGTAGCTAATAAAATAGTCATTGTGCTAAGAAGCAAGATTAATAATAAAAGTTATCATGTCATTGGTTTATGCTGATTTTCTTAGGATGCCGCAGAGACCACTTGGGGAATTGGATTCCCATTATGGTGGCATCGGCAAAACACTCCGTTGACCTAAGTCATGGTTGGTTGCAAGGCCGCTCTAGGGATTGATTATGGAACTCTGCTTTAAGTGAAGCACCAGTTCATCATTATCTTTGAATTACGTTGTGACTAATACTTCTGAGTTTAGATGAATCTTCTGCATCTAGAGGAGAGAAAAAAATGACTAATGATGACTAATAATGAACTATACAGTGTAGAAATTTTTCTGATACTGTACAAAATCAGAAAAGCTTTGAATTGGACTGCTGTTTGGTGATGTGGAAGAGTTAGTACAGAATAAAGACAAATAATTTGTATTTTAGGGAAGAAAACTAATTGCTTATTTCAGTCAAAAATACAAGTGACTTATTGCTGGTAACATAAAGCTTAGTTACAAATGATACTCAAAAGTGTATCATTAAAAATTGAAAGTGCTAAGGATTTGCTATTTTTATCAGAAAGACACTGATGTTCTGTTTAAAATTTAAGATTCAGGTAAAGAAGATTGCATTTTTCAAAAAATAAAATGTCTTTAAAAGGATATGAATTAATTTTACATGATGAAGCATTCAAAGAAAAAGAAAACTTGGGGAAAATTTTTAATCACAGTGACCATGAGCCCTACTGGAGAGGATCCTCAAGGCACCCTCTTTCAGATGAACTTTTTATCTGTCTGAAAGGTCCCATAACATATCGCCTTACATATGTTTGGTGTCTTAAAGGATTTCACAGCCCTACCCTAATTTTGTTCTTTGACTGTAACCTATTTCTCAAATTCAGAATTGTTTGTCTTCTAGAGAAGGTGGGATTTAG
The DNA here is from genome assembly GCF_014176215.1 of Rousettus aegyptiacus. Taxonomy (NCBI): domain Eukaryota; kingdom Metazoa; phylum Chordata; class Mammalia; order Chiroptera; family Pteropodidae; genus Rousettus; species Rousettus aegyptiacus. The sequence continues at coordinate 65,186,551 of NW_023416308.1, forward strand.
ATATAATTATGTTTTTGAATCTAGCAATTCCTTGCTCCTTTAGATTTAACTTTTTCTTTAGCTCATCTCTCTCCTCTCACATTTATTATGGCAGTGAGAGAAAAGTGGTACTTTTAGTAATCTTTCTGGAAGATTACAAGTCAGCTACATCATCCAGTTCTTTAGATAGGTGTCTTACTTTCCGCATTGCTGCAGGTGACAGTGTTGCCAGACTTTCTACTACTTAGTAACAAGAGTCCCCTTTCCTCCAACTACCAATAAAATGTTCCTCACTTTCCTTCAAGCTGCTGATGGCCTCCTCAAAACTTTATTGGTTTCAATAAGACTCTTTTTGAGGCCCTCTGGTGTTTAGTCATTGCACAGTCTCAAAGTCAGTGTTTTAGGTTTTTCTTATAGTAGCATGTAACTTCTGGTACCCAAATCTCTTCTAGTTACTTTTGCTGGATGACAACCACAAACCTAGTGACATTAAGTAACCAGCATTATATATAAAATCATGGATTATGTAGGTCAGGGTCAGAAATATTACTGCAGAGATAGGTTGTTTCTACCTTGTGATGCCTAGGGCTTCAGATTGAAAGATTCAGTGGTCCAGGATGACCTAGTAACTGAGACCTGTAGTCATCTGAGTGTTTGCTCACTCGCATGCATGGTGGATTTTGTGCCTATCAACTGTGACCTCATACCTACATATGAACACCTAAAAATGACCACTCTGTATGTCTGATTAAGCTTTCTCATACATAGTAATAGAGTTCCAGGAGTGAGAATCCCAAGAGAATAAGCAGGAAGCTTAATTACCTTTTGTGACCTAGCTTCAGAGATTATACAGCATCACTTTACTGTTATAAGCCCAAGCAGTTTTAAGAGGAAAGAATATAAATCTTGCCTATCTATGAGAGAGGAATGCCACATCTATGGGAGCATACATGATGAGAAATAGTTTCATGGCTGACTTTGGAAAATACAATCAGCAACAATAGCATTTCCAAGCTAAATGTACCACAATTTTGACAGGTAAATAGGAATCCATCAGAAAGAGATGGCATACATAAATTATATATATTTGAGAAGAGTTTACAGTAGACTGCAAATGAGTGTGGAGGGTGTAGTGCAATTGTGGTTAGCAGTGACTCAACCCAAGGCAGGACACTGTTGTGACCCTTAAGTTTGAAGCAGCATAACTGGTTTTGAATCATACTATATGCATTATTTCATGTCTTGATCCTTTTTTCAGCAGCGTATTTGTAAGATTCGTCTATCTTCTTGCATGTAGATAAAATAGACTTATTTTCATTACTGTATAGAATTCTTTTATGAACACACCACAATTTATCCGTTGGACTTTTTTCTAGTTTCGGTCATTGTGAACAATGCTGCTCTAAACATTTTCGAACATTTATCCTGATGCACACATGCATTTCTAGGATATATATCATGAGTAGAATGACTGCATCGTAGATCATGTGCATCTTCAGCTTTACTAGATAATGCCAAAACATTTTCCAGTGTGATAGAATCAATTTATAATACCATCAACAGTGAATAAGAGAATCTTTTGGTTAATATCCTTGATAACACTTAGTATTGTCAAACTTTTCTATTTTTGTCTGTTTACCGCTCCGGTTTGTCTATATTGATTTTTTTTTCTGATTACTAATGAGATTGTGCATTTAAAAATGTTCATTGACCATTTGTACTTTCTCTTTATAAAAGTAATAGTTCAGATTTTCTGCTTAATATCCTATTGAGTTTCCTATCTTATCCTTTTAGGATTTTTTTTTTTCAGATGTCTTTATATATTCTGAGACAAGCCCTTTGCCAGGAATATGTGTTGCAATATCATTTTTTTTTTTTGACTTCAGATGTCAATCTTTGATCATACGGTTAATTTATTCTTTATTGCTTAAGCAATTTTTTCTTAATATTAGGTAATGATATTTTCTCATGTGATCTTCTGAAAGCATTATAGCTTTTTCTTTTTTATTTAGGTCTACAAAATGTCTAAAGTCAATATTTTTGTATAATTGGACGTGTAGGAAACATCCAATTTTATTTATTTCCTTATGAATGTGCAATTTTCCAAAGCACTTATTGAAAGAGATGTATTTTCCCCATTGCTCCATATTTTTATAAGAGAAGCCATCTTACATGTGCTGTAACAACTGATATACTTGGTTTTGCTTCTTTTATTTTACTTTATGTTCGTTACATAAGTTTTTCTTCTTGCTCATTTTCTTTTATTTTGGATTTTGTAAATTTTTATTCAACATTTCTCCCTTTTTATTATGGAAGATTTGTGTCTTTCCACACCCCTATGTTTATCTCTCATTTCCTGAAACTCAAATATCTACATTTATATTTATAAATCTCTAGTATTATGTGAAAACAGGATCTCAATTGTTTTCCATATCTATATTCCCTGTTCCTCTTGCTTTATTTCACACTGTATTAAGATGAATGTTTCAGTGTATTTTCATTCCTGAACCCATAGCTTAGTCCAGGATAAAAGTTTAGAAAATTTCACTCTTGTCTCCTACTTCCCGACTACCTATATTTGTTAAAATAATTTAGAAATTTTAATCACAAGAGATTATCAAGTTTTCTCTTGCAATATGACTATATTACTTTCATTCTTTAGAATTTTTACTATACATTTACAGACTGTTATCCATTTACACACACACACACACACACACACACACACACACACACTCGGAGAGGTTAATAACCACTTTTACCAATATTGATTCTCTGGTCTCTTTTATTTCTTGCTTTGTTAGAACCCTTTTGGGCATGTTTTTCTCAAATCTATTCTCCAAATATTTGAATATCTATAAATTATTTACTTTCAATAAAATAAATGATAAATGATATCCTGATTGGGTATCAGATTATAGTGTAGTAGTTCTTTTCTCTTTCATCTGTAGAGGTTATTCTTCTAGATTCTGTTGTTTCAGATGAAATGTCTGATATCACTCATCTTTTTTTTATTTTACTAATAACTTGTTTTTCTGTGAGGAAAATTAAAAAAATTTTTTTTTTATCTTTTAAAAAATCTTTAGAGTTCAGGTATTTTACCAAAATACATGAATGTGTATATAATTGTTTTATCAGTCTTGCCTGGAACATGAGGACTTTAAATTAGAATATTTAAATGTTCTTGAGAAAGATTTTCTTCTATTATTTGTTTAACCATTGCATTTCTTATATCAGTTTTTTTTTTCTTCTCTAAGTCATGTAGTTAAATCTTCTACATTTTTCCTTATAGTCCATTATCTTCCATTACCATCATTTCCTTATATTTCGTTATATTATTTGGTTATATATTTTTTCTTGTTCTTCCAAAACATTAACTGTCTTAAAAGTGCCAACCTTCTCTTTTTCTTCTTCTGAATTATTTTCTAATTTGAAAATTTTATTTTATATATATAATAAAATACATATATATTTTATTATTTTTACATATATAATAAAATATATATACACACACACACATATATACATAGACATTTTCAACACACATATTTACATTTTTTAGGGTTGTGAATATTGAATTTCTACTCAACATATTTCAGTTTGCTTGTTTTGTCTTATAGAATTTCGTGAATTTAAAAGCCTTTCTTTTTTTTAATCCATGCAACCTTTCAGTGTTTCTGATAGTATAACATTTTCAAGAACTTTGGGGTCTCTCATTAACAAGATAGAGTCTCATTAAACAAGAAGCTCTTCATAGGTCTTTTTAATGCAATCCAGTCCCTATTCCTGGCTTCTGTTTAGATGATTGAGAGGAATTCATGGGTCACATGCCTAATCTTTTCAAAGAACCTTCTGTACTACTGAAGACTTTGACTTACTGGTCTTTCTAAGCCACTAGTAAAACATTGTTCAGCTACATCCTTTGCTTTCTTTCCAGAGCACACATTCCTCACAATGAATCTTCTACTTTTTTTTTATTTTTTTGCAATCTGGGTAGGTTGACAGTGTTCCAAATCATAAAGTCCTGGTTCCTTTCTGCTTAACATTTCTTCAGTCCTTTGCTTTGAAATATACCCACGTAAATACCCAATTTCATTGCTTACAGATTGCGCTTTACACATTGTTATATTCAGTTAAGTTTCTGCTGCTAAATAATGAGCATCTTCCTTTTTCCAGTTTCTAAACACATGTTTCTCATTTTTTTCTGATTCCTCACTAGCAATATCTTTAATGCTCATATTTCTACCAACAGTCTGTTTATGACTTGTGTGTTCACTGAGACAACAAAGGTTTTCTGTAACATGCTTTTCACTTCAATTTGAGTCCTCACTAGGACTTATTAATGTCCACATTTATGTCAATAGCCTGTCCAAGGCCATTTAGACTTTTTCTATCATATTTCTCAAAATTTTTTTATCTTCTGCTTATGCCCAATTCCAAAACTACTTCCACATTTTTAGGTATTTACATAGCAGCATTATATTTCCAGGTGTCAAAATCTGTATTGATTTCCTATTGCTGCAGTACAAAATGCCACAAATTTAATAAATTTGTCATGTTTTAAGTCACTTAAAACACAACAGTTCTGGAGGTCAGAAATCTGAAACAGCTTTCATTTGACTAAAATCATACTGTTGGCCTGTATTCCTCTGGAGACTCTAGGAGAGAATCTGTCTCCTTGCCTTTCACAGCTTTTGGGGGCCTTCCAAATTCCTTGGTTTGTTGTTCCTTCCTCCATCTTCAAACTCAGCAAGTAGCATCTTCAAATTCTCTCTAACTCTCTTATTCCTGCCTCCTTTATGATGTATTGGACCATATGTAGATGATGCAGGATAATTTTTTCATTACAAGATTCTTAATCGCATATGCCAATAGCTTTTGCTTTATCCAGTCAGATAGCATAGTATATTAGTCAGGGTTCTTCAGAGAAACAGAACCAGTAAGATAGATGATGATTGGTAGATAGATGATAGATTGATTGATTGAGTCCTCATCACTGGAAGAGGTCAGTTTTTTTTCCTTTTGTTTCTTCTAAGTCCTTCAACTGATTGCATGAATCCTATCAATGTTAAAGAGGATAATAAAAATTTACAGATTTAACTGTCAACTCACATGAAATATAAAAACATGTAGAATAATGCATGACCAAATATAGGGCCTACTTGACACACAAAATTAACTATTGTGCACAGTAATAGATTAGTAGTTGAACTTCTTTGGTGACGATCTAAAAATGAAGAATGAAAGGAGTGAAATAAGACAGAGGTGACAGGGAGGGGAGTGCAAGTATAAATGGTGCTGTCAGAAAGCTTTTCAGACATAAAACATAATCTGCAACAGCATGGAGGTGTGGCAAAATAGGTAGGAATGTGGATATCAAAAAAGTGGTAAGAGACAAAGCTACAGAAGTAGCTATGGCCAGCTTAGAGACATAAGGGGTTATCCTTCATAAAAGATTTTGATTTTTTATCCTAAAGTAAATCACTGGGTATAGATAGTAAGATGACCCATAGTGAGTCAGTGCTGTGTTTCAAGTAGGGAATAGTGAGATCATTGTGTTTGAGGAAGACCACTCTGGTACCAGTTTGAAGGCCTGACTTTCAAGAAGAATCATTGAGGGTAAGAGAAAAATGAACAGTGACTGAAAATGCAATGACACTGAAGGGAAGGGGCTCAAAGCATAATCAATAAGACTTGGTGATGGATGAATTAAAAATGATAAATCAGTAAAAATATGCTATGAAGCATTTGAAAGATTATGTTCATGTCTAAGACAGAAATCTGATTACAAGGACAATTGATTCTGTTATTAGAAGACAGTGTAGGCATCTGGCAGTGTTTTGTTAGACCGATGATATTTTAGGAAAATGTCATGGTCGATTCATAGGAAATGATGGGGACTTCTAATTACTGAAGACTCTCAAAGGAATATGAAGGAGTCTATAGTTAAAATTGCTTTTTTTGGTAGCCCCTACGTGAAACTAGAAAAAGGGGGGTGGAGATGATGAAGATCCTCAGAGTGAAGTAGAAGCAATGGAAGTCTTCCAACTGATATAAGAAAATGTAGATAAAACTCACAGTGTGGTATCTACCATTTGCTGTGCACTGCCATAGGCATATTACATATAATTTTTAAAAATCTTAATAATATTAATTCAACTTTTATTGAACATGATGTCAGGCTTCAGCAAAATATCATTTAATCTTCATGTATAATTGATATAGTATATATATACTGATAGTACTGCCATATTAAAAATGAAGTAATTGAAGCTTAAAAAGTAAAGATCTTATCCCAAATCACGTAGTAGAGAAGTAAGAATTCAAACTTAGACCACTCAGACTCTAATAACTATTCTTTTGAGAAAAGAAAGGTAGACTCCATTTCTCTCTACTGATATGGTCTCACTTGGTGTAAGTAATGGGCCAAATAGCAGCTATGGTGTAACGTACAAAAAGCCCAGCCAAGAGACTCAGAGTTGCACCTTCAAACCAATGGCTAGCTGTGTGAACTTGAACAAGTACCTTACTCTCTGTGTCCTGTTTTCCTCACCTGAAAATTAGGTGTATGTTTTTCATCAGCTGACCCATTGAGCAGTACAGCAAATTGTTTACTCTTTTTGATTATTTCTTTCACCTTTTCCCTCTGTAGAAGTGTGAGGCTGATTCCCCCTTTCCTATCTTACATTCTATATTCCACCAAGTCTGTGGTACAATTTTGTTTGCAAAATACCAGACAATTAAGACCTCTAAAGTCCCTTACAGATCATTAAGTCTGCTTATGTGTCACAGCTGACCTTTGCTTTTTTAAAAAAAACTGTAAATATATTCAGCTGTGAAAGAGAATTGATGTTTACAGAAACACTTTTGAAAGAGCATTTCATTTTGTACAAGGGAGAAATCCCACTGAAAGTAAAAAAATAAATAAATAATAAGGCTAGGTGGAATTTCTTCTCTGTGGGAGAGTTTAAAGAAATGCTAAGTGTATTAAGGACAGTGGAATGTAGACAATATAGATTCATTCCAGAACTTCTAGACATCTTCATACTCTGGAATTAGTTATAGAGAGTGTATAAAAATTAAAGTTTCCTGGCGTGAACCTAGAAAAAGTAATTTGATGTTCACAAAACTCTGTAGTCCTGCATCCCCCCAAAACGAATTATTTTCCTTAGAAATGTAATTTAATTTAACAGCTGCCTACAGTAACATGGAAGTAGCAGGAGGGCTTTTAAAGGTAAACATTGAAGTACAGAAGCTATTGTACAAGGGAGTCACACTCTGTGACAAGCTGAAAAGCAATATCTTCCTTCAGTAGAAGTGTATGACAGGGTTTGGGGCTGTAAAAACTATTGAAGTTCCTTATAATTGGGAAATTGCCTCTTTCACACAGTCCATCACTCACTCACTTGGCTGTACTTAATGGAAGATGCTGATGGAAAGCCACAAAGGTGTCACTGGGGTGACATTCCATTTAAAATCACCCCCAAACAGACAGTGTGAGCTTTCCAAGGGGAGGCATAACCATTGGGCTGGAAGCAGGCAGGATTATAGAGCAGAACCTAACAACACAAGAGAGAGTCGTACAGCCCAGTAACTGAGGAATGAGGCTCGATGGAGTGTAGTGTCATTGCTGCTTGCAGATGGATTTTGTGTCCTTCTTCCAACGCCTCTCTACGCCCTGCCTACTCCCTGGAGACAGAAAGCAGAATATGGAAGCAAATGTGTTACTTGTATCTGATTGAGAATTTTTGGAAGTGAAAATGAGTAGGAAAAAAAAAAGTCCTTGTGTAATGCCATGCAAAGTAGATTAGAAAGCAGGAGAACAAATGTGTGTGGCTTCTCACAATATGACCTCCATTTTGTCATCAATGAGGGAATTGCAGTAAATGTAAAAGTCGGCTCCGAAAGTTAATATCTGTGGATTAATAATAGTTGGATATATGGATTTAAGGGATAAAATAAAAGTGAATATATAGGAATTGGCAGGTCCTTTTAAGAAATGAGAGAAAATTGACCTAAAGTCGATTATGGTGACTTGTGATAACATGACATTGTACCTACAGACTAACTTTTATCCCTCCCTGTCCCCACTGTTCTTCTTCTGTCAGCTACCCATTACTATTCATTGCCTCGGTCATTACAAATTTCCTCATAGATTCCTTTGTCTCTATTCTTATTGTCTTCTAATTCATTTCTACACTGTAACCAGAGAGATAATCCCCAAATAGCAAATCTGCTCATGTCACACCTTTGCTCAGAAATCATAAATTGTTCACTGTTGGCCTCAAAATAAAATCCAAACCCCTTATCATGTTGCACAAATCTTTTTGTGATATCACCTCAAAGAATTGCCACTAGTGATACTCTTCAGAAATGTTCTTGAGAGAGAGAACAGGAGTCCTATACAAAAGGAGATGCATAGAAGCTAGAAAAATGCCTAGCATCAAATACGAAGGGTTGAGGAAAAAGCACGAGGCCCAGAAAAAAGTTAGAAAGGTCCGAAGCAAAACAGAACAGGTGCAAAGAATGGATGGCAAGGAAACTTGAAGAGGACAGTCATGTAAGGTGAGGGTGAAGCCCTTCATTTTTGTGCTGCCTCTTCTCTGTTGTGGGACAGAGTGAGAATGTAAGGGAGTCAGGGAGGACTCAACACTGTATCCCTTTCCAGCCTCACTGCTACTGGCCCCCATATATCATGTCCTCTTCCAGGGGAAGAGGAGACTGAAAAATAATTTGTGCTCTTTTGCAGGACTGTGCTCACACTGTTCTCATTCTGCAATATACTTTTTTCTTCTGCCTGACACTCTTTTTCAACCTTCAAAACATGACATAGATTTCAAAAACTGAATGGACCCTTCTATAGGCCCTGACACAATTAATTGTTCCTTTTCTGTGTCTCCATAAGACCTTGTGCGTACCTAAGAGATATCACATATTACATACTATTATCATTTGTTAATGTAGCTGTCTCCACACTAGAATGTGAGTTTCTGAAATTTAGGTGTTGGCATTATTTAATACACTAAATATAGGAAGGAAAGACTGAGAGTTATCAAGACCCATTAAACACATTCTCTCATAGATTGAACGCGGACTGAAATAAAGCTTTATCTTAAGTATTATTATTTTTCTCACTTCAAATAACCTCTGGGAATTTTTCTTCTGATTTAAATTAGCTATACCAAAAATCTTTTTACCTACCCATGAGAGGAAGACTTGCACAGAAGAAAATATGAGGCAACTAAAGGACTTTAGATGATAATACTAAAGATATGGAATAGACAGCAATGTGCTCCTGGCACTACATATAAAGTTAAATGCATTTAAGCTGTCTTCCAGAGAAAGATGACTTATCCTGCCTTGTGAGAGTGTGAGTACTAAGTAAAAGGAACAGGTTTTGGAGCCAGTACGACTCATATCACAACAATACTTCCTTTTGAATGAGAAGCTACATATATAGAAAGCTGGGTTTGGGAAGAGAAAGCATCACAAAGACATGACTATCAAACATCTTAAATTGAAAATTTAAATTGAAAATATTAAAAATCTTAATTTTTTTTTATTGCTCCATTATATTTCTGGTATGAGGAGAACATGTCACTATGAAGGAGGGTTCAATGTAAGTAAATTCACTTCTACAAATATGCTAAATTGGAATTATAAAGGATACATGGAGTTCTGTATCAATGTACGAATGAAACAATATAAAAAAATGACTAAGTGTTTTAGCTTTGGAGCCAGATAGATCTGGGTTCATAATCCAATGTTCCATTATTCTGTATAACATATTTGGTGTTGTTATAAAAATTAAAAGACTAAAGTATGGATGGATTAGGATGATTCCAGATGAAAGTGAACAGAATACCCATCTAAAAGTGGCTTAAACCACATGTTAACAAAATGTTTCACATACCACAGAAATCAAGAGAAAAGGTGGTACTAGGACTAATGCTATTATGACTCTATGAAGTCAGTAAGCACCATATCTTTCACTGTGTTGGTCATTGAATTGTGTCACTCCAATAAGATATGTTGAAGTTCTATCTCCCAGTGCCTAAGAATATGACTTTATGTGGATATAGGGTCTTAACAGAGGTAATCAAGTTAAAGTATCCTTATCGAAAGGGGAAATTTGGACACCGAGATGGACATGCACAGAGGGAAGATGATGTGAACAAATACAGGGAGAACACTTTGTCGAGACAGAGGGTTGAAGTGATGTATCTACAAGTCAAAGAACACCAAATGTGGTCAATAAATCAATAGAAGCTTAGAGACAGGCAAGGAAGGGGTCCCCTGTAGGTTTCAGAGGGCTCATGGCCCTGCTAATAACCTTGATTTCAGACTTCTAGACTCCAGAATTGTGAAGCAATATGTTTCTATTGTGTTAAGCCCCGTATTTTATGGTACTTTGCTATGCAACCTATAACTAGGAAACTAGTACACATTGTTTCAGCTCTACTGAGCTTAACTTTCTTCCCTATGCCAGTCCCTTCACATAATCACAAAATGACTACTACAGTCCCAGGTACCATATCCTGCCCCTTTCTCTGAAAGAGAAAAGAAGGCAATTTATTCTGGTGTACCTTTTTTTTAGGGGATTGGAGGGAGAGGTGGGGAGGGAAAGGGGGAGGGGGAGGGGTGGGAGGGGGAGAGGGAAGGAGGAAATAATTTCCTTTCCCAGCAGGAAACCTTAGCCTTAGGTTCCCAAGAAGACTTATCTTCAGGTCCCATTAGTTAGGAATGACTCATATGCCCATGCTCCACATGCAAGGGTGGCTGGTAACATGAATTTCTCGAATGTTAAACCTCTATCATGGGACACTGACCCTGCTTTCAAAGAAAAAGGAAGAGGAAAATAACTGCTAGATAGGCAGCCCGTGCTATCTGCCATAGGACACTAAAGACTTTGATGGGTAATGACAGCTATTCACACTTCAACTTTATTTCATTTTGACATTTTACATAGTCTCTTAAATAGAATGAAATTTTATATTAAAATAACAGCTAGCCAATCTGTTTGACCATCTACTGTGTGCTAGGCACTGCAATAGATTTCACATGTATTTCCTATTTTAGCACGCACTCTACAAAGTATAGATAATGTTCCCATTTAACAGACAAGAAACCTGAAACAGAGAGCATGTGATTTCTCAGTGTCACACAACTAGTAGGTTTGGAGGCCAAGAACTGATACTAGGCAGTCTAATTTGAAAAATCATAAAACATCTATTCCATGAGACAGAAAAACATGTCCCTCGATAATCAGTCTCTTTGGAAGTCTATGACACAGTGGAAACTTTCATAAAACTAAACAAATGCCCTTGGAAATTTTTACAAACTGCTTGTAACACGGAGTTTTATAAATTCATTCTTCGTGTATAAAAAAGCCTGCATTCTTCAGAGAAAAACACTTTCAGCTAAATTCAAGAAAGAATATTTAGAAACCAAATGAAAATGTTTTCTTATCAGAGAGATAGTGGGAAGCTCACTAATTTTAGAGTCATTGAATCCAAGCTTCATCGCTTAGAAAATATAAAAACTCCAGCTGGTTACCAAATTTTTCCAAACCTCATTTTCGTCATCTATAAAACAGATAGAATAATGATTAATTTGGTAGGTGTTTTGCACAAAAAATGAGACACATATATGTAAGATACCTAGCATGCTGTGTGTTGCAGAGCAGAAACTCAGTAACTAGCATTACTTAATATCCCACAAAAATTTTATTATCTCAGTTCTCATACATGAGCACTGTTTTTGACATTAGCATCATGTTGATTTTTTTTTAAAAAAAGATATATACATGAGCCAATTTATTTAACTATCAGTGAATCAAATTGAAAAAAAAAGAAAATCTAGGAATTGTAGTTGCTTGTGTATTGGAACAGCCCCAAGGAAATGTCAATGCCATATTTTCAAGGTTACCAAATGGCTGCCTTTTAAAATTAACATTACAGTAATTAATATTTTCATGTGACAACAGTCTGTGAAAGGTGGCAGAAAGTGACCAATTTAGCCTTGTTATTTAGCGCATGAAAACACTTGGAATGCAGTAAAAACGTTGGTTGTGTCAAGTCTCTCTGTGGTTTTGGTTATTCATTCATTTGAATTTCTGAATGTGTTTTAGAAGTGTGGTTCTTCTTTTATTTTAAATTTATTCCTTCTAAATTCTTTTGGCATATACCCCTGTACAAGATTAAGATATGACCTGGCAACCATGATTTGCTCTTTATGGGGTTAGTAGTGCCCAAATCAGAGAATTTTTGTGAGGATTAAATGTGTTTATATGTACAAATTGCTTAAAACAGTGTTTAATACATGGTGAGCATTTCATAAGAATTAATTATTGTTACTGTTATCTTTGTCATCATTATTAATATAATACTGAGAAATGAAATTATGATATAAAATTTTCTAAACAAGAAATCAGAAGCACCGAAGTGTTTTTATTTAGAGAAGTCTATGTGAATTTCTTCATGAATATAATTTCTAGACTTAAATAAGGAAATTGTTATCACCCATTATCAAAACCTTAAAACATAAAAAGATATGAATTATTTTACCCATGATAGATAAGCATAATAAAACAAAAGGCACATTGCTTTATATTTTTATTACTATTTTTTTAAATTATGATTATATCCCGTCTTCTTGATGTAAAAAAAGTTATTCACTTTATAGAAATATTTTTTCTTACATAATGTTAGAAATTCTTGAATAATTCAGAGATATTAGACATGTCTAATATTTATACATCTCTCCAAATAGATAGATATATATTTAATTTACTCTTTTATAGAAAATTTTTTTCTGATTAGATAACTTAATCCTTTGAATTAAAAGTATATACAGTGGGACTGTAAATCCCCTTATGTTTTTTAATCTCTTAGAGATATTCACTTGCTCAATTGTTATTTAATATTGTCTTAGTTTTACATTAAAATAAATTCAACAAGCATTAATTAGGAAATTTTAAGAATAAATCCCATGCTTGGCATTAATTAGGAAAAGAAAGGTAGTAAAGGCACTAGGGACCCTGCCTTCAAGGAACTCATAATCTAGAATGGGATACATATATAAATAAAACTAATTATAATTAAGGGGTTATGTACAATGAGAGGACCGTGGAGGTGTGCTTATTTATGTTGTTTTGTTTGTATGTTCCTTTTTCAATGAATTTTATCCCAAGGTTTCAGTTTTCTTTCCTGCCATAAAAATATATAAACAACAAACTTAGTGGTTTAACACAACACTCATTTGTTATATCAGAGTTCTGTAGATCAGAAGTCGGGGTGTGCTTGAATGGGGCTCCTACAGTTAGGGTCAGAATCAGGGCATCTGTGAGCCAGGCTTTCATCTGAGCCCTGGGGAAGAATCCACTTCCAAGCTTGTTCAGATTGTTGGCAGAATGTAGTTCCTTGAAGCTGTTGGGCTTCTTTACTGACTGTCAGCTAGTGATCTCTCTTAGCTGCAAAAGTCTGACTCTCTGCCCTGGAAATTCACAGCACAGATGTGTCTTTCTTCTATATCAGCAGAGCATATCTCTCTGACTGTATTCTGCTTTCCTCATCTGCACTTGCTCTCTGATTTTAAGAGTTCATGTGGTTATATTGGGCCCATCTGGATAATTCAGAATAAAATATTTTAAAGTCAGTTGATTAGGACCCTCTGTTACAGCTGTAAAATCCCTTTTGCCATATAAGCTAGTATATTCACCAGATATAGTAGACAGAATAATGGCCTCCAAAGATATCCAGCCCTAATTCCTGGAAGCTGTGACTTTGATGAGATATAGTCACAGCTTCCAGGAATTAGGGCTGGATATCTTTGGAGGCCATTATTCTGTCTACCATGCCAGAAATATCTGTGATAGTTTTAAAAAGTCAAATAGTGTTAAAAGACTTAGAATGGTGAAAAAAGTTCTATACCCTCCCTCAGAGACTTTCTTTCTGCATTCTGCTCCTACAAATCAACTATTTTCAATTATTTTGCTATTTCTTCTAAAATTTCTTCTATTTCTTCCTCTATATTTTTTAAAAAATGTATTTACTAATCGTTGGATTTTCAGTTTAAGACAAGTTGGAATATATTCATCTCTCCCCTGCTTCCCCACACTAAGCACAACTAAAAACCCTGGAAATAATACAGCATAAAATCATAGGAGGACTATGCAATGTGGAAGGATGGCAGACCGGCTAAAGACTCTGAGACTTAAGGAAAAGGCAGTAGCCTGACATCCCCAATCATAAACAGAAACAGAGAAGGAGGCCAGAGTGACATGTTCTGATGATACAGGCAGCACCAGTGGAGATATATTTGGAGCCTTGCTAGCATCTGGTGGCCCATGGAAAACATTTCTGCCCTCACTGGCCCAAATTCCCCTACTTCCCACCTAAAGTCACCAGGCCCAGAAATTTCATCTCTTATACTCCAGGTGGCAGAAGCAGAAATCAAATGAGAGACCAGTGTCACCAAGTGAAGAAAGCAGGCCAGAATTGTACCAAAAGTGTTCTGAATACTAAATTGTCATTAGAAACACAGCCCATATATACCAAAAAAAAAAAAAAAAAAAAATTCAACCTAAAAGAAAAAACAATTTAAAAAACCCTGAGATTAATTCAATGTTAGAATTATTTGACATGGATTTTAAAGCAGCCGTAATTAAAAAAAAAAAAAAAATTTGAAATGTGCTTGAAGCAATTAAAAAAGTAAAAAATCACCAAAGAAATAGCAGATATAAAAAGCAAACTATGGAACTGAAAATTATAATAACCAATTGTAGCCAGCACAAGGAAACAAAGAAATAAAAAATATCTTGGAAGAAAAGAAATAAAATTCTCCCTATTTGCAGATGACATGATATCATTGCCTACATAGAAAATACTAAGGAATGTACAAAACCTCCAAAAACTGAGAAAACTTAGCAAGTGTACAGGGTACAATATCAACCCATAAATATCAAGTTCATTTCTACATACTAGCAAAAACATGCTGTGAACAACAAAATTAAAAAAAAAAAAAACCATTTATGGTTATTCCCCCCAAAATGAAATATTTAGGTATAAATCTTTAAAAAGATAATGAGATGTTTACTAAAACGTACTAAATGCTAATGAAATAAAGTTGAACTAAATGGTGAGACATACCGTATTCATGCGTTAGAAGACTTAAGATAATTAAGATGTTAACTCTCCTCACACCAATCTTAGTTTTAACAAAATTCCCATTTAAGCCCCACCAAAGTTTTTTTGTAAATATAGAAAATATTAACACAAAAATTTAAATGGAGGCTAAAGGACCTGAAGTAGCTAAAACAATTTTGAAAAAGAATAAAGTGGGAGAAATAATAACATTTAAAATTAAAATATTACATAGCTATGGTAACAATGACAAAGTGGTTTTGGGAAAGAGATAGACATAATTCTGTGGAATGAAATAGACAATGCAGAAATAGCCACATATGAGTATGACCAACTGACTTGACATTAATCCAAAGGTAATTCAATGGACGAATTATAACTCTTTCAAACAAAATGGCACCAGATCAATTGGACATCTATAGGCAAATAAAAAATACAAACCTCTCAATTTAAAGAAGAAAACATAAGAAAAATCTTCAGTACCTAGGGTTATGCGAACAGGTCCTATTCTTGACATGAAAAGCATGCACCAGAGAATGGAAAATTGATCAGTTAAATTTTTTAAAAAGTAAAAACTTCTCCGAAAAAGACTCTTTTAAGACAATGAAAAGAAAATGAGGTACGGGCCAAGAGAAAATGCTTATAAACCACATATTCAACAAAGGACCAAAATCTAGGGTGTCTAAATAAAAAACTCTCAAAACTCAACAGTAAAAACAAACAAACAAAAATTACACAATCCAATTGAAAAATAATTGCTAATAGAGATGAACAGTCATTTCACTGAGGAGTATATATATAGGTGGAAAACAAGCACAGCAAAGATGTTCAATGTCTTTAGCTATTAAAAGAAGGAAAATTAAAAATCAAAATAAAATACTACCATACACTTATCAGAATAACTAAAATTGAAAAAGAGTGATGCAGAAAACCTGGGTCACACATACAATGCTGGTAGGAATAAACTGGTATAGCTGCTGTGGAAAAGAATAAGACCTTTACTTTAAAAACTGGGTGAAGGCTAGCAATACAGGAAATGCAAATCAAAACCGCAATGAGATACCGCCTCACACTTAGAATGGCTGTTATCAATAACAAGAAATAACAAGTGTTGGAGAGGATATGGGGAGAAAGGGACCTTCATACACTGCTGGGAGGAATGTAAGTTGGCACATTCACTATGGAAAACAGTATGGAGGTTCCTCAAGAAATTAAGAATAGAATTACCATATGACCCAACAAGCCCTCTTCTGGGTATCTACCCCCAAATTTGAAAACATTTATTCAGAAAGATATATGTACCCCTATGTTTATTGCAGCATTACTCATGGTGGCCAAGACATGGAAACAACCTAAGTATCCTTCAATGGATAATTAGATAAAGAAGATATGGTGTACACACACACACACACACACACACACACACACACACACACACACACACTGCCATAAGAATGGATGAAATACTGACATTTGCAACAACATAGATGGATCTTGAGAGTATTATGCTAAGCAAAAGTCAGAAAAGGACAAACAACATATGATTTCATTCACATGTGGGATATAAAACAGACAGCAACAAATGGACAAACCAAACTTGTAGGCACAGTCAACAATATGGTGATTACCAGGGCAAAGGAGTGTGAGGGGAGGATAAAGAAGGTAAAGGAGATCAAATATTTGGTGACAGAGGGAGATTAGGCTGGGTGGTGAGCACACAATGCAACATACAGACGATGTATTATAGAATCGTACATTTGAAACATATTAACCAGTGTCACCCCAATAAATAATAAAAACTGAGTGAAGGGCACAGGGCATTCTCTGGATGTTTTTGGGTAACTTTCTGTGAATTTATTATTCCAAAATAAAATGTTTATATATATGTATGGTTATAGATATATAGATATAGATATAGATATTTACTGTTATCTTCATGCTCAAATATTTTCATCTGACTTCCTGTTATGGAAAATGAAGATTTTAGCATATGCATCACTCAAAAACTAGCTGAAAAGAATTCCCGTCTTTAATATTAGACTTACCCAAATTTCAGTAAATGTAGGTCGCCTTTCTGTATCATGTTTTTTCTTCTGCAGAAGAATCCTTCTAAGCTTCTACCAGTGATATTTAAGCCTAGCGACTAACATTTTAAAGTTAGTTAGACAAAGAGGGCCAGGATGGAAGATCTTACCTCGGATACATATACTTTCACTTGATTATTCTGTTTTAAGTACACAGTTTTACCTCCTGAGTCGATGTCCCCAAATCCATAGCCTCTCTGTTTGAATTTTCAACAAAATATACCTCCAATGTCCTTCACTGGTGGAAGAAGACATCTACATGGACTAAGTTCTCTTTCGTAGTCTTCCAAGGAATCCTCCTATTGTCAGCCAGCCTGAAATCTCAAGATTTTTTTTCTTAACTTGGAAAACAACAAGAAGAATGAAATTATTAACCCAGCCCCTATTACCTCTCTGTCCCTGTGTTGCCACAATATTTACATTGTCTTAATTTAATCCTCTCTATTACCTTCTGAGATAGTTATTCTTATTTTACGGAAGAGAAACCTAAAGCTCAAAGAGGCTTAAGTTTCCCAGTTTCGCACAGCTAGTACAGGTTGTGTAATTGAGTATAAATTCTTGTTGGAGTTCTTTACTCATATCAAAGATTGTGCAAAGGTTATACTGTAGGGCACCAACATTAGGAATGTTGCTCTCATCTTTGTTTATCAGTCCATACTAATGACTTTTTGGGTGTTTCTTGACCTGAAACACATGAACCTTGATAATTCCCTGGGGCATAGACATCATTTTCTAATTGATTAATGGCAACAGTTGCTATCCATGCTCTAGCTGCACTACACAGGCATTCTTTCTGTTATCTGGGGAACTTTCTGGCGGGTGGTCATTAGTTGGATAAGAGATTTGACTGTTTTCAGAACCCACTCACCTTTATCCTCTTCCCAGGCTAAGGAAATCTCTCATCAGTGTTTATACAACTCTCATGTGTATCTTTCTGGGACATGAGAGGCATAATCTCTATAATAAATTTAAGGGATTTTACAGAAAAAGAACCATAGACCAAAGAAGCTTCTGTTTCCCATTCCGGGAAAAAATTTATGAGGGAACGAATTAGCCTGATGATAAATTTTGAAATGGGAGATAGAAAAATAAAGTGAACAGGTAAATAGTTCGATAAATTATTCTTCCACATGCACACTACTTTTTTAAAAATCTAGTTACTTCAGCAAGCTCTGTACAATGCCACTAATTTTTTAAAATTATGTCCTTTTGTTCTTAATTGAGGCCACTTGCAACTGTACAATGTGGATTGCTTTTTTGAGAGCTTTGCAATCTCTGTAGTAGACTTCCTTTCCAGATGTTTCATGATGCTGTGTCATGACTGTTTTTTCCTCTGAACTTCTTGAAATCAGCTTCCTAAAGCAAACTTCAGACTATGTTTTGTCTTTTCTTCTCTGGCTGTGATAAACTAAGAAATATGGCAACTTTCTACCCAAGGGCCAATCTCTTTCATTTCACTGTTTGTTTAGGTCCCAAATATTAATTCCCCTAGACACTTTATCTCCTCAGTAATGAAATTATCTAAAAGATAGTAAAGAATTTGTCAGAAACTCTTCTTTGAGCTGAAGCAGTGTTTCAGCAGATGTTATTGGGTTCACTTTGTATCCTTTCTTGGTCAGGATATGTTAATTTCTGTAACTGGCCCCTGCTCTTTGTCGTGTGCACCTGCTGTGATACCATCTCTGTATCTCTCCCACTAGCTTCATGAAAATGGACTCTAAAATCTAATTTGCAGGTTTTTACATTATATGCACTCTGATATAGAGTAGAACTCTGAATTACAGCCAAAAAAATTGTATTTTTTAAATTGGGCTCATGCCTAAATCATCATATTCCAGTCTTGAGTTTCACCCAGCAGGTCTCAGTAATTCATATAAGATTGATGTTTATTATCTCAGGTAATAATCCCTATTTCATAAGTTAATATGTAGGAATACTTTTTCTTATCCTCTTTATACTGTTTTTATTGGTTTGGTTTTATTTGTTTTTTGTTTTTTGTTTTTTTAGAATTGCCGGTTACTTGATATATTTTCCTCTCTCCACATTACAACTTTATCTTAACATATTTTCACTCTCTCTCTTTCAGGTTCAGTGCTGTTTAAGTGACAGTTAAGCTATCTAGTAAGATTATAAATTCTCAAAGCCCATAGTGCAGAAGGAGTACCTGTAGAGATAATTTAGAGTTCCAAATTCAGTGACTTCCAATTCTCTTATCCCAATGGACTCAGTAGGTTTATAGTAGGGCCCAGGAATAGGTATTCTGAGAAATAATTCTGATGCAGACCACCCTTTGAGAAGTACTGTTCCAGACAAACATTCCACCTTTATTGAGATAGACTAGATCATCCAAGAACCCATCATTCCAGTATCTTAGGCTATTGTCCAGAAATCCAAATGATTGTCAGTACCATCTGTATAGCCAAATGTTCAGCTCTGAGACCATTTTTCTCTTCTAAAATCTTGTGGATAGAAAGACATGTTGAAAATACCACCTGAGATCTGGAGTCCCTGTACTCCCTTTAACATTCTAGCCAATATTTCAGAAAGAATTCTGTTTTCAAACGTCATTAATTCTGATATATCAGAAAGAGTGAGAAATGGTTAACCATCTTGCAAAAGCTATCCTTATCTTATACAAGACATACTTTGGAAAAACAAGACATCTCGTGAATGATAAGGATATTTACTTTCATCTGCATCTAAATGAATTAGTTGAAAGTTACCAACAGTTACACCAACTTATCCCTGCTTCCTTGGATCAATGGCAAGCCTTCCTTTTTACAACAGTGCTTGAAAATCATCCTTACTGGATATGTCTTTCCAGAATATTTAAAATCTCTAATTCAGTGGTTCTAAACCAGGTGAGTTTTGATCCAGGGGAGCATTCGGCAATGTCCAGAGACATTTGTGATTGTCATGAGTGGAGAGCAGGTAGCTACTGGTCTCTAGTGAGCAGAGGCCAAAGATGATGCTAAACATTTACAATGCACAGGCCAGAATCTCCTGCCCCCAATAGAAAATAAATGTAAATGGTGCTGATATGGAGAATCCCTGTTCTATGTAAAACAAGCTTCATACTTGCCATGGATATACAATAACTAACATCTTCTTTAACTATTTTTGTTGCTTATTAAATATTTACATCCCATTAGATCACTGTCATAACTTTTCCAACTTCATTCTAATGACTCAGCTTTTGGCTGTCTTATGTAATCTTTTATTTCATATATGCTCCTTTTTTCTCACTTTTCTGTTTTAGAAGCATTATCATGGACATCTGTGTTTTTGTGCATCCAATAACTCTTCCTCTGGGGGAACAGCATCTCCCCTGCTCCAACCAAGTGGTTCTTACGAGTCTGCTAGTCATGAGCTCCTTGGTCTCCTGATACATGGGTGATCATGGGGCCCAAAGCTAGACCAGTCTATCTTTTTCTATTGAAAATGACAAACTTATACACTTGATTGAAGACACACGAGAGTACAAGATATAACTGGCTCATCCAGTGGCTATACTCAAAGTTCGCAGGTTTCTGCTGCTACAAGCTGCACTGATTCCTCTGTGAACTACCCAGAATCCTTCCACTGGACACCTTTTCCTTATTTAAAATTATAAGAGACCTGTAGTGTTGCTAGTAGTCGAAGAACCTATAGGATATACTTTTTTTTTTTTTTTAACACCTACAGCATTTGGTATTCCTAGGTGTATCGGATATACTTTTATCACTGACCTGCTAACCCGGAGAAGTAGTATTCTTCTAGTTTCACCTCTTTTGAGAAGAAACCAGCTTGAATTTATTTACAATTTGTTGGAGCTTACCTCCAGTGAGGAAAACTTAGTATGTTTCCCTCAAAGCTCTGAAGTGTTTGCCTCAACATCCACTCAGAAAACAGGATATTTTACAAGGACGCTACTCAAAAGCTGGTCCACCTTCCAGCAGTATCAGCAACACTGCAGCTTGTTAGAAATGCAAATGAGGAGCATCTCAGGATTGCAGTGCCGCTCAAGGGGCTCAAGGTTCAGCATGTGTAAAAGGCACCAGAAGAGCTTGTTAGAACAAAGATCCTTGGGTTGCACCCCAGAGATTCAGTAGGTCTGGGGTGGGGCCCTAGGATTTGCTTTTCTAATAAGTTCCAAGGTCATGCTACTATTGCTGCAGTTCTTCAGACCATATTTAGAGCCACTCAGTGAGAACCTGTCACTTTTTCTGCTTTTAACCTTTATCTCATTTGACTTAAAGCTCAGCTGCTTTCAGTTGCAAATAACAGAAACTGCTTCAAACTGGCTTAAATAACAAAGGGAATTTATTTCCTCATACAAATTGTGTTTAGAGGATTGAGGGCTTCAGCTGTAGCCCAATTACTTTGCCAACTACCTGATCTTTTCCAAGTAAATGACCTCTTTTTGAACATTTCTGAAAACTATGACTGCACTTACAAACTGATTACCACTCCTCAAATTTATCTCTTGCCTTATCCACATGGCATTTTTAGTACATTTTAGGCCCTCAATAAATAATAAATGTTAATATCTGTTCTTCCTTCTCCTTTGAAGATATCTCTCTATTACCTCTACCTCTCACATCCCTTCCCTGTACCAGGATGTTCCAAATGCCAGGATCACCTATGTGCTGGGTAGAGAGTGGAGAACAAAACAATTACAGTCCCAGTTTTAAAAAGCTTTAAAATCCAGCCTAGAAGACTTTCTAAGAAGTTTTCCTCACCTTCTTCCTCTATACCCTCACCCCCAGACTGATGTAGGAATCCTTGCTATTCCTATTTTTCCTCTAATACAACAGATTATACTGTGTATACATAATAAAAAGAAAAATATAAATTATTGTGAGAAGTTGACATTAAGTGGAGCCATTTTAGAATGGAGCCAGAGCAGCCATCCCAGAGGGACTGCCTTGCACGTCTTGCTCCTTTGAACCTTTGGAATGTCTGAACTAGGCAAAATAACCTTTGGACTGGGCCATAGCAACATTGTCTTCCAAACAACTGTTGGCAGAGCTAACAGGAAAGTAGACATCCTGACCACAAGGACTCTCTCTCTGAAGATGGAATCCGTAACCAGCCATGTATAGCTAAAGAGTAACTCAGCCCGTTGTCACCAATGGAAATTTCTTCTATTCGTGTACTTATTCCCTTTCCTTTCTCTTACAAACCCCTTGCCCTCACCCTGTAATTGAGACAGTATTTGGGTTTCTACTCGAATCTGTACTGTACAACTTGCAATTCATTTTGATCACAAATGAACACTTCTTGCCTCTAATTTTGGCTTTTTTATTTTTAGGTTAGCAGTATAAAATATACTCGATCAAGTAGAAAGAGATAATTGGGGGAATATGACAATATGGTTATAAAGACCATGTGGATTTTGTAACTTGGATTGTAACCAGAAGGCAACTGAGTCCAGGATTCTTGCTGCCTATCCCGCTCAGCTAATAGACTGACACAAGGATTGCGCTCTTTAGATTAAGTGTTTATTGTCAGAGCACCCGTAATCTGTGAATCCAGCAGGTTAACACCTACAAAAACTGCCTTTCTTTCTCAGTCCAATTTAGGGCATTCAAGGGAAAATCTGGGGATTACTCCAGAGGCTGCATGACTGTGTGTGTGTGTGTGTGTGTGTGTGTGTGTGTGTGTGTGTGTGTGTGTGTGTGTGTTGGGGGGGAGGGGATCTGTTGTACTTCACAGAGCCCTCCCTCTGGCAATGTGGTCCTCTGGTGGCCTTAGCAACCCAGAAACAAAGATGGGAGTGGTCTGGAAAGAATGCTAGACCATAAGAATTATAATTGATAAGCATAAGGGCATTAATTATAAGTTTCAGGGCAATTTTCTATAGCAGGCGACGTTCTAAGTTCTGGGTCAAGCTGCAGGGGACAATCTGTTGTTAAGCTATAGGGTCAGGAAAGTTGAGGCTGCGGTCACTGTGAGGCCTCTCCTGTGGGGGTCTGACTGGGCCCTTCTTCAGGATCAGGATCCAATCAGTTGATCTGAATAAAATACTCTCATTTTGAAATACAAAACAAACAGGGTAATAAAGGGTGGGAAAACATAAAAACCCTATGTAAGAAATCATATTATGTTTTTTATTAAATCCAAATCTTAAAATATTCACTGGTGTCTGCAAAATAAATAACATTGTACTCTTTTTTAGTAATACTCTTCTGCCTTCAGATAGTCAACTGTATTGAATGTTATTTTTCTGCATAAGCAAAAAGTAAAGCCACGAGGTCCTGGATTGGATGTGTCTTCAGTTGAATAAATCCTCTGAAGAATAGAGAGTTGATTTATAACTCCATTTGAGGCATTTGCTTTACTGATGGTCTTTTCTCTTTCCATCCAGCTTGGTAAAGCGCTGTCAAAGAAAACAAATGACTCAGATTCTGTGTGTTGTATCAATGTCTAGTTTACCTGGAGTCCTTCATGTTCTTCCCTTGTGCATATCTAACAGTGGCCTCTCAAGGTCAGAGAAAGGGTGTGCACACACTGCTGAGCAAATTGAAAGTAAACTAGAAAAGCTTGTGGGGAAAGGTCAGCAAAGGGGAAGCTGTCTCCAGCCCCCACCTCACCTTGCCTTTAGGTTTCTCCTTCTTGTCCTTTTATTAGCTCGGGCATTGGCAAAGCCAAAATAACTTGTAATTGTGGCATTTTAATGTGTTGCTATAAACAGTAATGACGGAGATTATGATCTGGTGAATTTGTCAAGGGTCAAGAAAGTACCAAGACTGGGCAGATGGGCAGACAAAAAGTAAAGGAAGGCAGCAAGACACCCTCTGGGATATTTATAAAGGTCTTAAAATTTTTTGGCATCTAAGAAAACACACAAAAAAAGTATAAAAAAGCATTTAGAAAATGACAAAAGAAATGGGAAAAAATACTCATGTAAAACTGCTGACAAATACCACAGACATCGCAAAACCTAGAAAAAGTAACTATTCATTCTCGTTAATAAACTAACTCTCCCACTGCTATACTCTTTTTCTCATGTGTGTGTCCAATTCCTCGTGCCATAAAGTACTTCTATATAGCAAATAACTCTGATTCTGCATGTTCTGGAGTGTAAGGAGGCAATAGACTTAACTGATGCAGTTAAAATGTGATTGCAGATTTTACAAAGGCATATCAATACATTGGTGGTGTTCCTGAAAGGTAGCCTGAAAAGGACCTGCTATAGACTGAATGTTTGTATTTCCCTAAAATTCTTATGTTAAATCCCAACTCCCAGTGTGATGGTATTAGAAGCTGGGGCCTTTGCAAGGGACTTAGGTCATGAGGGTGGAGCCTGCATGAATGAGGTTAATGGCCCTGTAAAAGAGACTCCAGAGAGCTCCTTTGCCCCTTTCAGCAGGTGAAGACACTTGTAAAAACAGCTATGAACCAGGAAGCAGGCTCTCACCAGACACCAAATCTGCTGGCACCCTTATCTTGGACTTTATAACATCTAGAACTATGGGGAAATTTTCTGTTGTTTATAAGCCACACAGTTTATGGCAGTTTGTTATAGCAGCCTGGACAGACTAAGATAGGGCCCAAGCAAGTGAGGGGCCCTAAAGCAGAAGGTCCATTAGCTTCACAGCAAATCCATCTTGTGTGCTTTGTACACTTGGCTAGGAACTTGACTGTTAAAATTCAGTGAATATTTTGAGATCCTGTGCTAGAAAAATTGGAGAGATTGATGAGGCACATGATAATGTGCAAGTGAACCTATCTATATGCTTTCATCTTAGAATTTTGACCTTTGCGAATACGTTACCTATTCTTAAATAATTTTTAAATAAAAATGTATAAAGAAACCTCTGAGACATGGTTTCTACTCTTACCTTTGATAAGCTTCAAATTATGTTGAAGTGGAAGAAGAGAAAAAAAATTGAGAGGTTTGAGAACTCTCAGGAATGTAACAGGGGTATAGACTGTAGTTCCCGTGAAAGTTTCTGGACATCTCACCTCAGGCCTAGTTCTGAGCCAAAGGGAAGAAAGATGATGCCAAACAGGATAGAAGGGTAGTCAAGAGGGGCCATTGTGGCCTCAGGAGATGAGTTCGTTCACAGAAGTCCATTCATAAAACCTTTAGTGTAAGAATAAAGGTCCCAGCCAAGCTGCCTGGTGCTAAGCAGGAGTTCAGTAATGAATGCCATGCAAGGCCCAGCAGAATGGCTGGACCAAGATAACCAGAGACGGGTGTCTGCCTCCAAAGAGACAATTACGTGCACCCTCAGCTTACCCCACATGCACTACACAGACCAGGAGTTCACCATGAGACAAACTGTGCACTTTGTAAGAAGGTAGACTTAGGCCATAGATGAGAGACCATTATACTGCATGGTAACTGCCCTTTTGCATATCTCACAATATTATGAAATTGTGAACAATTTAAGCTAAAATAGAACTGTAAGATATGGAATGGAGCATCTCATGTGTGAGCCCTCAGAAGAATGAAACTTAAGAACTGAGAGACTGATTTCCACTATGTGCCTGATTTACTGGGAGACCAAGATTTATCTCTGACCGGTGCACATCCACCAAGAATCTCTTCCCATCCTCAAGCCAATGAACTTACTGCTTGGATTCTGGCTGGACTGTCCCCACTTTGCACTCCTTCACATAAATACAGCCCACTCCAGTCCTCGGTGGACCTGCTTGTAGCATTATACAGGATATGTTCCTCAGATTGCAATTCCTCTAATATTCCCAAATAAATTTAATTTCTGGTAATTTGAGCTTGCATCAGTTTTCCTATTTATTTAGGGTGACATTATGTGAACCAGTATCAAGACTCGGGCTAGTGAAAGCCACTTGTCATATTGACCTGGCTGGTTCCTTACATTCTATGACCCCCTATAATGGCCCAATATAAAGTGAAACTCAACAATCCTGTTGGAAGTGATACAACTTGAGAAAGATCTGAGTGCTCTCTCATTAAGGCAGTTCCCAGACTAAGCCTGAGTCTGCATGGGCCATGCTCCTGCCATGTCTCCACAACTCAGGCCCGCAGGTAGCTGTGGTGAAGG
This sequence comes from Rousettus aegyptiacus, assembly GCF_014176215.1. Classification (NCBI taxonomy): domain Eukaryota; kingdom Metazoa; phylum Chordata; class Mammalia; order Chiroptera; family Pteropodidae; genus Rousettus; species Rousettus aegyptiacus. The sequence goes on from NW_023416308.1 coordinate 65,212,771, forward strand.
GAAAAGTCTGGCTCTAGGAAAACACTGAAAATGCTATGCTGACCTTGCATGAGGCTAGGCAGGGGAGCTCCCTGGCCTGAGGTGGGGCAAAATCTATAATCACATCACTTGGCCAAACTTTGGCTCTGCAGCATATTTTCCATAGAAGGTAGGAAGTCAAACTCATAAATGAGAAAAATAGTAATAGTGCTACAAGAGTGGTTTGACATTAAGAGCTGATGCCTGTGTAAAATGTAAAGTCTTTTGCATATGTTAATTGTTGCAAGCAAAAAAGGTAGATAAGACAGTAAAAAAAAATCAGTAAAAGATAAAGAGTACAATCTCTGAATATAGCAAATAAGTAGCTGTACTGTTCACCAATGGTCTTGGACAAGTCACCTCATCATTTTTGCATAGCTTTGCCCAGATGAAGAATGGAGATAGAAGCTGCATTTACCTACAATGTTAATATATGCAAAGTGCTTAACCTAGCACCTGTCATATACTGAATTCTCATAGATTAACAGAACACCGCTTTGTACTCTTAAATGCTCTTTAGAAGTAAGTTTAAGAGAGAGAAAACTTTATTTTTATAAATTTTGAAAATTTATTGTTTGGTTTGAAAGAATGAGAGACTTTACAATGAAGGAAGTATATTGTCTATGTGTTGGACGATAGGTAGTATTCTGACATGGAGAGACAAATAGAAGTATCTCAGAATTTTCTTTTTAACCCAGAGAAGTAAAGAGGTATACTTTGCCAACTAGCTGTCTTTCTGGAAAAGTCAGAATAATAGTCTAACCTTTCACTATAGAATATGGTAGAAAAAAGGTAATGGGGGAGAAGGGAAAGGGGAGGTTATTTGAGTTTTCCGGTCCCTCCAGCCCTTGGCATTTCACAGCTGGGACCTTAGACGCAATGTAGGAACTCGAACCAAAGCTTTAGTTTCGGAGATTTCAAATAGAGGATCAACTTTCAGTTTAAGATTGTTCACTGAATCATCTGCTCTGCCTTTAACAATTGGAAATATGATAATTAACCTTTTACAAGTCAAAGTTAGGGGTGCCCATGCACAAGGTTTAGCTAGTAATCCATGTGGAAATCCTACTCTGCCTCCCTGACTCTTACTTACTCCACCTACATCCCCTCTCCAGAGCAATTTCAACAGCTCTCAGCAAAAAGACCTAGCTGATAGACATGTAACCCAAATAAGTCCAGAGGTAGGAGGAAAGGAAGAGAAAGGAAAGGAAAGGAGAGAAAAAAGAAAGAGGAGGGAAGGAGGGGAGGGGGGGAGGGGAAGGAGGGAGGGAAGGGGAGGAGAAAGAGGAGGAGAAGAGGAGAAAGAAGAGGGAGGAGAGGAGATGGAGGGAGGGAGGCAAGAGAAGGAAAGAAAGAAAAGGCAATAAAATTGTTAGTGTGTATCCCTGTGGGCCTAACTAAAATGATAAAGTAAACTTCATTCAATTTCATTGGCAACAATTCTGTTTTTTTAAAAAATCTATTAAGGGTGTAAATGATTAGGAAAATAGTAATAAACAAGTAAAAAAAATCCCTAGGGAAGTATTTAAGGCAGGATACAGCAGTCCTCTAAGGAGTAAAGGAAAGAAGTATGCTGGCTTCTCTGAGCCACATTGCAAGATGGGGAGAGGGGATCAAGATAGATGCTCTTGCCTTGCTGTGAACTTTCTTAAAGATTAGTTTGCAAGAAGAAGCAGTGGGTGGGGTGTTTGCCAGGCAAATTTTCTAAAAAAGTGGTTCCTCAAGTCTTTAGTTTCCTGGAGATCATGTGACAGTTATTTCCCGGTGCCCATTCTGAAGACTTTGGTGCCCAAAACAACTGTCTTGTTACCTCACCCCCACCCACCACTGTTGCTTCACTATATTTCCTGTGCTTTGGGGGTTTTTCCTAAGAAAGAATTTTCACTAGAATATGTCGATATAAGAACATCCAAGCCCGTAGAGAATTTTTATACCAAACTGAGAACACACCTAGAAGCAAGATCTCAACAGACTGAGAAAAATGCTTTCCATAATGACAGTTTGCACTTCCTTTTACACATTTGGAATTAAGGAGGGAAGGTAGGGAAGATTACACAAAAATGGGAGAAAAAAAGGCAGGGAAATCTCTAATTCCATTACAGGATAGTTAACAAGATTGTGTGCTCTCTTGCTGGTGGTTTTTCTTATGACGGGTCTTAAAAAGAAGCATTTCAAAGGCTTGTTAACCTAGATGCAAAAAACAATGGATAGGGCTTAAGGCAAGATAAAGCTTTATAGGCCTGGGGCACAACTATCCACTATGACCTGTCCAGTTAGGAATTTATGAGGTTACTTTTGTTTAGATTTATTATAGAGCCTTTTTTTTTCTTTTTTATCCACAAGAAGATGGGTAAAAAGCACACAAAGACACCACCCTCCCAAATCTGAAATATACTTTAATGTAGGGCTAGTGCATAGCACATCCCTTTGAAACTCAGAACAGGCCTGAATGAAAAAAAAAAAAAAATCATTCCTGTAATTTTTACCTATGGCCTCTGTGACGGTTCAGTTTAAATCCTCTGTTATCCTATTGTGGAAAGCTCACTTTTGTAGTCTTCCTCTAATTTTCTGCAAAAGCTCCAAATAATTGTTATTTTCAGTCCTCCTGGCCCATAGAATCTAAATGTGAAAGTGGAAGGAATCTTAGAGATTACCTAAGGTTCTGTAACCCCCTCGAACATCGTCAGAGGTATGACTTCTCAAGCAGCAGAGCTCAGAGAGCTCTTTGGAGAAACGATGCTATGACCCTCTCTGGGCATGACTTCAAGAGGCAGGTGTCTTAGGTGCTTCAGACTATTAACCCAGGCTTTTTATATTCTACTGCAAAGCCTCACTGTGTTCTTCCTTTCATTAGGGCCTCTCTTGTCACTGCCCACATACAGCCTGCTCGCAGGAAGTGAAGTATTAGTCACAACTTAGTTTGGATTTCAGTACCAATATTCACTCTCTGTTTGTGGAAAAGGAGAATTTGTCACTTAATTGGAAGATTTTGTACAGTTCCCATGTTATATGGTCTGGGAGAGAGGTTTAAGAGAAAGCCTCAAATTCACACCAGGAAAGCATTAGTTCACTTGGCACAAACATAAAAGTAGGGCTTAAATGAGGTAAAATATGGGCCAAAAACAGTTTGGAAATTTATTCCTCCTTGTGCCCCATGTCCTGCCTTAGCATGGAAAGCCAAGTTTTTTCTGTCAGCAAACTTGTCTTGACATCCTGTTCTCATGACACAATCAGGTTCTTCTCATTTCTCTGTTAATCCCTGACTCTATGCCAGTTAGAAATCCTGCTGCCACAAAAACTAAACGTGACTCAAAAACAAAACTCCCTTTCTCCTTTTCCAAGTAATGTCTCTGCACAGCCTGTTCTTTGACTATCCATGTGACCACAATTGATCATCTGGTCTGTCTGCCATTAAGACTTGTAAGGTTTTCCTCTGGAGTCTTTCTCAGGCTTGTTGATGTTTTTCATCTCTTCATAGCCTTGTTCTGGCCAGAGGGCAGTGATTTCTAATCCTAAATGCTTCCCCTGGGCTTGCAAAAATTAGTCTGAAACCAGATTATGAAATCTTCCAAGGTCTATGGGCCTTGGCCTTCTCTTCCCCTTTGACACTCTTCTTCCAGTTGGAATATCATGCAGGCATATTACGTAGGCACCAAAGTGTACACTCATATGAGTTACAGTGTTACTAATTTAGTAATATAATATGACGTAGACAGAATGAGAAATAAGCACTAAATATTTCTTAGTCATCTCTGAAATGTTTCTCTATGTTCATAACAAGTTTCCATGCTTCCTGTCTGCCTCTTACCTCTCCATTCTATGCATTTCACACTGCTACCACTATAATCTATCGAAAATAAAGGTCTGACTATGAATGAATCCTCTGCTTGAGTGCCTTAACACTTAAAGGATAAAATCTAAGATCCATAGCATGGCATTCAATTCCCATATCCAGCTCCACCCCAAGGCACACTTCAGGCAACAAGAATTACACACACAGACTATTGTTTCTTGACCACTCCCTGCTGAGCCTCTACTCTCTCTAGGTCCTTCTCCTGGAATATCATTCCCTAGGTTCTTTCCCCCCAAATTTTTTATCCCTCAGAATTAAGCACAGAGATGCCACTTAGACATTTAATTCAGGAACATCCATTCCCACAATATCCTGTGTATAACTTATTGATAGCACTTGCCACTTTATATTTTTTATTAAAATGTGTTGGGTTACTTTTCTATTTATAAAATGTATTTATTACAGAAAATTTGGAAAATACAAAAAGAAAGCCAAATGAAATTATTTAGAGGAAGAAGTCTACTAATATTTGGAAGTACATTTTCCCATCTTTGGTTCTATGCACAGATTTATGTTTTTAATCTCTTACTCCTTTGTACTTACCACACACATATATATACATACGCATTTGGTAACTCTAACATATTTTGTAATCAGCTTTATTTTCCACTTAAAATACATTATAAAGTTAGTTATATATCTTTAAGAATAAGCTCCATGAGGAACAGGAAGTTTGTGTGTGTGTGTGTAAAATAGATATATAGAGACACTTAAGTGAGCAAATAGTATATAATAGATTCTTGAGAATTATGAGAACTGGAACACATGGAAAGTAAAGAGATAAATCATCAAACAAGGCATTTATGACTTTTAAAGTTCTTATATACATTATATTCGATTCTCACAGTGGCCTTCTAAATAGCTATAACAATTATTTACATATCAGGAGAGGGAAACTCAAAAAGGTTAAGTGACTTGCCCTAGGTTGTACACTGAGTAAGTGGCAAAACTAGTTTTGGGAATCTGTAAACTATATTTATCTTACTCCATGTGACTTCTGAAAAGGAAAGGCAGCGACAGGATCCCTGATGAGATCTGGGAGCTCCGAGTGGTATCCCTGCTGCCTGGCATGACTCCTGGCACACATATGGCACTAAATAATTGAACTGAGGAGTAGATGTGAAAAAGGACAAACAAGCAGAAGATAGGCTCCAAGATTAGGCACCTTTAGTCCACTTTTATCCACTCTCACATGTTTGGCTGATCTCCTGAAAAGCCTCCTAATTCATCTGCCTGCTTCCTGTCTAAACCCCTTTCATCCATCCTCCATAAATGGAAACAGATCATGTTAAATAATTTTTTGGTTCCCTCTGCTCTGGGGGAAATGTTCAAAATATTCTCCTGGCTTAAGAAGTTCTTCATGACTGGACCCACGTCATCTCTATCTTTATTTCTTATTTCTCTTCCTCTTGTACATTTGAAACACCTCTAGAACACTCAAAGAGCTAGAACATTCTTCCCTTACTGTTCCTTAATAACTATTATTTGATCCTTTACTGATTTCCGTTGACGTATGACAAATTACACACACGTAGCAGCTTTATGCAGTGCAGACTTACCTCGCTGTTTCTCTAGGTCAAAAGTCTGTCATACTGTGGCTAGGTTATGTTCTTAAGGTTTCACTGGGCTAAAATCAAGGTACTGGCCAGGGCTGTGGCTCTCTTGAGTTGAAGGTCCTCTTCCATACTTAATGGTTATTGGCAGAATTCAGGTCATCATGGTTATAGGGTGGTGGTCCTCATTTCCTTGTTCCCGTCCTCTTCAAGGCAACGATAGGACATGGGATCCTTTTGCTGCTTTGAATCTCTCTGGTTTCTGCTTCTGCCTCTCTATTCTGCTTTAAGGGCTCATGTGATTCCATTAGGCACACTTGGATCATCAAGGATAATCTCTCTATCTTAAGATCAGCCACTTTATAAACTCAAATCTGCAAATTCGTTTGCCACATAACATTATATATTCACAGTCATAATATTAGAGAGTGAAGGACATGGGGTTGAATTTCTGCCTTTCCCACTGATCACTCCAAGTTTGACTTGGGTATCCTTATAGGACCCATGCCCATTTATTTCTCTATTTCTAAACCATAAGCTCTTTTGGTCAGTGACTGTGTCTGTTTCACAAGTTAGAGATGTGTTGAAGCCAGCTTGTATCAATTAGCAAGTAACTATTATTAAATATTCAGAAAATCTGCAATCTGGCTGTTAAACATGGATATTATAAAAATTAAAAATTTTAAATCAAATAAATATGTTTTCGAAAGGTAATAAATAATCAGAACTCATCACTTCTCATATATCGTACCCTTGTTTATTCTTATCTGTTCTCTTGAGTTTATTTTTGTTGATTTGTTGCTTGTATCTCTATGGTGGAAACACTATTTATTTATGTGCTACTGCACATCTCCTCTCAAATCCTTGTTCAGTGATGTTATGTCGGTAGCTTGAAATCGGCCATGATAGGAGTATTGATACCACAGAAATTAGCAAACACTAGCTTATGGGTCAATTTATATTTTTCTTGTCTAGACTTAAGAAAATGATGGTGAAAATCTTAATAATATAGATTAAGCATAGATGTGGGCTATAGCCATTACACAAAAACTTAAAGAAATGTTACTCTTCCATTGTTCAAAACCTATGATAAACAAAGAAGCAGCTCCCATTTGGCAAAAGAACGAAGTTACAATGTATGTCCTTATTTTGCTTCCATCCTATTAATATAAAAAATATCACGTAACATTCATGTGTGGCCTCACATTAATCCATCAGTTGCAACCAGTTGCCAAACATACAAGAGTTTGGCAAAAATATAAATAAATGAAAAAAAAATTTGTGGGATGAAATTGAGTCTATGGAATTTACATAAGAGTATTAAAAAATGTGTACTACAAATTCTTTATATCTATGTTTTATATAAAACATGTATATATGTATGCATAAGTACACATACATGTTTATGCTCATTATAAAATTTGCCAGCTCACCATTGAATATCTAGAGTTTACCACAATGCCTAGCACATAGCAGGTGCTTAGAAAATATTTGTTTAATGAATGAACGCATGAATAGAATTCATGATCTACCTGATTGACCAGAGAACAAAGGTGGGTGGAAAGGGACGAGAGGACAAAAGAGAAGCAATGGGTTGAAGAAGCTGGGAGGATTCAAGGGACTATAGGTCAGCAGGGTAAATGGAGAATTTCTATAAGATTTAATAGTGAGAGAGTAGAGAGAAAAAAATTAAAGAACCTATGATGAGAAAAAGTATTTGCAGAGTTAGAAATAATAATAGGTAATATATATTAGGCATTAATTTTTTGTTAGGCCCTGCATTGTAAATTCACTTTAATAATCTTATAATCCTCACAAAACACTCATTTATCCTCATTTCATAGGTGAAGAAACTAGGTTTACTAACCTTACTAGCTTGATAAAACTGTCCCCAGATTCAGTTGCCAGTGGAAGGTAGAAAAGAAGCCAGTGGTGGTCCGAACCCAAAGCTTGGACTCTGAAAAGCTACACCAAAACTGAAGTAAGAATGAGGCTATGAGTAGCTGTAATTCAAGGCATTTGCTACTCACAGCATGTTAAAGGTCCAGAAGAGGCAGCACCTGGGAACGTACTTGTTAGGAAGTTGCCGCTGAAGCCCCTACCCCAGATTTACTAAGTCAAAATTTGTCTTCTTCACAATTTTTTATAAGATACCTTTGGAAATTTGTATGCATCTTAAATTTGAAAACTACTGGTTTATTGGGCAGATGTGCGAGGATGTGACTATACTACAGATAGTACTTAAGCTAAAAAAGTCAAGAAATACTGTCACGGGTATCACAAAATCTAAGTTGCCTAGGGCAAAGCAACAGTGCTCCATCCTAATATATAGCATATTAAAAACACTCAGAGAGCTTTATATATTAGGGCATTGATCATTTAAAAATGATCCCATATATAGCCAGGGTGAAAAAATTGTCAAAAGCATTATGTTACTCCTACCATTCTTAGATGTGCACGTAGCCCCCAGTTATCAAAACAATGAAAAGAATGTTCATGGATCTGACCTTGGGATTCAGAGGCCCCAGGCATCTCCTAACCCGGCATGTAATTGCCCCTGTGCCCCACAAGAGATTCCTGGCCTTGCTCTCTGCACAAACAGCCTTGCCCTTCCACCCCAAACAACAGACCCTCTGGCTCTTAAGATTTCACATGTCACATGTCTTTCATCTAACAACCTCAAGCCACCAAGCCACATCCTTTCTTTCTTCCAGCCCACATTTATTTTCAGCCTTAAAATGATGTTTTAATATAAGCCTTTTTTCTACTCACATGACACCACTTCCCCTCACAAGGATCAAATTATACCACAGATCGTTGGAAACAAACTGTTCAACATAAACAGAAGGATTTAAGGGAAGGTACGTGATTCTTTTTGTTCAGATCAAGCATTCTCCTTTTTTAAAAAACACCACTGAAGCAAGCTAGTTTTCTTTTGTCTGGGTCCTCTGTTGTGCAGCAACAATCCAAGGCCCACAAAAGAGAGCTCCTCCCACGTGTGCTGTGTTTTCTTCAGAATAGACTGTTCTCGAGGACTGCTGAGCTGCAGCAGGCGGCTCATGCTAGCCAGCTCTCAAAGCAGGTCCCAGAAGAAGATGGGGAGCAGGGCAAATTGATGCTTACAGTTTTCTCTAAACAGTCCTTCCTTCCTTAGGGTTTAGGTTTACATGTGGACTCCTGTTATCAACTTTGATCTCTTTTAAAAGGTCGCTTGCCCCCATTTGGGTGATAGGGAGCCTCTGTGAGAACAGCAATAAGAAAGCTTATGTATGAGCTTTCCCTCATATGATCAGACTGATTATATCCTTCTGCTTTAGCGACTTCCTCTTTCTTCTCACCAGCTGCTGAACTCCTTGCCAGTAACCCTGATTGGGGATGTAATTGGTTCTTTGAATTTTCCTCCATTCCTAACAATATTTCAAGCATGTAATTAAATAGTGGGTTATGTATACTGAAAAATGGTTCAGCTGAGTGTAAGGGAAAATGTTTCCAGGTTATTTCTTCATTATAAGAATTCATTAAGGCATGCAAACTAATTCTAATTGTTTCTCTTTTGTTTTTCAAAGAAAAGTTTTGGGTTTGTTTTTATTTGTTTTTGTTTGGTTTTTATGGGGGGGTAGGTGGTTGATATGGTGGCTTACAGAAATTCTAGGAAAAAAAACAGAGATGAAATACGTTTAAAACAAGCAAACTGAAAGTCTCTAAGAAGGTCAAATAAAATTCCTTTGGCATTTGACAAGTTTTAGTTTCATTTGAGCCCTCACTTGTACTTTGTAAGTTATCATTTCCTATATCTAAGTTATAAATTCTAGGTATATACTCATCTCTCATTTATTTATGCATACATACATTTATCCTCTAAATCATATATTCAGCAAAACCTTACTGGATGTTCATATAAGTCATAGATTCAGAGTAAACAGAAGTAAGTCATGCTCTCTGCCCTTAAGTAGTTCATACTCTAAAGGGGCGGAAAAGTATATATGTAAAGACATAGGTCTCCAAAATTTTATAAGTGCTCAAATGAAAATTTTTAGAGAATACATTGGGCTCCCAGCAAACATGATAAATTTTATGATGGGGGCAGCAGCAAGACAGGGGACTTTTCTTATTAAAGCAAAGAAAAAAAGAAGAGCAGGAAATTTCTGGGGAGGGGGGACTTCAAGATTGCTTTTCTATAATCAAAACTTAGGTGTTCATATTTTATGTCTTGCTTACCATCATATTTTTTCTGCACATGACATCACATCCGTCACTAGAATTAAATTATATCACATATCCTTAGAAACAAATTGTACAAAATAAAATAAAGATTTAAGGAAGAATATATATAGTTCTTTGTTCAAATTAGTACTCTTCTTTTTATTATTATTTTTTAAAGCCTATGTAGCACTGTTTTTTTTGTTGTTGTTTTTTGTTTTGTTTCATTGTATATGAAACCCACATGTCAACTAGGGTAGCCCTACTTCTTAAGCAAAGACTACTTGGAACTCCCAAACCACAATCAAACTTTTCTAAGAGTTCTCTGAATCCCTGAAGGATTTAGATTTCCATTGTCACTTCTAGCTCTGAGCACCTGCTTCCACAAATCAGTTTTATTTAAGGTTTTTTTTTTTTTTTTATCTTCTTTGCAAAATGCCTCTGATTTATACCACTTTGACTCAGGTAAAGAGTTTCACAATTTTTCCTTGATATTAAGAAACACCAAAACCCAAATTATGCAAGCATGGTGCTCCTGTGTGTAACAACAGTACTTGAACCAATCCATCCTTGTCCTTTGGCCACCTGGGCACAGTGTTGTCACTTGCTCTCTCTTCATCTTGCTGGCATGTCTCTCTTTATTTCTCACCTTCTTCTCTTTTCAGACAGCCTTCTTGGCTTGCTCCTAGAAACAAAAAATTCCCTGTGCTGTACTTTACATCCGTCTGACTATTTTCATCACTGGCAATTTGTACATCTTAATTCCTTTTATCTTTTTCACCCATCCCCACCCCAACCTTCCTTCCATCTGGCAACCATCAGTTTGTTCTTTGTATCAATGAGTTTGTTTCATTTGTTCATTTATTGGTTTTTTAGATTCTATGTGTAAACAAAATCATATGAGTTTTTCGACTTGTTTCACATCACATAATACCCTCTCAGTCCATCCATTTTGTCACAAATGGCAAGATTTCATTCTTTTTCTTGGCTAAGTAATATTCGATTTTAAAATCATTCTGCCTCTTCTTTATCCATTTGTCAATGGCCACTTAGGTTGCTTCCATAGCTTGGCTATTGTAAATAATGCTGCAGTGAACACAGGGATGCATATATCTTTTCGAATTAGCGTTTTGGATTTCTTCAGATAAATACCCAGGAGTGTAATTACTTGGTACTTCTCTTTTTAATGATTTGAGGAACCTCCACACTATTTTCCATAGTGGCTGCATCAATTTACAGTCCCACCACCAGTGCGGAATGGTTTCTTCACATCTTTGCCAACACTTGTTTCTTGATTTATTGATGATAGCCCTTCTAACAGGTGTGAGATGATATCTCATCGTGGTGATATTGAGCATTTTCTCATGTGTTTGTTGGCCCTCTGTATGTCCTCTTCAGAGAAATGTCTTTTCAGGTCCTCTACCAATTTTTTAATTGGATTGTTTGTTTTCTTGGTGTTACGTTGTATGAGTTCCTTATGTATTTTGAATCTTAACCCCTTATTGGATATTGCATTTGTGAATAACTTCTCCTATTCAATGGGTTCCCTTTTCATTTTGTTGATAGTTTCCTTTGCTGTGCAAAAAACATTTTAGTTTGATATAGTCCCATTTGTTTATTTTTTCTTTTGTTTCTCTTGGCCAGGGAGACATATTCAAAAAAAAAAATATTACTAAGTGCAATGTCAGAGTTTACCACCTATGTTTTCTTCTAGGAATTTTATGGTTTCAAATCTTACATTTAAGTCTTTAATCTATTTTGAGTGTTTTTGTTTTTTGTTTTTTGTATTTGGTGCAAGGAAGTGTTCTAGTTCCATTTTTTTTTGCATGTATCTGTCCAGTTTTCCCAACACCATTTATTACTGAGAGAGTCTTTATCCCATCATATATTCTTGCCTCCTTAGTCATAGATTAGTTGACCATATAGGTGTAAATTTATTTCTAGACTCTCTATTATGTTCCATCGATCAGTGTGTCTGTTTTTATGCCAATACCATGCTGTACTTTTTTGTACTTATTTAAAAATATCATTTTGACTTTTGGGGGGGTCTTTTGTGGTTCCATATAAATTTTAGGATTATTTATTCTAGCTCTGTGAAAATGTCATTGTTCTTTTGATAGAGATTGCATTGGATCTATAGATTGCTTTTGGTAGTATGGACATTTTAAAAATGTTTAATTTTCCCATTCTTGAGCATGGTATAGCCATTTATTTATATTTTCTTCAATTTCTTCCATGTCTTATAGTTTTATGAGTATTTGTGTAATTTCTAGGTATTTTATTCTTTTTGATGCAATTGTAAGTGGGATTATTTTCTTAATTTCTCTTTCTGATAGTTCAGTATTGGTGACTACAAATGCAACCAATTTCCGAATATTAGTTTTCTATCCTACTTTACTGACTTTGTTAGTTCTAATAGTTTTGGGGGGGATCTTTAGGTTTCTTTGTATGAAATATCATGTCATCTTCACATAATGAAAGTTTTACATCTTACATTCCAGTTTGGAAGCCTTTTGTTTCTTTTTCTTCTCTGATTGCTGTGGCTAGGACTTGCAATACAATGTAGACATTTCTGAGTTGTTCCTAATCTTAAAGAGAAAGCTTTCAGCTTTTCACTGCTGAGAATGTGAGTTTTGGGTTTTCCATATATGGTTTTTATTATGTTGAGGTATCCTCTCATTCCATACTTTGCTGAGACTTATCATAAATGGATGCTGGATTTTGTCAAATGCTTTTTCTGCATTTCTCAATAGGATCACAAAGTTTTATCTTTTGTTTACATGGTATATCACATTAATTGATTTGTGAATATTGAACCATACTTGCATACCACAAATAAATCCCACTTGATCATGATATATGATCTTTTTAATGTATTGCTGAATTCAGTTTGCTAATGTTTTTGTGAGAATTTTTGTATTTATGTTCATCCTTCCCTCCTATTCAATTTTTAAATAGTTCGAGAAAGATAGGTATTTTCTGAATATTTGGGAAAAGTCAATTGGGAAGCCATCTGGTCCAGCGCTTTCACTGGGAGTTTTTTGATTACTGGTTTGATTTCATTAGTAGTTATCAGTCTGTTTAGGTTTTTAATTTCCTCCTAATTCAGTTTTGGAAGATGTGTTTTTCTAGGAATTTATCAATTTCTTTCAAGTTGTCCAATTTGTTGGAATATAATTGTTCATAATATTTTCTTATAATCCTTTTTATCTGTGGTGTCAGTTATCACTTCTCTTTCATTTCTGATTTATTTAGATCCTCTTTTTTTCTTGATGAGTTTGGCTAAAGGTTTATCAATTTTATTTACCTATGCAAATAACCAGTTCTTGGTTTCATTGATCTTTTCTATTGTTTTATTAGACTCTATATTCATTCCCACTCTGCTCTTTATTATGTTCTTTTTTCTACTCACTGTGTGTTTTGTTTGTTTTTCTTCTTCTAGTTCCTTTAGGTGTAATGTTAGATTGTTTATTTGAGATTTTTTTGTGTGTGTTTTGAGAGTGGCCTATATTGCTATGAATTTCAGTCTTAGAACAGCTTTTGCTGTGTCCCATAGATTTCGGCTCATCTTGTTTACATTTTCATTTGTCTCAAGGTATCCTTTGACTTTTTTCCTTGATCTCATTGTTAATCTATTCATCGTTTAGTGGCATGTTATTCAGACTCCACGCATTTGTGTGTTTTTCAGTTTTCTTGTAATTGATGTCTAATTTTATACCACTGTGATTGGGAATAATGCTTGATATTATTTCACATTTCTTTAATTTATTGGGACTTGTTTTTGTGGCCTAATGTGGTCTGTCCTGGAAAATGTTCCATATATACTTGAATATATTCTGCTGCTTTTGGGTGAAATGTCCTAAAAATATCAACTAAATTCATCTGTTCTAATGTGTCATTTAAGGCCATGGGGTTTTTGTTGCTTTTCTGTCTGGATGATCTATCCATGGATGTCAATGGGGTGTTGAAGTCCTTACTATTATTGTCTTACTGTTGATCTTTTCCTTTGTGTCCGTCTATATTTACTTTATATATTTAGGTGCTTCTACATTAAGTGCATAGATGTTTATAAGAATTATGCCCTCTTGTTGGATTGATCCCTTTATTATTATGAAATGCTCTTCTTTGTTTCTTGTTACAGCTTTTCTTTTAAACTCTATTTTTTCATTTCCTAGTGTTATTGGCTGAATTGTGCTCCCCCATACCTCTAGTAATTGCTATGTTGAAGCCCTTACCCCGAGTACTTCAAAATGTGACTGTTTGGAGATAGAACCTTTAAAGAGCTGATTAAAATAAGATGAGGTTACAGGGGTGGGCCCTCATCCAATGTGACTGGCATCCTTATGAGAACAGAAAATTTGGACACATGGAGAGACACAAGGGATATATATGCACAGAGGAAAGAACATTTAAGGACACAAAAAGAAGATTATCTGCATGCCAAAAAGAGAGGCCTTGGAAGAAACCAACTCTTGGAAGAAACCAAACTGACACCTTGTGAACTTTCAATCTCAGGAACTATGAGAATAAATTTCTGTGGGTTAAGCCACCTGGTCTATTGTATTTTGTTATTATGGTATCCCTAGGAAACTAAAACACTTAAAAATAGCACTGATATTTAGAAAATAAGTATGTAAGAAAAACTGTACCTAGCAAAACAGTAAGACAAGTCTTGCTTCTTTCACTAACCAGCTAATATTCACATTTTAAAATTTAATTAAAAATTAAATAAATGAATGAATACGGTGTTTCACAAAGTACAAAGATCTACAAAATAATTACAAGTTAAAATTTAAAAGAAACCTACTCTGTACTCCCAGATAAATCTATCTTTGGAAGATCTGAGTTTTTCTCATTTCTGGAATAAGACTTTTGGAAAGATAAGTTATTTTGTCCCTTAACTTTAAGAGTCTGTCATTTACTGTTAAGTACATTATTGGCAATGCTGATTATGATGATGATCATAAAATCATAAAAGCGAAAGCCAGGATTTCACCAGCCATGAATATGAGAACTTATAATCAACATATGACACATGTTTGCATTGACTTGAAGACTGTCATTAGAAACTAACTTTTTTATGTCTTAGAAGATAAAGACTAATAATCTAATGTGATAGTATTTTATTACAATAGACTAGATTATGCTACAGTAATAACTAACCTCCAAATCAATGGTTTAACAGCCGATTTATTTCTGCTTTCGTTGTACATTTTCAGTACATGTCATCACTGCTTGTATTAGTAGGAGTAATCTAAAGTATAGTATCGAAAAAGCCTTCCAGAAAATTACTTAGACGAATAACAAGGAGAGAGAATAAAAGCATGAAATTATCTTGCCTTTTCAACTTACTGATTAAATCATGTCCATGAACTATGAACTTGGGAAGACTTCCATTAGTCCCTAATTCCTAACCTAAGATAGGAAGAGTATCCTTTCAATAAAACTTTGGGAGGAAAAAATAATTTATTTTTACTTGGCTGTCTCACTAGGGGAGGGCCAAGAAACATATAAGAGATACTAGAAAATATTCTTTTGATGATGGTACATATTTTGAAATTCCAAATCTTACACTATTTGTTTTATAAAAAGAACAAATTAATGAGTTAATTTATTAGTCTGGCAGAGGAATATGAGTCTCACTCTGAAAAATGTTATTGGTTTTATTTTACAAATGGAGAAATTGACATTAAAAAAAAAGTCATCAGTTCATAATCCAAATCTGATCCTTACTTACCTCCTTCACTGTTTGAACCCCTATCTCTCTTTTTACTTCTTTCTGTCTACCTCAAATGCTTTTCTTTTTTTTCTGCTTACTCCTAAAATTTCAAAAACTAGGATTAAGGAATTCATCAGTGGGCTGCATTTCCCAAGAAACAGCAGTTCACACTGCTCTAGTTTTTCCCCAGGCCTCTATTTGCTTCCCAAGAGACAGACAGAATTCTACTTATTCTTTGTATCAGGATTTACATTTTAAAACCAAGTTTACGATAATGATTGGTTTTGATGAAAAACAGAGTCTTTCATGGTGGAATTATGAACTGTAGGCAGTGGGAAATGTGAGTGAAGGCTTTCCTGGTGTCCTCGAAGTCACACTGCCACAGCATCAGCCTACAAAGAGAAATGGCATTGCTCTGATTCTTCCAATCCATGTACCAGAAATCTGCTATGCAAAGATGGCCATTCTTGAATAGGACCCATGAATTAAGAAATTTAACCCCCTTTTCCCCCCAAAAAAAGTTTACAAAAAAATATAGGGCATGAAGGGGGTGATTTTAGGTACTTAATGAAACTACAGTGTTTTTTAAAACGAGAAAATCCACATGTATTCATGTTCTCATCTTCCCAGAGATGAATCATCTACTCTTTTTTCTCTTTCTGTCATTTACTCAAGCTCCTCTAATTAAAACCTCTGGTTACTCTCACAGATGTTTCCAGACTAATCACTGCACCCTTCCTTCACAGCTTGCTGGATCGCCATCTTGTAACAGGGTATGATTTCTTTCAGTTGATGCTCAGTAGCATTTCAGCACAGGACTAGCATAAGGATAATCTCAACTGATTAGAGGTTAATCTAATATAAAGACAATAGTCTGCAAAGGAAATAGCTATGTGCCAAAATGTGTGCTACGATGCAGTTAAAGAAAGGCAGGAAAATGAATAAGTGGGCTGCTTGCCAGACAGCTCTGATCCTGCCCTGGTTTTCCCATGGCTATTTGGCATACCAGCAAACACTTGAGTTTGATTTCTTTGTTTGTACTTGTCTTCTTTTTTCCCACCAGTGTTGCAACTTGCTTACCTAAACTTCATTAAACCAGTTATGCAAGCTTAAGCTGGAATTTCCATTGAACACATTTCCAGATAATATCTGATGTTAGTCATTGAATTAAAAGCAACTACGTTATCTAATGTACACGAAGTGCTGTTTAAACCTTTTTGCTATTATTACCCTTCCACTCTAGTGTTTAATGTTCGACCAGAGAGACTATATTTAGAACATGCTCTAAGTATATCTAAAGAGCTAAATCTGATAGAAGATATCAGAAACTAAGCTGTGACCTGGATATGAGATTTTTCTATGGTTCCTCATTAATAGATATCTGGGCCTGGGCAGTTTAAGTTGACCCACAGCTCAACAAACTCTTTTAGAAACCAACAATAAGCCATTGAAGTAGTAATATGACTACAAAAGAGAAGAAAGACCCAGTTCCTAATGTTTGTCAAAGTCTGAGAGAAGAGATAAGTAAAGTAATTCATATCTGTGCTGATGATTCTAGGAGGCAGACACTGCCAACTGGTATTAAAAACCATCCTTAGAGAGGAGCATGAGGTGGCCTGGTGCTTCCATGATGCTGATGATGTTGTGTTTCTTGATGCAGGCATGCTCAGTTAATGCATCTATGTGCATTTTTCCTTATAAATTTTTTTATGTATTTCTGTATTCTGTATGTACTATTTTAATTTTAAAATGTTTAATAACCCCTTCGACTAATTACATCTGACACTAAATCTCCAGCATTGCTTCTAATAATCATCCTAGTAATAGTTAATATTTGACCAACTTAAATACCTTTTCAAACAAGGAGGCATAAAAACAAGTAAGCAGCAATAGCAACAATAACAAAAGCTTCCTTAGTTTAGCATCACAGTGTGCCAGCCATTGGACCCGGCATTGGAGAGCAAAAGGCACCAAGCAAGGAAGAAGTTTCCTGGTGACCAGAGTTCTCAAACTGAGATTTAGGACTACCTATACTATTTCTCAGCAGATTTCAAAGTCGGGAGGTAAGAAGAGAAAGAATTTGAAGACTTTTAGATGAAATGTACTCTTTCTGGTTAATTGCTAACCATACCACTTGCTATTGTCTTATACCCAAACCTCCCTCACACGTTTAATGGCCCTCTGCAGGGACCCAGAACTTCTAGCATCTATTATACAATGAACAGAAATTTATAGGCCAGGCCAGATAGCAACCCCATCATAAAACTATGAATCAACTCTCTTCTGTTATAGGAGGTATGGAAAGTCCAGTGAATCCCTCATTAACCTTCCAAGTAGCCACAGTTATACCATGAGCACTAACCATCTTTATGAAATGAAGGTGTAAAAATTATAATCGGTTTTTACTGTTTAAAAAAAGTATTGGCCTATCTTAAGAAACTATAAAATGTTTTCTCTTGCTCTTTTCATTCCATCTCCACCTCTTCCTCCCTCTCCCAGCTGTCTCTTCTTCTCCAATTGTTGTGTTGCTGTTTATAAAGCTTTGGCTACCCAACCTAAAAGGAAGTGGATGGCAGTGATTTTCTCTTACTCATCTTACGTGGTCACTGTTTAACACACCGTCCAAACATCATGCAGCTACTTAATAAATATAAGTTAAATTGGGGCTCCCCAACTCCTCGACTATGGACTGGTACCAGTCCATGTCCTGTTAGGAAACGTGTCACATAGAGATGAGCAGCGGACGAGCCAGCATAGCTTCATCTCTATTTGTAGCCGCTCCCCAGCGCTAGCATCACTGCCTCTGCTCTACCTCAGATCATCAAGCATTAGATTCTCGTAGGAGCACTGGTTCCTGGTGCCAAAAATGTTGAGAACTACTGGGTTAAATATAAAAACCAATCAAATTACATGAGACTAAATATAAATATGCAACTTAAAACATAAGAATCCATTTAAAATGGTAGAAAACTCTAGTCCTCTATATAATGTTAGAATTATAAAGCATTTTATATATTATTTAGTCCAATCTTCTCATTTAAAAAGTGAAGATACATATACCCAGAAAAGTCACATAGCCAGCCAGGGTAAAGCCACATGTAGACCTCCCTCCAGGAGTTGTGCAGATTTCTCTACCTCATGAGTATTCCTTTCTGATTAATTTCCCATTCTCATCACTTGCAGCTTTGGTATTGCCTCAGCCAGACACCAAAAATGTTCTCATGATTTTTCTTCTTCTTTGCTTTTTGTCAGTTAATGTTTTGTTTGTTTTTTTTTCCCACAAGTCAGACTCTTCTCCCTAACTGTAGTGACCTTTTCACAACCTTCCCACTTTTATTTTGTTTTAAATATTCTCTAAGTTGCCTAAATCTCCACCATCCTTTTTAAGTTTAAGAGAAAACCAAAAAAAAAAAAAAAAAAAAACGGTGCATAGTAGCAGCGTATGTGGAAACCTATTCTCAAATCTGATGTGAATTACCAAAAGTTGACAACAATGTGTTGGAACTGGAACTCTCATACATAGTTGGTGGGAAGGTAAAATGGTAAAATCACTTTGTAAAACTGTTGATAGTGTTTTTTTAAGTATTAATCTACTGTATAAACTAGACACTCTATTCCTAGATAGTTACCCAAGAGTCAAAGAGGAGATCCCCAGTAGTATTATGGCTAAGAAAGGCTTTATATTGGGTGTTTCCCATGGTTTATGGTAAGGAGTGATATGTAAATAGTCTTCTCTATTTTCCCTAAAAAATCTTTCTGTGTAAGTCAGTAGCTATTGTGTATAAGTTGTTTATTTTATTTTTTATGAAAAGATTACTTATAATTGGGTTAGACTAGCAAAATCTATTGATTACTTACCTTGGTCCAAGTTTAATACTGTGCACGTTCATATATGTTATCTTTTCCAATCTTACAATAATTTTGAATAGTAATTATTATTTCTTTTAGATATGAAAAAAAAATGTGTCCCATACTAAAACCAAAATAAAACAAATAACAAAAAAATTTGCTAAGAAAACCATACCAGGAGATCCCAATACTTACCTTCTACCCACCAATTAAAGATAAAGCTGCTCATTTTTATCTTTACTTGGAAGTGTACCTTACTTTTATCTCAATTTTCAGCTTTTAAGTCTCATGTTAAGTATTGGTGAGAATCTACTACAGACTAGGCTCGAGGTTAAAAAAACAAGATTGATAGAGGAGATAAAACATAGTGTCTACATTTGATGTTTTCGGAGATGGAGAGTCAAAAGATATTGCCTGGAATGTCAGTAGTGAAGGTCAAGGCAAAGTCCAAATTTATTTATGATTGCTTTATCTTGTGTCTCTGTAATACTCTAGGTTTTCTAAATTCTCTCCATTCATCCAGTGGACGCAGGAAAAGTGCTAGAATTGCATGGGCTAGGTCCAGAAGTACTGCCCACTTCTACTCACACTTCACTGGCCAAGACTTAGTTACTAGTTTCATCTAATTGCTAGGGAAATGGTAAAGAAACGATGAAGAAATCATCTGTCCTAGAAGATGAGGATAATAAATATCCTGGTGACCTCTTTCAATCTCTGACACACAAGACAAAAGTCAGATACCACAGTATTTTTCAGTAGAGGGTCAGAAACAGGCATGGGGATTTTTCACATTCAGTTTATATAGTAACATGATATATTGTATGCCCTCATGTTTTATTTCTCCTCCCGAAAGCTATGTTTTATACCCCCATCTCCTTAATATCCTTAGCACTTAGAGCCAAGTCTTTTATACCTCACTCCTGGCATCATCATCATTTGTACATTAGAGTTCATGTTTCTCCATCAGTGCTGAGTACTCACTATTGTGCTTGAGTTTATGCCCCCTCCAGATATCCACTCCAGCTGACTGTGGTCTGATTTACACTTTTGCTCAGGTTTCCTTTGCTCTTTTCTTTCCCTTTTCAAAATCCTATTTATTCTTCAAAACTCAACTTAATTCGAATGACACTTCTCTGTGAAGCTTTTCTATAATAGCCAAATACCTACACTCTTCACATGCCTTTAAATAATACATCTTCCATTTAGTTACTTTGATATTGGATTGGAAACTCAAGAACTTTGAGGATTTCTTTCATCTGCAACATGGAAATAATAGTTATTTACAGGATAACGGTAAATGTTCAACCTATTAAATAAAGTACAAAGTATCTAATAGGTACTCAAGAATCCTAATGATAATTCCCATTCTTCTCAGAACTTCTTTGGCATTTTTATTTTATCAGTCCTTTCACACAGTACCACATTTTCCCTTATGTTATTGGTGTCTATGCACTTGCCTCTCTCCTTGTTATTGGATTTGGAATTGTGGGCAGATGTTCTTTTTTAAGTGTGTGTGTGTGTGTGTGTGTGTGTGTGTGTGTGTGTGTGTGTGTGAATTTTTAATAGGACAGAGTACATTTACTCATGGCACAAATCCAATAAATTTGTACCAAGGTTCTTATCAGAAAAGTAAAAAGATTTAAGTTAATGTGGTAAGTATAAGAAATACACAGACTTTTAACAGGAAAGAATTCTGCATAAGCAAGTACAAAATATATCTTAGTAAACATGAAAGTACTATATTAAATGTAGCATGTTATACAAATGCAAAGATTATTATTACAAAGCAGAATAAGATCCAAGTTAAAATTTTGTGTTCTTCAGTTACCATTAAGATTCCTCTTCATAACTCCTTTCATTGCTTTCCTTCCCCAGGAAGTGAGAATGATTCCATGTTAAGAGAATTTAAATCTATTGGTCATTTTTCACCAACAAATGGCTTGATAGAGCCAAATACAATTCTGTAACTGCTCTTTTTTCTTACATAGTATAGGAATGCCTCATGGACAGAGAGAGGCTTCCGTATGTGACCAATTATGGATGTATACTGGAGAAAAACTTAAAAGATTCAGAATTTGAAGATCTCCAACAGAGTGGTCTTTAACACATTTTGTGATTTCATATACCCAGACTTTTGTTCCATCACACTTGCAACTGACAAAAATACTTATATCAAACTCTTTCATCTTTGTGTTAGTATTAAGATCTTGCTTCCAAAATCACTATTTAGGAAGTTGATTTATAGTATTGAAGTTGCTGTTCTTTATGTTTTTCTAAGAAACTAAAAGTTACCAAGTTATTATGTGGAATTAAGAACAGGGGTTAAAATAAAAAATAAAGACAACCAAAAATATTTAATGCTCTCATTTTTTTGAAGTCCTGAAGTGACTTTTTAAATAAAGAGTTCATGTAATGGCCCTAGTTGAAAATACTTCTATCATTGCCATTTTATTCTGTAGAGCATTAAACTGACATGGAATCTATGTTGCTTCTGATTACGTAAAGGTTAGAAGAGATAGAGCCTTTTCAGGATTAGAGATTTCCTGCCTGCTCTAGGGACCTCTGTAGCTAAATAAAACCTGAGAATATAAAAAAATCCTTATTTCCTTAATTAAAGTAAAATAGATTCTAATAATAAGCAATAAAACATAGGGTAAAATGTGTCTGCAATGTGCTCACTCTTTTACATGTATGAACTGGCATTCCTTTGGTAACAACCATGATATATTAAGATCAACCATGTATGAGGCTCAGTACAAGTTGTTTTACAGAGTACACCTATTGGCTGAAGTGCAAAACCCCCTGTTCCTTCACCATCAGACATACACATTCATGAAAGAAATTCTGGAACCAGTTTTCTTGGGAAAAGATATGACTAAATATGTCTACCACCCTGTTTATCATGTCTCATGATTTAAGGCCCTCCTGCTCAACTGCTTTTTTAGGTATTCAGTCAATCTTGTGCATCCATCCATCCATCCATCCATCCGTTTATTCAAAGCTAATTAAAAGTATGCATTGACTTACTGGGAGTTAGGCACTTCCTTAGGGGATGCAAAACAGGTATGGTTTTTGTTACTCTGGAACTTTGTTAGAAGAGATCCACAGTAACCAAGTAATTACTGAAATATCTAAATAGTTATATACTAAAATAAGAGCTATGGCAGAAAGAAATCATGAAATTGGAGGGAATAACAGTCTAATTTAGTTTGGGGGCTTGGAAAAAAATTAAGAAAAATAATATTTAAAAAAGCATCAAAGAATGATTAGGAGTTAGTTAAATGAGAAATGAGGGGAGAGGGGAGAGGATTCCAGGAAGAAACGGGTAAGTGTCTAAGCATTGGAGTAACGGAAATAGGACCAGTGAGGCAATGGTGTAGTGAGTAGAGGGAGAGGTAGAAGGAAGCAGAACCAGATCATGGAGGACTCAATATGTCTTTCAGTGGTTTTAGGTCTTTTCTTAAAACTATTGGGAAACATTTATAATACTGATTATATTATATAATCTTTATACTGTATGTTGGTAATACTTATACATTTCAAGTATTTATAATACTCATGATTTAAAACAGAGGACTAACATGATCAGATTTATCTTTTGTAAAAAAAAAAAAAAAAAATTCACTGGCTGCTGGTAAAGAAAAAATATATGAGGAGGTCCAGAGAAGATATGGGATATAAGAAAGAAATGATGATTCCTTGGACCACAGTGGTAGCCATGTTGAGAGATATTTCTATAGAGAAGACTTGATGACTGTTACAACCAGCCTCCAAGACAGTTCCCAGTGATCTTCACATCTTGGTATATATGCTCTTGTTGTAAGCTACTTTTTACTGAACCAGATTGATTTTTGTGACTCATAGAATATTACAGAAGTGACAATGCATGACTACTGACATTAGATTGTAAAAGATATTACAATCTTTTGTAATATCTTAGATTGCTCATTCTGGGGAAAGCCAGCAGCCATGACATGAGAATGCTCAAGTAGCCCTTTGGAGAGGTCTACGTGGAGAAGAATTGAGGCTTTTCACCAATAATCAAGACCAACTTGTCCACCATATGAATGAGCCAAATTCAAAGTAGATCTTTCAGCCCTAGTCAAGCTTTCAAATCAGT
This sequence comes from Rousettus aegyptiacus, assembly GCF_014176215.1. NCBI lineage: Eukaryota > Metazoa > Chordata > Mammalia > Chiroptera > Pteropodidae > Rousettus > Rousettus aegyptiacus. Next base: position 65,236,083 of record NW_023416308.1, read on the forward strand.
GCAGCCTTACCTGACATCTGACTACATCATTAAGAAAGATTCTAAGCCAGAATTTCCCAGCCAAGTCATATCTGAATTCTTGAACCACAGAAATTATGAGATAATAAATGGTTATTGTTGCTTTAAGCCACTAATTTGTTACACAGCAATAGATAATTAACACAGTGACAAGTTGGATGCAGTGAGAAAGAAGGAGCTATCAAGGATAATTCCTAGATTTTTGGTTTGCACAGCTGGTTTGACAGTCTTTTACAAAGAAGACAGGCAGTGACCTAGTTTTTGATGATAGAACAAATTCTGGTTGTTTTTTTTTTAGATGAATGTGGGTGACTTTAAGACAACCAGTGCTTAGAAATATTAGGATTCTAAGTTACAAGTAAGGTAAACAAGCTTTGTCTGATTCATACAAAAAATAATACTTCATTAGAGTTATTTTGGGAAAAAATCTTTAGATGAAAACAGGAAAATATCAACATGAACTTTTAGTAGGCAATTATTTCTAAAACAGAACACAAAATCACTGAATTTTTAGAAAAGCCTAATAACTTGGAAATTCTCTTCACAACTTCTCTTTATCAAAAGATACCATTAAGAGTGAAAGGTCAAAGCAACCCACGGACAGAGACAAGATATATATCTCAAAGGAATTATATCCAGAATATATAAAAATCACCTACAAATATTTATAATACACATATTAACAAAGTATATCCAGAATATATGAATAACTACAAATTAATGAAAAAAAGCAGAGATTTCAAGAGAGAAATGGTCCCATGCAATTTGGAGAAGCTATCCAAATAGAAAATACACATATGAAAAGGTGCTCAATTTCATTATTGCCATGGACTGAATGTTTATGTCCCCCAAAATGTATATATTGAAACTCTAATCCTCAATGTGATGATATTTGGAGGTAAGAGCCCTCATAATGGGATTAGTGCCCTTATACAAAGAGATGAGAGAGCTTGCTTCCTGTCTATCAGCCTATGGGAGGATACAGGGAGAAGGTAGCTATTTATAAATCAGGAAGTACACCTTCCTTAAACATTGGATCTGCAAGAGCGTTGACCTTGGACTTCTCAGGCTCTGGAACTCTGAGAAGTGCTTATCATTTTAGCCACCCAGTCTATAATACATTTTTTATAGCAGGCCAAAATAACAAAAATAATTATGTATCAAGGAAATGCAAATTATGGCTAATTCAACACTACTACATAGTGACCAAAGTGGTTAAAGTGAAAATGCCAGAAAATACCAAGTGTTAATTAGAATATACGGTAACTGGGATTCTTATACATTCTAATAGAAGAGTAAATTGTTCTAATCACTTTAGATTATAAAGGTACTTATATAGGTACTTAGATTTATTAGGTACTATTTGGCAGTACCTAATAAAACTGAACATTCACAAACTCTATGACCCAGCATTTCTACTCTTAAGAATCCAACTGAACTGCATACATATGTCTACCCAAACACAAATTTAAGAATGTTCATAACAATATTATTGTAAATAATGGAGATAGTACCCATCTGGCAACTATTTAAATGCTTATATATAGAAGAATGGATTAATAAATTGATATATTCATTCGATGGTAAATATAAACCAATAAGAACAAATACATTTATAACTACATGCAATATATGGATGAATCTTAAGAACATAATGTTAAGTGAAAGGATCCAGACACAAAAAAATTGTATAGCGTATGAAACTACATAAAGTTCAAAATCTATTGTTTTAGATATCAGGGCTATGGTTACCTTTATAAAAGAAGCTGTGAAAGAAAGCAGTCATTAAAAAAAGCATCTGGGAGTGTGATTACATAACATTTTTGTTATTTTTTTTTAGCTTGAAATCATTCATTAAGCCTAAACACTTAGAATTTATACACTTTTCTGTATCAGTGTTAGGTTTCAGTAAAGAGTTTAAAGGTGGAAAAATATGTTATCTAGTACCTCATGGAATCGCCATTCTGGTACAGAGCCAGGTCCATAAATAAAGATTCAGGAACAAAATAATGCCATAGAACTGATCCAGTGAGAACCCAGCTATGGAAAAGGTAACTTGCACCCCTACTCTATAAGCACTGAACACTGAGTCCTGTCACTGATCCACCACAGGTGCTAGTCCAAGGTTTTGGTCATTTCTCCCTCGTCATCATTGCCAAAGGAAGTGTATCACAAGTTTCAATTCATTACGTCACCAGTTCTCCATTCAGAGTCTGTGGCAAGAATATCCGATTGATAGATCCTAGGTCATGTTCACATGTTCCTACAAAAAGAAAATGAGAAAGCAGGATTTAGAATTTTATACTTCTGTTGTGGAACAGGGGCTCTGCCTTGGGCTGGAGATCTATATTTGGAATTACTAACATAAAAATGAATTGACCTTCTGGGTATGTGTAATATTAAGAACACAGAAAGAAAGAGACCTCAGATCCAGCTCTGAGGAATTTCAACATATAATGGAAAGCAATAGAAGGATGGACTGGCAAGGAAGACAAAGAGCTAAAGAGGAAAACTAGAAGAGTGAGGAGTCTAAGAAGGGAAAAGAGGGTCTTTCACGAAAGAGGGAGAATTGAATTGGGTCAAATAATGTTCAAAGAACTAAGTGCCAAAAAATTGTATAAACATGGTTTATAGAGACATGGAGGTCTTTGGTGACTTTCAAAAGAGCTGTTTCTATGCAAGGTAAAGTAGAGATGGGGGAGAACAGGTTAGAATAGATTGGAAGTGAGTGGGAGGACAGAATGGAGACAAGTATAAATAACTAATTTGAAAAGTTTGATGATGAAGGAAAGAAGAAAAATTTTATTGACTGTCTTGTTTTGTCTCTATTAACACTTGTCCTCCTATATTGTTACACCTTTTACTTCATAATAATTTGTAACCTGGGGCATTACCCCCCCACACCCCCCACCCCCAACCCCGTTTTTAAGGTACTGGCATCCTTCACTAGAAATTATTTAAGAGAATATTCCAAATTCATTTTTAAAAATATTTTTTATGTTTAAAGGGCTCGAAACAATAAATATTTTAAAATAAGTAAATCAATGTATTCAGATATAATATCCACAGAGACATTGAAAAGTAATAAGAAAATCGAGAGTCATAAGGTTTATATGTTTTCACGTTTATCCAGCTAAATCCATGAGTGGAAGTCGGGTATACTATTATGCTACATTAACCCCTAAAAATTTTCACATATATGTAAAGTTACATCATTCTTATGGTCATAATTCTCTATTTCTAGACATTGCATCTTCATTCTAAGGAGCAAGAAAGGAAACAAAGATGCAGAGAACAAACAATGTATGCCAGATGAGTCTGTTACATTTTATCAAGGAAACCTTGATTTTCTTAAAGACTCAGTAGCCTCCTGGTAATGTGTTCCTGGCTTGTTATGTCGCATGAGCACCAAAAATACAATGGAGCCTGTGACATATTTTTTAACTGAGTACATTGTTGTCCTGAATAAAATAGAGGTTATATTAGTAAAGTAGAAAGAAAGAACCACTTTTGGGTAGACAGCTAGCAGCATCTACCTCAGCACATAATGAAAATACACACACACACACACACACACGCTGAAAAATACCATTGAGAAGGCTTCATATAAAAATATGAATATAACACAACAAAATTTTATCAACCAATGAAACACTTTTTTTCCCCTCAAATAAACACCAGTTGAAGGTAGGTTGATCTATCATACCTAAAATTTCCTTTGCTGCTTTGACATGGGTCATAGAGTTTCAATGGATCCCAAAAGCCTAACTGTGAGTTCCTCTTCTCTCATCAGATATGCTTCCTGTTCTGCAGAGAAGGCTGTTTTATATGAGACAGCTTAATAATTGGTTTAAAATAGAGACCATGCCAAAACAAAAACATACAAATTCTTAAATTTTGAAATTACTCTAGCACAAGATGATCATCCATATGAGTCTTACATTTTATCAAGGGACTGTACAAGGAAGCGCAAATTCTCTTGCTTGTTCAATAAGTACAATAGATGGCTTTTAAAACTTCTCTTTCTCTCACTCTTGATTTCATTCCATTCCTGTACGTGTTTGTGTGTATATATTACTGTCTCTGTATCTCTCTTTCCAGGGTTATAAGGCAACTAAACTTCCTTGAAAAACAATAAAAATTGTACCCACAATTGTAAAACTGACTCATGACTTATAGGACATTTGGGAGTTTGTGAAGAATATAAGTTTGTTGTAAAATTGTTACTCTGCTATTGTGAGTTTGAACACCCATATACAGGAATTTAGGGATATTTAGAAAATTGCATATTTTCCTGACCTAAACAATAATTGAGAGGCTTGCGTCTCTCTCAGGAAACAACAAAAAGAAGCAGCTAGAGGTCTACAATGGACACAGTGAACACCTTCTGTCATATTTCAACTTATGGGCCTGAAGACCACCCCCATCCTCAACACCCCACAGAAAAGTATAATATATATCTGTGTATGTGTGTGTGTGTGATGATTATACGTAATATGTATATATAATCTTGATATGTTTCCAAAATTCCAAGAAGAGATATTCTTGTAAAAAATTGTCTTAAGTTGCTGTTGAATGATTCTTTAGGGAATATGGAGGGAGTTTAGATTGAACATCAACATTTCTGCCCTAGAGAATTTCCTTAAAAGGGATCTGAGTGCTTCACTTTGAAATATCCTGCAGTCTTGCCATGACTTTGCCCTATGGGCAGACTGTTAATTTCTGCTTTCTTTTCCAGAGGTGAATGCCAATTTAAATATCTGCATGGCTCAAGCATGCAAAATAAACCTACCTTCAGCAGAGAACAGAAAGCAATGTACATCTTAATATGAACAACAGGAAGCAATGTACATAACATCTTAACTCATCTTAACTGATGAGTGTGTTTTTGAATGAGTAATTAACCAAAGAAAAATTCTTTGAATTGTTTTTCTTTTGTACCCTGAAGTTTCGATCCCATTTCACTGAAAAGAATCTAAACAACTCAGCCTCATTTTTAGAGGAGCAAATTTCTAAAAGAGCTCTGCCTCATACTATAGTTCAATGTGTTTGTGTTCTATAAATTAATAAAACAAACATTTATTGAACATCCTACCAGTTACTGGGCTAAGTATAGGAAATACAAAAAAGAATAAGATATTCAATTGCAAGTTTTTAGAAAAGATATATATTTTTTATTTTCACAATCCACCAGAGTACTTTATTTATAATTGATGCGCCGCTTAAGTTTGATTGGATTAATTGGGGTCAGATTAAATAAATTGCCACCAGGATTTTACTAATATTCTTTTTATGAGGTGAGCTCTGAATGAGTCTTCCTAGAAAATCAAAATCTATTCAGGAGGCAGAATAATCAGGAAAGTACTATGGAAGTTTCAGGCGACCTTCAGTGGGAGATAGCATTTGAGAATAATATGTAGCATGTTTGACCTGGGGTACTTTATTTGTTAGAAGTCTTCAATCCTTGTCATCTAAGCATGAGTCTCTCAATTTTGAGAAGGAACATAGTGATAGGGGTCTTTGAATAGTACCTTACTGAGAAGTAAGAGTGATGATTTGCTACCAGGAACTCCTGTGGAATGGAGACACTCAAACTTGGTTCATAGGTTTAAAACATATCAAGATTCTGGGTGATAATCCAACCTGCAGGTCCTCAGTGGGAACAGGGGATGATGACCCACGAAAAGAGAACTTTGTTACTATGTTGGCCAAAATATATCTCTGTTCTGACCTTGCTTGGTTTAATGGACTTCAGCTCAATAACACCTGTTTACCAAGCCAAATAGTTTAAAAATAAGGTATATTGATGATTCAGATTTTAGATTGAAAAAATAATTATTATAGAACAGAAAATTAACCTCAAATTGATCAAAATTTATGGAAAGAATATTTATGTCCTGAAAGTAGAGTAAAAATTTTTAAGAAGAAATAAAATCTATGGGCAGAACTTGGCAGAGCATTATTAGCAGTCCTATATTTACAAAATAGGGAAAGAAAAAAATACATTGAAAAGAAAACTATCATAATCAATGAGCATTTATTGCATCCTTATAATGTTTCAATTTGTCTGGTAAGACCTTTGTAACTATTATCTGATTTAATCCTTACTAAATCACTATGAGATAGATATTGTTATTATTTCCATTTTACAAATGTGGAATCTCAAGCTCAAAGACATTAAACAACCTTCACAAGGCTAAAGAACTAGTAAATAATGGAGTTGGCATTTGAACCATGCTCTTAAACATGTTCGACAGGATCAGTTGCGAGAAATTCTGTTAACATGTAGAATATTTATTAGGATTATATTTAGATGCATGTAACAGAAAAATTCTGAAACCTAAATAAGATAGAAATTTATGTTCTCATGTAAAAAACTCAAGCACAAGCGAGTCTAGAGTTGGTACAGCAGCTCTAAGGGGTCACCAAAGACTCAGCTCTTAACCTTCTGCCTCACCAACATCATCACATAACTTAGCTCCCATCCTCAAGATTACTTTATGGTTCAAGATAGCTACTGAGTTTACACAGGAAAAAGGTAAAAAAGCAGACAACTTTTAGGCGAGACAGCTTCCTTTTAACATCCTTTCTAGAAGTTCTGGACATAATCACTAACAGCTCCTTGCCACAAACTTGTTAACTACCCCTAACTGTAAAGGAAGATGGGAAATACAGTGTTTCTTTCTAGATGGCAATGTGCCCTGCTCCAAAGCAGAGTTCTGTTACCAAGGAAGAAAGTCGGAATGGATGTTGAGGTAGGAATATAATTATCTCTGCCAAATATATCTGCAAATTGTGCCCCCTCCAGTTTTATTGAGATAGAATTGATATATAACATTGTATTAATTTTAGGTATGCAACATGATGACTATGTATGTATATATTGTGAAATGATTACCACAGTAAATTTAGTTCACATTCATCACCTCACACAGTTTCAATTTTTTTCTTATGATGAGAACTTTTAAGACCTATTCTCTGAGCAATTTTCAAATGTATGATACAGTATTATTAACTTTAATTGCCATATTATACATCTCCAGAATGAAAATTGTGTTTTAAATATTTATATATTATCCAAAATCTGTAACATTAAGGCTATTCTTTGCATTATTTGTATATAGTAAAATCTTAAATAATGAAAATAATCAAATGGGAGGTTTAATTTAATTCTTTATTCTGGGATTTACTAACAACCATTTTTTGTTTCAGTCCTTTAAAAATACATCATTGATTATTGCTTTAGTATATAGATTTTAGTAAACACAATCAATATTATTCATGGAGTTTCTTTACATACCATTGATCCCTGTACATTTCTCTAGGTTTGCTTCATAAACACCTTTTTGAAAAGTACTTCCTAAAACTGTTAGGTGCTCAGAAAGGGTTAAAAGAAAATAAAGCATTTTCTATCATTTTAAGGAACTTAAAGTCTAGAAATACAAATTTTAATTACATGATTTTGTTTTGAAATAATCTCAAATTACAGAAATGTAAATACAGTAGAAATAATTTTCCCTCTCCCCTTTTGAAAGTAAATTTTTTGACATGATGCCTATTACCTCTGAATACTCTGTGTATATTTTCTACATGCAAGGACATTCTATATAATCGTAATAAAACCTTTAAAATAAGAATGTTAAATATTACCATCAAAGAATCTTAAGATCCCATTAAACTTTCATTAATTATACCAATACTGTCTTTATTAACAAAAGATCTAGCTCAGAATCATGTTTCCTATGCAGTTTTCATGTCAGTCTTCTTTAGTCCTTCCGTAATTTTCATGAACTTGATCATTTTGACAATTGTAGGCCATTCTGTAGCACTTCCATCAACTCTGGTTGATTTGGCATTTCCTCATGATTAGATTCAAGTAATTTGTTTATTGCAGGAATATCACGGCAATAATTCTGAGTACATCATATCAAGTGGCACATAATTTTGATTTGCCCTATTACTGCGAATGTGTTCTTTAATTACTTGATTAGGGTGGTATTTGCCTGGGTTCTCTGTTGTAAAGTTACACCTTTTTCCCTTTTTAATTAGTACATGTTTTGTGGAGAGACACTTTGTGTCTATCTTAACATGCATGCTATTCCTCATGAAACTTTCAATTTATGCATTCATGTATATGTCTGTATGTTGGTATAGCTTCTTGGACTAAAAATTCAGTGGGTTTTAATCCATTCATATCATTTTTATGTTGCTCATGCTGTCCCACATTTGGCCTGTGAGAGCCCGCTTTAGCTGGCCCCTGTATCCTTTTGACATGCTCCAACATTCCTTAGGTACTTCTTTCTTTTTAGTAGAACAGAATATTTCAGATTTATTTTGTGCTTTTCCTTTCCCAGGCCTGGAAACAGCTGTTTCTCAATGAAATCCTTTGTTCTTTTTATTGGAGAATGGTATTTACAAGTCATGGTCGAGCTCTAGGCGTGCTCATTTCTATTGAGTCATGGCTGTCCCAGGTCCTCTCATTGAGCAGAGCTAGAGAATAGACAGATAGAAATAAAAATAAAGATGTAGATGTACACACATATGTACAACTTACAGTGCCATCTATATTTACTTCTGTACCTATATATACATTGGATATTATAAGGTCACATTGATATCTCAGGTCCAGTCCAACATGATAGGTTCACTCTAGTTTTCTCTGTTGTCATACTTATAACTTTTTTTTTTTCCTGAAAGCAACATGGCTCACATTATCTGTAAAGTATTTATTTGTTTAAGCCCCAGGGATGTCAGTAATTTTCCATTACCACTGCTCACTTTGTCCTCTTGCAGATGCCCTTCTCTCCCTTGCTTGAGCTCTGACACATGCCTGAGCTACTTCCACTCCCCATGTGGACACCCTCCTCGCTTCATTTCTGTCCTCACTACGTTCAGGCCATATACTCTGTGTTGTACAGTGATGGGGACTAGGCCACCCTCCTGGCAAGGAAGGACGTGCAGGGGTGCTCCCAGATTTGATTCCAATGCCCAGAATGGGTGCCCTGTTGATTCCAATGCCCAGAATGGGTGCCCTCTTTACCTTCCTTTGGCTCTAGCAGTGTGTGCAGAGCCACCTCCCTCCTACTTTGGATTATGATGTGATCACAGTGACACCCTTCTATGAAGATGCCCCCCCCCACCGACTTGAACCCTGATTCCCCACTCTGTGCCATGATGGCCTTCCTTCCACCACAGACACCTACTATTGGTCCCACCTAATGGTTTTGGGACTGAATTATTTAGGAAGGAAAAAGAAAAAATAAGGGAAGAAAAAAGAAAGGAAGAAAAGTGGGGAGGAGAGGAGTGAAAAAAAAAAACCTAGAAAGATAAAAGGAAGACATAAACTTTAGGGAAAATTAATGAAGTCATACATTTAAGAGACCTTGAGAATTTACAATCTAGTGATTCTTAAATCTAGCTAAATATCAAAATCACTTGGAGAACTTTTAAAAACTAAGATCATGAATGTCCTGGGGAAAGAGGCTATTCTTTCACCAGGTCCTCTGATGTCCTGTTAATGGTTCATTTAGTGCACGTGTTTTCAGTCTCTCCTTTGCAGTTTTCTCTAGCTTCACATGGGAAAGTGAGAGAGAGGGCGAGGGAGGAGGAACGGGGGAGGAGGGAGAGAATGAGAATGAAAAGGTGGTAAAAGGAGGGTACACCTAATGAAACTTTCTCAACTACCACTTCAGCCAGGACAGAATGGAACTCCAAATATATTTTCTGTATTTGGCTTCTATGAAGGATTCCATTAAAAGGCTTTTTCTGCTTTAAAATGATGGGAAAGCATTGCACTATGTTATTTTGCTTCTCAGTCATTTCATTTGACCTTTACTATAATCAAGGCAAATTCTAGAAATTCTTAAATTTTCTTTTAGAAATATATGCATTCTTCAACAGAATTAAAATTACTGTGACTGCCAGTGTCATTTAATGTTGTGTCTAGTAATACATACCATTTCATAATATTTTTACATAGTTAATAGGCTTCATTTAATACAAAGACTAAGTCTAAAAAGAACTCATTCTTGCTGAAACAAACCTGATATCTTAGAAACACTAATATTTAGAAATAGACATGCTAGCTAAATCATGGCAAACAGAGCTATAGCTATTTTTTTTACCACTAAGCAGATGGAGTACAGTGATAGATGGGTATATAGCTTTCCATATCACAAGGGCATTAATTTAACAAATATTTATCATGTGCCTCCTTATGTTCAGCCAGAAAAATAAGAAGCAGTCCACCTCTAAGGAAAGAGCTCATACTCTATCTGGAGAGGCATAAAAAAGCAAAAATAATGCAACACTATCAATCCAAATATAAAAGAGAGCGAGCACTATGGAACCCAGAGAAAGGGGTTTTAGGGATTTTAAGCATATGAATTTCTATGTGAAACTCATTTGTTGCATCAGCTCTAATACAAGATCATCAAACAATCTCTATGCTTCTTACATAGGCGTGAGGAAGCAGGTTCTGAAGCGTGACATCATCCACTCCTTCTCCCACACCTCATTTAATAGACATTAATGATTTTGTTTTTGTTTTTCTATTTTTTAATGTCTTCTAATTGTAAATCTTTGATAAGTAGCCTCCTATGAGACAAAATATATGAGTCGAAGCTAGATAATCCAGATAGTGAGAACTGGATCCACCACTCATTAGTAACGTGACAGGCAATTCATGCCAGTTTTACGGTTGCTTAATTTGTAAAATTTATATAAACACATCTCTTCAGATTCTTATGTGATGAATTAAACAATATAAGACCATATCTGTTATGTTTAATGTATTTCATAGATGTTAAAACATTCTAATAAGATGTATATTTTCACCACTTTCAAGTAATAGATTTCCATCTCCCCCAACCCTCGCCCCCGCCCCATGAAAGAAATGACAAGCTGGTACTAAGTGTTAGTACTTTCTGGTACACAGTAAGTGGTCACTCTATGTGAGTGTTATCTACAAAAGTAGTACAGATCTATTAGTGTGCTTCTGGTATGAAATGAAGTTAAGAGATGAACCAATGCAGATAATAAATATTCTATGAGTTTGAAAAAATATGTAAATCATTTTACAGTTTAAGAAAGAAATAGAGACAGAGAAACACATCTTTGGTTATTGGCAAATTCTCATTGGAACATGATTAATAGATGAAATAAATGCATGAATGCTTACACATGAGCTAGAATCTTGGGCCTTAATGTCAGGTCAAGAGGTTTAGATTATATACAAGCAATAGTAAGACAATTGAGTGACAGATCTAGATGTAAAATTAAGGAGAATTAAAATTATCCTGTTAACAGTTACTGGATGATTTAGGAAGAGCAGAAGATGTGGAGTTTGGAATTATCAAATTCAGGCTATTTATTAAAATCTACTTTTTGACTAGTTCTCTTATTCAGTAGATTTTTATTGAGGACCTTTGATATTCTAGGCACAATATAGGTTAACTCCTTAATATCAATTTGTTTTCATGTCATTTGCTAGTTTATGGGTATTATTTTAAAAAGAACAACAACTTCCCATATCTTGGTTTCTAAATACTATTCTTCACTAAATGAAACAAGTGCTTGTTGGAGAAATGGTTGGCTCTAGGAAAACTACAAGATGATCCTAGAACATATTTTAGTGCCAAAAAGTAAAAAAGCGCCTAAAGAATTATGGACATGTCAAAAGGACACAGTGGCCAACTTTCAGTAGCTCCCCTTGGACAAATCTAGAAAAATTGGAACATCAAAATAATGGTATTGAGAACATTTTGATGGTTGTCAGATGGAGGGGGTGGGTTTGGGAGGAATGGGTAAAAAGGGAGAAGGGATTAAGATATGCAAATTGCCAATTATAAAAACAGTCGCAGGGAAGTAAAGTACAGCACAGGGAATAATGTCAATAATATTGTAATAACTATGTATGATATCGGATGGGTACTAGATTTATTAAGATGATCACTTCATAAGTTATATAAATGTCTCATCAGTATGTTGTATATCTGAAACTAATATTATATTGTATATCAATTGTAATTCAAAAACTAAAAAGAAATAATTGAAAATATGATGTAACTATTTAAAGGAAAAATGAAAGTTCTTTACAGTAAAAAAAAAACTAATTTATAAGGAATGATGGAACTAGTAAATCACAACTTGTAAATGATCATAGTATTCAATTCAGGCAAAATATATCAAAATATGCTAATGTCAATGGGTACAGTTTGAGGAAAAGTAGGATATTGACATAGACCAAAGTACTTTTGCATAGTAACCTTATATACAAAGAGAAAAAGTGTAATTTACAGTAGAGAAATGTGGTAAACCACCAAGGAATCAAAGTTAACACCAACATTAATGAGATAAATACACAGTGTATGCTATTCTGATATGCATAAACATAAGAAAAACCCAAATTGAGAATTATCCTACCAATTAAGTGACCTATACTCTTCAGAAATCTGAAGATTATCCAATTAGGTTATTGAAAGCATCATAAAACACCACTCTAGTAGTGAGAAAAAAGAATCATTTACAAAGTCATGATTTTATTTGAGCCCATCAGAGAGCTGAGGTCACAAAGTCATCAGGGGAATTGAATAAAGAGTGACAGGTCCCCCTGAGGAAAGATGGAACACGTGAAATCTGTTACATTTATAACACAGCATGATAAGATGATTACGATAATAATGGATAGAAGAGTAAAGCATCTTAATACATTCTTAAAGACTGGTTATAGGCCAGCATGACAATTTAAATATTTCCTGGAGTCTCAGATGCAAGGGAAGTCTACTTTCTCACCAGCTCTTTTCTATGTGCATCCACCAGGTGCTTATGGGAAAGATTGGGGACAAGTCAGGAGACCTGAAAAAGCCTCCCTTTAGTGGCTCAGGCTTGCAGGATCTGCCTAGGTGTGTGGGTGGCGGAGTACTTGGAGAAGCCCATCTGTACTATAGGCCCTGTCTGAACACAAGATGGTGGTGAGAAAAGAATGCTTAGAAAACCCTACTACTGAGGCCTCTGTGTACAGGGCCTACTTAAGATTGAGGCCTGAGCAGGAGAACTATGAATGCTTTGTTTCTATTACTGGGTAATAACAAATAGTCTTTCACCAAGGGAAGAGCAAGAGCATAGAGAGAAACCACCTGTGTGGCATAGCAGTGCAGGCCCACAGAAAGCCAAGGTAGAACAGGAAAGCTTCTAGCACTCTGTGACTTGCATTAAGCTCAAAGTAATGGTGGCCCACCACTAGAGGCAACCCAAACCCAGCTCAGCTACAGATTAGATTTATTCAATCCTCCCCCTCAACTTGTCTGACAGAAGAAAAGGCTGCCCACTTCCAGGTATAATTTTATTCACCTAGCTTTAATTATCCTTCTGCTCTCAATATCTGGCATTTATTTAAATATTATGAGACACATAAAGCAAGAAAAAAAACCTATATTTGAGAAATAAAAGCATGAATAGAACCAGATTGGAGATGACCCAGAGGATGTCAGACAGAGAGTTTAAAATAACTGTGATTAACCTATTAAAGAAATTTAGTAGTGAAAAAGGTGGCAATATTCGTGAAAAGATGGGGGAATTTCAGAATAAAGAAGGAGAACAAAAATCAAATTGGAATGAAATACAATATCAGAAATGAAGAATTAGTTCAACCTCAGCAGATTAGATACAGCAGTGGAAAGAATCAGTAAATCTGAAGGTCATTCAATAAAAATTATTCAAATTAAAACATGAAGAGGAATAAAAAGAGTGAAAAAGCAAACAGAAGTATCTGAGCTGTAAAACAGACCAAATGTTTAATATATACACAATGAGAATCTCAGGAAGAGAAGAGACAGTGAGGTAGAAGAAATATTTGAATAAATAAAGGGTCAACACATTTTCAAATATAAGAAAAGACAAGTCACAGTTCCAAAAGCCTCAGAGAAACCCCAGAAGTAGGATAAATATATATTTTTTAATTTTATATATTTTAAAGAGATTGTATTTTAAATAGATTTTAAAATTTAGTCTGTTATATTCACCCAGATTGTTATCACGTCTAGCTTTCTTCTTCTCTCTCTTTTTTTGGGAGATGTGCGCGCGTGTGTGTGTGTGTGTGTGTGTGTGTGTGTGTGTGTGTGTGTTGATTTCAAAGTCTGTCTGGCAGAATCCTCTGCCAGAATTCTCTTTAACATGTCTTTTCATGCTAATCATCTGGAAATAATTTATCTTAGTTTTTGTTCTGAAAAAGCATCTTGCTTTCCCTATTTGCAAATTGTTTTCACTGGACATAATTCTGGATGGAGAATTATTATTGTATTCTTTTAGTATGTCAATAAAGCATATTGACTGTCTTCTGGCCACATAGTTTCAGAAGAGAAGTCTGCCTGTTTTCCACCTTTGTTTTTTAGTGTGTAATGTTTTTTTCTCTGATTGACTTTAAAATTTCTCCTTATCTTTGTTTTTCAGAAATTTGGCTATAAATTCCTAATGTGTATTTTTATTCACATTTATCCTGAAATTTTAAAATTGATATATTTAGATAACACTTTTAAAGTCATTTTATGAGACCGGCATTATCCTGTTAACAAAACCATATACACTTTTAAAAAACCCAAAATTATAGACTAATATCCCTCAAAAACAAAAGAAGAAAAAATATGTAAAAGTAATTAGCAAATAAATCAGAAGTATAGTTTTTAAAAGAACAATACGTCATAATCAAGTCAGGATTTACCCTAGTAATTCAAGGTTGGTTCATCATTTCAAAATAAATCAGTGCATTTTTATAGTCTTAATGGACTGAAAAAATAAGTTATGTGATCATTTCATTAAATGGAGAAAATATATTGAATTTTCCATCTTAAAAGTATATTGAATTCTGTCAAATTCAATATACTTAGCAAGATCCAATATACTTTTAAGGTGAAAAATAAGTCAATTAGATATGCGCCTATTTGGATTTATTTGTTAGTGAATTTTGTTATTTCCTTCTCTCAAGGAAGTTTTTAAAGTTGTTGAATTTATTGACATAAAACTTTTTAAAACTGTTTCCTTATTATCTTTTAATGTCATAAAAATCTGTTGTTATGGTCCCTCTTTCATTTCTGATATTGATATATTGTGCCGCTTTTGTTCTTCATCAGTCTGGCTATAGATTTATCAAATTTATTGAACTTTGACAAGCAGCCTTTGGTTTCACTGGTTCTACTTTTTTTTATTTCAATTTTAGTGATTTCTGTTCTTGTCCTTATTGTTTGTTTCCATGTCCTACATTGGATTTAATTTGCTCTTCTTTTTTAAAAATGTTTTTAAGGTTGAAATTTAGACCATTGACTTGAGACATTTTTTCTTTTTTTAATATAAGCATTTATGCTATAGATTTTCATCTAAGCACTATTTGAGCAGCCTCACACAAATTTTGACATGTGTTTTTATTTTCCTTTAGTTTAAAATATCTCATTATCTCATTCTTGGGAGGTTTTTTTGACCCACAAATTGTTTAGAAGTGTGTTATTTAATTTTCAGCTATTTCAGAATTTTCTATATATTTTTAATTTATGATTTTTAGTTTAATTCCTTTGTACTCCCAGGACATACTTTGCATATCTGCAATTCTTTTAAATGTACTAAGATTTGTTTTAGCTTAGCATATGCTGTATCTTCGTGATCCTTACATGTGTACTTGAAAATAGTGTATAGTTTGGTAAATGGGGGTAATCCGTTTTATAAATGTCGATTATGTCATGTTGATCAATAGTGTTGTTCAGATATTCTGTGCTCTTACTGATTCTCTGTTTATTTGTCCTATCAATCACTGAACAAGGAGTGTTCAAATCTACAGTACAATTATGAATTAGTCTATTTCTCCTTTGAGTTCTATCAGTTTTTGCCTTGTATTATTAGTATATGCACATTAGGATCATTATGTCCTCTTCATGAATTGACCCATTTTTCATTATGAAATTTTCCCCCATAATATTTCTCATTCTGATTTCTATTTTGTCCGATATTAATATAGCCAATCCAGTTTTCTCTTGCTTAGTATTTGTATGGTTTATATTTGTTCGTCTTTGTATGTTAACCTACTCTACATTTAATGTTGGGTTCTTGTAGGTGGCGTGTTGGTTCCTTTTTTTTAAAAAATCAAATCTTAAAATCTCTGACTTCATCCCTTTTAATTTAGATGTTTGAACATTTGTAATTAATGTAATTATCAATATGTTAAGGTTTAAATTTACCACCTTTCTGTTTGTATTCTACTTGACTATTTCTTGTTTCTTTTTTCTTCCTTCCTAATTGAGCAATTTTTAAGTTTTTATTTCATCTCTACTATTAGTTCATTAGCTATAACTTTTTGTTTAAGTTTCTTTAGTGGTTTTTAAATGGATTATAATAAACATTTTTAACAGTAGTATAAAAGATCAAAGTGAGTATTTGGAGGTATAAGTTTCTTATATGTGAAATAGAATAATATTATTTAAAAGCTGACTGTAATAAAGACAGATATTGTAAACCTGAGAGGCCCCATTAAGCAACAGCCAAACAGGTACTATTTTAGTCCTCTGGAGGTTATCTAGTGTCCTCCTCTTTAGTCATTCTGAGGCCAGCACTCCAGTCCTGCTCTATTAATGAGGATAATTTTGTTTCGTTTTATTGTGGTGTTGCTATGGACTGAATTACAACACCCCACCTCTGCCAAAGTTCATATGTTAAAGTCCTAACCACCAACGTGATAGCATTTGGAGATAAGCCGTTGGGAGGTAATTAGGGTTAGGTGAGGTCTTGAGCCTGGTGCCCTCATTGTGGAATTAATGCCCTTATATAAGAAATAATCTCTCTCTCTTTCTGTCTCTCTGTCTCTGTCTCTGTTTCCGTCTCTGTCTCTGTCTCTGCCTCTGTCTCTCTCTCTTTCCATACACACAATGGAAGAGTTCACATGACCACACAGTGAGATGACAATCATTGTGTGGTCATGTGAATTTTTTCATTGTGTGTATGGAGAGCTAAGAGAAGAGGCCCAGAAATTAAACCAACTTTGCCAACACCTTGATCGTAGACTTCTCAGCCTCCAGAATTCTAAGAAATATATTTCTGTTTCTTTTTTAAAGTCACACAGTCTCTAGTATTTTGTTATTGTACCCCAAATGGACTAATAGAGGTGTTAACAGATATCTCCAGTAAACAGATGGAATTGAGCTCTACAAGAAATCTCTTCATGTTATTATAAGACTGAATATAGATTTAAGGACTCTCCCTATGTCACTGAGCAGAAGCTAAAGAGAATAATGTTAATGAAGAAAATACTAGTAAATTTGATAATGGCAAAATGTTTACAAAACATTAAAATGAGGAAGGAAGCTATTCAATACAAGTATAAACTAGTAGGCTTCAAGTTTTAGGGTATGTGTATAAAAGTGGCTCAGGAATTGCATGTGTCATTTTGTCATAACTCTGTGTATGACAGTATGCAGAAAGGAGGTCCACCATTAGAACTTCGTTTTGTTGATACTTTAGAAGGGCAGTTTTTATATTCTTATTTATGTTCCCTATAGTAGTCTACATATTTTAACAGCTCGTTAATATTTATTGATTCATTTTAATTTTATTTATTTTAATTACACACTGTTTTCTCCTTCTAACCTTTTGAAAGGGCAAATCACTCCATTTGATATGGTGTATTATATGCAAAACCATGGAACAATAAAATGTACACAAACTTAAGATAGGAGACCTTGGTTGGGTTGCATTGTAGAGAATATAAGCAAATGGTTTCACCTCTTTGGAAGTCAGTTTCATTCTCAGGACAACAAGAAAGATGGTCAAGGGGATCCTATAAAACTTATTCGTTCTTTAAAATGGCACCATTTTTTTGAGCTCCTATTGTGTTACAAACAGTGAACTTGATTCTGGTATTACTGTAGTTCCTGCCTTCATGAATCTTTATGAAACTAGCTCTATTTATTTATTTATTTTTTATTATTTTACCCATTGCCTTATCAGAAATCTCATTACCTTGCAGTATATTATATGCTGGGATAAAACAGCAGCAGTGTATAAGATACTGTGGATTGACTCTCAACATCTATTTCAATTTCATTCTAGTATTATAGAGGCTGGGAAGCTGAAAATCACATTTTCCAGATTCCCTTGAAGCTACGATTCTGGATATGTTTATATTTCACAAATCAGATGCAAAAGCATGAAACCTGAATTTAAAGTGGGTGAAGTGGGAACAAGGGCCAGGTGTCAGGCATTTGTTTTGCTGGTGTGGATCACGGAGAGCAGAAAGGTTATGGAATTCGCTGGAGCAACAGCTTCTTGATTTGGCAGATGGATTCCAGATCATAATAGAGGTAGCAGCACCTTTAGAGGTACAATTCTGTTGTGTCACTTTAGGATTCATTGTTGCATGTTCAGCCTAGAGTCTTTTATTTGATTTTTTCCCCAAATTCTGTAAGCCATTTAATACATCAGTACCCAGCAACCAAATGGTGACTGACGGATTTGATTAACAAAAGGGAAAACATGCCTAGGAAGCATTGTGAAAATAGTCTAAGTCAAAATTTCCCAGACTGACTGACCTGAAAATATTAGTGATCTAAAAATATTAGTGATCTGAGAGATATTTAAATAGATATTTAACAGTAATGGATTTCTTTTCAGTAGGACTTCTCAAAAACTCTACATATTTGGTTTGTTAAATCATACTGTGCAGCATTTCCCCAATGCATTTAACCAGGAACATAATTATCCATTTCAGGGGAAACCTGTTAACAGCTTGAGAAACCCAGACATAGTTTGTGAAACATTGGTCTAAATAAAATACCCAACAGCCTGAGCCAACAACCTTTGCTTGTGTTCCAAGTCTGTCTGTTCCAGGAAATCTGTTTAGACTTTGTTTCCATATACCTTGTTGTCATTCCATAGTAGGCAATTTTCTAGATACAGAAATCAGTATCCAATCAGTATAAGAAGTTTATAATCTCATATTGTAAGTTGGTGATATTAATTATTTGGACAAAGTAATTTCAATTTGGCTAGAGTAATGAAAAACAGATGTCAAAAAAAAGCCCAGTTTATGTAATGATCCCAAAGACTTCAAAGTGAAAACTATAAGAAGACAAATATATTTTGTCTGTATTTCTCAGTTTTTATGTGGAAGTCAGGGGAGATGATAAGTACATCAAGGTTTCAGAGAAAAGTCCAAACGCAGGGAACAGAAAGAATGGACAGAATTACTCAACATGGAAGCTGTAAAGGGTTTTAGACCTGTAAAATAATGATGATAGTGATAATGATGATGATGATGATGATGATGATGATGATGTAGCCACCTATGCTAAGTAGCCACACTTAATTTTCACAATAATTTTATGAAAACATATAATATTAGCTTTGTCATTTTACAAAAACTAGCTCACAGAGGTGTAATTAATTGTCAAAATATAATTAGGAACAGACTAGTGATTCTTATTAAAATATTTTAACTTGAAGTTCTTTACTCATAACTGCTACTCTCCTGCATCTGTAAGAGTAAAGTAGCCTGAGGATCTGTCTCTATCCTTAGGCACAACCGAAATGAGTGACAAGACTGTCCTTTAATAAGTGAGTATGCACAGTTTGAACTCTAAGTTTCCAGACACTGTGGGGAAGAAGTTTTGAATTCTCTTTGGTGGAGTGGGAAAACAAAAACAAAAAAGTATGGTTCCTGCAGAAGAGAAGAAAAAAGACCACATATTCTAGGCTGTGGACTCTGGGAAGAGAAATTCTGTTCATTTAAGGAATTTTTAGAGGCCGAATATGTGATGCTCTGTGTAAGGATATAAGCTTCTACTGAGGGGTGATCTTATCACCATGCAATGTCAAACAAGTTTATTCTCAGCTTCTCCATTAAACTCACCTTGCCACATCTTTGCTTTTGCTCCCCTTATGTCAGGTACCTCAGCAGCTTGGTCCTGTGTTTTTTCCATCCCTCTGGTTTCCGCCAAAATGGAAAGGAAACTTGGCCACATCCGAAGACAGAAGAATGAGAATCAAGGATGTCCAGTATTGTGATAACAACAATCAAGAAAAACTTGCAACAGAGAGATTTCCAAGCCACGATAGTTGGAGTGAGAAAGGGGGTCTACTCTCATTGTGAAATGGTATCACTCACTAGTATTGCTTGACACCCTTACAAACAGTCTTTCGATTCGGTCTTTGATGTGAACCTAATATTGTATTTTCTATGGTTTTTCTCAAATGTAACTTTGAGATAAGGACACATATCTAGCTGTAATTTTTGGAGGATTAAACATGATGATTATGTAAGTGTTAATCAAATTTCTGAATCGAAAGAGGCAATTTAAAAGGAGAATTTTTGTAAGTCATAGTGAATCATACTTTTCTTAAAAATCTTTCTGAACTCATTTTTCTTGTTAGTAAAATAAGGATAGTAATACCCTAAAATGGTAGTTGTGAGAATTAAAAGGGGTATATACGCAAAGTGCTTGGTTCATAGGAGGTACATATGAAGTGAAAGGTATCAGTGTAACTATCTCCTTTCTAGGGTCTGGCAGGGTAATAAGAGATATCCTGTGTGATATCTCTTGGACTCTATCCTTAATTTTTTCTTAGTACCATCAATATTTACATTCAGATACTACTAACAACTCATTATGTTGCCGATTCCTTAATTAAGAAAGGGTGTATGGATATAGACACACACACACATACACACGCATATCTATGTGTGTACATATATATTTTAAATATATGTAAATGTCACGCTAATGTATATTATGTAATATATAAATATATATATTTTTAAATATACACACACACACCACTGTAAGAAAATAATTATTTATGTTTAGGGGCTTCTTGATAGAGTATCAAAATAATTGTTAAATTAGGTAATAAAATGTAATGTTAAGCAAAATAACAGCAGATATGAGAATGGTACAGTAAAGAAAAACATGTACGCACACATAAAGTCTGTTAGCTCTGTGAGAGCAGGGACATGATGTGTGAGTGTGTGTGTGCAAGTGTGTGCTTGCATACTCACCATAGTTTTCCGGGAAAGTACATGGTACAAAGTACTCCAATAACATATGGGGGAGGGGAAGGAACATAGGAAAATAAAAACAATTATCTAAATGAATTAAGGTTGAAATATTGTTTTGAAAGTTTCTCTGCTGAGTTTACAATGTAAAAAATTAGATTATAAAAATCATAGCCTCCAAGATTAGAGATAGTCCTCATTTGTAACACTGAAGTACACACATCTCAACCTCCCTTCTCCTGCCTCAAAGCAACCATTGTTAAGAATTTTCTGATTATCTCATATAATTAATTTTTTGCATAGACAAACATATAATTACAAATATTCTTTTACTGAGTAATTTCTTTTCATATTATGAATTATGGCCATCTATCCGTGTTTGTATTTAAAACTCTATCTTAGCCTTTTTTTTTGGAAACCTACAAAAACATTCTATAGTGTGAATTTTTCTTAATTTACTTAACTACTCCCCTATTACTTACCAGTTCACTATTATAATGAATGCTATATTGAATCCATAATGCGTGGAATCGTAGAATCAAAGTATTAAAATTTTTATTGATATTGTCAAATTGCTCTTAAGAAAGGCTGTTTTCATTGTTGTACCTATCAATAATACAGCAAAGTACTTGTTTCCTTACATTTTCACTTGAAGTGGATATACTTGATTTATCACATTCTTATCAACCTTATAGGCAAAACAACAACAAACAAACAAACTCATTTTAATATGCATTTTGAATTAATTGGAACTTTAATATGTTTATTTCACTTAAACTGCTAATTCATATCCCCGAGTCACTTTTCTATTGCACTTTCATTATTAATGAAAAATATACATTTGTTCAAGAGGAATATTGAAATGCATCACTAAAGAGCCTGTTAAATTTAAATCTCTTCCCTAAATGTAAGTCTTTTCCCTAGGATAAATAAATTATTTACAACCTGGCAGAGAAGAAAAGCCCTGAGGGGAACAGAAAGAGTGAAAATTCAAACTCGACAATTACAGCAAGAGCTGCAAGGTAATTAATCGCTAGTTACTGGGGATACAGTGGGATAAAACAGAAGTGGTCACTGCCATCATTGAGCTTACAGGAAAGCTGGGGACAAAAACTATTTGAATTCTTCTTTCCCTTCTTCCTTTTCTTCAGTGGAGGTTGGGGGATAAGGGCAGGTGGATGAATGAGGGGCAGGGATGGGATAACAATACCAACCAGTAAATTTTGGGGAATTCTCGTCGGAACGGGAGACAGAAGATGCATGGCTGGTGAACATGTGTTTGGTTATCATTTACCAAACATGACAACAGTAAAGCAGTTTCTAATTTATTATTATTTTACCTAGTTAACCTTTTAAAGTTAATTATTTAGCAAAGTTAACCCAAAACAGTTTCTGCATTATTTTTCTCTTATCTGGCTAAGTTTTCTTTGGGTTAAACCTCCCTTGATCTCCTCACCCCATTCCAGAGATGTTTATGTTGACATTCAAGGAATAGATAATTCTTATAACAATATTAACTTATTTAGCTTTATTAACTTATCAGAAAAGCCAATAGTGTTTAATACTTCTCATGTTTGAAGAAATAAGCTTACTTCTTTCTTTCTGTCCCTAAAAATTAAAATGTTTTTAAATGTTTTATAAATCCCCGCCTAAGATAAATTCCTAAATTTAGAAGTGTGATTTAAATATATCAAAACTAAAAGAATAAAAAGTCCAATTCTCCAACTTTTAGACAGGACAAAGCAAGACTCAAATGATTTAAAACTCTTTCCCATATAAACATCTACTTCTTTCTTTCAAACCCTTCATTTGTACAAGAAAAGATGAAGGGAGGAAGATAAGTAAAAGGGAAATTAATACTGGGTTGGGGTGGACTGTGTATTCTAACAGGGCATGTGAGAATTATATCAGAAGCTACAGAACCATTTTCTCTTAGAGCCACCCCAGTGTCAGTTTACTGCTCCCTTGAATTGTTATCCCTACCTTCCAGAGCCCTTCAGCCCATCTCACATCCACAGTACACCCCTGTGAGCTATATGATCTATTTGGGTGGTATTTGCTCTTACTTTGGTGGGGGGAGGGGGGGGAAGAAGAAGTTAAAAAGGACTCTGCTCCCCACTAAACCAGAGATCTTGTGATTTTGTGAGCTCTGTCTGCCAAACTGTTTAATTTCTTGATTTTGAAGTCTTTTTTTAATGAAAAAGATATTTGTTAAATAATACAAATACTTCTTAAGCTGTTACAGTTTCTCAGGGGATAATTCTAGAGAGAAGTAGAGGCTCATGATAATGTTACATTTTTCAGGTCTTGGAGGATAGCAAACTTTCCTCTTATTTTGATACAATAAAAAGTTGGCTCAACTATGGAAAACAGTATGGAGGTCCCCTGAAAAACTAAGAATTGAATAACCATATGATCTAGCAATCTCCTTTCTGGGTATCTACCCAAAAAACCTGAAAACATTTATCTGCAAAGATATATACGTGCCGATGTTCATAGCAGCATTGCTCACAGTGGCCAGGACATGGAAGCAACTGAAGTGTCCTACAATAGATGACTGGATAAAAATGCAGTACATATATATAATGGACTATTACTCAGCCATAAGAAAAGATGAACTACTGCCATCTGCGACAACATTGATGGATCTTGCGATAATCGTGCTAAGTGAAATAAGTCAGACAGAAAAAGATGAAAACCACATTATATCACTCATATGTAGGATATAAAACTGAAAGTAACAAAGAAACATGACAAACAAACAGAGACTCATGGACACAGACAGTGGATTAGTAATTACCAGAAGGAAGGGGGGAAGGGGAAATGTTGGTAGGGAAAAAAGGGGTTAAAGATTTAGTGACAAAAGAAAATCTAATCCCAGGTGGCGAACATACAATGCAATATATATATATATATATATATATATATATATATATATATATATATGACTTACTGTTGAATATTACTTGAAACTTACTTGATTTTGTTAATGTCACTCCAATAATTTTTAATAAAATGTTGAGTGAATAAGATGTGTGGCATAATGAAAGAGCACGAGTGGGTCTTTAAGCTTGGTTGAATGCTGACACCACTACTACTAACAAGCTGTGGACTGTCCACAAGATAACATCGCGAACATTATTATACCTCTTGGGTTTTTACAAGGCTATCTTTAAAGGTAAAATATTTTCAAAAGTAATGCAAAATATCTGAAATGGCTGAAATTTGGTAAATCTTTATACAATAAAATTATCATTCCTAAATATAATTCAGAGACTTTCATGATAGTAAAATATTCTTTCCTGATTGTTCTAACCCACATTTGGTTAACCCAGAACAATTAAGTCAAGGCAGACCCTGTGAGGGAGAGAGACTTGCCCAAGGTCACTAGCTGCATAATGGTTAAGTCTGGCCTGATGGTGTGCAGTAGTTCTTTTCACCTTTTCTATTATACAATAACCACTTAAAATTACTTTTAAATGTCATTGACAACCTTTAATTCACTTCTATTTATTTGTACTACATTTAAAGTTCCTTGCTAAAGAACATACATTTTGACTAAATATTTCTATAAATTTCCTTATACAAATTTGTATCTTATTAATTATAAGATCTATTAATACATATATATTTGAAGGAGAGCCATGTATCTGAATATGAGACATATTACCAATTTACATGTGTTTTGTTTTGATGCATTTTGCTCAGCACCCCATAAAAAAACACGTTCTGTATTTGGAAACCCCGAATATACAGTTCTTCACCTTTTTTCCTGTATTTATTTATTTGTTTGTTTTTTATGTCACTTTTTTTTTTTCTCAAAAGAACTGTGAGTTTCTTGAAGGCAAGAGGGCAGGTTCTTGGCAAAAATATGAAGGAGGCCACTGTTTATATTGCTTCACTTCCCCTTTTCTCTTCTTTCTCAGGAAACCTCCCACAGTTGAGGGTCTTCCTGCTGTGATGTTCCTCCAGGACTTTATCTGAACCTTAATTCCTCTTTCAGCCTTTTTTTTTCCAGCATTGCTAAGAAGTTGAATGGGAAAAATAATCTTAACCAGCTGTGAAACAAGAAGTGATTTTCAAATTTTATTGGTGGAGAGATCATGATTTAAGTATATTTTGTTATAGTTTTCAGAGGTGTTTGCATTTTAACCAGGGGCAATTAAATTCAATAACCATTTTTTGAAACCTATTCCAGGCCTGTATAGTTCCAGTTTTAGAACCTCTCCTACCTCCTGCCTACCTCTAGGAGCATGCTCAGGGACACAGACAAATAAATGAAGTGAACCCTGTGATTAGTATAGTGGTGGAAGCAGGTACATTATAAAACAGATGTACAGAAGAATGAATAATTAAGTATAGCTGGTATAATAGAGAGGACTTAGAATTAATCACAAGTGAAATAAAAGTGATAGTTGAAACATCAATGATAAACTACTAGGGAAATTGTTACCAAAAAGCTAAACTCTGTTTTCTTGTCACATTGAAACTTTTTGCAAAAATCATAAAAACTTTCATACCTCTTTGACTAATTTTTTCCTCTGCCTATGATATATCACTTAAGTCAGTTTCTGTCTGTCTGTCTGTCTGTCTATCTATCTATCTATCTATCTATCTATCTAACTATCTATCTATCTATCATCTATCTATCATCATCTATCTATCATCTATCTAATTTATCTATCATCTGCCTCTTTTACAGATATATCATCACATGTGATCCTAATAGCAGTTCTTTAAGGTAAAAATTATGTCTTTTATAATGAGAATATCTAAACCTCGGAGAAATTCTTCCAGATAATACACCTTATAAGCAGATGCCAAAGTTTGGTCTTATCTTTCTGCAATAAAACAATGAGACCATATTCTTTATATAACATCTTAAAATTTGGGAAGATCATATTGGGTCTGCATGGAGAAAATAATAAGCATATTTTTCAATGTTCTTGTTTCCTTGCCTGTCTTATGTTTTTATGTTTCTAGTAACCTTTATTTATCACACTAATGTCTGTCTTTAAAACTATAGCTATATTTTTGTTCTAGAAATAGTCTGTGAAATTAACATTTGCAAAGAAAAACTACTTGAATTTTATTTTAAAATCTATTTATAGAAGTATTTCTGCACACAGATAATGTACTAGATCACTTGACTTGATTAACTTAACTATATGCCACTGGGATTATAACTGGACAAGTTCCTTCAAATAAAGTAATTTAAATTTGTTTTTATTTACTAAATTGTGAAATGTTTTTCTCCTTACATATGAAAGAATAAAATCTAAGAATTTAAAGTAGATTAGTGTTTAGACAGCCAACTAGTCTTGAACTGACATTTAATAGAAACTGGAGAAGTTTTTATAGCTAATTAGTGGCAGAAATGTCCCCGAGTTGGCTAACACTGGAGGGAAAGTCTGAGTCACTATGTGGCCAATTTTCTATTTATCACACAACTATGAATATCGTGTGCTCATTTTAATAATCCTTGCTAAAACAACTTTAAGAAGTATTAGCAGTAAGAATAATAAATAATAATAAAAACAGGGGCTTTGGGGAGACAATTCTCCATGGCATTTCTATGGATGTTGTGGTAGATAGACTATTTTTTCAGGGTGGTTCCCATAGCAAAAAAAGCCTTAGAAGCTAGAAATAGTGGCTCCCTATGGGTCAAAGGACTGATTTGTTTGCTGACCAAAGTAGTAAAGATGAGGTTTCCCTCTTCTTCCTAAAGACATTCCACATTAATAGAGATAATGTCTTTCTCTAAAAGGGTATGAGGCTGATTTGCCAGTAACTCCTACATCAGATCAGGATGTTCTCATGTGAGAGTTCCTCAGCTGTGATCCAGATCCTCCATGAGAGCTGTACTTACCTGGGGCCACCCTTGCATTGGAAAAAAATATTTTTTTCCCTAACTTTTTTTTTTTTCTGTATCTCATGTAATTTTCAATAAGACATTCAGTCAAAGGCTCAGTATTTGAGTTATAGGCTAGAAATATATTTTGAGATTTTTACTTCATAATAGCAAAATGTTTTCTGTAAAATTTGAACCAGTTTATGCTCTCATTAGCCATGTCACAATGTGTTTTCACAACTATTATCTTTGACTTCCTCATTGCTCATCATGTTGATTTTTCTGAACTCTACAGTTCCTCAAATTCCTCAAGCCTTTACGTAAGTTCTTGCTTATACTTAGAATACTATCACATATATGACCCTTACCCTGAAGATCTCAGCTTAAATATCATTTCCCCAGAGCATTCCTCCTTGATTTTCCAAACTATCATATATCACCATTACACGTGCTACTTAACTTTGTTATATGTCATTTGGCATGTTCTTCACTGAATTCTTGGTGTTAGAACAGAGCTAGACACTCAGTAAGCACTTAATAAATATTTCTTCAATTAATTCATTTTTTCAGAATCATAGCAATCTAGTGAGATCGATAAGGTAATTATTCCTGATTTGACAAGGTAGAAGTCACAGAGATAGTTTGAATTGCTCTCCTCGAGGTCACCAAATGAGTTAATGGCAAAGATATAATTATAACCCAGCTTTCATATGGTTTTCTGATACATTCAATGCTTCGGTAAATTTTTAAATATTTTTACCATTAAACATAGCATATGTTCATGCAAATTGGGATCTCAATTAGGGATAATCATAGAGCATCTCTAAGTATATTATTGTCTCAGTCTGTAGACATTTACTGTAATACCTCTGACTCAGTTATTTTTTATTACTGGATTCAGTTGAATCAATTCAGGAATTATAATCAAATTGTTTTCCTGGTCTTATAGGGAACCATGTTGAACTTAATGTGCATGAAATGAGATCATACTTTTATTTTGACTTTCAGACATGTCACATGAATACTGTGAAGATGATTGATTTTTTTCATTGGCTCTCACAATTATGCAACAGGTATGTCTATTACCTACAATGTAAGTATTTCAAAGAAAAATTAAAAAATTCAAACATAGCACAATAATTCCTATTTACTTAGGTTCTAAGCAACTAGAAAGTTCAAATTGTGGTACTGTGTCTATCCTTTTATAAGGAGAAGCCAGTGATAAATAAGTTAATTGAGAAGTTTACTTTTTTAAGCAACTCTCAGTATGTGCCACATTGTGGTAAAGGCATAATGGAACTAAGCTGATTCAAGATGTTACTCAATCTGTATCATAGAACCACATAATATGAATCAACACTTACAGTTATGCCCATCAAGAGTGGTCATGCTATAGCTCAGGTAGCCCTCCGTTCTCTAAAGGATATTGGGGCTGTCTACTCTAGGTTTCTGCTCAGTTTCCCAAAGATCTGGGAGGCTTTGACTTGAGCCCAAGAAATGGGATACGAATTTGGCATATGGTCCCAGAAGAGGAAGCCAAAGTTGGTTATGACTTTAAAGATAGTTGAAGCAAAAATTCATTCGATAAATTTTGGACTGAAAATTCCTTCTTCCTGGCTTTAATCATATCATTATCTTCCTTGGTCTTCATTCTGAATCCTCTTATTTTTTCCTTCTTGGACTCATTTTCTTTGGCTTATCCTTAAAATGTTAGTGACTGTTAACTTTAGCCTCTTCCTCCTACTTTGGCCCCTGCATTCTATGAGTTTGGTTTGGGTGATCTCTACTCCTATGTCAACTCTCATTTAATTGGTGATAACTAATAAAAATTGTATTCAGCCAATACCTAAGGTACTCTTAACACCTTGCAGCTATTCTCATTGCCTGTCTGTGTCTTGAACAGAGTAGATGACCAATAAATATTTGTTGAATGAATGAATTACTCCCCCCCCCCCACACTCCAAGTCTTATACCAATATTTTCAGCTTATTACTAGACATCTCCACTTTGATATCCCATAGGTAATTCAAATACATGTCTCCATTTGTTTTTACTTTCTTCCAAAAACACCTACTCTACATTTCCTCTTGCTTAGTGGGTGCAACGCTAGCATTGTGTTGAATAACTATTTACTGAATAAATATAGTGTAGTTAAAGAAGTATTATACTTCTTTTATTATCTGTGGATAACCATTTATTCAGAATATCTTCTTAGTCTGCATTCGTTAAGGGAGTATGGTACAGTATGGTACTTTGGGAATCATTCAAACTTTCCAGCTCACCCACTAACTAACTTGCATAGCATTTAGAAAGATATCAAATCTCTTGGTTCTATACACTTTTTTATTTCTAAAATGACATGAAAAATACCTACCTTGTAGTACAGAAGTAATGATCAATATCATATGACATAGTATTTACACTGAATAGACATCCAATAAATGATCATTGTTATCATAAAAAGGAATTATAACCTCATATTCCACCTCTCTCTATTCTCTCACTTTTAATTCATTTTCTCTGTTTCTTTTAGTTTACTACTAATACTTTTGTCAGTATTCTGTATCCTACATTGTTGAGAAGGCCTGTTAAAATCATAAAAGTCAGGAAGGAGAAAATATATGAGAAATTAAAAGCCTAAAGCATCCAATAGCATTTTAAATTCACATTCTAAGCATTCTCTTCCTCTAAACTCCATTTTAACAAAGTCTTAGAACAAGACAGTACCCAGGACTGGCAAGCTAGCAAGTCTCAGAAGGTACTTTTGAGGCTACAGGCTTAGGAAGAATTTCCAGAGAAAAGAGCTTTTATGGGACATCTACGAATAAGCAAAAGGCATGTTTCAAAGGAGATATAAAATACTTACATGAAAATGCATCAAATTACAAAACAAAATATTAAGAACAAATGATTAAATAACCGAGAAGTTTATTAGAATGGAGTTACATTATTTCAATCACTCTTTCAGAACTGAAAGATATAAGAGACAAAAATAAGCATAAAATTTTAAATGCTGGTATTTTACAGGCCACATTCTTAGAATATAATCTAGTAAAATAATTAATTAAATAAAAACTACTTAAAATAAAAAATAGACTCCTAAATGTCTTATAAAGTCAACTGAAAAATCAAACCTAAATTATAAATTTTAAATTACAAAGAAAACACATACTTCATACTATAACTTGTCTCAGAAGAAAACTGTGAGCCTAATACACTTTTATATTACAGGAAAAGACTGAAAATGAAGCACTAAGTACTCATGTTAGTAAATTAAGAAAAGAAAGGCAAAAGGAACAAAGAAAGTAGAGAAAAATATTTTTTTAAAGAGGATAAAATTAATTAAAGAAATAAAAATATTAGGGTGGGTGGACTCTTTGAAAATAACATCATCCAAAATTTAAAGCCATCGAATACTCTATTAAGGAAAAAAAGTGGGCAAGGGGTAAGCAAAATTATATAATTTCATAAGTGTTAAACAAATTGAAAGCAAACGAACTTAAAATTTATATGGAAGTGGGGAAAATGCCTGAGAAGAGCTAAGAAAAATATGATAAAGAAGAATAGACAGCTTACTTTTTTAAAAATCATTCAGTAAAACAAAACAAAATATTTCAATATTTATGAGAATCGAATATATACAAATTTGGTGTTTAAATTTAGAAAGAAAATAAGGTTTATTTAATAAATGATGTTGGTACCTTGCCTAAATGAAAAGGCATTTGAACCTCTGTATCACATCATATACAAACATTGACCCTAGGTACTTTAAAGACACAAAGTTAAATAATAATTATTTAAAATGTTTCGACCAATTTTAAACAACTTAAAATGTTCAAATTTAAAATATTTAAAACAACTCAGGAAGAAAGGAGGTCTGTAGGGAATAGGGCAGAGGTGGGAGAGGACTCTATTTGACATTTCTGTTAGAAATGTGATTTTCTAGGCCTGTTTAGGACACCTAATCTTGCAGTGTCTGTTTGACACAACAATTAGATCCTGTCACTTTCCTATAATAGTAAAAGCAGCTGTAGGAAGTGTATACATTAAAAAATTCTTACAGCATTTTTGAAGTGGAAAAAATAATAATGTTAAAATGCCTAGAAACAAACCAATGCCCATCTAATAGCAATTAAATAGATGGATTATATACCTTAAGGGTTGTGCAGCTATTTTCCTTAAATAAATTCAATTTCTTGATTGTGAAGGGATCTCTGTAATTTATCTTTAAGAATGAAAGAGTTTAGTTAAGAATGAGAAGAATGAAGGAAAGAATAAAAATCAGGTTGAGGAGAAATGTATAAATATATTTCATGTTCTCATTTTATAAAAAGAAACCCAAAACATATATACAGATGCATCAAAATAATGATAGTACTTCTATAGTGCTTACTCTGTGACAGTATTGTTCTAAGCATTTCACATGTTAACTCATTCAAAACCTCACTACAACCCAATGAGGTAGGTACTATTATTATCCCAGTTTTGGTGATGAGGAAACTGAGAGAAGATAAATAACAGTCGTAGGGTCACACAAGTAGTAAAAGGTAGTGTCAGGATTCAAACCATGGCATTCTGGATCTGGAAATTGCCCTGCTTCTTATGCATGTTTATAAATGTCTGGGTAAGTTAAGTAAAAAAAAAAAAAAAAAAAAAAAGTGACTGTGCTCACCAGGGATGAACTTAGATTGCTTGGTAAGAAAGAAATATCTATGAAAATGAATAATGTGAAGTGAGAATTATAAAGCTTATCTAGTGACACAAGCATTTTCCCAATGAAAATTTGCTTCCAATAAACCTAATTCTTAAAACTGAAGAGTAAGGAATTTAAATCAACATTTAATAAATATTTATTTATAATAAAATCAGATTGAATAGCTAGAGCAAGGTATTTCAGATAACGTGGATAGAGAAAGCCTTTCTCAGGAGGAAAAATATTTATCAGTGAGAATTTCATAAACAGAATGAGCAGTCACGTGATAATTATTTCAGGTAGCGAGGGTATCAAAGTTCAAAGGTAATGAACAGAGAAGGAATGTAGAAAGTTTGAGGATCAAAAAGAAGGCAAGAGTTCCTGGGACAGTGAGCAACTGGAGGAACAAATGGATAGGTGGGGCAGATCATGCAGGGTCTTATAGAATTTTATTCAAAGGTGAACAAAAAGTAACCTGTTGAAAGTATTCAGCTTCCCAATATTGGGTGTAACTTGATATGATTTACATTTAACTAAAAAATCACAGTGGTGAGGGTAGACTCAGTATGATACATTGGCTGATCTGACTGGAGAGGTCTGGGAAAAGGAGGAGTCAAGGATAACCCTTAGGTTCCTGGCTTGCACATTAAATTCAAGAAAAAGTAGATGAAATTAGGAGATAATTGTGATCATCTAGCAAGATGATGGCATACCAGACCAGAGTGGCGTTGGTGGAAAGGGAGAAAAGGGGATACATTTATTATATTTGATGGCTCTGTAGGGTTGCTCTTAGTCTGTGTTATCTGTAGGATAATCCTGATCTGTTGCTAAAAAAAATAATGCTTCTTAATAATTTCATTTCAAAAACTTTGTTTATTTAACAGAAGGAAATATTAAAATGAGAATGGGATCAAATAGTAGAGACTATCTCAGTAATTAACTGTTTCAAAGCTGCCTTAGCATGCATCTTCTGTCCAGTTCATTTGCAGAAACTTCTTTCTCTTAATTTTATATCCGACTTTATCAATAAGTAGATAAAGCTGCACTTTCTTAATTCCATCAAACAATCTAACTTAAAACAGAAAATCTTTTGTTGGTTATAAGATCTATACTTATTAGCAGTATGACTTTAGAAATGTCACTTATCCTTTCTGAGTCCCAATTTCCTTATCTGGAAACTGGGAGTAGTGACAACAGGGAGATTATTATCAAATTGGCATAATATATGACTAGACTGTGCAAATGATAGTCAGCTAGCTATTCAAATAGAAAGTATGAATATTATTTTTCTAACTTCATCAGCTTGTATCCATCAAAATTCAGGACATCCTCCACCTATTTTTATATCTTATTGAGTAAACCTAGAATATTCCCACCCCGATATACATAAATGACACTAGAGACCCATACTCATTAGAGAATTTGCTTTGACTGATTTTTCCATTCTTGGAATTGTGTGTGGTCTGCTTATCCCTATTTACCCTGTGGCCAAGGACATGCATTTTGGGGAGTTTAAAGTGAGAATCTGAGGGTGTGAAATTGTTCTGGTAAAGAACTTCTTAGATTGTGGTACAAGGACTCATGGGGATCCATAAAGTTCTTCCTTTTTCAACTACATATCTGTATAATACTGAGTTTTCTTTATGTTATTCAATTAAAACAACATATCACAACAGAGAAATGCAAAAACAAAGGTACTATAGCATTTTTCCATTAAGCCAGGCATTAATTTTCAAAACTAAAACAATACTTATTTTTCTCACTACTTTTTCTTTTTTTGAAAGTGTAGCTATACATTTTTAAAAAGTATGTTACTTTTACTTTTACTTTGTTATTATTAAATAAGTCAATACTTAAACTTTTTTTTTTTACTTGTAATTTCTAATAGGGCAAATATTGCCAGATATAACCCATATAAACAAAAGTTCTTTAGAGTCTTCACAGTCTTTAAGAACGCAAAGGGGTCCTGCGGGCAAAAAGTGAAACATTGGTATACTGCAATTAATTATTAACCTGGGCAGCATCGCTAAGCAATCCTGTGATTTTATCTAGGGTAAGCTCTACAAATCGACTGAGGTTTTGTGCACAGAAGGCTAGTTATTTGCTCCTTCTGCCTTCTTTCTGCTTATCTTTCTGCCTGCCTTTCTTTCAAAGATTTTATTGAGAGGACGAATGAATTAATATTGGCCAGGCTCTGTCAAAATTTTGAGGTATTAACACAATACAGTCCTGCTCTCAAGGAACATGGATCCTAGTGAAAAAGGCAGTCAATCAGATGATTTCAATGAAAATGAATTTTGAACACTGGAACATGAGGTCAGAGAAGAGAGAGTTTTGACATCTGCCTAGTAGGATCAGAAGGATAGAAACAGAGTACAATTCCTGGGACATCACAAGACCTGAACAAATGGTCCAGCACTCTTTTTATGCTTGTAGATCATTTTGTACAAGTGCAATTTGCTGACAGCTTCCATCTGTTTTGACTACCTCAGCTTTCCAGTCAAGGCCAATGATTAAAGGCAGCACATATGCTAGCACCTGTCCATTTCTGCCCAAGCCAAGCTCATCAATGGGTACCATAGCACCAGAATTCCCTGCAGGGTAAAGCTATCTCAGAGTTGTATTCCTGCGTTTCCCCCCCCCCCCATCCTTTTTCCTTCTTTCCTTTCACAGGTGTCAGAACTACATTGTAGTCCAAGTCTTTTCCTTCCTAGTCCCTCCCTACTTTCTCTTTCACAGCCATTACTCCCTAATAGATTCTCTTATCCTCAGTTTTGTCTCCAATGAAAAAGAAATCAGATAATATCTTCTTCATACAACTGTGTAGTAAATAAATGAGCTAACATATGTGTATTACCTTGTTAAAATGTAAAGTCCTAAGTAAATTAAATTATTGTGGTTATTACTGACTATCAGTGACAGGAGTATATACGATATCAAATAGCATTCCACAGTGACATAACATTTTTTTCTTTATTTCTAAGATCTTTCTTTGTTTTATATGTAGTCCAAAAGAATAGCTTTCAATCGTATTCATAAAACAAGAACATGGAAATTATGATGCCCTTTGCCAAATACCATAAAATAGAAATATATTTATGTCCATCACATTATCATTCTTTCAACAAATATTTGAGAACTTACTGTATGCCAGAAATTATTCAGGGTGCTTGGATTGTAATGGAGAGCAGCATTTGGAATCTATCATCTAATTAGTAGAGAAAAGTTTTGTGATAGAAATATACACAATAATAAATGTCAGGTCTCTACAGAGATCTATATTAATGCATTTAGTCTTCCCAAAACCAGATGAGGTAGTATAAAAACCTCATATGTTTTTAAATCAAAGATTTGCTTATAAGCAAATAATGTACAGTGAACATTCTTCTCTACTAATGAAAACCTTTTGGTGTTAGAGTCCGTGTTTTCAAGCTTTTTAAGGATGTCGAGTTTTGAAAATTCACTAAACCCTTTACTGTGAATTTTCTTGGGGGTTCTTCTTTTACTTCTCCTGTGGTTTTCTTTTCTCTTGCCTCTTCTTCAGCTATGCATTCCTGTTCTAGTTTCAACTGCTCTAGGAGCTTTTTAATGTCATCTTCATCCACACCCAAGTTAAAGTTGTTTGCCATCAAAAGTAGTTTTAAACCTCATTCTTGGCAAATACTTTGAAGTCCTTGATGAATCTCTTAAATGTCATATTCCGTATACTGTTCATGTACTCCTTAGTGACATTACCCCAAGCCCAAGCAGGGTTTTTGTTTTAGCCATAGATGTTGTAATCCTTCTCAATGTCTTCCTCAGTTGCAGCAACAGCTCGAGCAAAGAACCTCTTTAGGTAGTAGGCATAAAAGATGCTATACCCTCAATCCATGTGTCAACAAATTCCAAAGACTCTGAAATTTAAATCAAGAAAGATTTGTTGTTACAAATATGGGTTGCAAGCCAGGGAGACGCAGTTTCCAGTATAAATTAAAAGTGCATTCCAAAGACGGAGAAGTAGGGGACAATGTTAAGGGCATACACTGCAGAAAGATGACCTTTAAGGGGATTGATTGGGGCAAGCAGTGAAACTGTAAGTATGTGTAAGCAGGATAGAGATTGGTTGGGGCTACGGGGCATTTCTAAATCAGGTAATCTTAGATTCAGTGGGTGGTGAAAGTAGGGTAAATGTAATACCCTTTGTAAGCTTGTCAGGCAATTTAAGAGCCCATTCCTGGCTTTTCTAGGAATTCAGGCTTCAGAGAGCATTTCTGAACAGATAAAAGGGCTGCTCATTCAACAATGTTCTTTTAGGAGCACATAGTCCACCATGTAATTAAATCCACGTTTCTCCCTTTTAATCAAACCTCACAGAATGCATTGGTGCTAATGAACTCCAGTTCTTCTTGAGTCCCTTAGTGGTTGCTGAAGTAGCATGGCTCCCTGCTCTGGGTCATTCTGGTCTCTTGAGGAAGGAGAAATGTGCCTAGAATTCAATAAAGTTTGGTTAGAATACATGGTTGTTGATCATGGCTGGGATTTGGTTCTGATAAAGTCTGGAGGTGCTGGCCAAGCATAATCTGGGAAGGAATCTTCTGGGGACATTTTTTAAAACTTAGGAGAATGATTCTAAAAAGGAGTCATAGGCTGAAACTTAGGAGTATAAATAATAGGATAAACTGTTAGGATAAACTAATCTGAGCCAAGCAAGCCCCTAAACCAGAAGGTAGCCAGGAAAATAAGACAACAAAGTTTAAAAAGGAAAGGTTTAGAGAAAAGTCAGAGTGTCCTTTCAGAAACTTGGCTAATTCAAGATCTTGGTCATTTCAAATTCTACCTAGTATGATATGTTAATCCAAGTGCAGCAGAAGGTATTAGCAACAGAACAAACTCCCCCTCGGGTGGTGAGAAAACAGTCAAGAGCTGTGCAGTTGTTTAAACCAACTCGGGCCAGGGAGTCTAAGGATTTCACTTGTGCCTGAATGGCTTTGGCATTGGACCTGGCTATTTGACTGACAGTGTGGGTGAGGGTTCCTATCATCATGTCATATGTATAAGTACCAAGACCTATGAATGCAAAGATGCCCCTCAATAGGTAGTGGTCTCTGAGTCCTATATAGTCTGTGGTTAAATCTCAACCAGCCTAGACGCCATAGCTATTTTCCTCATAGTCACCAGGATTCTTATCAGGATAATCATCTATGATGGAAAGGGACCTTTTTTTTTTCCCCTTGAACATGAGCAGAGATTAAAGTTTTGAAGAATATAGAGAGAGGTAACCAGGTTGGCTTAGGGCACAGATACCCCACATTCTCTAGGCGTTTAGGCAGTCAAAGGCCTATGATCATTTCTTGTATGTGCTGATGAAAACATAACTAGAGGGGCACTAAATAGACCAGAGAGGTTTTGGAGAGATTTGTGGGAGTTTTTGAGGGATTAGGTCAAACCGAAGGTCGGCGGAGAGAAGGGACCAAAGGTGAGTAATCTGGTTCAAACTGCAGGCTGGTTAGACAGATAGGATCCAAGAAATGTACACCAAAGTGAGTTATTAACAGCAACCAGGCAGGGGTGACCTTAATTACAGGTCTTGGTTGGAAAGAAGATGCTAGGGCAGAAAGGTAAGAGGCATTGAGAAAGGAAGTTAATGCCCTTTTACTGTTTGAGAGGATCAGGTTTCTGTTATTATAAGTGCCTTTTCATTGCACTGGTGGCCAGAAAGAGTGACTTGGCTGTTAGTAGGGAGCACTAGGAAGAATCAGAGAGTACGGATACTTTTCAGGTGAAATAGGCAAATGAGTATTCCAGTGGATGACCGGGAGTATGAGATAGTGCAGTTAAGAGCAGATGAGAAACTGTAAATGTCCGAGACTGCAGCAGGGTCGAGAAAGCTAGAAAAGGTACAGGGAGGAAAGGAATGACAGATCCAGTATTTGGAGAGATTCCCTGCAATAGCCAATGTTTGTGATAGTTGGAGATGAAAGAGGAGGATGAGGAGAGAAAGGAGAATGAAAGTGAAGGTGTTGGGTAAGTGGGAAGGCATAACCTGGGGCAGGGTGAAAAAATTCAGGAATTCAAAAACTAGAACTAAGGGAGAAACCAGGGGTCCTAAGTGACCTCTTGAGAATTTCATCTGAGTGTGGGGGTTTTAAAACACATATTGAAGAATGGGGAAGGAGAGCAGTAAGGTGGTCTCTGGAGATAGAATATCAGGCATTTATGACTTTCTAGTCTTAATCCATGAAGTTATCTTCAGTTTCAGGAGTTATTTGTTTTTCATTGGGCAAATTCTCATCTCAGAGATTGGTTGAAAAACCCAGCAGTGTTCAGAAGTTGGTGCCCTTTATGCATGAGAGATGTGGATCTACGAGACAGTATCCTGTAATCTGATTGTATATGGTTTAATTAAAAGTGCCTGATATGCTCCCTTTCACTGAGGATGGAGAGCATCTTTGAGTCGATGCCTTTTCCTATAAATAAAGTCGCCTTACTGGAGATTGTAGGCTGGGTCTTTGTCTCCTGGCAGCACTCTGACTGGGTGCAATCAGTAACAAGATTGGAGTTCAGCTGCAGCAGCTTGATAAACTCCTGACAATACCTTAAGAGATCTCCTTTAATTATTATGGGAGGCTGCAATACTTAATCAGGCACAGTAAAGGTTCTGAATGGTGAAGGTTTATGTCTGCCTATGGTAGTGGCACTGAGCTTTAGAAGGACCGAGGGGAGGGCCTTAGGCCATGGCAAGCCAAAAGTGCAGAGCTTAGATAACTGTGTGTTAATGATCCCATGTGTTCATTCTACCAGTCGAGAGGACTGTGGAGGATACGTGCAGTGAAAATGCTGATAGGCCAGGTTTCACAAATATTTTGGACAATTTGTCCCATAAAATGTGTTCCTCAGTTGCTGTAGAGTTCCCAAGGAACCACCCCCCACCCCCAAGTGGATCTTTTCTAGTAATATTTTTGCTACTGCCATTGCTGTAGCTTGCCTGCAGGAAAAGGCGTCCGCTCAGTGAGAAAACATAGAAATTAAAACTTAAACATATAATTTTGAGACAGAGGGAGCTGAAAAAACTCTAGTTGCCAGATTTTCGAAGGGCTCGTTGGCAATGGAAATTGGCTTTGGGCAACATATAAGGGCTTTCCAGGGTCCATTGTGTGCAAATCTTACAGGTCTGACAATTCCCAATAATGTTGTTTGTATATCTCATTAGATCATTTTTGTCAGTGTTCCAATGAGTCAAATAATGGTTAAATGATAATATGCCTGTCCTTTTTGGAGACTAGTGGGGAGGACAGGATTTCTATTAGTCCTATCCATACTGTTAATCTGAATAAAATGTGCAACAAGCTCTGGTCCATTTCCCTTTTTCAGAGTTGAATGAGAGTGCTTAAGCTTTTTTGTGGTTGATCTTGGATTCCAGTGACAGCATGTGAGGACTTAGCAATGACCAGGAAGGTAGATATTGGGGACTTTTGGGTGCCTCTTTAGCAGCTGTGTTAGCAAGTTGGTTGCCTCCTAGCTTCTTCAGTAGTGGCAAGGGAGTATCTCTGTTTTGCTTTGTTTTGTTTTGTTTTGTTTTGTTTTTATAGTAACCAAAAATCCTGGGGCAAGGATGGCACCTAGAAGGACTAGAATGAATTTGTTGTTGTTCTTTAATGGTAGTTCTGAAGAGGTTAGAAAATATGCTTTGTTTCCAAAACATTCTGAAGGCATTAACTACCCCAAAGACATACCTACTGTCACTATAAATGTTAGCAGATTTGTCTTCAGCCAGAAGATAGGCACAGGTAAGATAAGGCAATTTAGCCTGCTGTGCAGAAGAAGCAGTTGGGAGTAGCCAAGATTCTCTGATTTCCTGGAGTGGACAGTAGAATATCCTTGTCAGACATCTATAAGTAGAAGCCATCAGTATACCATTGTGAATCTGCAGTAGGAAGTAGAGTTTCTTGGAGGTGAAATCTGAGGATCAGGAGTTGGTTAGTAACGGTTAAGCAGTCATGAGGTGAGCTGTCAGGAGGGAAAGGAGGGTGGCAGTGGGTGATGGTTAGGTGAGAAGAGAGGAGGATTTCATGGGAGACTAAATGACTAGTAGAAAAATACCAGTGAGATTGAGTAAAGATTCCACAGAATAGGATGCATGAATGGTAAGAAGACTCCAATGTGATATTTTTAGTAGCCTTTTTTTTTTTTTTAAGGGAGGAAAGGAATGACAATTATTGCAATTGTTCTGAGACAGGGAGAACATCCTTAAGGTACTGAGTCAAACTGTTGACTATACTATCGAATTGGGTGATGTTAGCCTCCACGGAGTTGGGTAAAGGTGCTTAGGTACATTACCTTCTCAGTCACAAATAAAAAGGTAAAAAGGGAGGTTTTAATTGGGGTGTTTAGGGTAGGGCCTAAGCTAAGTTGGGGCACGATTTCTTGAAAAGATTGTCTTGAGGAGGAATCCCACAGGATCAAACTAGGAGAAATGTTTTCAATAAGTGGTAAAAGGGTTGGGATATCAGGGAAGAGTTTGGAAGTTAGTTTTGACAATATCATGCAAATCTTAAGAATCCTCAAAGTTTGCATTTGCTCTTAGATTCAGGAAAAAAAATGGAAATGGGAAGGGTCAATGTTAAACCCTTCTGGTATGAGGAGGTGCCCTAAAAACTTGACAGAGATCTGGAATTGGAGTTTTTCCTTAGAAACTTTATGTCCTTTATCTGCAAAAGTTTTAAGCAAGTGGAGATTATCAGTTAAGTAGGCTTCGAAGCTTGGGGAGCAAAGGAGTAGGTCATCAACATATTGAACAAGGGTAGATCCCATAGGGAAGGTGAGATCTGGAAGATCAGATTTGAGGCTCTGGGAGACATTGGTAGGGCTCTCAGTATATCCCTGGGGAAGAATGTTCCAGGTATATTGATGTTTGTTCTAGGTGAGGGTGAGTAAGTATTGGCTTTCAGTGTCGATAGGGGTACTTAAATAAGGCACTGCAAAAATCATTGACAGTAAAACGAGTTATTTCAGAAGGTAATTGGAAAGTAGAATGTGGGGGTCAGGAACTATAGGGTGGTAGGAATTACTATGTTATTGATAGCCCTATGGTTTTAGACAAAGTGTGAGGCTTGTCCATTTGATTTTCAACAGACAGTATAGGGGATATTATTAAGGGTTAGTGCAAGGAACTGTAAGCATATTGCATAGAAGATCATTAATTATAGGCCAAATTCCTGTTATGGCTTGGAAATTCAGAGAGTACTGTTAAATATTTGGGAGGGGTTTGTTTTTAGGGTCAGTTTGAATCTTGCTAGGCTGGGGCAGAATGGATATGGCTCACATCTGTATTTGATTTTGCCCAGAGGGTGCGAGGTAGATTGTGAAGGTCTGGGTGAGGAGACATAGTGGAGAAGACAACTGATGGGGACCCAGAGAGAAAGAGAGTTTTCTGAAATTAGTGATGAGTCTTTATTAGAGCATAGGTTGAGATGAAGGAGTATTTCCCCCTCTTGAGAGACGTCAATAGGTGCATGGTAAGATTCTAAGGAATCTCACCTAAAAGGTGTATGGGAACAGATGGAACAAGTAGGAAACAGTGAGTACCTGTTAAGAATCCTAGCTGAAAAGGAATAGGTTGAGAATTGAACACTATCACAGGTTGGTTAGTGACCCCAACCATTTGAATGGTTTTGAAACTCCAGGGTTGAGGATTTATAGGGTGGCCCTTGCGTCAATGAGAGCTCTGACTAAATTGTCCACAATTGTAATATCTAGTTCCCCTAGTTGGTTAGCTGTTAAACAGGAAAAAGTCCCCATCAAATCCCCAGAAATTTTCTAAACATGTTTATTAATTCTGGGTTGGGGTGTCTTCTCTGGATTGAATTGGAGACACCACTTATATTTGAGGCAATCCTTTTTAAAAATGTACAGGTTTTCTGCAAAACAAACAAGAGGCAGGGTCTTCTTCTGGTGTTTGAGGAGAATTGGGGGTAGGGAGTTTATTTGTTGATGTTACATGGCCATTTGTTTAGCCATTTTTCCTGAAAATCTAAGGTCTGAGTAATTTGGGTTTCTTTTTCTTTTTCTGTAGTCTTTGCTAGTTAGGTAGCTAGGGAGGCAATTTCATTTTTTTTTTAATCCAATTAAGGTCATATTTTAATAAAGTACTAAGGGCTTCATGAAGACCTGTAACAAAGATAGAATTAAACACATTTAATCATTAAGGTCTTTGATTTCAGAATTTTGTTGAAAAGTTTGCTCAAAATGGCCAAAATAATCTAGGATGGTTTCATCTTTTCCTTGTATGCATAGATGAACAGTTTTCTAGTTTATTTGCCTAGGGAAAATGTGGTGAATGTCTTTTTATGCCTGTGAGACACTTAAATCTGCAGCACCCAGGAATTTAAAATCTAGTCTGCGGAGTTCATCCATTATCTGGGTAGGACTTTGCCAACCAACATGTGGATGAGTTGGTGTAGACAGGAAATACCTGGCTGATAAGCACTAAAGACATGACTAAATGGGCATTGGGATTTAAAGAGATAAGTTTTGGGGTTTGGGAAATCCTTAACAATGTCTAGAAGTTCTGCTTTAGTACCAGAAGTCAAAGAGACAGTTTCAATGTTTTGAGAGTTCTCTAAAATTTTATTTATTTATTATTTTTATTTTTATTATAGTGACATTAATGAAATCCAGTTTCAGGTATACAATTCAACAGTGAGGCATGTATTGCATTGTGTGTTCACTGCTCATAGTTAGATTTCTTTCTGTCGCCACATATTTGACCTCTTTTACCTGGTCTACCCCCTCTCCCCACTCCCTCTGGTAACCACTAGTCAGTCTATTGTCCATGTCCATGAGTCTCTGCTTTTTGGTCCTGTTCACTTGTTGCTTTTAGGTTTATATCCTACATATAAGTGATATCATGTGATTTTCAACTTTTTTGTCTGGCTCACTTTACTTAGCAAGATTACTCTGAGGTCCATCCACGTTGTCACAAATGGCAATATTTTATATTTTCTTATAGCTGAGTAATATTGCATTGTATATATGTACCACAGCTTCTTTATCCAATCATCTATTATAGGACACTTCGGTTGCTTCCATGTCTTGGCCACTGTGAATAATGCTGCTACAAACATCAGTGTGCAAATATATTTTCAGATATGGATTTTCAAGTCTTTGGGATAAATACCAAAAAGAGGCTATGAGGGGGACGATTCAGAATGGTGATTTCTGAAGACTAGAAATAGAGCTCAGATAGGGATAGGTAGAGGGAGCTGAAGGAGGAACTGAGGGACTTAGAGAAGAGAGTTAAGAGGATTCTGAAAGTAAGGGAGAAGGATGACTTCTGCAAGTATTCTGAATTCTAGAGTTGTTTATTAAGTTTAGAATTATTTTCTTGGAGGGAGGCAATAGGTATCCCCCGGTTTGGTTCCGAGGCCTCGAAATACCAATTAAAGAAAGCCTCCTATTGACTTTGACAGGTTTGAAAACCTCAGGGTTGGAACTTTCAGATAAGCTAACTTGGAAATTTCAAAGGAGCCCCATTTGGCAACAAAGTATTGTCATCTCATGTAATTTTTGACGAGACTAAGCCAATTGCAACTATCCAGACTATAAGTTTTAACCAGGAGTTATCTGACATCAGTAACCAACGTACTGTGGTTAACTGACCATCTGATATGGTATAACTCACTGAAATCATCTCTGTTCTCAGAGAAAAGGTACTTGTCAATTTTATCATGATTCTACAATATTACTTGGAGATGTAAAGAGCAAGTAAGTATCTGAATGTCTCATGTTGTTTTCCAATACATTCATACATGGGCATTTTAAGTGATGGAATATATGTCTTTGTATTAGAAAATTATTTGAAATATCTTTTTTATATTATATTTAGTATCTTTTTATTAAGTATATAAGTAGCTTATTATATATGAATTTCATTTCAGAATAGTAAAAGGCCTCTGAAAAGTATTCTAAGACTCAATTTCCAACATGAGGGGAGTTTCTCTAACACCAGCCAGTAATTCTTGGACACGAGCAGGTGTCAGAGAATGCAACTCAATTTTGAAACAGTCTATTGAGATAGTCAGATTCCACAGGTAAAGGATTTAATCTCACAAGACTGCCTTTCCTTTCAGAAACTTGTCTCAAGCTCAGGTTG
This sequence comes from Rousettus aegyptiacus, assembly GCF_014176215.1. Lineage (NCBI taxonomy): Eukaryota > Metazoa > Chordata > Mammalia > Chiroptera > Pteropodidae > Rousettus > Rousettus aegyptiacus. Next base: position 65,279,800 of record NW_023416308.1, read on the forward strand.
TTACCTGGGTTTCTGACCAACTGGCTATAAATCAGAGGTTCCCAAAACCCCCTCCTTGGGTTTAATTTGAATGCTCATCATCTGATGGAAAAAGGTGGACATACAGAACTCAAGAAAACCTGTTTACTTCCTAGAATATTCATTTATTATAAAGGATATTAAAAGTTATGAATGAACAGATAAGCAGATATATAGGGCAAGGTCCAAACACAAGGGCTTCTGTCCTCTTGGAGCCCAGAACCCAGCACATCTCAGGGGGCATATGGAAGAGTTCTAGTTCCCTATCAGGAACGTTCTTTGAACCCCTCTTTTTGGGTTTTTATGGAGGTTTCATTACTTAGGCATGATGAATTAACTCATTGGTCATTGGTGAGTGATTCAGCCTCCAGCCCCTCTCTCCTCCCTGGAAATCGGGGAGTGGGATAAAAGTTTCTTACCTTGCATTCATGATTGGTTCCCCTGGTAACTAGCCCCCATCTTTAGACACTTTGCAAATGTCACCTTCATTAACATAAACCCAGTAGTTGTACAAGGGCTTGTTATGAATAATAGGGCACCCATTTCGCCTTTAGTGCTCTGCAGCATTTTCAGGAACTGAGAAGAGACCAAATATTATAACAAAAGATGTTCCTATCACTGTTTTTGGTCAGGAATTTCCAAGATTTGGAAGAGCTGTGAGCTAGGAACTATGGATGAAAACCAAATATATCTGAGAAATACATTTTGGTGATCTGAATGATTACACACACACATAATTATAATATCACAGTCTTAGAGATATTTGTTATAAAAATAAAACATAAGGTCTAAGCAGTTTGAGATTCACTAATTTTCCCACTAATTTTCACTAATGGAAAGAGGGCTAATATTTTATTTTGAGGGAGAATACTTTGGGAATTATAGATAATTGAAAATAAGCTCAATTGAAAATCAAGGTACCTGAGGTTTAGTCCCAAATCTCAGTAATCAGCAAAGTGACATGGACCAAGTTATTATCTCTGGATCTCCATTAATAAAGGAATATTAAAGGAATCCATTAGACTAAGAGGTTTCCAAGATCCCTCTCTAATTATCATTCATTGAATAAAGACTGTTGTAAACTTTCTTCGCAGTTAAGTGTGCTACTTTGATTACACCCATAATTTCCAGCATTCTATGTTGGATGACCTAGTAAGTTTTAATGTTTGAACAACCAATGACACACTTTCTCAGGCACTCAGAAATGCAATACTTTTCTGTCGGTGTATCTCTAAACATTAAATGTATTAGTGTAATTATATGATGTCAACTTTTAATCCTAAGTAAACAGCTATAAAACCTAGAAGCAGGGTGTTGTATCCCCCTTTTCATTGCCTGTACAGTTCGTGCCTACATTAGAGAACACTTGCACTTCTGAGCTTTCAAGGGCAACTTCAAGGGCAACTTCTCTTGCCAAATCAAATTTGGCTTTCACACCTAGAAACCAAGATAAGGTTAGTAAGTATTTATTTTAATACCCCAGCATACTTCTAGAGTGTTTTCAAGCCTGAATCTAGAAAGATGAAGGTGAATAATGTGGATTTTCTCCCTTTGAATGCTCATGATCTGATGGAAAAAGGTGGACATACAAGTACTTATTTTAACCAGTGTAATAAAGGTGAACTATATGTGCCATAGAGGGCAGGGACAAAGGAAAGTGTCTTGTTCATTACTTGTCCTTGCTGCTGGCACAGGGCCTGATACCTAATAAGCTCTGTGCAGGAAAGGAGTCTCAACTCCCAAAAATGGCCAATGAAGTCAGAGGAGCTCTCACAGAAAAGGGTGGTACTTAAACTGATCAAGGAGGCAGCTAGAAATATGTGTGGGAGAGGAAGAAACGATCCTCTACCCTCAAGTTTCTTTCAGCTGGTGTAATAATCAGATATGCCTGAGACTGATTAACAAGAGACAATAACCAAATTACATACATATGCATGGAAACCAACTGTATACATGAGTCAAAGACCCCACATGCATGAGAGAGGTTCAGAGACAGAAAAGTTTAAATGGAGGTATATATAACATTCTGAGCTAGGGATAAGGTTAGGTGACTTAGGGGCTTCAAAGGGCCATTGCAAGATGATAACAATTGATGTTTAAGTAATTAGATGTTTGCCCTACCCTATAAATAAGTCAAAAAAGATTATTCTGATAATCTCTTATTAGGGACAAGGCCCCCAGTTTAAGTTCTTCTAGGTAGTTAAGGGAGTGGGAGACATTTCTTTTGAACCCACAGTTAAAGTTGCCTTTAGCTCAAAACAATCCGCATACCACTGAGGCACACCTTGGGGTGGCTGTTTCTGAACCCCCATAAATGCTACCTAATAATTATTGGCAATTAGAGTGGCACACTGGCACCCTGCTCATAAAACCAGCTTTCTTCCACCAGCTCCTTTCTTCACCCAGGGCAAGTTACTTCCTCTCTCTAGGCTTCATGTTTTTCAGTGATAAAAGGGGAAGGAGTGGAGTACCAATCTCTGAAAGATTGGGGGTGGGGTGTGTATGTGTGTGTATACTAAATCCTATAAAGGTTGCTGGAGAAAAAAAACTAGCACACAAAACTGCAAGTTTGCACTACAACTGAATTTTCTTGTTAATAATAGGCAAACAACATAAACAGGAAACCAAACAAAACCAAGCCAAAAAAGGCAGTGAAAGTTTTGGTAAACGTAAGGAAAAGCAGTTCTCAAACAGCTAGTAAGCTAGTATGAGGGAAATAACTTGAGTTGGTGAGGATAAAGCCCCAAAAAAAAAAAAAAAAAGGAAATAAAAGAAAACTCCACTTATTAGATCTCTGCCTCCCTGGACCTTTTTGTCACCTCTGTTCTCCTGTCAGGCCTCCCCCACCTCCTTTCACTCAGGTCCTCCCACCCCATTTCCTTTTTCTCTTCCCTCCCTCTCTCTCCCTCCCCCTCCCCTCTCCGTTCCCCTTACTTTTTTCAAAGAGGAAGTCTGGGTGGCCTGCGGACCAACTGTGGTGGCTCTTAAATCCCATTTTAATCGTCCTTTGGCAATAGAACGTGTCCATGGGCTCGCCCTGGACTCAAGGTCCAGGCGAGGGGTAGCGCGTGCTCCCGAGACCTGTGCCGGGGTGCCCAGCTCCCGCCAGCCCCTGCTATTGCACCCCACCCTTCCCTTTTCCCCGCCCCACCCCCGCACCCCCCAACCCCACCCCGCCCCTGCCCCCGCCCCCGCCCTGATCGAGACCCCGCCCCTGTCAGGGCTCTGGTTTCCGGCCCTACGGTTATTTTAAGGCGCGCGTGGTCTCCGTCCCTGACTCCCCGCCAAGCTCCTTACTGCTTCTAGTCCCCTACCTCTCCTTCAAGCCCCTCCAGCATGGGTACCTGGCCCCGCTCGCTGCTCGCAGCCCTCCTGGTGCTCCTCTACACTGTCGGCTCTGCGCACTGTGACACACCTGCCAACTGCACCTACCCTGACCTGCTGGGCACATGGGTCTTCCAGGTTGGCCCCGGAGGTTCCCGGGCCGATATCAACTGCACGGTGATGGGTAAGCGGCAGGCGTACCAGGACTGTTTCCATTCCTGTGCCAAGCTGAGACTCCTTTCTTTCTGTCTCTGAGCCCCTTTCTTCGCAGCTCCCCTGCATGAAGCCGGGCCATCTTGGCTGGACTAGGGGCCCCTTGGGATGTCCTCTCCTACTCAAGGCTGCCAAGTTCAAATTGAGCTGCTGAGAAATTCTGACTTCAAACTTTCTCGGTTATCCCCGAGGCCTCAACACTTTTTTCAAGAACTCTCCCCCCGCCCCAATCCCTTAATTTTTGTTTTGTTTTTTGGTTGGTTTGATTTGGAAGAGAGTTTAGACTGCAATCTCAGATCTCCTCATCTGATCTGCAGGTTCCCCCCCCCCCCCCCCCCGTTAATTGTGTTGGTTAAAATGAGTTCAAAGACTTGAGGAAAAGTTTTCTTCTTTTGTTATGTGATTTAGACATAATTGCAGGGAGGTGTATAAAGGTTTTTTTCTGTTCTTTTAATAACTCTTTAGCCAATAATGATACTTGGAAATGCCAGAGCCAAGCAGAATGCCTGGCTCATGGAAGGCTTTCAGTAAATACTGTGTATGAACACACTGAGAGATTCCATATACTCTCAGGTACCGTGACTATTCCAAGGACAAAGAATTTAGCGGTGGGAGAAGGGAAAACACACAATCTTGGTCAAAAGAGACACTTCTGTTCTGCCCAAACCCTTACCACCCTGTGGCTTTCACAGAATGAGTGAAGCTCTCAGCTATAATGTCCCTTGTCAGCAAAACAGATTGCCAGGTCATTTGGTACTTAAACAGACCAATTCAACTGTCCAACTCCAGATGACTGTGTGGTATTGCATAATCCTGGGCATTACAACGATCTTCTCTTTTGAAAGTTAAACTTAGATGTCTGAAGCAGAAGGGAGATCAGGATTTACACTTTCCTGTCACACGCAGTCTCCTATTTCAGAGCATTAATCTGCAACATGGAAAAACTGTCTGAAGTGTGAAAATCTGCAGATGTACACAGCAGAACCCTTTTCAGGCAGCTTCTGTCTATAAACTGTACTTTTTACCTTAATAGAATATTTAAAGACACCCACGGGTCTGAACCTCCATCTTCTGAAAGCTTAATTTCTATCAGCACAAATTAGTTTTGTAGAACAGAAACATCAGAAGGATTCAGATTTTGAAGTTCTGAACTGTAGAGCCATTTTGGAGAAAGGTAGACTGTTTCTTATTTGAAGAGATCGTGTCCTTTGTCCTTCTGATTTGATAGCAAATCTTTTTATATTTCCACTTTTTGACTACTATTTTTTCTTCTCCCCATTTTTACCTATCATTTTCAACATTCCCCATTTTTCCTTTTCTTATGTGGATAATCTGCGAAGGCAGGGCCTGTACTTTTTGGAGTCTCTCTGCTTGCTGGTGTATCTCTAACTTTTGAGCCCTCAGAAAGAGGGTTGGCCTGAAACCCTCTGGGACTATACAGAGGGGGACAATGAGATGGGCACAGATATCTTCACAAGCCAGATTATTTTAAATCAAGTAACATAAAAGGAAAGCATCTTAAAAATAATGGAAATTGTAGAGGAAATTTTCTTTCTATTGAGGTTGAAATAATTTTACATTGTTGTGCACTTTCTTTTCTTTAGGACCACCTGAAAAAAAAGTAGTGGTGCACCTCCAGAAGATGGATACAGCGTATGATGACTTTGGCAATTCAGGCCATTTCACTATCATTTACAATCAAGGCTTTGAGGTTGTGTTGAATGACTACAAGTGGTTTGCCTTTTTTAAGGTTAGTTTCTTTGGAAAACTCACTCATATTTTCAATGATTTAGTAATAAGATTAATAAGAATAAAAAGACTATCAGCATCGATACCATTTTTCCTAAGAGAAATGGATGGTATCATTTTGCTAATTTATTTAAAATGATTTAGTAGATTAAAACAAACTGATTTATATTTGTATACATACATTCCATCTATGTTTAAACTTACATTGTGGTAAGTATGTCCACAATCTTAATTTTTTTATTATAACTTTATTTCTAAATGTTACTTTAACCATTAGGAAAGGTGTGTATTATAAATATTTTTGGACTTATTATACTTTTATGCTATCCTTATCATTGCTTGTTGGTTCTGAGAAGTTGATTTAAGTGACTCATTGAAGTAATATCATATACTAAATATATTAATGTGAGTAACTGACTAAAGTAAGACAAAGAGATAGCACAGGAGTTACTCTTTGAACTAATTAAAGTAATAGGTAGTCCAGCTAGATCAGCGTGTTTTATTCCCTCACTAGGGAAGAACTGTTGTCTGTTCTACATAATAACACATTGCTTCCAACTACAGACACACTCTTGGGTAAAATAGTTTAGCACAGATTGTAGTCAACCCTACATATCTTTCTGAAGTTGGAATTTTTCCTGTTGGCAGAATATTAAATGGTTTAAATAAATTAAATCTGTAAGCCTGAAACTAGCTGCTTTTTACTACAAATCGAGAGTAAATAAAGACAGACTTTTCGTGAGATAGAGTTTACAGCCTTTGGAACATCTGGTAAGAATTGGCCAATTCTAGGGATTCGTGGGAAAGTGGGAGAATGACTCAGTTAAAGATGATGAAAGACAAAGCACCAACAAAACACTTCCTTCTAAATTTACCATAATTTCTCTCCTGAGTTGTGATTTAATTACTAGGATATGATATTACATATAAGCCAACCTGATTTCTTGGAATAATAACTCCCCCAATTTTTTTTTTATTATGAGTACTCCTCTTTAGTATGAAAAAAAAAAAAAGAAAAGAAAATGAATACAGAGAAGAAAATGCTGTCTCCCCTCACCTGGATTGACTTGTCTGCTACTCATCTGGCAGAAGCTTTCTATCCAGGCTGGCTATTGAGGGCTAGCAGTCCATTTTATTAGTTGAAACCGATGTTTGACCAGTTGTTATATATTTTTAATATCGCCCCTGGATACTATATACTTTTTAAAATTATAACAGTATCTATATGAATTTTTAAAACAGTAAATCATGTGTGGTAAATGTAATTCAACCTCATTGTAATTCTTGGTTTGCATATTGATGAGCCTAGGGCTTTACAGCTTTACAGAACTCTTAAAGGTGCTCTGTCACAGCTCTTCAATATTTTTTGCCTTCAGGTTGAGAATTCTGTGGAATTAATGTACAAGAAAAGAGATGTTCAAGATAGATAATTGCATACATCCTCCCCCCTTCTTACCCTGCTTCCCCTCACCTTCTTTCCTTTTCTCTCCTCGCTGCCTCTCCCTCCCCTCCCCCTTTCTTGCTTTACATATCAATAGGCACTTAGTCCATATTCATATACAAAAAATAAAAATGAACGGATGCAGTGGAATTCAGTTGAGAAATAGGAAGTTGAATAAATTGCTTAAGTGCAGGATGAAGAGTCCTATATAAATAGATAAGCCAATAGTTTACCCATTTGGCTTAGAAAACTTCATTCTTTCTGTAAAACTGAAGATACTGGTGAGGAAACTTCTAAAGTCAGCATTAAAATTACTCTAGTCATAATCAGAAATTGACAAGGGTCAATTTCCCTCCAATAATATTTTTCAATCAGTTTGCTCTGAGCTTATAAAGGAGTCTAGAGCTGGTAGGACAAAGGGAACGGATGATGACTGAAGGAGGAGTCAAAACACTTCTTTGAATTTCTTTTTAAATTACACATAAGCAAATTCGATATTTTTCCATAGCCTCAGCACATGAGTAGCAGGTCAGTAGAAAACCACTTTTTTAATGCCAGGTAAGTGTGCTCAACCATAAGTAGGAAGATTCAGTATAGTTGATGTTGTAGGGCAGATCCTACCTAATCATGTGCTTCTCAATGGTATTCTCTCATTAGGAATAAAAATGGGAACAGTGTTCTAATGCTGATTTCAGTATTTTTTTTTTTTTTTTAAGTGCACATTCGACAGAACCATGATTTGGGCCATCTTTTCTTTTCCTGATGAAAAATCTACCCCTCTGACTAGTCAGTGGTTAGACCTTGCCGCAAAGTTCATAATTTCAATAAGCAGAATAGAATACACATAAGAAACATGGTTTTAAGGTTTCTCTTAACATAATCAAGTAGTTCCAGATAAACATATTTTGTAGAGTGATACAGTCCATATCCTTTTAGCAAATCCAACTGAAAGATATAGGGAACAGTTTTCCAAAATGTAAGAAAAGTAATAGAGTTGACTTTAGAAAATAGGAAAGTCAAAAGCTTTTGGTGATGCTCGTTAACATTGAGAGTTTGCTGGATTTCACCACAGCATCAAGGAATTTTCTGCAGTGGTATTGTGGAAACCATGCCGGGTGTGTAACTCAAGAAAAATACAAACCTATTTAACAAGTAAAGCACATGAGACTTTCCTATAGACTTAGAAGGTATCTTAAGTGAAAATAATTAATTTTTTTAATGAAGAATTGTCAATATCTAGTCAATATTTGTTGTTCAAGTATAAGTGTCTTATATAAATTAACAGCATAATTCACTGAGCCTACCACCATTATGGAAATATCTGGCAAATTTTTGCTATGTCAACTTGCTATCGGTATTCTCTACATTGTTATTCTACAGATCAATTGGATTTTCAGATCTCTCCATTGATTTATATCAGACCTTCCCATGTGTTTCCTTTTGACTTCTTCAGATATGCTTTCATCAGATTCTTTCTTACTGCCTTTTCTGCTAGAGTTTGCTAGGCAAGTGATACACGCAGGTATTCTGTTAGGCTCCTGCAGCTAGACAGAGCAGACAGCTTCCACATCCTTTACCCCGCATTCCAACTTTGCAGTAATTGTGATACCACTCCTATTGCTAGAAACTTCCTTCATTAAGTTTTTATTCAGGCCTCACTTGGAAGATGAGCATTTTTCATGACTTGAGGCTCTATGCCTTTTCCTCTTGGTTTTATCTGCTTGAAAAATTGAAAGTAAAGAGGGGATACTGTATATATTTTTTTGCATGTAACTTTAAGCTAGATAAAAGCTTGGAAGGAAGTTAATCTTGCAACTGAAAAGTTCATGCATAGTTTGCATTGGTCAGGAAATAGTAGGTAAATATTCTTAAAAGATACTTTTTTCTTCTCGGCTTTCTGCAGACATTCAGAACTGAACACTTTTGGGTTTACAAATTCAAATGCATTTAGGGCTTACTCAGGCAGGTACCTAAACTTTTGAAAGAATTTTAAGTAAAACATTGAGTAATTAGACCCATGGCACAATAGAAACTTTGTTAAAGGCCTTCATTTTCAATTTTCTTTTAAAACGGTATGCTGCTGGAAATAAAATGCAATACTGTCTACAGGCCAGTTTCTAAGACTATCATATTTTAATAGCATGCACTATTTGGTTATAGTTGGCACATTCCAATAAGTTTGTACCTTGAAAAGTACCTACAGATTAAAAACAGCCAACTTCTTGAAAATAACAACGTAACAAGACAAAACAACATAAAGGACATTTAATTATGGCTGACTTTATGCAATGGGTGGATAAGTGATAATTTTTTCTTCTTTATGCTTTTATATACTTTTTTCATTTATGATGAGTGTGTATAAAGCTCCTCTGTATACCATCCTCTCTACCAAATTGCCCAGACGAAGGAAGTCGTATGATACAAACTAAACTCCAAAGAATACCTCAGGTTGAATAGGCTTTCTAACCTTTTACTGTTTCTCATTTCACTTTCTCTAAGGCTGTAAAAGGAAGCAGTAGAGAAGGAACTTAGATTTTTTTGAAGAGTAAGCTATTCAAGGACTGAAGAAGATGTATAGAAGGGAAACTAGACTCATTGTGGCTGAAAAATTTATTTGGTGATAATCAAGCAAACTTCACTGATTTCTAATTGAGTTTTTGTTTGAGATCCACCAGTCTTAAAAGAACTGTAAGCTAAAAAATGCTACTGTAGTGTTTCCAAAGCGGTTGTTAGTCAAAACAGAAAAACTGGGGAGTCTTGGAATGTTTGGGAAATGGTTGGGAAATACATAAAAGAGGATTTGTTTGCCATTTTTATGCCAGTGACTTATAAGTTTCAAGCTTGTCACAGCCAGAAATGCTAATTGTGTTTCTACAGTCAAGGATTTGGGAATCTTATAACATTTTTTTGCTGTGCCTTCTGGGTTCATTTTTAAGATGTAAGAATTCAGGTTTTAGAACACTTCTTATTGGGATAGATGTACTTGTTTTAATGTAGATGAAATATACCAAGGTTAGGATTTTTCTTTAAACACCTTGGGATTTACTTCTAAGACTGTTTCAATTGAGGGACAGAATAATAAGTTTAGCACTTAATGCATGCTTAACTATGTGTTTTGTTTTCTTTCATGATGATGTTTAATCTCAACATAATGACTTAGTTTACCATTGTAAACTTTTCATAGGATGTCACTGATTTTATCAGTCAGTTGTTCATGCAACTGGGAACTGTGGGAATATATGCTTTGCCACATCAGAGGAACAACCTGGGTGAGCTCCATTGAAATATTTTTAACTTTGTTATTAAAAGCAAGCTTCCCTCCTCCTGGTGACTTATGCAAATTAATGTCTATTTATTCATCAGTGAGATGGAGAAGGAGACCGGAGAGATTATGGTTTTCTTGTAGATTTTTTGCTTGAGCCTGCTTATTTGCTATCTCTTACATGCCTACACTATTTGGTGTGAGTGATTTTTCACTTTAGCATGTCATTTTGTTTGCAAACATCAGTTAGCTCTCCCAGGTATGATGCTCACAACACAAGTAGACATCAACCCAGAAAGGTATAAAGACTCATTTAAGAAAAGGTTGCCTTAAGTTCAGTTCACACCCTTGAAGTAGCTATGCTGCCCGCCCCCCAAAAAACAGATTCATTAGGAAACCACATGAGGCCATGGCATTTCAAGTGTGCTTTCTAGTAGAGAAGGTGGCTCTTCCAGAGAAATTGATATACTTGTCAATCACCCCTATGAGATACTACCCATCTTTTTTTAAAAATGGCTTCTGCTCAACACATAAAATGTTGACTAGAAGAAGAGGATTTTTTCACTTTGCATTTCCTCATTCTTTCAGAATAGATGTTTAAATCATTGCTCTCACTGGATCCATAAATTTAGATGTCCAGAATTTTGATAGAAAGAAAGAGTGGTTAGAGAGTAAAGTAGATAGGGACTTAACCTTCCTTGCATTTTAACACAGCTTTTCCCCTTTTCCTTTCCTCCTTTACTTACTAAAAGTGAGATATGAAAAACAGAACTGGCTATAGCCTTACTAAAAGTGAGATATGAAAAACAGAACTGGCTATAGCCTTATCCTATATCAGCATTTGCCAAGCTGTTTAATGGACCAACAGTGGTTCACACCTTTGCCAGGTGGGATTGCTCATCAGGTGTACCATTTCATTTTGTTAAACTTTAGAGATCATTTCAGGCAGCTACTAGTAACAGGTCAAAGTGAAAATTAGAACTGAAACTAATAAGCTGCTGCTTCTGAATTATTTTCTGATAGTTGAGTAAGTGTAGATTGTGTTAAATCATTTCCTTTATTTCAGAACTTCTCAGCACCTTTATTATATGGTGATAGCTTAGGAGGAAGGTATAAGAGAAAACTTTCCCAAAATAAATCTACCATTTTTACCTTACAAAAAATAAAGTTTTCTCAGAATGCAGTTTATGCAATTCTGGCTTAAAACTCTCTTCCTCCTAATTATGGAAATGGAAACCAGTAGAAAAGAAAGTCCCTAGTATTCACCCTTAGATCAGATAGCCTCATACCTGGAAACAGGATCCAACAGCACCAAAACCTACATTTAGAATGTGTAAGGTATACATATTAATGGATCCAGTTGCTAGGTTAGCCTGTTTCTTAAGTACATTTCAAAATTATGTTAGCTTTATACCATGGCAATTAATTTCAGATGCATCTGCATGTGCTTCTTGAGCCTGTTGGCTGCATGCGCAATACATGTCGCTTAAGCATTCAGCTTTTGAGAATTGTGGCTTTTTGTGAATGTCTTAAATAGCATTAAAAAAAAAAAACAGCATCTCAAATACTAGTACTGATGCCATTTTTTTAATTTAAAAGAAATTAATATGATTAAACATTTTTAAGAGACAGTATGATCCTTATTACCTTATAACTTTAGTTTTTATTGTCTTGTAGTTATTAAATAGAGCATCTGTTGAAGGGCTCTTTTAAAACTACAGCCCAAAACAGGCTTTGGGGCTAAGAGGCAGAGCAGCATGCAGCACTGGACCTACCTACCTCTAACAGCTAGCAGAGGCCTGTGGCAGCGACAGTCCTTTCTGGAGTCTTTATGTGCATGCAAAACGCAGAGGAATTCTGGTGACCTACCTCCAAGGCAGCTGCCCTCCTGAGCTTTTCCGTGGAAAGCAGCCATCACCATTTTGGAATGTGAACAACCAGAGACTACGAGGAGAAATTAAAAATCTGGAAATCTTAGGCGCTTCACCATTCAGCCTTTGAATGCAAAGAACAATATGCAACACAAGTTTTTCTTTTTTTTTCTCTTTTAGATACTCTTCTATCGAAGTGATTTTCCCATACTGGCTGGGATTAGAATTTTGTGTTTAGTTTTGCTTACAGTGTAAATTTTATTCATAGTAAAATTATCTTCCTGAATGCCTTCTCTTTCTCTCATTACCTTGAGGAACCCCAACGCTTAATCGTAAGGAGAAAATAAGGCTTCAGGATACCTTGAGATGCACAGATATGTTGAGAAGATTGTCCTATGGAGGACATGTTTGGGGCAAAGGCTATCTGCTGAAGGCTATCTTTTTGCAGATCATAAGCCTGCTGTACCACTGGCCAGAAAGATGGTATGATTAACACATTTCTTATTTTGTTTTTGGGTAGGCGCTAGCCTTGTGTTAAAAACTTGAGATACTTTACCTTACTAAACTCTATAAAGAAAATATTACCAGCTTCTTTTTACAGGAAAGGATAATTAGTCTCATGTAGTGCTTATGTTCACACAGCTTAACTGTGAAATGATAAGGGCCAGTCTTTCAAGCCTAAAGACTTCCTTAGGGCTAAAGAGTGAAAGAAAAGCCATTTCACAAAGCAGTTTAGGTACTTGGAGTCACATTCTGGTGGATTTTCTGCTGAATCCTAGTCTATAAGCATCACGAGTGTTAGTTTAATAGAATAGGAAATGCACTGGATTTGCTCCTGTTGAAATTTTAGGAGAAGAATTCACTTGAAATTTAGGTTCCCTTACAAATGAGGCTACTCATTTTCTTTTCTAAGCCAGGGGCCTGTCATTCAAAACAAAAATTTACCTTCTTCCCTTTGTAATCCTCAAAATTTGGAAGGGAAACTTTGTAAATTTCAAATTAAGTATAATTTAAGTATCTTTGCCAAGTTAATTTCTCTTAATAGCACTATTGTTCACACTGATTGCTGTCAGTTAGCTCTTTCCTGCTAAACAATGACTAGTTTCCTCCTCAGTTGTTTAGAGCTGATTAATATCAGCCTTGGTAAACTGAAAATGTGGGGCTACACCTGATTCCTATTGTCTGGAAGGACTTCTGCATATCTGCTTGAACGGAGGAATCTTTTTCTCCAGATAGCAGGTTGTCATCTTTACTTTGTTGGTTCAGATAACTTTTTATACCATTTGAGGGGTACTGGCCTGGGAAGGTTATATTTTATAAAGATGAGGGAACAATACAGCTGACTACTCTCTGGATAGTTTCTTTCATCCTACCTCAGGACCTGATAACTCTATAACTCAGGTTCTCAATGCCACCTCTGTGAAACCCTCTCCAACTCCTTTAGTTGGAGAAATGCCACAATTTTTGTTCCCATTATGCTTTGCAGGTAGCTCTGCTCTGGTAGTACTAACTTTGGAATGGAATGGTTTGATAGCATGTTTTTGTCTTCTTCCAAAATGAAAAATTGATTTCCCTGTGTAGTTTCAGAACCTAAGGCACACAGAACTTTCTAGGTGCTTAAAAAATTAATCAGACTTCTTTTGTCTTTTCAAAGACTTTTCACTAGTCATACCAGCTTACAAATAATTTATTCCATAGAGTTCTAGAAACACAAATCATGAATGGTGCTATGTTTATATTTTTGCTTCTCTGATCTGAAAAATATCAGGTTACCTGCCTCTAGAGTTCTAAGAGGGTTGTATATTTTCATACTGATTTTTCAGTATATAAATACAGACAAAGCAACCAATAAGTATAAAAATGTATTATAAAATTTAAAATCACCTCTACTAAAGCGATTTTTGTTTTTTGTTTCTCTGGGTAACTTTGCATCTAAATGTTTTGATTATGGAAGAAGAGAAGACTTGGTGGGTACAGAATTGCAGATATGTATGTTGGAAGGCATCATAGTATAATACTGAATACTGCTTAGCATTCTCTGTTGTAATTGCCTATTTGTCTTCTCTGGCTTTCAAACCCCATGAGGGCAAGGATCAACTCTGTATTACTGACCACTTTATTCCCTATGTATAGCACAATATGTGATAAATAATAAGCCTTCAATAAATCTGTAAAAGAAAGAAAATTGAATAATATATTATTGTGTTGTCCTGTTGTTTTATTGACACATTTCTAAAAGTATTGTTACTTTTGAGAGCCTGCGGTAGATTCCCAGGCCATATTTGTAGAATGACGTCTTAGAGAACAGATGAACTTTGTAAATTTTATTCTGTTTTTTTATGTTTTATGTTTTATATGAGACTGTAGAAGTCAAGATGGAGCTCAAAATTAAAAAGAGCAAATTTTCAGTATTATTAAAAACTAAATTAGCTGACAAGGGAAATAGTGAGCTCATGACTGCAGTGGCTCCCCGAAGCCTGAAGAATCAGCTAGCCTGTAATGCTGTTGGTTATGCCTCATCCCTATGAAGTACAGCGACAAGCACCAGTTAAAGGATAGATTAGGTGAACTCCTAAGAATTCTTCCAGCCATACAGTTTCAAGAGTTTATGAGTGAGGGATGTAAAGTCCAATATAGGGAATATAGTCAATAATATTGTAATAACTATGTATGATGTCAGATGGATACTAAACTTCTTGAGGCCATCACTTTGAAAGTTATGTAAGTGTCTAATCACTAAGTTGTACACCTGAAACTAATATATATTGTACATCAACTATAATTTAAAAAATTTAAAAAAAATTTACGAGCAAGTAAGTAATGAATGAGCCAAGGGACTTTGGCTACTTTGCTCATTGGTAAATCACTATTTTCTTAACTAGTTCAGGAACATATATTTTGGTTATAACTGAATGTTTTTTCAACACTGGAAATAAATTTATGACCCTCCATTTTTAGATGTAAATCTAGCTATCAATTCCTTCAGTAAGTGCTAGAAGTTATTTGGTTGCAACCACCGTGACAGTTTCCTGGAAGTTTTGCAATTTATTAAAATTCAACTTTTCAAGTAAATGGTTAAATCTATTTGGTAGGCAGAAAAGTAGACCAAATCTTAAAACTGACATAGGGAAGTTTGTTTCTTCCTGAAGAAAGATGTGGTACTCCTAGGTAGGTTTGGAAGAATTTAGTAAAATTAGTAAATTAAAAAAAAATTTAGTGAAATGAGCCTTATTCTCTTGTATTGCCATATAATAGCTTTATTCACACTCCAGACCTGACAGCAAATGAAAATGGTTAATTAGTACTTATATGGATATATACAGTGAACCAAAGGCAAAAAGTTGAATAAACATTCTTTGTTCTTCAGTATTTCTGGAATATAATATCTCTAAAGATGCGGTTTATCATTAAATCAGTCTATCGTGAATGGTGTTCTTTTCTGAAATGGTGAAATGGTCTTTTTGGAATAGACCTAGATGTCCAAATGTTTTATTATGTATTCCATAGTATGTATAGATATATTTAAAAATTATATACATGCACTCAATATGTTTTCTATCATAATAATATCCTTTGAAAACAATATACAAGTATGCTTCTTCATAATTGCCAAAAGCAGTGTAAGAGTCTCTGTTATGGATAATCTTCATTAATGCATATTTTCAAAATTTGTAAATAGAATTTTCTAATTAAAATCCTTTAAAATAAAGAATTTTAGTAGTTTTGACCCATTTTGTTAAAAGTATGGAAGTCACAGGTTTAGTAGAGTTTAGAAGAACTGCTGTTTAGTGTTGGTGACAGTGGCAACTCTAATAGGCAAATTTGAACTGAAACATTTGCTTTGTTGATAAATAAGATTAAAAATGAATACTACAGCGATGGAACCATTTCAAAGCATTTGTTTCCAAAACCTTCTTACTTTTTAACGTGGCTGACAGAACTCATAGAAGGAATGGGGTAAACGTAAGCTTTGTCATTTTCTTTTGTTTGCTTCTGTTTACATCGGTAGTATCTGCAAATCCTGGTTTCTTTGCAGGTATTATTTTAAGCTACTTGTTTGTTTTGTGGGGGTTAACAGAAATCAGTAAGTACACAAATAAATTTAAGCAGGCACATATAAAAGGGAATATGCTGTGTCGTAACCATCTCATAGGTAGCACAATGTACCTGACAGGTGAACATCTGATATTAGAACTGAGTAGAGCTATCAATGTTGCTTTGCATATTAAATAATAATGGAAGTTGGATTTCAGTTTTCTTTCAATATTAGAAATAAAAATAGAAATAGTATTTTCTAATATTTCAATGAATCATCTTTTCATCTCATTTTGGATCTCATTTAAAATCACTATTTGACAGGGTAGGACCCAAATGAACTGCTCGGTTGGCAGTTGGGGCTAGAGTATGAGTTATTTGATGTCTTGGCTAAAGTCTTAAACAGTTTTATATCCTCCATGGTAACAAATGATAGTGTTTATATTGTTACTTGTTTAGATTTTATAAATTTTTTAACTGTTTAAACTTCACTGTCATCTTTATCCTTTATAGGAATCCAGTGAAGTAGGCATCATTCCCATTATCTGATGAAGTAATTGAGATACCCTAATTGTGACTTGCTCAAAGTTATGTGAATAAGCAGCAAAACAAGAATTTAAAGGGCAAAGTCCTTTTTACTAGACTTCCTTTGTCTCACAGCCAGTGTATTTCATAAAGTAAGTATCTACATATTTGCTAGGTATATTATTGATCAGGAAAACAGTCGAACAAGGTGTAAATGATTTTTCTCCCCTCTATGCAGTTAAGAAAGAGATCAGGGTAAATAACTTAAGTTCTGAAAATGTCCCAACCTGTTCTTTTTCAGTTGGTTAATATTACTAGGTAGATCTAATTGGATAGTTGATAAAATGAGTAGAAAATTAAAGAAGGGGGCAGCTGGGTTGTGAGTGCTTTGTAATTCAGAGAATGGTAATTTCAAAGAAGCAGTTGGATGGTTATTGAATTCTAGTAGTTTTATAAACTTAAGCTCTTGGCCTTGGAGGTTCTTCAGATTTTATGAATTTATTTGCTGCAACAGAAATTGGCATAAATGAATAGAAATTTAAATCATCCCATCTGTGCAAGGCACTATTCAGAGACTAATGTTTATATAAAAGAATAAAGCCCTTAGGGGAAAAAAAAATTGGCTACATTTCAGTCTGGATAGTGTAGCCAAGACTTCAGCTTCTTAATTGGTAATAATGTCAAAAATCACATAAAGAATATTTTGTAATAGTAGGAAAAATGACAGATACCCTGAGAACGTTCAGATAAGAAGATAACAGGGGCACAGTGTGTGGTCCTCTTAAATTAAGATACTAAGCGTTTGGCTTCTGAAGTGGTAAATGCCTCTTTTCTCTGAAACTGAAGCTATCTTGCACAGTGGTGTTACAGTCCTGTCCTACCTTTTATAAAGTAATTTCAAGTTCTGACAAAGACCAAATTTCTTTAGATCGGGTAAAGTACAGAATAATGTAAAATAAAAATTTTTAATGGAAAATAACTATCAATTTAATGTTTCAGAAATGGTACACAAATGAATAATTTCTGTAGTACATTTGTTTGAGTTAAAACAACAGAAACAGTTGTAGTTTTTTAAGGATTATTTAGGATTACTTAGATATAGAAATACTCCTAGTATATAAATAAAGTGTGTCCAAATTAAGAATTATTTACCTGGCTTTATCAATATTAAATGGGAAATCCACAGATGTAAGGCCTGTGCAGTTAGGAAGCTTGAAGGGATATTTCGGAACTTCTAAATCAACCTAAATTTACTCATAGGGAAACTGAGATTCAGAGAGGAAGGTTGATATTTCTGAAGTAATGCTATGAGTCAGAGTTTGCTGTCTGATACCTGATACCATGGCAGCACCACACTTCTATTTTAAACTTTGTGTATCTTCTGAATTTCTGTGTTATTGTTGAAATAGGACTTGCCGTTTGTTATTATTTTCTATTATTCATTTATTTAGTCCATCATTCGATAACTGCTTCCTAGTGCCAGATAGTTTCCTAGTTGTTGAATAAACAAAAATCCTGTTCTCACAGTGCTTATTTTTGTGTGTGTAGAAAGAACAACATCATAGGCTGCTGTGAAAATTACATGAGTTCGTGTATATAAAACACAGCCTATGCGGTGGAGTCTATTATCAGCATCCTGATTTTACAGATGAGGAAACCGAAAGTACAGAGAGGATATATAACTTGCTAACTTGCTCAGGATCACACAGCCAGTAAGTGGCAAAGCTGGATTGCTATAGGCAGTCAAGTCTGAGGACATGTCCTCTGCTCTGCATCAAAAACTCTTGGCAAAATGGCGGCCCCTGAACGGCCTTGGGCAACAATTTGGACCTCACTTTTGAGAGTCCGTTAATCTTGTCCAACTTTTTAAAGGAGAGAATGGATAAAGCAATGAACCTATATTTGAATTCTTTCTTCTACATTTAACTTTGCAAAGCCATTTCTTTCTTTCTTTTTTTTTTTTATGAGAATAATTTCTATTATCCCATTGTGAGACTCAAATGGTAGAGATGGAAACCCTTTGCAAATTGGATTTTAAGCCTTTGCTGCATGAATTCTTGGTATCTCTTCTCAGTATTTTGGGCAGTTGACCTATATGCTTACTTCTCTAGCTCATTAGGAGAAGGCAAAGTGTATGGAGAAGTAGTGCAAGGTACTGGGAAGAATGCTTGGTTCTAGGAGTCCTTGATAGTGAATTCTAGTTAGACTTCCTCCTTTAGCTACTTTTTGGTAACCTGAGACTAAATCATCTATGTTCTCAACCTCTAAGATTTATAGAGGTAATCTGTAAAATGTTTATAAAGCATGAAGTACTAGGTAAATGTTAAGGCTCAGTAGTTCTGTCATACTGGTAAAGAGGGGGAATAGAGAGCCCTCGAAAAAGTGGGAATGATAAGGGACTGCAGCAAAATCATGCATGCTCCCGTTAATTTTCCCCCTCCTCTCAAAATAACAAGCCTGCCTTCCCCTTGTAGGGGAAGTTTGTTTAGTGTTTTCCATTGTGCTTATCACTATGACTCATTTGTGCCAATTAACAAAACCACACTGATGAGAAATGTGGGGCCCATGTCTTCTACTTTGAATGTCCCTACCTCTTTGGGTACATAGTTAAAGTCATTTTATTTGTGACCTAAATTTATTCTTAAATGGTTAGCTTGCTGAAACATGATGTCATAATGAATTATTTACATGTTTATTTGCTTTATTGAATTCTGAACTTCTTAAGAGCTAGGGCCACATCAATATATATGTACGTGCATACCTAGTACTTTGCACAATGCCTGAGAAATACTATGTGACCAATAAATATTTGATAAATAAATGAAAGAGCTTAGCAAAATACAAAATAGGTTATGTAAATAATGACTTTTTTCAGGAAGCGTAGTAATACCAGACAGATCAAAGTTGGTGACCTCTAGTAACACCTGGACCATCCCTCACAGATGTTCTTTTCTAGAACTTTACAGGCTATGAGTCCCATTCTTAGGAAATAAGAGTATTTTTTAAAGTAATTAGTTTAAAAAAATTTTATATAATAATCTTCATTTGGTAAATGACCAAGAAAATCCCACCCAGAGACCCATTTCATCTTTCATTTCCATTTTTTTCAAAACCATAGTTTATAAAAAATTTATATATTTGCATTCAACTTAAATACTATCTTGTATTTTTTTTCCTCTCGATATATCATAAGTATTCTCTTTTTAGTTATCTATGAAAGGGTTGGCAAACTTTTTCTTAAAGGACCCGATAATAAATGTTTTAGAAGTTGTACCACAGCTTCTTTATCCAGTCATCTATTGTAGGACACTTTGTTTGCTTCTATGTCCTGGCCACTGTGAATAATGCTACTATGTGGACCTTAGTGGTTTCTGTGGCAGCTGCTCAATTCTGCTACTATAGCACAAAAGTAGCCATGGACCGTATATAAACATGTGGTCTGGCTGTGTTCCAATAACACTATTATTTCTAAAAGCAGGCAGCTCCCCCAGCTTTAGCGTGTTCACCTCTCTCCTATAGAACTCATATTTATCATTTAAAACGTTATATAATAGTCCTTTGAATTATTAATTTAATCATTTTTATAATTGAACATTTGGGCCATTCTTTTGTTCTTGTGTTTGTTTTTAACTTTTCTGTTATACTGCAATGAATGTTTTCTGTTTAGCTTTTTTTTTTCATTTATGCGTATTTGATGATTTCAAGAACTCTTGAAGCCTGTCAGACTGCTTTCTAAAACAGTAGTGATAAGGGGAGCATTGACTTAGCCACACCTGGCCTGTTTGACTGGTAAGTGACAGGGGAGAAGCGAACATGATCTAGAGCCTGTGCCAAAGAGAAATCCTGATTAGAACTCTGAGGGGTATAGGTTGCATCATACGAGGTTACTAATATTAGACTGCTTTTGATCTATAAAATCTATAAAAATTGTAGTTTCCTGTAGTTTCCTGTAGTTGCAGTTTCAGCATAATAAACATAAATGTTATTAACCTTTGCTTACAACACACCCTGTAACATTGTAGCTTGATTATATCGTAGGCCTTTATTTCAGTGTTCTTCATCCTGAGTTGGGCCTTTAGCAGGGATGTGAGGAGTGGCGAGCTGAGCTCCTGTTAGGGACAGTATCCTCAGCCAGAGGCAAATAGATGGGCTTCAGGTTATCTAGAACCACCAGGATAGAAGCAAAACGTGCCTATAAGTAGACCATTGCAACTTATCTTGTGCTATATATAAATCCACCTCTTTTGGATTATAAGACCATGCATTCATTTTTAACTCTATCACTAAAAATAATTTGAATTCAGAGTTAGTTAGATGTAATGAGGTAATTTTATCTTTAATTGTGCATTAGCCCTTTCAATACCTCTAAACTTGAGATTTGCAAACTCTCGGCTTGTTTTTATAAATACGGCTTTATTGGAACACTGTCTAGTTCATTTATTTGTTCATTTCCTCTGCACCTTTTATATCACATGGCTGAGTCAACTGGTTGTGACAGAAGCCTTGCAGCCTGCAAGCCGTAAAATGTTTACTATCTTGGCCCTTAAAAAAGAGATATGCCAACCCCTGCAGATAGTAAAGTAGTATTCCTTAAATTAGATAAGAAGTCTTCAAACTATAGCTTATAGTCCAAAACCAACCTACTGCATACTTTTGTCAAGAAAAGTATTGAAACACAACTGACTATGGTACTGATTTGACTGCTTTTGTGCTTTTGTTCCTAATATTAAATTCAGTCAGTGCCTAAAATTGTACCCACATCCCTCCTCATGGAAATTTAGCATGAAATTTTCTTAATTCCTCTTATATCCTGTGTTCCCATTCTAGATTATGTGTCCCTCCTCCAAGAGAGGCGGCTCTTCAGCCAAAGTCTCTCTGAGTTCAAATCCTGGATCTGTCACTTAATGATTAACATTGAAATAAGACAAACGGCCATATTAGTGAAATATAGTAGAGAGAATATTTAATAATCAGGTTATTTTAGCTCCCCTATGATCACAATAACCTAATAAATGGAAAATTGACAGAAGAGAGGATTCTTTTTAGTCATATGTGAAATTTTCATCACTTATTCTTGTGTTTTACTGGAGTGAATCTTCTCTGAGCAGAATTTCATTTCTGTCACGTAACAGCTCTGTTACCCTCGGTAGGAGCTACATATCCTCTCTGAGCTGAGCTTCTACTTTCTCACTGGCAAAATAGGGTTATTGGTGCGCCTGCCTCCTCATAGGCTTATTGTGAAGATTAAATGAGGTAACTTGTATAAAATGCCTGGTATGTGGCAGATGCTATAAAAATGTTAATTTCTTTCTCTTCCTTTCGTAGTCAGAAATGTTTTGTTATAAATTTTGTTTGGTGACTAACAACACTAATTAGACAAACATTTATTTCTCCTCCTTTTCTAGGATATTTTCTCAGAATGTAACCTCTCAGAGTGAAGTTTTTACTTTTGTTGGTAGAGGCAAATCCCTAAGGTATAATGAAAAAATGATGTCTTTACTGTGAATGCGGCCTGAGAAATGGACCCGAGAGTTGACTATAGATTCATCTGGCCTTTTCTTCCCTTATTTGATTGCAGTATAAAGAAGAGGGCGGCAAGGTGACCAGTTACTGCCATGAGACGATGGTTGGGTGGGTGCATGACGTGCTGGGCCGGAACTGGGCTTGTTTCACTGGAAGGAAGGACACTACCTCCGAGAATGTGAAGACAGCACCCCTTCAGGGGCTCCATGACAAGTGAGTTGTCACAAATGAAAGATGTGTTTAGTTTTGGTTTATAGTATGTGTATGTGTACGTTAATTCTTGGAAATTTTTGAGTACATAAAATTTATTTGACTTGGAAACATAATCCATGTTATATAAAACTTTACTGGAAAAATATGTTGACTGATGTAATTGAGAGAAGCAGCTCTTTTTTCAAAGCACTCTAAAAAGTGGCTTTAAAGAAAATTTATGTTAAGAACTATAGAGCTGCAATGACTAATAAAGAAAAATAATTTTATTATTGCCATGTAAACTATATTGCATAATACTTGTAGATACATATATTTATGTTGTAACAAGTGTAGGTGATACTAATTGGAACATAAATTTTAAACAAGGCAATAAATAACAAATTAAAATTCTTAGTATTTATGTAGTATATTTCCTTTGCTAAGGCTGTCATACATACAGAGTAGCTCAGACTGAATGGCTTAAACAGCAGAAATTTATTTTCCCACGGTTCTGCAAGCTAAAAGCCTTAAGATCAAGGTGTTGGCAGGTTTGGTTTCTTCTGAGACCACTCTCATTGGCTTGCAAGTGGCCACCTTCTCTCTGTGTCCTCATGTGGTTATTCCTCTGTCTCAGTCCTCATCTCCTCTTTTTAAAAGAACACTAGTCATATTGGATTGGGGCCCACCCAAATGACCTCTTTTTACCTTAATTTTTTTTAAGGGCTGTATTTCCAAATACTGTCCCATGCTGAGGTACCGGAAGTTAAGACTTCAACATAAGAACTTTGAGAGATCACAAGTCAGCCTCTAACATGAAGTTCATGTTTTTGTTAAGTTAAGTGCTCTTTAGGTAACTGAACCACACACACAAGATTTCAGACTTTTATTAATTTGGGAAGGAAAAGAAAAACAACTATTATCGGTAATAACTTTTTATGAAAGTGTACTTGAACAGTTCATCTAGAGCCAGGTCACACTGTTGGGGAATGACTGCAGCAGAGAGGTGGGGGACATGAGTTCAAAGAGGAGGAACTTTTCTTGGAAAAAGCTGACCTAAATCTGACTAATTCACCCTCCCCTCCCCCATTTTGAATTTAGCTTTTAAATTGCTTTGCTCAGCTCAATCCTTGAGCAACACATTTCCTAAGAAGCCATTCACTTTTTACCCTACCATTTGGAATGTGCTTTGTACTCTTTTGAGATTGCAAACATTGTCTCCTTTAAGGAAGAAGCTGTTTACTGAAGTGCTCAGAACCCATAAAAGGAGCATTTGGGACAAAATTACCCTCAAGATCTCTTTCCGCTCTTAGTGATCTTTTAAACCATAGCAAGGTACATTATTTTTAATCTCCTTGGATCTTAAACATAGTTTTTAAGATTTACATTGTCACTTTGGTAATGCACATAGCCTATGATGTTTTGCTAGATGTTACAATACAGCCAGAGAAGTAGGGCTGGTTACTGCTTCTCAAATACTTGAAGTCCATGAAATAGTGAGACTCACCAGTGGAAAATATTTCAAGACATACATTTACAATTTAAAATTTACTTTTGAGTTTAAAGAAACAAGCAACTGTAACTTGTTTTTGTTGTGTTTGTGTGAGAAATACGACATAGGCAGTTGTATAATCTCTTTGGTGAAGGTACCTCTCTGGTTTCACACTTTGCAAAAGTAGGGAAGAACTTTGATAAAAACATGAAAACATCAGCATGGTTGCACTTTTTTATTCTTTCCAGTGCTTCCGGTTTCTTCGATTGTATTAAAGTGCTCTTTCTATGAACATATAAATTAAAAGAGAAAGAAAATTTCACAGTATGCCTAAGATGTTACTTAGGTCAGATATATCTTGCTTTGCATAACTGAATGTTAATGGAAGTCTTAGATAGTGAATCACACGTAAGCCACAAAATCTTTTGTTAGTAGAAATAATATGGTAAGTTCTGTAATTTCTAGCACCTGGCACATAGGTATGATACATGTTTGAATTAAATAAATAATCAATGCCCCTGATTTTTTTGGCTTTGTAAACATGCTCTGTGTGTGTTAGATTTATTTACATCTGCATCAAAGCATTTGGCATCAAGTAAACTAGTGCTTCTTAAATTTTAATGTTATTGTGAATCACCAAGGGATCTTGTTAAAATGCAGATTCTGATTCAGATGGTCTGGGTTGGATACTTAGAATCTGCATTTCTAACAAGCATCCAGGTGCTGCTGCTGTTGCTGCTAACTAGTTCAAAAACCAAATTTGAGTAACAAGGATATAAACCAAATGTTCATATGGAAACTTTTTTTTTTGTATAATGTGGTTATAATGCTTGCCATGCTATATATATACATTATATACAGTTTGTGCTGTCCTCTACTTTATTTTTTTTATTATTTCAAAGTTATAAGGATCCATTGTGGAAATTGTAGGAGGGGTGGGGAAAGGTGGCACTCCTGTGTCCCCCAGAGATAACCATGGTTGGCATTTTAAAAATATACTCATAGTATAAATATATATACTTTCACAAAAAATGGTAAATTCTCTATAAATTTCTTTGACATTCTGATTTTTAGTTTAATATAGTGTGGACACCCTAAATATTCTTTTAGACATTTTTACTGAATAACCCATATAGAAAATTTAGTACCATTATTTATTCAATCTCTTATCTGAGAACATTTGTTTAGGTTGTTTATAATCTATCACCAGTATGAAAGTGTTTCATTGAACATCTTTATACATACATCTTAGTTAACTTGAAGTTTTATTTTCATAGAAGACATTCCAATTCCAGGCTATCGATATAGATATAGATATAGATATAGATATAGATATAGATATAGATATAGATATAGATAAATACACAGACACACACACACACACACACATGCACGCATCTCCTCAGGCAAAACTGAAAGGTGACTTTTGGACTCATAGGTTGTCTCTTTATATGCGAACCAAACCCAGATCAGTTTTGGTGCCCAAAAAAACAGCCGTGCTTAACAAAAGGTGTCAATACAAACTGCACTGTAAACAATGGTTTGTTTAAACTATGAGGAGCAAGGAAGAGAAGATATTTTGAAAGCCCGTTGACTTTAGAGCCAAATTAAGGGGATTTTTCAGATCAAAAATCAGTTACCACTTATCGTTAGAGTGTCTGATGCAGTTCCTCCTGGCTCCCAAGGATTTCTAAGCTGGGTTAACGGGGTTGTGTTCTGCATGGCTCACTACAAAATAACTTGAATCCAATGAGATTTTATTACATTAGAGTTAAGGATAGTTCAGGGATCTTTAGTATTTTTATTTTTGTTGTCTAAAACTGGATTTTATTTTATCTTATAATTTCAGTTTATCTAAATTTTGTTTTCTGTATTTATGATGTTTAACTGTCCCATTGACTGGAAATTCAGCATTGTATGTCTCACTCTATACTGTGGTGCATTTAACTTATGAATTTCTTATACTAAAAAAATGTAGAATAAAGACTATTTTGATAATTTGATCATTGTGCTGAAGTTACATTACAAAAAAAAAAATAAAAAAGCCTTCCTGAAAGATTATACCACCTTCCATTTAGGCCCAGAGTATTAGAATGTCTGTTTTAATGAAGTCTGATTATTTCAGTGAAGAATATATCTGAAACTATCTTATTTTTGTTCAGGTATTCTCATAGGCCCTACAAATATAATCATGACTTTGTGAAAGCTATCAATGCCGCTCAGAAGTCTTGGACTGCAACCACGTACATGGAATATGAGACTCTTACCCTGAGAGAGATGATTAGGAGAAGTGGTGGCCATAGCAGGAGAGTCCCCAGGTAATAAAACACACGTCTTTATCACTAATAAAGATGTTTACGTTGAATACCATCCTCTTTCCAACTAGCTCTCTCTGGGTTGCTCACCATTTTATTGGTCAACTTAAACTTTTTCTCTTACCTGTTTTCCAACCATTTCCCTCTCCTGTTTACATATACTCTACTCTCCAAGTCGGATTTCTGGGTTTTGCTTTCACACCATCTGCCGCTTCCATGATTCCCCTCCATTTTCTACCCTGGCTTAGGGCTTTGTCATCTCTTTCCTGCCTAATGGAGCTGCCTCCTGCTCCTGTCTCTTTGGTCTCTTTCCTCCGTCTCCATTCTTACCCATTCTATAAAGTACTTCAGTACCTTTCTGTGCTTAGCTATGATTATGTGACTACTTATTTTCTAATAAATAAACTAAACTTAGTAACCAAAACCATCTAAATTGGACAGTAAATATATATAGTACCCTGACTTGCTTTTAAAGAATATTATACAATTGCTAGAAACTTTTCTTTCATGACCTCCATTCATACTACTCCCTTTGCCTCAAATAACCCTCAACTTGACAATAACTGTCAAATTTACCACTTGTAAAAATCTTAAAATTTTCTCTTTGTTTGAAGGTCCAGCAAAAAACCATTCCTTGTAATCCATATACCTCTTTTAACTTCAGCTATAAGTGGCATTTCCCATCTTTAGCTTATATACCCCATGGTATTACTTTGGGAAATTAGGTCATAATACTTTGAATTTATATAGTCAAGAATTCAGTAGATTTTTTTTCATTCTTTCAAAACTATAGCTGGATCTGTCAGAGTATATAGTCCCTTAACATTTATTTGTTAAATAGCCAGCAATGTTCCTATGATGCCATATCTCACTTCAGAAGAAACTGACATAACTAAAGGACAGGGAACTGGAAACAAGTAGAGTTAATGGGAGTCAGTAAATTGTGTCGGTTCTTCTCCCTTAGTATATCAAAACATTTTTCAAATTTCAGGAAATGCAATGATTATTTCCTTAATACGCTTAAAGTCCTTGGTTCAAATTTTAATGTTTGAACAAGCCACGGATTGATTAATTGTTAACTAAAATGCATTTCTAACTTTTCATCTATAGACTAATAATCCTAAGGCTCTGGCATTTTTCCACTATGAGGCTCATTTGGATCTCCCTGTCTCAGTTGGATAGGGAGATTTTTCCCATCCAACGGAGAGCATTCTCTCATAATTCTGCCCGTTTATCAAAATAACCTTATACAATATTTCTCAATGTGTATTCTAAGGAATTTTTAGTCCATAAGATGCTCTGGTTAATCTAAATTGAAAAATGGAGCATGTCACATTCCTTCTCAGATTCATTAGAGCGAAGGAATCATATACTGTGTCCGTGTGAGACAGGAAGTTGTTAACCTGTTCAATGAAAAGTCAGAAGAGGTGTTGTCAACATTTGAGCCTTGGGAGACTGGAGCACCTGCCTGAAAGACGTGAGCCTCAGATACAACTTCTTTGCCATGTGCCATGCGCCATGTATCTGTGGAACTCTTTTGTACTTGACTCTTCCCCCTTCCACCCAAGCAACTTTGCTTTTGTGAAGGGCTGGCTACTTTATGAAGGGCTACTTTTAAGGCTGATATAAAGAGAGAGAATTGAGTGAAGTGGGATATACTAAAATAGACATTGTAGTCTAGCTCCCTAGTTTTCAGTAGCATTTTGTATATAAATTAGTTCTGTTTTAAGAATCTAGTGACATAACAGAAACACTCAGAGATTCTTAACATGAAGTTTGAGGTATTTGTGAAACTACTGAAGTTATAGAAAAATGTATTGTTTAGGGGCATCTGAGTCCAAAGTTTTTACTAGATTCTTAAAAAATCTGGACCCAAATGATTGAGAGCCAATGGTGTATACTGTACCTATAATGTTATTAATTCTCACTTCTCCATCTCCTAGATTCCTCTTTCCCTCTCTTCATTTTCACACCATCGAGCTTCAGATGTCACATTGTTTTTGCTTTGTCTGTGTTTACATTGATGAGGAAACATTCTGCTTTATAGGATGATGGGAAGCAGGAAATAAACATTTGAATGTCTGTTGTGTGCCAGATAGTCATTTATATCTATCAGTGTCATATTTAATCCTCTTAAAGACATGGATGTTGATGATGATGATAGTTATCATCATAATAGCTGAAAAATTTGTTAAAGGATTATCAGAAACCAATACTATCCTAAGCACAATTTTTATATCAATCCTTCGAGTTAGGTGTGCTTATATCTGTTTATATAGGAGACCATCATAATTTTGCAATGTTAAGATCTTCGACTAATGCCACATTGCTAGTAAAAGGTTAAACCATTTGTAGGAGGTTGACTCTGAGATACCGGCCCTGAAACTATGTTATGCTGCCAAACTTCAATTCCATTTTTATGTTTCATATTACTTAGTGTATTCTTAGGCATACACAGGTCAATTAGTTAATATCTATTGATTGATTGACTCTGTTGGCCTCTCACTGTGAAATCACAGAAACTGTTTATTTCCTTTCAAAATTTGTTTGCATCTGTTTTTTATTCATAAATCTCAAAAGAAATAGCCAAGGTTTATTTTTGGTTTATTTTTTTTCTACCTTATATATAAAATTTCCATATGCATAGCTTTTTATGTACCTTGGTTATACAATTAGCATTATTCAAACTGAATGTTTTATAGCATTATTATAACTTCCTTGTATTTGTTATGGTAATTTCTATGTATTTCGTGTCTCTGAATTCTGTCTTTTTATATGGTCAAATAATGTCCCTGGCTTAGTTAATATTTTAGTGAGAAATTAATTAACATTTCTGAATGAACTATGCTGTCTATTCTTCACAAATCTCAAGGTTATGATTGATTTTTCATAATGATTTTTTCTTTTTCTCTCTCTATTTCATCTCAATTCCATTTTGTCTTAGCATTAACTACTACATCATCTCTAAGAGAAGTGTGTTAGAGAGGGAACTGCTTGAGAATAGTTACAGAGGACATAAAGAAGTCCAGAAATAATCTTTACAAGTGACTAAATCAGAACCTGGAAAGAACCAACTATGACCACAAAAAAGTTAGAACAGTGTGGTATGATAATGCCAAGAAAACAAGAAATTCGTGTAGTTCACAGTAACAGAAAAATAAATGTTACCACGGTGTAACAGTGCAGCCCTAACAAAAGGGTTGATGGAGCATAAAGAGAAGTGAGTTTTTGTTGGGGCTTGTGGATAGGAGCTGCTCTGTGAACAGTCCGTAAAATTAGAAGTCAGGAAAAAACTCTAAGGGGATTTCTTCTAAGCAGTGGGTAACAGGCATTTTAGATAAAAGGAGCAGTAGCACAAAGATGTAGAACACAGAGCATTCGACAGACGGGGAAACGTCAAGAAGTCTAATGTGTCAAGAGCTAAAATGCTCTGTTTGTTTTAAATCTCTAATATGGAGAAGCTTGTAAAACAATTTTCTCATTTCCAAAAAAAAGTTCTGTTCATTATTCATTGTCCAAGGCAACTCTTTTGTGTCTTACTTTCCAAGCATTTCATATAAGATCCAGTTCCATAATGATGAAGCAGTTTTGTCTATAGTTTATGGAACTACTCTACCTACTTTATACTTAGACCCTTTCGTTTCTGTGCCTATTTCACTTCTTTTACAACCACCTCACTATCACTACCACCCATATCCTGAGTCAAACATCAGTAATTCCTCTATTTTCTCTATGTCTTTTGTCAGCCATCTTTAACTTCCCACATCTACTTTCTTGGTTAAAATATGTTAAAAGTAAGAGAATGCAGCTATTGAAGCATACTAAAAATAGCATCACAGTGATACACAAAACTAGTGTAATTTCACAGGTGAAAATTACTAGATCATGAAGAAGAAATTGATAATGAAAGCCATTTACACAATTTTGTTACGAAACCAACACATTGTATAATGACGCATTATTGTGTTATAGATATACTGTGAAATACTGATTAAACAAGTGTTCTTTGGTTTTGAATCTAGATCTTAGCCAGCCAGGTAGTTGAAATACTGTAATTAGAGGTTAGGAAATCATCCTTAAAGAAAAGTATATATCGATGTCAAATGTATATTTCTATCCTAGGCCCAAACCTGCACCACTAACTGCTGAAATACATGAGAAGGTTTTACGTTTGCCAGCATCTTGGGACTGGAGAAATGTTGGTGGTACCAATTTTGTTACCCCAGTTCGAAACCAAGGTAAAAAAAAATGTACTTTTTAATTCATTCTGTAACATTTATTGAATGTTTACTATGTGCCAAGCTCTGTAGTACATTCTGGGAATATAGAGATGAAACGGGCATGATCTACTTTAGTAAAGAAATGGAAATGATATGGCCAATGAATGCTTACTTCCTCCTTTTGTATCCATGACAGGCTTTGGTATTAAATAATCTCTCCAACTGAGCTCAGCATTTCTTAATTGTCCTTAATATATGTTCCAGGTAGCAAATGAAATTAATCAGAGCAATGTAAGTCAATCTATTTGCCCTGCTAGTAGAAGAGACTCATGTAGAAACAAAGAATTGCATACAACTCAAATTAGTCTTCCTTATGCAAGTGGTTTGCTGGAATCCTTCTTTGCTACCTGTCCCCACATTCCGTACTTTGACCCCATCGTTTAGTCTTTAATTACCATAGAAGCCCAGAAAATATATCCTTTATATTTCTCTAGTAGATTTTTTGAGCAGTGACCTTTCGGTTCACTTTACATCAGAATATGACATATGATGGTAAATATTAACCTGGTTTCCCGAATGGTGGCCTGGGAACAGACCCAAGATTTACCAAAAGTATCACTACGATTGCATTTTACTAGTTATTTTCAGAAATTGGATGCAGTATGAGTAGATTTAATTTTTTTTTTTCTAATAGCACTTGGTAGCAAATTATCTTGTTATCCTAAATTTTAGCGAACAATGACTTAGAGAATCATTGATATAATAGGTTTATTACTTCTAAGTTCATTTTGAAGATAATTACAGTACAGAGGACTGATTTGTTACTATAAAATAGGTGTAGTATTTGCTGTCTAGAAACATTCTGATTAGTGTCCCCTGAGAGGATTATAAATTAATAACACCCAAAAATAAATTGCTCTTTCCATTCCCTAAAAACTCAGTGATAATCATCCTCTCCCACTTATTAGCATTCACCACTGATCCTTCAATTCCATCCTCACTGAGTTCTTTCAAAGTGTTTTAAATTTACAGAGCTTTGAACAGGTCTTGTAGCAGCCAGTCAGCAAGGTTTCTGTCCATTTGACACCAGAGGTTTCATCTCTTTGTCTTTCTGTATACCAGTTGTTCTGGGACTCTTGAACTCTAGAGAAAATGTGGGTCCTGAATCCTTCCCTACCTTGTCTTTTTCTGGGATGGCTTCTATGGAAAGGGGGCATTGGAAATGAGAGAATTGTGAAGGTAATTGAGAAATTAATGTAAAGTGAAATCAAAAGTTTGATGTTAAGAGAGAGTTAAGATTTTCTCTATCAAGCAGATTTTTAAAGAGCATTGAACATGTGTTAGAATTTTTTTAATAGCTGAGGATATAAAGATTAATATGACATGGCCTTTGTCCTAGAGACTTATAGTTCAGAAAGACCTGCAAGCAAAACATTAAAATACGATATAACAGATTTGATAGTGTTTTTAAAATTCATTGAAAGCATAGGAAAAGGTGGAAAGAAAAGTTTAGTTCCACTCACTTTCCAAAAGATGATTGATAGTGATGAGACAGTAATTCAGGGGAAGAGAATTAGACTTTCTAAAGCCAAATATTTTTTGATATTGGTTTTCTTGTAGCTTAGTAAAAACTATTATTGTCTCCAATGTTCCATATTCTTTGAGTGTTATAAGTATGAATTGTATAGACATGGACAATTTAAAAACAGAAATTTCATGGATTAATTCCTTTTGAATAGATCCCTCATCTGCAGTATTTTGTTAGGTACTTTAGAAAATAATGTACTTAGAAGTTCCTCTTTTGACTTTCTTTGAGTTTTCTGTACTTTAGGTTGAAAAAAAAATATTTTCTCTTCCTGCTCATTGGGCTTCTTGGAAATTTCCACTAACTGTAAGAACACCAGGGTTCTATATAACCCAAAATTCAAAAGTTAGCCACAGTTAAGGGAATTCACATCTTTTCTCTCTTTAGAGGGAAAACCAAGATTAATGAAAAAAGAAATGGTGGGAGGGCGAATGAGGTTTTACTTTGACACTTGAAGACAGCTTTAGGCATCACCCTTATAGCGATATTTACTTTAAAGTGTGAGAGGAAAGAGAGCTAGGAAATTGGAAGAGATGGAATTTCTTTGTTCTTCTCCCAGCTCCCCTTTATTTAGTATATCTTCAAGAAAGAAAGGAGTGTCTCTTAGGTTGCATTAATTAGGAAATGCAGAGTGTTTTCCTAATGTTTAAAATCTAGTTCACTTCAGTCATGTTCTAATACTATTAGAGCTGGAAGGCAGGACCTTAAACTCTGCTCCACCCTATTTATTTGACACGCAAGATAAAAAATGCCAAAAAGATCAAGTGACTTTCCCAGAGTCATACTGCTGAGTGACAAAGCAAGAAGAAAGAGGAAAAAAGAAATTCTTCACTCCTTACTCCTAGTTCAGTGTGCTGGCTCTCTACTAGTGGACTCTGCAGCTGAACAGTTAAACCATACGAAAATCACATTATCTATTTGAGATTGTAGAAATTGGATTATTGCAGAACTCTTTCTGGGCCAGATGTACTTCTCATCCTTTATTGCATTATAGTCTTCTTAAGAAGTAAGGGTTCTTTTAGAATCTAGATTCTGGCCTCGACTTTTGAAAAGAGGCATTAATTAACTGGGCAGCTGACACATTCTTCCAGGAACTATAAAAGCTTCAGAGAGTTTGCCCCTGGTCCTCATTTCACTGATTTTCTCTGTTAACAGAGCACATTCTGAGCTCTCAGATATACATGTGGCTTGTCTCTCACACAGTGCTAGATGGTCAGATGACGAGGGTTTAATGATTAATACCAAGAGAGGTTATTTCTTTGGCCGCTATGGGCCAAGAATGCTGGATAGACATAACAGGCCATGTCTAGTCTTTCATGGGATGTTATTTATTATAAGACCCTGGTGTCTCATGAAAGAAACACTGGCTTTGGCTGTATAGTCGCTTGTGTAGTTCTTTGACATTCAATTATTTGAAAGAGAGTTTCTTAAAGATAGTGTTATTTGGATGGTTTCAAAACCAAAAATGTGTAATTTAATTTTTGTCTATTTAGTAACTAGATGACCAGGAAAGAAAATTTGAAAAATCTTTAAAGTAGATACAGACCTATAAACTGAAAGGGACACTAGGCCAGCATTAAGAAACACTTAGGCACTAATGCCTGTCATCTATTAGCGTTGTGACTTTGGACAGGTCATTATTGCTTCTTTCCGAGTCTTCATTGTGTGCATTATCAGATGAGTAGCTTGTACAACTAGATGAATTCCAAAGCCCCCTTCCAAGTGTTTTTCTTCTAATCTTTATAACTTAGGTGATCCCTCAGCAGCAAAAACAGTACATGATGTGAATAAATCTGACATGTTTATGGGGAAAATTTGGGGGAACATCAGACATGGTAGAAGTTCAAAGGTAGTAGGGTTCTAATAGACTCTAGGTCCAGGACCTGTGGTATTGTTGGATTATTTAGAAGGTCTGCCTCCCATAAAACTTAGAAACAAGTAAAGGTTGACTGTTCCTATTAAAGTCATTTTCCTTCCTGGATGTAAATATCTATTTGTTGTTCATAAATTAACTATTCTTTATGCAAATATGCATAAAGTTCCTTCATCTCCTCAGGTACCAAGATGAAGAAAACAAATTTCCTGTGAACACTCAAGGAAATCCACAGTTTAGTTTGAGGAAAACAATATAAGTAATTCAAGTTTAGCATGTTGGAAGGCTGAGCATAAAGTATCCTGGATTTTCTTTGCACTCAGGGAGGGACATAAATCAATAGTTATCTGGAGAAGGGAAAAACAGTGCCCCTGATTATACTTTGAATGCATAATGTGCTTTTGAATATTTTTCTGTCTAAGAAAGGCAGTTACTAAATTACTAAATTCAGATTTATTAAAGAGAACAAAGGCAGTGTTCTCTTTATGTAGAATTAGTTTTTCGAATTGTAATATTGTCTGTTCACTAATCTTATGTGCATAAGGGAGTGCTCGCCATTCAGATAATTTGATGACTAATGTTAATAAAGTGAATAACATACCAATTGTGCATAACTGCATTTAATACCAGTGTCTTGGATTTGGTACAAGCATATCTCCATGCAGAATTTATATCAGTGGCAGAATGAAAGAGGCTATGTAATAATAGAGATATTAAAATTATGTTCATTTCTTTTTGGAATTGTAAAATAGAAGTCCATTTTGTTACATGCACACCATATTTTTTTATATGCACTTATTTCTTTTACCACACATATTGAAGAAACATACAGAAAAATAATATTGTTCATGCATATTACCTCAATACAACATTTTTTTCTTCTTTTGAACTAGCAGCTATGTTCCTTCAAGTGCTTCTTAAGTAAATTTATTTTGTCTTTGCCAGAGCATCCAGGTAGTAAATAAAACTGTTTTCTTTTCCTTTCTCCCTGCCTCCATCCAGCAGCTGCTTTTCATGTTTCTCTCTCCTCTCGGTAACACTTTTCAGGAAATCATGGCTGTACTTCTGTCACCAGTTTCTGCTTAGAACTAGTCTATTTTTAACTTCACTACCTCTATCTGCCTTATATCTTTACTTCCTCTTTGACCACTTTACATACCATTATTACTGTTACTTTTCTTGGGTGTTTTTGTATTTTGCCTCCTTGATCCTGGTTAAGTCCACCCCTCTGCAATACACTCGCCCATACCTGAGCCATTCTCAGGGTGGACGAGACAAAATACAAAAGATATCTGCTCTAGAGATAATTAAAAGCTCAGCTTACGTGTATCCTTCCACGGTTTTCTCAATCTGATGGCTTAGAATGTCACAGACATAAATCATTTCTTCATTATCACTAATACTATCAAATACTTTGCAGAAGTTAGGAGTTTTTTTCTTTTTTCTTTTCCTCTTAAAATATTCTCAAGGAAAGCCCTATATAGTAACATTTGCCTTTTGATGAAAAAGTTGAAATCTTAATGTTTGCCCGTGATGTCAGTAGGGTTTGTTTATTGACTCTTCTTCATTGTGCTCATCCTATAACAACAGCAACATTCAGTATAAATGTATTAATGCATCTCATCCACTCAGCTTGTTCTGTTTCTTTGTCAGCGCTTCAAAGATCTCTTGGGTTATATATCTTTCTTTTCCATTACCAGCATCTTGTGGAAGCTGCTACTCATTTGCTTCTATGGGTATGCTGGAAGCTAGAATTCGTATACTAACCAACAATACTCAGAGCCCAATCTTGAGTCCTCAGGAGGTTGTGTCTTGCAGCCAGTATGCTCAAGGTAAGTGTTGTATTTCAGGCTCTATTTACCTATGTGTAGTTGGCCACTATTGGCAAAAGCAAAAGGATGGTGTGGTAGAGAGAGAACAATGTCTGTCGTCAGGAAACCCTGGAGCAAGTTCTGGCCCAATCTCTCATTGAGTGGTTTCTTATGGAATTCACTGCACCATCCACAAAATGTCAAGAGTTACTATATATCGAATGAGCACTGACTCTTAGGAGCTTCTTATATCTATTATCCAACTTCCCAAAACCTTGGAAAAGTAGATATTATCTCTAATTTATTGACAGAGAACAGACATGCAGTTGTTTCATAATACGTTGAAGG
Organism: Rousettus aegyptiacus; assembly: GCF_014176215.1. Classification (NCBI taxonomy): domain Eukaryota; kingdom Metazoa; phylum Chordata; class Mammalia; order Chiroptera; family Pteropodidae; genus Rousettus; species Rousettus aegyptiacus. The sequence continues at coordinate 65,315,594 of NW_023416308.1, forward strand.
TCACATAGCTTCTAAGCATTAGTTTCATTTTAAACAAAGGTCTCACTTCAAAACCTAAACTAATTTGTATTAAAACCATAGTGACACTGGTTTCTCTTTAGGAGAATTTTGAAATTTTATATGTATGTTTTCAGATCAGGGAATATGTAATGTATGTAGAAAGCCCAGTTGTCGCTGATTTAGGGAGAAACATTCTTATTTTGACGTTTTCTGCTGGCAACCCCAGATTTGGCCACTAGAATGTTTCTCAGTTCACCAGTAAAACTGCCGAATGATTATTTGTCAGCGAGCCTTTCATTCTTACTGAAGTACTTATTAAACACTGACATTGTGACGTCTAGGCTCTGGGGACTGTGATGTATCAAGACTGTGCTTCCCCTCATGAAGAGCTATCGTGTGGTATCTGGATATTTAATAATGACAATAATAGTGACTTCTATTACTTTTACATGAAGTCACTAATTTAATCCTACAAAGGAGTTACTGTTGCTATCTATATTTTACAGATAAACAAAGGTGCAGAGAAGTTCTTTATGCAATTTTGGATTTGAACTTGAAAGAATAGGAAGTGGAACAATTTCTTCTGTGCTCTTTACTAATAAACGGGTAATAACTCTGTGTCATTCATCCTCAGGCTGTGAAGGTGGCTTCCCATACCTCATTGCAGGAAAGTACGCCCAAGATTTTGGGCTGGTGGAAGAGACATGCTTCCCCTACACAGGCACTGATTCTCCATGCAAACTGAAGAAGGACTGTTTCCGTTACTACTCATCTGAGTACCACTATGTGGGAGGTTTCTATGGGGGCTGCAATGAAGCTCTGATGAAGCTTGAGCTGGTTCATCATGGGCCCATGTCAGTTGCCTTTGAAGTCTATGATGACTTCCTCCACTACCACAAAGGGATCTACCACCACACTGGTCTAAAAGACCCTTTCAACCCCTTTGAGCTGACTAATCACGCTGTTCTGCTGGTGGGCTATGGCACTGATCCAGCCTCTGGGCTAAATTACTGGATTGTTAAAAACAGCTGGGGCACTAGCTGGGGTGAGAATGGTTACTTCCGGATCCGCAGAGGAACCGATGAGTGTGCAATTGAAAGCATAGCAATGGCAGCCACACCAATTCCTAAACTGTAGGATATGCTTCTCAGCATTTCCTACTGATCACCATCAGTCATTAAAGGGGCCGATTTATTCGCAAACTGGAGACTTTTACAGCAACAGTTTCAGAAGATTACAAAAAGATTCCTCTGAAGATTTTTGCCCTTAAAATTAAAACCACTCTGACTTTAATATACCTTCCCATCACCACTGGCCTACTTTTTTCTAAGTACTCAATTAAGTGAGGTTTTTATGGATGATGGTAAGCTATGCAGTACTGGATTTTGCTAATCGTTTCTAATGATTCGAACATGTATTTTTTTATAACCTATATGCAAATCACAAAATATGGCAATGATTATTACATTTTTAAAAAGATTTTTGTAAATGATTGAGTAATATGTATTATTTGTGTTCATTAGAGAATTTTCACCATTGACTCCTTCAGTTACATTCATATCCACTTGTGTTGCTTAAATAGGTATTTTAAGAAGAAAAGGTATTTGAAGATATTTCAATTAAAAAAAATACTATGAAACTTTATGATAGGAGATATATTCAAATGATGACTAGTGAATGCTAAAATCATCCCCTGGATATTTGATGAGCCAAAGGCTATAGTGTAAAGGAATAGAAGTTTTGATGAAAATCTAGATATTTGGTTAAACTTTCTTATGGTGATCCCACATTTGCAAGTATTGGTTAGCCCTCACTGGGTAAGCAGTAATACGTATTAATTAGCAGAATAATAGCAATTTAGATTTTAACAAATCTTTAAGTCTCCAAGAGATAGTTTACAGTGAAACCTTTCTGCTGAGTAAACTGATAGCATCTATTGGAAGTGATGGGTTAGACAAAATTAGTTGGTCAGAGCTCTAAAACATAAACAAGAACCACAAGTCTTCTGGAGCTGGAAGACACCCAAGAAATCAGGCAACCTAACCTTTTTGCACAGGAAAATAAACTAAGGTTTAGAGAGAGGGCAAGTAACTTATCCAAGGTCGTGCAGGTGGTAAACGATGGAGTCTTGATTAGAACCTAAATCTTCTGCGTTCTCCTTGAGTGCCTTAGACTCTGAATCTTAGCACTTTCCTCTAGAGTATTCGAATCACCAGGGATACTAGATGGATGCATACTTGGAAGTTTCACTTGACACATTAAGTCTGAGTTTCATTTTAATCCTCATACTTTTTGTGTTGCAATTCACTACAATGACATTTCTACTCTGCTTGAACTGAAATGGCATTCCGGGAGTATGCCTTATGTTTAAGGTGTTGCTTCTTGGGCCTGCTGGCACACTGAGACATAACCTTTGACCTTTTCACCACAAGGTAACACAGAAGCAGACACTCTGAATGACAGGCATAGCCATAGACCTGATCATCTGGAAAGCCTCCAAAGAAGTATATATATTTTTTGTTACTGTTATTGATTGAATGTAATTTTAGTCCTACACTATGCCTAGCCGTATCACTATGTTAAAATGTAATAAGACATTGAAATCAAGCATGAATTTATTTTTCACTAAAGTTTATAAAGGTACCACCTGTCAACTTTAACAGATAAGATTTTATTTAACACATACAATAGAATTTATCCTCTGGTTTTCTACTAGACAGCAATCGGCGGACGCATATGAGAGCAAGTAATGAAGGTGCAGAACATCCATAATTTTTCACAATTTTCTGAGGGCCCTGCCTGAGCTCTGAAGGGAAATCATTGCCAGTGTCATCCATTAAGTACCTTAGAAAATATCGAAAACCTAAATATGGGTATGAACCTAACAGGCAATGAGAAGCAGCTCTTACAACCTTGATTAGTTGGAGGTATGAATAGTGTGAAGAGGCCCAAAGTCTTCAGAGATTGCAAGAGGCCTTGCCCCGAATGAAAGTTCAAGTTACCCTGCACTTCAACTTGCATTTATCTGCGTTGGAGTCTCTGCTTTCCCTATTTCTATACTACAGAAAGATCACTTATTTCATCTACGGTTAGATGAATTAAAGACTAACTAAATGGACCATCATGGTTCCTCAAGCCATGTAATTAAACTGTTAAGCTTTACAAAAAGCAGCAAATTTCATTAACTAAAACTTATTTATCTTGTTGTTATATAATCAAAGAATGTTGACAAATTGAACTCTGGAAAAAATAGTAAGAGAACTCTGGCTAACCTCCCCAAAGCTATTCCCAGAAAAATTACAGGGAAAACATGCATGGGTGACAGCACTGGCCACAGAAAGAAACTAAGTTTAGTTGGGCAGTCTAGCCATACGCCATGATACTGCTTTTGGTGCCTTAGTACCTGGACAGGATTTCTGGCTCTGCCACATATTAGCCGTGAAACCTTGGTCAATTTCCTTAAACTATCTGTGCTTTGGTTTCCTCATCTGTAAAATGGAGATAAAGGAATAGATATCTCTCATTGAATTCTCCCCTAAACCCCTGCTATTGCAACAAAGAGCTAAATGGATTGGTACTTTTGTGTGACATTATCTCTTTATTTAAGATGAGACCTTTCACCATCCTCAGTGGGTGAACTAAACTAAATTCAGATAATGACGTTTCCCTGGCCATCCAAACTTAATCAATGAACTCTGTATGACCTCTCACCAGTGAGCTGGGGAACTGAATTGATTTGAATAGGAAGGAATACGGAGTTCTCTGAGGATTAAATGCCTTCAGATATGCAAAGTGTGTAGAAGAGTGCTTGGAACACAGTAAGTCATCTTTTTCTGAACTTGAATTGTAAAATAACTTTTTGCTATGGGGAAGCAGCCTACCATGTATTCTATTAAAAAACAAGGTCTGCCCTACCATGAGAGGGTAGGGAAGGGATTTTGAGGTTGTTTTTTTTTTTTTAAAGGGGGAAAAAAGAACCAACAGGAACATTGGTACAAAGAATCCCACAGAGAAAAACCTTTAAAAACTTTATGAATCAGTGAGGTGATTTTGATTTTTTTTTTTTTTGTGTATGGTTTTATATCGCCCCCTGTTACACCGTTGCTTCTGCTGCCTGTTTGGAGAGAAAACCAAGCGTGAGAGGTGATCAAGTTTAGATGCTACAGCTGAGGTGAAAATCAAGCCCTGGCTGAGAGAAAAGTCTCTGTAACTTTGAAGTGAAAAAAACTAAGGTTAATCTAAGGTTGTAACAGCTGTATTTTCCTACCCAGAATTTTCCTGTTGGGATAAAGTAAGCCTAACAGATTCACCACAATAATGCTGGAAGGTCATTTAGTCCACCTCTGTCATTAAAATAAAAATGGGCTCAGCAGGTGAAATAATAGGCCTGCGATTCTAGCTCATAAAGATAAATCCAGAACCCCATGTATCCAGAACTTTCTACTGTAGCTGCTGTATCCTAATTAAGAAAAATGGAGAAATCTAAATGTTATGAGAGAGTTAATTTGACCCTCACCTTTCTCTGGTAAAATCATTTTTAAGCCCCTTTCCAACTCTCAGAAATCCTGTTCTCATCTTTTGGGGGACAAGTACTCTAAACTTCAATCCATGTGTGGTGGTTTAGAAGGTTTCATTTAACACTTTTCCTCTAAATATAGTGGCATTAATATTTGTATTTCTTAATTATGATAAAGATTTATTTTTTGGTCTAAAGCAGAAACTGCCTGACCAAGATTGGAGAGTTTTACATATATCGCATCCTTCTGCGCTGATGAGAAGTATATGGAATTAAAATTGTATGTTAGTGATGGGTCAGTTAGCTTATGGGCCTTAGTTTCAATGGCTATAAAATATTGACCTCATTGCACTGTAGTTCTGATTGGAAGTGTGAATTTGCCTGAAATTTCCGGGACTGTAAAGTAATTGAACCCTCAACCAGCCTTCTGGCCAAGCTGCACAATGCTATGGTGACAGCAAACCAAAATTGCAGGTGACAAATTAGCCCTGCCCAAAAAATGCAGCACATGCCTTTGTTGTTGGGGTCTTTCCTTTTCCTTTCAGTAGTCTTTTCATTAAGATTCCTTGTCTTCAAATGCTTTTTAGTAGTTAGCAGAAGTGAGAAATATTCTATTTTTGAGGATAGGATGCTGATGTAGTATACTTGTATTTTAAACTCTCTGTCCTAAAAGGCAATTTGTTTTTTGAAATTTAATTCTTTAGTTAAATGGGAAAAGAGTGATAAACTCCACACTCTCCAACTTGAGAAAAGAAAAGGGCCAACTTATTCTTTCCTCTGACACAAAAGGTCTAAAGAGATTAAAATGCTAGCGATCAGTTGAAAAGAAGTAAGTGGGAGAAATAGCCTTCCCCTGAGGAAGTGAGGGTGAAGCCAAGAAGGCAAGGACATGCATTAAAGAAATCACTGAGATGATTTTTTTTCCCTGTAATGTATTTTCTTAACCTTCAAAAGTATTGAATACTTTCAGTATACTATTAGATAAGTGATCGAAAATGAATGCTTTCAGTGTCAGATTTTATACCAACATTCTCTCTCTTGTGGGGTTTCTGGAAGGCTAAAAGAAAAGCTTGCTTTTCCTTTATGTAACTAGTCCTATGCCATCATAAGTATTCCTGAGGGAGCAGACAATCCCAGTTCAGCAGGCTAAGATTCAATTGAGTAACACAGATGAGTCTATGGAGAGAAAGTAAACAAAATAGCATTGTGTGTGAAAATATCATGGACTTTGAAATCAGACAGTGCTGATTTTGAGTCTTTGTTCCTCCAATGTTTATTATTTGGACCTTAGTTCATTTATTGAACAGAGATTTCTAGTCTTCTGTGTCATTGCCTGTTAAACATGATGCTGATTTTTCCTTTGTAGGCTGTGACAAGGTTTAAAGAAATGGGTATTAATGTATTACCCATATTATTTTAAATAGAAAAATGTTTAAAGTGCTTTACAAAGATAAAGATGCAGAACAAAATAGGTTAAAAATAAGTGAACTGAAGTAAAGGAAGATGAAGGTAGGAAAGTAGGCTATGGCCGTGAATAAAGTCTGTTCAGATCTAGCACATTACCTGATCCATGGGAAATTAAGCGTTTTAATAGTGCTTCTCAACAAGAGTTGATTTTGTCCCTCAGGATATTTAGCAATGTGTGTAGGCATTTGGGTTTTCATATTGGGATAATATGTATTATCCAGCCCAAATGTCAGATGCACTCCAAAATGAAGAATTATCCTGCCCAAATGTCAGTAATGCCGAGGCTGAGAAAGCCTGCGCTACAGCATGCCAATAACTCCTTTTCCTCACCTCACGTCCTTGCCCCAGCACTAAGTGAATGCTACAGACTTTGGAGGACAGAGAGAACTCTGAGGACTAAAGTTTTCTGAGAAATTTCCAGAGAGCAGACAAGACTTGAGCTTATTTGTGAAGAATCAAGAACGAGAGTAAGAGACGTGGAGGCCCAGGGAGCGTATGAAAATTGAAGTAATGAGAGAAGATGAGGGCACTTCCCCTCATTTCAGGATGACAGATTGAGTCCATTTTGAGTAGCTCCCACCCAATAGGAAATGGACCAATATCATTTTTAAAAGGTATAAAACTTTTTAAGTAGATAGCCATCATTTATCATAAGAATGGGGCTTTTTAGTGGACCAGACATTGGAAGAATCTTTATTTTAGAAAGGGAGAAGGGAACAAATGAAAAGATAGAATGATAATTGGAGGTTCACCCGTATGAGAAAATTCTGCCACAGAAGATGAATACATCATCACAATTCACCAAACATTTGGTCAAGATAAGGATGAGAAGAAAAGAGGTAGAATGCAGTATTCTTGCCTAGAAAGAGCATTTGTTTAAAACATCGGTTCTTTGCTCTTTCTAGGTTATGGACCATGGATTCTTGAGATTAAAAACAAACAAACAAACAAACAAACAAAACTGGATCCTTTCCCCAGAACATTTCTCATACTCATCCTAAAGTTTTCATAAAATTTCAGCATGTTCTTGGAAACTTACAGGCCCCAAAATAGTAAAGTATACTTTTGTGTCTATGGCTCTTTTTCTCCCACAAAGTTGCCATTTTAAAGTGCATTTTTTTTTTTTTTTTACTGTTTTCTTTCAGCAATTGGCTGAGAGGAACCCCTGAAAAGGCTTGGCAAGTGGGACTCGGGCACCTGTACCAGGTGGATAACTCAGCTTCCGATAGTGACTTCTCTGTTGGTTCCCAGCCCCTTGTCTTGGTTTCTCAGGATCTAGCCTCTCTCTCTCCTTCTATCAGAATCTCTAGAGCAAGACTCTAACCAGTGAAATTCCATCAATGACAGAGACTTCTGGTGCCCTCTGCCTGCCTTCAAGAATTCATTTTGTGAACCCCCTGGGCTCCCCATAATTGCCCCTGCTGTCCACAGGAGCAGCACCCTCACTTCTCCCTCCCCTTGAACTTGCTGTTGCCTCCTTACCTTGACTGCCCACTGCAGCAGCTTTACCCAGTAGGTACCTCTCGCTGCTAAATTACACTTTATTTTGGCACCCAGTTCTGTTTTTATTGGTAGTAATAACAGCTACCCTTTTATAAAGGTCTTACTTTTTGCCAGGTGGTGTGGTAAGCCCTTTACATACAATGTCTCATTCAATTCCTTGTAAAGAACTTGTTTTACAGGTAAGGAATCAGAGCAGTTAAGTAACTTGCCCCAAATCACAGAGCTCATCCATTGGGATTTAACCCCAGATCTCTGTTCTAGAACCACAGCTCTTAACTACTCCACTTCCTTAGGAAGTCCTTCCTGTGTCTCCCCCAGTGGTGTGTTGATTTTTCAGGTCTCAGTCCCTTTCATTCTTCTTGTCTTTTTGTAGGTAACTATCATACTTGCACAATCCCTGAGAGATAAGACTATGTCTTCATCACTTAAATCAGGGTGAATAAAAGAAAGGTGGCCCAAGAGAGAGGGTTTAAGTCAGGAGGGGAATGGTGAAAAACGAATAAATACTCTATTTTACACATGTTGGATTTCAGCTGGCTGCTGTAAACACAGTAAAAGCTTTTCATCTCAACAAGTGTCTCACCCGAAATGTAATAGCAGTTCTTAAGATGGATTTGGCAAACCTAATGTTTAGCAGATTTACAACAATTGCTGTAAGCCCAAGTGGAAAATGTTTTTTGGCAATGCACTCAGCCCTCCAAGGGAGTGGATTTTTTTACTTAGTGCGCAATGGCAAGGAAGGTATTAAGGATAGCAACGTTCCTTCCAAAAAAAAAAAAAAAAAGAAAGAAAAGAAACAAAAGAAGAAAGATGATCGAGGTCTTGTATTTCACACGCCTCAGGATGTTGGTGGAAAGTCATCAACCCATGGTAAGTTCACAGAACTCATTTGGGTTCACAGAAAGTTTAAAGTCAATCTGGGTATTAGATGATCTCTTTCTTTATATTTAAACTGCCTACCTGTTGGGCTTTTGAAGTTTGGGGTAATAAAAGAATAAAACAGAAAGAGCCTTGCAGTTTTTGCATGAATTTTTATAGAATTCAGTTCAGAGCCCTTTAGCATGAAGAGTGCTGGCTTTGGCAAGCATCCAAATAATATCTTTTAAGGGGAGCCTCTCTGTGCAATTAATCACGACATTATTTACAGTTTTAAAAAGTTGGAAACAACCTAGAAGTCCAACAAATAGGAAGTAGATTATTTATAGTACACCAGTTTGACAATATACAATTTTTTAGAAAAGCAATGCTGCCAATATAACATTAAGAAATGTTTATGTTACATGGAATAATGTGTTTTCTTATGTAAAATGCAAATGGACATGGAAGAACCTTCAAAGGGGCAGGAGGGTTATAAATGGCTAAATAAAGTACTTTATTGTTTTTGTTATAGCAGCTATTTTTAAAATTAACAGAAAATGGAATCAAAATTTGCATGACCTACTAGTCCTCACCACATAAATACGCTCAAATCTCTTGTCTCGTAAAAAAGCCACCAACTTTTCATCCTACTGTAAATATGCATTATTCTTTCCTTCTCTCAACAACTAAGCTTCTTCAAAGAATTTTTTTAACCTTCTTGCTTTTTGTTTTCTCCCCAATCAATTGAAATCTGCCTTCACCAGATCATTTCTTTGAAACCGTTCACATCAAGGTAAGCAAAAATCACCTCGTTGCCAAAAGCAGTCTTCAATCTCTATCTCAGCATTTGACATTTGGTCTTCCTTAACTTTGCAACTCCCAGCTTTCAGATCTCGATTTCTTTACACTTCTCTTTTCTGGCTCCTGATTCTCTACCCATTCCTTAATTTTACTGTTCCTTCGGCTTCTACACCAATCCCCTTTTCCCCATCATTCCACATTATCTCTTGCTGGACTTTTTCACAGTCAGTATATATTGTCTATGTGCTGGTGACTCTCAAATCTAGCTTTTGTCTCCAGAGTTCATATATTAACTATCATGGCATAACAAATTACCCCAAAACTTAGTGGTTTAAACCGACACACATTTATTGTCTGACAATCGCATAAATCGCATAAAAAAAACAAAAAGCAAGAAGGTTAAAAAAATTCTTTGAAGAAGCTTAGTTGTTGAGAGAAGGAAAGAATAATGCATATTTACAGTAGGATGAAAAGTTGGTGGCTTTTTTACGAGACAAGAGATTTGAGCGTATTTATGTGGGTCAGGAATATGGGCACAATTTTACTGTAGTCTTTGGTTCATGCATAGAGTTTGTACTAGCAAGATCGAATTCAAAAATATTTGTAATCTAATCATGAAAAATCTTCTTGATGGTCTCATACTCTATTGGTCAGAAGTAAATTATTCAGGGAGAGTGTTAAAGAAAGCCTGAATAACAGGAGATGGAAGTCATTGGGGCCATCATAAAGATGTCTATCCTAAGTCTAAACCAGATAACTCAGTTCCCACTTGTATGTAGATATACAAGTCCCATCAACAAGTGCAAAATGCACTAACATGAATACATACCTCTTTCCCATCCCCAGAGCAAGCTCGTTTTCATCCTTTTAGTTAATGACACCAACCCACACTAAGATTCCAAAACAAGAAATCTAGGTATTATCATTGATTTATTCATTCTCAGCTATAATATTCAGTTAGTTATGACCTCCTACCAATTTTAATTTATAAATATCTATTAAATTTGTCTTTCCATACATGTCTGTCATCAGTTATCATAATCTGTAACTTGTGTCACTGCTATAGCCTGCTAACATACTTTCCTACTTCTAGCCTTACCCTCTTCCAATCCTCACCACAGCGATGGTAACAATGTCACACTTCTGCTTAAAATCTTTAATGACTTTCCATAGCTCAGGAATGTTCCAAGGTAGACAGGTTAGTAGTGTGAAAATGTGTATTCAGTAAACCTGTGGTTTTCATAATACAAGCTACAGAAATTTAAACTCAGCAAAATCTTCTTGGCTGGCAGAGATACATGGAAGTTGAGTGACAAATATTATGAGGAGGATAGCTGTCTGAATACTAACCAAACTTATTAATAGGATGTAAGTGCTTCAGTGCGGTGTGTCAAATATGGGGGATATAAAGTTAAAACAGTCATATTTGTAGTGACTGCTACTAATTGCTACTTAAAATGTTATTATTTTAGAAGCTTGAATCCCTTGAAAATATTTCAGTCCTAATGAATAACCTTTCAAGCATTTTCATTTATTAAAAGTTTCCTACCAGTTCTGGGAAACTCAGATCTATTTATTCTAACACTCCAATCTCTCAGAGCCCCTGCCTGCCCACAGGATGACAGTGCAAGAACAGAAAGATGCTTGCGTACAGGTCCTGGCAGAGACAGAGACTTTTACCTGTCAGAACAGAGCTCTACTTCCTCCCCAGACCATATTTGATTCTAGCTGCTTGGAATTTAGACGTGTCATTTTTTGTTTTTAACAGACCTCCTCCTTTTTCTAATCTGGCCATGGGGCAGAGATGACGAAGAGTGAAAATGGCATTTCCTAATCAGTTCTAACATGATTGGTTGTCAAATATTTCTTCAGCTGTTGTCCCCAGAAGGTATTGATGCCAGTTCTGGAATGTTTGCCTGGGAACTGTCTATGCAGAAACAGACCTGGGTGTGGCAACTCTGAGCTGGAGGCCAGACACCTGTGCTTATTTCAATTGATACTGCCCCTGTCTTCAAGATGTAAGTCACTAGATTCCCTAAAATACTCCTCATCCTTAAATTAGTTTAACTGGATCAATTTTCCAGGCCTGGAAAACAGTAGATACTTATTATCCTGACAGCCCCATTCAAAAATGAGATATGAAACATACTGTTTTCATAGGGAAACATGAGAAAAACTATAAAAACCATTAAGACTTGGGTTGGTAGAATTATTTTCCTATTCAAAAGTGAGTAGAGTTTCTGATGCTAGCTGTCGTACTTTGTAGCTGGCAGCTAGCTGAACTAACTTGGTTTCTGCCGAAAACTCTGACCTGTAAAGCCGGTCTTCAAATCTCCTGTATTAAAGAAGAATTTAAAACACTGAAAGACTATTTAAATGTCAAAAATAAAATGTTAAATTAACTGGATTATGAGACACTATGCCTGTGCAAATGGCCATAATAATAGACAGATTAACTACGTTTGAGTGGCAGTATATTGTTTATACCATTATTCAAAATAACCTATCAGATAAATAGAACAGATTTTAACAGCCCATTTTATAGCTATTAAAACTGAGTTTCAGTGAGACCAAAAGCCTGGCTCAGAGTATCTGGAAGAACCAATACTTGAACCCACAGCTTTAGACCTAAGCCTATTCTCTTTCCATTTTCCCACATTTTCTTTCAGTGTTTATTTTCTAAAATATAATGTAGTAGGCATCAAGTTAGTAATTCTTTAACTGTACTGAGAGAGGAGAGGAGGCATCTGAAAAAAAAATGCAAAGGAAAGGGCCTGTAGAAATGACCAACTCAGCAGGTTAAAACTGCTCTCTCCCCACGGTTCTGCCTAGTGCTCTCCAGCTAACATGTTTTCCCATAGCTACCTCCCCCACCTCAAGGACTCTCCAGCTCACATCTGTTGATTTCTAGCTTGCTATCCAACTAATGTTCTTATATCTCCAGCTGTGTAGGAATAACAAGACTGTGTAAAACTGCTTGTTATATTAGAGCTCAGCCTTTGGGTAGGAACCCGCTGAGCAGGTGGCAGCATCAATAAGTGCTGCTCCCTGTTTATAGCCTAGGAGTCCCGTCTCTCTGTTCAAGAATCCTATAATGGTGCTGATAATGCCAAGGTCACAGTTCTGCAAAACGAATGACCTGTAAGACCAGTGGTCTGGAAATTCCTCCCCACTTGCAGCCCCCCACTTGAAGCACCCCCTCCCCATCCTGAGAAAGGGGGCACATGTAAAACCTCAGACAAAGGAATCACACACCCTCTACATGGGCACTGCAAAAGTATATAAACTGTAATAAATCTAAACCAGACCAAGATTGTGCTTTGGGTCTGTTGAATGTCCCATGCTCTTCACCGGCATTAAATTCTCCTTACTGTAACAAAGTTGTCTGAGCGTCTGATTCTTCCATCAGGTGTCGCTTCCTACGACACCTACTGTTGTACCTGACAGAAATTATGCATGACCCTTAGCCAATAAGGACTTAGAGAATTATTTATGTCTTCTTTTGCATGAGTACTTTAACACTACATTTGAAGGTAATTATCCTACCCGTGACTCATTTATTATTATAGAACAGGTATAGACTTGGTTGTCTACCAACATGCCTACAAGAAAATATGTCCAGGTGCCATAAATTAGGATTACTCATGTTCTTTGTTTCTAGAAAACTTATTTTAACTAAGATTCCCACCTCTTTAAGTCCACCATCTTCTAGTTCATACCCTCACATAATTTAATGCTTTGAGATCTCCAAATGAGGTCTGTGTCATGAGGCAAGAACATAGCCGGTCTCCTCGATGTTGAAAAACAACATTAATTTGCTATCTTTAAATTCGATAATAAATCTTGCTTATTCTAATCCTGTGCATATTGTTTCCTATCATCCTTTGTTCTTTTTCTTGGAGAAGGGAGATTAGAATTTGCTAAGAGAAGAGTCAAATGGGATAGTGTTATAAAAATATGCTTGTTGAGCAATACAGGAACTCAGAGGTGAGTTGGTGCGGAATAAAGGGAAGCAGCACTGCAATATTTGGATTCCAATGAAACATGGTGATATGATCTAGGCATTATTAATATTTAAGGGGACGTATTCTACCATGGGTGAATATGATGGCAGGAGCCCTCTGGGTACAAATGCTGGATTAACATGTTTCTAAAATCTGGCAAAAGATTCCCAGTTAGGTAGTGCCTAGATGAAGTAGGTATAGTGTCAGGACCAATAATAAGAAGAATGGGTAGGGCTCTGAGAAGGTATCAAGAAGGCCTGGAGTACAACCTAGGAGTGTGTTCAAGGTTCTAGGGAGGAAGAAAGGCTGTAAGCTTTGGGCCTAGGTTTCACCCCACATACATTAGATTTTGACAATACACAGTAGACTCACATGCTGGTGAGGATGGGGTCATTGGGGAGAATAATTTTGTGCAGGGAAATATTGTAATCAGGTCTTTACTTTGATACCATTTTTATCTGTTAAGGAAATTTGAGAGGAAGGGAAGACTGGAAACAGATCACTTAGAAGGTGGTTATAGCTTCAAAGCATTGCTTGTCTCACCTTTACTCTCATCAGACTTCTCTTTGCAAATATCTATAGGATGGACTACCCTTACCAATCTTTTAACACTTCTTATCTGTTCTGTATCATGCTTCCCTAATAAGATTGTAAACTTCGATGAATTAGATTAATTTAATTGTTTCATAGCACTAGGTTCATAATAAACAATTAGAAAAATACATGAGTGCTGTTCAGTGAAAAATAAGAAGTGTAGCAAATGAAGCGTGGTATGAGTAGAGAAATAGAGGTATAAGATGTTTTATTCAGGGTATAGATATGTCGAAAAGGGAAAGGTTGGTTGATTCCTGTAGCAAGGTATTATGAGGTGGGCACCTTTTTGAATCATAAGTCACACAGATTTTCTTATGTTTAGTGTTTGTAAACTATATTATTTTATATCTATATCATTCAACTTGTTTGTGTGTTTATGTGTTACTTGTAAACAATATATAGTTGGATCCTTTTTTTAAATCCAGCTTTACAATCCCTGAATTTATTAGTGTGTTGAATCCATTTGCACTCAATATAGTTCTTGAGATGGCTAGATTTCAGTCTACCATCTTGGTGTTTCATTTTTATTTGTCCCATCTACTCTAGATGCCTGTCTCATCTGCCTGCTTTGGTTAATCTGATCCTTATTATTGCTTGAGTTACATTCTATACACTATAGTCTTCTAATTCCCCCGCGGTAGAGTGATGCTTCTTCATGATTAGTATGAACCTTGGAGTGCTAGAGAGTATCTTGCCATTTTCCTGTAGATTCAGGTAGACCCTGTGTACCTATCTCATGGGAGGACTGATCTCTTGCAGCACTCCTGCCCTCCTCCAGTGATAGGATGCCATCTCCTGGATCCTAGTACCTGTATGCAGAAGCCTTCTCTCGGTTATCTTTCTTTACCATCAAATTTAGGCCTTGAGCACTTGCTCCATAGGGAGAGTCTGTTTTGTTTCCTATTCTTTGTCCCCAATCTTTCTTGTGAGTTCTCAGTGAAGGCCCTGGGAAAGAGTTTGTTAGATGATGTGGAGGTCTTTGTGTCTCAGCATTTAAAAATTAAAAGTCCATCTATATTTTTCTTACCCACATCTATAGCAGCTTCCTCCTCCTCTCACTGCTCTGCCAGAGGTAAGCCCTGTCTCTCACCAGAGAGGCTTGTTAACTGTTGCAGTTCCTTAGGTTACCTTGTGTCCTCAGTTTTCTAGTGGAAAAAAAAATTATGGTTGTGTATATTATTCACCTTATTCTCATTATTAGAGTGGAAGCAACATTCTCCTCTGACTTTTTACATCCTAAGAAAGTGTAGAACTTAGATGACACATTTTCCATACTTAGCACAACTGCTGGCACATAATTGGTGCTCAAAATATATTTGTTGGTTGAACAATATGAATAGTCTAAGATAATTATATATTTTTAATTTGTTTAGCTTCATCTGTGCTCAGATATTGTTTTGGAGAGAAACAGTGAAATAAACTCTAAAAAATACTACATCACAAGTGAACAGAGACTCATGGTCATGGACAATAGACTAGTGGTTACCAGAGGGGAGGAGGGAGGAGGGAGGTAGTCAGGGTAAAAGGGGTCAAATATGTGGTGACAGAAAGAAATCTAACTACGGGAGGTAAACACACAGTGTAAATATATATATGCCTTACTGTTAAAATGTACAGCTAAAATTTATCGGATTTTGTTAACCAATGTCACCATAAAAAATAAATTTAAAAAAGAATAACCAAGAAAAGAAAAAAGTGGGGAGGATAGATGAAAAGAAATTGGTAAACATTCAAAATTATTGAAGTTGAGTGTTGGTAATCTTAACTTCAGATTTTGTTTGGAATATTTTCTGTATTAAATTTTTTAAGGAAAAAGTACTCCATTATACATATAAAAATAAAATAAATAGACCAAAAAAAAATGCTCCATCATGTTATGTACTTAGATGTGTTGATGAAGAGGAAAAGGAGAATTTCTGTTGTGCTGAATATTAGTAAATAAGGGCAAAGAAGGAGTATACCTTCTATAAAACAGGCAGGTTTTTGTGATAATAAAAGGTCCTCTGGGATAACCTAACCTAAACACAACTACAAAATCTAATAAAGAGCAAAAATGCTAGTATCTCCATAGTTACTTTGTCGTGGGTGATAAACCTCTCTGCCTTTGCCAGAGAGGTCCTTGCCTCATGCACACTCAGGAAGACATCCTTATGCTTTATTTCTGGGTCTTGACAGTGAATCTGTGGGGTATAATTGCTATGTACACCTCATATTGAACTTTAATAACTGCACATTCTGAAGTGTGAAGGATGGAGACATATTTAGATAGAGGTCATCTAGTTATATAATGGAGTAATATTCCATATAATAACATCTAGAAGTATAGTTAGGGGCAGTAACCAAACGCTGTGTAGTTTATCCAGGTCAGCAGCCTCACCTCTGAAAACAGGCTGGTTGCCAAGGAGGGAAAAGATGGACTTCTTTCTTCGTGTGACCAAAACAGCAAGACCTTCATGTTCTGTAAAAGCAAAGGTGCATTAAAATACCATGAAACAGACCTGGGTTACTAGAAATAAAAAATCTATTTCTTATTACCCTGAATCTATAACTTACTTGTAGAAATGGACCGTGAGCAGACTTTGTAAGGAACTAGAACATAAAAACAAATTACTAAAAAAAAAAAAAAAAAAATACAAAGAACGAAAGAGAATCCTGAGTTACATGAAAGGAAACCAAAGAACATTCACGTTGTCAGGAACTGAATTTATTTAAATACAATATATAAAGGAAAATTAGTCACTAATGTGTGCAGGCATATATATTTATATGTATTTATGTATGTATACATGTATACACATATACGTATATATATATATACGTGTGTGTTGGTGTGTGTGTGTGTGAGAGAGAGAGGGAGAGAGGGAGAGACGATAAAGGAAAAATTGAGAAGTGAGGGCCAATTGCTAATAAAAATTAGAAGCTTTTATCACCAATTTACAAATGGAAACTGGGGCTGTGTCTGGAAGGAAGATGAAATGTCGTGAGTTGATGAAGCTCTCTTCCCGTTGCAGCTGTTAGGGTGTGGAGTTTTTAACACAGATATACTGCCTTTGCATTCCTGTGCTTCAGAGACATCTAAACTCAGGCCTCATGTTTCCCTCTGGAGCTCCCTCTCAGTCTGATTGTGGAAATGCTGTGGATTGGGAAATAAAATAAATTATATATATGGTTTAATTAAAATGACAATAACAACATCATATGTATTATCAAGCAAAAGTATTTTTTGGGGGCCTAAAAATTTTCTTATGGGAGCCTAGGAGGAATTATTATGGAATGTTCTACATTCTAAAGACTGTGTTTGTTTTCAGTACATTTTAAGTGGAATATTTTTCACCCTTCTGAGTAGGGCAGACGAAAGCTTTAATTAAACAAATGTCACATGGGAACTCTTGCCCCCAAAGCCTTTATTGGCCCTAATTAGCAGATGCAGCTGTAGACTCTATCAATATTAGATGGTCTGTTTATTGTGTCCATTTATATCCCACTCATCAGGGAGCATGCGGAAGGCACCCCAGAATTATCAGCTTTAATTAAAATTAGCTCAATTGGTGGAGAAAATATCCCATGCAAAAATGGGTCAGGTAAAAGAAGAAGATAAAAAATAAAAGAAACGTACTGGAAATATTACAAAGGTTTCTTTGGGAAAACTAAAGGAGGATCATTGATGATCTGACTGTCAGCAACTGCCTGAGAAAAGTGTGGGCATTTCAGGGCCAGGCTGAATTATACACATAGGGAAGCCACTGAGTCAGAATTTTTCCCTCTCCCATTCAGGCAGGGTTCCTGAGTGACTGCCAAGGCTGTGCTTTGTTTCATTCTAAGTGAACTGGAAAAGAATTGTGGCACATTGATGTAGACATATTAATTGAATTCATCATTTAAGGAATTCTGTAAAGCTAGATCTAAAAGCTCCTAGAAAGTTATTTTATGTAACTCAAATATAATATTTAACAAAATTACTGTTACTTATTCGATTTCTGCTGTGTTTTTATGTATTATTCTTATCCTAACAAAGCGCTAGTATTTTGCATTTTCCAGATTAAATAAGTGAGGCTTAAAAATATAGAACCCTTTACAAATGTCATAAGTAGTTTTCAATAGAACCAGGATCTGATCTTCTGTTTGATCCCCAAACCCAAACACATTTCTCTATATTATAGGACTTTATTTATATCAGTCAAAATAATTTACTATTTTGGCCAATAGCTCGTTAACGTGAATAAATGAGCTGTAGCCTTGAAGACCAACACACTTGAATTTAAGCCCTTTTCCATTTTCTTAACTTCCCTAAACCTCAGATTCCTCATTCTTCAGATCAGAATAATAAATACTTTTTGAAAATTGGACTATAGGAGATAATATTTCATAAGTGTTTATGAAAACATTTTGGCTCATGGAAAATGTTTGATAAATACTATTTTGCATCCTATTCACACATTCCACCATGTCCTTGTGTGGGATACTTTGAAGCAGAGGGTTCTTCATATCTCTTTGGAGTGTCTTTGGGTTTACTAACACAAAAGTCCTTCGAAAGGAAAAGAAGTATTGATTGTCACCCTTACTGCTCTACAGAAATATAAGCCTCTTTTATTCTCTTTCTCAAGGAAACAATTGCTTGAGGTGTGTCTCTTCAGTATAAAAATTGTGAAATTTGGAAGAAACAATGATAATACAATAATGAGAAAGTTTTAACTCTTTACAATAGGCTTTTCAAACTTTTTCAGTGACACCCCCTAAAAGGCACAGCAGAATGACTTGTCTCTATGTGGTTTGAATGCTCTAATACAAATTTAAATCTTCCTTTCAGCTATAGTTAAAGGATATAGTTTTATCTTTAAAATAGTGCAATTTTGTGATCCTTAATGTACATGCTCTTTAAATTGAAAATCATTACATTATTAAGCCTACTCCCCTTCACCCCACCTTTGAAGTCATCGAATCACACCCACACTCCAGAAGATGTGCTTTCTTTATCTTGTGTCTCCTCACACCTCACTGAAACATCCCTTGGAAGTCTTGAGGAAATCTGATATTCCAGCCCAAGAAGTAACAAGTTTAGAAAGTATTTCAACCTAACTAGAAATAAGCCAAATAATGATTTTTTTTGCCTTCTAGGAATTATTTCTGAGGTGAATGTCATGAAAATAAGTTCTTTTTTGGCATCAGACCTAACATTTTGAGAGCAGTCCCCAGGAGGGCAATCTCTAGGTGAGGACAACAGAAAGAAAAAAGAAAAGAAAAAAAGACTTAGGTTCTATGCCAACTATGCAGTTTCTTTTAAGTGTTGCTGTTAGTCTATTAGAATAGTAAGCATTAAATACTTCAGTTAACTTACTATTCAAATGAAAGCAAATTTTAATAAGAAATAATGACATGTCATAGTCTGGGGTCTTCCGGTACTGTAGCCTATTCCATTTCCAGGTTTACTACAAAATGGATCCCAGGGTATGTTGTTCAGACCCTTTCATTCAGGCTTGGAACTCTCAGTACCCCAGTTTCCCATCCACACTGAATGTTGCCTGATTAGGGCTCTCAGCTAAGTCCCTCTCCAAAAATTGCCCCCTAAGGGCACCATCTGGCCCAAGGTTATCCCTGCCTCCCTTGACACAATCAAGGACATTCCGGAAGGGCCATCCCAGCTCCAGGCAGACTGGTTCTGTATTGCTGCATGCAAGTCAGCTCTCCATATGCAGCCCTATTCCCTCATCCCTTTGAAGGTGCTATTCCTACAAACAAGTGTTCACCCTAGAGTCTGTTTACTGAAGAACCCGGCCTATGGCATTTTGCACACTAGCAAGGTAATGCCGTCAAATCTTCCTACGCAGAGATTTCTCAAGATTTCTCATTAGATACCACCTCTGGATTAAAATGTGAAAATAAAATAATAACTTTGTGACTCTGAAACATCATTGGTATGTGTATAGGTAACTATAGTCAGCAAAGTATTATTTATAATTCAGTTAGTTTTAGTGAGAAATCTATTATGCTTTGGGCACAAAGCTGTTTGAATTTAGTCTTATTTGATTTTCCCAACAATCATATGGTAAAAGTATTACACGTGGTTAGGAAATGAAACTGAGATGCATTCACTTGGTTAAAGTAATAGTGTTAGTACATTGTGAAGTGGGAATTTAAACCCAGATCTCTCTCTCCAGTTTTAGTAGCTCTGAACCTTCGTGCTGTTCACAGATCTTCCAACTCTGCTTTCTGAGCTCATGGCAGAATGGCACTTTCCCACCCTCCCCATATTGAGCATGGCCATGCTAATTGCTTTGGCTAATGAAATGGGAGAAGAGCTGGTAATGTTTTGCGTTACTTCCCTCCCCTGCCACAGGGAGCAGTGACGTTCCAGATGACAGTGGCTCTGCCAGTTTGTGTCCCTGAGTGAAGACAACATGGAACAGAACCCCCAGCACAACTCAAAATGGGCATGGAGCGTAAGTGAGAAGGAGTCTGAGCTGTTTTAAGTCACTGTTCTCCAGTGTTGTTTGCTATCACCACATAGCCTAACTTATATAATTAATACATAAATTATGACTAAGAAACAGATTTTTTAACTAATATACATTAGTAGAGCATTGCCATTTTGCTAAAATTGAAATATTCTTAACACTAGGATTTATTTTATAATGTAATGAAGTAAAAGAGTTGGGGTTTTGCAACCATGTAGATATAATTTAATTTGAATTGTTTAATGACCTTGAGTTTTAATTTCTCTTTCTCAGTCCCCATTTACTCATCTATAAAATAAGGCTAATGATATTTTTTTATAACATTGATATGATGGTTTTATAAAATAAGGCCTGCAAAGCTTTTAGCAAATTGCCTGACACATAGATGATACCAAATAAGCATTTTACAGAAAGTGGTCCTCTGACCCCCTGGATCTGAAAGTCATTGTTAAAAATAGATTCCTGAGGCCCATGCCAGGCCTATTGAATTAGAATCTCAGGATGTGATATACATTTTTAGCATAATATCACTTAAATGTGGAATATAAACCTAAAAGCAACAATGAACAGGACAAACATTTTTAACAAACTCCTTTAGCAAGTTTTTAATGAGATTCGAAAGTTATTGTACTAAAAAAATATTAAATATTTCTGTCATATATGTGATATATATGTGTACACACACACACACACACACACACACACACAGTTCAGACAGCCAAAAGCCTTCAACAAAATTCTCGAAATGATCTTAGAATCATCAACGGAAGTATCACTCACTGCACTATAGATGCATCAAACTGAGCTCAACAGAGGATTTGGGAGAATGCAATGTACACTTCACTGAAATAACACCTAAAAGAAGAACCTTCATGAATCTTTGTATCTCTAAGTATCACATGAACAGTACAGTCTGACTAAAGTGATCTTAGCTGTTGAAAATGGAGGGATGGGGGCATCTGGTACTTGAAGACTGGCTGAAATCAGATGCCTGTGAAATTAGGGTCATGCCCAATAAAATCAAAGCAAGAAAACTCATAAGAGTAAACTATCAGAAACTCATATGAGTAAACAATTATAACTCCTGAAGTTTTCTGGTAGAATTCTAGGCCAGAGATTTTTATTTGTGTTGCTTTGAGCAACAGAGATGCCGTGGATGCCTGTGGGGCTTTTTAGCAGTGGTGAGTATCTTTCGAGCTCTGTGTTACGCTTCCAACCCTCTTATCACCAAGTCACTTTTTCTACTTCTCCTCTTTTCCTGAGTTTATGTTTATATATGCCTATGAATTTGTAGGCCAAAAAAGGAAAGTTGAAAATAATCAAGGAAGAAGAGGCCGACTCTAGTTCCAGTAAAGCAATTAGGCTTTCTTGTTCAAAAACAGGAGAGTAAAGAGCACTTTCAAGCTTTTAGTTTTGTGGATTGTGGATGCAGGTGGTTAACTCATACCAACTAGGACCTTGAAGAAAAGAGCAAGAGAGTGCAGGTCAGTGCTAATTATCATGGCCTGAGACCACCATGCGAAAAAGCACTGAGGCTCAGTTTAACTTTAAGGGCCTGGAGTCCACTGAGAGCCATCATCCTCAGTGACAAGGACACTTTACTACAGTTTAGAGCAGAAGAGTTAGGGGGACCACTACTCCTTCAAGACATTACACAGCCACAAGGAGCAAAGACACCAGCAACACACACAATGACCTTGCTTCTTCCCTGTTTAAGATCGTGATGCCTGGTAGACCCCATTTCAGGTCTGTATAAGCCCCGTCTCCCTCTTGCACTGCCAGTGTAGTGTTCTTGTGTCATAAAAGGGAAGAGAAAAAGGAACCCACAGCGACAATCCGCCAAATAACTGATATTGGATTCCCTACAAATTTAGGTAAGTGGAAGAGTCTTCAGTGATCTTGAATAAAACTGAGAAATTTAAAGAAACATGATATCACTTCCACTTTGAATATTGAGAAGTTTGAACTTCTAATTTCACACTTGCCTGAGTTAAACTGGAATTAGCTGGCAGACCCGCATGCTTTGATTTCTGCCAGACATTGAAACTGAGTAACATTGGTTGTTTTATAATAACATTGATGGGGTGCTACAGGAACTTAACTCTTATTGATATCAACAAGCCTATGGTAAAAAATGTTTTGCTTAAAGTCTCAGAACCTGTCGACAGCGTTAGTGAGGGCCTACTGTATAAATGTAAGGCAAGGCTGCAGCATTCTGACTTGGCATTGCTTAAGGGAAGAATTGCTACAATTGTCATTTGTCCAACCCAGAGAATATGGAAAAATAGAAATCAGGCTCAAGTTTGCCTTCACTTCCTTCCTTCTGATGCCTTTTCAGACGCCAAATCCAAAACTGCAGAGAAGTCTTCTATTGCTTTTACCACTGTGAGTGAACTGGATTATCATTTGGAATTACATCCAGTTATTATTAGAGTTCGAGCATATCAATTGTGCTTTATTCTTTCATGCCTACCTCCTGGAACAGATGCTGTCTACTGTCCCATCCTTTACCCTCACCCCTCCCTGACACTCCCTTTCTAGTACACGCCTATGCAGTTCTACCAAAAGCCCCTTAGGTTGTCATCTGAGTTCATTCTTTAGGCTCCAGATTCCAGCAGGCCAGAAGTCAGGACTTGAAGCACCAGGAAGCAGCCCTAAGCCAAAAAGAGATGGGTATAAGATGATAAATGTACATCTTTCTTGCCCATGGGGACCAGAGGTGAATAACTCTGTGCCATGTTCTACCTTATTCCTTGAGTTCCTGTTGGGAATGAGCTCTAGTTGCCCTCAATATTAATTTGCTTGATACTGTAAACTTTCCTGGCATTTTTCTATTTCCTGTTTCCTGGTCTGACTTTTCTATCGGTGTTTCTTGGGATAAACTCTCAAATATCCTATTTGCACATAAATATTTGTCTAAGTGGTATCTTCAGAGAATATTTAACCAAAAACACTTCCGTGGAATAGGAAAGGGATGTGATGAATATTTAATGGATGATTAGGATGGGAATGTAAAGAGATTTAATGTAGCCATAAGGTGATGTTGGGTTGTCTCACCGAAGGAGGCTGTCAGCTCTGCTCAAAGAGGACTCTCACTAGGGGCTATTTGTTGTCTTGCTGAATTCTCCCCAATCTGAGAATTTGCCAATCTTGTCAGCACAAAGACCAGATTCATCCCTAGGCAGGGTCATAGTGAAAAAGTTCATAGAACAAAGATACAAAATTCAAATATCAGTTTATGAATTTCCATAAAAAGTAATAGCCACAGGGACTGGAATACTCAGCCACCAACTGCCCACTGCGCACCGTTGCTAGAGGCTGATGTACAGGGAATTCCAAGTAAGCAGCAGAGGTTGTATGTAATCAGGGTAAGGGAAGCCAGAGGCACCCAAGGTCTAAAAGGATTAGTTTTAGACACCCTGACACCCATATCTGGGAGTAAGGACAATAGTGCCTAGGAAAATAGAAATCTAACACTCCTTGGCAAAAAATTCCCCCAACCTTCCAATTGGGGGTTCCCTCATATATAAGACAAATGCTTATATGTGGAATGCTTCTGAGCTTCTCAATCTCTCCTTTGGAGCCTCACATTCTTTCTTTAAATGTTAATAAATTCAAGCCGACAGAAACCAGTTCTGCTGGACTGTAAATTATTCAGAATTGTTCAGTGATTTTGCATATGTCAGCCTTAATTTTAATTTCCAAGGGACAAACTCATTTCCCTAGTATTTAGTTTTGGAATGGCTAATAAACTACAGTGCGCACTTAGTAATGCCACCTCCCATATCCAGGCTGCATTTCATTGGTTCTCGCAACTAGTCTTTGAAGTAGGCCTTGTTATCGTTATTTTGCTCATAAAAAGGGAGAGGTTCAGGTGAGCCAGGTAATTGTCATGCCACTCAAAGGTTCTGGTATCAAGCTTCTATTTAAGAGTTGACAAGAAGAAAGACTTTCACTGCTAGAACAAAGTTTGACACCTCCTGAGGGTCTGTCGAGCTCTAAGAGCGAATGAGTCTTTAATGCACCTGACTTTGTTAACCCAAAGAATTGAGACCTTTTTCTAAATTATTCTGACAAAAATTATTCCTCTTGGTTCTTCAGGGACGAGAAATGTCTGAGTTATCTTTCTAATTGCCTCACTTCTTACTTCACTGATCTTAGTTAGGATCGTGTTATTCATTCACGTTGCTCACCAAGTCTCTTTCCTGATGCACGTTGGGTCTGATATCGATGTTTCACAGGGATCGAGAGCGACTTTCCAGAGGCTGTAAAAGATCGAATTACCTTTACTGACCCTGTCCAGAAGCAACAGCAAATAGTGTTATAATTAACTGAGTTTGGCTATAAGTGGGAAACGTGGTTGATTTTTATTACGCAAGAAGAAAGGCGAGCTCGGTAAGCTGATGGGTAACTTATTTAGCATTCTGAAGTTTGTTCTGTGCTTCTATATCTCCCTTTTTCTCCTTCCTTTCCTGCTTCCTTTTTTTTTTCTTTCACTCTTCCTAATTTCAAAATGTTGATTCTTCTAATCATGAAATTAAATAGATGATCATCAAAGAACATTTTTGAGAATACAGAAAAATGAAAAGATATAAAATAACCACTTTTTACTATTTAGAAATGACTACACTTAACTATGTAGGGGTGCAAGTATGTACATATATGTCACATAAACTATTTTTTTTGAGAGATTCCTGCTCTTTCAGTCTCCTTTTCCCAGAAGAGGTGAATTTAGGCAGGTCAGGAGGAGACAGTCAGGTGAAGAAAGACAAGCATTTGTTCAAAGACTGTGAAGAATGAAGACAGGGGACCAAGAGGAAAGCAAGCAGTGCAGTAGGGCTGGAGAATGACATGCTGGGAAAGGAGTGGTCAGAAGGTGAGCAGGGCCCAGATAAATGTGAGCCCCGAATGCCAACCTGAGGAATGTAGATTCCAAAAGGAAGGCCACAAGGAAATGTTTAAGTGGTACAGTAACATGATGAGAGCTCTAGAGCAGTGCCTGGCACATAGCAGGAGCTCAGTAAATATTTATTGAATGAGTAAATAGAAGACTAAATGACAGTCATGGAGAAGTTGAGGGGCAATAAAGTGAGCCTGAGTCAGGAAGCCAATGAGGAAATTAATTTCATAAATTACTAAGGGTCTGAACTAAGGTTCTGGGAATGGAGATAACAGAGGTAGAATGAATAACAGGGAAGTTAAATAAGGTTTCTCTCTCTCACCAAATGCTCTCCCTACCCCCTTGCCAGTTACCTGTGCTTGATGCCCCATGCTACTCTATTATCCCACTTCTCAGATTAAATTGAAACTTTGGTTGAATTGACTATTAGATGAATTGGTGATTAACTTAACATAAAGAGACCACTGGTGGCTTTAACACACATATACATGAGATAAATTTCTATCTTCCAGACATATACTTTATTAAATTCCTGAATATCTGAGCTATCTGTCAGGTTCATTCTTGAGCTAGAAATACTCTTATACAGTAGAATTTGGAAAGTTTAAGCAAAAAAAAAAAAAAAAATCTTTGTGTAATACAGATTTTAAAACTATTCTTAAACATTTCAAACTACAAGATTATGTCACTCCCTGTGGCTGATGAGAGTACTATGAGCAAAGTCTAAGGGCACAAGAATTTGTGGGAATAAGTTTGTAATGCAGAATTCTCTAAACTATTTAGGCGGTTCACATCTTTTTGTTTTGTTCTGTTTTGATGGTTCTGTATTATATATTTTAGACAAAATATGATTTTATATTTTATGATTTCA
Organism: Rousettus aegyptiacus; assembly: GCF_014176215.1. NCBI lineage: Eukaryota > Metazoa > Chordata > Mammalia > Chiroptera > Pteropodidae > Rousettus > Rousettus aegyptiacus. The sequence goes on from NW_023416308.1 coordinate 65,341,560, forward strand.
GGAATAATATGGCTAAGTAACTTAATTAAGAAAATAGTACAGATAATACTCTAATAAGGCAAAAATTATGGATACATGAATATTAGGAAACAATCGCTATTCTCAAATGCAAGGAGTAAGAATGACTGACCCTTCCTGTATTTTTTCATTAATTACAGTTAAATTTTCACATTGAGCCTATAACAAAGGCATTTTGGAGATGAGGAGGTTGAGGAGCAAAAATTTGGGGTAAACTTCTTAAGGTCAAATGACTAATAAATAATGAAGCTGAAATTTCTACACAAATCTTATAAACCAAAGGTCCAAATTTTTCCCATAACATATCCTGCCTTCTCACCAACTAATCTTGTGGAATTCCCAGAATTTGGAGATGTAAATGCTAAAGCTGAAGTGAAAAAAAAAAATTGACCTGAAAAAAAACCCAGAACTAAATATATAGGAATAGAAACAACAATTAATAAGAAGAATCTTTTAAATCTACATCGTACTTCACTGTTTACAAGCCCTGTCAAATATAGCATCTTCTTAACACAACCACATGATGTGGAGATACAGGCCAGGGTTTTAGTCTCATTATAGATGAAGAAACAGAATTTTCTCAGGAAAATTACACAGATTTACCCAAAGTCACACACTAATTTAAGGCAGGATTCCCTTTAGGAGTTTACGGCAGGATTCTTCTAAGAAGCAGAATCTAGGATTCCTGGTTTCTGACACTGTGTGTCTTTCCTATGTACTGAGCAGCCTCCAAGTGGCTTCTACTGCACTAGAAGGCTGGGCTGCAAACCTTCTTGGGGCAGCCTTCCCAGACAGACTCTATAACCAAGGAGAGCAGGACAGGGGGTTTGCATACAAGCTACACTGGGCCTCATAGTAGGTTTTTGGTTGGCAAAATTTCAACATCTTATCTATTATTGGCATATGCCCTTTCATCTATTGATCCATTTATTATTATTATTATTATTATTATTATTAATCCTCTTCCTCCTCTTCACATCATCATCAACATCACCATTACCACTGCGACTGAAAAGCTACTTTGTGGAGATACTGTGCTAGGATATTGCTATAAAGTCAAGTAAGACTGAGTCTCTGCTTTTAAGGATCTCACACAGACAATGGTTGAGTGGTAACCTGAAAGAAGGTAGAGAGGGGGAAGGTACATAAGGATTAAGGGGGTCAAATATATTGTGATGGAAGGAAATTTAACTTTGGGTAGTGAACACGCAGTACAATATATTTGTGATATATAATTGAATTGTACACTTGAACCCTATATAATTTTATAAACCAATGTCACCCAATAGATTTAATATGAAAATAAAATAAAATAAAATGACTTCTGTAAAAAAAAGGATCTCACAGTCCACTAGAAGAGATATATATAAATGAATAATTATATTATAAGATGGAGAGTCTAAAACAATGGTAGAAAAATATTACTGAGTTAAGGATAAGGCAGGCCACTAATTGGAAGGCCAGAAAGGATCTAGGGAAGGCTCCATAGACAAGGAGTCACCTGAAGGATTAGTAATTTGGAATGAGGAAGTAGAAAGGGCTTTTCGGAAGTGAGGCTTGTACTAATGCATGGAATTACTGAACAGTTTGGTATGTTCTGAAAAATGCATGTGCTTCCAAATTACTGGAGTATAAAGTATAGAAGTTGGCAGGGGAGGGTGGGCAGAGATAGTCCCGAGTCAAAAGAGATCTCCCAGCAATAGAATATGCAAGAGAAGGAGGGCTGAGTCTAGAGGTGCAAAGTTCAGTTTGAATGTGCATTATTAGGAAAAGCAATGTTGGGGGTGGGTGGGAAAGAAAGAAGGAGAGAGAAATATCAGGGCTCTAGATTCTGAGAATGAAAACACAGGGGAAAAAAGGAGTCTCAGACCTGTCAATAAGTGGTAAGATAAATTGCTGGTTCTTTCAAGATTCTCAGTTCCTTTTACATTAACTTCTTTCTAGTCTACTTAATGTTCTTCCTGTAAACAAAATTTTAAAGTAATGTAATTACATTTTGAAAAAGAAAAAGAGATACACACACACACACACACACACACACCACCTATGATCCTGTTTTTTTATAATGTTCAGTTCTGGTAACAAGTTTGTGTGGCTTTTTGTTTGTTTGTTTTTTATTTGTTTGTTTTTGTTTGTTTTTGTTTTTTTTGTTTTGATCTTTTTCTTATATTGGTTGCTAAAAATTTTAAACTGAGAGAAAATAATTCTTCATAATTTACTTCTATTAGAGCAATTAATCATTTAGTTCTTTAAAAAGAAAAAAGGAAAGAGGTAAGTAACAGAGGAACTAAAAGAAATCAGTGACACTGACTGTGCCCACTCTGGCTCAGTGCACGTCAAGTCCCTGAGATTACCCCGTGGGATGGATATGACTCATGATATTAGTAGTAATATTTAGTCAATGATTTCACAGTATGGAACTCATTTCTTTATTTGATGTTCTTAAAGGAGAAGCTAAGGGGTCAGATTTCAGTGCACCCTTAAAATAAGCAGATCGTGCACTGCAGCAGTATTGCTTCTCCTGGGCTCACCTTTCATCTCGTCATCACAGTTTGGGGGCCCCTCCCTCTCCAGCTTAGGTCCCTAGGTAGGGACATCGGAAGCCAAGATTTTATTCTTACTGGCTTGATTATTTTTAAAGCCTACTTACTAAAAATAAGGACATGATTATAGTCTCAAATGCTTGACCTTGCTTAGTGAGACACAGCTTAGTAATGTTAGGAACTCATACAATCTCACGTTCAGAATTTGCTGACCAAAGTAAGTATATTAGGTTTGCTTTCTTATTCTGGAATATACCCTGCATAAAAAACTTGACATTTGTTCTGGTTTTTTTCTCTCTCAGAAGAGAAGCATTTATAAAAAAAATAAAGTATATTTTAAAAAAGAATAGATATATATTTATAGTATACTTTTAAAAATTTATTATACCATAAGCATTTTTTATTTTTACCTATTTTACACTTATATTTATATGTGTATATTTATATATATCCATTCAGATGGCTATATATTGTTTCATAATTTTCTCTATTTATTGTTCTCCACCTGTATGACCTTTATTTGGCTTCCAGTTTTTCACTATTGTAAATAAACCTGTATGTGCAAGTAGTTTTTTCCGTGGTTTATTTTCTTAGCTTTAAGTCCAAGGAAACAAATAATGAACCTAAGTATGTAGAGATTTAGAGCTCAGATTTTGGAGCCAAATATATCAAATACAAAATTCCAATTCTGACATTTACTGGTGACACAATTTATTTTTGTTGTTCTTGACATTTTCTTCTGAAATACTGGGATAATATTACCTAACTCACAGATTTGGTCGTAACAAACAAGTATAATAATTCCTATATGTGGCAATTTAAATAGTACCTGGAATAAGTAAATGCTTTTGTTATTATCTACCCTTTGATTTTGCTAGATTGTGAAAGTGCCTCTCAAATATTTTTAGCAATATGGAATGACATTAACAATGTGGGAGCACCAGCCTGCTTTGGATGTTATCCTTTCCGTAAATGTTATAGGCAGTTTTCAGAAGCCTAATTAATCCTTACAGATGGAGTACCACTGCTTATAGTGGCTACTACATATTATGTGTAAATATAATAACGACACAAAGACTCTCTATCGGAAGACCAGATCACTTCAGCTATAGAGATAAAGAGATATTCTCACTTTAGTTTTTTTTTTTTTAAATGTGAATGTATTTGGGAGGAATGAAGCAGCATAGAAATAGCAACCATTTTTTGAACGCTGCTGTGTATATGCCAAAGATTCCCAATATCACAACCATCCCTGCCTATTGTGTTATTTCTGTTTCTCAGCTCACTGTACGTCATTGTGGTTTATGTGTCATATTCTCCTTTAGAACAGAGGCATTATAGAATAAGGACACTGGGAAAAGGGACATGATGGAATTGAAGGGGCGACTACCAATGATAAACTGTCGTGATCAATTTTATCCTTCAATCATCTGAAACCAAATCCCCATAGCTCCTTGTTCTGATTGTGCTCATTAAACAAAGCGGACTGCCCCATTTTACCTAATGAAAACCGTGGGCAGGAAACTTGCCTCTGAGACCACACAATATATTAGTGGAAAAGCTACAGACAGTTCTTTCCACTTAGTCTTCTCAAATCCCTTTCTATAGTAGATTCAGACCGGTGATACAGGCCTCTTTGATGACCTAGTAAGAAGCAGCTTGGATACCTTCATTCTCATGCTCACTGTTACAGACACTGACTGTGAAGCTCACTTCCTCCGCAGGAAAGTATCCCCCAGAACACGAACTAATTAATACTATGGAGTACTACGTTGTCTTGTCATAGAGGAGACTGGTCAGGCATATCTTTTTTTTTTTAATTGAAGCTGTACCTCTTTTCCATTCATAACCCTGGGGGCAAAACAATTACTGTAGCAAATGCAAAGACCTAGGGCACTACAGACTCTGGGTGCTGACTTTGTTAACTACTAATTCAATGTGTAACCTAAGCTAGTCTCTTCCTTCACTGGCCCTCAGATTCCTCCTCTGTGAAAATGAAGGGCTTGCTTCCTTGCTTTCCTTGGTCCTTTCAGGCATCTGCATCCAATAGTCTAAAGTGATTAATAATGAGCTGAAAACAATCATAGATTTTATGGGGTTCCACCTAGTGGCTTTGCCCCATATTGCAATTCTTAGTTCTACAAGGTTTTCTTAGACCTGTGGTTAGGTGGCCCTCACCAGTTTTGGGGTTTTCAGTAATACAGTACATTCATAATCAGTAGAACAGAGGAGAATGGAGAATGGTTGCAAGAAGATGGGAAGCAGGACAAATATTTGAGTCGCATTTGGTAAAGCATCAACTTTAGATCAAATTTAGACTTTGATGTTATCGCTAATTGAGACAATATAGACAGTGATTGAGTCTGTGAATGTGTGTTTAAGCATTAACTAGTTAAATGTAAGCACTTAAAATATACTTTGATTTTTGTAGCCGTTTATCAGTATTTCTTTATTTAAAATATAGGTGGAGCCCCAAATGATGGAAGTAGTTCAGAACATTCTTTCTTTTGAGAAATTTCATGTGTAGAGAACACAGCATATGCCAAGCAACGTTCTGGTGAGGTAAATTTCTTGAGGGAAGAGTTCATAGGGGAGATAAGAAAAGCATGTAAAAATAATTATTCCTATAGCATAACAACCATGTTTTCACTAAGTCCTTACTTTGTGATTATATCAAGCACCAGGGACTAAAAAGATATAGAAGATATGGTTCCTATTACTTTCAAGAGGTTGATGGTTAAGTAGGACAGGAAGATGTTTATAGACATATTGACAATTCAAACAGAAATATGAGCTACAGTAGAGGGGTTTCTAAATCACTGAAGTGGCAATGTACCAGAGAGAACCCTTTTGTTAAGAGAGTTAAGGAAGGAATCCTTTACAGGATCCAAGACACAGAATGAATGGAATGGAATGGAATGGAATGGAATGGAATGGAATGGAATGGAATGGAATGGAATGGAATAGAAGAAATCCTTCACAGAAAAGAAGCTGCTACTTAAAGGATAGTTCACAGTTTTCTAATAGGATAAGGAGGAACTCTTCATAGAAACTGAACAGCATGTAAAGACTCAAGTTAAGTGGAAAATGATTCGAACAGTACTGAGGTCAAATTTATAAGTGTTTAGGGACTAAGAAAAGTACATTTATCTTTTTCCTAATTCATCTTCTCTCTCTCTCTCTTTTGGACAAAAGCCTTTCTTTCATATGAATTTTGTTTTCTGAAAGGACTGAAATCAGCAGAACCAAAGCTACAATGTATGTTTGAAGTGAGTATGACATGGTTGTAAAGAATATGAGCTTTTGAGCTACTGCCCTTGCTTGAGTCCTGGCTCTGTGTTTACTAGCTAAGTAAACTTGGGCAATTTCTTAGCTCTTTGAGATTGAGTTACTCATTTAAGAAAGTGAGAAGATAATACCTACTACAAAGAATTATTATGAAGATTAAATGTGAGCACAAATAAGATCCAGAATGAAAAGGAGGGCATTATTTTTAGATTCTAGAGAAATTAAAATAACTAAATTAAAAAATATAGTTAAAAATAATGTAAACCATTTGCGATCAAGTTGTAAAATTTAGATAAAATGAGCAAGTTACTTTAAAAAGCAATTTATTAAAAATATATACAAGATATATTATAAAAATCGAATGGGCCTATATTTAGCAAAGAAATGTGTCTGAAAATAAAAACCTTTCCAAGAAGTAAATTTTAGACACAGATATGTTTAACGGTGAATAATTACAAACCTTTAAATAAAAAAAATTAACACAAATCCCATCTAAACTTTGTTATAGAATTAAAAAAGAGGGAACACTTTTAATTTTACTAAGCCAGTATAATTTTGATAACAAAAACTAATAAGGACAAGAAATATTACAGGTTAATATCTCTCATAAACATACATGGCAGAAATCCCTTGACTAGCTGAAAACTAAATTAAGTGAGATTAAGGTGGGTTTATCTGAGATTGTTTCAAAATTTAAAAATATGTAATCTACTATTAGAAAATTAAAATAAATTATATGATGAGTTCAACAGCTATAGAAAAAAAGCATTGCTATTTCTCAATAAACATAAACTCTTAGTAGACTAGAAATAGAAAGAAACTAATTTAATCTAAATTATGAGACTATATGTCTTATGATTAATGGTAAAATCTTTGAAGTTTGCACCATGAGATCAGGAAAAAGATTAAGATGCCCACTGTCTCCTCTTCTACTTAAGATTGTACTGGAGATCTTAGAACAAGTGGCAAAATATTGCAAAGGAAGAAATGACTGACAGTCATTATTTGTGGAAAACATGATTATAGGTGTGGAAAATACAAAAGAATCTCCAGATAAACAATAAGAATTAGCAAGTAGATTTACTAAATTCAGTATAAACATCAATTTGCATTTTGTATACCATCAAAAAGTGACTAGGAAAAAAAAGTTAAACTACGTAGCTAATGAATGATGTACAAGGTCTCCCTCTATACAGAACACTATTAAACATTACTGAGAGATTTTAAACATATTTGGATATCATTTAGATCAAAAGCAAAAATATTCAAAGATACCCATAAAATGTTAGCACTAATTGCATGTAGCCCCAATAAAAAGGAGACAACCTATTAGCTGTTTATCATAGGCTGGTTTTCAAAAAACTTCTGTAAAAACTGTCATTGACTTCAAAGCTTTGATCATGTCTAACAGGAAAGGTTGTGGTATGTCTTATGAGTGTCTGGAATATCAGAGGAACTGAAGAAGATGATGTTAATAGTGATCTTCAAACTGCAGATAAGGGAGGGTGAGGAAAATAGAGAGGGCTAAGAGAATAAATTAATTCATACACATAAAACTACCACGAGATTCCAAAGACAAGCAGCAGGTCATTTGACTTGGTTTTTCAGCTATAACCAAGGCATTGTGTTAATAATAATTTCTGTCTTGTGATTCAACATTAATGTGTACCCAAATCTAGCTTTTTATATACTAAAAGTCATTTATAGTCTGTGTCTGCCTAACTGAATTTGTTGTTGAAACTAAGACCATGTTGTGAGAGACGTCAGGACTATGTTATGAATAAATTTTCTGTGCCAACTGTGAATTTATGAAGCACTCCCTATGACCCAAGTTCTGTGGAAGAGGTTTTACATATATAATATGTTGCATATTATTTTACCTTTCTTAAAAATAAGGGAATAAGACTAAAAGAGGATGTGCAATTTGTTTAAGGTACTCAGATAGTTAAAAGGGTCCAAAGTCACTTTTGAGCTCAAATGGAACATGAGCTGTTTTCATTGTGCCATGACACCTACAAACTTGAAGTATGTGATAAACTATTTAGCTCAGTACCAGATACATCATTTGTATTCAGCAAGTTGTTATTATTATTAGTGGTGGTGGTGATAGTAGTACTATTTACATATTACTAAGCCTTAAAGGGATTCCTTTTTTTTTTTTTTTTTTTTTTTGAGATAGTGCCTGAATCTGTTATCCAACAAGTGATTTCTCCTTCTTGGCAGCATGTTCTATAAAAGTATAGGGTCGATAATGCAAAACATGGTAGAGATGGATTTATCTAAGCTTTACTATCAAAAAGTGACAGTTATGAACTATTTGAGTTTATACTCAAATTGATGATCAAATTCTGTCCAGTAGGCTATTTTCCCTCTGCTACATTCTTTTGTTAACAAATCCTTAAAAAAAAAAATTTGTGACACTCTTCAAAGAGAAGGAACTTTTGCTCTAAATCTCTGAGGACTGGTTTATCCTTGCAATGTATTAATCATCACATAAAAGCTTAGTTTATTTGTTAGATAGCAATCCTGAAATCCCTATAAATAAACTGCTAGTAACTGAATTCAGTTTTTCTTCTTGATTGGATTAGATGCATGTGGTCAATGGATTTACAATAAAGGGAACTTTTCCTTCTTTCTGAGTAGGTGACAGAGTGACCAGATCAAAGATTATTTTCTTTTCATACTTATGTAAACTTTAGAATTATACCGGAGTAGATACATTTCAAACATTAGAATAACAAATCTTAAAAGTTTTACATAAGCTGGAATGCTTAATATGGCTTACTAAGAAATCAAAAGGAAAAGGAAGATAGATGTAAGTTATTTGATATTTGTTAATGCAACACATCAAAATTATATATTAACTTTGTTTTTCAGGCAGTGTTCTCTTTTCATAATTTCTCATTTATACCTGTCTCTGATCCTATGTATCTTCACTGCTTATTTCTGTATCCTTAGTTTCTTTGAAGATTTTTTTTTTTTTTGACATGATGTGAATATTAAAGGTTGTGTTGTGGTGATTTGTATGCATATGTTCTGTATAAATATCTTTCTTCCTCATTGAAATAAATAGGCATTAAAGACAGTGATCATTTTTAAATTTATTTTTGTAATCCTCAGGGTGCCTAACACAGTACCTTTCATCTAGTAGGTTCTCAACAAATGTTTGGTTGTTGAATAAATAACAGAAAAGTTACTTTGAAAAAAATGCTATAGAAATTAGAAATTGAAAACACAGGCAGTCTTAAACTCTCCATGAGAAAGAATTATTTGTCTTTTTGCTATTCTGAAAAAAAAATAGTCCAATGGAAATGAAAGAAGCCATTTAAGATGTTTATATGATAATTTGTAAGAATGAATAGCAGCACTTCAAATTTACCAACTATTTTTAAGGAAAAGGAAAGGTAACTTTTTATTTAAAAATACAATTAGAAATATTATCCACTTGCGAATTCACATTATGGAATGTCTATGACAAGTATTTTCTCTTCAGCGATCTTGTCATCCAAGACACTAGGTATTCCAAGTAAGAGACAATTCCATTAGTCAGCCCTTGTACCTTTAGAAAGCACAAACTCTTTCTTATTGAAGCTCAACAAAACACAGTTACTATTTCTCTGACCACTTTTTCCAGGATCCATTTTCTCTCCCACAGCCTAACGGCCATTAGGGCCCCATTCCCACTTTACACCTCTTTTTCACAAATATCATCCACTGCTAAGAACAATGCCTCACTATCACGCCCAAAACAGAATCAAATTAACTGACTTTAAATACCAAGTATCTACTATGCCCATCCTTATCTTCTAATTGCAAAATAAATGTAACTAAAATTTAAATACACAATCTTCTCCCTATCCCACATACAATGTTGCACTATTATAAGGGCTATGTGTTGTACAAGTTACCCTTTACACTAGAGATCTCTTTAATTAAAATAAAGGTAAGTGGTGTTATCTTTAATTTAAAAATATGATTTTTAGACTCAAAGTTTCATGTGGCCAAGATTTCAAATGATAGAGAAAGAATTTAAGCCAAGGTTATTGTAATTCAAACTTAAAGCTCTTTCCATGACTCCTCACTGCCTCTAACCTTCACTCTCTTATTCTTAAAATATAGTGATTAAGACCATTTACTGGAGTCAGACTACTTGAGGCTGAATTCTAGATGTTACATACTTACTATGCATGTGAACTGAGATCAAGTTACTTTATTTCCCTCTGCCTCCGTTTTCTGATTTATAAAATGGGACTATAGAAATACATACCTCATTGGATTTTAAGAATTAAATGAAATAGAAAGCATCTAGTACAGTAACTAGCACATGGTAATATTTCAATATATTATCCCCGGGAGCCATCTAATAGTCAGTTATGCTTTCTTATTAATTATTTATTCAAAATTCTTCCATATCCCTTTTCATCTTTTTAATCCTGATGTCTATGACCCAAACATGGGAATTTATCATGTCGAATGATTGGTTCATTTCCTATGCCAGCAACATAGTCAGTCATTGTTATATCTGCACCCTTTTAGGGCTGCACTTCCCTCCAGGAATACCCTCTCTGTTCTCTGTGTAATCAGACCCTATCCGCCTCTCCAGCCCAAGGTCAAATTTATGCTTAGCCAACTTCTTCTCTGAAGAATCCAACCAGAAGTTATAATTTCTTCTCCCCACTGAGAAACCCAGGAGTTGACCTTGCTTTAGGATTAGATAAGGTTTAAAGTCTCAGCTTGTCTTACCTATTCCTGTGGACCTCAGATAGATGCACACTACTCTTCCCTCCACACAACAGCTTTATGACATAGTTCCGAACCCCTGTCCATGAAAGCAACAGTCAGAATTTTGTGGAGAGTTAGGCTGTGTATTCTTCAGAGTAATTAACTCTAGCTTCTGAGGAAAACAAAGTCAAATCACAGTGGATTAAAAATTAAAGGTTTATTTTTGCTCTTGTCACAGTTTGAAGAGGGTCAAGTGATTTGTTGAGGGTTTTCACGTGGTGCTGGCTTTCAAGCAGTGACTCAGGGATAGATTTCTCATCATGCAACATGATTCCCATCATGCATAATCTCAGAGACTCTCACTTCTATGCATAAAGTCAGGAGAAAATTAGGGAATCATTGGGGTCGTTTATAGCAGACTTGCATAGTAGTACAGCTCTGTTCACATTTTATTGGCCAGATCTCAGTCCTGTGACCCCAGCTGAAATACAACAGAAGCTGGGAAATTACTTCCCCTGTGTTCCCTGGAAGAAGAAGTGGAATTGATCAGCATCTTGCTTGTCTGTGACAGAATACCAACAGAAACAAACTGTCTCTGTTCCCACCATGCCGGTTCATACAATTACTAAGATTTTATTTCTTCCCTGCCCTGTCTAGGCAATGTGCTAAGTACTAGGTTATATATTAAGACTATTCCAGTCACTCCCATAATAAAACATCATTTTGTTCTAAGAACAGTTTTAGTCTAATAATTACGGTGTCCAGTCTGAAAAAAATAAAATTATGAAATCCATTTGAAATTAATGTTTTCCTCTTCTCCAACTTGCACAATATCATGTTGGGAGGCCAGTTATGGGCAGGAAAGATGATGAGGGGCTTTGCATCAGCTGTGATTCTTGAGTTTTTTCAGTTTGGTGTAAGGAGAGAACAAAGAGGTCAGATTCAGGAAATGTTGGCCTCAGTCATATGGAGCTAGTGCTCTCTGGTCACAGTTGATGTTCAATGACATTTTTTCCCCTCATGAGGCCCATTTGTGAGTTCCTCAGAGATTTCCCAGTTGGAAACATGTGATTTCTATACCTTTGAAGTCAGTAATATCTTCTCCTTGGCTGTTTACTCACCACCCCCACCCTTTTCTTTATGAATCTAATAAACACATTTATAATGAGGCTGACCCTTGGACGGAGTTTATTTTAAAAACAATTCCAGGCTAGCTCCCTAGTACACAATCCTTGTTGGGTCCTTGACAAATAAGCTTCTCCCCGCTATCATTGGTGGAAACTAAGCTACTTCCCAATATAAATACTACTTTTCACAGCTGATTCATTTTAGATTTCTAAGGCGTTAGTTTCCCCACTCCAAGGGATGTATATTAAATTGCCTAAGTGGTCTTCTTGAAAACTTTCTCAATAGGCCTGAAGGAAAAAGAAGTACAGTTTTTCCTTTTTGGGGAACAAGTGGTGAAGAAAAAAATATTATAACATTTTCAACTGCATTTTTTCAAAAGTTCTCTCATCCTTCAACATCAACTCAGAAAGTGGCGTTTTAGTCATTTACATAGATAACCTAGTATCCCTTTGGAATTTGGAGGGAATGGGTATTGCACATATTATTTTGTTTCAGCTATAGAGCTACACTCAGCCAATGAGAAAATTACCAAATTAACACACAGTTAGCTTAATAATAAGTAACATTTTCCAGGAATAATTTACTTTTAAAAAATAAATTAGAATAAATCGAATAAATGTCATATAGCACTCATTTGCGTTCTGATTGGGAAAGAAAGAGGAAGAGCAAGAACTTAATCATCTGAGTATCATTTTGGGGCTTCATCTTGAGTGCATTCGAGAGATTGTTTTGATTGTGGTACTCTCATTGGCCATATGTGTCTTTGCAAAATGGGTGTTGAGAGCTCATGTGGAAGGAACATGAAAGTCACACTCTACTTCATGCTTTTCATAGCATGGCCATCACACATATCCATGCATGTAATGTGAAACCTTTTTGATCATTTAACAAAATGAAGCTACCCTACCACAGTATCAAAATATGAGAGAAACTGCTCTGGGAGAGGGAGATGTGTACATTTGTACTTAACCTAAAACTAATCAAAAGAGATGATGTAACTATAGTAACATCAGGTGAAGCAAACTTTAGGATGTGAAATATTACTATGGATAAAGAGGGTTACCACATGATCATAAGGAGGACATGTCACCAAGAATACACAATAATCCTAATCCTAGGGTTTAAATTGAGAGATTGGCAGGTTTTTGTCTTGAGTACTGAAAAACCATGGTAGATTCAACTAAGTCCTTTAGTGGTTTCCACATAGATCTTCTCTTTTCTATCATATAACTGCAAAATCTGGCAAATGTCTTGAGGGATAAGTCAGTTGTATGCCGCAGACCAATTTCCTCCTACCAGTCTGTCTTTATATTTTAATCATCGTGAGACTAAGGAAGTTTTAACTTTCCCTTGTAGAAACTTTCACATAACTCCCAGCCTCTGTGCAGTCCCCCAATTTATGAACTATTTTATGAGGGTCTTTATTATATTGTGATTTGTAATAAAAAATGTATCTTTGGCCTTCCTCCCATTTTCTGGCATGGAGCGCCCTAAAACCTGGAATTTCTTAGGTGTGGAGAGCAATAAAGGTGTCTTTTGATGTGTTAATGAGGTGACTTGGAAAGCACCTAAGGATGGGGCATGGTTGCCAGTGAAGCTAACCCTGTGATTGAGGGTTAGAACTTTCAGTCCCTTGACCATCCAGAGAGGGAAGAGGGGCTGGAGATTTAGTTTAATCACCAATGGCCAATGATTTAATCAATTGTCTATGTAATGAAGCCTCCGTTCAAACCCAAAAGGACAGGGTTTGGAGAGCTTTAGGGTTGGCAAACATGTGGAGGTGCTGGGAGAGTGGCATGCTCAGAGAGGACATGGGCGCTCCATGCCTTTCCCTATACCTTGCCCTATGTATCTCTTCCATCTGGTTGTTCCTGAGTTATATCTTTTTATAATAAACAAGTGGCCTTGTTTATTATAGATAAAGTAGATAAAATGTTTTCCCCTGAGTTTAGCGGACCACACTGATAAAGTAATCAAAGCCAAGGAGGGGATAGATGGAACCTCCAACCTATAGCTGGTTGTCTAGAGCACAGGATTTATGACTAGTGTTTAAAGTGGGGATGGGGGCATTCTTGTGGGTCTGAGCAATTACCCTGTGGCATCTAATGCTATACCTGGTAGATAGTGTCAGAGCCGAGTTGAATTGTTATATACCCAGCTGGTGTCAGAGAATTGAGGGTGTGGAAAACCCCCGCCCATACATTGGAAATTGGGAACTGAATTATTATAGCCTTTGAGGTCTCTAAAGTTTCCAGTTTGTTTTATACTAGCCTTGCATAAGTGTTAAAAGCTTTTTGATGTCTCTCTCCCTAGCAGAGGTGATAGGCCTGGGCCAACCTCAATCCTCAGCCTGCTGTCAGAATGGGCAAATGTCCTTAGAGAGAAAAATGATTTGAGATCATCAGCTCACTTATTCGAGGCATTTCTTGAAAATTTTAATCTAATTTTCGTTGTTCCCACAGCACCTTGATGATGCCTGTTAAATCAAGGTTTGTAAAACTTATCTGACTTTTTCTAGGTTTACTTACTTATGCCCAATGGGAGTGTAGGTGCGATCCAGCATACTACTACATTTGAAAATGGAACTCTTTTGCTCTATTAATTTTTAAAAGTTAAACTACATGTTATTATATTAAATCTCTCCTAATTTCATGAATCATCTCTTGAGCTTAGGAATTTCTTATGTTTAGATATAAATATAGTTTATTTAAGTAGGTTATTTTCACTGACGATCAGTGTGAAATTAAAAGCGTTTCTTTGACTTTCAGTCTCTTTATCTGTCAGCATAAATTAGTATTTGCAGAATGGTGAAAATAATGTAGTATATATGAAAGAGCTTGGATAATGAAAAAGAGTATGCAAAATTGAAGGATTTTTTAATTACAATGTGAAGGTAAAGGAACAATCTGAAAAGAAAGATAATTTCCCTTTATATTATTTATTTCATAAGAACTACAAAGATATGATATCCAAAGTATAGAAGAACATCTTTCTTCTAAACAAAGGATTCACAGACATATATTCAACTCCGAAAGAGAGAAAAACATGTTGTTTTTAAAAATATATTTTTATTCAGTTATTTTCATGTAAATTGTCTCATTGAATTTTAAGATTCTCAAAGATACTATATTTTACTTTTTAAAAATAAGACAATTCATGTTGTAAAGGGCTAAGAATCTTATATAGAGTCACACAAGTAGGAGACTGAAAGGTCAGCATTCAAACCTCTGGAAGTAAGTAGGAACCTAAGCTCTTTGGACAATACCAAAGACCCTTTTCTTTTTTAATTTATTTATTTTATTTAGTTTCAAGTGTACAGTACATTGGTTAGACATCTGTATAGTTCATAAAATGATCCCTCCAATTGCTCCCTCCCTCCCCTGGCCCTCTACCTAGCCATCGTATTAATGCTAACTGCATTCCCTCTTCCGAGCTCCCCATCCCTGTGACCAACTACCAATTACTAATTTGTACTACTTTATCCCTGTTCCCCCAGTCCTCCAAGCCCCCTCCTCTCTGTTCGTCACCAAATTATCCACTATATTTGTGATTCTGTTTTTGATTAGTTTGTTCTTTTTGTTCCTTATATTCCACATATAAGTGAAATCATATGGTATTTATCTTTCTCTTTCTGACTCATTTCACTCAGCATTATAACCTTTAGGTCCATCCATGTCATTGTGAATGGTAGGATTTCATTTTTTTAATGGCTGAGTAATATTCCATTATACAATGAACCAAAAAATTATGAACCATAATTTTTTTTATCAAATCATGTGTTGATGGGTATTTAGGTTGTTTCCATATCTTGGCTATTGCAAATTGTGCTGCCATGAATATTGGAGTGCATTGATCTTTATGAATTATTGTTTTGGTTTTCTTTGGATAAATACCCAGAAGTGCAATTGCTGGGTCAATAGTTATATCCATTTTTTATTTTTTGAGAAATCTCCATACTGTTTTCTATAGTGGCTATACCAATTTGTAATCCCACCAACAATGTATGAGGGTTCGCTTTTCTCCATATCCTCGACAATACTTGCTGTTTTTTGATTTATTGATGACACCCATTCTGACAGGTGTGAGGTGATATCTCATTGTGGTTTTAATTTGCGTTTCTCTGATGGTTAGTGACCTTGAGAATCTTTATGTATGTTTATTAGCCATCTGTATTTCCTCTTCGGAGAAGTATCTCTTCAGGTATTCTGCCATTTTTAAATTGGATCATTTACTTTTTATTGTTGAGTTTTATAAGTTCTTTATATATTTTGACCATTAACCTCTTATCAGATGTATCGTTAGTGAATATCTTCTCCTAGTCAGTTGCCTTTTTGTTTTGTTGATGGTTTTCTTTGCCACTCAAAAACTTTTTAGTTTAACGTAATCACATTTGTTTATCTTTTATTTAGTTTCCCTTGTCTGAGGAGATATATCTGAAAAGAAATTACTATTAGTAATATCAAAGAATGTTCTGCCTATGTTTTCTTCTAGAAGTTTTATGGTTTTGGGTCTTACATTTAAGTCTTTAATTCATTTTTAGTCTATTCTTGTATACAGTGTAAGAAGGTGGTCCAGCTTCTTTTTTTTGTTTTTGTTTTTGTTTTTTTTGCATGTTATCTGTCCAATTGTCCCAATACCATTTATTGAAGAGACTGTCTTTACCCCATTATATATTCTTGCCTCCTTTGTCATATATTGAGTGTATAGGTGTGGATTTATTTCTTGGCTCTCTATTCTGTTCCACTGATCAATGAATCTTTTTTTTTTATGCCAGTACCATGCTGTTTTGATTACTGTAGCCTTGTAGTATTGTTTGATATTAGGTAGTGTGATACTTCCAGCTTTATTCTTCTTTCTCAGGATTGCCGTGGCTATTCAGGATTTCTTTTCTTTTCTTTTTTTCTTTTTTGGCTTCTTATAAATTTTAGGATTATTTGTTCTAGCTCTCTGAAAAATATCATTGGTATTTTGATAGGGATTGCATTGAATCTACAGATTGCTTTGGATAGTATGGCCATTTTAATGATGTTGATTCTTCCTACCCATGAACAGAGTATATGCTTCAATTTATTTGTATCTTCTTCAATTTCTTTTTTCAATGACTTAGAATTTTCTGAAAATAGGCCAAAGACTCTTTTCTTAATCACAGCCTTACTAGGAAGAGAAATGGGATTATAATTCTAAAATCCTCTGTAGTCTGTTCTGTTACAGTTGCAGTATAAAATTATATGTTAAAAGGTCGAATAGTTTCTTCTATGATAACTGCATGGCTACCAAAGCTTATTTGCTTTGGTGAAGGAAATCTTTCTGGAAGTTACTCTGTGGAGTGATATTTTCTCTCAAATACTAACCATTTACTAATTTCTTATGATTATACTGGTATGTTAGACATCCATGGGGTGAGCAAGATCCTTAGCAAAAGTCAGTTTTCAAAAGGTGCAGAGACTCTTCAGATACAATATTTTTCAGAGAGAAGAATTTATTGATGGGATGAATATGAGTTCTTGAGGACATAGTGGAAGAATTTCAAATGCTAAGGCCTAGGTCAGAAGTGGGATTGAAGAACTAAAGTAATTTCATTTTGTGATGGGCCTCCATTTTAGCCATTCCTGGAAATTACTGTGTGAATGCATGTGTGACCATCACTATGGGGACGCTATGGAAACTGTAGCCACCACCCCCCCCCCCCCCCCGCCCCCCAGTCAACCTGTAAGAATGGCCCTGGAATTCCCCTTCTATTGTTTGCTAGTTAGACCTCCCCTGCGGCTATCTGCCCACCAATCCTGCAACGCCAACACCTGTCACCCCATTCTGCAGTTTTTCCCTTTAAATATGTCTGTAAGATTAAGGAAGGGGCACTTCTCCTGCACACTGCTTTGGCTGTGTATGGAGTTGGGTCCGAGCTAGGTCGCTGATAAACTCCCTTGTGTGACTGCATCGGCAGTTGTTTCCTTCGCGGCTCGTGGGGTTCCGAATCAGGGCACAACAGGATCACATTAGGTGGTCTAAAATTATGAGCATTTGCAAGTCCAGCAATAAGTAAATGATCTGGGAGTGCTGAGCTTTAGGAAGTGACTGATAAGAACAGGAATGAAGAGAAGTGAAATTAGTTCTGAAGGGCATCAGGACAGATGGTGCAGGTGTGGCTGAGTCCACAGTAGGTGAGAACTGGAACTTAGGAAAAACAGAGAGTAGGTCACCCTGTGGGGAAGCCATCAGGGTTTGGTGACACACAAACCACAAAAGTGTGGGAAGACGGCCCCAGTGAGAGAGCAGTGAACTCATAAGTTCCTTGCTCATAGAAGCTGAATGAGCAATGACCCAATTCTTCACCCAAGACCTCTTTTGATTATCACTTACAAAGCCTTAAATTTGGCAAAATGTTGCAAATGTTCAGTTTCATAGTTCCAGTTATTAGATCTAAAGGAATATCACTGGTGGTCATATGATTAATAAAATGTAGTAGTCCTTCGTAGGTATTACTTTCTAGTAAGGTCCTATCTGTTGTTACTAGATGTCTATTAAAATGTATTTATCTCAGTTTCAATGCAGTCAATTTAAAGCTCTGCTGAGTAATTTCAAGAGCACCAAATCAAAGAATCAATCATCGGAATGGTAGTTCAACTCCATTTATTAACAGCATATTTTATGACCTTAAGATCCATATCTTTGCATTATTTGTAGTGAGCCTGTTTTATCACACTAACATTGCTGCAGGATCTAACAATAAATATGTCCAAAGTATTAATCACAAAGGTAACCAGATCTGATGGTAAATTTATATGTTTAATTTCAATGACCACAGGGTATCCAGATTAAACATGATTTCTGGATTTCTCTCTGAGGGTGTTTCCATGTGATATTAGATTTGAATCACTGGATTAGCAAAGAAAATCGCCTTTCTCAATGTGAGTGGGGATCATCCAGTCCACTGAGGGCCTGAAAAGAAAAACAAAAGGCAGAGGAAGGAGGAAATTTTATTTTTTTTCCCTCTCTCACTGATTGAGCTGGGACGTCTCTCATCTTCTATAGCCCTTGGACTGCTAGTTACATCATAAGCTCCCCTAGTTCCCAGGCCTTCAGCCTCGGAATGAATTATATACCATGGGCTCGCTGGATCTCCAGCTTGCAGATAGTAGATTGTTGCACTTAGCCTCCATAATCATCCAGGCTAATTCCTATCATAAATTTCACTCTCTCTCTCTCTTGCCATATGTATTCACGCACGCGCGCGCGCGTACACACACATCTCCTACCAATTCTGTTTCTCTGGAAAACTCTGACTAATATACCAGATGAAGTATAAAATCTTAATGTATGTAGTCCATATGAGGATATTTTCTAATATAATTTTCTCTCTTTTCAGGAAGAAAATGAGTTTAGTTAAATATTCAACTAGGTAAATTCAAATATGTTAGTCTGATTGAACATAACATATTACTTTTCTAGGTAGTTTTTCCTATCACAAAATTCAGCACTTCATACAGTTATGTTTTTTTAAAATCCCACCATTGTCTTCCTAGATCATATACTATCCCTCTATCTAAAATGATCTCCATACTCTATCCCATTTAAAAGTCCTTTCATCATTTAAACTGACTTAGTGATTATTCATGGAGATATATTATATTGTTTTCATTTGTACATCCACAGCACCTAGTGTCATAACTATTCGCAGTACATAATCAATAAATTGTATTAAATAGAAATACGTGTGGGTCATGGACTAATTTGCCACTTCCTTAATTTTGACAAATTTTGGATTGTATTTGCTTAAATAAACATATTGTTAAACAAGATAGAATGTGGAAAACTGGTGAATGAGATATAAAAATTCCTTAAGGCACTTGAAGTTCAGGGTAGCACAAAAGGCATAATGCTGCATTTGAGATGTCTCCATTCGTGGAGGAGTTTTTATTATTTGTCTGAGGTGCGATGGATTTCTGAGTGGTATATTTTTATCCCACAATCCTCTCCTATCTCTTTCTTCCAGCTCTCATTTCTTTTCCCATCAGCTTGAGAATTTCAGAAACGCAGAACAAACCCTCTAACTACACACTTAATTAAGGAAAAGCTCTATATAAGATTGTTTCTCAAACTCGAGTAAAATATAGACCTCACTTAAAATGAAAACATTTTCATGGATTACTAGTGTTGGCTAATTTATTTTTATTGTAGTGTTATTAAAATATGTATAAGGATAAGACTGGGTATAAACTCACTAGCTTCTTTACAGCTAGGAAAACAAAACACATTTATAGATTAGATACATAAATCTAGGACTTATTTAATTAGAATTAAAATATTAATTAATGTGGTAGGTGATGTTATTTCTTAAAATTTAAATTTCAATATTGAACTTAATAGCATAAAATGCATTTGCTTTGTTTATGTTTTACTTTTTGTGTAAAGGATTTTTTCTTTTGAACTGCCTTGCCTATTTTCATGTTTTTAATTATTGCTATCATTTTAATTTCATTTTCAATAGAAATATCTTTGTAATTACCAAATACTATTTTAGTGAACCAATTACATTAATGGGGCATTATGAAATACCATACTGGAAAAGTTAGAGAACCACTTAATAAAAATTGTTTCATTCTATATTTGCTCCTATAACATACTACCAATGAACTCCTACATGTTGATAGGTATAAACAAAAGACCAGCCAAATATATTTGCTTGTAACCTGAACTGAGTGCTCAGGCACGAACTGTGTTTGAATTCAATGCAACTTATAATGATGCCATGACAACTTTCAGTCATCACAGAGCACCAAACTGATATAAACCTACAAGCGAATCAGGGCACAGGAATTAGTGGCAGAATTAATTTTTAATTTTGTTCTCCAATATTTACTCCTATATTTGATCTCCGAGATTTAATGGGACTTCACTGTTGTGTCTTGGAAGGGTCTAGGAAACCTCCTTGGGTACTGCATTCATTAAAACATTTTCTCACTCTTGGTCATTGTTGGATACAACACACTCTATGCTCAAAGATTTATTTCTTATCCCAAGAAAAGAGTAGATGGCAGATTAGTATATGCCATAAGGTTTTGTATTCTTGTAAACATTCTTGAGCTTTTTCTTGAAATCTGTTATGTCAGTTGGACTTTCAGTACTTGCTTTTGAAATTTATTGGTCAGGACTAGAGAAGCATTTAGTCTAGAAGCATTTTGAACCACTCTTTATACCAGTCCCTTCTGAAACCTCTACCCAAAACCCCATCCATTTTATTATGAGGTTTTCTAGCCTCTCTGGTGGGAAGAGACACTAATTCCAGCTCTATGTGAGCTCCAGGTGCTGTTCCCTCTAAAACAGGGGTTCCCAATCCCCAGTTCATGGACCGGTACTGCGGTACTGCTCCGTGGCCTGTTAGGAACAGGATCACACAGCAGGAGATGAGCAGCGGGCAAGTGAGAGAAGCTTCGTCTGTATTTGCAGTCTCTCACCACTACTTAGCATCACCGTCTCAGCTCCACCTCAGATCATCAGGCATTAGAAAGTCTTAAGAGCCCTGGTCCCTGGTACAAAAAAGGTTGGGGACCACTGCTCTGCAATATTCTTTTTCCAGCTTTGAATAGTTTTCTCGTACACATTTGCTAATCACTACTTTGTTAACTACTTAAGGTGTACCCTCTGCCTATCTCCCAAGTTCTCTCCATGGGCAGCTCTTTTATAGTACAGTTGACCTTTGAACAATTCAGAGGGTTATGGGTACCAACCTACTGCACAATGGAAATCCAAGTATAGCTTAAGTTAGCCACTCACATATGTGGATTCTCAACCATGGATGGGAAATGCTACTCTATCCTGTGAATTCTAGCTGCCTTGGTTCCTCCAGATTCCCATTTATGACTCCTCAGTTCAGACAGTTTGCTAGACTGCCTGAGTTCCCATCCCTGAGCCATGTCCTGTAGGCTTTCTCAAGGCAGTTGTAGGGGCTTACCTTGTTTACTGTATCTCAGTGATCACTGTCCTTCATTACCTGATATCTACGCCCAGTGACTTGAAAATCACTGTTTCAAATATTTCGTTTAATTTATTGGTTGTTTCGGGAAGTAGGTAAATCTAGTCCATTTATGTCATTCCTATTAGATGCAAAAGTGCCCAAGGTCCTTACTCCTATGTCTACTCATTCTCAACACACAGCTTGCAAGACCTCTTTTCTATCAAGCTATGGAGAAAGAAAGAACATGAAGGATCACATGTAGGTAATTTTTATGAGTAAAGTCTTAAAGTGGTTGCTCATGTCTGCGACATTGCCCTGGCTAGACATTGGTCAAATGGCCACAACTGACCAAAAGGCCAGTGGGAAACCATAGTTATTCTGTAATCCTAGGAAGAAATAGGAAATAGTTTTTGGTAAATGGTCGGCTAGTTTCTGACACATGGCACCTTTAGGGGCACCAAATACCTATTTTACTCTTCCTGCCACATAATAAAAGGCATTTATCCTGTGTCAGAGCAGATCGCCATCCAGGTATTTATGATCTTCAAGTGATACTCTTTACTCTGTTAAGTCTGGGGTCACCTCTAATGATTTTACAGTATATAATGCAAAAAGTAAAATATTTGCTCTCCTATGCTCATCTAATGAAAAGTATTGGAGCAGAGAAGGGATAACTACAATTAAAACTTGCATTTACTACAGCCATAGCACCCTAAATGTGCCTCATCTCATCTGATCTCGGAAGCTAAACAGAATTGGGCCTGGTTAGTCCTTGGATGGGAGACCACCTAGGAAGATCAGGTGCTATAGGCGATCAAAACAAACAAACAAACAAACAAACATCAAAAAAACCCTTGCATTCAGACAAAGAAAAGAGTGAGATTCTACTGCAGTCTGTGGTCCATAACAATGAGGAACTTGCTGTCAGGGAGGCATTGTGAAGTCCTTCTCCCCTAACAAATTCAGGAGATTCATTGATTAGATTTTATTCTACTTTTTCATCTTTAGTTTTTTGCAGGTCTTAACTCCTTGCCTAGGAGGTATTTCCCTATTAATTATCCTTCATTACCTTTCATGTTGACAGCCAAAGTTAGTTTTGGGGGAACAGTCCCTTCTCAAGGGTTGTAGAAATTTCATGCTTCCATTCAGGAAATTTGGGGGTATATATGTGTTTGAAGTATGGATTGTCAAGGCATTTTTAGTCTTAATTCATGGTTTCTTTAGCAATTCATTTTTCCCAAAAACTAGTAAAACTATTTGCTTCCAGTTTCATCTGACTGTAAATACACTAATATTTTTTTCTGTATATAAATCTGAAGCCTGGTCCAACTTTTTTTTTTTTTTTTTTGCTTTATCATTCATATATCTCTTATTCTCAACTTAACTTAACGATGGTTTCCTGGAAACCACCTGAAGGAATATGTGGGAATGCCACACATTATTAGACAGTTGTTATCTAAAATCTTTCTTAATCTTATCTTTTACTGTCTTGAGGTCCAGAATCAGTCATCTTTTCAATTCTTTGAGGCTCTAAATCCTGGAATCTGATTGAAAACTGTAACCTAAGCTCATATCTTTCTTGCAGTAAATTGTTAAAAGCAACAAATAGTAGCAACATGTACTAAGATTCTGGATCTTTTCAACCACTTATCCTGTGCTACAGGTTCATAATGTACTTTTCAAATTACTGAAGCATTTGTTTTATCAAATATTTGTCTATTGCATAACAAGGATCACCAGCTTTCCAGTATGTTCTATCTACAACTAAGCCAACTACAACTAAATCAACTTCATAAAGTTTAGAGTGTTATTGGGGCATCATTCTGCTTCTGGTATCAATATTTTAAAGTAAGCCAATAAAGTAATGCAATGGCTCAAACGCTATATTTTATTTCCCTTTCGCATAAAGCCAGAATGGGTGTTTGTTCATGGGCAGGTGGCTCTGCTTCAGCTGGCTCCAACCCTAGCTTGCCATCATCTGCATATGGCTCCTAAGATCACAGTGCTTTTCTCCATCAGCCTGTGGAAAAAGAAAGCACAACAGGGCTCATGCATGGGCGACATATAGGCTTTATTTTGCCTACTTCTTGGCCAGAAGCCAATTGCATGGCCAAACCTGACAATAAGGAAGGCTAAGGAATATATATGATCCAGTTGTGTTGACAGGAAAATGAGCTAAAAACTGATGAGTAGCTAATGAGTTTCTGCACGGAAGCCAATATTGTGGAAAGTAGAGTAGAAAGACTGAAAAAGCTGAATCCTTCTTGATATCTTTGAGCTACTTGATGAAGTTTTACCATGTAACTAGACTTTTCAACCATATTAGCTTAACATTCTTTTTATTGTTGAAAGATGTTTTAGTTGGATTTTATACTACTTGCTATGCCAAACATTGTAATTAATACAGTTGCCAAGTGAATTTTCCATTAACAGCAATTAACAAACCAATCATCCCCTGCTGCCTTCCTGTTATCTAGTTGTGTATTGTAAAGCACAGTCTGAATGTTTAATTCTTGAGTTCCCGATAAAGCATCTGATGTATTGGGCCTGTGTCCTGGGAGATGCAGGTCAGTCCTAGTAAGTAGGTTTCAAAATATGTAAGATAGAAGTTTGGGGGCTGGCTAATTCCAGGTCTGAAGAAATCCTTGGAATTCATTTATTTATTATTGAGTTAATCTTGTAGTAACAATGTGGTCAATGATGATCCACTAAAACCTCATAATCTCTACCCACGCCTTTGGGCTTCCCTGAAGCAGAAGAAAATCCACAGATTAGTTCCTGATTTAAACCAATTCCTGTTTTTTGCTTGTTTGTTTTTTTCCAGTTTAGGGATCTTCTGAGTCCAAAATACACTCTTTGTGATTACTAATATAAATTTTGCCTTAAAATCAATTCAAACAACCTTACTTTCTAAGCGAAATAGAGCTGAGCCTAGTTCTTATCTTGGGTCTGCCTCTCTTTGCATTGTTTATAAGAACAGAAATTCATTTTCCTGTTTCTTCTGCTTTTGAGAATCATTCATTGAATGTCTACTGTGTAACACTCAGCAATGTTCTAGGAAATAGGCAAATCGAGCTATTTTCATAAATCAGGCAGGAGAAAAGGCTCATAGAGCGTTCAGACAATTTCTAGAATGGTAGTGTGATATTATGGGGAAAAATATATAGGCTTTGAAGTTAGATTCTTATGGGTGGACAATTTTCCAGTAAGCCAGCATTAAGTATTTACTTCTGATACTGTTAACCAGGGTGTGGTAATCTAACCAAAAATTCTGTTAACCAGGGCTTGGTGATCTGCTCAGGGATGTGCTGGTGGCTATATAAACTGCCTCTTCTGGGAGCTCGGAGCTGTTCTCTTCTAACCCTGCGTGGTAGAGAGTCAGTCACCGGCTGGCTAATGGAAGCTCGGGGCTGATTCTCTAGTGGGGAGAGTCAGTCATGGGGCCGGCTAATAAAGGCTCACAATTCATCTCAATTGGCTCCGTGGATCTTGGATTTGATCGCACCACAACAGATGTTATAGGCATACTTTGTTTTGTATTTCACTTTATTAAGCTCTGCAGATGTTGCATGTTTTACAAAATGAAGACAAGACCCTCCACCAGCAGAAAGATTATGAGTTACTTTATTGCTTACAGATTGTATTAATTATGAAATTAAGCTAGACTTCTCTGAGCTTCAATTATTTTGTTGTTAAAATATAGATATTACATTATTTCAAGGTTAGACTGGTAGCTAAATGATACAATACTAGCGAAGTATTCAGGCACCGAATAGGAAGAATACAAGTGCTTTCTCTTTTCCTCTTTTCTTTCTTCTCTCTCTTCTCTCTACTCTCTTTAATCTCTCCTCTGTTTCTGTTTTCCTTTTATTCCAAATTTCTAATTTCCTAACTTCATTTTCCAGGTAAACATGTTAATGGCTAAATTTCCATCCAAGATCTCAAGATTTTAGGATTACATTGAAATTCTGTCAGGTACTCCGTAGCACAAATGCTCTAGATTATATGCCCTTTGAATAATCTAATCAATAATATAAATACAAATATTCTTTATGATATCTGTGCTTTTCTCCCTTCCTAGGTTGACTGTTACATGAACAATTTCTTTTTTGACTCTAGAGTAATACACCAATCAGGATGGTGTCCATTGCCACTTCCCAAACATATTTTGTAGGTGTTACTAATGAAGAACAATTAGACATCCAATATAATAATTGCACAGGGCTGAAAAACAAACAAACAAACAAACGAACAAAAAAGGCAGGGGGAAATATTTTAAATAAAAACAGGAAAACCATGAGGATTTAGTAAAGTTTTTAAGGCTGCTTGCCTCATTGATCATACTGGTTAAAATTAAAAAGTTACTATTCGGATCTATTTTATTTTAATAAATAATTAGAATAGGTAAAAATGAAAATAAATTGGTTTGTTTGATTCCATTTGCTGCATATTTATCTTGAAAAAGAACATTCATTTTAGTACTCCAGTAATTGAGTCTGTAACCATATATGACTTATAGCATCTTATAAAGTTTAGTTTTTAGAATTTCTTTGTTGAATATCACCCCAAATTAAACCATTAATTTAAAAAAAAACCTTTAAATCTTTATTAAGATGTGCGAAATGCTTTGATGTATTCAAGATAAGAAGTGCTAAGTATAATTAGATGTAGAAAATTAACATGTGCTAAAAATTCTATTCAAATACCACATTGATTTTTTATGATATTTGTATTTTAGATGAACTCCCAAAATATATGAAAGATAATATATAAAGCTCAAGAACACTATTTTTATTAATTTCTATTTCATCTTGAAAAAGACAGATATTTTACTGTCTTTTGAAAAAGGAAATGGCATTTTCTTAATATGGCATTTCCTGCGATATATCACTTCATACATAATGTGTTAAAAATAAGGAACAAATTCATTAAGACTCTAATGATGTTATACCTAAAAAGCTCTATTTGTTTTCAAATGTGATAATTTGCTAGTTTTATCTTAAACACATTTTTAAAGGACATTGGATTATGACTGTTTAGAAAAAAAATATTTTATAATGTTTGAAACAAAGAAAATTCCTATCTTGTAAACAAGTAGAATTAAGGAATCAAGGTACATCTATAGTATTGTTATAACTGTATTTACATATCTACCTACACACATATACATACCAAAGAAACATAGAAGTAAATAATTAAATGAAAGGCAATGAAATGTTTGTAGTGAAAGTGTTACAGACTTTCAGAAGGGCTAGGGAGTTCACTTCTAGTTAGCAATGTTCAATAATGCTTTCTTAGAGGAGGTTGAATTGTTTTTGTCTTTTAGATTTATAGTATTGGCAATAGAGTATTCTTAGCCCTATAGTATAAGTTTTATGTTAGTCTTGTAGTAGCATATTAGTATTGTCTTATAACAGAGTCTTATAGTATGGATAATAGGAATAGTGAGAAATTAAAACTTTCATGTAGTTATCTCTTCAATTTCCTAAACAATTGCTCAGTCATTTATCTGATTTGGCTTTTTTAAGTAGGGAGGATGGATAATAATTCATCACATTTTACTGATAAAGAATCTGAGGCTCAAAAAGATCCAGTGACTGCTTGAAGTCTCATGGCAAGTGAAATGTAGAGCTGAGCCTAAACCCAATAATCTGTCTTTTTAAGTGGAATTTGAAGAGCTATAAATGCAAAGTTAAGAGTTGTCATTGGCCTCCCAGCTTGGTGAGTCCCAGGGATCTGCTGTTTCCTTCTCTCAGTCACAACAACCAATGCCCTCCTTGCTGGGACCCATAATTACAACCTTTTCAGGAATGCTTGTCAGCCTTGTGTTCCAAATCTTGTTCTTCCTAGCTCTGCTAACTTCTCTATATAATAAATGCCAGGCAGCACTAGCTAATTAGTAAACAGCAAACAATGCATTTTGATAGCAACTCTTACTCTTCCCAGGCTTCTGTTTATTGCCAGTGACTTGTGACCTTGCTATGAACCCTGGTGGCAATAAAGCTACCACTGTGATTAGGGTTAGAATACAGTAATCTTCTTATCCTTAGTTGAAACTGTGAAAATCTCTTTCATCTTTATTATTTATTTGGCCCACTTCTCTGGAGGGCAAGGGGCTGCCTAATCCGCTAGGCTGAGCCTTAGGAGTTTGTATCAGCAGGAAAAAAATGCCAGCCTTGCATACCAGGAGCTGGAGGACTGAGCTATGGATTTGAGAGGCCACAACCCCGATGGGGGTAGAGATGAGAAAGCTTCAGGAGCTTGCTTGTCGATGGTTATTCTCCAAGGGAGCTGCTTTAAAAATGGTTCCAGAAAGGTTCCTAATAGTGTAAAATTTTCTAAGTGGAGAAGAATTAACTGTAAAACTTTTTATTAAAAATTAAAACATAACCGAGGTACTACAGATGACTTAGGAATGATTCAGCTGATTAATTTCACTCCCGAAGGATCTCATGTCAGCAAAGCCAAGGTGTACTCATTGGAGAAGCACATACTTTACCTTGGAATAGTTGAGAGTGTTCATCAAAACCACATGCCCAGATTGGATTACCTTGGAGGACCTCAACTTAAGTGAGTCAATAGCAAAGATTTGGTTGAAGAATTGTTTCATTAAATGGAGAAATCACCAGCAGAAACTCAGCAATGACTATCACCAGGAGCACTAACAAGATTGTTTCAGTGAAAGAGGAGGCCCTCTTATCTAAACTGTTGTAAACACTTGTCCCAGGGGGCTGGAGTTTGGGGTACATAAAGCACTGGTCTTCCTGAGCCTTATGGTATCCAGCAACCTAGAGGGCCTGATGTCTTCTGAAATTTATCATGAGATTATCAGCCTCAAGAAGCCTACCAGACATTTCTGTGGTGCCTTTGGTCCTCTTTGTGTCTTTATTTCCTGTAGCATAGTTCAATTTGTACAACGATATGTCTTACCTGGGGAAGATGATCCCAGCTGTCTAGATAAGAATCTCTTCTCCAGAGTACTCAGGTTTATTCTAAAAATTGTGTTACATTAATATCTTGTGCATAAAGCTTTGAAAGATTGATTCTTTCTTTGGGATGGATTCTAAAAGAGGAACATCTGGTTAAAGGGCATTTACTATTTGTTGGATAATTATGCCCATATTTAAGACTCTTGTTGCTTACAGTCGGATTATCTTTGAGAAGGCCTTATCGATTTAGAGAAGCTATTCAAAGGAGGTTGGAGGGTGTGAGGTGAAGTGACCAGGCTGACTTGGGAGTTAGTGGCAGAGTGGTATATAGAACACAGCCCTTAAAACTTCCAGTCCACCCGTCTTTGCTCCCTGCTCCCTTCGCTTTCTGTAGAAGCTGGCAGCAATGCTCAAGTTCTGTGTAGAAAAAACAAAACAAAACAAAACAAAACCCAAAACGAACAAAAAAAAACTGGCAGCTTATTATATCTAGAGCTCAAAGTGGTTGGCAGTAACATAAGACACAGTTTCACCTGGTTCGTATTTTCCATTGTGATTAAAACATTTACTGAGTGTCTCTATAAGTCAGGAGACTAAATATAGCCTGGCCTGAATGAAGATGAAACATGTCTTGAGCACACGGGTGTGACATGACAGGTACTGTGCCAGGTGCTAGTAGGGTATGAGATTGGTAGGGTATAGTTTGGGAGGAAACCTACAAAAAGAATGCTGGTAGGATGTAGACTGATGAAATGGCATACATATAAACTGCTCTTATATAAGAGTGCTAGAGAGGGAGATAATCTCTTCCTGGAAGACTCAAGGAGGTTTATCATTTAGGATTTGGTTTGGCTGCATATAACAGAACACACAACTCGATGAAGAATTAAATAAGATAAAATTTATTCCTTTTGCCCATAAGTTCAGAGGTTATGAGTAAAGTGCCTTACTGAAGTAATTTATTTTTGAAGAAGATTGATCTGGTAGTGGTGACAGATAGGTCTAAGCAGAGGAAACAGAGTCAGGGAGATTACTGAGGAAGCAACTCCAGATGTCAAGAGGGCCTGAGATGAAAGGACAAGATGAATGGCAGAGATATTAGAGGGAAGAATCAGCAAAGCGGTGTCACAGTGAAAAAGCAGGGCACAAGCAGGAAGGAGGCAAAGACGGTATCAAGATTTGCGAGGGCCACATCTTGGAGGAAAGATAGTAAGTTTCCTTGTAAGCACTTGGAGCTTGTGTGGACGGCTTTCATCAGTGCCTTGCGGACTAAGCCCGGGCTGTTGGGGCAGTCACTATAGGACAGTGTGGAGACCTTATCTGGTATTCTGAAGTGTTAGCCTGATTATGCCATCCATGAAATGGTGTGTTGGTTCCATTGGGAGGGCAAACCGCTCAGAGATAACATCAATGGAGTCAGGATGAGAAAGGTTGGCCAAAAGATACTGAAACTCAAAACACTGATACTGAGCACCTGATGGAGAGGCCGAGAAAAGCCATTACAGGATGGTCACGGAAGTTCTGCACCGGAACTGCTGGGAATCCTCCTCCTAGACCCACTCAGTGTACATGCATTTTTTGTAAAAAGGTGTTTTTTATTAATTTTAAATCAATAATATTCCTTATAAAATTAAAAGAAAATAGTAAAGTAGAAAAAATATATAATACAGCAAGCAGTAACCTCATCATCTAGAGGTAATATCTGATAACATATTGGTACATAATTTTCTAAAATAAAAATTATGTATAGTATTATACAATGATATATATTCACATGTATATAATTATGTCAAACTGGTACTATAATATTTTGTAATTTGTGTTTTTTTTCCAATTTGTAAACATTATAAAAAAACATCATGAACATCTTTTCAGGTTGTTCAATATTTTTTAACATTTATAAAGGTTCTATAATGTGCTATTACATATTTATGACATTATAATATTTAACATGTTTGGAAAGTTCCCATTTTTAATATGATAAGCAACACTATCATATGCATTCTTGAAGTTAAATATGTGCACACCTCTTTCTGTAGTGATTTCATTATCATAAATTCCTACAAATGGAATTGTTAGGTCAAAGGGCACAAACATTTTTAGGGTTTTTTATATAGCCAAATTTGCTCCAATAGCTTTTTCTTAAATTATAGTCCCGACAAGATCCTATGATCATATCTATTTCTCTACATCTTCAGTAATATTGGGTATTTTTAGCATTAAAACATTTGTCAGTTTCAAAAGTGAAAAATCGTGTCTTGTTAATTTTAATTTTTTCTTTCTATTAATAGCGAAAAAATTTTTTCATACTATTATAGCTTTTTGTTTTTCTGTGTGGTCAGCTGTTTACTCATATCCCTATCTATTTGGACATTTTAAAATAATTTATAAGAGCTTCTTGTGTATAAAGTATATTCCCTTTTTGCCTGTTTTCAATGTTACAAATTTTTTCCCATTTTGTATTTACCATTTTTCTGGCTTCTAGCAATTTTAAATAAATACATACACACGCACGTTTAAAATGTTTTCCCTTTTATGATTTCCGCCTTTTGTGTAATCCTTAAGAATCCATTGCTGACAATAATATTGAGTAGATATTCACCTTTGTGTTCTAGTAGTACTTTTATGGAGTAGAGGAAATGCACTGCCTGAGATAGAATCAGAGGACTCAGCCTGATAGGGTGTGTGGGTGAGAAAGAAGGAGGAGTCAAGAGTGACTGAGTTTGCAGGCTTGGTTGACTTTGGTGAGGGTGGAACCACTGACTAAAACCAGGAATACAGGAAAAGGAACAAGTCTGTTAGGGTAGATAATGAGTTCAGTTTTGCACACTTTGCATTTGAAATGTCTGCTAGGAAGCCTGGTAGAAATGCAATTCTTCACAGTGGAAAGAAATTACTCTCCATTTATATTTTAAAAATCTTTTAGATTTCAGTGGCTTTGTGAGCACCTCAGGTTAGCAGTTCAATGCAATCTTTGTAAAGTTCATTCAAGGTGTCTGAACCTGAAAGTCTTCTGGGTAAAATGAGGGAGTTTGGTTGCAAGACTTCTGGGGAGCACTTCCGACTAAAATATCAGAATTCTGGCTCTTCTAGACATCCTCCAGGAGTGACACCCCAGCCCATTCTAATCATCCTCACCATGGCGCCATTACCCAAGTAGTAGTACCCAAATGTAAAATGCAATTGGAACAAGAGTATGGAATGCAAAAGTAAAGCTGGGGGTTTTAAATACAAATATAGAAACATTCAGCAGACATTTGATACTTGAACATTTTATTTTCAATGCATGTCCTGGGCCAAATCCTATGTTCCTAAGCACTTCACTGCATTAGTTCATTTAAGCTTCCTGACAACTTTAGGAGGTAAAAAATACTATCTTCGTTTTACACATGAGGAGACAGGCTTACAGAAGTTGAAGTACTTCACTAAGGTCTTTCATCTGGTGAAACTCAAAGTTGAAATCAAATGTCTGCCTGATTCCAGAGTTTGTTCTCTGGCCCAGTTTGTTCTCTTGCCACAGGAGTCGATGAGCTCAAGACAAAAATTCAGAGTCCCAGGATGGCACTAGCACACATCAGCAGTGGGCAACAGAGAAGGGAAGGAGACAGTAAAGGATCTGAGAGGAGACAGAGGGAGAAGTAGAGGAACATGTGTGTACATGCTGACTGACGCTCCAACCAGACTGCAGACATTTTAATGGTAGAGGCTAATATTTTATACATTCTTATAAATAAATCTGAGTCCCCACTTCTGACTCTACCCCTCAAAAAAATTCTGTCACAGTGTTTTGCACATAAATATTTCTTGATTGGTGCCCCAATAGTCTGTCAGTAATTAATTTTCTTGAGCTATCCTCTGAGCTAGACCATATCAGTCCCTGTGTCCCCCATTTGTTAGGGAAAGGGGCTCATTCACAGGAGAGCCTCAGCATTATTAAGCTATTGCCTTTTCTAGGTCCCTTAGTTTATGCTCTCTGCAAAATTCAGATATGATAACTCCCACAGATGAATAGCATGCTGTTTTTCCTTGTGTTGCCTTTTTGCCTGGGTTGTTGAGTGAGTGTGGGATATACCCTTCTATCTTTGAATCATAATTTTTGTTCCCTCCTTTATTGGATGTTTTCTATAGACTCAGGACTTTATAAATTAGAAACAGAACCAACCCCTTTTCTTTACAGGTTGAATAGCTAGTACAGCAGTTCCCAAACTTTCTGGCACCGGGGAATGGTGCTCTTATGAGAATCTAATGCCTGCTGATCAGAGGTGGAGCTGAAGCAGTGATGCCGGTCTGGGGAGTGGCTGCAAATACAGATGAGGATTTGCTTGCTCTGCCGCTCACCTCTTGCTGTGCGGCCCGGTTCCTAACAGGCCACAGCTCTGGGGTTGCAAAAACAGAAACAAAACTGGAGCAGAAGTCTGGACTTCAGCATTTTACCACATGCTGAAGGAGTGTAGCATAGAAAGAAAAGCATGGAATTAGGAATTAGGTGTTACAATGTTTATTCAGTTACTTTGGGTGAATTATTTAAGCTCTTTGAGCCCTATTTCTCTCATTATAAATTGGGGATACCTCCTTACAGGGTGGTTGTGAGGGTTAAATATATTAATCAAGATAAAGAGCTTGGCTCATTGTAGGTACTCAAGACAAGGAAGTTGAAACTCTGAGCTCATAAAGAATCATTTTGCTCTAATATTCTTCTCAGATGCTTGCCTTTTGGCCATTCCATAGCTCGTTTGCACTCATCTATTTGGTGGGTTAGGAGGAAAATGAGTCCCAACTCAGCCACGTCTGTCTAATGCGAGTCTGATGTATGCAGCTATGGCACATAATTTTAATTGGTAATTAAATCTGCTGAAAATGATTTGGGGCATGATCTGATTCTCTTTGCCAGACTAACAGTAGGTTCAAGAACTCACCTGCAATCAGTGTCTGGTGATAATCAGTAAATAACCTATTATAGTTCTACTTCCTGGGGAAAAATATCCAACATCAAAATTCTCATGGACTGAAATGTGTTCATTGCAAGCACTGCCCATACAGAATCCACTTAGGCCTCTCTCCAAATAATCTGAAAATTGTTGCCTATTTCCAGACAATTGTTGCAGTCCTGAATTAATGCCGGTTGTCACTCCCACTGCAAGTTAGCACAGGTTTCAGAGAAGCCTAGTAGATAAAAGAGGAACTCTTTGAAGACTACAGAGAAATGAGCCGCGGTCTTAACTTGGCAGAACTATTTATTAAAATGGTGATTTAGGAGATTTTTTAAATGCCGCTCTTAGTTGTAGATCTCATTTGAGAACTCTAACCCTCTGCTTCAGGAAGGAACATTCTTTAGGACAGCCCTGGCTTGTTTCTGTGGTTTGGTGTAATTATTAATAGTGCCCTCTTTGACTCTCAAGAGTCCCTATTTGTATAATAAAATCTATGGTCATCCCTTACAGGCTTTTTTCAGAGCAAAGCCCATCTCTTCGAAGATATATCCTTTGCATTAATCTAAGAAAAAATTACTTTAGCTTTCCTACAACAAAGTCTTTGGCACCCTAATTTATAGTCAGTTAAGTATTTCTTCAGAGCAATAATTCAGAGACACATAAGCTAATGACTTATTCCCTATGGCTCTCTAATTGGTGAAAGCAAATAAGGGAACATCATAGGGACTCACCTAAGACAGCGTCCCTGGGAGGGAAGCATGAGAATTTCACATTTATGTTATTTTCAATCACTTAAACTTCTAATCATTTATAAATGTGAGAATATGTACTCACATGGGACAGCAAGGGAATGGAAATGTCTGAGAAAGAGAAAGAGAAACCTGACTTTGTGTCCTCTGGAATGCTGTCCGTGCTTGAATTCTGAGCACTTTGTGGTCTAGTACACCTTTCACACTTGAGTCTCCTGCTTTCTGTTCTGCAGGAGAGGGTGTGCTGCAGTTTAGCAACTTGAGGGCAGGAAGATTGTCAAAACATCTCCAGAGATACTCTGAGAGTTACTATGGAAAACAAGTTTCCATGGTGCTGTATGGCTGCTGGGGGGAGGAACTCATGGTACATGCCCAATCGTTCTCCCTGGAAAGAGGGAGAGCCAGCTTGTCTGCGTAAAGCCAGGCATCCTTCTGGATAGTCCCAAGGAGTCAGAAGCAAATGGATTCACAAGTTGGGACAGATGGGTTCTTATGAAGCCTGATAATTTGGGGGTAGTAAGAGAATAGAAGAAAAGATGGTCTCCCTGTTTGCAGATGCCCTTTCATCTAGATAGCTGTAGCCTGAATCGAATTTGTAATCTGTCCCCAGACACCTGGCTTCCTGTTTGCAACCTAGTTCTGAGAGAAGGAAAGAAGCTTAAAGTAAGGCAAAAGAGCACAGAAAGTTTGCCTTCCAAAAACAATTGTGTTTGGAGAGCCATTCTCTTGGGGGAAAATGTGGCAGCTGAGGAGAAAATAGAGCCATGAAAGCAGAAGAGAACTATGGCATGATGTTTGTTTTGAAACGGCTCTTTCACAGCTCTCAAATCTCCTAATGGTGGGCAGATGGAGTTCAGGATAGAAAACTATTTGGGTAATGGTGCCATGGTGAGGGTGATTAGAATGGGCTGGGATGTCACTCCTGGAGGATGTCTAGAAGAGCCAGAATTCTGATATTTTCGTCATAAATGCTCCCCAGAAGTCTTGCAACCAAACTCCCTCATTTTACCCAGAAGACTTTCAGGTTCAGACACCTTGAATAAACTTTACAAAGATTTCACTGAACTGCTAACCTGGGGTGATCAAAAAGCCACTGAAATCTAAAAGATTTTTAAAATATAAACGTAGAGTAATTTCTTTCCACTGTGAAGAACTGTCATGAGACCTAAATGAATGTCTCTGGAAACAAATTGCACATACTTTCTGCCTAGCTGGGGAGCTTGCTTAGCATTATTTCCCACTGTCCTTGACAGAGGGACCTCCTGTTCCTGTAAGGCAGCGAGCTGAAGTTTCAGGACCTGTTCCTTAAATTTGTATTCTTTTGCTTAGAGTTCCCCTCCCCCAGAAAACCTGAATCTTGGCCTGCTTGTCTTACACCATAAATCCAAACATCTGGTGCTCCAACATTCTCCTGATCAGAAGAGGATGAAGCTGACTCAGCCTGGACCTGTTGGGAAAACAGGCTGGGGCCTGTGAAGAAGTTGGGTCAGGTATAGCACTGAAGACTGGCTCACATTATGTCTCAAACGTTCACCTCCAGCTTTTTTCTACCACCATAATCTCCTTTCCCAGAACAGACTTGTCTTTCAGATCTACAGAACCAGGATTTTAGGTCTGGCAAGGGTCTTATTTTGTCATCATTCCTACTTTTGCGGCTCTAAGAATGGTGTAAACACCTCAGGTTCATGAATTCCCCTCCCTGCAAAGCAAAGCCACGGTGTTGGCCAATACTTTAAAGTAGGTAGAATAGTTGGCTCACTTGTTAGATATTATCTGCCTGGTGTGTCCTTGTGTGGGTAGAAACCAAGGAATGATGGCTACTTATTTAAATACTTGATACACACAAACCAGCGCAACTCTACACTCCTTCACTTGGTACCTATTATGAGCAAAGCTTCTAAGTTACCCTCTGAGGGGACAGAAAGCTGATAAGATATAACGCCTGCCCACAGTGTTTATATTGGAGAACAAAGCTTGTCTCTCCTTTGATATTAATAGCTACAATTTATTCATCACATACTATATAGGCTTTGCATTTCATTATAAATATTATTTCTAGTCATTTTAACAACTCTATAAGGCAGACAGTATTCTCATTTTGTTGATGTGGAAACTGAGGCTCAAAGAGGTGATGTGATTTGTTCAGGTCAGGCATATAGGGCATCCTGTGCTTGTTGATGGCTTGTGTAGGCTGAATGTCAGAAGAAGGCAAAGACAGTGAGTGTGCCAAACCTTCCATTCTTGGTTTCACGCAGGCCTGGATTTAAATTCCAGCTCTAACACTTGTGTGACCTTGGGAAAGCTGCTCTCTGTCTCGGTTTCCTCATTTATAGATTGAACAAAATAATCCACTTCATAAGACATTTGGAAAGATGAAATGAGATAATGTGGACATTGCTCATTTCCCAGGACGTTCAGGCACAAAATGACTCATTTTGGTACAGAATGCTCATCCCCTAGATCCTGGTGCCACTTCCTCAGCAACTTTAGGTTTGTACTGAATTGTTACCTTCTCAGGGAAGCCTTTCCTGGTCCCCTATTAAAAGATCAACTCCATTCCAACTCTTGTTATTTCCTTCCCCACTTTAAAACCAACCAATATATTAAAAATAGTGTTTACTTATTCTTATTTGTCTTGTCTGTCTCCACCCACAAGAAATTTAAATTTTTGAGCCCCAAAATTTTTGTCTTATTTCTGTATCATCCCAAGCACAAATATATATTGGTTAAAAATATGAATGAAAACAAAACAAAACTTTTGGCATCAAAAGACTTAGATTTGAATTTAGCCTTTTCCTCACTACCTGTTTAGACCCTGAATACATTACTTAAAATGTGTAGGCCTTAGTTTCTTCACTTGTAAAACATGAAGAATAATGATTTCTATTTTTAAGACTGCTAGAATGATTATGTGACACGCATATAAAAACTGGCACATAGTAAGTGATGGATAGATACTTGCTATTATCACTTAAAATAATCTGACCAGTTGTTTGACTTGTCTTTCAATGCAGCTCAGAGCTTTTTGGGTAGGAGAGGAAGAAGCTAAAAAACCTCCAGGAATGCCCTCGGCCAGTTCAGCCCAATTATTTTTTGTTAGACTAGTAACAGTCGAATAGGTGTGAAATTGCTGTGTTCACATTCTAAGGATGCTGATAGGTCAGGGTTACCTTTACCAGGACACTGAGGAGGAAAGGAGGTTGAGGCAGCTCAAATGACTTGCCCAACGTCACTTACCTCAAAAGCCAGCATATGTAGGACTTGCGCCCACATGTCCTGCCTTCTGAAATTGTATTATACACTGCCTCTCTTCCACGTTCTTTCCACAGTGTGGGTTGGTGTCAGGGCCTGTTGTCCCAAGAGCCCAGTCTTCAGCTTATCACTATCATCTCCTGCAATTCGCATAACTTTTTCGATACTTAGTTTGTCGTTCATCAACATGGAAAATAAAACCCACCTCTTACAACTTTATGGCCAGTATCACCGCGAGAAAAGCTCTTTGGAAACTGTAAAGCGTTGTATCTATAACCTCTGCAACAGGTATTAACACGCGAGCCCCTCGCTTTCCAGTCCTCGGGAGTCCCTCCAGTCTGCACAGCTCCGGGTAGGAAGTAGGATTAACCCCTGCGCGCCTGTCTGGGCGTTTCTCCAAGAGGACGGGGTGGAGTTCCGCCCCTCCGCCCCCGCCCCCGCCCCGCTGCCTCCTTTCCCCTGCGCCTGGACTCGCGCTTCGCAAGTCTCTCTCCCGCCCAGGCCCCAGCTGCGCTTCCCGGCCCGGCAGGCAAGGCACAGCAAGGCGGGCGGGCAGCCAGGATGCAGGCCCCGAATAAGGAGCACCTGTACAAGCTGCTGGTAATCGGCGACCTGGGCGTGGGCAAGACCAGCATCATTAAGCGCTACGTGCACCAGAATTTCTCCTCGCACTACCGGGCCACCATCGGCGTGGATTTCGCCCTCAAGGTGCTCCACTGGGACCCGGAGACAGTGGTGCGCCTGCAGCTCTGGGACATTGCAGGTGAGCATTGGGGGGGGGGGGTGGTCAAGGGCAGGAGCGCTTTGCGGCTGGTTTCGGGTCCCGCGGCAGCGTGCTGCGGCTAAGAGGAAAAGCCAGGTCTCCTGGGCGCTGCGCCGAATGAGACTTTTCCTGGTGGGTTGGAAACTTGGTTTCAAAGAAAACAAAAAAAGTTTCTCGCCCTCGCTGAAACTTCCAGCGCATACTCTGGCGCGTGGAGCTGTTGCTTTAACTCCCTCCCGCACCCTCCGGTGGGATCTTTCTGCTCAGCGCGGGCCTTCCCCAGGGACGCAGAGGGGGACATATCTAGAGTTGCATTCAGTTCTCATTTTCCGGGCGCGGGCAACCCTACTGGTGACGCGACCCTGAGTGTCAAGCCCGCCTTTCCGTGCCTGGGCCGACCTAGGGGAAGCCCTTAGACGGGCTCACCGCGGGAACTGGGAGAGTTCCAGACAAGAGGAATTTACCAATTCCTGTCTTCAACCGTCCACTTTATTCCAACTTTCTCCACTCCCAGTTCTACCCTCAGTTAAGCGAATTTGAGGTTCTGTTTTGAGGAAGCCCAAGACGTTTCTGCGTATATATGGGGGTCAAAGTATTCTTTCTCTTTCTCTCTCTGGCTCTCTATTAGAAGGAATTTGTGTATTTATTTTAGGTCCAGTTTTGTCTAAGGATCTACGACATTAACTGTGAAATTTCTTCATTTGGTTTTAAAATTTTCATTAAGAGGCCTGGAAAATGAGAAGCTTCTCCACAATGTTTGACATCAGAATTTGATTCTGAGAGTTTGTACCTGGAGTTAGGCACAGTCAAATGAGAGGATGCAAAGCATCCTCTCCGAGACTGAGTCCCTGGATTGAGGCTATTTGCAACCTGGGTACACCCGACCCCTCATTATAGATCCTGGCTCTGCCAATCGGTTTTGCTCACTGGCTTCAGACAAGTGCCTTCTGCTCAGTGCATCCCAGCTAAGTGGAGAGAGGTTCCACAATGACTACTCAGGAATCTTCCTGCTCAGAAGTTTTCAGGCTCTTTGGGATTCTGGGATGAACCACTTCAAACATTCTCACTTCACCTCTGTTTCATAGGCTGTGGCTTCAAGAACATTCTTAAGTGCTGGACCCAAACTAGCTGATTCTCTTTCAAAAAATAGGTACATTTTAGCCAGTGCAGTTGACCGAAAACATTTTATCATGGCTTGAAGCAAGAACAAATGTGGAAAATTTTTGAAAGGGCATTTCTGGTTCTAGGGACTCCAGTGCCTCTTTAATCATCAGCTGCCAGGTCTTATGATAAAACTCTTGGCATATGGACAGATTCATGCATTCAGAGGCATCTTCAGCAGTGCTGGTAGCACAGGGGTTATCAGAGGCCAGGAGATGTATGTCATCAGCCACTATCTGATTGGACTTTTCATTAAAAAAAAAAAAAAAGAAAAAAGAAAAACCACCATGAGTCTGAGCACTTTGTTGCTGGATTTTAGTGTCTGAAAACTCTTTTGGATGAGTTAGAAGTTTCCAGGACTCAGATTTAGAAGGAACTTACTGTTTGGAAGGGGTACAGCTATAATTTAGACTTTTGTGTCAGATGCAAGTAAGGATGTGACCTCAGGCATGTTATATAATGTCTATGGGTCTCAGTGCCTAAGATCCTAAATTCCAGAGTCAAACTGCCTCTCTGTCTGAGTCCCTGTTTTAGTCCATATGCCCTGGGTGATTTGGGGCAAGTTCTCTAACTTCTTGGTCTCAGTTATTTTATCTGTAAATAAGTGGAATGCTTTCTCCCAACCAATGAGAGATGAGTAACCAACAAGTGCCATCGAAAGGTGACATTTAGGAGAGCAGCCAGGATTATTGTTACACTAGCTACTATTTATTTTTTTGAACATGTAAAAATGCTAGGCAAGGAGGATATGATATAAATGTGTTGATTAAATCCTAATAAATGATGATTTCTATGTTACACATATAATCTGTTCTAAAACCACACCGTTTTTTAGCTATACTCATATTACAACACACTGTCATGAGCAATTTAACTCCTAAGCTTAGAAATGCCTCCTGAGCCATGGTTCTGGACTAAGGTTGACATAAAGGCTACAGTCACAGAAGCCTGTGTAGACAAGAAGTCTGAGCCTTGGAAAGTCAATTCTACAGATATGGCCATGTGCAGCATCTTAGTAGGGGAGCTTCTTTGTCTGAGAGCTCTGATGTTCTGTGGGAACCTCTCTCTGGCAGCCTCTAGCCTAAAGGCCCTGGAGGCTGAGTTAGAAGTTGGGTAGCAGGCAAAGCTGGTTGGGAGAAGCTGGGCCACTGTGGGATGTCTGGAGCATAGTACTAACATGTTTCAGGCTTCATAGGTACCCCATAAGGGTACCTATGAAATCCAGTCTCAGCTGTCCACCCATACTCCAGTCAGCTAAGTTTACTTTATTGTACCTTCAAATTGCAACTTGTCTCTTCAAACATAAGAATGCTTCTCTATTTCCTTTGTGTTCACCTATGGTGTATATCTGAAAGCAACAGTTAGTGAAGGCTATTGGGCCACACTTTGAGAGGGTTGGAAGTATAGATAAGATAGAGATCTGCGTATCCTGATGGAATATCAGGTCCGTTTTCTATAGAGGAAATCTTAGCTCAGTCTCGATATTCATTTGGTTTAATGCCAAGTAGGGCCCATTTGTCCAACAAATTCCTATGATATATATCATGTAGCCACTTAGACTCACCAGTCTGATCCTGAAAGACACCAGAAAGCATCTTTCAGGGCTTGTGACCTTGACCATAAACCCAGTGTGATGAATCCCACAAATCATATAGGAGACAGCCATCTCCCTGAGTTCCAATGATTCCACCCTAAAGGAGAAGCTCGAGCAGCTCTGGATTTAGAAGCTCTTGATAGAATGAGAAAAACTGAGTCTCTTTGCCCAAGGCCACACAGCGAATAAGTGGTAGAGCCAGAGCTGACCTAGTTCTGTCTGGCTTGGAATCAAGCTATGTTCTTTATGGCTGCAGTCTTGTGAGTGCCTGATGCACAGGCGACCTACAAGGGTTATGCCTTCTTACCCTTTAAAGGAGTTACTTTTTCAGTGGAAGGGCTATCTTCGCCTTCTTCCTATGGCTAATCAGTTTTTAGATAATATTCAGTACCACTGTGCAGACAGTGGAAGGAGTTGGAATGTAAATGCATTCCTGAAAATTTGATTCTTGGTTATAGGTTAATTCTTTTTATAGATTTATCAGAAAAAAGTAAACAAAAGTGCACACTTGAGACTTCTTTTCCTACTCCTCTCTGATCTCTGATACTATATACTTCATTAGTACTTTCAAAGAGAACAACTTTCTCTAGAATTCTTGATGTGCTTTGGCACCTAGCTGAAGGAATGGGAACAAAGTAATAGTAGCTAACATTTCTTAACCATTTATTACAATTGTCCACACATATTTAGTTTTGAATATCCCAGTACAATAGCTATTTAAGTGGTAGTACCGGAATTTAAAACTTGGCCATTGAATTCAGCACCCAGGTTCCTAACAGCTTTACTCTATTTCCCACAATTTAAAAATAGAATACTTTAGACATATTCTAAATTATAGATATTGTAAATATATAATACATGACATTGGGCAAGGCATAAAACCTGCTGGACCTCAGTTGTCCCATATATAAAATGGCAATTATTTGATTTTTCTTTGATATTATATGTTTATATTATTTATCTCTTGCCATCTCTATCAGTTTTAGTATATTCTCATTGTGCCCAGGTAGTATGTGGCAGTTTATTTCAACTTCTTATTCCAAGCAACTTGAACACATTATTTAACTTCCCTGTCATGGTTTCCTGTCTGTAAACGAGGGGCAATAGCAGAATCTGCATCTTAGAATTGTTAAAAGAATGAAACGAATTAATTTATGTCAAGCTGTTCCTCATATGTCATAAATGCTGAACATATGTAAGCTATTACTCTTGTTGTTTTAATTATTACTACAAACTACTTTTACATACATTTTCCTGCTTAATTTTCTCAGCATAACCAAGGGTATAGATAGAGCAGGTTGTGTTAACCCCATTTTATATTAGAGAAGATCAAGAGTCAGAGAAGTAAAAGACTTGCCCAAGATCACAAGATGTAGCAAGTGGCAGAGTTGAATAGGAGCAGCAGGTCTGCTTAATGCCAAAATTATATATATTCTGGCATGCATACATATGGGCGTAGAGTCAGGAGCGCTGGACACTGACTCCTCGCACCAGTGGCAGTGAGATTCATCTGGGTCACAGTTTTACAGGTTGGAAAATACTTCTACATTGTGAAATTCAACTGAGGGAAGAGTTTGGACTTGATCATCTCGTCAGTATCTATTTCAAAATACTGTACTTGTCCAAGGAGTTTTGGAAGAAGGGTCTTAAATATCAATGTAATAGATCTAGACATGCAGAAAGAGCTAAATTTGGTGACTACTATGTCAGGCAAAAGAAAGAACAGCAACCAAATAGTGGCCACTGTCTGTTGGGCAATGGGCAGTTTATTGCCTTGTTTCTTGCCTGGATAATTATAGATTTTCTAAATACCACATGGACTAACATGCTATGTGCTTATGGGTAAATAATGTATACACTGAGCAAAATAGTGAATTTTCAAAGTGGGGAGGTATGGGGAAACTCCTCAGGGCTTCTTGCAGGACAATCATTAGCATCTCTGTTTATCACAGATGCATGTGCCTTAGGCATGTGGGACATGTCCCCTCATCTAGGTTTAGAGGACTAGTTATGACAGGAGAGCACATAGTAGCCTGACCGAGGAAAGCTAAGTCATTTGAGAGAAGGAAGGCATTGGGAAAAAGCAGCACTTATGAGCTTCAAGGCTACAGTTCCGCCTTTGTGCGGGCATCTTCTTTACGATATCTCACTTATCTTGCAAAATCAATATGTCATAGCAGAGTTGCATAAAAAACAGGATTGTTGGGTTTTTTAATTAATAAAGTAATATATGCTCAATGTAGCAAAATTGGAAAGTACAAAAGAAAACAATGACAACAAAGGAATACAAATAGAGAATATCCACAGTCAACCTTCTTAATGAGTTAAGTAGTAAAGGATGCTATTTGTAAGTCTAAACTGGACATCTTTCCACACACACCGGACTTTATAGTTTGTGTTAACTGTACTACCTTTGCCTTAGTCACTTAGACTTGAAACCTCTGTCATCTTTTCTCTTTCTCCTTTGATTCTCCCACACCATCAATCTCCAAGTCAGATTGTGATTATGTCTCTCTTGCCACTCACTGCCCTTGACCAGGGACTATTATTATTTAACTGTTCTGCTGTCATAGCCAGCTGGCTGGTTCTGGTCTCCCCTTCCTCTAGTTCTTATGTGTACCAAGGTCAAGTTTATCTTCCCAGGACATTGTTTTGGTAGCTTCCAATTACCTATAGATTATATATATTATGATGAGAAGAATTGAAGTGGTGGGGTGAGGTAATAGGAGAGCTGATGATTAGGAGGAGGACAGATTCTAAGTTATGGAGCTATTGAGGGAAGAGTTTGTGGGCTCTGAGCTAGTAAAAAGTGACTGGAGTCCTTGAGGCTTGGCTGTGTCAAAAGGAAACCCAGGATCTGTCTCATTGTGGCCTTGTCGGAACACAGTTACTCTCATTGAGGGTCAGAGGGTCTCATTAAATAATGTTTTTGTTTTACTGCATTGTATTCAAATAGTTTCAAAACTTGATGATTTAAGAGGTATAAGATCTTACCTGGGAAACTATTTATTCACTCGATAAGCAGAGGGATTTAGGGGAAACGAAATGGAATAATTTTTGCTTTTGTGGAATCTGATAGTCTAGTGGGGTGTAAAGGTTTTTTAAAGAGATAATCATGGAGATAATTACTTAATACTGTTTTGAAAGCACTCTGAATGGGAAGTGTCAGGCATGAAAAGAAAGTAGAAAAAGAGGGCTTACCTCAACCATGGCATGAAGGTGAGAAGACACCGTGAGGACTGTGGGTGATCTG
This sequence comes from Rousettus aegyptiacus, assembly GCF_014176215.1. Lineage (NCBI taxonomy): Eukaryota > Metazoa > Chordata > Mammalia > Chiroptera > Pteropodidae > Rousettus > Rousettus aegyptiacus. The sequence goes on from NW_023416308.1 coordinate 65,385,846, forward strand.
GCATAGCTAGAAATCACAGTGTGTGAGGAGAGAGCTGGTGAGATGAAGCAGCAAGTTAAGATAGAACATGTATGCTAAGCCAAAGAGTAAGAGTGATGATTCCTTCCATTTATCAGTTTGTCATGGCAATCTTTGAAGTTTAAACACTATAGTAATTCTGGGAACTAGGTCTTGCTATTTCTAGTTTTATAGATGAGGAAACTGAGCCAAGTGTAAGTAGATCATAGTGCCTGTTACATACTGGTTGCTCAATAAAAGTGGTTTGGTGTTCAACAGTCACTGAGGTTGACATTAGAATTATTGCACACCTGAAAAAGTTTTGAGAATAGCTGTCTCCTGCTAGGCTTAGAATTCTTTCTTTCCCCCTTCTCATGATTAACTTTGGGGAATCCTGCAAAGCCTTCAAACCACTGAGAGAACTCTTTTTATTTCTTTCACTCTCTTTGATTCTGAGATGAAAATTCCTAGAAGGATATGGTGGCCCTGCCACTTCTGGGGTAGAAATCAGTTTCATTCCATCAAGGGAAGATCCTCATCTTCTAGGTTGGTGTCTAGAGTAGTCTTCCTCTACTAGACAAGGTCATATCTGTAACTGTTGTTTGGGGTTCCAAATTATTGAGTTCCACTAATTTTTTTCAGCTGTTTGAGAATTTGGTTAAGAAATTATATGATCTTAAATTACCCTTTGAAAATAACTCAGGTTTTAACTTCCACTATTCCCCACTCCCTTGGGTGTTAATCAAATCCTATCTTGAAAAATAACTTCATTCCTCCTTTTAGTAGCCATGACTTCACCACTCACTTGAACTACTTTAGCAACTTCCTACTACCCATCCCTTCCTCAAGCTTTCTCACCCATCAGTTCGTAATCCACAGGGGTGAGACATCTCAGCATAGCGTCATTCTCCAATTAAGCATTTTCTAGTTTGGCATCCTTCAGTAGATCCCCATCACTTTCAGAATCTCACCTCCTTCAAGAAGTCTCCATTGAGCCCCCATGACTGAGGAAGACAATGTTTCTCTGTTCCCAAACATCCCATGCTTACCTCAGATTAGACGTTCTTCTACTGTATTGGAATGTCTTTTCCCTCCACAGTGTAACCTAGATCCTAGCATAGGTGCTAGTTGGTGCTCAATGAGTATTTGTTCAATAAAGTTTTTCAGTCAACTAGTTCATTATTGCTTTAATTCTAAGATATATTATTGTAAATTTTCTACAGTAAAACAAAATTTATAAGCTTTGTTCATGCATGAAAGATTTCATAATTTTATGAACATTGTCATATAAAAATGCATACATTTTAGAATCAGTAAATATGATTATCACTTAATGTGGCATTCTATTTTTTTTCACTAGAAAGTGACCTTAAAGACCATTCTTAAAAACTGTCCATGTTCATTTAATGAAGTTTTCAAAATTTGGAGTGAAATATCATTTGTTTGGAGGTCAAATGACCAAACTGTATCTTTAAGATTTTTGGATACAGTATATGAAGTAATTTCTTCTTGAAAGGTCATTTTCACAGAGTTAAAACTTAGAGGGCTCATCAAACCAAATCCTTTATTTTATAGATGAGGAGCTATGCTTTGAAAAGAGGCTTCACATTAGTTTCTCAGGCCCATCATCCTAGTTAATGGTAGAACTGAGATTATAATGCAGGATTTTTTGGTTTATTAATGATGAGATTTGAATAATAAACAACTGGGCACAAAAGTAATTGAATTTGGTACGCACGTAGCCCTATGGGCACCCAGATTCATCCAGAGTCTGGCTTCAAATAGCATTCCTAATATAATTGCTCCTCACCCTCCATTATGAGGCTTAAAATCTGGCCATTTGAACTCCTTGCTATTCCTACTCATGCCCCATGTTTATTGCCTCTGCCTTTGCTCCTGCTCTTCTTGCTGGTTCGCATGTCCTTCCCTTTACTTCCACACATCCAAATCCTACCTCATGTTTAAGACCATCTGAAAGGGCAACTCCTCTACATAGATTTCCCTAATTCTCTCATTCCAGTGGTAACTTCCTCCCTTGAATTTCATGCAAGTTTTCTCTATTCCTTTCTAGCACTCCTGCCTTTAGCAATACATTAATTATTTTGTACTTCTCCAAATATCCTTCGTGATTTTTAGCAGAACTTGCCACAAGTTATTCCTTTGTGATTTTTAGCGGAACTTGCCACGAGTTATTCCTTCATGATTTTTAGCAGAACTTGCCACAAGTTATTTGTTACATAATTTAATGAAATGACTGTGGAGTCAGCAAAGAAAAGGAAAAACACCATGTAGGAGGAGAACCAACCAAGGGCAGGTTTTGAAAGTAAAGGGGAAAAAGTTTAAAAGGAGGATAGTCAATCGTTTCAAATGTCTGAGGGAAACCAGAATTATTACTTTTTGCTCTGAGTCTACTTTGTGAAGTCTGTGTTATCCCGATTCATTATTTAACTTTTCTTTCTCATCAGCCTTGCATAAATCTGCTCTCTCAAGATGACCGATGAAAAACTTAGCTTCTTGTTTAATGTAGAAACTCATTTTCAGCTTCTAAAACTGACTGCATCTAGCTTTACCTTCTTGTTGAATATAGGTAAGATTTGCCTCTGAAAGATGGCTAGTGGTAAGATGAAATGAGAGCCATTGTTTATGGGGAACTAAAGAAATTGCACAAAGAGCTTGGGGGGTTCTGAATTGGGAACAGATTTTTTCAGAGTAAATCTTGAGAACGAGCAGAAGTTTAGTAGGCATAAAAAGTAAATGAGTTGAAATAGAGATCTTGCTTTATTCATTCCTCTCCTCTCCCTTCTGGGGTTCCCTCTCACAAATAATAAGTAAATATTAATTGTTACTTCATTATGTAAAGAGTACTTGTATTACCTATTACCAGTTCCATTCTATTTTGCAAGCTCCTTGTGAGCATAGACTAAGAACCTCTCAGAGTGTATGTACTGTGGAGATATAAGGGGACAGTAATTGAGTAATTCCATGTGGGTTTAAAAAGTCGCTGGTATAATTAGGGACACAGGCTGCAGAGGTTTGCAGCATATAAAAAACAGTACAAGGCAGGGCAAGCAAGCATTACAGTGTCAGTGCTCTGTGAGTACAGAGGGAGAAAGAGTTGAATGTGGAACCGAGTAGTCAGAAAAGGCTCCAAGAAGGTAAAGTTTGGTACAACCTTGAAGAGTAGGTAGAATTTAGGTAGAGAATAAGGGGGAGGGTATGTCCCAGTGAAGTTGCCATGTAGCGAGTGTGAATGAGAGTAAGAAACAGAATTTAGCAGAGCCTTGCAAGGCATAGTTTTGGGCAGGACTCTGATCTCTATCTAAGGGTTAGTCTTTAACCTGTAGATCACGGTATGCAACCTTGAAAATCCCATAGGAGTCCAGGGATAAAATAAATGAGCTTTGCCTGGCAAACACTTGTTCATCTTTCAAAAGCTTCTGAAAAATCTGTTCCCAGTACTGGACCACCCAAGCTACTGCTCCTGTTTCCCTAGGAAATGGAACCAAAGCTTTTCCATAATCCTGGTTCCTATTTTGTTTCTCGACACAACTTCACATATAGCTAGATGGATGCAGTACAACAAGGCCAAGTGCGTTTAAGAGTATTTTAATGCAGAGAAACAAACATGGGATTCTAGATAACCATTCATAAGAGCTTTACAATAAAAAGAACGGATCAATAGCAAGAAATTCTTTTAAAATAAAATTACAGAAATTTCACCAAATTCCAAATATTTCGTTAGACTTATTTTCATAAAACTAATATAAAAACACAAATTTAAGGCAGTGTTTTTGTGATATAAAACAATGCAAAAGGAATAGCATCTCAGCACTTTTTTTTCTTTATATTGTGTGTTTGCTACTGGTCAGGTCAAATGAACTAACCCCTAAACATTATTCATATAATGTGGACCCTGTATTTCTGAATGTTATGAGTTTTAAAGACATTCCAATATCTGTTTTATTAGAGATCTTCCAATTTATAACTGTTGGGAAGTAGGTCAAGTTACTTTAAATCTGGTATGGGTGGCATAACATGTTACCAGCATCTTCAGTTTTGTGTACCTGCTGTTGGTAGTAGTGGGTTCCTGAAAGTGTTTAATTATGAAAATGATAGGGTGAAAACAGATCTTTGAAAGGTGAAACTGGCAAAGGTGTACAGAATTTCAAGTAAAGTTAAATCTCAGCCATGACCACCCCCAGAACTTCAGTCTCATATATTCAACTATTTACCCAACATACCTGTCTAACGGACATCTCAAACTTGTCATAATCTGATCTACTTCCATGAAACCTTCACCTCGAAAAGTCTTCTCAATCTCAGCTAAGATCAACTTCATACTTTCAATAATTCAGGCCAAAAGTTTGGGAGTCATGCTTGAGTCATATCATAATCTATAACCCATCTATCATCTCATCTTCAAATATATCCAGAAAACAATCAATATTTACCACCTTCATCACTGTCACTTTGATTCAAATCATTATCTCTTGCCTGGATTATCATCTCCCCACTTCCAACCTTGACCCCTGTAAGTCATTTCTCAGTGCAGTAGCCGTAGTTAACTATTTACTCCTGTCATTTCATGCTTTTCATCTGCTCCCCATCTTTCGGTGCTTTCTTCTCTCCTGAAGAATAAAACGCATCTGCATAACAGCTCCAAACTGTCTACTGTCTGGACCCTGTGATCTGCCTGCCTCAGCATGCACTCCTCGTCCCCTGGCTCAGTCCTCTCCTTTGTGTTCTCCAAACACTTGCCAGGCACATTTGTGCCTCAGCATCTTTGTACTTGCAGTTCCCTCTGTCTAAAACCCTCTTCTCCTAAGTATCCATATGGCTTGCTCCTTTATCTCTTTTTTGACTCAAATGATACCCACATACCCTTTTCTCCTTTTCTGATTTATTTTTCTCCATGGCACTTTTCACCAGATAATGTATTATATGTACCCTTACTTACTTTTTTGGTTACTGTTTATCTCTTTTCACTAGAATATAAGCTTCCTGAGGGCAAGGATTTTCAATTGCTTTTTTTTTCTAGTTGCTAGAACAGTGCTTAGGAAATAATAAGTATTAAGATTTTTTGGTTGTTGTTGAATGAATGGATGAGATGAGACAGACCTAACTAAAGTGATTTCGGTGGGAGCGGAAAGAAAATGATGAATGCAAGAAACATGACAGAGAATGACTCTCAGAGGCTTGTTAAGTCTGCAGGTATCCACTGGGAGGGGATAAAGAATTACAGGTTATTCCTTCACTCAATAAGGAGACTTATTGACCCTTATTGTGTACAGAGTGCAGTGTTTGTCATGGAGCTGCAGAGACTTGGTTCAGGCTAGGGGGAGGTGAGTAATTTTATAGGGTAAGATTACACAAGGTAAATTTCAGGATATAAGCCTTAAGTGAGGGGTCCCCAACCCCTAGGCCATGCATCAGAGGCCTGTCAGGAACAGAGGAACACAGGAACACAGCAGGAGGTGAACAGTGGGCAAGCAAGCGAAGCTTCATCTGTATTTGCAGCTGCTCCCCAGCGCTAGCATCACCACCTCATTTCTACCTCAGATTATCAGGCATTAGATTCTCATAGGAGCACTGGTCCCTGGTGTCAAAAAGGTTGGGGACTGCTGCCTTAGGTGACTTGGCAGAATGATGATTGATTGACACTTTTCTGTCAGTGGTTTGATAGAGCAAAGAAGACAAGAAAGAAGGTGAAGGTGTTTCAAAACCATCGCAAAGGGTCAGATGGGCTCTTAAAAACTGGAGTGAATCTTGCTCACCAGGATGTCAGCCTGACTCTGATCCTAGAATATCAGTTTCCCTGAACCTTCAAAAACATTTTAAGCCATTATAAGTTCAGTGGCTATTTAATCATCTTGTCAATTGGATAATTTGTTTGTTTGTTTTTTCTTCAGGCCCTTGTACAAGGTCCATATTTATTTTTGGCTTTATCTTTCTGCTTTTCATACTATTACTCCTTAAAAGTAAAGAGCATATCTTGCTGGCACATTTAGCTCTACTGATTGTGCCATGACTCCCAATATATATATATATATATTTTGGAATAGAGTAATTTGGTTACAAGGGATTATTTCTTAAGATGATGAGAATGATTATGAAAAAACAAAAACAAAAACAAAAACGATATTCCAGTCTAAAACTTCTTGCAACAGATAGACACATAACTCTGTTAGAATATTAATTTATATCATTGAACACCTATTGATTATTTACTGGAAATGAAAGTAGAATGTAGGATAAGTGTATTCATATGCAGCACTAGTTCATGAAGACATGACGATGTTGTATGTTAGAAGAAATCTTAGTTTGGTTTTATTTCTACCACAGTATATTGAGCTCTTACTAGATCCAAAAGATGAGAAATAGGCCTCAGATTTACAACATTAAAACATGATCACTCTGTTCCCTAGGTTTTTACAATGCCATGTTGGAGTTAGAAGTATGAATACACAGCATGTAAGTGTGAATGGTGTAGGATAAAGAACATGCTTGGAATCATAAAAGGGAGTCACTGATTCCAGCTGGCAGGACAAGGGAGGTTACACAAATGGGTGACATTTCAGGGCACAATGAGAGGTGCCTAGGATTTCATTGAACAGGGTGAGAAGAGAGACGGGGAGGAAATTCAGGCTTTGAGAACAGAGATGCAAAAACAAACAAACAAACAAACAAACAAACAACAAAAAACTCCTAGAAATTCCAGGGAGTAATACAGGTTGTGTTTTCCAAAGAACAAGTTATCCAGTGTGGTTTGTCCATGAAGCACTTTGAAGGAAATGATAGGAGAAGAGTTTGGAAAGGTGTTTGGAGCCAAAGGATTCTTCATGTGTAGTGTTAATAAATATGTGTTTTTAAGCAGAGACATCGAAGGGCTAAAGCAACAAATCATAATGATAATATTTACATTTCAAAATTGGATTCTGATAGAAATAGAGTTTTAAGACTACCTAGGGAGTGCTTAAAATAAAAACAGATTCCTGGGCCCCCTACAAAGCCAACACAATAAGAATCTCTGAGGAGTGTAGCCCCAGAATGGGTATTTGATAAATACCTCAGATATTTTTTCCCAGGTTTATTGAGATATAAATGACATATAACCTTGTGTAAATTTAAGGTGTACAGTGTGATAGTTTGATACCTGTTGCAAAATAGTTAATGCCTTTATCACCGCATGTGATTACCTCTGTGTGTGTGTGTGGTGAGAACAATTAAAATCTATTCTCAACAACTTTCAAGAACATAATACGGTATTGTTAACTGTAGTCACTATGCTATATGTTAGGTTCCTAGAACTTATTATCTGTAACCAGAAGTCTGTGCGCTTTGACCAACATCTCCCCATTTACCCCATCTCCAGCCTCTGGCAACCAACATTGTACTTTCTGATTCTATGAGTTTGGCTTTTTTAGAGCCCACATATAAGAAATCATACAGTATTTTTCTTTCTTTGTCTGACTTATTTTCCTAACGTAGTGCTCTCATAACACTTGTCCACATCATCACAAAAGGCAAGATTGCCAGTGTGTGTATCACATTTTCTTTATTTATTCTTCTGTCTATGGACACTTAGGTTGCTTCCTTATCTTGACTATTGTCAATAATGTCCCAGTGAACATGTATGTGCAGATATCTCTTTAAGGGAGCAATTTCATTTTCTTTGGATATATACTCATCAGGTGATTTCTTGCGCTGCCCAAATGGCAAATGTCTGAAGACCTGAGTTTATATTTATTTTAAGGGAGAGTGGGAGTGATGAGAACTGAGATGCCGAGAGCCGCCATTAGGGAGCTGTCAGGGATCCAGGTGAGAAGCAATAAGGGCCTGAACTAGAGCAGTGGCAATGCTGTTGGAGTGCAGGGGACAGATCAAGAGCCACTTCTGAAATAGAAGTGTTGGTAGGATGTTGGAGACCCTTTGGGCACGGTATTGGGAAGGAATTGGAAGAAGACTTGAAGGTACCATTCTGGGTGGCAGTGTAGACAGCAATGCCACGAACCAGAGTAGGGAACATAGAAAGAAAAAGAGGTGCAGATTTGGACACCTGCATCTGATGATAGAAAGGTGTTGCCAGAGGCAATGATGCATTTACTTTAGGGTATCTGATCCAGTTTCCTTATTTTACCAATGAGAAAACCTAACATACTTCCCAACATACTTCTTGATTTTATGCCTGTCGAGAAGATTCACTGCTTGGTTGTGCACACTGAGAGCATCTATATAATACTAATTACCAAGTGAAAATATCATTAAATACACATTATGGCTGTGTTGCTTGTGTATATTTTTAACGGAGTCCCTGACACCAAATGGACCATTTCAGGCAATTGAGACAGAGGTACAAGTGTTGATTTAATGGTGAAATCATAGCTAGAAGGCATGTTAGCAGGAAGGGACTGTAGATATCAGTGAGAACAACTTCATTTCACAGATGAGAAACCTGGGTCTCAGGGAGGGAAATACAGTTGTCTAAGCCTGCACTGGTAACCAGTGATTAAAATTAAGACCCGTGTCTTCTGACCCTTTGAGTTAGTGCCTTTAGTAGTGAGCTTATCCACACTGTTACTACTTAGAACCATTGTATTTTTTTTTGTGATTTGGCTGATTGCTTTGTCATTTAATATCCCTTCAAGCCGGAAGCTGAATCATGAGCCACAACCACACAGCTGGCTATGGAGTGTGTGTTTGGAGACTAAGAGAAGCAGGGAATTAGATCATATGGTGAATTAGATCATTTTCAGTGCATGCTTTCAGATACTTCTTAGTTTCGAAGTTCCTCAAGGACAGAAAACTATATATTTCAAGCACAAAACACAGAGCCTGGACTGTATTCACTATTCAGTATATGTGCTTTGAATGAATGATCTAACTTCAAGAGAGATTATTCAACTATGGACTTTGTTTTTTAAGTAAATGACCTATGATAAATTTATCAGGTCTTCACTTTGCCCACATGTAGGTACTCACTAAAAGTCACATGGTTCTCATTCTTTTAATAAGAAACAGCAGAGAGGGCTGTCAGCTGACAGGATAGGAAGGATAGAATGTGAGTGTTAGCAATGCCCTGGTCTGAATGTGACCTCTTGCTGGAACGCCAAGAAAACAAACTTTCCAAGGCTGGTGGCCCAGTGACCTCAATAAACAAAGGTCTTTTCTTTCTAGAAAAACACTTTTTTCTTCTTATTTCTCATCTGACACACATACCTTCTCTCTCTCTCTCTCTCTCTCTCTCTCTCTCTCACACACACACACACACACACACTCTCTTTTCCTTTTTGAATTCCTATGAAAGTGTTAAATCTATATAATGACTTTTTTGCATAGTTTCAAAAATGGCCCTTCGCCATATATTCGAAATGTAAAATCTTTCCTCTTGAGGACTGCCTTATTCTGCTATGAAAACCTCTGGACAAGTAGATTATTGAATAACCCATGACTTTGTCCTTCATCTGATTAGCTCTCTGAAAGGGATCATAAGATATCCTTGCAAAGCCTAGAGGCCTTCAGAATCCTGAATGATCACAGAGGGCTTTTTTCCTCATCTTCCTGAAATGTTGTGGCAACCCTCAGTAGCATCAAAGGAGATCACTGTTTGCATCAGAAACTAAAAAAAAAAAAAAAAAAAAAAAGGAAAAGAAATGTAAAACTCATTTAGGGAGAAAGAAAGTTTACCTGTGGGTTGTATGTCATGTGATATATGTAATACTTCCTTCTTTCATTGACTGGATGACTGTGAACATTAAAGAAAAAAATGTGTAGTATAACCCATGCAAGAAATGTTTTAGGATCATCACTTGCTGGCCCTGACAAAATATTTTTTCATGATACATGCCTGAGCACACAGGCTTACACAGGATAACAGGAACCTTTGACTATACATTTTCATGGAGCAGTTATGGCTTATGGATGGATCATTTTCTCTTACAATCCACAATGCTAATGCCAATATGAACATAACAACTTACAAAAGAGCTTGGTAACTTGAATTAAAACTCATTGTCATAAAATCTTGAGTTCAAAGTTAAGTCTAAGTGCCCTTAGAGGTTTGTTGACCTGTATGTTCTCAAATACATGCCAGTTTCAGCATTTCATTCAAAGTTGGCTTATTGAATATATATCTAACTTTGTTTTAATTTAGTTAACTTTATAAGATTCTAAACATAAATTTCCAATTTAGAATAAAAGATCTTTGTCTGGTCATATACTTCTGGAGTTTTTTGGTTCAGAAAATATAAACCCAGTTTTCATTATCCCTTGTCTTCAGCAACTACCAGTAGACAGAGTGACAAGCGATAGGATTTTATTCATTTTTGTTTTTCAGCTGAAATATTTGTAATTTTTTTTGTAAAGTCTGTTCTGAAACTTTGATTTCACTCCCAATATCTTATTGTCTTTCATAATTTTTAACATACTGGAGGAGGGAGGAAAAACTCAAGTACTAGGTAGTTCTAAAGTACTGTCCTAGGTGCTTTGCATATGTTAATTCATTTCATTCTCATGACAACCCTTTGAGGTACCTCTATTATTGCCATTTTGCAAGTGAAGAAGGCTAAGCTTAGAGTGTTTAAGAAACTTGCCATTATGCACTTAAAAATGAAGAATCAGAGTAAAGCCGATTTTAGTGAATTTGTGTAAGACCAAACTTCTTTCTTCTTTTCTTTCTTCTTTCTTTCTTTCTTTCTTTCTTTCTTTCTCTTTCTTTCTTTCTTTCTTTCTTTCTTTCTTTCTTTCTTTCTTTCTTTCTTTCTCTCTTTCTTTCTCTCTCTCTCTCTCTCTCTCTCTCTCTCTCTCTTTATTATTTACTTATTTACCTATTTTTTCCCTTCATCCTTCTCTCCCTTCTCCTCTTTCTGTATCAGAGAGCTTTCTTTATTCAGTAGATTGTAGACTACTTAAGAGTAGAAGAGGTCACCTAGTTTACTGTTAAATTCTTGGCGTGTCACCCAGAGACTGGCATCGACATTTAAATATCTGTTATCTATTCGAGTGATTTGGACAGGACACTCCTAGCACATAAACCTGGAGAGGAGCTAGTATGACTATGGTTTAGTAGTTGAGAATATTCAGTGTTGATAAAGGACTCTGGATTCAAAAAGCTCTGATTTGAATTTTGACTTCCAAAGCTTATTAATCTATATAATGTGAACAAATTCCTTAGCCTTGTTAAATCTCAATTTTCTTACTTTAAAAATAGGGATAATAATTATACCTTCACGATCTCTTATGTAAATCACATTTCTAATAGTTAGTAAACATACAATAAATGTAGCTGTGATGACTACCTGTAATTAGAGTTGAATGTGGAGTCCTTTTTTTTTTTTAACTTACTACATAATTTATTTACTGTGTTTATCATTTATAATCTATCATCCCACTAAAATGTAAGCTCCATGACATGACAGCAAAAGTCTTCATGTTCTAATCATTGTACCCCAGTTATTAAGAACAGTGTTGTCCCATAGAACAAGGGACCCAGTACCGGTCTCTGACCTGTCAGGAACCGGGCCACACGGCAGGTGGTGAGCGGCAGGCCAGTGAGCGAAGCTTCATCTGTATTTGCAGCTGCTCCCCAGCGCTAGCATCCCTGCCTCATTTCCACCTCAGATGATCAGGCATTAGAGTCTCACAGGAGCACTGGTCCCTGGCACCAAAAATATTGGGGGCCCCTGTCATAGAATGCTCTGTGATAATGGAAATGTTCTATATTGAAATTGTGCAATACTGTAGCTACTAGCCATATGTAGTTACTGAACACTTGAAATGTGGCTAGCTAGAGAAACTGAATTTTAAATTTTAATGAGTCTTAATTAATTTAAACTTGCATTGCCATATGTGGCTAGTGGGATACTGTATTAGCACAGTTCTAGAACATTACATGGAATACAAAAGTTTCAATAAATACTTGTTAAATGAATGAATCCCCTCTGGACTCAAAGATCAAGAACAAAGCTGCATGATTGCGTATTTAGCTCTTTCTTTAAAGAGAAGCAAGGAAGCACTTTATTCAGTGATGAGCTAATACTGGAGGCTTCCTAAGGTTACACTATATGATTTGGTTTACAATCATAATAAGTTTTTGATTTCTATTTCTTTTTGGTGATAGGTCAAGAAAGATTTGGAAACATGACAAGAGTCTACTACCGGGAAGCCATGGGTGCATTTATTGTCTTCGATGTCACCAGACCAGCTACATTTGAAGCAGTGACAAAGTGGAAAAATGATTTGGACTCGAAGCTAAGTCTCCCTAATGGCAAACCAGTTTCAGTGGTTTTGTTGGCCAACAAATGTGACCAGGGGAAGGATATGCTCATGAACAATGGCCTCAAGATGGACCAGTTCTGCAAGGAGCACGGTTTTGTAGGATGGTTTGAAACATCAGCAAAGGTAATGTGACCTTACTGTAAACTTACTGTAGGCAAGACTCACAAGGAGAATGGCCCGTAATCATCCTCATCATTATAATGATAATAATCAATGTTTGTTTAGTGATTTATAGTTCCCAAACTGCTTTAAGCTCTTTCTCATTTCAGGAGGATGAATGTGGGCAGGGCAGGAATTGTTATCCACAATTTAAGATGATTGTAGCTAAGGGAGCAAAGTAACTGCTACATGATCACATCGATAATAGTTACTATGTTCGTTTATTGAGTGCTTATTATGTATCAGGCATGTTTTACATGCATTTTCTCATTTAGTCCTCACAACAACCATATTAGGTAAGTATGATTTTAGAATTAATTTACAACATCAACATATAATATGCTGTTCTTTACCAGGAATTGTGCTTTGCCCTAGAAATAAAAAGGTGGCGAGAACACAGACTACCATGCTGGGAATGCTAGATAGTATGGTGAGAGAGTAGATGGCAGATAGAAATGTGTAGAACTTGGTGTGACTTGTCACTGCTTACTCTTCCGGGGGACAGAGGAGTGGTAGGAAGTGAGGGCAGAGTCAGAGCAAGTAGACGAAGAGTCCAAGGTGGTATCATGAGGGCGTTGTACTTCCCCTTATGACCCACGCTGCTGCCTAATTTGTCAGGTGCACGGTTTTTGTTCCGTTCCCTTTGTTTAATTTTTGTTTATATTGTTGAATCTCAGGATAGAGAAGAAAAAACTTTCATGGTAAATTTTGAAAGTTAAAACAGAATGCAAAAGTAAAATAAAAATAAATGTTTTTCATATAAATCTATGTTTTATATTATTAGGATTGCATTCTGCATAGTTTATATCTTTATTTATTTGTGGAACATATATTAAATGCTGTGGTGCCCAGAAACTGTGTCAGTTGTTCAAGGTTGAGCTATAAATAAGATAGGCATTATCTTTTTACTTATGGAATTCACATTTAGGACTTATTGTGAATATTTCTGCACATCATTAGAGAATGGTTTGAAAATATAACTTTAGTGGAAATCATTCTAATAGGCTGGGGAGGAGCCTCTGGTTTTATGCTGAAGAGTAAAAATGAGCAGATTTTTTCTGAGGATTAGGGAAAGATAGGTGGGAGGCAGGTAAACCTGGAGACATAGTAACATTGCATTACTATTGGAAAATGACAAGGCTTTGAACTAAGGTAATGGCTTTTAGGATATGAAAGAAAAATCTGATTTGAGAATATTACTAAAGCATAAACACCAGCAGGATTAAGCAGTTGCTTGGATTGGATATGATGGAGAAGAAGAAGAAGATGGTGATGCCACTTTTTCTGTCATAGTAGGAATTTTGTTTGTTTATTTCTGCCATTTCATGGAGAGTCTCAGTGCCTGCCTTGCCTCTGTTGCGTCCTCTAAGCTGGGCTTATGTTTTGAAGTCATTACTTCTTAGTTCCTTGTCTTTCTTCTTCTTTTGATTTAGGACAGTATCATTTTCTACTTTCTGCTGTCACTGAACCTTTTTAGTTTATTTGAAGAATTTATTGTTAAGAGAGATGGTAGAGGAAAACTTACAAGTTTGATTAAGTTACAAAAACTTAAGAAATATTACATTTTTAATGATCTGTTTCTTGAACATTAGTCTAGCTTTTGAAAAAATTCCTAAACATGGGTAAATTTACCTATTCTCCTATTCCTTAGCCCCACACTCGATTTTACTCTACAGCTCTTGCGTATTCCTTCAGATTCCTTTCTTTTGAGTCATTCTCCAGCCTGGAAGCTTCTAGGCACAAGAGTAAAAGAGTAGGATATTGGGGAACCACTTTCCTCAAATGATTACTTGAGCAAACTAGATTGAATGACTCATTTACATGGGGAGGGGACTCTTCCATTGTTTATTCATTCAGTAAATATTATTGAACACTTGTTAGTTACCAGGGACTAGGAGTAGAGGTATTTATAAAACAGATAGAACCCTGATTTTGTGTATAACAATAACAAAACATAAGTAAAATATATAGGGTGTTGGATAGTGAATAAGTGCTAACAAGAAAAGAAAGGAAGAAGCATATGAATATGTGGGGAGAGTTGAATTGCTTGTGGGACAAAAGACCTTCTAGACCTCTTTCAGTTCACTCTAACTTTCCCTGGTCAACTGTTGCAGTGTCAAGACTCTGCTTATGGGCATGATGTTCATTAACTTAAGGCCTGGCTGACCCACCGTACTTACATACTGGATTTCTAATCCTGTAAATCCCTGCAAATGTAAACTTTGAAGAGAAGCTTTGTACAGAGAAGAGGGTGGAGGGACTTTCACAGGCCTAAAGTGCACTCAACTATTAATATCACCGGAGGGTACGAGGCCTCATGGTAAAGGGTAGAACCCACATTCAATGTCTCTTTTCCCTGCAAATACACTGCTATTGAAATTGCCCTTCTGAATGTCTTAGTAATAAAAATGGTTTCTTGGTGCCAGGTTAGCATTCAAAGTCATCACGTAAGGGCTCAGGAATAATACTGCAGCACTGAAAAGCGAGAGTGTTAAACTATTCAAAAAGTCTTTTTTAAAGCATCTGATAAAACTGCTTACTTTCCGAAGATAGTATTACCACACTTACAAAACAGAGGCCCAGATCAAACTGTCAGCCTGAAGCTAAGATGGCAGCATTTGGAGACAACTACTGATTCATTCTTTGATTACATTTGGGACCAGGGAACATTTCCCTTAGAGATCTTTCTTTTGGAAAGTGAACCTACTAACAATCAGAGCCGTCTTGAGTGACTTCATAATCAGTCCAGTGATAAACATCTGATTTTCTTTTTCTTTTCTTTTCTTTTTTATCTTCTAAATTTCTAATGAGCCAAAGGCAGAAATTCTGTGGGTATCACCATCAGTTTGACCATCTCTGAAGCTGAAACTATCAGGGTATTGGAGACGTTTGTCATTGAGACTAGCCTCCATATTTCTGCTGACCCCACAACCCAGCCATATATACCCTCTTGCTCTTTAATATCATGGATAACTTTCCATGATAGTTTTCATGATTACTGCTGTTACTGGAACAATCATGGTAGCTTCTGGTTTTGAATTAAGATATAAAAAATTAAACATATGCTGGCACTTCCAGTTTTTCATATCATCTCTTTAAATATTAAAACCAAAGGAAATAAAATAAATACAGTTTCTCCTACGTCAGGTTTCCTGTGGTTTGTAACCGCTGCATTCATTATCATTTTCAGCTGTGTTTACTTGAATTCTACCTGTGGATTCACTAGAGCCAGAAGGTATTTAATTGAGATGATCATATGTTCCATTTTCCTAGAACATTCCTGACATATGCCTGCTGCCCTGGCATAATTATTAAGAAGACTCCTATTCCTGGTTTGTAGTTTAAATTTGTATGGTCACCCTATAGATCAGGAGTCCCAATACATCACACTGTCTACATCACACCTGAGCTTGACTAATGACTATTTGATGTATTCCTGTGCCCAACCCAATCTTTATAATATTCTTTCATATATTTATTCCTAAAATGAAGGCCTTGGTCTGATCCTGTTAGTGCATCCCCAAAGTTGGAAGTCCTGTCTTCTGGGTCCATCTCTGTGGCTGATGGGGCCCTGCTACCTGCTGACCCATTTACCTGCCTCATTCTTGATGCCTATTGCTTGAATCTCAACTAGTTGTTCCTTTTAGATTCACTCTCTGACCATAGCCACCCACTTTCTAGGGTGGCTGTGAGCAAGAAGTGACTTAATGTATATGGATGCGGTCCCTGGATGTGCTACATCTGATCACATACACACACAGAAACAGATCGTCATCTTGTCATCGTTGTTGTCATCGTCATCTTCTTCTTCATCATCATCATCATCATCATCATCATCATCATCTCTATTATCTATTCTCACAGCCCATCTGCTGGTCTGGGTGTCATCATTTATACTTGGCTCTGATGCACACAAAAGCTATTTTCTATTTCTCAGCCCTTTCCATCCTGCTCTAATGGTACAATGATTCATGTGTGGCTGCGTTCAGAAACAGGACACCAGGAAAACGTCAGTGTAGATGGGAAATAATGGAGCAAGTGTTAACTATCCACTAGTGCTGATAGGAACGAAAGTCACAGAAAGAACTGCAGTGCCCTTTCTCCTGCTCTCTCCACCTCACGCCCTGCTCCTGGCAGATTTCCTTGACTGTGTCTGTCCTACTTAAAGTGACTTTTTAGGCCTGTCCTCTTCTCAGGGTGTTCCAAGATCAATGGGCACCCTAGGAAGAAGCTTTCTGACATTTAACTTCACTCAATTTCAGTCTCTTCCATGAAACTACAATGAAAAATGATGTGTGTCCCACAGAGAGAAGGAATATACAATAGTGTTCTGTGTAGGAAGTCATTAGCTTTTTAGGGGGAGGACTAGGTGTTTCACAGTGTAATAGATATGTGTCATGTGTTTTAGCTTTCCAGCAACTATTTAACATATTTGCTATCTTTGGGGAACTTCTAGCCATGGGAGGCTCATCTCCCTAGGAAGAACCCATAAAACTTTCTTCTTTTTGCTTTCTTTTTAGCTAGGACACAGGCACATAGTCCAGATTTCACCAATCATACCGATTCAGAAGTAAGCAGCTAGAGAAAGAAGGTGCAATGCAGAATCCATTTTTTTCTGGGAGGGTGGTGGCTCAAAACAGGCCTCCATCCTTGATAGATGGCAGTTTACAGGGTCCTGTGTTTGACACAGAAACAGAATCTCTGCTAGCCCCAGAGATCCCCAGAGACTCTCAGGTTGTAGAATCTATTCATGCTCATTGGTGGCTGCAGCAATGTTCTCATGAGGCCTGTTCCATATAGGGTTTGAATTTCTGGATGCTTAGACTTGAGCCTGTTTCTCGAGATTACTGAATAATTCTGCAAGCTGCCCAACATTCTCGAATCAACTGTTTTATCAACAGATTCTGAATCTTACAACTGAGAAGGCAGATTAATATACATGGTCAAATATGTTTGAGAAAACCAACTTAAACCACTTCCCTTGTTGCAGGACTTGTCAGGACCTTTGATATCCTAATGTGCATTCTGAATCTCCAATAATAACATGCCTACATTTCTTGCTGTTTGCTGAATGTTAGCTTTGTGAAAATATTTATATGTTTATGAACTCATTCAGTCCTTAGCATGATCCTATAAAGTAAGCATTACTATTATTACTGATTTTTTAAAGTTGAAACTTAAGTGACTTTCCTTAAGCTGAATAGTTAGGACTTTATTCCTTTGATTCTAACATATACTTTTTGCTCCTTCATATAATATTTTAAAGTCACGATATGTCCTGTGTCAGTGTGGATTTCTAAAATGATGGTGTACCATACACATAATGAGTTTTTAATTGTCTCCTCCAAAGGGGAATACACAATGCAGCAGTTCATAAATATTTTGGCCCAACTAGAATACTTAACGAAAGAGTGGAACACATTTAGGAAATGCTGGCCTAGAATTTTCATGTAGAGGGAAAGTTTTCTGTGTGTTATTGAGTTTAGCGAGCGATTATTATTATTATTTAAGAAGCGGCTGGTTTTCTTGAAGCTGCTTGAAAAGTTCTGTCACACATCTTTTATATAGGCTTCTAGAAAATATGCACTTAGAAACAATGAATTTATACAAACTGAAAGTGCATAGATAATTATACTCGGGTATGGATAGATAGTTATTCTAATTCATTTTTTTAAGGATTGAATACAGACATCATTTTTTTTTTAAATCCCATTATTTTGAAGTTGGGTAGTAGACCATCTCTGATTATTCCCATTTTTCAAATGTCAAATCATAAAAAAATTCTTGACAGTCATGGTGTGTTCATTGATTTCACACAATTTTAGTGAATGACTTTCTAAGCCTGTCCATGAACAATGTGTATTAAGCCCTTTCTGAGTTCAGAGCATGGTATTGGGTGCCAGTTCTTATTCTTAAAATGTCTCATTCTTAAAATTCTCTTTGGCAAATAGGTAGTCCAGGTTTTAGTACTCATCTTCAAAGAATTTAGACGTGGCTATAGGATGTTCTCCACTGACTTAATTGTTTGAGCAGTTTAACCCTGTATTTTTTAGCTAATCTGATTGGAGCTGGTTATACTTAGGGACAGAAAAGGAAGAGCCCAATCTGAAATCGAAAATCAGCAAAATTAGGAAGCATCATTTAAAAGAAATGTTTAATAGTCATGATCATTTTATATAGTGACCAGTAGTCTGTAGTACAACTATTTGAATCATTTCTCTGACAGATTCTTTAATGTCCTACATAAAAAATAGAATCATTTCTTGAAGTTGAGAGTAGTTTAAGTAAAAGAGACTCAAAATCAAGTTACTCATCTTCTTAAGAATCAGTAAGAATTAATAATAACATTAAAATTCTTATCCTTAGTTAATTTGTTCTCCAGAGATTTTTTTACATCTATGCTTATAATTTACGAGGTAATCTGAAATCCAGCTGTGACTAAGATATTGTAGGGAAATGGAAATAGACCCTCAGAGGATATAACCATAGCTCTGTGTGCAAGAGGGAAGGTGTTGCATATGTCATTCTCTCTTAGCTCCCCATTATAATTACTTCTATAAAAATCTTTGAAGGAGAAGACCCATGTGCCTGTTTCTTTATATTTCAAGGAATGTGGATACTCCTGAGCCTCTGTCCTATCTTGAGCTTAATCTGAATCAGAAGTGAGCTATTTGGGAAAGTGTAGGTGATGGAAAATAGGAAAAGTAGCTAGTGCCTTTGGGGATGAACACATCATCGCCTAGATGCAGCTGGGTGCAGACCATGACTGAATATGGTCCCTAGTCTTTACTATTAGACCATGTCTTCTGTTCTCCATTACAGGAATGATTAAAAATAACCAGATTCTGCTTCCAGAGTTAGCTCTTCTTTTAGATTTCTATCTCCAGCCATGACTTCTTTTCTAAACTTCAGACTTCCATATCTCTCTGGATCATTATCTAGATATCACTCAAACAACTCTTCAAACCCAACATGTCTGAAACTGATTTCATAAGCTTTTCTTCAAATCAGATCATCTAATTTGGAGATTTCACATCCACCAAGACATCTAAGCCATACACCCATATGCATGGTTACCCATACTTCAAAAACCTTTTGTTCCTAATCATAGATAACCCCAAGTTGAAAGGCTCTTCTCTGCCTCTCTAGACCTATCTCTGGCTACTTCATCCATCCATTTATCCTCCAGAGATATTAAACTGCATCAGCTTCTCTGTTCACACTTGATATTCCCTCTGCCCGTAACATGCTTCCTTCAGTCACTTACTTGTATCTCATTCTTTATGACTTGGCTCAAGTATCATCTGTTAGTGGCTCTTAAGTAGTCTCTCTTATCTCTTACCATATTATGCTAACCTTCTTTCTTCATGGGCCTGGCCCCTGCGCTGCACTGTGAAATCCTCCTGGTCATCTACCAGCGCAGTGACATGCACATGGAGGGTGATCGCCTCCATGGTCGGTGCTCTTTTACTGTATTATTCTTTTCCTTGTCCTTTGTGGGAGCATTTCCATTGTTAAAACAACTGTGTAGAAGCAGAAAAATTAATTTACTGATGTATTTCCTAGGAGGACTCGACATTATGTAATTCCTTTCATCCAGAAAGCTATCCAGACACTTTTCACAGCAGGGAGGTTGTAGTACCACACAGTATTCAGGGAGATGCAAGGAAATAAAATGAAGGTGAGGGAAGTAGCCCCCTCTAATACCTTGGGCACTAGACTGGGAACTGCAGAATCCCTTGCTTGGTAATGCCACATAGAATCATATAAGAATCAGCCTGTGGATCTTATCTAGCTCATTTCTCCTTCATACCCCAGGACTAGAATTTAGCAATTTTACTCATAATCTTATTATCTTGTATCTCTCATTTGTTTCAGCTACTCTCATTTGATCTACATAAAATGGCTATCATATTTTTTTTTTTTTTTTTTTTTTTTACTAATAATGAAAGTTTCAGAGAGTCTTTTTACTGGCTTTCATTGGAGAAACCAGGACAAGATTGCACATCTGGTCCAGAGCTTTATTTAATGACAATGATTCTTGAACAGAGTTGTACATTAGGAGCACTTGAGGAGCTTGATTGATAAAATTACAGGTGCCTCAGCCCTGCTCTGAGGTGTATGGAGGGACATAAAATGTGTCTTTGGAAAATAGTTTTTTTGGTGATTTTGATATGCATCCTCATTAAGGTGCATTGTGTGACACTTTGCTCACTAATTCTCTCATTCATTCATTTATTCCTGAAGTATTCCTCAAATAGCTACTATGTATTCACATTGTCACTTTGCTAAGCGCAGGGACACTAATGAGAAAAGGGCATACTTTCTTTCCATTAAGAAGTTCCCAGTCTCCTGGAAGGAAACACAAGTAAATGAATACTTATAATACAGCATGAAGTTCTGTAAAAACTGGTGTCTCTATGAAAGCTGAGAGAGTGCTTGAATGAGAGGCTGTTACCTCTGCCTGAGAGTGAGGCAGCTTCCTTGATGTTTGGTCATCTCTTTATCCCCCATAATCTGAAATTCCACAATCCTATGCTCTATGTGAACCTTTGTTCATTTATTGTGCTGGGTCCTTTTGGTGAGCTCTTTCAACTTGTGTTCTGAGAAATATTATTTCTTTGATAGTTTTCTCCTGTTTATTTTCTTAACTGGAAGGTGTCCCTGCCCTTTGACCTTTTATTGATTGTCTACCTTATTTCAGACTCAAGCTTAGCGATTATATAATTTATTACAATTTCTTTTAAAACTGGGGATATTTTTTCTTCATTTTACAATGTGGAAACTAAAGGACAGCAGAATATAAGTAACTTACCCAAAATAACAACTCGTAAGTATTAGCTTTAAACTTAGATTTGATTAGTTCTGGATCTACCTGTTACTTTCTATTTCTCAGCTTCTCCTTTAAAAATAAATAAACAAACAAACAAAAAATAAGCCAAGACTCTGTCTCTTTCAGAACCATTGTCAGAACCTTCTGGGAAGGGTTGCATCCTTGTTTCAGGAGGAGTTTTGTTACTAACACATGTTGGACGTTTCCCTCTCTGTATTACTTCATATTTTTCAGTACTGATTTTGTTTGTCTCCTGTTTTGTGGTCCTTTACCTTTTTTGATGTGTCTTGTGTGCCATCTTTGAAGCACCCTTAGATTTCTGGGTGATAGCCCTGCTCTCCCAAGGTCTTCTGTTTAATCTCCATCTGCTTCACTGACTAGTGAGGTATCGATTCCTTGGGAGAGACTGTGGGGATTGGAGGAAAAATCAATATCTCGTTAGATTTAAGTGAGAAGCAGCAGCAGCAGCTCTGCAGCAACGTTCTTTGCTGATCTGACATGTTGGGACACTGTTCAAAAACTAGGTTAGCCTGACGTGTCCAGGGATTTACTGAGGTGATTGTCCTAGGAATATTGTAGAAAAGCCAATGACAGAAAAATTAAGAGTTATAAGTATATTTCCTTGAACTAAATGAAATGGAGTCATCTTTTAAGAATAATTTTTTCCTGTCAAAAGTTGCCCCAGAAGAAAGAAGTTCTGTGTGGAGAACTTGAATAACTCTTGGTCACTCTGAATCTTTTGGTGCAGGCACAGTCTTTGAGAACCATAAGGCAAGTCATGTAGCTTTTATGTTCCCCAAGGTTCTCACAATGAAAGAGACGGTGTCAGGCAACGGGGTGTGTAGCATTACCTGTATCATGTTTCTGAAACATTGTGTGTAAAACCCAATTTTCAACGCTGTCCAAAGGGCCCATTATGGACACCGTCCCTGGATGAGTCTCTTTGAAAAGGAAGAACTCCTTTGGAAAGAGATTTATCACTCTCTTGTTCATCTGGTTATAAGTTTAAATTTTTGTGTTTCCAATTTTTGTAAAGAAGGGAAAACATGAGGAGAAAAGTCAATATATCAAATTCTAAAGAGGGCTCGTGTTATCATAGGAGTAGTAACCCATACTTAACCCCTAAATGTTCCTGTCATTATGCCTTCTATCACTGTGTGGAAACAGGAAATTATATTTGGATAGTACTTCAAAATCATCTTATGGTCTAACTTCTTATTTTACAATTTCATTCATTCATTCATTTATTCATTCTTCAGATCATCATTGAGCACCTCTCCTCTATGTGGTGGGTGCTGTTTTAAGCACCAGCAGTATACAGTGGAACTAAACAGATAAAATCCCTGCTCCTTGGAGTTTGCCTTATAGTAGACGAGACAGGTAATAAAAAGAGAAATACGTGTACTACATAGTTTGTCAGTGGAGTTTAAGTGCTAAGGAGAAAATTAAAGCAGGGAAGGAGAATGGAGCTTGTGTGGCATATATGGGTGGGATGTAGAGAGCAGTTCGAAGAGAGGAAAGCAACCATAGACAGGTGGCCAGGGGGGGTTTCACCGTGAAGGTGTTTTTTTAAAGATTTGAAGGAGGGACAACATTAAGCCATAAGATTCTTTGGAGGAAATGGTCTAGGAAAAGGAAGTAGCAAGGGCAGAGGCACTGTAGCAGGAACTGACAGCTGTGCTTAAATAGAATGATAAAAATGATGTCAGAGTTTTCATTGAGTCAGGCTGAATCTTTAGAGCCTTGTAACAATGGTAGCTTTTGCCCTGAATGAGATGGGGAGGCAAAGGGTCTCATCAGTGATGTGGTATCATTTGATTTAAACAATCATACTGACAATTATGTTGAGGCTGGATTTTACTGGGAACGATTGGAAGAAGGAGATCAGCTAGACCTCTACTACAGTACCTAAGAAAGAAATTGTGGAAAGTAAAACCTCTACATGTATTTTTGAACATATAACAAAGAAGATTTCCTGACCATTTGGATGAAGATAATGAGAGAAAGATGGGATTTGAGGATGGCTCCACAGTTTTTGGCCTGAGCAAGTGAAAAAATAGAGTTGACATTTTCTGAGATAGGGGTACTGAGATGTGAAGGAATCAGTGGGGAGACATATCCAAGATTCAATTTTGTATACAGCAAGGGATATGTTTAAAGACCTCTACGGGATACTTGAAACTGCAGATCTTATGAACCCTACAAATACTGTTTTTTCCCCCATACCTACATACCTATGATAGTTGAATTTATAAATTAAGCACAGTAAGAAGTTAACAACAACAATAATAAAATAGAACAGTTATAACTATATAGTGTAATAAAAGTTATGTGAATGTGATTTTTCTTTCAAATGTCTTATTGTATTGTGCTCACCCTTCTTGTGATGATGCGAGATGACACAGTGCCTGTGTGATGAGTTGAAGTGAGGTGATGACGTAGGCATTGGGATGTAGCGTTAGGCCACACAAGTACTGCATTACTGGGGCAGTCATAACCACGGTAGCTACTAAGTGACTAACTGGTGGGTAGCGCATACACCATGGGTAAGCTGGACAAAGAGGTGAATCATGTCTTGGGCAGGGTGGAGTGGGACACTGCTAGATTTCATCACACCAGTCAGAATGGCACACAAATGAAAACATGAATTGTTTATTTCTGGAATTTTTAATTTAATGGTTTTGGACCATGGTTGACTGCAGGTCACTGAAACCAGGAAAGCAAAACTGTGGATAAAGGGGGAACCACTATTATGTTAAAATCTAGAAGACAATTAAGAGTACATGTTAAGCAGATAGTTGGTTGTGATTTTGGAGTTCAGGAGAACAGTCCAGGCTGCAGATAGTTGAGCTCTGCTCCACTACCTTAGAAATATTGTTCTTGTTTGATATAATCAAGTAATTAGTAGCCCTTTGGCATGAGTCAATTAAATTTACCCATTTTACTTTGCGTTTACGCCATAGCTACCTTGTCCACAGAGTGGTATGAGGGCCATTATACTAAAGATAAGATGCAAAAGAAAGTCTCCTGATTGTTCGATCTGAAATCTTCATTACGGAAAAAATAGTTATTTTGTTGTGTCAGCCCTGTCTTCTCTGTGTCATCTGTTCACCTTGCACCATTTTTTCAAGCATTAGTCTGCCCCTCCATTATAAAACTTGTGCTCTGCATAAACCCTCATTATGTCTTTCTCTGCTTGTAGCGTTTTCTGGGGGCATGTCCTTGTACTTGGCTTGAGCTTCCTGACCCTATTTGGATGAGTTAGGAACACCCTCGAATCTGTTCTGAGTTCACTTCCCTGCTTCTTCTCCTTCTACCTTTTGTATATGTTATTTTTAAACCCGATCTTATGTCCCCATAGTCCAACTGTATTTTCTCAGATCTCTTCTTTCTTTGTTGGGTTACTTGTGATCATACAGTTAGAATTTCTGTATCTGAGCTTCCTGTCCTTGTTTTTCTCCAGACTCAAAGTTATAAATTTTTTCCCATCTGTGAGAAAAACTTCCATAATTTTTCATTCATTCTTATATATTTCTATTTTATAGTTCATGAAATATTTATAGATATGCTATTTCCTTCCTGTTGTCTGGGCTTGAGGGATAATATAAAGATATTAGGACTTTCTAAACTAGTCATGGTTCAAAATTAATCACTCTTATTTTTTTTGTTCCGAATATTAACATAGTATATATGCCTTATGAATAACTTAGAAAATAACCAGAATTATAAAATAAGAGATTAACATCTGTAATCAAGCCACCAATTGATTTCACTGTTAACATTTTAATCTGTTGCCTTCTAGTCAGGAATTTGTATATATTAAAAAGAATTCCATCCTATCCATATTTATTCTTAAAGTGTCAACCCATAGAACTGGCTTATTAGCTATAGACCTACAGCTATATATGCATAATATCAGCAGAAGGAAGAAGAGAGAAAAAAAGTGAAAGGTATCCAGTGTAGGCAAGAAAAGTTGTCTCCTAAATATTTTATAATGCAAGGAAGCTTGTACTATATCTTAAGATTTTTGAAGTTTATGTTTGAATCAGAAATGTCCAAAGTTATTGCTCTTTTGAATCTATTTAATTAGGTGGAATTCTGTAAAAACAACCAAAAAATTAGAACTAAAGTTAAGTTTTAAGCTCCAAGAAGCCTCTTTTATTTTTTTTTTTCAGAAAAACTTGTTAAACAACTGCTTTATACCTTTCTGAAAAGGTGCTTTGTTTCAGATCATTTGTGTCTCAAGTCTACTTTCCTCTTTTTTTCATGTCCAATATAAGAAACTCAATTATTCACTAATTCTGTATATGTTAAAATTATCAGATACCACTAGATGTGTATCTGTTTGATAATGCACAACTGCCTGGAAATATGTTTTCCGATTTTAAAATCATATATTGCTTATGTCTATCCAAAATGTAAATACATACATCTACATTAGTATAGATGATTGCAAATGTCCATAAAGTGATATAGTAAACACAACTGAGGGTTTTCTGATTTTGCAGTGATTCCTCCATGGCCAGTTTTGTGCTCCGACCGCTAGCCTTTCCCTTTGAGCTCCCCCAGTTGTCCAAATGGAAGTTGCCATCTCCTATGTACTCTGTCTCTCTAGTCATAGTGATTGACCAGTAGTGTCCACATAATCTAAGTGGGGCCCCTACTGGACTAAGAATTGCTTTAGCCTTCATTATTAACATGTGATCAAAACCAGATTTATCAGAGTCCTTTCCCAGGATTTCTCCAAGGCTTTTTTGCTTGGGCGGCAAAGCTATGAGGATGTAAGCCCGGAGGCTGCTGGCAGCTCTCTCCCTCCTTATATGCAAAAAGCTACTGGACAGATAGAGAAAATGAAGCTGACCTGATGGTGTTTCAGAGTCTAATTTTATTCCCTAGGGCTCTTGAGATGGCCTGAATCTTTCAGCCATTCCATCACTCCTGGGAGCTACCCTCCAGATGACCTGGGCAATTCAATAGGTTTCTGATTTTCGCAACTGAAAACTTATGGCTAATTATATTGATAAAGTGCTCTTGCTCTAGTAAATGATTGCCTGGATTAACGTCTTATACTTAAACTCTCAATTTGAGAAATCTTTGCCATTAAGGGAGCATTACTCTTAGGGCTCCCACAAGTTTAACTACATCAGTCAAGGACTGAAGATAGTCTCAAGAGTCACCTTCAATCCTGTTTGGAAAAAAGCAGAGTATAAATTCTCTCCTTTCACAGCTGATGAGACTAATGTCAGAGAGAAGACTTGATCTGTTTATAGTGACTAAGCTAGCTTGTAGAAACATCAGGGCTAAGACCCATGTCTATTAATTCTGTCTAAAGCTGCCCTGAATTAAAAACAAAAAACAAGTAAACAAACAAACAAAAGAACTTCAGTATAAAAGATTTTAACATAGAAGTTCGCAATATTTTTTGGTGATTTTTAATTGGTATTAGTTTATTTTTCTTTCACAGGCCAGTTCATTCATAAATTACTTGAGTACATACATGACAACAGGTTCTGTATAAGAAGCTGATAACATTCCAAGTACATAAAAGTGCCACTTCTGCTCTCGAGAAGTTACTATCTAGTGAGAAGGTAAATTTCTATAAGTCATTGCAGTCGTGCATGATAAGAGTTACTGCAGGAGACTGCTGTGGAAGCACCTGAGAATTAATCCAACCCAAACTAGTTCTGGTTGGAGGTGGGGTGTTGGTCAGAGAAGGCTCACCAGAGCAGATTATGCCAGGACCTTGTCCTAACGAGTCAGGCCCATTGTTTTCAACTTTGTTATTAGCATTATCTCACTGTACTCTTTTAAAGTCCTTTTAAAAGAAACACATGAACTTCATTTTGAGCTAGGCTTGGAAAAATGGAGAAAGGCAAAATTGGGGGTAGCACTACTTAGGTAAAGGCAAAAAAAAAAAAAAACCCTACAAATATAATGCAAAATCAGTTAATAAATGTCTGTTCCATCCTGCCATCCACAACCACGTCCATATATAACACCACTATTCCTGATCAGTAGTTGCTGAAATGCGCAAAGAAGAACACGACCCCTGCAAGACAGAGCGTGAGATAAGAGTTCTGTGATCAGAGAAGTTCATGAAACTCATTCTGTACTTGGAGATGAAAGGGGGAAAGAGGAACTGCTTGCTTCTCTCCAACCCTCCCATCCCAACTTGAATGAGCCTTTTCTTGATTTGTTTCATTGTGGTGGACCTTTGCCCTCAGCTCCAAGTTCTACTATGTTGCTTTTGTTCGCCCAATGTCTACCCACCCAGAATGCTAAACCTCTTCTCCATTTAATGCAAGAGGTTCAATCACATGCCACATTCTGTGAGCTTTTAGAACTCTGAGGAATCCTGTGAAAAGAAATATTTAAAAATTATTTTTAACTTAACCTTTCATAAAATTATTTAACCATAAGATGCTTTTTTTTCTCTCTGTACCATCTAATGAAACTTCAGAACCAACTTTGAGATATCTTATTCTAACGAAAAAGTACGTTTGTCCCTTCAAACATTCTTCTATATAACTTCATAATAATATTCATGCAATGTTGTATTATTCCCCAAGTGTTATATTTTCTTTTGGGGGCCTGTTGTGTACCGACACTATTGCTGAGTTCTTTCACATATTTCATCTCATTTTATACACATCCTCAATGACTTCGGGACATTGGCATTATTTTTACCACAGATTGTAGGTCAAAAAACTGAGGATTGGAGAGAGGTTACAGTGACTTCCTTGAGGTTATACAGCTAGCAACTGGCAGAGCTAGGATAGTTCTGAGCCTTTCTACTAGCCTTTCCTCTTAAATCAACGTTACGCAAATAATAAAAGTTCAAGACGACCAGAAGATTCTGAAACTGGCCAAAGTACCTGAATTTCATCTAAAAATTCAAAGCAGAATGAAATGAAATCCTCGTGAATTAGTTAGATGTCAGCAGCTGAATACATCGAAATGAGTTATATTTACTCTGTATGGGAAGGGCATCTACAGATAGAGCTGCAGTAAGAACAACTCAAGCAAAGCACATCGAGGGAATGGCCTGTGGTTTAGTTCAGTTGGAGACCAGCCAAGTAATGAGAGCCAGTGAAAACGAGACAAGAGAGGCAAGTTGTGGCCATGTTGGTTGGCCCTTCATTTAGTGGTCTAAACTGATTATGAGTAGGCGATATGAGCCAACAAATTTTTTGAAGTGGGAATTGGGAATGAGGTAAGACTGTAACTACACTTTAATTAGAGTAGTCAGGAGACAGTCTGGAAGGAATATGTAAGATGATTGCCATGGGAAGAAAATGGATGCATGTGACCACAGGGGAGACTGACCTAGAATGAATGTCACAGTGACTGAGAGAAGGGAGCACATTATCATTGTCTCTAAGCAGGGGTGGAAGTGGCCTAGACTAATACGATCATCATGTATGTGCTGACTCCATACTCTATGAAAGCAAAGAGTGTGAAGACTTCGGTGAATAGTGGCTAGTCCGTGAAAAGTGCTCAATGATTGTTTTCTGAATAATAAATTATTTCATTTAGTTACATGATATTTCAATATTATGTAATTGGAACTTCAAATTGCTATATCTCCTCTTTTTTTAGCTATTACAAGTTTGTAGAATGAAGAAAAGGATAGTGTTATTCCATATCAGGAAGAATAAAATTATACAGTACATGCTAAGTGCTGCCTGAGGGGGGTTGTTATCGGACTGTGGAATTTAGGGGTTGGACAGCAAGGGATTTGGTAGGGAGAGGAAGACTTAAGGTGTAAGTTTAATGCCAGAGTTCTTATTGTTAGCTACTATCATGATATTCCAAATATTAGAGGATAGATTATAGGATAGATTCATTTAGTTTTATCAGCAAACTGCTTTTACACATAGTTCTTGTTCCTATACTTTTTCACTCCAGCAGCATTTTTCTAACAATAATGGCAGAAAGAGTTACATTTATGCTATTTGGAAAAGCAAGGGTTTCAAACTCTGTACTAAAGAGTTAGTTAAGTGATGGACAAAAGGGTTGTAAATAAAGAAAAGATAAAATAGAGTCTTGGAAAGAAATTGTTAAGCTAGAATTGACCATTCAGTTTCATAAAAGTTCTTAAGAGGAGAAAGTGATATTAAAATAATTGTATAAAATATATAGTCATAAAAATATATAATGTTGCCCAACCGCTACTTTTGCCCCCAGTATAATATTTCTAATGCTCATTATTCTGTCAGGTGGGTGCTATTATCTTTATATTATAGATGAGTTCCAAGAAAAGTGAGTATTTTGCCTAAATTCATCTATTTGTTAAATAGTAGAAGTCATCTGGAACAGTTTTGGAATAACAGGGTATAAAAAATTATTTCTGAAAGAGCAAAATTAATACTCCAGTGTAGGTTTGCTCAACTGAAAAGTCTTTTTGGTAGTTCAGTTCTTCCTTTTAGTGGTCAGTCTCTTTTGTACTTCACCTGAAATCATAACTGGAAAACAAGAACGAGCAGTTTGACTTGTTAAGTAAACTTCGTTATGAATATTTTTTTTCATTCCCTGCAGTAATCACCCATATCTAAAATTATTGTCAGGTCGAAACCTTAACTGTTGCTCTTCTGAGGGCCTTATTCATTTTTTCATTCATTTA
This sequence comes from Rousettus aegyptiacus, assembly GCF_014176215.1. Taxonomy (NCBI): domain Eukaryota; kingdom Metazoa; phylum Chordata; class Mammalia; order Chiroptera; family Pteropodidae; genus Rousettus; species Rousettus aegyptiacus. The sequence goes on from NW_023416308.1 coordinate 65,415,731, forward strand.
TTCATTAATTTGTTCATACATCCATTTATCTAATATCTTCCAACTGCCTCCTATTTGCAGGCAATTTGCTAAACACTAAGATGCAGCAATGAAGCCCCAAGAGCCTCTGACGCAGTGGAGGACACAAGAAAACAAAACAAGCCATTACATATTGACCAGTGATAGGTGCCAGAATTGAGGGATGCTTGTCCCAGCCTGGGGGAGTCAGAGGCAACTACTTACAAGAGGCAATCATTGAAGGGAGACGATGAAGAGAAGTAGACACTAGAAGGGAACTTGCATTTATCTAAGAACCTATATATAAAGTCTACATGCTTCATCAATGTGTATCATCTAATTCTAAAGTTCTAACAAGAATCCTATAAAGTGTAGTTATTATTAGCTTCAATTTACAGATTAAACAGAGGAGGCTCAGAATTTGGACTTGCCATTGGCCCCATAGTAAGTAGCAAAACCAAGTTCTATAGCTTGATTCCAAAGCTCATTATCTTTCCACTACATCCTTCTCCTTCCTGGGACAAAAGTCTTCTAGTCTCACTTCTCAGATTTGGCACACGGAGGTGTCAGAATGAAAACATTTAATCATGATAGAAATAAATTATAAAACAGATAATTCCTGCTTAGCTAGCACTCAATAAATTGACTTTAAATTGAATTGTGTCAGTCCAGCAAATAGTGTGGTTAAGAGGTTTATCCTACATATGTCTTAGTCTTCTAGTCTATAGAATAGGTTAGTAGTGTATTCACCTCCAGGGTGTACTAAGGGTTAAATGATATTATATGTGAAGTGTATGTGGCATAGTACCTGAGTGATTGTTCAAAGTAAGTGTTTAATAAATGTTAGCAGGTATTACTATTAATGTTTTGTGTCTAGTGGACTATTTTTCTTCTTAAACTGATGAATGATAAAGTATTTTAACCAAAGGCTGCTATGTCTTCATTAATGGAGTTTATTAAGTTTGGCTAAATGATCGTTTTTATGCTTATATTTATTCTTTATTCTCTAATCAAGACCCATTACTAGTACTGTTTCAGTATAAGGCTCGATGAAGGAAATATAAAAAACAGTATATAGAAAACCAAATGTTAATAGATGTGAAATCCATGAATGTTCTGATTCTTTATAGTCATTAGTCATAAGTCCTAGATTATATATTAGATTTGACAATGAATTGCAGAAATAGTAAACTCTAAAAAAAAAGATCTTGTGTCTGCCTAATATTAGTGTTGTCAGGCCAGGTGTGGGGACAGAGACGGGAATGGTGAATTTAAATTTCTACAGGAGCCAGAAATTTAACAGAAATGAGTAAATAAAGTGCATGGCAAACTAGAGAGTGCTTGTGCCATTTAGATATTTAAAATTAAAAATAAACAACTGTGGGCCAAACATAACATGTTGTGGACTGTTTGTTCATACTTTGTAAGATTTAGAAACAAAGTACTGGCCATCAAGTTAGGAGACTTGACCCTTCATTCCTTCAGTGAACGCTTATGGAGGAGATGGCACAGTAGGTTCAGAGCAGAGACTGAAGTCAGGGGTCACATGAGTAGGGCTGAGCATGGACTGGAGAACCAGTTACCAAAGGTCTGGCTGGCTGGCTGTGTGGTCCTGGGAAAAATTTTAATCTCTCTATACCTCAGTATCCTCATGTGAGTTTTTGTAAGGATTCACTTAGTTAATACAGGTAAAGTACTTAAGTGATACCTGGAATATAATCAATCATCAACAGGCATCAGCTTATTTTGGTTAGCACTAGGCACTGTGCTGAAAGCCAGGAACCCAAATACAATATGATACAATCTTTGTCTTTAAGGATGCAGATGATAGGCAGTTATGAGTCAGTGGTAAGTGCCAGGTGAGTAGAAAGTGCCAAGGAGCAGTGTAGATACATTTCATAGTGCTAAAAGAAGCCTACTCAGGAGAGATAATATTTCTAGAAGTGAAGAGATGTACAAGCAGCAAGAATGATGAGGTAAGTAAGTCACTTTCTTGCCTTAATTTCCCAATGTGTCAAAGAAAGCAGGTCGAATTAGTGATACCTAATTTTCCTCTGTCTTTAATGCTGATTGGCTTCTGTCAGTTGAGGGATGTTTCATGGCTGAAACAGGTTTCTAGATGCTGCTGGTGTGATGGGAGGGAGGTAAGGGAAGAGAGCTCTAGGGTATGAGGCCCTGAGGCTGTAGAAAAGAGGGGAGAAACCGGGTTTGAAATGGACTTCGACATTTTGTGCATAAAAGACAGGTTGAGGTAGGGCTATAGTGGGGATGGGAAAAGTGTTGTTTGAGGACATGGTCTTTGTAGCTGATTTTATTTACTAACTTTCCTCTTCTTTCCTTTTATCTCCATGTTGATGATATGACTCTGTCCTTTGTTGAAATCAGTGACAATATGGCTCAGTCTGTCCTTCCTAGTGCCTGTTAGATAAACCAAAGTCTGGGAGATTTCAGACAGTGGGGCATCCTTAGGACTTGGTTGGTCTGAATCACATTTTCCACTTAACACTTTCTTTTGACAGAGAGTATGGAAAATGCCAAACCATGAGCCTTGGGTTCAGGCAAACCTTTGTTTGGGCACTAACACATTGTTGCCCATAGATTCTAAAAAGTCAGCAAGGAGGAGGAAAAGAAAAAATATAGAAACTCCAAGAATTGGAGTTGGAAGCCAGATTCTACACCTCAGTGAGACCTCGCGAATGCCATTTAACCTCTCTGAACCTCGCTTTCCTCATCTGTAAAATGAGGGCAATGCCTTACACCTCAGCTTTATTGCAAAGACTAAATGAAATGCCATCTTATGAGAACAAGGAGATATAGATGGGGCTCAGTTTGGTGGAGCCCCAATAAAAGCTCATGATTGTAGTGGGAAGAAGCAGTTATCCAAAGGAAATGGGGAGTAGTGATATTAGGGATAAGAGAGGAAAGAAGTGCTAAGCAGACAAAAATACAGGTGTCTGCTGTGCACACCCCATATTAGATTTGAACTAAAGTAAATGAAAGCTAGCAAAATGTTTGGCACTTAGGTGCTCAATAAACAAGTGCTGAATCTTAGAGAAAGGATTTTAAAACCCCCGTTCTGTGTAAGACTTCTTACAGTGGTGTTATTATCCAGTGGGCCATCTCCTCTAATTAAAATTTCACGGGACTGAGGAATTTATTACCCTAACCTTGGAGTCTCTGGTACACTTGGTGTTTTGTTTGAGATTGATGTATTTGGAAAGATTAGGGGAGAACAAATTCTTTGCCAGCTTCTAACTAGGCAAATGTGAAGATTTTCTGCTAGAATATTTTGCTCTGTGGCACTGGGGTCAGAGATTAAATAATTTGCCACCAGACAGATGTTCTGAAGAGCTAATTAAAAAACTGACAAGTACCCAAGACCTCAGAAAATTAGATTTATATGCTTTCCTGTATAGGAAGATCAGAATCACTGCAGCTCAAAATCACTATATTAAGTGATATTTCTAGCATGTTTACTATCAAAATAAAAAGGAGAGCCTTTAAAGACATTTTAAATTATACAAGTGTGTTTCAAACCTGAATGCACATTTTAAGAAGTGGAGAATCTTTTTAAAAATACCCATGCTGGGCCCCGTCCCAATTATATCCATTGGGAGGAGGTCTCCGGGAACAGAATTGTTTTCTCTCTAAAGTTATTTGAATATGCAGCCAGGATTGAGAATTACTGATTCATAAATAAAACTTATTTTAATATCTCTTTTAATCCTGAGAGACACTGTAAGGTAATGTATGGAAGCAGGATAGGAAATGGAGTTAGGCCAGTCTTGATGGGAATAACAGAATGACCCAGATCTTGTTCTGCTCTGGATAAGTTATCTAACTTTGTTAAAGGTTAAAGTTTCCTTACCTTTAGTATATGGCTATTAGCTCTTTAACAGATTTTTGTGAGGGTTAAATATAAAAGAAACTGCGGTCATGCCACACTGAATAAGCCCAATCCTGTCTGATCTCAGAAGCTAAGCAGGGTTGGGCCTGGTTAGTACTTAGATGGGAGACCACTTAGGAAGACCAGGTGCTGTAGGCATAAAAAAAAATTAAAAATAAGGGACTGTAAGCTGACAAGCTCCTTGCAATCTGTCAGGTCAACGAGGTTTTGCTGCGCAAATAAATAAATAATAAATGAATGAATGAATGAATGAATGAATATAAAAGTAATTTTATAAGTAAAGCACCTGCTATATTCCCAGCATAGACACTCAGTAATAACTCTGAAAGTTACCCCCATTTGTTTTTAGTAAAATGCTTCAAGTCTGTTTGTCAGCCATGCTTATTGATATGAATGTAAAGATTCTGAGCAGAGGCACAAAGATGAGCACACATCAGCCTAAAGCAGTCAGCACAATAGACCATCTTGTCATATTGCAAATATGTAAATAAATCACAGTCAGATTCAGTCTAAGTGTATGTATCTTAGAAGTCATAGAATGTATAAATTTCCTTTATAACAAAAGACACTCATGCAGATGTTGTTACCACTCTCTAGAATAAATGTGAATAAAAATTCCCAGGTAATAGTTTGCACTTAAGCCGGCAGCTCTGTTTCTTCACAATCACCTAGAAAATGTGGCCTTGGCTATGTCTACTTGGATGCCAAGTAGCTCAATCAATTGTATTGCAATGTAATTATTCAAAAGGTCTGAATGTGTAGTTCTATCATGCAGGATTTGATGATCCATGCTGCCTTTGGACTGAAAGGGAGTGGGAAGTTTGCTCTGTGTTGCTTGTTATTCTGTCTCTTAATCTGCCTGGGCTGTGACTTCAGTGGTGTAGAGAAGGACCAGCAATGCAAGTCAGCTTTGCCTGTGGCCCTGACTGCATTCTCCTACCCTGTTTATGCTGGAAACATATACCCTGCCCATGCTGTTCCTTTACTTATTTGAGAAATATTTTCTTGGGGGAGCTGAGATAGCGTCTGGTTCAAAGCCTGTGTTCTAAACAGTATACACCTTGTTTTTTGTACTAAGCGTAGGTAAGTATTAGTGTTTACTCTTCTCGCTGGGCTCACACTGGGCCCTACCACTTTGTGTTGTGTGTATTGGGGCTAACCACTTACCCTTTCTCAGTCTCAGTGTCTTCAGCTGCAAAATTAAGGAAAAGAATACACACATTGTTGTATTCTGATAATTAAATGAGAGGAATATATAGATAACATTTAGTGATTGTATACTCTATGCCCTTATCTAAGTATTTGTGCAATATTTCACATATCCTAAATATTAACATGTCCTAAATATTAACTTACAATCACCTATAAAGTAGATCTCTTAGTTTCCTTTTTTCAGATGAGGAAACTGAAACAGGAAGTGGTTAAGGTAATTTGTCCAAGGTCACACCACCAGAAAGTGGGAGAGCGGAGATAAGAGTTTGGCTTGAGGCCTGTGCTCTAAACACTGTATACCATGCCCTTTTGTACTTCGTATGTGGTAACCATAGTGGTAAATGATAGTGTTTTCTCTTCTTCTTGGCTTCCTCTTGGAATTCTAATCAGAAATATATATGCTGTCGCGATCAGCACTATGGTACACATGACAGATATTTTAAAATAATTACTGATAGATTAATCGATAAAATAGTACTAAGGTTTGTATAGTTTTGCTACTATTAGATTTGTATTATGTTTATTGACACTTCACCTGCAAAACAACCTCAGTGACTACCTGCCAATTTAGCATTCATGCCTCTACAGTGACCTGGATCAAGATGCCCTTTTCAACGTTATTATTCCCTTGCTGTTTACATAAACCTTGCCAGTGTGTAAGCTCAGTCAAGAAAAGGACTTATTTTATTGTCTTTATCTTTATATGTCTAGAACTTAGTGGGAATCTGAATAATATTAATCGAATGAATGAATACGGCTCATTTTCATTTTGTTCCTATATGCCATCTAGAAGCAGGAACTGCCACTCCTTGGCTCCGATGGGACTAACCATCGTTCCATGTCCTAGTCCTGACACCAATGAGCCTTTACTCAGCGTGTTAAACTTCACAATTTCACCAGCATTATGTTATCTTTTACTAAAATGGTTTGACTAGGCTGCCACTAATTGGGCTTACGTTTTAGTTGTTTTTCTCATAGTAATGATGGATTTTCACTGATTTATCTACACTAGCATTTCACTCACTTCATTAGTAGGTTTCATCAATTTGCATATTAATGAAAGAAAATCCTATTTAACTGCTAAATTAATATATGAGTGGAGGTTTAAAAAGTACTACTGCCAAATCTAACATTGTATGTGAAGGAGGGCCCTTTTTAATGCTTAAAACTAGATTTTCCTGTCATATCAACATGTTTTTCTTCTAATGTAAGAAGGGAAAAGGAACTAAGATTTATTTAGCATCCGTTGGGCCTAATGCTTTGGTAAAAACTTTTGTTATTGCAGTTGATCTTCAAAACAATCTTGAAAAGGAATATAGCTTAGTATGACCCAGGCCTTGATGTCAAAAAGCCTGAGTGTGATTTCTGGCCCTCCACCCTACCTGCTGCATGATTCTGGGGAAGTCTCTTAATCTCAACAAACTTCAATTTTCTTTTCTGCAAATGGATATGATGATATTCCATGTTTGGCATTTGGGGTAGGATTTTGTTGCCTCCTCCCCAAAACACACAAGAATATCCAAATGGGAGTCAAAGTATTGGTTTTGTACTGACTGGGGAGCTACTCTGCAACCACTCAAATGTAGGGCTTATTTAGTGAGGTATGCTGGCCCAGGAGGCCAACATGTGAGGCTAAGTGAGGTTACTCATCCTCACTTTCTTTGAATCTGAGACATTAGAGGACCTGGACCTGGCTTTCATTTGTTCACCTAAGCAAGTTGCTGGACTCAAGAGCAAAGCATTGGGCTGGGTGTGTCTCTGCCTAGGTCAGAGGACCACAGGTAGTTCAAGGTTGACCTCCCTCTAGGCACAACATCATAAAGAGGAATTGTGGCAGAAGGTACGCCATGCATGAGCAGTGAATTGAAGGCATAGTAACCTGCACAGCAGAGAAAAGATTAGAAGTAAGCTATTCTCTGAGGACTAGCTTCCATGACATGAGGTGGTACTTGAGCTGAAGGTAGACAGACCACTCCCACCCACCCCAACAATAACAATAAAATCAATGAGAACAAAAAGCGAATCCTGAGATTAAATAAGATTATGAACACAAAGTACCCAGCACATTCATACTGTGAAAGCACCAATGATCATTACACCTGGCAAAGAGAAGCAATTTTTTATTAGATAAATATTATCATCAAGCTGATTGTATACATGAAGAATCATATAGTTTCATCCTTGAAACTATTCTCATATTTCTGATTTTATATTTTCTCTTTAAAGATTATATCCATCTGGATTGTCTAGGCAATGTCATAGTAATAAACACCCCAAAATCTCAGTGACCTAAAACAACAAGGTCATAATTCTCATTTATGCTACATGCTACATGTGCCATCCTGGGACACTTGGCTCTTCTTGATCCTCATTCACGGACCTAAACCAAGAGAGAATGTTCGTCTCTGTGTTTCCATGATTGCACAAGCAGGATCAAAAGAACACGGTGATTTGAGCACTGGCTCCTATTACCCCTATACTAAAGTAAGACACATCATTTCTCCTCACATTTCATTGTCCAATGAAAGTAACATGCCTAACTTCAAAGAGGTCAGGATAGTATACTCCTAAACTTTTTACCTGAAGGCAGAGAACCAGAAATCCTTGGGAAACTACTAATGACCTCTATAAGAAGTATCTTATTATTCTTATTTCATACCAAGGTCACAAGGGTAGTATGTGGCCTAAGTCAAATTGAAGACTTGAGTGTCTTCTTACAACATTATGGTATAGTGTAAAAGTATGTGAAAATAAGAAAATTGCCCTCTAACTTAAATTCAACCTACTAAGTGAGCCCACAAAACACTATTCCTCCTATGTGACAAAACAAAATAAATATTTTTGCCTTTGTGGGGGACTAAAAAATAAAGCTTTTTGAAGGAGTAAATGAGAGTGAGAGGAATAGAGGACTCATGAATAGGGTATAGGAAAAGATATTTAAATGAATTGCCAAAAATACTGCCATCCTGTCACATACAGGTCTCAGCTTCAGCATTATTTTAGAATATTGAATAAGAAAAGCTGTTTTGTCTTTTTTACCCCCTTAGGAAAATATAAACATTGACGAAGCCTCCAGATGCCTGGTGAAACATATACTTGCAAACGAGTGTGACCTAATGGAGTCCATTGAACCGGATGTCGTGAAGCCTCATCTCACATCACCCAAGGTTGTCAGCTGCTCCAGCTGTGCCAAATCTTAGTAGGCTTCTTTGCTGGCATATGATGGAAATAATCCCATCATCTCATGAATTGTGTCTCAGTTTTTACCATTTTGAGTAAATGTCACGATAGGGACATACATGTGGCAAGCCAAAGATCTATGCCTGTATCATTCCTATAAGAGAGAGAAATAGCAATGTCCTTTTTATGTTTGTTGTTTTTTTTCCAGCATCAGCACAGTGTTTACAAGCTTTTAAAATATTTAGTCTGTTACAAAAAATCTGTGTTGTAGCTGACCACAATTCTGCAGGACCAGAGTGGGCCCTATTATTTGCTCCTTTGAATCAGGCAATGCCTCAGGTCTTAAAGAGAAAGGGGAGAAGAGCAGACTGGCTGGTACGTTAAGCACTGGATTCCTCTTTGCCCCTAGTATCTTTGTCCAGATTTCAGTACATTTTCTGCTGCTCTGACAGGCCTCTTAAGTAGATACAATATTTTCTCCAGAGATAACCTCCATTCTCAACAGACATAAGAGTTATCTCCGATTTAGCTCTTCAGAGGCATTTGCACAGGCTTCCTGTGCTTTTGTTGTTTTTATTGTCACTTGCCGTGCCCTGAATGTTGGTTTAACTGAAAGCTGTATGAAAAGATCTGCCCCCTGTATATGCTTTTTGCTTAGCTTTTTCTGACTCAAGCTGTGGGACTCTTCCGTACATGTAATATATGTTATATATATTTTCACAAGTGAAAAATAAAACAATAACAGATGCTGCTTCCTTATTTCTGTAAGTGCTTTAAGTTTCTTAGTATTGTGCACTTTTTTTGACTCTGTAACCAAGATTCTCAAGACCCATTTCTAAAATTTATTTCAAACAGGATATGGAAAATGTGCATTTAAAGGAACTGCTGGGCACTCTTAAAACTAAGATGACTCTATTCCATCTCTGTCTATTGTTCATATTGACATTTAGGCCAAGAAAGTAGTGTATACAAAGTTGGTTGAGCAGAGAAATATATCCTCATATATTCTAATCAATAAAGGTTCCAGATCAATCAACATACTAAAAACAAATGAAAACAAACAAACAAACAAAACCGGAAATATGCATGGTTATATCTTGCCTTACACAATGGCTATGGTGCTGATATTCTGCAGGTAGCTACTATTTTTTTTGTAATAGTTTTTAATGGCATTATTTTCCATTAATATTCATGATAAACTAACAGGATCTTTATTTTTTTCTAACATGTTTTCATGTGTCCTATCCATCTGATTTTGGAGTTCACTGTTTCCATAAGCACCAAGCACAAAACTTCATATTCTATGCAAGTGTTCGATACTGTCCCCGAGGGCACTCTCTGGTCACTGGAGCATTTGGCTATGTGAGGCTGGCAGGTGGAAGCACCAGGGAGTTAATGTCCCCAGGAGCAGCCCTCCACCAATGACAGGAGGGATTGGAGAGTAAATGCCCTAGGTTCTCTGTTACTCAGGGAGGACAGTGCTGAGGATGCACTATTAGGGCTCTCAGAACCTCCTAGAGATTAAACTCCTGGTTCCCATAGGGGAAACCTTCCATAAGATTCATCTTTTATTGACTTCCTTTCTGTTATTCTTCACTTCCTCACTCCTTTACTTGTTTCAAGGTCTTATGGGGGAACGGAAGCCCAGCCTGAGTTAGTTGGGACAGAGGTGACCTAAGAAGCAGTTCCTCAATACCAGCTTCTTGAAGTGAATCATTAACTACCCAGGTGGTAGCAAGGACCCCCTCGCTAATGCATAATGTGGTGAGACTAATCCCTAGCAAGACGTAGCATCATAATCCTAAGACTCCTATCTGTTTGATTTGGATAGAATATAGGTAGAAGGAAATTCTGTTGCTTTTGTGTTTAAAAGATATGGAATTGTAGAGTTAATTAACTTTCATAAAAATACTGTAAGAAAAAAAATTACAGACTTGGGTCAGCCAACATTCAACACAGGCTTTGGTGCGAAAGCTTGAAAATCTACAAGCAACAATCAAAATGATCTTTCTTTCCTTTTGTTCTGGATAGACCATGATGAAATCATGCCTAAGATTTGATTTTAGGAGAAGCAAAGTTGTAAAGGAGGCCAAATTCATAGAGCCAGCAAGTCTCTTCCACTAATGTTAGGACCTGTATAGGGAAGGAATCAGACTCTGAAATACAGGAGGAGATATTTGGGTAGATGCTCTTCAGAGTCTCAAACCTAGAGATTCTTCTGAAACTCTGGCCCTTACTCTTTCCAGTGGGAGAACAGCCAATTGCCTGATAAAAGCCACACCTCAGTAGGATGTTTTATAAGGTTTTATGAATTCTGCGTCCATCGCCCCTCTTTGCTTCCGGACAAAGAACTAGGGTCAAGTCCAAGTATGACCTGAGCACAAAGGTATGACCTATGTTGTTGTATGAAATGGATTATTAAACAGATTAACTACAGGACCTGGCTAGTTAATACTAGTAGGACTGAGAATATTCTGGGGAATTGGTCCTGAGATGCTAGATCAGGGAGGACAGAATATAAGACCAGATAATAGATAATCTATTTCTATGAGAACGTTCTTTCATGAGTTAATTTTTAACATTCTGGCAAATACACCTGGAGCTAATTCCAACATCCTACTGGAATAGCTATTTGAAGCTTGGAAACAATGTTGACTTAAAATAAATGATGCAGAGATGCCAGAATTACCTTGGCAAAGCATTGGAGAAGGGCTCCAAGGTCTTAGAGACATGGCCATATTATAACATATTTATTCTGTGATGCCAGAGAAACTACCAGATAATTATGTTCCCTAGCAGAGCCCAGAAGACACCGCCTTCTCTGCTACAATAAGGAGTGTTCCCAAAAGAGGGAAACCAGCACTAATGAGAAGCTCAGTGGTGCCTGATCTCTGTAGACAAGGTTTGAGATTATAAATATATTGCTGTGTTTCACTGGGAATGATACCATACATGGCTAAGGTTTAAATTGTCCTTAACCATAGCTACTATTTGATGCTGGTAGTATATTTAATCTTGTGACATGATTAAGTAGGTTCAAAAGGTGGAAGTAGAATTAAAGCCTTCCAATATCACTTTCAATGACCCACTTAAGAAAGTGAGCTTCCTCTTTTTAAAACTTTAAGATCTACAGAGTTAGAGGTTTTGATACTTCTACCAGAGGACACAGTAAGGGTTCCACTAAATCTACAGCTTCAGCTGCTGCTTGATTAATTTTGACTCCTCATACCCGCAGCAGGAGTTGGAGAAGGTAGTTACACTGTAGGCAAAGGTAAGTCATCCTGTTTACGAAGAGGACATAGGGTTGTTGCAAAATAATGGAGCAGGTAGGAATATGGGACTCAGTGGGGTACCTCTTGATGCTTCCATGCCTGCTGAGAACTGAAAGGGCAATTGCAGCAAAATCTGTGAGGTTTAGTCACTGGGTTGTGAAGACACGTAATCTGACACTCATTCTCAGGGATAAATGTGTGCATTATTGCACCATGCAATGAACCTAGGCTAGAAGCAGGTTGGTCAAAGGAATGGAAGTGGGAAAGGAGGGAAATGAGGAATATCAATTGTGATCTCAAGATTAAGTATAACCATGGAGACTGTAGCTTTGTAGCTTTTCCCACCAAACCTCCTCTTGTAACTTTTTCTCTCTCTGAATTATGACCAATGACTTCCTTAAAAAATCAGTGAAAGCTCGGAATGAACTAGTCCAAGGTATGAACTAGACAATAGCAAAGGGAACATTCTTGGCATACGGCCTTCTATTGCAATCCCCTGCAACTCTGCCTTAAAGCTTTCTCTGGATGCATAGAGCAAATCTTGCATGCTGGATAGGCCAAAGAGCTACAGAGTTAACACTTCCAGGAGCAGTCTCATTTAACATTGACATAAATTGGTAGATAAATATTCCAGCTTCTTTCCCCTCAGGCAGGGTAAATCCGAGGTTTACTCTAGACCCTCTTTCAGAGGTCCCCAATGAGACGGAGGCAAATTTCACACAGTGGTAATGCTCACTAGCACAACCTTTTTGGTTTCCTTTTTTTACCCCTCACTTTTCTATTCTTGTACCAGTGCTTCCAAGGATTACCTCCTACTTAAGAGATTTTCATTTTTGACTGACCTTCAACCCTAATACTTCTTAAAGCACCAAGGCAGCTGGACAGTAACTATCATTATGATGGAATCTCTAATCCAATATTTCTTTTTCTAAACAGTACTGAAATGTGGTATCTAAGATATGTTTGGTAAATCAGAACTATGTGTCTTCAACTCATCTACCACAAGAAATTGTTATTTATAGTCTTTAAATAATTAGTATTCATTGATTAATTGGTCCCTTCACTTAAACAAATACTTGTTGAATAATTACTACATTCCCAACACTTGGCTAGCCACTGTTGTGGAGATACAAATAACCAAGTCATGATCTCAGCTCTTAAGGTGTTATGATCAGGTAGGAGACTCAAACATGTAAACGATTCACTATGTCTCGAAAGAGAAGTCAAATGTCTAAACCAAGAGGTCTTTTCTGAAAACAATTTGTTTCTAATTGCAGGGATCGCAGCTTCAATCATGTTTAAGGAAATAGAATACATGTTCCTACCACTCTCTTCCTACCATCCCAAAACTGGGATCTAGCCACACTGGACTGGTTTGTTCAACTAGCTCTTCCTGCTGTTTGCAATATCCTTTTCCTTTTTTTTTTTTTTTGTGGGAGGGGGGAAGTAGGGGGGCTGGAATTTCTACCCATTCTTCAACAATCAGTATAATGGCCCAGTCTTGTAGCTTTTCAATATGTGTAGATAATTCAAATGGCTTTCCACATTTGCACAGCTCCTGATTGATTCCATCATCAAGCATTCACATTCTGCATCCTAGTGATGTATCAACTGTTATTTATAGAACACATACTATGGGACAGTCATTGATATGTAACTTTACCTTTATTATATCAATTAATCCTCACAAGTCTACATGAAAGTACTCATCTCCTTATTTTATGTATGAAGAAATTGAATTACAGAGATAGAGAGCCACTTGCCAAAGCTCACACAGCTTCCAACTGGTAAAGCAAGGATTCAAACCCAGGCAGCCTAATTCTCATGTCCATGCTCCTAACCATTGTGCTGAACTATCTCCTCTTAGATGTCAAGAGGAAGCATTTTCTGAATGCAGAGCACAATAGTCAGCCCAGAAAATAGCGTTTACCATATGCCATCTACTGCTAAGCATTTCTCTTAACTACTGTGAGAAATGGTGCTGCCATGAGATAATAGCATAAAACACTTAGCATAGTGCCTAAAACAGAGCAAGTAATTAATAAATGTGGTTATTATGATACTATTCTGTCTGTTTAATTGTTAAAATATTAGATTGAAGTAATGCAAACAAAACTATCAGATAAAAATGGTAGGTATTTTTGGAGGTGTCAGATAATGGACCAAGACCAATCTATTGAGACAGAAGGTAATTAGTGATTGCCTAGGTTTGAGGGGTTTGGGAGTGACTGCTAACGGGTATGAGTTTCTTTGAGGGGATGACGAAAATGTGGTGATTGTAGTGATGCTTGTATAACACTGTAAATACACTACAATTCACTGACTTGTACATTTTAAATGGGTGAAATGTATACAATAAATAATAAAGCTGCAACAAGAAAAAAGTGATGCCACACGAGAAATCAGTATGAGTTTTTGTTTTCCTAATGCGTTATTTTAGCCTCACAATGGAGTATAGTCCTGGTGTTATTTCCACAGGAACTTTAGCAGGTATCTTGTTACCACCACTGTCACCTGCCTAGTTAGCCATACTCCTGAATTCTTTACTTGCTCTCAGATATTGGAACTAGCGTAATGCGTGTGTTTAAATTCAGCCACATCTGTGATGTTTTTGTATGAAAATATCCCTGGATTTCTGGGTTCCCCAAGCACCAGAAAATTTCCCAATTTGGGCAGAGAAAAGAGCCCAAGACATCCTAATAAAAAAGACAGAATCACTGATGGACTAAGCCTAGGTAACTCTCAAAATTGAGGGCAAATGCCTATGGGAAGTGTGTATACACTATTTCACTGTATCAATGAGTCCGGAATTTTCCCTTTCAATGAACCAACTTATTTTGTTCAATGTGATTGGTTTTCTGAATCTGTATTAATATTACTGATATTAATAACTAGGCAGAGGCCCTAGTAATTCGTACGTGCATGTACTCACTTAATGGTAAACATGAGCCTAAAATTCAAAATACCAGCTGACCCAGATTATCCTTTCTATTAGAACAAAATGTTCTTTCAAAAGAACTTAAAGTGTTTTCCAAATATAAATATATCAAAGAATTGCTGTTACCTGTAATACAATGCAATGTTTTCTATTCTGAATTGAACTTTTAAGGAGTTACCTTATGCCAAATCTGTAACATCAATCAATTTGTATTCACTGAACTTCTTAATCAAACAGCTATCAACTCTGAACAAGTTGCTATGTTTGGTGCATTAAATAGATCACATGTCAAGTTTTCTACTAAAATGCACAATGCTTAATATATGTTAGTTTCTTTCGCCATGATAGCCGTTGTCATGGAAACATGAGGAATAAAAGTTATGGGTCCCCACTCTTTAAGTTTGCTATTTCCTTGGGGAAATAGGAGTGGGTTAATAACACAAGCAAAAGATACAGTTATGGATCAAAGAAAAAGGTTGTTCTTGTTTCTACTGTATAACATTCTTCATTTTTATTTTATTGTAATAAATGTTAATAGTTATTTTTTTTCAGATTCTATATTGTATCTTTCTCAAATATAATGTCATTTCATCATCACTACCACCTTTTGTGGGGGTGATTTCACATTTTATGGATAAGAAAACAGGATGATAGAAAGCAGTGTCAATCCAAATGTGTCATGTAATTCTACAGGACTCCTAAACAATGTATCTGCTCTTCCTGCCACAGCGGGCTAATCAGGGACCTCACTCCTCATGGCTAAGGTGACATCTAGGCTTGTGCTTGTGATTCAACTGAATCATTCAGAATTCTCTCCTTTGCCTCTCTCACCCAAGCTTTAAGAAAGGATGCCATAGGAAATGACCATCATTTTCTCACCCCATGTGACATCTGGCAGTTAGGGGAGCATATACCAATATGAAGAATCAAGCAGTGAGAAAAAGGAAGGAAGGGAGAAATAAAAACTCCCTCTGAGTCCCTTGGTCTAGCTGTGTATGAATCCTGATTTAATCTTTAACTTTTGTTACATGAGTCAATAAATTCTTCTTTGGGTTCTTTGTTCATATATTCAGGGCATATCAAGTTGATTTTCTGCTGCTTGTTACTTAGACTCTTCTGACTAATATGTTCACACTGCCATTAAGCATGCAGTTAGACTTGCATCCACCAAACCTTATGCACGATCCTCAAAGTCCATGCTCTTGACCGTAATGTTTATTTACAACTCTAGCTTCCACTTAAATGATAGATTTTTATAGGCACTGGAGGCTTTAATTCAAATATTCTACTAGTAGGAAAATATGTGAAGACATGGTTAATGGAAGAACAAGTGCTTTGTGCTAATAACTAAACAATCAATATCCCAAAACATAAATAGGCAAGGTTAGCAATATCGGATGTTGATGTAGCATTTAGTCTGTGCCAGGCACAGATCTGAGTGTTCTATTTGTAGAAAACATGTCTAGCACATAGTAAGCACAGATGTTTGTTAGTGTTATTTTCCCCATGATCTCCAGGATAACTATTTAAATTTATATTTCACTTTATTTTCTCTGTTTGAATCTCATGGGAATTATAATTAATATTCAAAGTTTCTAATTATTTCTATATAGGCAACAATATAAACATATAAATAGCATATAAATACAACGATATAATTATAACTATGAACATAAACCATATAACTAAACATAATTATTTATGTATGCTATTAAATTTCTTTGTTGGTCAGCTGAAAGCTGGCTATTGAAGATATTGGCAAACGTGTCAATGGGAGTCAGAAGAATATTTTTTTTTGTGTGGTATGAAAGGACACCAATGTCTTTAATAAATATTAATAAATATATTAAATATTATATATAATAAATAGTATATATTTATTATATTATATTATATATTTATAATAAATATATAATATTTATATAATATATAAATATTATATATTATATATTATATATAATAAATAGTATATATTTAAATAAATATTATATATTTCATAGACAATAAATAAAACTAATATAAAATTCATACGTGATTCCACTATACATGGTAACCAGGTATTTTTCTCTGCTGCAATGGAATTGTTTAGAATTGTGTTTTGAAATCTAATTTTTTCTATTAATAATTGATCATAAAATACCTGTCTAATTTATTAAACAATTTTATATGACATAAATTTTGAAAGTGAATAGAAATTCTATTGTATTGCTATATACTGTGTTTTTTTTAACCAAACCATGAATGCTAGACATTTAAGTTATTGCCAATAGTTTGCCTTTAACATAGTGCTATAAAGATCAATTTTCATGCACATTCATGATTAATTCTTTAGAATAAATTCCTAGTAGTGAAGTTTTTGAATCAAAGATCATTCAAAATTTTAAGGCAATCTGAAAATTACTTTTGGAAAGCTTCTACTTATTTCTGTTCTGATCGGTGATGTCCGAAAATATCCGAAGAGCACAACATTTATGTTTATCTCTCCTACATATACTAATAAAAATGCAGATCCCCTGCAGAGGTCTTCAAATGTGTGTGTTTGGAGGGAAGTGGGTGGTAAATATATGAAAAAAAGAGAAAATTTTGCAGATACCAAAAAGGGGATGTCAGATTATAGCAATGTCACTTTCAGTTGGAGATCAGATTAAATTCAAATTTTAGTCTCTTCTCTTGCCCTCTTCTGCAATACCCTTGGGAAAGATCAGTTTGCTCTCTAATGGGTGGGGACAAGTACTATGGCAGTAAATAAATAAAAAAGTTTAAGAGAACAGAGTTTCCTAAGCATTTAGTCTACTTAAAAGATGAAACCTGCAGGCTCTTGCAAAACCCGCTTGCTCATATTACTAAAATTAATAAGTCAAGTCCTTGCGTTTTATAGTTAGTGTTATAGTACATCTATTCTACTCAAATGTCATTATAATGTTACTACTAATAGAATTATCTTAGTTTGTTTTAAACCCATGGCAATAAAATGTACTTCCCAAAATACTACTGAGATTGTTTACACCTTAACTTTGTATAAACTAGAAAAAATGCAGACATGACATCTTTCCCAGAAATATTTAGTTTTCTATTTTTAATTAAAAAGAGAACCAGGTTTTTTGATTTATTGGATTGGTAGAATATAAAATATCAAAGACTATTGGACTATGGGTTATAATTTTAACATGCTATTATAAAGTACTTTCTTATACTATTTCTGTGTTGTTTTAAGGTTATATACCATTTCACCATTGCCTTCCATTTTTGCTTCTTCAGAAGAATAATTGGCTCTCATAAAAGGAACATTTCATAAATGCTTTTTAATTTATCTGAACTGACTAAATCAGTGTTTTCGACATCTGTCATATTGTACTATCCTCATTCTTGGGGATTGGGTTAGAGGATAGGGTGGGTGTTTTTACTTTTTACTTTGTGTTGTGTGTATTTTATTGTTAAAAGAAACCATCAGAAGTTGCCCATGATTAAATGCTTTCTGATAAAACTTTAAGAATAAAATTTCTAATAATGGAAGTATTGGATTAAATTAGATAATCAATTTGAAGCATCTTGAATTGAGGAAATGCTAACTTATTTTTTTGATGTGAATTAAAATTTTAATTATCACAAGGCAAAAGTCCCCTATGTGCCAAGGATTTGTTCTATAGCAACCAGATATCTAGATTTAAAGAGATTAGAACCAACACTTTTGTCCTAAGAGAATATCAAGCACTGTAAGTGTTGAAGGAGGCTCATCTGGCATATTTTAACATATGGTCCCAACATCTTGTACATGATATCTCTAGCAATTATTTATATTATAACTAGAAGTTTGTACCTTTTGACCACTTTTCTTCAATTCCCCTTCCCCCTAATTCCCTCCCTAGGTTTGGTAACCACAAAGCTAATTTCTTTTTTCTATGAGTTGGGTGCAACATTTTGTTCATTTGTTTCTTTGTTTAGATTCCACATATGAGTTAAATCATATGGTATTTGTCTTTCTCTGCCTGCTTATTTCACTTAGCATAATACACTTAGGGTCATCTACATTGTTGCATGGTAGGATTCTCTCGTTTTTATGGCTGGCAAATATTCCAGTTTCATGTCTATACTGAAATGGGAGAGAATAATGGCATATTAGAAAAGCACTAAGTCTGGCTTCATTTACTCACTCATTCACTCAATCTTAATTGAGTATCAGTGAGTGGAGATGTCAATGTGTAAGAAGTGCAGATGGTACTTCCCCAGGGCTTTTGGCTAGTGGAAGAGATGGAAAACAGATCACCAAAGCTGTGTTTTATGTGATCCACTAGCCATGGAAGCAATAATATGAGTGGCTTGTATTTGGGAGTTGGAGAAACTTTATTAGGTATGTTGGCAAGGAGCCTTTTGAAGGGTAAGTATATTTTTCAAGATAGAAGTAAGGGTAGGACATCTGGCAGAGACAAAGAATATCTAAAAATGAAGTGAAGGTGAAGGAAAAGTTAATTGGCAGTTACGGCAGAATGCTTCCTGTGTAAGTACAGTAGTCCCCACTTAACACAGTTTCCCTTTCCAGGAGTTAAGTTACTCCCGATAGCAGTCCAAAAATATTAAATGGAAAAATTCCAGACATAAACATTTCACAAGCTTTGAGTTGCACGCCGTTCTGAGTAGCATGATGAAATCTTCCGACATCCTGTTCTGTCCAGCCTGGACATGAATCATCCCCTTTTTCAGCATGATGAAATCTCGCGACATCTGCTATGTCTGGCCTGGACGTGAATCATCCCCCTTTTCAGCGTCTTCACGCAATATACACAGTAAATGCTCCCCACCTGTTAGTCTGTAGCCATCTTGGTTAGCAGGTCGGCTATTTCTTGTGTTCGAGTAACCTTTATTTTACTTAATAATGGCCCCAAAGTGCAAGAGTAGTGATGCCAGCAATTCAGATATGCCAAGGAGAAGCTGTAAAGTGCTTTCTTTAAGTGAAAAGGTAAACGTTATCGACTTAATAAGGAAAGAAAAACAACCTATACCGAGGTCACTAAGAGTGATAGTAGGAACGAATCTTCTACCTGTGAAACTGTGAAGAAGAAAAAAGAAATTCGTGCTAGTTTTGCTGTCAAGTTGCAGAAGTTGCAAACTGTGTGATAAGTGCTTAAGATGGAAAAGGCATTAATTTTGTGGGTGGAAGACATGTCAACCTCATGACTCGACAATCCTCTTTCTGACAAATCGTCGGGTCATTTGTCACATAACGCTCTGCCGCCATGCCTATGTCTTTCACCTAACTTCATCTCACATAGGCATTATATCGTCTAACATCATCACAAGATGGGTGAGTACAGTACAATAAGATATTTTGAATTATCGACTTAATTTTGTGGGTGGAAAACATGACATCCTCATGACTTGACGATCCTCTTTCTGATGAGTCAGGAGGTCGGTAGTCACCTAACACTCTGCCACCATAAATTCCCATAAAGTTATTAAAGTATATTGGTATAATTCTATTTTTTCCTTAGTTATTGTTGTTAATCTCTTACTGTGCCTAATTTGTAAATTAAACTTTATCATGGGTAGGTATGTGTAGGAAAAACATGACATTTATAAGGTTTATTACTATGTGCAGTTTCAGTCATCCGCTGGGGATCTTGGAACATAGCCCATGTGGAAAGGGGGACTAATGTAGTGTAGAAATTGTCTAGCTGGGACTAAAACACAGGTTGAAACCATGGTAAGGGTGTCCTGTATTGTAAGCAGTTACACCTGCCATCGGTTTTAAACAGGACTGATCATCAGATGTAGATTTAGAAAGCTTCTCTGGCTGTGGTATAAAAGATGGATTGAAAGCAGCACTGGGAGTGGAACAAGTTAGGATGTTGTTATAATAATCCAAGTAAGAATTGCTGAGAGCCTTAATAAGAGGAATAGATTTGAGAGTGTAAAGCTGCAGCAGTTATTTTTTAAAAGTGCAACTAAATGTTTTTTACTATATTTACAAAATTGTCTGACAATGACTACAATCAGTTTCAGAACATTGACATTACCTTTGAGAGAAACTTTATAACCATTCGTCAATCCCAATTGCCACCCCACCCCCATGCCCTGGTAATCACTAATCTACTTTCTACCTTTAAGGATTTGCCTATTCAGGACTTTTTATATAAACTGAATGACACAATATATTGTCTTTTGTGACTGACTTTCCTTAGCATTTGTGTACATTTTTGTGCATATATGTTTTCAGTTCTCTTGGATATATGCCTCGGAGTGGAATTTCTGGAATTTATTTGAAGTACTGACAAATCCCTTTTCAACATGGCTGTATTTCATTTGTCCATTATAAATTAGGTCCCTTGTCTTTTTATTATTGAATTGTAAAAAATTTTTAAATATAATTCTACATAAAAATCCCTTGTCAGATATGTTTTGTAAATCTCTTTTTCCCATTTTATGGGTTGTCTATTCACTTTCTTGATGGCATACCTTGAGGCATAGAAAGTTTATTCTAATGGCATCTATTGTTTCATTTGTATCTTGTATAGTTGATGTTATATCTTATAAGGCATTGCCTAACCCAGGGTCTTTGTTCCTATTTTTTTTCTAAGGATTTTATACTTTAAACTCTTATTTTTAGATCTATGATCCCTTATAAGTTAATTTTTTATAGTAATAAAAATAAATCTATTGAATACTTCAGATATATGGAGCAAGCTTTGTGAATACCAATTTTAATGTTAGCTCAAAAAGAAACACTTGCTATGCCTTTGTTCGGTTGGTATTCAAACAAATTGTGATGAATATTCATGTTTGATTCAATAGCGATTTTTGAACAATTTTTGTATTCTTATATAAAAGTCTTAGCTTCATATAATTATAATATTTAAGATTGGTCACCAAATACATAAATATTGAATGTAGCTGTAGAATTTAATAAAACCAAAAGTTTGAGTTAACAAATGAAAAAGTATATATTATTGGAAACTTGTGCTCAAAGTTGAAACTTGAAGGCCATAAGTTAATTTTTGACTATGATATAAGGAAAAGGTCCAACTTCATTCTTTTGATTGTGGATATCCACGTATCCAAGCAGAAATTGTTGAAAAGACTATGTCTGCCCCTGATTTTGCCTGAGAGAATAAGCTCCCATTGAGGCCTGACTCCTAGAGCTGGGACCCCTTGTTTAAGCAACCTCCATTCCCTCAGCGGCCACTCTCCTTTCATAGCCCAAAGAGATGCTGCTGCTTCAGGGAAATGTTGGGAGAATAGAAAATGGGGAGTTGTGGCATAGAAAAGAGAACGTGTTTAGGAGTAACCTTCTCCATACTTCCCACTTCCCTCTGGATTGGGGGTGGGGCACAGAGCACTAACCTAGGAGACAGATGAATATGGGAGAAAATGGGCACCAATATGACCTTAGATACTCCAGCTGGACACATCAGTGGAGCTAATGGAGCAAAACCCAAGCCCCAGTGATCACCTGTCCCTTCCAAGAAGGCGTTTCCTCTAAGTAGGAGAGGATAGCATTGAGCCCATGAGGTAAAAGAGACTTTCTGGATTAGATTCTTGCTGTAACTGTGTCCCTTTTTCCTGTTCCATTTGCTTGCCTTTGATTTGGCCCAGTTTTTCATTGTTGTTTGTATTCTGACTTTGAAGTTGTAAAATGCTTTAAATATTGTGAACACAAGTCCTTTATCAGTTTTGTGGATTGCAGTTATTTTCTCCTAATACGTGGCTTGCCTTTTCACAATGTTTTTTAGTGTTTTTGGAAGAGCAAAAGTTTTAAATTTAGTTGAAGTCCAATTTATTATTTTTTCTTTTGTTTCGTGTGTTTTGTGTCCTAAGAGATGTTTGGATAACTCAAGTTTACAAAGACTTTCTTTTATGTTTACTTAGAGTTTTAGTTTTTATTTTTAGACTTGCAATCTATTGCAAGATAATTTTTGCAAAGAATGTGAGGCAAAAGTGTAGAGGAAGCAAAGCAAGTTTGTAACAAAAAGTCTTTGCTACAATAGACACTTAAAATAACACACTATAACATATAGTACTGTACATAATGATAGAAACTTTGCTGATTATGTCTGAAGAAGTGGATGGGGTTTCACCAGACTGGGCCACCCAATGTGTCTTGGTTGGTGGGAAAGGAATGCCGTAGAATATCTCTACCAATGTCCCTACATACACGAGTGTTCATTGTAGTCTTATTTGTAATAGCCCCAAACTGAAATCAACCTGGATGCCCTTTAGGCAAGTGTTTAACCAATTTATGGTATACCCATTCAGGAATAAAAAGGAACAACCTATTAAAACCTATTAAAACATACGACTTGAATGAATTTTGAAGAAGTAGGCTGAGTGAAAAAATCCAATCACAAAAGGTTACATACTGTATGATTTCAATTATATAACTTTTTGAAATGATAACATTTTAGGAATGGAGGACAGATTAGTGGTTGCCAGAGGTTAGGAATGGGCATGGGGGAGGGGGAGATGGGAGAGGTAGGAGTGATTGTTTAAAGGGCAGCAGGAGGATCCTTGTGGTGTTGGAACTGTTCAGTACCTTAATGGGGGTGGTGGAAACACAAACCTTCACAGAAAATGAAATTGTAGAGCATTAACACACACACACACACACACACACACACACACAAATAAAACAGGAAATCTGAATTAGATGGTGAACTTTATCAATGTCAATATGCTGGTTGTGATATACTACAGTTTTGCAGGCCATTACCATTTCAGAAACAGCAAATTTTACAAGGTTCACTATATAGTATTTCTTACAACTGTATGTGAATCTGTAATTACCTCAGTAAAAATTTTAATTAAAAAAATGAGAAAATTGGGCCAAGAATTTTAACAGACATTTATTTCACTAAAGATATACATATGGCATAAAAGTAAATGGAAAGGTAGTTTTATTAGTTGTTAAAAAGTTAATTAAAACCATACAAATGTGTTAAGGAGGATTTGGAGCAACCCGAACTCTCATACATTGCTGGTACAGATGCAAGATGGTACAGCTACTTTGAAAATCAGTTTGGTATATTTTTTAGAAGTTAAACATACAGCTGTCATATGAATCAAATATCTTCTAGGTATTTCCACCATATTAATGAAAACATGTCCAGACAGAAATTTGTACATGAATGTTCATAGACACGTTATGCATAATAGCTCCAAATGGGAAACAATCTAATTATTCATCTACTGAGGAATTGATAAGCTAAGTATGTTTTATTTAGAAAATGGAATACTGCTTAGCAATATACAAAATGAATGAACTATTGATAAATGTATCAGCATGATTTGAAAATCTTTATGTTAAATGAAGAAAGCCAGACACAAAAGACTACACGCTGTAGTGATTCTATTTATATGATTTTTTTAGAACATACAAGGCTATATTGACATGAGTCGGATCGGTGTTTACCATAGGCTGGGATTAACTGCAAAGAGACATGGGGACTTTGGAAGCTGCTGGAGGTGTTATTCTATAGCTTGATTGTCGTAGAGGTTACATAACTGCATATTTTTCAGAAAGTATTAAACTAAACCCTTAAAACTATTGAAATGTATTTTATGCAAATTATACCTCAACAAAGCTGATTTTAAAATATTTTAGGAAACTATGAGTTGGTTCTCTTATAATTATATGGGGGATTTCTGAACTATGTCTTACTGTCTCAGTTTGCTTTAAACCCCAGAATTGGAAGGAATCTTAGACATAGATATCTGGGTCACCCTCTTGTCTTACACAGGATAAAATTATGGTTTAGAGAAAAAAGCCTTTCCCAAGGTCTCACAGCTAGTTAACAAGAATCCTGGCCTAGAAGCCACTCTCCTGAATTTTGAATATGCATTCTGAGGCTCTTCATTATAGTGAGGGTGCTGACCATGCCTTATCAATCTTTTCTCTTGAACTCTCAGCTACTCTTTCCACCTTCAGTCATTCATCTTGGGCCTTTTGTATATGGCACTCAGTGCTGGAAATATTATTGAATTAATATTGGAGCCTGAGAGAGCTGGGAGAAAGGGCACTAAAAGGAGAAAAGAATAATGCATCATTGTTCATTGTGCATCTAGTACCCTACTATCACGATTTCATTGCATTCAAATAAAAGAAGTTAGTATCAGTTATATGTTTTTTAAATTCCAATTTAATCCAATTAATTTCAGATATTACATATTTCAACTCTAGAAATTTTCTTTTATAAAATCAACTTTTAGCTATATTTTTAATCTTTTTGTCATTCCTTATCTCTGTCCTTCACCTAAATCAAATTAATCATAGTTACTGTAAAGTCCCCAATATCTAACCATAGCAGGTGGTGTTGTCTTTTACCTTTTATTTCTATGCAGTTAGAGTGGGGAGACTTAATCCAACCATGGGCAGTTCTGAGTAAAGATTGAGTTGTAACATTCACTTTATCCCTGGTTCTCCCTACTCCCCTAGGGTATTCAATTGGGAGACTGATATCTTCCTTACTCCTCTTAGTGAGAGGAAAAAAAAATCTCATCTATGTTTTTGAGATTACAGAAATCCTCTGCTTATCTCTTTGGAGACTTTTCACTATGTAAACCTCAGAATTGGAAGGATTCTTAGACATAGATATCTGGGTCACCTTCTTGTCTTACACAGGATAAAATCATTGTTTAGAGAAAAAAGCCTTTCCCAAGGTCTCACTGCTAGTTAATAAGAACTATGGGGTTTACATAGCCTCCTGCCCTATGCAGCCTAGTATTCGTACGGGTCCTGAGGAGAAAGCTGGCATTGGGTTTGAAGCTCCTCAAGTCTCTTCCAAATACTCTGCCCATTTTTCTGAGTCCTCCGCAAATTCAGTGCCTAAATTGTCAGCCTCCCATCCATGCCCAGATCAACAAATATCCCCCAAGGTAAAGGAAGTAACTGAAGGTCAGTGCCTGTGCCTGAGGCACTTTCTTTCCAGAATTTCATTTCTTTTATTCCTCGTTGCATCAGAAACTTTCTGCTACTTTCTAACAGATATTTTCTATGTAGTTTTGTTTTTTAGTTTTCTAGTGCTCTCTTGTCAGAAGCACTTCCTCACCATTAGCTAATTCATTGTACCCCCAAACGCAAGTCTAATCCCATGAAGTAAAAAATTCAACAAAAAAAAATGTGTACAATTAAAGTACTTAAAATAAACTTGTAGATAACTGAGTTTGGGAGACAGGATTTAGAAGATAAATCTAGTGACTTTTTCTTTTTCACAAATCAATATTTTGTTTTTATCTATATTAACAATAATATTTACCATTTTTGTTGACATTTATTATATACCTGGCAGTGTTCCAAGAACTCTGTAAACATAATCTCTTTTAATTCTTTCATCAATATGTGGGCCAACTACTATAATTTTTCAAAGAGGTTATTGAGACATAGAAAGGTCACACAGCTAATGAGAGGGAAAGCAGAGATTCAAGACTGAATTTTCATTCAACCACCAAGCCAAACTACCTCACATGTGATCCACTTTTACAATGAACTGTCTGTTGTGTGATTCACAATTACTCTCCCAATGACGGTAAATTTCCTAGGACTCATTCGTATGTTATAACATAAAATCAACTCTTGAATCAGAAGAAAGGAAAAGAGTCTCAGAAGTTATAGTCCTCGGGTCATTTGCATTTATTGGTCACATTGGCTAAAAGCTTCATTATAAAACTCAACATGCAGGCCTCTAATGAGGAGTTGTTGATCCTATTTTCCTGGAATTCAGTTATCAAAGACAAGCAATTCCAGGAAGAAAGTCTCTGAACATTGATTGCCTAATGGATGGTTCTAGTTCACAGGGCCTTGTGTTTATATAACAAAGTACTGTGAGTGAATTCTTAGGCTTCCTTGAACCTCTTGTGTGGGTGCAGTAGAGCAGAAACAGTTGTGGAACAATCTAGGCAGAGGGGCCATAGACAGCCTCTCGGAACTGAGAGGAGCTAAATGTTTTACCACTTGGTTCAGAATGACCATCAGGTTTGAGAATAAAGACATGTTTCAGATTACCTCATGGTAGATGCCTATATCAGGCTCCAGAAAAACCCTCTGCCCTCTACATACACACATACCACTTGGTCAGCCTCACACATACACACACACAATGGTGACATTAGACTAGACAAACTCCAAGAGGATGGTGGGTGACAAATGCTGATTCTACTGAAGACTCTGAGAGATTAGGGTTGTGTATGAAAATGGAATAGGTATTTGATAGGGAAAGTACATTGAATATAGAAAAATAAGTAACTTTTTTTTTTTAACATGAATATTCAGCCCATGAAAATCATATCACTAAACTTCTAGGCTAGGTAGACTTAAGCATAGGGTACGCCTAGAATCCCAAAAAGATTTCTCTGGTGGGAAACTTAAGGTTACAAAAGAGAGGAGTTAGTCCTATGAATAAGAAGAAACAGGACATTCTAGGGAAAGAGATAAGCATTCTACAGAAATCTGTGAAATAAGTATGGCTCCATTTTATGAGAGAGTAACTAGACTCTCAAATAAATTAAGTAATTTGCCCAGGTCTCAGTGCTAGTGAGTGTTGGAACCAATAATCAATTCTGGGTATATGTAAATTGAAAAATGTTCCCTTCCTACTACACCACACTCCTCTCTAGCCATGAAAAACAAATGGGTAGACCTCACTGAGCTGCAGTTGTAGAAAAGGAAATATTATGTTTATTTCCTGTGGCTATCTTCAAGATTTACTTTTTATTGGTCAAAAGATTGATATAATGGGTCTACGTATGTTTATTTGATGGATTATTATTAGAGTTTAGTCAATCTTCTTAGGGTGCTCAAAGGTTCCTGGAACTTTGGCTTGTTATAACTAATTTTGGAAATTCTTAGCCATTAAATTTTAAATATTTATTGTTGTGACTCAATTTCTCATTTCTGATTCTGGCACTTGAATTACATGTATGTAAGATCGATCATTGGCACTGTTTCATAGCTCTGTGATGCTTTATTCTCTTTTTTGTTTGTTTTGTTTATTCAGAGTATAACTATTGACCTATCTTTAAGTATATTGATTGTTTCCTCAGCTGTGTCCAGTCTACTGAGATGAACACAGTGAAGAATTCTTCATCTCTGATACTGTATATGTTATTACTAGCAATTCTATTTCACTCTTTTTTAAAAGTTTTGTCTTTCTTCTAAAATTCCCCCATAGCTCCTTTGTAATTTCTCAAATTATTTTAAAGTTTCTGTCTAATAGTTCCAACATATAAGTCATCTGTGATTCTCATAATGTAGATTGTTTATCTCTTAGGCAATGGGATATTTTCCCTTGTGTTTATGTGTGCTCTATAATTTTTCATTGAATTTTGGACATCGTATGTATATGGAAAGTAAAAATATAGGGAAATTATATTTGCGCCTTGCAATGAACATGTCTCTCCTCTCAGATTGTAATATTAGAGGTTGAGTGATTTTAATCAGAAATTGAGTTGGTTTGGGTGTTGTTGTTGCTACCTTTAGTTGTGTGCATCAAAAATTTCTAATCCATCCACTCGTGTGTTTAGTGTGGGGTCTGGAGTATCATAGAGCTTTTTCCTAGTGTTCCTGACCTGTCTTCAGCTTTCAGTAGTTCTTGTGTTTGCACAGCACCAAGGGGTCATTTCTCCATGCTCTGGTTTCTCTCAGCAGTAGACTGCTGTTGCTTGTTACTTGTAGCACAATTGAAGGGAGAGTCTCAAATCTCCTTGTCCAATCTCAGTTTTAGGTAATCCTGTGAACCTGGAATTGGGGGTGTGGGTCTTAATATTTCTGCTTTCTCAATATGGCAAACACTGCCTTTAATTGTGATGTGTCTTATGTGGCAAAGGTTTTTCTGCTGCTCCTGCAGTAGTAGCAGAGCTCTGCTTTGTATTGGTGAGGATCCTAAGCCTTAGAGAATTCCCTGGTCCTTTACCAAGGTTAGACGGCTTTTGCTTCTGCCACTCTCCTAGAAACAACAAATCTTGCTAGACCTTGTCCATATGAGGGTTTCCACCATAGGCAGATGGGTTTTCTTTTTATCCCTGCACCAAAAGTAGTATATCTCTGCCTGAGCCCAGGTGAGTGTTTTTCTTTGTGCGAAAAGTTTCCCTGCACCTCTCCCAATGGATTAAAGTTTTTTCCTTATGAGAGAAGTGTCCTGGAAGGCAGGAAAGATTTTGTGCTTATTCTCCAGTGTCAGCAATCATGAACTGCATGCGTGCACCACCTAACAGGGCCGTTTCTACTCTCCTGTCCTCCCACCAATCTTTCGAATGAATATGTATAGTCAAGGCTCATGAAAAAGAGCTTTTGACTGTGTACTTGTGAATTCTACATGAGTCTTTCTGGCTCCAGCTATTTTAAACTTTTATGCTAGCCAACATTTGGCCTTTAAGAATCCATTAAAATTTTACCTGATATTTTCTTAACAATTTCATGGAAGTTTCTCTTTTCTCTCATGTTCTATAAACAGTGACATATTTTAAGTGTTCTGTCTCTCCTTGAAAGAACTTATCACTCTTTGAAATTCAATACAGATTTTACTGTCTTCAAATCTCAGCTATCTGATGGGCTCAAGAGAGGTTATAATTTTGTAGATTGCCCTCCCGCCCCACCTTGTTATTGGGTGGGAACATTATCTTTCAGTTTTTCTCCAACTAAAGTGATGACATCATATTCTGATGTCTGGTAACCAGACATAACTAATATATCATTCTTGACCTCAATCTTTAGGTTCGTTAGCTCTCTGTCTCTTTCTCTGTCTCTCTATGTCCCCTAGATGATATTAAAACTTAGAAAACCATCAAGTGTCATATAGAAACATTCATATTTCTAATATCTGGGGAAGTTCTTAAAATAGGTCAGGCCCATGTTGCTTTCTAGTGCCCTACTCAAGATTGCACTATGTTAACTGAGAAAATTGCCTCGGTGTATTTATTTACACCAGAATGGATTGATGCCAGGGTTGAAGGGCCTTTAATTTCAATCAGTCTCCCAAATTTCTTGATTTTATAATTTCTTGATATAGATAACAATGTGTTGTTTAGCACAGCCTGATTGAAAGGTTACCTTTCCATTTTAGGGAAAGTATGAGCTTGTGATAATATAAAATGCTGATTCGGGTCAATATATTTCTGTAATAGCGTTCCAAAAATATTGACTTTTAATATGAAAAGTGTCACCATATTTGGTTTTGATCAAACATTAATTGAGTGTAAAGGGAAAAAGTTATGGTTGAAATAAAATAACATCTCATGGGGTCTGGAAATTCCAAATTTTCTGTTTCAATCCCAGCTTGCATCTTAGTCTTAAAATTTACTTTTTGAAAATGAAGTTATTTAAAGTTATATAAGTTATTGAATTATTGTTCACTTTATTTCTAAACCCCAAGATCAGACAATGCCTCCATATGTAATAGAAAGAAAACAGAATTTTTAAAATAGTTCCAAATATTTAGAGTATAAATGACAAATCATCCAAATTAAATATAACTTGATTAGCAATTTTCAGATATTTTATGCAAACCCACCCATGATTTAAAATGTGTATGTAATGAGTAAGGAAGTATCTGCCTAGATCTGACATCATTACCATATTTCCAGCTTTAGTCTTTGGTATATACTTTAATCCTAAATTTAAATATTGAGATTCAATTGGCCCTTTTCTGGAGTATTTTGTGAAATTTGTGTCTTTGGGGCTTGATTTAACCTTGATTTGTCTTTTGATGGACAATGGAAAGTTATTGTTATTTGAAGTTAGACTTAAAATTTTAAAGTATGATTAAAATTTTAAATATGATTCCTCAAAACTAAAGTGGGGAGAAAAAGTAACCTCTCTGAGGTCAGATAAGATAATGTGTGAAAAATGCCAAGCTTGACATGTTGTTATTTTAATTTTAATTAATGTCATTTTCCTTTCCTTCTCCTTAAATATTTTTTAATATAGGCATCATGGCAATCTATTAAAATGAGTGTGCCTGTAGTGTCAGACAGAGGCTTGAATCCCAGCCCTATTACTTTCTAGTGTTTTTTGATATTTGGAACCTACGTAGCTTTCCTGAGCTTCTATTTCCCCATTTGTTAATGGGAGAGAGAATCATACCTATCTTAGAGTATTGTGAAGATTAAATGACATAAACTCTTGACATAGTGCTGGCATCTAGATTCAGACTTCTTTTGCTATCCTGTATCTCTTGCTGCCAAATATTCTTTCCCTCCCTGCTAAAATTAGAAAAACACGTTGATGTAGCATACTGTTCATATATGTTTTTAGGGACACATGAACCCAGGTCAACTAGGTTTGGAATTAGATGTAACCATTTTTCCTGTCCCTTTCAGCATTCTTTCATTCCTAAACAACCCTTCAAAGCTCATAGTCTCAGGGACTGCAGACTGAAGCAAGTGCATTGAAATCTGGGTCTAAGGCAGAAAGAATTTTAGCAATATTAGATGTCAAGACATGTGGCCTATCTTGTGATCTATAGATGTTTGATCTATACAAAGATCAGAGAATTATAAATAAAATCTTAGTTTTTGCTAAAGTTATAGAACTCACTGTTGTGGGCATTGATTAGAGAGTCAATACTTGTAAAGCAAGCCTGACTATTACACACAGACCTGGGAGATAAACACAAAAATTAGCCTTCCTATCTGGATCTGAGAAGGAAATGCCTTATGCCTGTTAGGTGCTGACCTTGACAGAGCTCTGCCCATTTAAAGGTCACTAAAGAGATGGCAACAAGACAAGGCAAGAATCATAGGACCCAGGAACAGATGCTATAGTATAAGGCAGGAAATCTTTTCCTAGAGATGTCAACAAATCTCTAAAAATGATTATTTATAAGCATCAGAAGACTTCTCCGCCATGCTGGGTGGGAACAACTTGTTTGTTCCCCAAGGAATTTCCAGCACCATGGACATTGTTTGGCAAATAATGGAAACTTAAAATATGCTTGTTGAATGTCTGCTGAACAATAACTTGAGAAAAAAGCAAAGGATGGTGACCAAAGAATTTCCCAAATTTTCTAGGCAATAACCTAGAGTTCCATCTAGTGACTGTACTATATTTATCTCAAAGTTTAGAATATCCGTCGATTAGTTCCTTCTTTGCATACCTGATATGGATCCTTATAGTTATCCATCACCCAAGATAGCCATTTACAATAATGAAACATGTCCAGGAAAACCAAAATAAATAGTCTCATTTCAAAAGGAACACTGCAGTCACTGATCCATATCAGTTGTGAAATCTCACTAGGCACATGTTGAGAAGATTCCCTACCCTAAGTATATGGGGAGATCTTTCATGAGGCCCTGATTTTGCTTTCTCAAGGGAGTTGTCTTGCCCTCTTGTCCATCATTTTCTGTGGCTCTACTGAGACAGTAGATCTCCTTTGTACATTATTCTCCTTGGCCATTTTCAAGTGGGTGTAAGGCAGGTGCCCTCCTTGAGAACTATAGAATCTTCAAATTCTGTCTTCTACTTGTGGAAAACTGGAAACCTAAGGGTAATTTCAACACTTAAACAATGTTGTGGGAATTTTTGCGTACATGTCAGGGAGGCGTATTTCAGGGGAGAGATACTTTTGTTTGTAATTCAGCCTTAAAAACTTAATAGGTTTTAATCTGTTAGTTTCCAAGCTGTTTCATTTGCTTTTAACTACAATTGACTCTTGAACAACACAGATTTGAACTGTACAGGTACATTTATTCATGGATATTTATCAATAAATATGTACAGTACTGTACATGTATTTTTCTTACACTTTTCTTAGCAATATTTTCTTATCTCTAGCTTACTTTATTATAAGAATACAGTGCATAATACATATACAAAATATGTGTTAATCAACTGTTAATATCATTAAGGCTTTTGATCAACAGTAAGCTATAGATAGTTAACTTTTTGGGAAGTCAGAAGGTATACACAGATTTTGACTGTACAGGGTTCAGCACCTCTCACACCCTCATTGGTCAAGAGTCAACTGTACAAAGTTCTATGATAGATTTAGTTCTTAAATATGCTTTATAATTTTTTTTGCCACTCCTAGCATGTCTCTGTCTCGATATAAGTGGGGCTACCTTTAAATAAGTCATAAATGGATCTATTACTTGAGAGAATTTATTTGACTGAGAAATTTTGCTGGATATTTTTTTCTCAAAGTCTTAAAAATATTTAATCCTAATCCTATCATTCACATTTGACAATCTTCAACACATGAACAATCTTTTTTTTTCTGTACTCTCATCACTAACCACAATCCATACACTGTCGTGAATTGTGGAGGTCAGTAGGTGAGGGTACAGAATCAAAGCTTAGAAAGCAGGTCATTTTTCATAAATATTTCAATATTCATTATAAAAAATAATTTAAAAATAACCATAATGTTCATATTTTTAAAAAGCAATAACTTCTTAATATCAAATATCTAACAAGTTGGGTATTTTTTTCTATTTGTTTGATTCAGGATTCAAATGAAGTCTATTTATTGCAATTGATTAATATGACTTCAGTTTCTTCTTTCCTAATTACTTTTTCTCCTCATAATTTAATTGGTAAAGAGATCATTGGAAAGTTTTTTATAGCTTAGGTTTCACTGTTCATAACTTTATGGTGATATTTAATTGTTTCCTTGCCACCTCCATGCCTCAAAATTTGTAGTAAGATATAGATGCTCGATCAGATTTCAGTTCATTTTTTTGGAAGAACTATATGGTGCACAAATCCTAGTGTGATCCACAATAATTGTCACTTCATGGTGCTCATACCTTTGTGTAATCTCTCCTTCTTGAGTATGTATAGAATTTATGGCTTGCTTCTAACCAAGAGAATATAGCAAAAGGGATGAGATGTCACTCTTGTAATTTGGTGACATTACTTAAGACTGTCACAGCAGATGAGCCAGAGATCTTCCTTGTTGCTTTCATGAAGTAAGCAGCCATGTTGAGAGAGCCCATTGTGGCAAGGAGCCCAACGTGGCTTCTTTAGGACCTAAAAGCAGCCTTTAGCCAACAGCCAGAAAAAAAGCTAGCCACTCAATCGTACCTCCACAAGGAGATAAATTCTGTTAACAACCTGAACGATCTTGAAAGTAGGTTCTTCCACAGTCAATACTTCGGATGAAAACACAGCTGAACCAACATCTTGATGGCAACTTTGTGAAAGACCCCTAAGCATGGGACCCACCTAAGACATACCCAAGTCCTGATCCACAGAAACTAAGAATAATAAAATATGTGTTGTTTTAAGATCTGCATTTGTAGTATTTTGTTATACAGCACAGAAAACTAATACAGAGTATTTCACAGATGATGATATTTACTGTCATCGGGAATACAAACTGGAGGTCTCTCTGTGATGTTAGTAGCCAAAAACATTTTTGCATAGTAAAGTGTATTTTAAATGTATTTCAAAGGATCTAACTGAATATCTGTTTATGTAAAAATATGTCCTCAAAACTAAAATTATTGATATTAAGAAAAATAGTAGATGTATATCACACTCCAAAGCTTTCTTTTTTAGTAGAAGAATTTTCAACAACTGATTGAAATTATGATATGATCTTAGTGTCTTCCTCCATTCCCTTCGCTCCCCTCACCAGAGGAAACAACTGGGACATTAATGAAGTTCTAATAAATAATTCATGTTGAACTTTCTACCCAAGAGACTCCACTAACAGTTTAGTTTTTACCGGAATGCTAAACTTCAGTTTTGAAACTAATGCAAACAAACTATTTCATGAAGCTTAGAAAATAAATGTATTCAGATTCTGTAGGGGCCTAATGTATATGGTATTCAAGACTAACTACATAAAAGTACTAGATTAAAATATTGTCAACTACAAGCATACCTATATACAGTATAAAGTTTTCAAAGTTTTTCAAAAATATTTTAAGGATATCATTTAATATAACTTTTTTTTTGTCTTCTTCAATTTTATGGAAGATTTCTAATGCTACAGTTCCCCAAAACATGTTCATGAGTCCTTATTCTATTAAAGATTTTTTGTAAAAATATGACTTTGTAGTTAAGTAATTTTGGAAAGCAGTGTACCCTATAGGTTTCCTGTGAAAACTAATATTGTACGTCAGTAAATCAAAGCTCTGATAAATACTTCAGTAAAGGGATCAGTTTGTTTAACCACAGTTTCTTCAACTTATTTGAACAGTTTTCTTTTTCAGGCAACATTTATTGAAACTACATAAACATCTGCTCTAAATGTTTAAAATGTACAGTATTTTGAAAATTTTGAATTACCACCAGCGGTCCTATCATTTCAGTGGGACCTCCTTGAGACTCTATATTTCAGACCTTTTTTGTTTCCTTCATGGCTTGGCAATTCTAACTCCTTTCATTTTTGTTCTCTATCTCTTCAATGTTTACAACATGAAGTCAGAAAACACATCTCTCTTTTTTGTTATAGTGTCTCAGTGCCTAGAACAGTGCTAAATACATAGTAAGTGTTTAATAAACGTATGTTTAATTATGTTATTGCCAAATCCCAATATCTGAAGACAAAAACCTATTTGAAGTTCTCTTCATGAAATGTGATAGAAAGAAGCTGCTGGAGTGCCAGTATGGGTTAATGTCCACCCATTTGTCAGGAATAATGTACCATGGAAATGGTAATCTCTCTTTCTTGCTTTTGCACCTGTCCTCATGTGATCTTGTATTTAGGCAGGAGGGGAAATATTAAAAAGTGATAGGGATCAAGTTTGCCACTTATATTAAAAGCTTTCAATAGTATTAGCACTACTACTGCTACTATGAGCTTACATTTATTGCTCATGCTGTTTGTGACATTCTTTAAGTCACACTCTGAGTCTCTGGATTCTTAGTCTAGTTCTTTCATGTTGCACCTTTGCGTTGCTCAGGTTAAGAGCAATTAAATTAAGCTGTTACTGTATGTTTATCACTTTTTAAGGAAAACAAGTGCTACCTTCCGTAAGGTGCTTAGAGATGCTTCTGGAGAGAAGAGATTTACAAAATAAAAATAAAATAAAATAGACACAATCAATCAATCAATCATCAGTCATAGCACTGTAAAGTTAGTATATAACTGCTGAATATATTTCTTTAAGTAGTTTTACTTTAATTTCCTTTATCGAACTTTTTAAAAATTATATTTAGTAATGGAAAATATGAGGGTATGTATGACAATTCCAAGGAGATGGGAACTTGAAATGAAAAAATATTTTAGAATAGCAAAATTTAAGAGAGCATTAAAGAGAACAAAATTTTACACACACACACACACACACACACACACACACACAATTTAATTAGTAGACAATGTACCTCACTAAATTTTTAAAATTTCTGATGGTAAACATGTTTTTCTTATATTTAAATGGCCATTTGCATTTCTTTATGTGAAATTCTGCCTTGTATAGTTTGTCTTGTTTTTATTGAATTATTTCTCTATCTTTGTCTTTCAGATTCACCAAAGCTTTTTATAAAATAAAAAACTTAGGCCATTTTCTGTCATATATGTTAGAAATATTTCTCAAATTCATTATATGTACTTTTCATGGCATTTTTCCTAGTACTTTAAACACTTTTTATGACATCTGTTTAAATGATAAAAAAAGAACTTCCCCTCATCAAAACTATAAAAAAATTTTATTAAAAAAAAAAAGACCCTGTTTCAGAGTGGACTGAATCAAGACTCCCTGAATTGAAGATTTGCAGCCCTGTGAAGAGAACAATTAAGTGAGCCTGACCGTTTTGCTCTCATTGTGACACCTCTGCGTGGTGCCAGGTGGGCTCGCAGCAGAGTGCATTGGCAGGTCTTCCTCTTGCGCTGTGGGTCACCACATAAGAGGAAATCAGGCCTCACACCTGTGCCGAAACATACAGAGCAGTTCTCTAGAGCCTACAGAAATCTCTCATAAACTCATAGGACAGAAAAATCTCCAGAATGGGTATAGTCTAAGAACAAACTAAGGTAAAATATTCTCATTTGAGTTTCTTTTCCTATAGGCAATTAGGGTTATGCAAAAAAAAAAAAAAAATAATAAAGTTTCATTTCCTCAGGGTTCCTAATTTGTTCTAGTGAAATATGGTACTGGTTAGAATCGGCCCTCCTTTTGAGGCAAACACATATTGCAATTTGGTTCTTAAATGACCATTAAACAAAGCGATGTCTTCATTTATGATATATAAACAGGCTAATGTCTCTAGATATCTAAGATGTCTTTTATGAATATGTATGATTAATATGCTCATTTTGTTCATGCTGCAGCTCATGTCTAATTTGCTATTTCACTTCACTTCCGAAGCTTATGCCAACTGCTTGCACTTGGGTTTTTTGTCACAGCCTCTGTGACTGTCTACCATTGGTGATCCCTTTAAATGCTGGTCAGAACCAGAGAGAAATGGATGCCTATTCTTGCCTTTTCTCTTCATGGCTACCAGTTCTGAGGCAAGTTTTATTTCTCTCAGCCTCATTTTCCTCATTTGTAAACTCAGTAAAACCATCAATACCACAAGATTTTTGTCATAACTGTGATTATTACTATCCGCATTATCATCATATCATTAATAAGGTATCGATAATGCTGGTCAGATCAGTGAATAGGCAACAGTCCTTTAATAGCCCCCTTCCCTCATACAATAAATTATCATCCCAACAAGTAAACCTGAATTCTTTTCTTTGATTCCAAAGCCTTTTTTAAAGCTCCTTAAAGGTAGACTCTTTCATGTACCTTTGCTTTCTTACAGTCCCTAACATATTGCCTTATGTAATTTGATATTTCAATAATTTTTCAAGAGGATAGATTACTTAGATTAGATAGTTTCCCTTAGTCTATTACAGAGCAATAGTTTTTAGTAGAGGGACATTTGACAATGTCTAGAGAAAATTTTGGCTGTCACAAATGGAGGGTGCTATTGGCAGCCAGCTGGTTTAAGTTCAGGATGCTGCTAAACATTTAAAAATATGTAGGACATACAAATGACACATAATTATCTGGCCCAAAATGTTAATAGTGCCAAGGCTGCGAAACACTGTTACAGTGGAAAGTAGGGCTTTGGAGTAGTCAGATCTAGGATCCAGTTCTAACGCAGTTGTTCACATGGTTCGTGATGTTGGGCAAGTTGCTTGACTTCTCTGCATCTTAGTTTCCACCTCTAAAAGATAAAAATGTTATTTCCATTTATTTGGGGAACTAAATACAATAATAATTTTAAAGCATTTATTTCAGTGCTTGATCCATAGGCGGTACTCAAATATGAACTTTCCTTGCACTCCCAAAGTTGTGTCTCACATAAAATCCTACAAGATGTGGACCTAGAGAAGTAGATGAAAACAGAGATTCTTAACAAGACTCAAGGATCTGGCTGTTCTCTGGAGACAAAAAGGAACAGTACTGATCAAAAGCATGCTTACAGAAAAAGAAGAAAAACAAATACTGCCCCCGCCCCTGTCAGTGGCCACTCTAAACTACTTTTGCCTTTGCCTCCCAAACAGGGACCACTTTAAGAGAAACTGAAGCGCGCGGAGCACGAACAGAAACGATGTCGATTCCATTCATTTCCTGAGCTCAGTAAGTATCCACAAAATTGAATGTTTGCTTAATTGATTTTATAGAATCACAAAGGTTTACTTTTACCAAGATCGTTATAGTGAGGCTAGTGTCTCCAGAGGAGACAGAGTATCCAGAGAACCAGAACATGGCATGGTGGGTAGGCACATACGTGTGCACACACTGCAACCCTCCAGACCTTCTTCCAGGCCCAGCGCTGGCAGTGAGCCAGACCAGGCTTGGGACACATTGGATGTTCACACTGTTGGACATGTGGTAGATAGGAGCTGAGGAGCCTGTCCTTGTACCCAGTGGGCAAGGATGCCATCTCGTTCACTGTAACAGACTCAGGACCAAGTACCTGTGCTTGATAAATGATTACTGGAAGATCACACAGAAACTCTGAAACAGAATATGCCTAAGTGGATCTGGTAACATTTGACACTTAGGGGAACACTCTGGACAGATACCAATGCAGTCTCCTCCCACAGGGTCTTGTGGTATATGGAGGCTTTTGAACTGCAAGGTTCATGACCATTTTAGGCACATTCATGAAGGATAATAACTCCTTCAAGAAGTGAGGCTTAGGTCTGACATAAAATAAGTAACTGCAAAATTCCTCACATTAGTACAAGTATTGAAGGAAATTCGTATTATAAGAGGAATAGAAATTACAAGTCAGAGCAAAGTATAACCAAACTCAATTGAAGAAAACTAGTTAGGAGGGGTCATGATTTTCCCCTTCAAAACACATGTTAATAACTCACATTTATTAAATGCTTGCTCACATACTGAGCTAACTATTTCTCACACATTTTATTTTAACCTCATGACAATCGTATGATATAGATCTCATTATTATCCCCATACTATGGATGAGAAAATTGAGGCTCAGAGGTTTAGTGATTTTTCCAGGGTCACAGAATGAATAGTAAGTAGTCAGGTCAGTATGAGTCCAGAGCCTGGATTCTTAACCACTACGCAATGATGCTGCTACACTATTTAGGGGGCAGGTTCTCAAGGTCACAAATGCTACATGCATCCAAATTGGCTCCAAGAAAACACTGTTTATGCAGGACTGTCTGATGATTATACTGTCCATTTGTTCGTCTAGATACTATAAAATTTGTCTCTAGATTGCAAATGACAATGAGAATGTTCCTAGATTTTATGGTTAGGGCTTTTTGCAGTGTGCTGTATTTACAGCAAGGATGCTGTTGTGGCCATTGCTAATTAAATTAAAGCATCCTCTGTGTAAGGCCCCAGAGAAATGATTCTTTGACTTTAATATCAGAGATAATTGTGCTTTTCCTAATACCTCTGGTTTGCCTTCCTCTTTTCACATCAAGTCATGTAAATGTACACATTTCCTTCTTTGGCTGCCAAAAATATATAACCACTCACCCAGAAATTTATAGGACCTTACACTGCAGGTATACACTGAGGCAGAGATTTGCCAAGCAAGATTTTCCACTTGAGAGGGCGCTCCAAGGAATTCCCTGGCTTCCCGTTGTTTCCACCACCTGTTAATG
Source organism: Rousettus aegyptiacus (assembly GCF_014176215.1). Classification (NCBI taxonomy): domain Eukaryota; kingdom Metazoa; phylum Chordata; class Mammalia; order Chiroptera; family Pteropodidae; genus Rousettus; species Rousettus aegyptiacus. The sequence goes on from NW_023416308.1 coordinate 65,455,256, forward strand.
GGAAAAGTCATGGTAGTGGAGCAGGGGCGGAGGTGAAGAGCAGTTAAAAGGTTCCAAGCATTGAACTAGGGTAGGGCTGCACAGATATAGAGGACATGTTCCCTACCCTCGAGGAGGTCATGGCTGTGTGGGAAAACACGCAAATTTAGATTTTAAAAGTTGTACTCCAATTACGTTGGTAATATAAAGGAGAGCCACATACTCTGCCAAGGGAAATGAAAGTTTTACTGCAGGAACTGACAATTGGACAGGATCATGAAGCCCAAGGAAAGAACATTTATTGAACACTGCATACCATGCTCTTCTTTAATTAGTTTGTTGACTCTTTACCACATCTCCAAAAGACAGCTATGTTTTCCCCATTTTTTTGGGTAGATGACAAAGTGAGGCTCAAGGAAATCAGGCATTTACTCACAGGTGTGACGTTCTAAGGCCAAGATTTCAACCTAAGTCCATCTTTAAATACATTCTTTCTCACATGCATTAGGGTTATACAGGTTTGATGAGGCCTTCGAAGTGAGAATGTGTGCATTATCTTTGGTTTGGGGAAGTAAGACAGCAAGTCCAACCCAGGAATGTGGTTGGTTGAATGTTTATGTCCTTTGTGCAGGCAGAGAAATGTACTGAATGATTTCTCAGGTCATTTCCAAACTTGCTTTCTGAGCATCCTCACCCCAGGGAAGGGACTCATGATCGGTGTTCTCCTTGTTTCAAATGTCTTTCAGCTGTATGCCCAATTTCTGGCCTATAGACAGCAGCAATATTCATTTCATATTCACTGTGTGAACACATGAATCATTGAATACTTGTATTGGATTTTGGAGTTCTATATTCCCCAAATGAGCATAAAAATTTTAGATACTCCTTAAAGGTTGTGAATAAAGAAAAAATCCACTATTTAGAACTGCATTTAGTCCAGGAATGCTTCTTGACAATCCTAACTCCAACCCTTCCCCATTCCAAAATAAACCTGAAATTTCTGCCAGATGGTTACTACAGTACTTTACAGTCTCCCGTCAGAGCAGCTATGAATGGTCCTGTAACTGCCTGCTCAGCTGGCCATCTTCCCTGTTCCTCTGAAAGCATCCTAAAGGCAGAAGCTATGGCTCTATTAGTCACCCTTGTATTCATAACATTCAGCTAAACACCTGGGCATAAAATAGCGTGGTTTGGTTGAGAATAAAAGAAATAATTAATTAATCAATTTATTAAATATTTTAGCTGTCCTTAATTATCATAGCAGATGATTTACAAGCTTTTTCAGGGAAGTCATGGAATAAACCTAAAAAGATACTTTGCGGTGTTCTTGAAATAATTATACATAAGCTGCCTTCCCCCTCCACACACACACAAAAAGGAGAAAATCACAGAAGTTCTTACATAGTACCTAAGAAGCAGTACAAGGGCTTTCAGAAACAAAGCAAAACAAAACAAAAATATGTTAGTATTCTATATTAGATCACCATGGTCTCCTCTTTTTTCTCTCCTTGCAGTAGTTCCTTCTCTCAAGATTTCTGGTGCCTCCTTTTCTGAGCTGGTGCTGTCTAAAGGTCAGATTTCTCACCCTGGAGTTTTTCTGCATTGTTCATCCTTTACTTTCTTTCATTCTCCTCAGGAAGCTGCATAGTTTTTACCTTTTATTTCTCATAATCCTTTGACCAAGTTTTCCCATCCTGCAAACTGCTATATATTTTCATCCTAATTATCATGTTTTTAAAATAACCTATATGTTTGAGCATCTTCTTGTTTGCATTATTTTACTTTTTATATAATACTGGTTTCATACTAAAGTTTTTCCCCATACTTTGCAGATGGGAATCATAATGTAAATGATTGACATGTCTCTTCCTAGTCACTAAGCATTTTGGAAGCTATTTGAACATATTTAGATCTTTTTATACCTATCTCAGTTCCTAGAACCTTTTAGTGGTAGCTATGTATTACATACTAATATTCAGGATGCTGTTTCCCTGTTGCTTTATAAATAGCTATTTAAGATTAATATGGTTAATTTGTAAATCATCATATCTAGTAATATCCATAGTACTAACCATCTGTATAGATTTACAGTTTAAAGTTTTATAGTTTAAAGAATACTTTCATATCAGCAAATCCTCACATCATCCATATGAAGTAGCAGTGATCTTTAACCCATTTTGTAGATGAGGAAACTAATGCTCAGAGTGGTTTATCTAAGATCCAGTGGTCAGCCTAAGTCTTTTGTCTACATGTTATTCCTTAAATTGAATCACTTGGGGGAAATTTAGAACCAGACGATCCTGACTCTGGGAAAAAGGATTCTCCTCCCACCGGTTGTGTTCTGGAAGCTTGGCAGACTGAGGGAAATCGCCCCGTAACTCCCTGAAATCACTTGCTACTGCGCCTTGGAACAAATCATTCCTCCTGCCTGGAAAACCTGTTCCCACCTCCAGCCTGAGAAACTACGTATCTTTGTGTTCAAACACCACTTTCTCTGTGAAGAAAACCTGTGCTCCTGGATGAACTTGGTGCTGCCCTTACATTCCTTCAGTTCCCTGCTGCCAAAGTTATCACCTTGGAACGTGCAGTGAGAGTTCCGTCCCCCCAGGAATGCTTTAGGCAGCTGTAGGGCAGAGATCGAGTATCCAGTAGGTGCTCCATCAGTACCAGTCGAGCTGAACTATCAATAGGGTTTTTGACATTAAAACCATATTTGAACCATTTCTGGGTGATATTCATTTCCATTCATCTTTTTTCCAAAATTCATGCTGATACTTGTTTCACTGAGGTACTTCAAAGCCAGGACGTTGAAGTATTATGTGTTTATTTCTCTATCTAACATATAAAGCTTGAGGCTGATGGAATGCAGAAAGTCACCCAGAGATGTAGTCAACTCAGGGAGACCTAATTTCACCCTGGCCTTGGTTCTTCAAGCCTCATAGGACAAGATGAAATGGAAGGCCTTTCAAATGAGAGTGACTGCTACCCCATATTCAAGAAAACTGCTTCCTCCAGAGTAGTCAAGCTTTTAGGGGTGTGGCCTGGTATATGCCAGACACTTTACACTCATTAATTCTTATAACAATCATGGGAGGCAGCGTGATACCTTCATTCTTCACAATTTATGTAAGTGTGGTTAAGACGGAGGTATAATGGCTTGCCCAAGCTCACATACAGTAGGAGGTGTGAGATTTACAAAGAATTCTAATTTCAAAGTGGATCTGCTTTATACTTCCCACATGGCCTTTTCTTGCTGTATGAACAGCAATGACATAGGTAAAAATGCCCTTCTCATCTCAATCATTTATTCAGATCTTTTTATTTTCCCTTTGGCTAAGTGGCTTTGCTGTAAGAAGAAACTGCTTAAACCCTTTCTCTAACAGGGCACCGGGTTGAGAACTAAAGTGGCTATTTGTCCTTGGCAAACCTCTCTATAATTAAGGTTTTGATAAAACTCATTTAAATTCTCTGGCTTGGTCTCATGGCCCCAACCTTCTGATCCCATTTGGCTATAACTACTTTTATTTACCAATGTAAGTGAAGCTCCTGCTAGTTTTTATAAATGCACTTTTCTCACTGCACACCGCTTTCTGGTGACTTTCATGTTTGTTTGATAGTTTTCTCAGAGGCAGTCGTGGGAGGTATATAAATTCACATTAAAACTCACTCTCGTCCTTTTTTTTTGTCAACCCAAAGACTTAGCAAGTAAAGAGCCCTATGCACTGAAAGCATTCCATGCTGATTTTTGGAAGTGGCCTCAATTTCTTTTAGGCCACTGGAGATTTTCATCTATTAAAAAAAGAAAAAAGAAAAAACTTTGAGAGAAACTATCCAGAGTATAGCTGTTAATGCAGCATTGATAGTTCAGTGTCAGGCACTTTTTAAATTAAAGGGAATTAGAGAGCCAAATAGCACTCTCCTCATCACATTTTTAAAAAGAAAGTATCTGTTTGGTAGAATTTAAATGCAGATCTATGGAAGCATATGTATAGGATCTAAATAAGCTTTTTAGTAAAAGTGACCTAGGTTTGAAATCCAGTTCTACTGTTATCTATTTGTAGTAGTGGTTATATGATTCAATACATGTATTAAAATTCATAGACATGTACACCAAAAAATTTGGAAAGTTTTGTCTATGGCCGTGCCACCCTGAACAAGCCCAAACCTGTCTGATCTCAGAAGCTAAGCAGTGTTGGACCTGGTTAGCCCTTGGATGGGAGACCACCTAGGAAGACCATGTGCTGTAGGTGTAAAAAAATAAAAAATAAGGGATTATAAGATGACAAAGTCTTTGCAATCTGTGAGGTCAACCAAGAATTGCCTCACCTAAAATAATAGATAGATAGATAGATAGATAGATAAAATAATTTAAAAATTTGGAAAGTTTTCAGCCATTATTTCTTAATTTTTTTTTTTTATTTTTAGTATCAAATTCTTTCTCATCATTTTCTGAGACCCTGACAACACAAATATTAGAATTTTTCTATTGTCCTACAGGTCTCTTGAGACTTCTATTTGCCAATTTCCTTTTTTATTATTGTTCAAAATGTTTAATTTATATTAATCGTTCTTCAGGTTTTCTATTTCACTATGGACTCTAAATAATGAATTCTTTATTTCTGTTATTGTATGTTTTAGTGATAAAATGCTTGTTTAATTCTTTCTTACATCTTGCAATTCTTTCATGAATCTTTCTATATTTTTGTTTCAAGAGTTTTCATGATTGCTTGTTGCAACATTTTATAATAGTTGCTTTAAAGCATTTGTCAGATAATCTCAACATCTCTAGCTTCTCGGTCTTGGCATCTGTTGATTGTTTTTTCCATTGTAAGTTGAGATTTTCTTTGTTTTTTATATGCTGCCTAATTTTGAATTGTACCATATTTAAATATTATGGAGAATTTTGATATTTATTTTGGGTAAGTTCAGGTTGCAAACCAATCCTGTGGCATTGTCTGTCTATGGTTCTAATGTTGTCAATTTAGTTTTCAAAGCCTATTGTGTATGTTCTCCACTTAGTGACCGGTCTGTGTCCTGAGTGGTGATATTTCTTGATTCAATTCTCAAAGATTTTGGTGTGCTAGTTAGAATACTTGCACAGCTTGGGGTCTGACTCAAGAGTTTATTTACAATTTTCATGGGGCCACTCTCCTTAATCTCTTTGGTAGTTTCCCATTCCCTGGGGCTTACCTTTTTGGTCCTCCAACCAGAAAGCTGAGGTTTTAATCACCCTACTTTGCTATAGGGTCAGGACTAGGGTGAAGCAAGTGAAGCACAGGCCACAGGTGCAAAATTTAAGGGAGCAACAAAAGAAAGCAATAATCAAGATAAATAACGTTGTAATGTATCATTTAAAAATCAAAATTAATGAAACAATCCATAATGAACAAAGTACTGCAATTTTAAATAAAGACCGAATCGGGCTCTGTACTTCATAACCCTGGCTCACCATCTTACCTTAATTCCAATCTTGCCATGCTAAGTACATCCACAACTGCGCCCCCATTTGGTTCCAAGAGGCAGAAAGACAAATGGGAATAAATGGGAATAAATGCGTTTGGTGGCATTTTTATCTAGTTTTTCACCATGTCAGCTACTATTTATTTTTCAGAGTCCAAAAGCAGCTGCTTCACACATTCTGTCAAAATTTTATAGCAGTACTTAGTGGGAGAGGCAGAGTGGAGGGTGCTTCTTACTCCACCTTAACTAGAACCAGAAGCAGAGGAGAGTATTCTTAAATTGCTGTAATGGGCAAGGTGAGAAGCAAGACATGGGCAAAGAAAGTCAATTCTACGGGGGGGGGGGGGGAAGTAAAATGTTCAAAAAACAATTCTGTCACATTATTCTTCCTAGTAAATCCTTGCATCCTTGAAAATAATTTTACTTTGTAGACTTTTCAGAAATTATTCAATGTGTTCCTTTACTTTCCTTCATCCTCCAAGAGAAAGTACTCATATGCATGTGTGTGTGTGCACGTGTGTGCTATCTGCACATCTACTGTGAAAAAGACTGAAAAACATATTCGAATGCCCTGTTAGAAGTCCTTTGTTTAGGATTTTTGCTTGTTTGCTCCTGGGTCCAGGAATGTTTTTTATTTGTTTGTTTTCTTGTTTGTTCGTTTCGAATTGAATGTGCCCAGCGCCAGGCAATAAAAAGCAGTGCAGAATGTGTTTAAATATTGTTTGATTGCTGAATTCGGAAAATTAGAGCTCTGTACAAAACTGTTGACTGCTTCTTCATGGCCTCTTGACATTTTATATTCATTTCAATGAAAAAAATATTTTAACCTAAATCTTGGCCAAGATGGTGGATTTCTCTATAATTCTGGAAACCCCTAAAATGTCTCTTGTTTCTCCTCCTCTCACCTTTCCTGCCTCTATCTTGCCATTGTTCCTATCTCCCCCTTTTTCCTTTCTTTTCAGAAACACTGATTTGGCACCTTCTTTATGCCTGTCACTTTACTAGACACTATAGACTATCCAAAAATTGATGAAATAAACACCGATCTAGCTAGGAGGATTATCATCTATTCCAGGAAACGGGCATGATCGCGTGAAAGAGTTGAAACAATTCTGGAATGATAAATGTCCAGGTGTAGCAATGTCTCAGAGAAATGGTCTTTCTAGATAGTTTCTGATCTCTTTAGAGCCAGTGACTCTCAGATATGTTACTTTTGCACAGGCTTCCTCTTTTCAAAAATAAAAAAAAAGAATAACAAAATTTATGTGTTGCTCAGTGTGTGTGTGTGTGTGTGTGTGTGTGTGTGTGTGTGTGTGTGGTGTGGGAGAGTTTTTTTTTTTTTTTAAATGCATCTGTTATTTGTGTTTCAAAGGTTGTTGCTACCCCGAACTTGGCTATTCCATAACATTTACTTATGTTACCCTCTGGGGAGACATTTCTGTTCATAGTCTCTGAGCCAGGTCAGGAGATAACTCGTTGTTTAATCAGTCCTGAGATCGATGTCAGGCATTCTCAGGGCAATGAGAGAAGACTTGAGTGCCCTATTTTACTGAGCTCTTGCTTCATTCCTAGGAAACACTTATGAGTTCCTAACTCTCTTCCCTGGCTCTCTCTTCTAGTGATGACTCTGTAGGCAGAGATCATCCCCTCAGGTCTGTCCACCCCGACAGCTTCTGTCTGCTCCCAATAATTAGGATGAGAGAGCTGACTCAAACCTACCTGGGAATTATCAGTCGCCTTGGACATTCCTTGGCTTCCCTAGGCACTGTGCCTGGGAATTAACCTCCTGCTATATCATTCGGGAGGGAGGGTGTCCCACGGTGCCATCGTCTGGCATGAGTGACTTGGGATGCTCTGAGGAAACTTGGAGGCTGATAGTCTCAGTGAGGGATAATGAGCGCAGGAAGAAAGCCCTCAGGGATTACCTTAGGGTACTGCCAGGCTTCTCTCGCCCTAGCTTCTCAGCGCAGGGAAGCAATTAACAGTGGGAGTCAGTGGTGGAGCCAGGCTGTGCAGGAACTGGCTGCTCAATTCAGCAGGGAGCAGGTGGTGGCCTGCCGCGCAGAGATACCTCTACCTGGGAGAATGCGATGCCTGGGGAGAAGCTGACTTCTGCCTCCCACCGGGAAGCCTATGACCTAGGATTTGATAGAAATAACCTTTTTTTTTTCCTTGAAAAGAGACATATATTGAACATGGATGTGATGAAAAAGCCTTTAAAATTTTAGAATCTAGACTGACTTTTCAATTTGTTTGAAGGAGTCTATTACATTCTCTCTAAACCTCACTCTCTCCTTTGAATTCTGAGTTTTGGTGAGTTTAGTTTCCAGGATCGAGATCTCCATTTTAGTGAGGCAGGAATAAAACCCTTTGCCACAGGATCAAGGAGGGGCGCAGTTGTCCTGTCCCACGCAGCCCGTGCTCAGCAGAGCTGTGCGTGCCCGGCCGCGGAAGGAAGACGGCAGCGAGGCGAAAGTCTCCGTGGGAGAAACCATGCTTAGAAAACACACTTTTTGTCTTCTTCTTTTCCAATCTACGTGTTGTTTCTATTGTTGGAACAGGGACTCAGGAAACACATCACTTTAAGATTTATTCAATAACTAAAAATGTTCTCAATTTCATGGGACAAGCATGTGACTCCAAGCAGCAGCATCAACAGTGTCAACAACACCAATTCATTCAATTTATTAAAAAAAAATTCTTCATCGAACTAATTATATCCTACAAAGCAAGCTCTAGACATTGAAGACACTCTAAATCCTTTGTGTAAAACATGCAAGAAAACTTACAGTTTTAATCCAAAATAATGTGTATTATGGCAGAGGTGCTGCATTATTGTCTCCTGATCAACTGCTGCAGAGATATATATCTTTGCTGGTCTGGATCCTACTTCCATGAGTAGTCTCTTCATCCAAAGATGCTCAGAGATGGACATACAAGGTCAGAGTTTTTTTTACTTACTTTGAAGGTTTCTTCTGGAATAAGGAGAGGTCTCCAAGGTCAGCCACATTGCCATTCTCACCTCCATTTAGGCTTTTCCGTCCCTCTTGGCACCTTCTACTTCTAGTTCTTTCCTCTGTCAGTGGGTCTTTCGTGGGACTTAACTAATTCAGAAATAAAATTGAGATAGCGTTGAACCTCCAAAAAACAAGGGGGGGAAAGAGGCTGGGATCTTAAGCCTTTTCTCTCAGGAGACTCCTAAAAAAGTCCCTCCACACTTTTTTTTTTTTGCATTCTCCACATACCACAATGCCCTGCTTATTTAGGGTTGTATGTGCCTATTTCATTAATATTTGCCTAAAGGACCTGTAAAGCAAATCTCTGCAGAATGAATAGATCTGATTTATAATGCTTTGTTGTTCTACTATAAAAATAAGCTAAGATTTTTTAAACAGTAAGTTTTCTTGCTTAAACCCCAAATAATCAGCATAGTCATGCAAAAAGAAAAGTAAAATGATCACAAATTTCTAGTTCTGACAGGCTTTAAATTGTCACTAGCACTGTCTTCTAAAAATAAAATTATGCACAATCCTCAACCCCCTCACCCATTGCCCACAGGACACAATCCAAATCTGTCTTTAACCTGTCTTAAACTAAAAAGCAACTGAACACACACACACACACACACACACACACACACACACACACTAAAACAAATTGCTACTCTTTTTTTAAGGCTCAGCTCAAATATTCACTTATTTATGTGCTCCCAAATAAATTGATTCATGTTTGTTTCTTTGATTCTTTATTACTTAAGTTTGTCTATCCTAGTTATAAAAGTAAAGCCAGGGGCTCTTCCTTTTCATCTTAATGGCTACAAAGCATAGCACAGTGCCTGCATATAAATGAATGATATAGATTTTTGGAATGAATTGCTGATTGCGATATAGAGTATGTCTTGGATATGCCTTTAAAATTTCACCCACTAACATCAGGAAAACAAAATGAATATTACATATCATTTAAGTAAGACATAATATGTCTGGACTGACTGAATAACAGTAGAGATGGAGAAAAATAGATTTTAGAGATGAGGAATTGACAGGGCTTGGTGTTTAATTGAGTAAAAGGCATAAGGGGAATAAAATAAATTGATGCTGAAATTAATGACAGAGAAAATTAAGTGAGAGTTGGTGACATTATCTGATAGAATACCAGGAAGAAAACAAATTTAAGGTGCTCATATTTTTTTTAGTACTTACTAAGTGTGTTGAAATATATTTTGGCATTTAAGAACTCACACTTTAATTGAGAGTCAAGACATTCATCTAAATTAATAAAGAAAACTTATGGAGTGGCTTAGAAAAAATATCAAATCTATAAACAATGGGAACTGCATATTATGGGGGAAAAAATATACTATCTACTCCCCAGAGAAGAATAAAAATCAGTGTTGTATCATCTGGGACCAGCCACTCCACTGCTCTGAGCTAGGCTTCCAAAATGGCAATAAATATTTTTGCTGATTTGACATCCTGACACAAGGAAAGCTGTTGATAGATAACATTGAGCTCAGCAGGCATTATTCAGTATGCTTTCTGCTTGGCAAAAACCCAGCTTACATTGGCTTTTGCATAGAGAAAAATTTCTCGGGTCATGTAACTGAAAAGACCAGAGATAGTGAGATAGAAAAGTAGAGTTTCAGGAAAGGCTTTTCAAAAAATATCATTATTAAAATAAAAGGCCAAGTAATAGATTGGTGGAAAATATTTTATGTTCTATGTATGTATGTATGTATGTATGTATGTATGTATGTATAAATATACACAATGTTTCATTCTATGGCTATAATACAATTTGTACATATACTATATATTTTTTATGTATTTGCAATTTTTTATTGTTATAAATTAATATTCTTACAGCTCATTAACAAGAAAACAAACAACTCAATATACAAGAGCAAATGACTGAAACAAACACTTCACAAAGATATACAATATATGTTAAAAGTATATATAATTTTTATAGTCATACGTTAAAATAGTGAGGAGTAACAAGAAATGAATTATTGATACATGCAGTAACTTTGAAGAAACTCAAAAGCATTATGTTAAGTGAAAGAAAGTAGACACAAAGAACTACATACTATATAATTTTACTTATATAACATTCCAGGATAAATAAAACTTACCTGTAGTGATAGAAAGATCAGTGGTTTCATAGGGGCAGAAGTGATAGGTGGCAATTTATTGCAAATGTGCATGAGTTTTTGTGATGATCAGAATGCTTTGTATTTTGATCATTGTTATAGTTGTATTTATATCAGTATGTGGTTACAAAAGGACATTTTCAAGACTGCTCCAACTGTGTAGTTAGATTGGGTATATTCTAAGTATATCTACTATGTACAAAATTAAATCAATAAAGTAGTATTAAAAAGTCAAAGTAAAATTATGGTTCTTTGGGAAAAACCACCCAATAGACAAGACACTATTATCTAACTATTAAAAAATAGCGAAAATATATCTAATACAAACAAAATGACAGATGAAAATAACATTTAAAAAGAAGTTAAAATAAGAGATCATTTCATACAAATCTATGGAAATAAATTTGAAATCCTAAGCAAAAATATGATTGGTCATAATTGACCCAAATTGTAATAGCTTAAAGAAAATGATTATCATATAAAACAAATAAGAAAGTATTTAAAAACTACCTCCTCAAAATCACCTAAACTAGACAGTTACATAGAGTATTCTACAAATCCTTAAAAGCCATTCTTAAATTGTTACAGAGCATAGAAAAAAAATAAAAACTTCTTTTAATTTATCTAAAACAAATGTAATATTTATAACTAAATTTGATAAAGATGACACAAAAAAGAAAACTAGAAAAACTGTTTCCCTTATGAACATCGATGCCAGAATCATAAACAAAGTATTTGCAAACAGTATATTAAGAAACAACATATTAAGAAACCATGTCTTCATGACCAAATCCAACAATATATTAAGAAACCATGTCTTCATAGTCAGATTCAATTTATTCTGGGGACCAAAGAATGACCCAATAATAGGAAATCTATTACTATAGATGATTATATTGATAGTTCTGAGGCAAATAAATCATACATATATCTGACTAATGCTCCAACAGAGGGCAACTATAAAGCCTAGATTTAAAAAAATACTGGTTTGAGATCATTGTAGCAAAGTCAGGGCAAACAGGATTCGAGGAGGCCAGGAACACAGAAAAAATAAAAAGGACTGGATTGAGGTTAGTCCTAGATCATCACCACGATTTCCTGCTTCTAAATTTGTCAGTTTGCTTAATAAGGCATAAAGCAGGAACAGAACCTGCAGCAGTCTTTCTAGTGATTAAAAAAAAATGAAGTTCAGGACTTCATGTCAGTAAAGATTGAGGTATTAAGATCTTGGAGAAAAGAAAATTATAGAAAGTGAACACAAGAAAGTGTCTAATTTCTTTTAGAGAAATTTTCTGAATCCTAGGCTATGTATGTATGTTCAAGGCAAATGACCAAGAAATCAAGCAAAAAACATATTCTAAGGAATTGAAAAAAACCTAAGCAGAAATTTCTACAGTCTCACAGTTCGAAAGACAAAAATTGAAGTTAAGGGTGAGCCAAGGAGGAGAGGCCCTGAAAAATACCTAACTTTCATTTTGAAATCCCTAAAGTCCATGCTTTAGGTGTAAGCACAAATCAGAAATAGACTAGCAAACATAAAACCTAAAATATAACTTAGTATCTTAATTTCTGGTTTCATCAAGGTTATGTGACCTTACACTAACTGCCCACCATAAGGAAATTAAATTTTCTCTAGAGAAAAATAATATCATCTGGAATCTCTGCAATTTTTTCTTACATGAAGTGTGGTATTTAGTCAAAAGCTACTAGGCCTATGCCAGGACACAGGACCAAAATATTAAAGCCAAGGTAGAAACATAGATTATAGAAACAAATCCAGAGGTGACTTAGACATTGGAGCTACTATAAAACTCTTTAAATAATTATAATTGATATACTCAAGAAAATAATTGAATATGTGAAAACTATCACCAGATTACTCAAATCTATGAAAAATAATCAAATGAAAATTCTAATACAGAGAATTATAATGTTTGAAATTAAGAATGCAATGAATAGCTTAAACAACAGATTAGATGCAAATGAAGAGAGGATATTAAGTGGAAAATAGGTAGGTAAGAATTATCCAGATTGATGCACAGAGAGGGGAAAAAATGAAAAAATGCAAAAAAGAATATTATTGACATTAAGTAATGAAAAATCTAAGATATATGTATAATTAGAATCATAGGAGAGGAAAAGGAAGCAGATTAATATTTTGGTGATGGTAGCTGAGAAAATTCCTAAACTGGGAATCTATATCAAATTACAGATTCTAGAAGCATCGCAAACTTTATGTAGAATAAATACAATGAAAAGTACACCTGAGCATATCAAAATTAAACTCCTAGATCAATGATGAGGAAAAAATCTTAAAGTTATTTAGAGACTAAAAATACATTACTTTCAATGAAGCAAATACAAGACTGCATAGAAAAAGCATTAACTACATAAAAGATTAATAAATTTGACTTCATTAAAATTTTAAGAATTTATCAAAAGATATTGAAAAGATAAAGAAAAATGTTTATAGAGTAGAGAAGACATTTATATATACGCTTTTAAATGTGCAAAGGAATTTAAAAGCCAACTTATAAAAGAGTCTATCCAGATGGCCCCAAAATACGAAAATGTCAACATTACCAGTCATTAGAGAAAGGAAAATTAAAACCTTAATGAAATACTACTACATATCCAGACAGTGTTTTATATTTAAAAATGACATTAACAGGTATTGCCAAAAGAACTTTCATATGAAGCAGATAGAAGTGTAAAGTTGATACAACCTCTTTGAAACTCTCGGTATTTACAAATGTTAAAATACACATATCTGTGACCCACAATTCTACTCCTGAATGTATACTCTTAAGTGAACATACAGACACCAAAGACATAAGAATGTTCATAGCGTCATGAGGCAAAATTGCCTTACACCAGGAATAGAATAAGTATCCAATAATAGTAAAATGAATAAATAATCTGTATCGAAAAAATAGTAATCTACTGATACATGTGGCAACATGGATGAATCTCACAGATACAATAATCAGTGGAAAAGTCCAGACACAAAAGACTGGATAAGTTATGATTTCATTTGTATCAAGTTAAAAAATGAGACAAACTAATTTAAACAATAGAATTCGAGAGAATGGTTTTATTTGGGGAGGGAATGAAGACAGGACAGAGCCATGAGAAAACTTCCAAAAAACCGGTAATAATCTTTATGTTGATTTGAGTGGTGGTTACTTGGTTCTATAAAAATTCACTGATTTGTATACATAAAATGTGTATACTTTATTGTATCAATATAATACTTAAGTATAAAATTTTATAAATAAAACAGAAAAAATGTAAAAGCGAAGAATAAAAGTAGTAATGGGTTAAAAGCAGTGATAGTCTGATGCAAGGGAAGAGGGTGAATAATTGGTCTTTCCAGGATGCCAGCTAGTAAATATGAAAATGTGTAGAATGCCATTTTGCAAACAGCATCGTAATAATTAATTTAGAGAAATTATCAATGGATACTAAAATCAATAGGCGAACGTTAATAGGGGAATAAGATATTAAAAATTATTTAACCTGAGTCAAATACTGAGGTAACAAATCAGGAAAATCTATAGTGTGAGACATTTTATAAGACCACTGGCTTAGACATTTATTTTCCAGTTTTTCAATACCAATATTATAACTACAATTAATATCTGTATAGTGACCTTCTCTTTCAAAATTGACCTTGAACTTGATAAATTTAATTTTTTGTTGCAATTTAGGCCATTAAGTATGATAATAGATGTAGGTTTTTGTAGATGTTCTTTACCAGTTTGAGGAAGCTACCATTCTATTTCTAGTTTACTGAGATTTTTTTTTTAAATAGTGAATGCATATTGAATTTTATCTAATGATTTTTGCATGTGTTGAGTATGTATTATTAAGATGTTTGATTAGCGTGGTCAAATACATTAATTTTAAACTAACCTTTTATTCCTGCTATAAAAGTTACTTGTTCATGGTTTATTATTCATTTTATATATTATTGGATTCAATTTGCAATTGTACGAAGTAATACAGAGAGATCTGGTGTACCCTTTACCCAGTTTTTTTCCAGTGGAAAATTGACTTCGATATAATCTAAGGGATTTTATTAGGCTTTGTTCAGCTTTACAATGTGTGTGTGTGTTTAGTTCTATGCAATTTTATCATCTCAAGTTTGTGTTTCCACCATTAGCATCAAGATACAGAACAGTTTTATCACAACAAGGATCTCTTGTGTTATTTTTTTATAACCACACCTATCTCTCCTCACCCCTATCTCCAGGCAACAAATAATCTGTCCTTCTTATCTATAGTTGTGTCTTTTCAGACACAATTGTATATGGTATATAAATGAAATGAATCATATAGTATATGGCCTTTGGGTATTGGCTGGAGATTACAATCAATTTGTTTGTGGGTAGCAGTATAGGTGGAATATTAAAAAGAACTTAGTCATCCAAGCAAAGGTGTCAAGAGCAGTTGGACATATGATTCTGAAATTCAAGGCAAAAGTCTAAACCTATGATATGAATTCGGAAACATTCCTGAATAGAAAGTATTTCAGTTGATTTATGGAAATCACACAAGGGGTGAGTATAATGTGGCTAAAGAAAAGAGGAGCAAGGCAAGAATTGTGAAGTGTTCCAAGTTCTAGAGGTGGAGAGGATGAAGGTAGTCCAGCAACAAAAATAGAAAAGGAGTGACCAGTGAGGCCGGAGGGAAGCTGGTGAAATATACTGTCCCCTCCAAAATGAAGAAAGTGTTTCAAGGAGTGGGAATGGTTATGACAGTGCTGCTGTTGAGTGAAATAACATGACGGCTGAGAATCTGTGAGTTTACCTGTGAGGGACAGGGAGCTGGCTGGAGTAGGCTCAAGTGAGAAACAGAGATAAGGAAATGGAGGCGATCAATAGACAGCTCTTTTGAGGAGTTTTTCTATAAAGGGAAACAGAGAAATTGGGTAATTGTGGAAGAGGTATGTGAAGTTAAAGGGAGGATTTTCTTTTAAGATTGGAGATATTTCACTATGTTTAAATGACAGTGGAAGAAAGAGAAAAATGATGATACGGGAAAAAGGATAGACAAGTCTATGGAGAGGATAAGGAATGGCGATAATATCAGAGAGAAGAAATCATGTGCAGTGGGGTCCCCTTCCTACCTATTGTTTACGTATATTTTTAAAAATCATTGGCCAATTTAGTTTTAATATTAAAAACTGAAGGGAAAAACATGGTCTGGGTAACACTTAGAGACATCACTGAAATCGTTCTTTGCTGTTGAAAACAGAGGTCCTAGAACAAGTGCAGATTTCAGGGGAGGTTGTAAAGGAGCCAGTGTAAGACCTGGGTGCGTAATAGTTAATAGTGAATCAAGAGATTAACATTTGTTGCATGATAAGAAAAGAATTAGATATAAATGGCTTTCAGATACAGGTACAGTTTTATATGTACACTTTCTTTACTATAAATGCCATAGAATGACCAAGCCGGTTAAATGAATTTAGAGATTATATAAGCCCCTTGTTATTATAAATATGTATGTGTATACATAACACATATATATTCTTATCACCAAACAATTTGGGAATATTATGAGATCAATGAACAGATTTACTCCACAGAAAAATGGAAATAAGCACATAAGTACAATGTTATACATAACAAAGTATTTGTAGACCAAAGGATAAGAATCCTATTCTACCCCTAAACATATCCTGAGCCTATTGAACTTCCCTCTCTCATTATCTGTGCTTGTGTATTTTATTCTCACTGCCTGCAATGCTCGTCTTTGTTTTCTTGCCTATTGAACCGCTGCTTTTCCTTCAAATTCAAAATAAGCTTTGCCTTGTCTGTGAAGTTTTTTGATTCTTAATAAACCCGAGAACTCCTTCCTCCAAGCTCCCTGTTATTCCACGGTAGCATTTATCACTTCACTTTGTAATTGCTGGTTTGCAAGTCTGTTTAACCCATGATACTGTAAATTCTTTGGAAGACAATAACTCTTTATTTCTGAATCATTATTACCTAGATTAGCGCCTGGCAAGTTTTGAATGAATTTTATGCATGAGGAAAATGAGATCTAGAAGTGTAGGTGACTTACTCAAGCAAGTTAGTGGCAGTACAAGGCAAGACCATGACGTTTTTCTTGCTCAGTTTAGGTCCCTCTTTATTTTTCCTACATCTGTTTTAGGAAAGAAAATGTTTGACACCAGGACATGGTGGTAGGGTGGAAATGGAGCTGCAGTGCACATCCAGAAGGATAAGTGCTCCCCCTTGTGGCATCTCTAGGAAGTGGAGGTGAAAACAACCATGGATTCATGAAACCATTAGGAAGCAAGGTAGATAATTAGCTGGGAGTGAAAAATCATACACTTCGACCTGTGTTCCCCCAGGAGGAAGTTAACGAGAAGACATTTCCTTTCACTGCGAGCAAAAAATATCTTCATATCAATTATCTTAACCATTTTCATTAGATTCCACAGGCATCTGAGTAGGTGCTTTAGGCAGATACACTCGTCTCTATTACCTAAGTCCTCACTACAACGCTACAGAAGCAAGTTTTCTTATTTTAATGCTCAGATGAGAAAATGAAGTTCATAAAGTTAAAACAATTATCTTAGGGGTGCACAGCCTGAAACACTGGTCTTTGAATTCTTCTATGTAGTGCACTTTTCACCATACTCTACTACTTTTTTGGGCAGTAGAAATTTAGGTAGCTGCAAAACCATTTACCATCCTTGTTGCCAGTATTATGTTAGCTACCAGATAAGGCAGAAAAAAAAAACCCCTGGTTTTTGGATAAAAGTTTAGGTACAGAAATTAAAGCTCAATTTTCCTGTTTCCGCGCCCACGCCCCCCGCCCCCATTTCAGGACCCCAAGTGGTCAAAATATTAGGTGTAGATAAGGCTACTGTAGGGGCTGAAGGGAGATGGCTGAGAAGTACATGGACTTCTTCCTCTGACCCATAAGCTCAGACCTCACAAATAGTCAGCAATGATCTTAATATTCTACATTGAACAAAGGTCAGAGAAGAGGAGAACAATTTTCAGGCCACCTCAGACAAAGCCTCCAAAGTCTAGCCTGAAACATTTCTCTAAGACTCAAGACATTTTTTTTTTTACCCAAACCAGCAGCGTGGGGGCATAAAGCAGCCCATAAGAAACCTTTTAGAAAAACTGGACACTGTCTTTACTGGAAGAAGCAGTATTAGCTTTAATTTGATGGATGTCTTCATAACCTATTATCTCCTTCTCTACACTCTTCCTCCCTCATAGATCTAATAAACATTCAAATCACCACAATAGCATGATTAACACATTTCCATATCCTGAACCCCTGCAAGGGAATGATCAAAATAATAGCTAACACCTACGACCACTCATTATGTGCTAAGTGCTTTACTAGCATGATTATCTCATTTAATCTTCACAGCAAACCATATGGTACTGACCTAGAGAGGCTCTATTGTTTAATTGACTTGCCCTAGGTAACAGTGCATCTTGGTAGAACTGTGATTGAAAGCAAACAACTTGACCTTACACTACATTGCCCAAAGGATTAAACAAATAGATGATGCTGAGTGTCTGAGGGACTGAGTTTTCACCTCTAGGGCTTTTTCCTCAGTTTACTCAGGACATTGGAGAACATAAAAGTAATAGAACAACAGCTGGTCCTTTCCCTTTCCCATTCTGCAGAGTTAGTCAGATGGCTGAGGAATAGCCCATGATCTGGCCAGCCATGTGTTTCTTAAGAAAAGGAATAACAATTAAAATTCTCATCAACAGTTAATATCTCAAGGAGAATTTATAACTGACGAAATTTGTAAAGGATACGGGCAACTGGGTACAACCTGGTATGTTGATTTTAAAGTTGATCTATTATTGATTATTAGTTTGCTTTGATTATCAATTTTACTTTCAGAATACCTGAATGCTATTACTTTGCAACTTTTTAGAGGTTGCTGCATCTGTCTGTTCTCTTTCTCATCTAAGCCCTGTAGTCCTGTACTGCTCCATGCTCACTCTAATAACATTCCTGAGGTTGTGCCTCTCGTTGCTCTGGTCAGTGTCACCTGGCTCCATTGCTGAGCAGCAGACTCCAAATTGTCTTCTTCACCCCTCGCATGTAATAAAGCCCAATAGGAAACAAACAAATAGGGGAAGGATTCTCCCTAAACCACAGGGTTGTCAGGGTAAAAAGCAGGTTTTGTCAGCAGGATAGGTCAGGGGCACGGTGGATTTGAAATGACCACCCCCTCCACACACACACACACACACACACACACACACACACACAAACACACAGGGCTCACTGTTGTAGCAAAAGTGTGGACGCTGTGAGGATAATGGAGGAGATCTTTGAAGTCAAAACTTCAGTTTCTGTCTCTTAACTGAAGATAATAACAGTTACCTAACAGTAATGTCATGTGGTAAAATGAGTAACAGATTAGGTCATTCCCATTTTTATAATTTCAGGATACATAGATCAGGGACACTGTGAGGCAGATGGGCGAGGCCAGGCTTACCTGAGTTTACATCCTAACTTGCAACTAATTTAATAATTATGTGAATTTGTAGAATTTTTTTTCAGCTTCTTGGCCCTCAGATTCCTGATTTGTAACATTTGAAACTACTCCCCATATAGAATATAGAAACAAGACATTGTATAGAATCAGCTGCTATAAAATCTAGCATACATATTCCAAACTCCTTTTTTTCCCTTAGTAGAGCTCCCATTATCTTTGACTGTTGGATACCGAAGAGCAGGAGGTGGAAGGAAATTGCCCTCAGATGTGTATTTGTATAGCAACTACTGCTATAATCACCACTTCTAATATGACCACTTTTATTGCTGCTGGTGCTGCTATTCTAATATTATTTATTGAGCAGTAACTTTGTAGCATATGTAAAGGATACTGTGCTATGCATTTTACCTGCATTATTGATTTTAATCTCGACATGTCTGTTTTCTATCAAGTCTTTATTGCACGGCCTTGAAAATTAGCCATTCCATTCCAGCCCAGGGTGTTTGCAGGGCAGGGTTAACACGAGGCTCCTGTTAGGAAACCGTAAGCTCGAGAAGCTCTTGGAGACTAAGACTTGGTCATGCGTCTTCTTTTCATCCTTCTCAGGCCTGGCACACACTGATGAGTCCCTCTTTGACTGATTTCACAGCTCGCCATCCTGTTCTAGGCTCTTAGTGTTGCACTGCAGCATTTTGCAGGCAAGCATAAATCTCCAAATCTTCAGGATTTGAGTCAGGAAGAACAAAATCTCAGCATTGCTTTTCATGCTGTTAGTTATTCTCAAGCCGTTCCCTTCCTTTTGTTCCAGTCATTCTAAATGTCAGAAAACAACAAAAACATAAAAACAATCATGAAGCCACATCCTTGGATGTTATTAGTAGAAAATAAAACAATACCCATTTTTATTCTGTCGAACATGTACTCACTCTAAACAAAAGAAATTGATGAACTAAAGCAAACAGAGTATGCTTCCTCAGCCCTGCTTTATACAGATAAGCAAGGACAATTAACAGCAAGGCTGTTGTTTCTTTGTTTCAATTTTCTATCCCTGTTCCTAATTGATATTCTCAAAAGTCTCTAAGATTAGATAACTGTTTAAAATTCCCTTTTGGATTATTTTTGGTACTTAGTGAAAGTTTATTACCTACAGGCATTCTGAGGTAAATGAGCTCCAACATATTAATAGACCTACAAAATGTCGGAACTAGGAAGAACATTAGGTATTAGATTTTTCTGGGGCAACCACCTCACTTCAGAAGTGCAGAAACCGAGGCCCTGAGAACTTTGGTTTGTACGTGCTCTGGGAGTTCAGAGGTGATCTTCCTTGTAACACAATATTTGCCCCTCTGTGTGTTTGTCCTTTGAAATTATTTTTAAATTGAGCATACTGAATAAGAGGCTCCCTTCTGAGTTTTTTTAAAAAATCACATTCTTTCAATAGCATAGCAGAGAAACACTGCTTTGATCAAATTCAGCTTGCTCCTTCCAACACTCCCTGGGGCACAGAGAAAGGGCGGAAAGTAGAGTGGAGGAGTTATACTAAATATAAATGAGGAATAATCCTCTTCCCTTGACATACAGAAGCTTTCAGAGCCTTCTTGCTTCCTACCTGGCTGGTTGCGATTTGCTGTGTGTGTAACTCCTGTGCCAGGGGCCTGTGTCCCTGGGTCCATGTGACAAAAGGGCCCAGATTAGTTTGGGGAACCTGTGAAGTCTTCTTCCCTCAGGTTCCCACCCAGAACCTGAAAAATGTGCTGCCAGACATGCTAGCTCTCCAGGCTTAAAAACATTTTTTGACAGAAAACTTAGCAGGAGAAACAACCTAGAAAGACCCAAATGCTCTTTACCATGCTTGGTTCCCACTAATTTTTTCCGTTAGTTGCCGACAGTCCTGGACTCAGTCCTCGCTTCAGGTGTGGAGGCTTCTCCTGCTGCTGGTTCCATCTCCTGACACGATGCTAAAAGGAGCCCCCGTCAGTGTTCTTCCAAAGATCTGAACAACCTAGTGACTCTTTCTGTTCCTACCGCAGTCGAGGAGTGAGAATCTCTTTATAAATCCATAGGTCACACTCTAAAGACTTCTCATCGGCTGCATACCTCCAGGTGACCAGATTTCCAAACTGGAAAGGTGACAAGGCCCAGAGAGGGGAAGTCACTTGACCTAGCTGTGGCAGGGCCAGGATTAGAGCGGATTTCAATGCCAGTGCTGTCCCTCCTTTCAGGTGAAATTCACACCATTTGAGACACCTTGTGGAAAGGGAGTGTAGAAAGGGAACGAAGGAAGAGAATGTGCTCAGTGGCACTTCTGTGCTGGACAGGCAGGACTCAGGACGAGTGGGACAGCATTTTCAAAGCAAAATCTCTTACTCGAGGGGACTGTGTCTTAGTAGTTAAGAACCAAAGATTTGAAGTTAGACAGGCCTGTGCTTGAGTTCCCGCTGTGCCCATTGCTGACCATCTGACATGAAGAAAAATTACTGAAACCCTCTGAGCTTTGGTTTTCTGATTTATAGATGAGAATTATGATAACCTACACCATGAGGTTATTTCGAAGGGTCAAATGACATAAGGTATAGAAGAGGCCTAGAAAAGTACCTGGTAGACGCAGGCCAAGGTATAACGGTTAATATCAAGACTAGCCCTGAGCATTCTCATCCTCATTTACGTTTTTTAATTTTCTGGCAATCCTGCAATTCCAGTCATCTTTTATAAATATTAACAATGAGTTAATTCTTAAAAGCACGTGATTTTAATCAGATCCAGGTGGGTTTAAATATGGGCCACAACATTAATTATTGCTTACATTACCTGAAGCAGGTCAATCCACCTCTGCAAGGCTCAGTTTTTGAACCTCTAAAATGGAAATAATAATACATAGCTGATAAAGTTGGGCCTATTTTGAAGATTAAATTGGGTTGAATAAGACTGTAAGTTTTAATAAAAGCAGGGGCCCTATCTTGTGCAATGTAGCCTTCCTTGGATCTGGCGATGTGCCTGCCATGTAATTACTGCTCAAATTAAAAATTAATAATGTATGCAATATAAGCTCTTAATATAGTGTTGTATACATATTAAGTAGGAGCTACATCTGTCTTATGCCAATTAAAATATATGAGGGTGAAACAGAATGTCAAGGCCATTTAATACTGTTTTGCAATAGAAATCTGTCTGGAATAGCCTATCACATCACCAAGATGCCTCCTTAAGTGGCTCTGACAACTTTATTTTTAATAAATAAATGCCAAGAAGATAAATTTCAGAGAATGTGGACGTAGAAAAGGTTAATAACTGATCTTGGGCTCTCTTGTAGAAATCTCTAGACAAGAAGAGTGGGATCTGATGTTTGGGAATAAAGATGAGTAAACAGGGAATGGAAGATATGCTAAAGGCTCATGATCTGGTACCTACCCTACGAAGTTAACTATGAGAAAGGTAAAAAGAATGAGGTTCTGAATACCTGGCCTTAAATCCATCTTTTTAGTCTCAAATTCTCCATTTATAGAATAGGTATAATGGCACTTTTTAGGGTTAAATGAAACAGTGGCTATATAAAAGTGATTTGTAAAGTCCTGAACCAAAAAAGAAGTTATTCTTGAAAATGGAACTTTTCTTTCTCCCTTGAGGTTTTGTTCATTTTTTAAGTCTTTTTTTCTTCGTTCTTATGATTAGATAATTTCTACCAATTTGTCTTTAAGTTGTTGACCCTTTATTTCACAATATTAAATATGTTAAGCCCACTCTATGAATTTTTCCTTTCGGCTTTATGACTTTTCAGCCCTAAAGTTTGTATTTGATTCTTTTTTTCAAGTTTATTTTTATTTTTTCTGCTGTCTCCATGTGTTCTCTCTTTATGTCCATCTTTAAGTTCTTGAACATATTAACAACAACTTCTTTTAAAATTCTTTCCCGATAATTCCAATAACTGAATCATCTTGATGTCTGTTTTTATAGACTTCTATTTTTTTTTTTTACTTCATTATGGATTAATTTTCTTTCTTTGAATATTTAGGAAATTCTTATTTTATGTAAGACGTCAATGATACATTGTAGAAATACTGAATTATGTTGTCTGCCTTTAAAGAGTGTTGATCGTTTTTCTAGCACAGTTAAAAATGATGGATTTTATTGATCATATCAGACTTAGGTTTAGTGTTCATTCGGGGGCATCTGTTTTAATTTTATTATTAGTCCTAGGACACATCCCTTTAATACATAGTGTGGTCCTCACTCCTTTGGTGGAGCATTTCTGAGGCCTCAGATGAATGAGCAAGGTGCTCACCGAGGCTCCTTCAGTGCAGCCTGGACTGGTGCTTCAGTATGTCCCAGCACTGATGACCCCGGGTATTTTGATTTAGATCTCAGCCCTGCACCAGTTCTTTTCTTCTGGGACTCACAGAGTCTCTCTCTTCTCATGTGCAGCCAGTCTTTGATAAAGTTCTGTGTGGAAGAACCTCACGGACTTCTCCATATTCTATACTCTGTAATTTCCTCCTCTCTGGTACTTACCCCCAAATTTAAAGCATTTCAGAAGCCTTCTTCTCTAATCTCTGATTATTCAGCTCAGCAAGACTGCCACACTCTTTACCATGCTTGGTTCCCACTAATTTTTTCCGTTAGTTGCCGACAGTCCTGGGCTCAGTCCTCGCTTCAGGTGTGGAGGCTTCTCCTGCTGCTGGTTCCATCTCCTGACACGATGCTAAAAGGGGCCCCCGTCAGTGTCCTTCCAAAGATCTGAACAACCTAGTGACTCTTTCTGTTCCTACCGCAGTCGAGGAGTGAGAATCTCTTTATAAATCCATAGGTCACACTCTAAAGACTTCTCATTGGCTGCATACCTCCAGGTGACCAGATTTCCAGACTGGAAATGTGACAAGGCCCGGAGAGGGGAAGTCACTGGACCTAGCTGTGGCAGTGCCGGAATTAGAGCGGGAAGCCCATTCCAATGCCAGTGCTGTCCCTCCTTTCAGGTGAAATTCACACCATTTGAGACACCTTGTGGAAAGGGAGTGTAGAAAGGGAGCGAAGGAAGAGAATGTGCTCAGTGGCACTTCTGCACTGGACAGGCAGGACTCAGGAAGAGTGGGACAGCGTTTTCAAAGCAAAATCTCTTACTCGAGGGGACTGTGTCTTAGTAGTTAAGAACCAAAGATTTGAAGTTAGACAGGCCTGTGCTTGAGTTCCCGCTGTGCCCATTGCTGACTATCTAACTTGGATAAAAATTACTGAACCCCTCTGAGCTTTGGTTTTCTAATTTATAGATGAGAACTATGATAACCTACACCATGGACAGGAATGTACATCCAGACTGAGAGCTTGGGCATATATGGGCTCTCCTGTGTTTCTCTTATTTCAAAGATCACAATACTGAACTGCCAATGGTCCAATTCCTGAAAATAGCTAGCTCATGAGTTTTCTTCATATCATAGTTTTTTCTAGCAGGAGAGCAAATTTTATACAGTGACTCTTTCATGGCCAGAAGCTGGAGACCTACCGTTCTTTATTTTTCTCTGATAATTATTACAGTATCCTGTTTTGTTTGTTTGTTTGTTTGTTTTTAATGAATGAAATCTCTTGTTTCTCTAGGGGTATTATGATTGTTTTCTTGCTCATTTAACATCCTATATTTTTGTCTTTCCTTGCTATTTCTTTTTCTTTTATTTACTCTTTTCATATTTACTTTGACCTCTGATTTATATTAGAGGTTACCTCAAATGTGTAAGTAAGAATCTTTCAAAAAGCTGTTTGGAAATTCCTTTGCAAGGGTGAGAGTTGGTGAATGATGTAACTTAACGGAAAGTGATTGACTGGAGGAATTGGCTGCTGTATTGAGGGACCTTTAGATGTTAGGAGATATGGGTCTATTTTTGTAAACTGGCTAGTTATCTCAGAGAGAATTTCCTTAAATCTGTTAATGTAAAAATAAATGTGAGTTTCTATTATATTGAAGCACATGTAGAAGAGGTATAATCACCTGGCTCTGTAGGCTAAGAAGGGACTGGGATTAAGGGCACCTTATCAATACCTTCAGTTAATTTCTTTACTTTCAGCTGTAACCTATTCCCCAGTCATCAAACATTATACACTGTATAGTACTGAGACGTGAATCCTTTTCTCACAGTACTTCCTCTAAAGGAAAGTTTCAGTGTTCTGTGTACTGCTGTCAATAACTATTCTTGCATCTTCTTTTCATCTTCCAACATTGTGTGATCAACTCAGGTGGGCTGTTGCATCCTTTTAAAATATGTTTTTTGAAACCTTTTGCAGATATGTTAGTGACATTTCAAAAGGGAGTGATGATGAACGTGTGTATTCAATCTACCATGTTCAATAAT
Organism: Rousettus aegyptiacus; assembly: GCF_014176215.1. Taxonomy (NCBI): domain Eukaryota; kingdom Metazoa; phylum Chordata; class Mammalia; order Chiroptera; family Pteropodidae; genus Rousettus; species Rousettus aegyptiacus. Next base: position 65,480,676 of record NW_023416308.1, read on the forward strand.
AACAACATTATTGTTTTTCACTTGAGTGAAAAGACTGTGAGGCACAAAGAGGGTATAATTAAAGCATGGCCCTTTCAAAATTTCATTTACGCTCACTCAGCTAACAAAAGAAGTGCAATTCCCACATTCACTCCTCCACATATTAGAACCTGGCCATCCCTCTATCTCTCTCCAATGTCTCTTGCTTTTCATTCTATGTCTGTAGGACTGAAGCAAGAAGACGTTAGCTTCCAATAACCTTACTCAAACAGACACATTGTGTCTGCATTACCTAGGCCTACAGGCAAGAGTGGGAGCAGCAAGAGAAAAAAATTGAACAGCTGCGATGAGGACTGAAGTCACTTTGTGTGTGTGTGTATGTGGTTAAGATTCCTTTTTATCCCAGCTTTATTATTGAGATATAGTTGATATATAATATTGTGTAAGTTTATGGTATACAATGCGATGTTTGTTTATATTTATATATTTGAGATAACATTGGTTAATAACATTATATATGTTTCATAATTCAATATCTGTATACACTGCAGAGTGCTCACCAGCAGAAGTCTAACCAGCAGAAGTCTAGTTTCCTTTGTTACCATGTATTCGATCCCCTCTATCCAGTTCGCCCTCTCCCCACCACCTCACTTTCAGTAATCACCAATCTGTTGTCTGTATCTGTGAGTTTGGTTTTCTTGTTGTTTGTTTGGAGCTGAGGTCACCTTTCTCATACATTAGTCCAGGCTCCCTCTGATTCCCAGACTTAGGAGTGGTAGCCCTATCATTTCCAAACATGAAAGCACAATTTGCAGGGCTCTCTCCTACTTTCTCCTGACTTTATTTCAACCGAATAAATCCATCTGGGAACACCCTTGAAGCAATGTTCTTCCTGCCTCATTGCAGCCACATCAACACATCAGCATCCAGAACTGCCCCTCTGGTCCCCCTTCTCAGCCAGAGCATCTCATTGACCATTAACTTCACTACAGCTCAGCTCCGAGATTTGGTCCTTGCTCCCTTAATGCTTTTCAATAGCTTGAAATCTAGTCAGCTGAAAAATCAAAGTGATAACCAGGCAGGGATCATCACTGAAATGAGAAGTGATTGAAGAACTTTGTGCAACACTGAGGACTGCCTCATTGGAAGTGGCCCTAGGTATGAAATGAGCCTCTGTAGCACCCACTTGAGAACAGTCGTGACTTCCCACACTTGGGTGCTCTGTTTCTGTCTCAAATACCATGGCTCATGAGTGACATTTAGCTGCCGCTCAGGAACTCATTTTGTCCCTTACCGTCTCATACCAGCGTTGTTTAAATGTTTGTCACAGCATCCAAGAAGCAGAGGAAAAATCAAAGCCTTATATGTAAGGAGCTCAGTGGCGGAGTCAGCTGCCAGCTTTTGACTCTCTTCTTTTTTACCCAGCATTCCTGCTTCCCCTGCAAGTTTTGGCTTGCTTATACATAAACATTCACATAATGCCCCGGTTACCTGAGGCTTCTTCTCTTAGTGCTCTTCCAAGACCACCTAGAAAATGTCAGAGCTGGGAGGGATGTTGGAAATCATCAAGTCGAAGTTTTCTATTTTATAGCGTTAAATATAAAACAAGACATGGCTTTTCTAAAGTAACAGAGCAAGTTTATGCTCCAGCTAAGGCAGGAACTCATACAGGGCTGAGACTTGGGTGAGGCGAATGAGGCATTTACCTCGGGTGTAAAATTTGTAAGAAGGCCCCGATAAATTCATCATCAAGATAACTAATGTTTTAATGCAATGTTTTTAAGAATCAAAATGAATGCAAAATATTTCATGATAAATAAAAATATCAGAATTTTAAATGAAGATAAGATCCAATAGGGCAGGCCAGGTTTAGGATGAGGTAAATGAGGCAGGGCTATGCAAAGACAGGGTCATACTCTGTCTTTATTTAAAATTTTAATATTTTGTTCATTGAAGATTTTTTGCATTTTTATTTTTAAAATACTTCGTTAAAATGTTATTTATCTAGATTACTGAGATTTTTGGTGTCCCCTTAAATTTTGCTTCCAAGTCGAGTACCTTACTGTAGTCCTCGCTCTATCCTTGATTCTCACAACTCTTCTCTGTGAGCCAATTTTGCCTGCACGTCCATGTCAGTCTTCTCATTTTGAAATTTTTTTCCAGCTGTGTTGAGGTATAATTAACATGTAACACTGTAAGTTTAAGGTGTGCAACGTGATGACTTGTACACTTATGTGTTGCAAAATGATTACAACAGTGGAGTTAACACCTCCGCCACCTCTCATAACTACCTCTATGTGTGTCTGTGTGTGTGGTGAGAACCTTTAAGATCTACTCTTTTAGGAACTTTCACCATGCTGCACATCAGATCCCTAGAACTTACTCATCTTATAACTGGAAGTTTGTACCCTTTGACTAACATCTTTCCATACCCCGCACCCAAGCCCCTGGCAATGACCATTCTAGTCTTTGTTTCTCTGAGTTTGGCTTTTTAAAGATTCTACAGATAAGTGAAATCATACAGTATTTGACTTACTTATTTCATATAGCATAATGTCCTCAGTTTTCATACATCTTATGACAAAAGGTAGAGTTCTTTCTTTTCTTATGACCAAATAATATTCCATTAGATATATATGGTAATCTTATTTATCTGTTCATTTATTGACAGACACTTAAGTTATTTCCATATCTCGGCTATTGTGAATAATGTTGCAATAAACATGGGAGTACAGATATGTCTTTGAGAATCTGATTTCATTTAATTTCCTCTGGATATATAACCAGAAGGGGTATTACTAAATCATATGGTAGTTCTATTTTTAATTTTTTGAGGAACCACCAAGTTTTTTTTCCATAGTAGCTGTACCAATTTACATTTCCACCAAGTTTCCTTTCCTTCATATCCTTGCAAAAACTTGTCTCTTATTTTTTTGATAATAGCCATTCTAACAAGTGGGAGGTGTGGTTTTGATTTGCATTTCCTTGGTAATTAGTGATGTCGAGCGTCTTTTTATGGATCTGTTGTATGCTTTCTATGGTTCCTGCAACACATCATTTTGGATGCTGGCAGCCTCCATTTTTCTTTCCCAAGGACATTGCCAAATGCTCATCTGTGGTCTCTCCCAGGCCCACAGATTCAGGTACCAATAGGAGTGTGCTTTGGGAGCCAAACACAGAATGGAAGCAGGGGGTGTATTGGCAAAGCATTCAGAGTACTTGGGATGCCAGTTGGGGGTCCATGGGCAAGGCATCCCAATGGCTCACTGGCAGGCCTCACAATGGTCTGCGATGAGGTTAATAGGATTTATGATCCCTTTATACATTCCTAGTTTGGCTCTTTTAGATTCCACATATAATGGCTCTGGTTGTTGTTTTCCCAGCCATTCACTACCCGTCCCCCGCCCCCAATCATGCAGCTCAGAACTCAGTACTCTGGATGGGGAAAGATAGAAATGGGCCTCTTTTGTAGCATGCCGTACAGCTGGGGAAGCCAAATGCTCACTCACTCCTCTTCAGGAGAAATTACAGGCTAAGAGAGACTCTCTTGACACTGAACTGTGCTACCATGGGTGAGGAATGACACAAGTAAAGTTAAATTGTTCCTCTTACTATCTCCAATGTATCCAATATCAGAAATTTTGCTTCACTGGTACTGAAACTTCTCTCCTGGGCTCCCGGACTTCCAGAAAAGCTCTCTCGTTCATGTCTAATTCAGGGTTCTCCAGGGACTCTCAGACCATGGCTGAGAAAGGTTGGAGCCAGTTCAGGGTCCACAGCCAGGACCAAGGTCTGTCTGCCTATTACCTGACTCCCTTCAGGCCCCTTGGCAAATGGTGCTGGGTCCCATAGCTCCCACAAAGGCACATTGTCTGGAGACAGATGCTGAATTATTGTTGTTGGGGGTGCTGGGTACAGTGATAGACATCTTATTTGGCCATCTTGCTGATATCTTTATTCTTTAAAACTCTTGATTCTGCCTCCTTTGATCTGGCAAACCAGTGTACTTAATCATATAGTTGTTTTCACTATCACGAGGATATTTTCAATTATTAACCACTAATTCTTTGGATATAATCCTGAAACCAGTAGTGAACAGTGTGGCTTTTGACCACAGGAATTTCCGAAGTTAGTCACAGCAACACATTAGTTTCACTTCGAGGCTATTATTTCCCACTCCAATTTATCTAGCCATTTTGTCTAGCAAAGTCAATCTTAGACTCTTCAAAGACATCAAATAACCATATTACAGCATTCTAACAATAAAGTGCCAAGAAAGAAGTACTACAAATTTGTATACAAATGTTTCTCAATACAGAGTAGAAGATAAAGTTCGAAACATAAATCTCTTTACAGGTTAAATTCCAATGACTTTAAAGTTTAAAGGAATTAAATTTTGAAATCAAGTTCTCTGGCATTTATCCTTTCTTCTCCAAGTTCGTAGTCATCTTAATTTCAGCCAGAGTGATGACCCATGCCTGACTGGAGCTAGGATTCCTTCAGTAGCTTATGTCCAGATGGTCTTCTTCTAGAATGACTATGGGTCCTCAGAACCTTAAAAGTGAAATTTGTTCCATACCATATCTCTGATGAACATCCCTTTAGAGAAATTTAAGAGATAATAGGACATATATGATCATCACAGCACTGGCCTGCACCCAGAAAATTTTGAAGACGATCTAATTCCAAGCCCCTATAATTCGAATGTTGTCTAAAATTATGTACTTAGTGTCACCAAGGATAACTATAAGGACTTGGTAGAATCTATATGGAGGAGGGAAGATGGAGAATATAAGTTTTTGTTTCAGTTTAGAGAAAATAATGCCAGTCATCTGGTGCCTTGCCTAAAATCTATGACCTGTGTCATATAAACTTAGCTGGGAAGTTAATGTTGATATTACTAATTTACTGTATGAGAGGGGCTAAAAGCAGTGAATCAAACCATCTCCCCTCTTACGTGCAACATTGGAAGCCCTGCTGCTTTGTTGCAAATTTAGAAAAAGGCAGCTCCTGTCATATAGTAGGTGCTTTTCTGTCTCTATGGTACTGAAATGAGTATGAACTTATATCTTGGGCCATAGCATCAGTACATCCCTATGTGCAAATATTTTCACACCTGTCCCACTATGGCCTCAAGGTGTGAAATTGCTCAGGCCTAAAAACTCTCCTCCTAGAGAAGAGAGGGCTTCTTCTTCCAATGAAATGAACCAATCTTGATCCACATTTTCTGAGCCCTCATCATTTGACCGAAGTCCCTGTAGCCTATATTTTGCTAATCATGGTGCTTTGGCTGGTGCCTTTGTGGAAGCCTTCCTGCCTCACCCTCTGTCTTTGCTGAACCTGAGACCTAAAACTTTTTTTTGAGGAACTGAGTCTGTGCCTATCCTGGGCCTGAAGGTGATACCTTTCCTAAGAAGTCTGACATCTTTACTGAGGTCCACAGCTTGTGCCTTTGCTGAGCACTTGCTTTTGCTTAAAAGCAGCAGGCCAATGCTTATTTCCTTAAGGCAGAGCACATTTAGTTGCCCCTATGAAAAAAGTAAGCCACTTGCCTGAGGACAAAGCTGCCTTATGGTGTAATGTCCCCGAATGGACAAAATCTCACTTATAATTGCCTAAAGCCTAATGTCATCTGCCCTGGTTAAAAGAGGTAGAAGTTAACCAAACAACTATAAAAACCAGCTGCATTGTTTCCTGTAGGCCACCAGGAAGTCATGGGCCTTGACCATATCAAAATGCTCAGTCACTTTACATATATTATGTCCCAAACCAAATTTCACTATCTATTTTCCAATTATCCTGGCCACTACACTATATTACAACACTACTTTATGTTAAATTTCTCTCTCCCACCCTTCCTCATAGGGCTAGAGCCTGACACTATAAAACTAAAACAGAATATGGAAAGGAAATGGACAGGAACTGAAAACATGGACTCCACTCCTCTTCTAAATTCAGTAATTATTTAAGAAGAAGAGTATGGAAAAAGACCAGGAGTGTTAGAATCGTCCTGTTCTTGTGCAAGGCAATAGCCAGAGTAGAAAATTATCATTCTCCCCTTAAAACAGTCATGCCTTTATCAATCACAGTGATCCCCAATTTTTTTTTATTGTGACATACTAATGGATGATATTTACCCGAGATCACACTTCCAGAAATTGAACAATATTTGTGGTACAGTTACAACGGGCTGTGGGTTATGCATGCTTCCTGATGTTCTAGTCCAGTGGTTCTCAATTGGAGGTGACTGTGCCCCCCCCCCCCAAAAAATTGTCAGGTTTTGGAGACAGTTTTGGTTTTCACAACCTAAGGAGGATGCTAGTGGGTAGAGACCAGTGGTGCTGTCAAATATCCTACATAAACATGGAGCAATTTCACACAATAAAACATTATCTGGCCCAAAATGTTAACAGTGTTGAGGCTGGAAAACTGCACTGGACGTAGCTTTACCTGTTTGTTCCCAAGTCAAGGAAACATATTAGAATAGAAGCGAGTGAAATGCCTGTTAATATGTGGATAACCTTGAAATGTCCCTGAAGTATTTTTTAGTAAAATAAGTCATTTATAAATTTTGGTGTTTCATTCTGCTGTAGCATATGTTTTTGTAATCTAAATTCCCATGTGATTGTAAATAGATGGATGGTGCCATAAAATGTGGAATTAACATTTTTTCGTATGTGATATTTTTTTCCTAGTCCATTAGTATTTTATACCACCAAGTGGCCACAGCAGAATCTAAAAGAAAGGATACGATACTGTCCCAAGGCCTGTTTACTTGATGACTCATTGATTTGAAAATAATAGACCTAATCCTCCATCTCCTTTCTTTAGCCCATTCCAATGCAATGTCATTTTTCCCTTCATAGCCCCTACTATCATGAACAGAAGTCTATTTCCACAGCTCTTGAACATGGAACGATTTTATCATTTGCTTTAGCAAATTGATAGTGGTAGAAGCTATCGTGTGTCAGTTCTAAGCCTAGACCTCCAGAAGTCTTCACAATTCCATTTATTCCCTTGAATCATTGTGACTATTATGGGAACAAGCCTGGACTAACCTACTGAAAAATGAAAATCACTTGAAGCAGAATACAGTTATCTCATCTGAGGTCTTCTTAGATCAGCCAGGTCACTGCCGATCACAGATGTGCTAGTGAGTCCAGCTGAGGTCAGGCAAGCCTGGGCCCGGGTCAGTAAAATCATTCAGCTGAACTGTAGGCCCACTAGAAATAATAAGTGACATGTCTTAAGCTATGGTATTCTGGGTTGGCAGCAACAGCTAACTGATAAACAAGCCTAAACTTCCTCTTCGCTTGTTTTAGCCACATGCTGTATCTCAGAGGTGCTTATTATATAGGTAACTCTTATTTTGGTGTGTTGGGTCTTTATTTCTTAACTCAGCAGTCTCTATTATCGGTTTTCTTTTCTATCAAGTTACCTTTATTTTTTGAGAAGTAAAGTCTTATATTTAATGGTAATATTTATATTAAGAATTTAACGTTCTGTTTTTGCTCATTTTGTTGTAATTTCATCATTTTTGTGTGTTTTTGTTGTATAGATTTTGAGTGGTCTGTCTCACTACAATATTTCCCCTACTCCTATTATTTTAGTACGTGATTTTGCAGAATGTAAAGTTTGTCATTACCACATACATCGTGTTATGGGCCATGAGAATGCTGATATGTATTTTGAGCACCAAATTACTTGTACACTACTCCACAACTGATCGTAAATCATTATCATGCCAAGATGTCAGGTTAGAGCTCTTGCTGAGAGATCAGGGACACATCCAAACTGAGGAATCTGTGGATACATTTATTTCTGTTTTGGATGTGCGTTTACATGTGAGAGTTTGTATGCATTTGTGTAGTACCTGTGTACATGGATGGGAAATTCTGAGGATTACTATTTTGTTACAGGTGTTATCACACTAGTATTTTCCCAGGCTGTTGTGTGCTATTTATATCAAATCATTCTTAACAAGTATAATAATAAACACTGTCACTTACAAATAGCTCAATATTTTATTAAGTGCTTTTGTACTAATAGCCTCATCTTAATCCTCATAGCAGCCCTGAGAAATAGGTACTATTTTGAATTCCATTTTATAGATGAAAAAAACAAAAAACAGAAAACAATTGTGGATGGCTTTAGAGCTCCAGATAGTGCATGACAAAGCAGGAATTAAAAGCAAAAACAAAAACAAAAAATAACTGCTAAAAATTTCCTACTTCTTTATTCCAAAGTAAAGGAATCATCATTCTGACTCGCACTTGCTCAAGGAAAGGGCAGAACAAGTATTTTTAGATCTTTTACTAGATTACAAGAGAGAGGGAACTGATGACCAATGAGAAATTATTCAGCTCTGAGGAAGCTTAGATGAGGATAACAATGGAAGCCTTGTGTGGTAGGCAAACTCAAAAGATACTCAAGATTCCATTCCCCTGGTTATTCAATTGAACACTAATCTAATCACCAATGTGGAGAGATTTGGAAGATGTAATTAAAGCTACAAGCCTTAAAATAGAAAGACTATCCTAAATTATTTGAGCCCTCAAAATTAATGAAATTTCTCTTGCTAGAGTCATAGAGGTGTGGCAGAAGAGGAAGGGACAGGAAAGGTGAAGCTGAGAGATTTAAAGAGTGGAAAGGAGTCAACCCATTATTGCTGATTTTGAAAGGGGGCCACATGCAAAGTAAATGACCTCTAAAAGCTAATAATGACTTCTGGGCAACAGCAAGCAAGGAGGTAGGGACCATGGTCCTACAACCACGTGAAACAAATTTTCCAATCTGAGTGAGTTTGATAATGGATTATTCTCTAGAGCCACTATTAATGAGCTCACGTTGATTTTGAATTCGTAGGACCCAGAGTAGAAAAATCAACTGAGCTCACCCAGACTTCTGACTTACAGAACTGTGAGATAATAATTGGGCTTTGTTTTAAGCCACTGTTTATAGTAATTTGTCATAGCAGCAAGAGAAAACTAATGCAATTTACAAGAGATACGGATATGCTGAGCAACTTTTCAGTGTATGCTAAAGGACAAGTGAAGACAAGTTTAACTGAGGCTACAATGGAGGGTACCTTTCTTAGAATTAATGTGGCTGCAGAGAATTTAGCCCAAAGAGTGGTCTTATGGCACCAATGAAAATAAGAAGTTGAGATGGGAAAACAGAAAGATACATGGGACGAGTCTATGAAAAGGTTTACGTTTAACTAGACTTCTCTCATGGAAGTTTCACCAATCCTCACACTAAAGGATATTAGTTGTAATCTTAAGGAGTTCTTATACTTTAAGTTCAGAGAGAAGAGGATTGGAGTGGGGATAGGGGATAAATCAATTTACATCTTCATTTTGTAATTTAGTCTTTTTAATAGCCTTGTAGAATGGATAATTATTTAACTCATTTTTACAAGTTAAGGATATAGACACTCATATAGATAACATTCCTGAAGAAAACCAAACAGTCAGGGCTAATATAAAAGTTTTCTGAATTGAAACTTTGTCCTTTTTCCTTTTTACTTGGTCCTCTTTTGTGCTCAGTGTCTAATTTTACACTATATTTTACTAAACCTTAGGTATTCTCAGAAAAAGTCAATGTTTAAATATAAAATAAATAATGCGATATCCAATGCCTCATTTTCTCTTGAAGAGGTAAAGACAATTCCAAATAGTGTAGTATTTGGTCTGTTTTTATTCAATGGTGATTCTCCAACTCAGCAGCAATACTCCTACTCCTGTTGGCCCCTAGGCCTTGTTTCCAGTTTTTCAGTTCCCAGAGCACGGAAACATTATTCTCTTGAGTTGGCTTTAACATAAAAAGGAGGAATTGAATTGTTAGGAGAAAATCATATCCATTTTGACTTGTCTTTGGCTCCAGATTTGGGCCTCAGATGAGTCCACTGAATCCTGATGCTAGGGGATGAATGCCATTAGCCTCCAGAGTGGGTTTCGATATGCCAAATGACATGGTTGGTCATTTGAGCAAGTGTGACACTTCTTAGGAAACACTCATACACATCCACATGTTCTGCAGTCAACAGCAGCTCAGAACACTTCTGTTAATCACTTTATCTCCCCATAGTGTGCATTATACAATCTCCTCTGAAACAATATTTTTAAGGAACATTCACTGGGGTCCCCAGGTCCTGAACTTAGTCCTCAAAAAACTTCAAATTATCAGACAAGATGAACCTCCACTAGGTCTCAACAGCTCTAGCTCTAGCTGGGATTAAAGTGCTCTCTGCATGATTGCTTCAGCTGTTCTGGTTGAAAAGAAGACCAGGACAGCTAGGGCCATTAGATTTTGGATGAGGCAGAGGAGGGTCAGATGTGCTTGGAAATTTGATTTTTTTTTTCTCATAGCTACAGCATAGAAAGAGACATTGAGATTGAATTGGGAAGGTGAGCTTAAAGTTGACTCTACCAGCCTTCAGTATGAAATGACTAGCATCTCTGATTTGTAATGTATATGTCTTCATTCATTTCCTTGGAACTTTGTGTCTTAACACTAGCAATGTCTCCCATTAACTGAGTCCATCTCCACATGCCATCTTTAGTTCTTACAACATGTCTGCAAGACACTACTATGCAACAAATGGGCAAAACCAAAGCATAAAGAAGTCCAGGTATATTTAGGCTGGTCTGGTTTAATTTCTCTTTTGAGAAATAATTTAGCACATATACCAGAGGCTCCCCTTTATGAGTAGTGGTCTCTTTATAATAAGCACTAAAGAGCTGTGGTTCTGAAGTTAGTCAGTATGACAAATATGAAAGTATAAAATTCAGATTGAGCAGAACCCAGTTTGGGAGTCAGGCAGATATAAGTTCATGTTACTAATTCGAACACATAATAACTGAGTAACCATAGGAACAAATATCTTTAAACCTCAGTTTCCTCATACATGAGGCAATTTTTAAATTACCTCATAAAGGACCTGTGGGAATTGAGTCCAATATGCGTGTAACACTTAAAACGGTGCCTGGCACACAAATGCTGGCTTTTATCATCATTGTCATCGCCATCACCATTACTTAGTTCTTCCACCTTTTGCTTTCAGTCTTGCCCAGGGCTCCAGCCTTTTGAACTTAAATATCTTAATATCCTAATTAAAGTTCAATTTTTATGATTACCATCCCTGTTTAAGGAGAGGCTGTCAGTGTTAGTAAGATGATGGTCCCTAGACTGGCAATCTCGGCATTACATGTGAGCTTGTTAGAATTACAAATTCTTAGTCTGGGCCAAGACTTCCTTGATCCAAAGGTCTGGGAAAGAAATCTGCATCATAATAAGCTTTTCAGGAGGGTCTAATGCCTACTAAACTCTGAGAAGCACTTTTCTAAGTCATTTATATAGTTTCATGAAAAAGCCCTGAAAATGGAGATAAGATTTGGGTTTAAGTCCTAGATCTTCCACTTACTACTATGTGATCATTGGCAAATTATTTAATTTCTTTTATAATGTGGACCAAGTTCCTTGGAGTGTTATTATTCAGAGTATAGGTTAAACTACATCAATGAAGAAACCCAAAACTACAGTGGTTCATATAAGGATTCATTTATTTCCCTCTGTAATAGCCCACAGGTAGGAGGGTGGTTCAGAGTGAGTTGTCATGTCTGTGCCACAAGGTCATCTAAGGACTCAGGATCCTTCTGCTATGCCTTTCTGCCCTCTCCTAGGACATTGTTTTGTCTGTATGGTTGACTTGGGGTCACTGATACTGTGCAAGGCTTCTTGCCTAGGGGAAAAGAGAGAGAGTAGAGGATAAGTGATTTTTTTACTGAAGAAGTGATGAAAAAGTTGCACATCTTACTACTACTCATATTTCCTTGGTGAGAACCTGGATGTTTGACCAGAGTAGTGGGAAGCTTGGGACCGTGTCTGTAAACTAGGTGACCAGGTGCCTGAACAAATTCAGGAGCCATAAGTATTCTGATTCTAAATATATACTCACAGAAACATAGCAGAATACCAAACACATAAGAAGTACTCCACACTCATGCGAGATGGGGTAGCATGATGTTGACGAGTCAGGCAGACGTGAACATGAATGTAAGTTCTGCTACCTACATAATATGTGACCTTAGGAAGATTATTTCTGCCTTGAGATTCAATTTCCTCATTTTCTAAAATAGGAATTATAGTGCCTTACCTCACTGTGTTGTTTTTAAGATGATGGATGGTTGCCCAATTTAGGTTATCTTCAGTACTGGGTTAGAATTGCATTTTGACTCTTTTAATCACAATGAAACAGGAGATATCCAAAGTTAAAATGTTTCACATGTCATTAATTCCTCATCAAACACAACTTCAAGCAACATGCTGCAATTACTGTACAGCTTTGGCCCTCAGCCTAAAGATAGGAATCTTAATCCTAGAGCCCATTTGATGGTTGGTGGGGCATGCATAACAGAGATCTTGCCAACAGCCTAAAGTACAGCTCTCAGTTCCAAAAGAGGAGGGGTTGTTTCCATTCTTTTATTATAATCTCCAAGGCAGAAATTGTGGGCCAGTGGTGAAATATAATTACAATCCTCTATTGTCTTAGTTGGGGTATAAACTAACAAATTCTTCCCTAATCAATTTACAAAAACAAAAATTTAAAAGCAAATAAGCAGGCTTCCTTAAAAAAGGGACATTAAACAGTATTTGCATATACCGTTTGTTCTGGCAGAGCAGAAATGTAGCTTTGTTTTACAAACAAGAAAAACACACACCCTGTTGAAAAATAATCCCCTTTATTGAAGCTACCTTCATCTGTCTTGACATCAAAAATCCCTTTCGGTACCTTTTTTTTTGGCCAGCAGTTTTCTATGTTTTGCAAGAACAATGTTTTCTGTATTTTCCGGGTTAATAAAGTCAAAGACATCTCTACTCTCTCAGCTCTCTACGTCTTTTCTTCACAAAACACATCAGAGGCTGGGAATAAAAGAATACACTACTCTAAGTAGATCACATTGCTGAGATCTGGCTCATTGGAGTTCATTTTCTGATTACTAAGGAGAGTCTTTAGCAGTGGAAAGAGAGGCATAGGGACTAAAAAGGAAGGTTGGAGGCTTTCTTTCTAACTTGGATATTTCCTGAAACAAGGAGCCTGAGACAAAGGCTTGCATGCAGACACTTTATCTGGGAAGTCATTTTGGAAAATAGGAATGCCGGTCAGGGAGAGAGAAACAGGAAACTGGGTAGAAAGCCAGTACAAAGATGTGTTACGTATTTGTCTCCTGCTGCAGACAAATGAGACTTGGTCCTGTGGGAACTTCTGAGGAAACTTATGACATGAATCTTGGAACTGTTAACCTAATAAAAAGGGGAAGAAATTACATATCAATTCCCAGACTCCCTGGTCAATGTTGGACCCTTAGCTCTTAATTCTCCTGCCCTTTGGTTTCCACACACTCTTCAGGCTATGGTATCTGGAAGAGTGAGAGGCCACAGAGCAGCTGGTCCAGCACTGTACAGAACTGGTACCTGAAACGGAGGCACATGTCGAGGGGGGCCGGAAGGATTTAGGGTGGTGCACAGAGTCTCCAGTACAGATATTTAGAGAACATTTTTGTTCTCTGTCATAATTTTTTATTCTAATCTTTTTCTTTTTTTTTTTATTAGGCAAGGCAACCCTTGGTTGACCTCACAGATTGCAAGGACTTTGTCAGTTTACAATTCCTTATTATTTTTTAAATTTTTTATGCCTACAGCACCTGGTCTTCCTAGGTGGTCTTCCATTCAAGTTCTAACCAAGCCCTACCCTGCTTAGTTTCCGAGATCAGATGGAATTGGGCTTGTTCAGGGTAGCATGGCTGTAGACTTTTATTCTAATCTTATGCTCTGTGTAATTTTATAATAATAGCCAACATTTATCTGCTCTTCTGGACCCTTTTCAAACATGCTCCCATTTTATTCTTTGTAATAATCCTTTTTGATAACTTTGTATTATTTACATTTTACTTATGAGGAGACATGTTGGGAAAAGTTAATAATTTACCTAAGTTCATAAGACGTATACATGCAAGTGATTTTTTTAATCTTTTCATTAATTCAGAAATCCTATTACCCCCACCAGATATTAGGAGTTTTTAAACACCGTTGATCCAGCATTCACTATATTAACAGACGCATAAAACTGAAGTTAAGGTTTTACAAAATAACACGTCCTCTTTTTATATGTTTGCAGTTTGGTATTTTATATTCTGTTCTGTGTGTGTGTGTGTGTGTGTGTGTGTGTGTGTGCGCGCGCGCGCACATGCTGTTTGCTGCCCACTAAATTGATGTCAGGTTGGCGAGGTACAGCTGATACTCACTTTTGACTTCCTTTTCTGCCAAAGTATGATAAAACTTTCCATCTCAAATGAGACTTTTGAGGTTTCAGTGAGATAATGTATATGACACAGTAGGTGCTCAATATATGTTAGCTAAACATTTCCTTATCTACCGCAATACCCCAATATCCCAAATTCATTTCTTCCTGGTGCAATGGGTGAAGTCTATCTCCTGGAGTTTCACTGTTCCACACATAGACCACCCTTCCTGAGCAGATGCTCTTTTTTTATGGCCAGTAGACACTTTCTGAAACCTAGGGATGGCTCTCAGTGCTCACAGTAAACTGAGGGAGGGTTTTCAGTTAAAGGCACAGAAACTTCTTCATAAGGCTGTTGCTTCTCAGGCTTGCACTTATGCTATCTTCTATTCAACACCTTTGTCTTGAGATACGAATGTATGTGAAATATTTTTCTATCATGCCTTAAGGATAAATTAGCCGCTTTCATTTAATGAATCAGCCTGAAAGAGAAGTCTTTATCTGGAACATTTCCAGATTCAAGGCAGAAACAAAGAGGAAATGGAAATCATATGATGAGTCTTTAAGCTCTGGTCATTGCTTCCATCCTCATGCGATTGGTCAGAATTAACATGCTCATGCTCGCTGATGAGTTCAACAAAGTGGATATATAATCCTCTTACAGGGTGGGCGATCAAAGGAAGGGGATCCAAAATGTTTAGCAATCAGTAATGCTAGCTATCTACCTCTAAACCTGATGCACTACACTTCATCTCAAAATTACCAGATGTTCCTGTGTATCTCACTCAGATTGTGCGAACATATACATCAGTCTATCCATTCACATATATACACGTTAAATCAGCAGTCACTAACACACTTTATAAGGTCCCACTGCTGTGACTTTGCTGATATCACTTCCTCTTATTGAAATGTCTTTCTTCTATATTTACCTGTTGAAATTCTGCAGATTGATATGAGAATGTGAATAGAGAATTCAAAATCAAAGAAATATAAATAGCTGAGAAAACTAATCAACCTCACAAATAATAAGATAAAATACTAAAACAAAGAGTTTCTATTTGAGACTTAAAAAATAGACAAAGATTTAAAAAAGAAACATGCAGTGTTGCTTAGGAAGGCATAATACAAATATTTTCATTTACTATCGGTGGGAGTAAATAGTCTATATCCAGACATTTATGGCAATAAATAATGGATATGCTCAAAATTGCATATATAAAGATGAATACTGACGCTTTTCTGAATTCCAGAAATATTCAAAAATTAGAAAGAATCTAAGTGCCTCCCATTACTCTCTAATCCTTACTTTGCTTTTTTTCATACATTTATCACTACCTGATACACATATGCATGCGCACATGTGCACACACATGCACACACACACCCCTTTGCTTATTTACTACTGTCTGCACCAAAGAATCTTAGTGCCACAAAGACAGAGCTTGTCTTGTTCACTATTGTATCTCTAGTCTATAGAACAATGTTGATACATAGTTTGTATGTTTGTTGGATGAATTAACCAATTAATCACTTAGGTTCTGATTAAATTAGAAATAGTTCACCTACATAACAAACAACTTTATTCATATTAAAATCATATTTTTGGAAAATATTTAACATCCTTATGTTATTCTATAAGGACACAGCAGGACAATGGTTTTCTCAAATACATGAGTTTATGATCATTTTTTTTTCCTTTTTAAGATTCATCTGCATTTTCCAGATTCGTATCAGTAAGCACGTACTATAATTACACAAATGTTATCAAAGAGAAAAAAATTCTTGGAGGTCCAGCCAGCTAAAATGCAACCTCCTCCATTCCCTGAGCTCTCCAATATTGGTAACCTTGGCCTCTAAATTCCTGAGGGCACAGTAACTGTGGCAGTTACCTGTGATTACTGATTTGCATGTATTACCAATTTATCTCATTTATCTGTATCTCTCTTGGATCAACATGCTCTGCCTCTGGCGTTCTGTGATTGGTAGGTAGAGAAATACAATGTTCTGAAGAAGGTAGAGGGATAGGAAGATAAAGAGGGAGGAGGAGAGCAGGAGAATGTGGAGGTACCAGGACATCAGAGAGATCAGCAGAAAATCAGAAACAAAGCCCTACTTGGTTCCTTAAAATGACACTAAGAAGGTTTCCACACTCTAAAACAGTGCTACATTTAGCTTCAAAGAAATTTCTTAGAACTTCCTGTTGGCTATATTTGAGGTCATTGATGCCCACTCTAAATGAGTCACATGAATTCCCCGGATGGATAGTTCAAGAGTTTGAGAGATAGTAAAGAGGCTTCTTGTATGCTACAGAAAAGGTTAGGAGGATACAGAAGTAAGAGACAAATAACCACACTGGGAACATGGAATTAAGACTTCAGTTACCAAATGGGCCAATACCCTCCTACCTGTTTTCACTATACATTTCCCTCTCACTTTTAGGAAATGTAACTTGAGTGAGAACTGGAAAAGAAACATAACAGCTGGCATAAAGTTACCTTGACTGACTTTCCAATAAATGTGCCAGAATCAATTATTCAATGGGAACTTCAATAAAGACCCTAGACAAGCTGTACACAGATTTCAAAGATGATGTTACTGCCTGCACTGAGTAATTTTGGAATTATTCTCTGGGATCTACCTCAAAGCCCAGGGTCAGTATTTTCTTTTGTGTGTGTATTTAATTTTTTGAACAGGCCAAAAAAAATCATTCAAAACCATGTTTCGTGAATATAATTGAGCCTAATTACTTTTGACAAAGAAAAGAGGAAATTAGGAAGACTATTTTATTAAGTGTTAAAGAAGGAAGAGAGTTAAAATTCACTTTCCATGATGTTGGATGTTTTCACAAGAGTCCTTCCAGCTAACCTCAAAGAACCCTGTGAGGAAGATATCATTTTCTCTGTTTGACAGATGTAAAAGTTAAGGCTCAGGAAGTTGAGTAACTTGCTGAACACCTCACAGATAAATGGCAGAGCTGGTTTCCAAAGCCCATTATCTTTTTAATGCATCTGCATGCTTAAAGATGAGTCTTTAAGAGAGAATCTATAATACTTCTGATCAAATAAAGTCAACTCCCTAAGGGAGGGGAAAGTCTATACTCTAGTTAGGAGGAGAAAAATGCCTGAATACTTGGGTATATTGCCAGTATATAAAGGGTTATGTTAAACACAATCGGAATAAATGAGAAAATATGGTACCAGTTAATTCAGGTTCCCATCATTCTTTGTGTAACTGGACAAACAACTACTGGTATTGATTTCATCAAATTAAATAATATCTTTGAATGAAAACAAAAATGTTTTACTGCCAAGTCCATAAATGTTAAAATGTTTTAGTTCATCCATATATATAAGTAACTGTCTTATTTTTAACATAAAGAGAGATATGAATGGTTTATTAATTGAAAATCATTTTCTCCCTATCACCACTAAATAAGTGCGGAGCATGTTCTATAGAAGGGACACCATGTTACCAGCTTGCATTGGGTGCCCACCAAATTCAGTCCAGCTCTGACTTGTGTCTTACCCAGTTGGAGTTCCAACATGCTGTTCCTCACCTCTCTGCATTTATCCACTCTCTCCCTCTTTCTGGGAATGCCTTCCTCCATTTTAATGGATTCCTTTCTTATTCAGATAGTGTTACCTTTCCAGGCAACCACCTTGACAATCCCACAAATCTAAATTGAATCAATTGTTTCTTACCTAGGCCCTCAAATCTCAATTTCATTTATTGTTCCTTTGTTGAACAAATAATACGCGAATGAGTGAATATTTGGTTGTATCTATCCTCTTGCATTTAGTATTAGAGCCATCCTATATCTCTTAGGAGACCCAGCCTTTTCCCTTTCTTAAAATATGCAAAATAAATCTTACTTCATAATGCCACAGTGCAAATGCACTATACAAATACATTCATTTCATTAAATGAGAATTACTGTCAAAGACACAGATCTCCTAATCTAGACTTAATGATTCTAAATGCTCAGAAATCTCATCCTCTGACAGTCTCTAAACTATGATTATAAACAATTAGAATGGAATTTATTTATGGCTTGTAATATCTAGAAATATTCTATGTTCCTGTGCATTCTAATTGGCGACTTTTTCTTTGAAACATTCTCTTTAATTGACTCTGGCAGTGGCAAAGACAGATTCAATTAAGGACTCATTCCTTGGAATTAAAAAAAAAAAAAACAACTAGCAACACTGGTGTCAAAAAAGCAAGGTAAATTATAGTTGATGGGATTTTACAATGTCTTCAATCCAGAATGATTCCAATATGAATAAATAAAGCATCTCAAAGGAGTTATATCATAGTGTTCTTGTCACATATTGTAGCAATGCGCAAACACTGTGGTGTACCATTCAGCCAGACTGTTGATACTTAATTTATTGTACTTCAGTGTCACAATGTTCAGAAGAGAAAATCAAAACCCTGGGCTTGGAGACAAGTTATGGCTTTGTCACTATCAGCTGTGTCACCTTAGTCAACTCATTTTAACTTTTGACAGTTAGTTTACTTATCTGTAAGACAAAGAAAATACTACCTTCCTTAGAAGATTTTATAAAATTGAACGAAGATAAAAAAATATACATGTGCTGTCATAGCACTGGGAACATGATATCCTCTCAATCAATGTCTTACCCATCTCCATTCTCTTCTCTACTATTTTAACAGACAGCTCTGCCAAATTAATGCAAGGTTCTAAAGCCTCCTCTCTGTATTCCTACCCCTTCCATTTGTATTTCATGTACCTATAATATTATTATATTGAAGAAATGAGGGTGGATTAATTATTTTGTTTGCAATGTAAGCTGAACTCCAATGTAGATGTATATGTAAGCATTGCTGTGTGTATATATGTGTATGTGTGCAGATGCGGGTACGCACATATATGGATGTGTGTGTGTGCACGTGCACATGGGGTTTTGGAGCACTTATTAGTCAAGTTGAGTTGGCCAATACCATTATGTGCTAACCTTCCCTAAAAAAAAAAAGAGAGAGTCTATGACCATGCTACCCTGAACATGCCCGATCTCGTCTGTCAGGCCTGCTTAGTACTTGGACGGGAGACCACCTAGGAATACCAGGTGCTGTAGGCATTTAAAAATAAAATAGGGCTGTCTTTAATATGCACATCAATATGGGGCATGGGTGATCTGTGGAAAGGGCTGTGGTTTTCGAAGACTGAACTCCACGTGCACTCCACATCCCTTTTCTTCACTTGTTTACAAATATACTGAAACTTCCTTACTCATGGTTCTCACCATTTCTCAACTCATCCTCTTCAGTCACTTCATTACTATCTCTCTTTCTCTACTTTCTATCCCTCTTATCCCTCTCCCACCCTATTGTCAAAGTGAACGTTCGGAAGCTCCAATTTATTAATTTTACTGACCCACTAAAACTTCAATTGTTTTTCTTCATTTACAGACTAAATGTTTTATCTGTGAGAGTATTCAAAGTTCTACATAGTCAGCCTCTGCTCAGACTTCATATTTTAATGTCTATGACTTTTAAAATAACCTAAAATAAAGTAATGCTAATTAATAAAATATAGACAATAATCATATATGATACAAAAATCAGAAAATTAAAAATCATTTTAAATTCTAAACTATAGAAAAGAGCCAGCAAAGTGGTGTTATTCCTGTTTTTTCTATATATTTATACTTAAAATGGAATCATACTATACATTAAAGCTTCATATAATTATTTTTTAATCAATAAAATGTCATGAATACCCACACTTTTATTTTAATCTTTTAAAACCACGTATGATATAGTAATTCATAATATATATCAAGTCATGCTTAACTGTTAGTCATTTATAACTGTGGGCAGATAAGATTCTTAAAGTTTACCAATGTGTCTTTTCCAAATACCTTGTGACTCTCCTATTTGGCAGCCTGCATCAGTGGCATCCATTGCTCCAAAAGAAAAGGGTCATTCTAGCAGAATGCAGAAAGAGCGAGAGCGAGAGCAAGAGCAAGAGCGAGAGTGAGAGCAAGAGCGAGAGAGAGATTGATTGATTAATTGAGACATTGAGATTAAAATAATTAACACAGGTGAAAAAAGTGATTTAGAAGATGTGAATGATTTGTCCAAGGCCCTTTCCTCCAACCCTCCTCCAACCTTTCTCCAAACAAAAACATTCGTCGGGATAGAAGTCCCAAGGCATGGGTGACAATAAGATGCTCAAATAGGTTTAGCCACCTAAGTGTGAAAGGACCTGTGCCTCCCATTTCTAAAGCATAGTCTGGGAAGAGGACTCAGCAGTGACCTACAGGGACCAAAAAGCATATGAGAAAAGTCCAGGTGCCTCTCCCCACCATGGATTTGCATTGTATAAGTCTCACAGAACTTATATCCAATCGAAGTATATGAAGGGCAGACTTGGAAATGAGTGAGATTTCATTTCTGCCAATTGGCCAAGTAGGAAATCAAAACAGAAAATGAATTTATACATAGAAAATAGGTTATATTTTTGCCTATTTGAGTTTGTGGACTGAGATTCATATCCTCTGCATAACCCTATAGAACTTCCTTCTTGCCCTTGAATTTATTTCTTCTCACAATGCTTATGCCTTAATGTAGGGCACATTTAGTTGCCTCTGTTTGAGATGTCTGCCTTGTCTTCTGTTCTCTTCACTTTAAAAGTATCTACTCATTCTTCAAGACCTAAATTAAATGACTTATCTTCTCTCAGGCATCTCCCAAATCCCCTAGGTATGGTGAGTCCTCTTATTTTGTAAAACCCCTAATACAGCTTATAAATCTAGCTGTAACACTAGGAATTATTGTGGACTGTTAGTTAGAACCTGCACCTCACCACATCTCCAATGTTGAACTTGTTTTCATTTCCATGGTAGTGGATTCCTGTTTTCATGCTATGATTCTAATATCTGCCAAATTCATTAGAGCACATCTAGTTCCAAGCCACAGAGACTGACTCTGACTTAAGTACTAGAGAATTTATTTAAAGCATATTGGGGCTTATAGTCCTGTTAAGAGTCTGAAGGACCAGGTTAGGCAATCAAATAAGAATCAAAATAGCTCTACGGAATACAGAAATAGGAAGATCATTTATGATGAAGAACAGTCTGGCCAGGTTGCTGCTTTTTCCACTGTAGCTCCTCACCATTGCAATAAAAAGAATTCTAATCACCCATTTGCTTTTGACTCACTTACTCAAGATTTAATATCTTGGGCAAGAATGTCCCATTTGTTCACCATAAACCATTGCTTTACCTTAGCTCCCCCTATCCCCACCACACACCCCGGAGGGGGTGGGGAACAGTATCTGGCTGTGTAGTTTCCACAGTTTGAGTCAGACACTCCCCACTGGGAAAGATATTGGATGCAGACAGGTGGGCATTGTCCCTTACTCTGTTCTCCTTTGGTAAGTTAGATTTCTTAGATGTTGGATGCTGTGAATCGATTTGGCTTAATTGGTTCTGTTGATTTTAGGGCTTTCTTTTGTCTCATGTGAGAATTCCCCTTTCTAGATTTCTGGTTTGGTACAGCCCCACTATGGTACTAGTCACCAGGTTCCCTTGCCTTTAAAAAAAATAGAAGAAAGACACAGCCAGCACAGCAGGTCTCAGTCTTTTTGTGAAATAACAGAGTTAGAGCTCAATGGATATAAAATTGAGTCTGAGATGGCTGCATCAGAATCATCTGGAGGATGCATTTGACACAGATTCGTGGACTTCTCTCTTAAGTCAGAGTTTGCGGATGGTTCCAGGGTGGGTCTTTGTACTTTTGTCAGTCCTCAGATGATTCTGACTTTCAGCTGGATTTGAAGTCCACTCTTGTAGAAACTCCCTAATGTTCCTTATGAGCTAACTATTCTGTTATGAATGATAATTCAGTTGGGAATTTTAGGCACCAATGACTGCAGGAAAGTTTATTTAGAGTCGGTGGATCTTTCATTGCCTCTTGAGTCTTAGCATTTATATTTCTACTTGGGAGTGACTCTTAATGTTGACAGTGGCTGAGCTAAGGTGATCACAAGGGCAGGCAAAATAGGCATGAACTTTAGATTTTTATAGTGAGTTGCAGATTCTTATCACCTTCTATTTACATTAAATGCCTCAGTTTTTATAAGTCATCAGGGTGGAGGTTATTACCTCAGGTTTATAATTAAGAATACTGAGGCTCAAAATGGCCATGTCTTTCTTACTCAAAGTTTGGCGGATAAACCAGTCACATTAACTAGGAGCCTGTTAGAAATACGGTATTTTAGGACCCACCCAAGACATACTGGAACAAATCTGGAATTTAATAAGATCCCTGGGTAATTCTCCTTAAAGTTTGAGAAGCACTCAGTTATGTAATTTTTCCCAAGCTTCAACATCAGGAACAGCTCATGGTGATCAAAATCATCAGAAAATGAACAGATCATTTACAAGAAAAAAATATTATTGTAGCCAGCATCTTAACAAAATCAGGTTGTGCACCATATTCTTGGTGAGGAAGCTATAAAACACAAGGCAGAGAGCCAGAGCTGTCAGCAGCCTTACCATCAGACATCTAGACGAGGAGCAACTGAGAGACAGATGTAAAAAAGCATTCCCTTTGGGGATGATTCTGAGAGCAGAGCTTCTTTCTGATGACAGGTAAGGGGAACTGTGTCTCTCAGGTTCTGACCTTGAGCTTTATTCCCACAGTGAAACAGAAGGGAAGAAGAGCAGTGAAAAATTGGGAACATAATATCACTTAAATAATAATTAATCATGCTCTTTAGTTGCCCTCAGTAATCTTTAGTAATTAAATAAAAGAGAGAACATTCGAAATCATCTCTATTGTTCTCATACCTTCTATCTGCTTTGCCTTATAGGAAATGCTTAGAGTAAGAAATGGCCATTCCTTTTTGTATTCAGTCATCTACACCTGCTGAGAACTTATAGATGCTCGGTGCTTGGGACATAAAAATGAAGGATGTAGATTCTTGCCTTATGATGCAATGGAGAAGAGAGTCAAACAGAGGGACGATTCTAAAAAATGGTACCATCTTAATTTCATTTCACCTCATATGAGAATGTGCCTACTTGTTTTTCAAAGAACCCAACTTTACATCCTGACGTGAAAGAAAAGTAAAAGGTCTAGCTAGCTCCAGCCAGATAAAACTCAGACAAAACTATGATGAGTCTAAGTAACACTTCCATCTGTGAAACAATCACTGGGTTCTGGGATGAGAAACAGGGCCAGTCTGAGCCATTAGTACATTTCTATGATTGGATTTGGGACAGACAAGATACCAAAAGCAAACAGCATAAAGAGTGCCAGAAAGGGCTATTTCCAGCAAATAATTGGTGTCAAATCCATCTCCACATATAAACTTAAGAGTCTTCTAAAGTCAAGAATCATGACAGCTAATTTAAAGATGAAAATTTCAACCTGAATTTGGCTGATACCTGAATGACTATAAATATACTTATTCACAAACACCAGTGCTAGATTCTCTATAAGGGATAGCATTTGATATCTGGCAGGTACTAAAAACTAACCATACGGTAAAATAAAATGCAATTTAAAAAAATAACAAGGGACTTTCACCTCTGAGAGCATGTAGTAGACATACTTTTTCCTCTTAGTGTCACTAAGTACAACTAAAAATCCTCTAAATTATACACGAAACAACTTAAGTATACTGTGAAAGGTAACAAGAGGACAGACCATCTAGAAAACTCAGGAGCTGAGGCACTACAAAGTGACAAGTTCCTTTTTTTTTTTTTTTTGCTTTATATACAACTCACATGGAGCTGAAGAAGGCAGCAATAGACATACACATACAAAAAAATTAATAAACCTCGACCTAAGTCTCACACTTTCTACAAAAAACTCAAAATGGATCATAACCATAAATGTAAAATATAAATTTTTTAGAATGAAAACATAGGAGAAATCTTGAGGGTATAGAGCTAGGCAAATCGTTTTTAGACTTGACCCTAAAAGCATAATCTATAAAAGAAAGAATTGATAAATTAGGCTTCACCAAAATTTTAAAAATTTATTCTATAGAAGATCCTGTTAAGAAGATGAAAAGACAAACCAGAAAGTAGGAGAATATATTTGCACCTCACATATTCCACAAAGACCAGGTATCTAGATTATATAAAGAACTCTTAAAATTAAAACTCAGCAGCTAATAAAACAAAAAGTAAGCAATTTCATTAGGACATGGATAAAAGACATGAAAAGACATTTTACCAGATAAAATATATAGATGGTAAACAAGCACGTGACAAGATGTTCAACATTATTAGCCATGAAAGAAATGCAAATTAAAACCACTCCGAGTGACAGAAGTTAATCTTGAATGGTTACATACTGTCTATTTATATATGACATTCTTAAAATGAAAAACTTATAGAAATGAAGAATAGGTTAGTGGTTATCAGGAATATAGGGGAAGTTAGAGTAGAAAAGAAGTAGGTGTGGCTATAAAAGGGCAACATGGGGGGTTCTTGTAGGGATGGAAATGTTCTGCATCTTCTCTATATCCATGTCAGTGGCCTGGTTATGATATTGTACTATAGTTTGGCAAGGGATTGCCATTGGGGACAACTGAGTAAAAGATACATGGGACCTATCTGTATTATTTTTTACAACTACATGTGAATCTATAATTATTTCAAAACAAAAGATTAATAAGAAAGGAAATAAAGAAGAAGAGGAAGGAAGGAAGGAAGGAAGGAAGGAAGGAAGGAAGGAAGGAAGGAAGGAAGGAAGGAAAGAAGGAAGGGAAGAAAGGAAGGAAGGAAGGAAAGAAGGAAAACTGAAGCTAATTCTTTTTACTAAGAAATAACAAAGTTGATATCAGGGCAGAATAATGAATCTCCATAGAGGTTGAGAATGAAAAGTGAAGTCTTCCCAAGGACACAGTCCTGAATGAGAAATGGCAGTGGGGAAATGGGAGAAATGGGGAGAGCTTGACTTATTGAAAATAATGAAGAATAAAGAATATTGAATTTTCGGGTAATTGCATGAGAGAAGCAGTAAAGAGATCAGGAAATGAAGAAAAGGGGGAAAAGCAGAGGACCAGAAGCTTATTGGGAGACCCCCTCCAAAAGGAAATAAGTCCAGAAAGGAATTCCACCTGGATAAAATGAGTGAGGAGTTGCTACAAAAAAAAAAAAGATATCTAAATATACTTTTTAGTTGTTTATCACAAACAACCCCTCATTCCAAACCTTTCATAATAACCATGTTTTCTTAGTGTTCCTTTTAGAGTTTTAAAGGCTATTTCTTATGTGGAATGATACAAGACAGAGGAAAAACTTCGTAAGTGAGACTTCAATGAAAAGAAGGGCAGTAAAAAGAGAAAATTGAAATTAGATGTGATCAGAAAAAAAGCAACCCTGAGTTGTGCAGAAAATATAAAGATGTCATTGGATATCAATTGTGTAGTCGTAAGAAAGGTATAAAACTCTAACTTCTATCTCGACCATTTCATAAAAATTGTTCATGAACAAGTATCCCCAGAAGACCGAGGAAACAATAAATTCCCTAATTGCGGACACCTGGGTTGCATACTTATATTCTTAATTTATCATGAGTGTTAGCAGTGGTTAAGTCCTTACAAGGATGATCATAGGCCAAACATTAAACTATGGCCTCGCAGCTCCAAGGCCACTGTTCTATGCTCTTCTCTGTGATGCAGGAACAGGCATTCTGCACACTGCCTTCATCCTTTACCAGTTCACTCCCTACCGAGTTCTGCCGACAGGGGACAGGGAAACTGGAAGACAAAAAGGAGAGGGAACTTGCAGCCCTTTCCCATGTGCTCAGTCTTCTGTCAGCATTACATTAGCCAGGGCTCTTTGCCTTACCAGCAGGAAACTGTTTTCTGTCTCCAGATTTTTTTTCCAGCACCCTCAGAACCAAGTTTAACACCTCTTCTCAAAGATAACAGAACTAGCCAGGTTGCAATTTCTTCTCAGAGGGCTGAGTACCAACTCTACAAGATTTCTTCTTCAAGCTTTTAAGGCCTGATAGTTCCAATTTCTTCCCATTTTTTGCCTCATCTTAGGTGGTGGTAGCTGCTTTCTGCAAAACTATCCTCAGTGTTACCTCAATATTCCCTTTTCATCTTTTATGTCACCTAATATGTTTTAACCAAACTCTTATATTAATTTTTTAGTTGAAATACATTATATGGTTCATTATTTTTTTATGATGAGATGCGGATACTTATACAAATTACATTCATAGATGGAAGGATTTTAAGAACACAAGTAGTAGGCTTGGAAATTGTGCAGACCAAATGGCTCACTTTCTTTGAGATGACATGGACAACAGGTAGAACTTGGAAAGTTTAGTATTGCTTAGGAGAACCATTTCAAATTAGTACTCTTTTATGCTACTATGGTATTCAAATGTTTCCAAAGAATGAATTTAATCAGCTCTACTTTTTACCACTAGTTACAATAGAACACTGTTAGGTAGATTTCCCACCAAGTTACATAAAGGTTTACATCTAACTCACTTATTTGTCTTCTAATCCAGTCTGTTACGATGACATAGAAGAAGTGATTTCACTAATAAATTTATAGTGGTCATAGCAAATGGGATGAGGGGTGGGAAGACTCAAGTTGAGGCTTCAACTTTTTTTCTTAAAAGGTATATGCATAGGTAATAAAAAGGCACTTGCCATTTCATGGATTTCCTCCTCAGTTACTGCAGTTTTTGTTCCAAGCACGAATACATGCTAATTGTAATTGAGATTCTACAGCCAGATTTCGATTTAATTTGAAAGATCTTTATACAAACATTGAGTATATTCAAGTGCTTCATTGGGGTGGCCTAGAGGAGTGACAGATTAATTCACAAAGGTGTTAAAAGGTTATTGGCTGTTTAAGAATGAATTAAATGAGAACCAGAGAAGCTTGGGTAGGGAAAGGGTTTCAGGTAATATTTCCTTAATTGAAAACTGCCAATCATGATGACTTCTTCTCCTGCCATTGGTGGTATATTAGCTTATGCTAAAAGGAAACTTATTGTTTGATGTAAACTGAAAAATTCATGGTTAGGTCTTCTCTAAGTACAGCTTGAAAATGTACTTAGGAACAAACAATGTTTGCTGACTCCAACTTCTGACTCTGCTTTTTTAGAGCTGGTTTGATTCTCAATTCTGCACAGAAACACCAAAGAAGTTCAAATTTACATTAAATTATTTTTAGCCAGCAGCTGGGAGAGTGTGCTTTTCGGAGGGCTCAAATAAAAGTTCTCAGGTTGTGTTTTCTTGGCTCTGAGGAACCTGCCTATAGGCACGTGGCCTTAAAACCATACTATGACAAGGAGGATGGGATGAGGTGACTAGGCTAGTCTGGACCACATGTTCTATATTGTGTCTTTTTTGTGAACTCACCTTTACCTGAAAAGTGAAATGGAAGTGTATGAGCAGTGGCTCTTCCAAATGAAAATGAGGGTACCAGTACCACAAAAGAGGAGAATGGATTTGGAGCAAAAACAACAAATACTATTATATTTTATTTCTATTACAAAGTCATACTGAAGTATTTCTACCTGAGTACTAATTTTTTGTCACATCTGTGCTTCTGCTTCTCTGTTTTCAAAATGCCTAGCAATTGCACAGCTAATCTTGACCTTGAGTCAGCTTCTTTCTTGTTGTTGTCATGGAGGATTCATCTTTGTTCTAAGATGACCCTCCCTCTATACGGGATATTTTGAGTGGTGTATAGCAGGCTGTGCTGTTGCCTTTTGATGGAGCTCCTGAGGAAATATAAGTTAGCACACTGTAAAGTCTGTGTTCTCATAATTACAACCAAGATTACTTGACTCCAAATTAAGAAAACAAAAATTCAATAAGATGACCTGTCCCTAGCTCCCCTTGCTGCTGAATCCAGAATTAGAAATGTCCAATATAGAAGATCTGAGCAACCAGTATAGTTTGAAGCCTGAGACTCAGCTGTCCTAAAGGTGCAACTTTGTAAGTCAGGCAGCTTTTGCCCACACACTGGGCAGATAGCTATAGCTCTATTCACACAGAGGAAGGGGAGAGAAGGATGCTGAAGTTGGGATCTAAATACTTATCTAATATATGGGAAAGCAGGCTCTGGAGAAATCAGTTTGCAGGAGTTTTCACAGCTGGCTGATGATACCAGAATCCAAGTGAGAAAGGTCTTATTTTTCTGGGCCAAAGCCCATTAGAAGCTCTAAATGAAGCACAGAGGAGGTTTGGTGAGATGTTAGGAGAAGCCTATTGAGACAGCTTGGCCATGCAGGTAGAACAGCTAAGCAGGCCAGGCCACCCTACCCAGGCAGGATGGAAACGCCTTGCACAGACCTCTTCCCTAGATGCCCTTCTGCCACATTCCAAGTTTGTGTCTTTCTTCTGATGGCATCAAACCCCATCCCAAGAGATCTCAATCATTGCCATCCAGCCCGAATGTCTTCCTTAACAAATTTTCTCTGTTCATTGTCATAGCTGGGTGGACATTAGATCTAAATTTAGGAACCTGGAATTGGGACAAGGAGAAAGTGAACAATTTTAGCCTTGAGGAACAGAGCTTAAAGGTCATGTAGCACAAGCCTTCTTGTTCATATTTCTTGATGGTCTAGTTATATAATGAGGCACGAGGCTGACATTCTCCCTTACCACTCCCCCTCCCACCACTTCTACACATTGTCCAAATACCCCTCCTTTTCTTCTTTACTTCCTTTCTCCTTTTGCTTACAGCAAATGAAGATGTTTCTTCAATCAGAGAACACATATATATTTCATTTTTATTCTCACTCAAGAGTTAAAAATAACAAGAATTATGCGGTTGTTTTGTGTACTAAAGAAAAGTTTACAAATGTCAAAAGTTCTTAATATACTTGTTAATTTAACATATGCATTTCTTCTGAATCACTGCAGCTAACAGAATGGACTGATACTATGGCTAATCCAAATATAATTTCTATTTGGCTTTTAAAATTGCTCTGTTCTGACATTTGAATATGTACTGCTTTGCCTGGAGTTCAGGGCATTCACAATGGGGAAGCAACCATATAGCACCTAGTGGCCAGTGGCCTCTAGAAGAACAAGTTATTTCTTAGTCCCACCTCCCGCTAAATACCTCTCTGTTCTGGATCCCTCCCAGGGCTGAGCACACAGCCGCCCTCCCCCACCCACCCAGGGCAAGGCACCAGCCTGCACGAAACTGTCTGCACCTTCTCATCTTATGTAGTGCTCTTACAGGAAGGACAGCAGCTATAATGAGAGGGCCTCAAATGAAAATAGAAAACCCAAAGCATATTGCACTTCCCCTCCTTCTTTCTGTCCTTTTCTCAGTAACATACATTGAATTTTCTCTGGTGGGCATATGGTTCAAGGAAACTTAGAATATGATCCCTGTCTTTAAAGATTTTGTTGGGTTTATGATCCATTCAGTGTTTTAAGAATGAAAATTAATTAAAATTATACCTAAACTTAATTTCCAAAGGAACAGTTGAAATGATTTTTTGAGTGATTATTCGAAAGAGTTAAGTAACTTGTCCAAGGATGCACAGCACAGCAAAAGAGTAGAATAAGAGGATTAAGGACAGATGAGATCATCTAAAATTCAGCTTCCATTCAGACTGGATTAAATAATTGTGGTGTATCCACACCAGGAAAAAGTGTAGGGCCTTTAATAAGAATGAGATATTCATATGCATATGAAAATGTGCCCATGCTATATTGTTAAAAATGCAAGTTACAATATAGTGCATATATCATTGTCTTTAACTAACTAACTAATAAATTTATACCAGTGTAGAATAAAAGTCTGGAAGGAAGCCTACCATGTTGTTAACCGTGGTTACTTCTATAGGAGAAATATGATGGGTAGAGAAGGGAACTTTTAGTTTCTCTTACAGTATTCAAACATGGCAGAGAAATTTTTTGTTACTCTTCTTTGTTTTTATTTTCATATTAACAAATTGAGTGTCTTTGCAACTCTTTGTGGTCATTTTCTTTGAAAATTTAAGGTTTTTTAAAAAGCAAATCCATCTAAAAACCTCCTCCTCAGTTTTAAGTTTCTAATAACTATCACATTGATGGTGTTTTAATGAATGAGGAAATTGTTTTGTATCTATATGTTTTACTTCTTTGATATATTTTTGCAATTTGTCTTGATGACACTAAATTTTTTATTTTAATTTAAATTAGATGTAATAACATTTCAATATATGTTGAGAGAACTTGAATAGCTACAAAAGTCATGCACAATGAGGCTGAATTTATTTCATTAGGTTATAAGAACTATATATCACTGGAGACACTGGCCTCAGAAGAACTTTCAAATTCATAACTTATTTTAAGAATGTGTGATCAGATGAAGTGATCCTCTACAAGGGTTTTTATTTTATATAAAGTAGTTTTCAGAGGAATTTGTTTTAAAAGTTTTTCAAATTTGGATAGTTTTTTAGAGCAGTTTTAGGTTCTCCCAAAGATGATGGAATGTTACAGAGATTTCCTATATACTCCCTGTATAATTGATTTTTAAAATAAACTAATTTTATCAAAATGACTTTACCAAAGTTTAACATAAAAAAAGGAAGGGAAAGGCACTATTACTAATAATAGTTAAAACTTATTGAAACTATCATTTGTCAGGTATTGTTTTGAGCAGTACATTACATGAATTAACTCATTTAAACCTCATTATAAAACAATGATATTTCCTATTATTACCCTTATAGTGCACATTAGAAAACAGTAAATTAAGTAACTTGCCCAGGGATACATAGCCCAGCAAGGGAGTATCAGAAAGAGGTTTAGGAAAACATGAAACTTTTCATAGAGTTACGAAACATGAGCTACTAAAAACTAAAGAAGGAAGAGACTTACTACCTCAGGGAAAGCAGGAAGACTTCTCAGATTGGATGCTGTACTGTACTATGTGTATTAGCTGTATGGTTAAAAGATTAGAGAACAGATTAGCTATTTAGGCAAAGGAGGAGATTCCATTTGGAGAACTCAAGTGAAAAAAGATAGACCCCATTGCAGGTGACCTGCTTCTAGGTAAAAACACAAATACAATATTAAGGGTACTTTTCAAAAGGAAGAATATTATTTTTAATCCAAACAGCCTTGAAACAAAAATGATTGTCAACTTTTCTTTTGTTTCTCTAGACTCTATTGGAGACTAGCTCTCCATCTCAGGGGTTCTGGGATATAGTGATATCTTCCATGTTATCATCCTCTGCAGCAGAGAGCTCACACTCTAGGGACAGACAGCTGAGAATATCACATCAATACTATATAGTCATAAGTATATTGTATAGTCATAGTCAATTTGTTGGGGTTTTTTTCCTCTTGCTAAGGAAGCCTCTTAGCAATAACCTGGTATAATTGTTCTTTAAAGCCTCCTGGGATAGGTCGGAAACATGTAGAATAATAGCTGGGAGGGTATATTCAAAATCTGTTTGTACTTTGTCATTCAGATGCAAGTGTACATGTCATCATGTCATTTATCACCTTTCTTCTGAGCAAACTCTCTGCACTGTTGGATTCACCCATTCTCCTGACAATACCACTGCTGCTGTTCTAGAATGGATCAAACTAGGGCAGGCAGGGCTCCCAGAGGAAACAGAGGTTGTGTAAAGGAAGCCTGAGTGGAAGGCGGAGTTGTAGCTCAGCCCGACATTGATGCACGAGTGCTCCTTTGCAGGTCAGCTGATGGGGCCCTATGAGGAAGCCACCCTTATACCCTGTAATAAAGCCCAGCTCCTCAGTGGCCCCAGCCCCAGGCTGTCACCTACCAGTTCACTGTGTCTCCTAATCCTCATATAGACCCACCTACAATAACCTAGAAACTCTCTTGGATACTCAGGCTTTCTTGTCCTATTGCAACTGAATAACTTGTTATTCCTTGGAATTGAGGCTATAGGAGAAATAGTACTACTTAATTTATATAGAATTAACATTGGAAAATTCTTGAAAGATTGTGTAAGTCAGTCTTCTCATTTTACAGATGAGGGCCAGAAAGGTGCGCTGACTTTTCTAAAGGCACACAGCTTACCGGTTGCTGTGCTGGCACTAGACAAATGATCTCTTAGCTTCAGAGACGACACTTTTCCACTATGTGTTAATTGACAATAACGGAGTAACAATTTGTGATCTTTTCAAATTTTTAATAACTTTTCTAAAATTTCAATGAGGAACATAGGTTTCAATCAGGAACACTTCTGGAACAGATTTGAGAGAAATTAGGCTGAGAATGACCTGAGGATGGAAACATAAGGTTGGCTCTCATGACAGTGCAAAAGGAGCTAGTGCAGATTCTTTCATTGTTTGGACCTCTCTGCTCATACCTGTGGATGATCAACTCTGTACTAAGAGTCAAGTATAGACCATAGGTCAACAGAGTGGCCTCCTCTCAAGTGCTATATTAAGCGCTCATGAGTAAGGTCTGAGTGGGTAGAAGTGTGAGATGTTATGTCATGAACTGTTCTTCCTGCTTCACATAAGGCCTAACATAATTGCTATTCCCTCCATAAAGCCTTCCTGATCATAAAATGGCAGATATCAGTGTTAAGAGAGATAAGGCCATGTCAAATAAATGTGGAAAATCCTGCCAGATCTTTTCAGATAGATGAATGCATTCAACTTTGCTTAAACAAATTAAATTACTTCTTGAAACAGCCTGTTTCACAAATGAAAAACTTAATAGGAAGAAAATACTACCTTTGCTGGTACAGTCATCTACCTCCTATAATACTACCCACTGGTTCCCTCCAGGGGATGTAAGATCACTCTTTTGGGACTCAGACCAATCAACTAAGCCTTTCATTTCCTTTGCCCTGTAAAAAGCCACGATCATCTTCATTTGAATTTGTTGGTCCTTCTCTGAATGCCTTCATCAAACAAACATTTACTATATACTTTATGCCCAGACTGTGCTATAAGCTAAGAATATTGAGCAGATAAGAGAGAGTCCTTGTTCGTTTGTGATATAGATGTTTAGAAAAATAATTATAGTGCGACATAATCAGTAATAAGCATTATAAATGAAAATACAAATAAAGGAATAAACAAATATGCCTAACACAATGTCTGGTGCCTGATAGTTGCTTGATAAATATTTGTAGAAAAAATAAATTCCTGCTGTTATTGGTGAGGGGAAAGTAATTAGAAAAATTTGGGGGATGAGTTGGCATTTGAATTATGCCTTTGAAAGCTAAGATCTACATCAATTAAGCTGAACTCAGTTTTAGTTAGTGTGCTGGGATCTTGGATATAGTGAAACCAGGTTTGGTGAATTTTCAAGGCAGCAGTTACATTCCCTTCTTCTGGTTCCAGTGTTTCCAGTGGGAGCGATGAGCTGTCACCAAGAGCAGGACCTCTTGGCTCTCCTCAGTTCAGGACTTCACCATCCCTACCTTTCTATATCACAGACCTCTCCTCAGTCCATTTCTGCCATCCACCCTGTGCACACATGTTTGGGAGGAAAGGAAAAGCCTGTAGCCCACAGCACTGATCCTACATGTCATTATGAAATATTTGCCCCATCTCCCCTAGACACTCTCTATCACTACAGGTTAAAAATAGGATCCTGGGGTGACAATCAGGAGACGAGAAAGACGTCTGTAAGGTCTGACTATAGTCGATGACACTGTATTGTTTAAGTGAAATTTGCTGAGAATAGAACTTAAACGCTCTCATACCAAAAAAAAAAAAAAAAATAGATAGATATGTGACATGAGGTGATGGACATGTTAAGTAACTCAATGAGGAGAATTCTTTTACAATGTATACATATATCAAATTATGATTTTATGCATTTTCAAAATCTTACAATTTTATTTGTTAATTATGCCTCAGTAAATTGAAAGGAATTCTGAAAAATCAGGCTTCAGAATCAATAGGAAATGTTCATTTGTCACATGTACACAGATGTACGTGCACGTGAACATTATACACACATATAAGTACTCATAAAGAGGGCAGTGGGAAAATCAGGTTTGGAGTGAGGTGAACATTGATTTGAACTCTGCCTCCGCCACTTACTACCTCTGTGACCCAGGGTGATCCCCGCGTCTTTACAAGCCTTTATTCTTAAGTTTACTCACTTATGAATAAGGGGAATAAGTTCCCAGCCACAGAGCTATGATAAGGAATAACTGAGAACACCTAGAAAGGCTTTCCTAACCTCTCAAAATCTGTGGCCTGGTGGAGTGGAGGGAATGTTCCCTTCACTGTGGGTACAACGTGATTATAAGCTCCTCTCTCATCACTTTGCTACCAAGGCCCACTTTCTATCACAGATTTGCGAAATAGGAAAAGGGCCATTTGTTAATGTTCTATCTAGTCTATGAGCTCAAAGGACTATTTTGCAAACCACTTCACACTTCCTCTTATATGTTACTCCATACAGATATTTTCTTAGTGATTGGAGTTTGCTCTTTGAGTTCAAGGCTATGTCTTGTTTAATCTTTGTATCATTTTAAGTGCCCTTCCCTTGCAAAGTGATTTTTTTTTTTTTTTACTCAGCAAGTGTTCTGCAAGTGTTTGTGGAGCAATGAAATCAGTGTTACATGGAAAAAATGCATAAGCATGTGCATTTTGAATTTGAGTGCGGATTTTTGTATTTTGTCGCTGCCAGGGAATTGGGCAATTTAACCTCCCAAATTTTTCTTTCTTTAACAGTCAAATAAGGAAAGCAATATCCTCCTCACAAGTATGTCAGTGTCAGAAGATTAATTCAAATACATTAGCAAAAATTTACAGCAATGCCTGTAATAGAATGAATGTGTACATGTGTTTCCCATTAACTCTTTTCCGCTGAAATGAAAGAAGGCCTTGAGATTTTTTTATTCTTTGGGATTTCTGATTTTCAGTCAGTCACTCTTTGAGCTGGAGAAGTGGACTTTGATTCCTCACTCAATTCTAAAATTGTGATACAAATGCTAACTTCTCAGTGTTTCCATGAGAATTAAATGAGATGGTATCTGTGCAATGACTTGCTCAGAGCAAATGCTTAATTAATGATAGCAATGATTATTAATATTATCATTAAATGCATCTATGGCACCAAGTGGCCTCTCTCCTGATTCAACTCTACAATTGTTGGTTTGTTGAGAAATAATATTACTATCTTTTAAAAACTTATCTGCTTTAAGCTGCCCAAAGCTACCTGCCCACATAGAGAATTAATTGATTTTTGCTTATTAGAGCAAAATCCAAATACCTTTTATTCCTGTGTGTTGCTTATTTACGTGCCCTTGCTAATTAATTAAATTTATCCTTAAGGGCAAAATAAACGAAGATATTATTTCTAACTCAAGTATCAGAATCTAAGATTTAAAAAGTACCCTGCAATTTCCTGAATAAAAACTTCTGGAAAATAGAAAAAAAAAAGGACAATCCCTTTGATAAATAAATCTTTTTCTCCAGAATTTTAACTTAGCTTCAGCATGCAGGAATGTCATCCTCTCCTTTTGGTTTCAGTATCAAAGGCAGTAATGTTAATACTAATGTTCATAAAATAGCAAATGTCACTACTTTCGTTACCCCAGCATAAGGCCACCATGTCTAAATTTCGTGTAAGATTAGTCACTTTTTTGTTATTTATTTGTGTTATCTAGGAGGAGAACATCTACAACAATTATTAGTTGTTATCATGTACAGATCAAAATAAAAATTTGTTAACACTCACATAATAGTCATGATTCTTTCTCCCTCTCTTCCTTTCCATCTTACTTCTACCCCCGTACTCTTCTCTCCCTCCCTCCTTTTCCCCCTTTCTTCTTCATTTTATCCTTCCTTTCTTCTTTCATTTGTCTGCCCCAGACTCCCTTATTTTTCTCTTCCTTCTCCCCTTCCTTTTTTTCTCCCTCCCTCTCCCCTCCACATCCATTCTTCCCTCCTTTCCTCCTTTCTGCCTGCCTTCCTTACCCCTCTCTCTTTTCCCTTTCTCCTTTTCTCTCTGTTTCTTCCCTCCTCCTTCCTTTCTTCTTTTCTCTAGTCCTTTAAAATACTGAATGTGACCATGTTTCAGCCACTATATAAGATTTTGGGGATAAAAAGATGACCACTCACCAAATTTTCTTATACCACAAACACTATAGAGAAAATTCGCTCAGTGCTTTGTAGTACATAAAGAATTTTGTTCCTTATTTTAAGAGATCTCTGCAAGATAGACACAAAATTATCTCTTTTTTTTTTTCAGATGAGATAATTGAGCTTCAGAAAACTTGAATGATGTGTCTAATAAGAATATGACAGGGCAATTAAGATTTGCCCTTTATCAAAAGTGTGAAATGAAATAAGTAAGGAAATTATATATTTAAAAACATTCCAAGAGATCTCTGTGATTAAAATAAGTACTTGCTCCTGAAGAGTTATCCTACCTGGTAGATTTTTTAAATAAGAATAATAAATGTGAAATGAAGAAGATCTCATGCACCTCCTCTTTAGAGGGTGTGCACTATGGGGGTGGATGACAGATTTCTCAGTATATTCTTCCCACTTTTGAGGCTGCACAAGTGCAATATAATTACCATCTAAACTGACACGCTGCATGAGGGATCTTGGCATGGATGTGGAGTTTATTGTGTTCTGGAAATATTTACAGTCATATAAGTTAGATGCTGTCATGAAACTAGTCTAAAGCATTCTTTAAAATCCTCCCTTAGAATGTGTTTAAAATTTTCTCATCAGAACAAAGATACAGGTGTTCGGAGAACACACATTTGAAGTAGCAGAAACCCCTGCTTGTCCACCTGCAGCCAGTTTGCTGTGCCCTCATGGCTGGCAGCACCCTAACTTTGCTCGGGTTCAGCCCTATGTTCAAGTGCTTCTGTGGCCTCAGAGACTAGGTCATTTCTTTAATAGTTTTTGTTGAAGGTGGTGCTTCAAAAATGGGATTGATGGTGGTGTAGAAAATATCAGAAAAAGAAGTATCTGCTAATCAATACTTTTATTCAATTATTCATTCAGCAAATATTTACCAAGGGCCGACTATGTGTAGTCATATAATGGGACCTGAGGATTCAGAATGAATAAAACCATTCTCTAAGCTCAAGGAGTTTATAGCTAGTGAAAGAGAAAAAAAGACAAAAGGTACTTACAGTACAGAGGAAATATATATATAAAACATATTATAACACTACTGTCTGTTGTATAGTATTATATAGTGTTTTATATATATTGAGATATATATGTAACATATATATAAAATACAATGACACTGGGCTGGAGCAGCATCTGAGAAGTGGACTTAGCCTTGCCTGAAGTTCAAGAAGGTAATTTCCAAGTGCAGAAATGAGAGACCATTTTTGGCATAGCAAATAAGTTTCATCCTTTGTGGCAACTTTTATCAATTAGTAGTACTGAAAATATAATGTTAAAAAGAATTTGGAATTTATAGATTCCTCTTCCAAACATGAGAAGTAATAGTAACAAGAACTAGATTTAATCTCTTTAAAAAATTTATATATATATTTCTGATGAAGAAGGTATTTGGCAATGAAGAAGAGTGATCCATAAGAGGCAGAACAAAAGAGATTAGCTCTATGATTGTCCCAGCTTTTTACCTTGAGTGAATGTTCAGGTCATGATGCAAGGAAGGGGAAACCCAGGCAATAATATCCTTGAGGTGACCACCTGCACTCTAAAGAATCTTCAAACAGAAGGACAGTGACAGATCAGATGAAAAAAAATATGGATCCACACAGAGGAATAATAATGATCACCAGAAATGGTAACTACTAGATAAATATAATGATTTTTTTACATATCATTTAAATATATTTAAGAAATAATAAAATGTTTATAACCAAAATGAAATATTGAGAAGCTTAAAGCATATGTAAAAGTAAAATGTGTGGCAACAATATAACAGTAGTTAGGAAAGTAGTATAATATCACTTAAACATAGACTGTGATAAGTTAAAGATATATACTCCATACAATAGAGCAACCACTAAAGTAACACAACAGAGTTAAGGCTACTGAGCCAACAGGGAGAAAAACCAAGAATCATTAAAAAAAGAAAAAAAGACAACTAGACAACTCAACCTAGAATAAGACAGGAACAAAGAAAAAGGAACAATTGAGACAAATAAAATACAAACAGCAAGACGGTAGATTTAAACCCAACCACGTAGATTATCACACCAAATGTAAGTGGTGTCAACACCTGAATTAAAAGTAATCAATTGACAGATTGGCTTTTAAAAAAAAACAAAAAACAAAGTTAAACTATATATTGCCTACAAAAAAATCCATTTTAAGTATAAAGACAAAAATAAATTAAAAATAAAAAGAAGGGAAAGATGTACTAGGCTACCACTAATCTGGGAAAGCTAGAATGACTATATTAATATCAGACAATTCATGGCAAAGATATTACTGGGGACATAGTAGGTCGTTTTATAATGTATTGGTAGTCACCTAATCTAACGGTATATAACAATCCTAAATGCACCTACTAATGGAGCTTCATGATACTTTGGAGGAAAAAAGCTGAGAAAACTGCAAGGAAAAATAAATCCACATGAAAATTGGAGATTTCAACACTCTTTCCGGTTACTTGATAGAACAATTAGGTAGAAAATCAGTAAGGATAGAGAAGACTTGAAAAATACTATTAACTAACTTGAATGACCCAACATTTATAAAATACTCCACTCAACATCAGCATATTATGCATTATTTTCACACTCAAATGAAATATTTACCAAGATAGATTATAGTTTAGCCGTAAATAAAGGCTCAATAAATTCTAAAGATTCATGTCATTCAAACATTTTCTTTAACCCTGA
This sequence comes from Rousettus aegyptiacus, assembly GCF_014176215.1. Classification (NCBI taxonomy): domain Eukaryota; kingdom Metazoa; phylum Chordata; class Mammalia; order Chiroptera; family Pteropodidae; genus Rousettus; species Rousettus aegyptiacus. Next base: position 65,519,722 of record NW_023416308.1, read on the forward strand.
GAGAATAAATTAAAAATCAATAATAGAAAGATAGCTAAAAAATCCACAAATATTTGGAAAGTAAATAACACATTTCTAAACAGTAAGTCAAGTAAGAAATTTAAAGGGAGATACCACAGTATTTTAAACTGAGTTAAAGTGAAAATACAACATTTCAAAATTTTAGGATGCCCTTAAAGCAGTACTCAAGGGAAATGGTACAGTACTAAATGACTAGGGTAGAATAGATGAAAGATCTCATATTGCTAACCTCACCTTTCACCTTGAAGAACTAGAAGAAGAAGAGAAAATTAAACACACAGTAAGTAAAAGAAAGAAAATAAATATCAAAGCAGATATCAATTAAATAGAAAACAGAAAAGCAACAGAGAAAATCAATAAAACCTATAGCCGGTCCTTTAAGAAAATCAATGAGGCCAGCATTATTCTGATACTCAAACCAGACAAAACCATTATATGAGAAGAATTCTTTGTATATATTCTGAGGGAGTCTTTCTCAGATATGTGACTTGCAAAGTAAAAAGTAATGAGCAGTTGTTTATACACAACAATAGGGATGAATCTTAAAAGTGATTATGCTAAATGAAAGAATCTGGAGAAACAAAGAATATATACAGTATGATTTAAAGGTAGAGTAGAACACAGGGAGGCAGCAGAAGAAAAAACTACAAGGTGTATGTGGAAACATCTGAGTTTGATGAATATATTCATTTTAATTCTAATGGCAGTTTCATGGGTGTACACACATGTAAAAATCTATAAAAATACACTATATATTGTTTAAACATATATATATTATATGATATATATGCTATATATATACTATATATATATATAGTATGTCAACTACACCTTGATGAAATAGTTTTTTAAAAAGGATTCTGGGACACCATCTAGGCACAGCTGAGAAAGAGTACAGTGGATATGCCTTACTGATAAGGAACACATGTCTTAATTCCTGCGTATTGCGAGAAGTAAGCACAGGTGCTGTGGGAGCCCATAGGAAGGGCACGTAACCAAGCTTTGGGAAGTCAAGATATCACTCCAGAGAAATTGTGCTTATTTAATCTTTAAATGCTAGTAGGAGTAGCTAAATGAAAAAGGAAAAGAAGGGCATGAAGTTTTCCTGATGCATAAACAAAGACCTAAAGATAAAGGAGAAAATGATTCATTTTGGGAAGATAAGATACAGTAAGTGATTCTTAAATAGAATAATAGTAGAGACAAGAAAATATGTGTGAGTACCAAGATCTGTGATGGCATTGTGTTGACCTTGAGGAATTGGAATACACTTTATATAGCATGTCTTACTTTAATAAGGTTAAATAATTTTCATTAGTTTTTAATTGTGAGCATTTTAATGTATTGTAAGTTATTTCAAGCTGGCAATCCATATACAGTAAATTTTTTGATGAAACAAACATTATAAAATGTTCCAGTCTTCTTAATATTCAGGATAAGAAAGAGGAAAGAGCTCACCATCTTAATTAAGGCAATGTCATTCTTGAATAACATGAGCCAGTAAGGTGAGAGCCTCATTATTTGCCTACATGGTGTCAATTTCAAACTTTCCAAACATTTAGTTGAATCCATACAGGTTTATAGTTTGGGAGTTAAAAATCACAAGAACTACAAACTTTCCTTGTGTCTAAAAAAATTATCTGGTAAATTGCTGTGTGACAAGGACAGTGCTAGGCAATGAGGTCATAAATATGAGAATGACAAAGTCCCTAGAATTTGAGAAAAGGAGACTGTAATAATTAACAATAAGTATGTGGGCCTAGCCTTCTCTTCAGTAACCACAAAACTCAGTGTGCTCTGCTGGACACCAATTTAATGGAATTTAGAAATTCTCTTTGAAGCCTGAAATTTCCATAGAGTTGCCAATTTAGTCACCAAGGGAGTGTTCGCCCATGTTAAGAGAAAGTATAATGTGGCTTGAGATAGAATTTGCATCCTGATGACATTGTCTTAAGTACGAAAACTCCTTCTGTGAGGTCAAGATTAGAATGATTAGGGGCACAGAAAAATTTTTCTTACAAGAGCAAGCTCTAGGCTGATAGGTCTTCTTGATAGCAGGGCTTTGATCTTTCTCATTTTGTTAATCTGTAAATCCAATCACACTTGCAGTTGAGCACACAGTTCTCATTCCCTCTCACGAGCAAGGCATCCCTCTGAACTGCTATACAGCTAGGCAGAAAATTTCCCTGAGAGAATTCATGTTAAGTCTCATGATTTGGACTTATTGTTAGGAAATGAATTTTAGCCTTGAAAGAGAAGATAAGAATATACCTATTGTAAATATTGTGTACACTTTAGATAAACTCCTTAAATCAGTAAATCAGACACCATTTTCTAACACAGCATATTTATTCTGTATATTTATGTGTGCACATATGTATTAAAATTTCCACTAGAAAACAAGTGTTAGCAAACTTAACCTACTATATTAGATTTATAAAGACTTCCAGAATTATAATAGAAGAGAAACATAGCATTCAGAATGGAAAATAGAAATGTATCCATATCATTAAATTGTATTTCCAGTGAGTCACTAAGGAAATAAAGTTATTTAAAGAGTGACATCGAGGCGACTGACTATTTAAAAAAGATCACTTTGATTTTTACACAAAAATGTATTGCCTGTAAATAAAAAATTTTAATGTTGAAGATTTGAAAGGTAAAAGTGTCAAAAATGCCTATAGGATAACTTTTAAATAATAGTGGAGTCTACAGTCGTGCCACCCTGAAAAAGCCCGATCCCATCTATCTCGGAAGCTAAGCAGGGTTGGGCCTGGTTAATACTTGGATGAGAGACCATCTAGAAAGACCAGATGCTGTAGGTGTAAAAAATAAAAAAAAAATAAGGGATCGTAAACTGACAAGGTCCTTGCAATCTGTGAGATCAACCAAGGGTTGCCCTGCCTAAAATAAATAAATAAATAAATACATACATACATACATACATACATACACACACAAACAAATGAATGAATGAATGAATAATAGTGAAACAGAGAAGAAAGGACAGAAAAATTAAAAACCATAATGAAAATAATTGAAAATATTGTCTTTATAAAAAATCTTAAATCTCTGAGGGAAAGAAAAGTCCAAAAGAAAATCAAAACAACAAAGTATACAAAAATAAACGCCTTGTGAAAAAAGTCGATAGTATTTGTAACATGTATCAAAAAATTAATCTCTTGATTCTACTTTAAAAATCTTGTAAATCAATAAGAAAAAAGATAAATCAGTTAAAGAAAAATAGGAAGGGGCAAAGATTAAGATGGGACAGTTTAGGTCCAAAGAAATACAAGTAACTCATAAACAAATGAAAATGTCTACCTTAGTCAGAGTAAAAGAAACATAAATTAAAATATTAAGATTCTGCGTTTCACATATGAAATGAAAAAGATTTAAAAGTTTGATGAAGCATTGGGAGGGTTGTGGAGAAATAATCATTATTTGTGAGAGTATAAATTGAGAAACTATACATAACTATTTAATCTAGCAATCTTATTTTTAGAAATTTACCTAGTCATAGTCACATACACAAAAATATGTGCACCAAAATGGTTATTATAACTATATTTTAAAAAAAGCAAAAATCTGAAAATAACTAGCTTCTGTCAACAGGGAGTTTTTATACGAATTGTTACATCTATACAAAAAAATATGATGCATCTATTAACTTGTACGTGTTAAAATCAGCAGAACTCAAGACATATCATTAAATGAATAAAAGAAGTAGAGAAAAGTGTGCATTAAAAACTTCTATTTGCCTAAATATGAAGCAGATACAAACACTCATATCTACACAGGCATGGCAAAAATTTTGGAAGAATACATATAAAACTGTTGATAATATTATCTCTCAGGTGTAAATTTGGAGCTCTGGAGTGGTATACTACTTGTAATCTTTTTATCATATGTATATTCTATTTTATAATAATGCAAATATTTTTAAAATGTTACCATACTGAAGATTTTAACTTTTGATGTTAGAATAACGATATCCATTTGGTTGAGTGCATATCATGCGTCAAAGAAACACTATTTCTAAACCTTAAACAACTAAGAGGTAGTAGTAATTTTTATTTTCATTTTCAATGTCAGTGAACAAAAGCTCAGAGACATAAATGACATAAAAATTCTGATCGCTAACACATAACTGATAAATACTACATTTCTCTATTCAAAAGTCACATTAACCAAAAGTTAGAAGTTTGGGTTCTTAAGGGCCAATGGCAAGATCTAACAAATTTGTGGAAATGGGGGCAATTTGCTATATTCTTGAAGCTTTATTGGTTCATTTGACTTTTTAAAAGGGAGAGCACTCTTAATTCTAACATGATACCCTAGCTGGTAATAGTCTAGCTCTCCTGTCATAAACAAGTATAAAACTGATTAAAATATATGAAAAAATATTTTCAGATATTGTACAGCAGATATTCTCCATATAAGGGAAAGAAATGAGGTAGACCTCATAATTGTCCCAGCTTCGTGCTCAGAGACACATTCGTGTCCATAGCACTTGGAGCTAGAGACCAAGAAGAGTACAGGTATCTGGTTGAGCAAAGGAGACAGAGATCAAAATTTGGAGACTGTAGGGGATTGAAATTTGTAGGCAGAGTACACTAGAAAGGAGAGAAACAGAAAAAGAGCTGGGTTACTGACAGACTCCCATTTAGTCCTGGCTGAATGCTAAACCATGCATGCATAGGGTGAGATGCTGAAAAGCCAGACAAAGAACAATTACCAAGCAGCTGAGAAGTCAATGGAGACTGTAAAGTTTGCACAGGAATTGGAGAGATTTGAGAGATTTGAGTTCCAATTATCCAGAATAGAGAGACTTGTCGAATACCTCAAATAACTGACACTTCAGAAAGGCCACACATCCCAGGATTAGAGCTACTTTAACTCGACCTTAACAAACCTTATAAATAAGTCTCAAAATGATCAAGCTGATACATGAGTAAAATAACATGCTGCAAATAAAAAAAACACAACTCTGTTTAAATAAGACAAAAATACAGTATCTATAATGTCTAGGATTAAGTAAAACATTAATAGACGTGTAACAACACGGGAAAATATGACTCATAATTAGGAGAAAAATCAATAAAGTATAAGGAGATTCAAAAATGGCAAAGGAGATGGAATTATCTGACAAGATCATAAAATAGTTTTTATAAATATATTCAAGGACTTGAATAAGTGAGCATAAGAAGGGAACACATAAATGATTTAAATGGAAAAACAATAAAAGCTATAAAAACAGAAAATTTTTGTATTGAAAATATAAAATTCAAAATAAATATTCAGCAGATAGGATTATCAGTAAATTATAAAATGTAGATGAAAACATGTCAGTGACCTTAATGATAGGGAAATGGAAACTATTCAAACTGAAATAGAAAAAAATAAAGAGATTCTCAGTGTACAGTGGGATACTATCAAGTAGTAAAACTTGTGTAATTGGAATCTCAGAAGAAGCTATGAAAGAGCTTGGGGTGGCAGGGATATGTGGAAAATACATGTAAAAAAATAATGGTTAAAATTTTTCACGTTTCATGAAAAATATACATCCATGGATCTAAGAAGTTTAGTAAGCTCAAACAATATATAGAGAAGGAAAACACACAAATTCACATCATAATCAAAATGTTGCAAACCAATGATAAAGTCTTAAAAGTAACAAGAAGAAAGGAAATAATCAAGATAAGAGCAGAAATATATAAAAAAACAATAGAGAAAATTAACAAAGCTAAAAGCCAATTCTTTGAGAATGTTAATGAAATAAAAGCTTAGAAAGACAAACAGAGAAAGAAGAGTTATATTGTATTACCAGTGTAAGGAATGGACAGTGTACCATAATATATGCTATAGACATTAAAAAGAACTTTAACAGAATTCATGAACCATTTTGTGCCAATAAATTTGATAATGTAGATTAAACAAATAAAAGTTGTTGAAAAACACTATTAAATTTGACCCTAATAAACCAGAAAACTTGTATAGCACTTTTCTGTTAGAGAAATTAAATTCATAGTTATAAGTAAACTTCCTACAAAGAATCTTACAGGCCCAGGTGGATTCATTGGTGAAATCTAACAAACAGTTAAGAAATAAATCAAATGATCTTAATCAGAAAATAGAAATCAGAAAACAGAAAATGAGAAAACTCTTTCCATCTTATTTTATAAAGTTATATTGCCTTATGCCAAAATCAAATAATGAATTTACAAAAAAAAATTCTATCATAGAACAATATTCCTAATGAATATTAGTTCAAGAATCCTTTACAAAACATGAATTAATCAAATGCAGAAATATATAAAAAGATAATACCTCAAGAACAAGTTAAACTTCCCCCAGAATGTAATTTTGATTTATATTTTAAAATCAATATTATTCAGCTTAGGAGAATCAAAGAAAAATCATATAAGCATTTCAAAAGGAGCAAAAAAAAAAAAAAGGAGTAGGGGGAAGGTGAAATGGGTAAAGGGGATCAAATATATGGTAGCTGAAGGAAACTGGATTTTGGGTGGTAAACACACAATAGAATATACAGATGTCAAATGATAATCACCTGAAAATTATATAATTGTATTAACCAATGTTACCTCAATAAACTTTAAAAAAAGGAAAAATTTTATATTCATTTATGGAAAAACTCTCAACATACTAGGAGTAGAAATAAGTTTACATAAGCTAATAAAGAACATCTACAAAAAAACCCCACAGTTAACATTATACTTAATGGTGAAAGATTGAATGTTTTCCTAATGTAATGGAATAAAGCAAGGATGTCTACTCTTGCTTTTTAATTCAACATTGTATTATACATTCCTGATGTAATTATTTAAGAAAAAAACCATAATGATTAGAGAGGGTGAGTAAAACCATCTTTATTAACAGATTATATCTTGTTTATGTGGAGGAGACTAAGGAATCTCTTTTTAAAATTCCTATCAGAAATAAAAAGCTTATTTAAAAAGGTCATAGAATTGAAGATTAAAATATATAAAATATATCTAAACATGTTTTTTAAAATATATAAAATATATTTTTAAATTTCCAAATCTAAATATATAGTCAATGAATTATTATAAAACAAATTTTTAAAATATTTTAATATTATAAAAATACGTCAGATACTTAAAGATAACTATAGCGAAACATGCACAAGACCAATACACTGAAAACAATATAATATTTCTGAGAGTACATAATGAGAACCCAAATAAATGGTAAAATATGCCATGTTTATGGACTGGAAGATTCAATACTGTTAAGTGATTTCTACCTAAATTGATGTTTAGATTCAAAACAATCCTAATTAAAACCTTAATAGGTTTTTTTGGTAGAAAGTGATAAAATTGGTAAATAATCTTGAAAAACAAAATTGAAGGACTACACTACCTCCAAAGATTTTAAATCTTTCTATAAAGCTTCTATAATCTAAATAGTGTAATAATATAAACTTGGACAAAATTAATCAATGAATCAAAATAAAGCCCAAAGATAGACCACACATATACAGTCATTTGTGAATATATAATTTCTACATAACATCGGTACTGAAACAATTTAATGTCAGAGTTAAGTATTTTCAGCAATTGGGAATATAGGAATTAGAAACCCTCATGAAAATATTTGCAGAAAGTATGATTTCTAGAAATAAAAAATGCCAGTATGTCTTGCTTCTACTAAATACTTAATAATCTTACTATAGAGAATGCCTTTTATTGAAATGCTGGCTTTATCTTTTTAGAAAGAGTGTATAGCATCTAGAAAAGAGCTCTGGATAAAATAAAATAGCATTTTAGTCTTCACTCTACCTCTTACCAGTAATATGAGCTCTTATCTGAACCTGAATTTCCTTCTCTGTACAATGGAGATACTAATACTCATCCTTTTCTTCTCCTAAACTTAAAGCAATATCAAAGGAGATAAAATTTGTGCACATGTATAAAGATAATGCATGCGTTGTAGTAATCAGAATGGTTACATTATTCATATATATTCTTCCATGGTCCAATCTTTGCACTTTCCTTTCTTGATGCCTTTGTCGAGCCCTTTTTTATCCTTTGCATAGAATTTTTCAACATGCATTGAGGTCAAAAAGGAAAAATCAGCAAAACACAGTAACGCATTCAATGTAGTAATTCTAGACACTCACACCAAATTCTATGATTTTAGTTGGATCATAAGTTGAAGGACTTTCCTGCCTGATTATGATTATTAATGTTCCAAAGTTCTTTTGGTAACAGAATGACACTTTTAAGATTCTTAAAATAAGTTCAGCTTAGGTGATCACGCTCTTCTGCAATGATTTACTGTTTAAGTTGAATATGTGGAATTTGTTTCTCTGTTAAAATCCCTGACTTTGTGTGTCCTGTTTATTAACCTCATTGCAAGTCAGCATATTTGTTCTGTTAGGACAGAAGAAAACAAATGTTTTAGCAGTCTGGGAAAATATGCTTCCATGTGCCAGCAGACTGATGCTTATAAAGTTTTTGTTGATAAAACTTGAATGAAGCTAGTGGAAGGATACGATTCTATAGGGAATAGATTATACTTTGCTTATGGGATGTTGAACTCCAAATTCTCCAGAACAATTCTGCAAAAGGGAATGAGAGCCTTATAAGTTTTTTTTTTTTGAATCAGAGAACAAAATAGGCTTAACATTTTGAGTGTTTATTGAAAGCATATTATGCACCAGCCCTAAACAAGGATCAGAAAAACACAAGATATATAAGAGGAAAACCTTACCCTGGAACTGCTCAATCTGCAGTGATTTTCAGCCCTTGGTACGTGTTAATCACTTGGGAAACTTTTAATAAATATTTATAAAGGGGACACACGCCAAGCCAATCAAATCCTCATCTCTGGGAGTGAGGCTCAATCACCTGTAATTTTAAAAGCACCTCTGTTAATTCTAATGTGCCCACGAGATTTCCTGAGGGTGAAAGCACAAATGGGCTAGAGGAAGCAGAAATGGAAAACTATGACTTAGTTGATGTTGACTGCAGAGAAAAAGTCTACAAAAATTTTGAGGATTTAGAGGAGTTAGTTAAAAATAAAATGGGAGTTCCAAAGAGCATAACAGAAAGGATTCGCATAGGAATCAATAAAGGAAGGATATAAGAGTAAAATGTACATGAAAGGAAAAGATGAAGGAGTGACAAAGGGGAAACCACCAGAGGCTCTTTCCCTGCCTCCTTTTCTTCTTTTTTTTCTTTTTGTCTTGGTAACAGAGTCAGAGGACATAGAAAAGGTTAAATTAGATGGATACTATGAACGGTGAATTCTAGCGGATTTATCAGATAGAGGTAACCTTGGAGCAGGTTTCTATGTTGCTGAAGATAAATAATCAAGTGGACAATACAGTCTTTAGACATTTGCTTAAATATTATTTGTTGTTGTTTTCTCAGCAAGCTTATGGGTTTTATGCATTATGGCTTGACAAGACAATACATGTTATGAAAATCTTCTTCCTTATTTAAATTAGGGAGTCATGGAAAGCCTATGGATTTTCCGCTCATCTCTGCCCATTTCTACACCATGAGGGTGGTAACTGAGGATGAGACTAGGCTTTGGGACCTTAGCATATACTGTTTTCTTCCTCTAGAAATTTTTAGTTCACTCCCACTCCATGATCCCTTTTCATTAGGTGATTTCAACTTAGTCTATCTTTCATAAGTCATCACAGTGTTTCTCTCTTTGGGTAGACCATCTCTGAGCTACCTGACCAGGTTAGTTATATTGCTACTCAGTGTAAGTCTCCTTTATACTTCTCTATCTTATCTGTATCATCATTGTCATTTGATTTCTATTTGTAAAACAGTTGTATGTAATTACATGTCTTACTGTATCGGATGTCAGCTTCATGCTGTAGTGATTACATCTGTTTTGCTCTCATAGTATTGCTCACATCTAGCTCAGTATGTGGTTCAGTGTAAGAGCTCAATAAATATTTGCTGAATGAATGAATAATGGGATGATCATGGGAGAAAATAAAAAAAGTAGAAAGACAAGCCAGTTGCAGGGGTAAAGCAACTGAGATTTTGCCAGAGATGGGAGAGTTTTCCTTTCATACTGTTTTCAAATAATCACTGCTTACAAGAAGGAAGCCTAAAGAAACCAAACAGCTAATTTCATAACTTTTGGCAGTTACAGCCTACATAAACTTTTTTTTTTTTTCAGTGAGAGGTTGGGTTGGAGAGGTTATGCTCTAGTGTCCCAAGAAAGAAGCTGTGACTGAATTCATAGGGGATTCAAGTGCCCTGGAGGATTCGATCCTATGCCTATCTTTAGGACGCAGAGATAGAGAAGAACAATGGTGCCCCTTCCCTGGTGGTACTTGTCCTGAAACTTTCCTTCCAACTCATGGAAACTATATGTCAATAAAGTTATAAGAAAATTTTCTGACTATAATAATAGCAAAAATAACATATCATAGTACTTTATAGTTTATATAAAAATTTAATAGCTTCTCTTCTTTTTGATTATTACAAAACCCTTCAAATCTCTGTTATTATAAATATGGAAACAGGCTTAGAGAACTTAAGTTTTTGCCAAAGTCATTTGGTTAGCAAATGTCATTTTCCAGACTTGTACCAGACAGTGCCTTTCCCTCTGTGCCTTTCATCTGCATTTGAAAGGCATTCCTTTCCAGTTCATCAGAAACAGAGTGCCAAAAGTTCATAGCATCTTGCAGTCAGAAGTAATCTTAGAAGCCGCCCCTCTACTGCCCCAGTACAGTAATCCCCTCCACCGCATTCTTCACAAGTAGACATCCACCTTTATTTAAATATCCACAGCAGTGGGATACTTTATCCTTTCCTCAGGCAGCCATTTCATTGTTCAAGGGCTCTAATTATTATCTGCCTCCACACAAATGTCTAATATCAGCAAATGTGCACTGATAATTGAATTGCTGTCTAAGTGTTAGTGACAGTGCCAAAATTCCAGAGTATTTGTATTAAAAAGGAGGGAGAAAGGGAGGGAGAGAGGGAAAGAAGGAAGGAAGGAAGGAAGGAAGGAAGGAAGGAAGGAAGGAAGGAAGGAAGGAAGGAAGGAAACAAGGAAACAAGGAAACAAGGAAACAAGGAAACAAGGAAACAAGGAAACAAGGAAACAAACCTCCAGTGGACAAAATACCTGAACAAGAAGAAATAAATCTCTAAAAAGTGTAACAGCAGGCATTGATAGGGTTATATTTGGGTGATGCTGTCCTCTGTGGAGCCTCTCTGTCCTTGCTACATAAGGAACTCCTATTCCAACTTGTAGTCACATCCTAGGCATCTTCTCCTGCCATACTTTCTTAGTTATACTTTCAGTGTTGTAGAACATAGTAACAAATTATACTATCACTATTAAAGTAAGGGCCGCTTAAAAAACCTAGCAGCATAGTGGGAAACTAGTGAGAAATTGATGTCCCCACTCCACTAACTTAAAAAAAAAAAAAAAAAAAAAGAAGCAAGACTTGGAAATAATAAGTGCTGAAAAATATACACATTTTATTCATTGATGTAGTCCTTCAAAAAAAATTAAACACCTAATATATGCCAGACGTTAAGCATGGTGCTAAGATTACAATGATGAGCAAAATCAGTCATACCTCTGCTGTGGTAGAATCAACAATCTAGGATAAAGGCAGACATTTATTTCCAAATTAAAAGAAAATGTGAAATTGCACCTGAGATTTGCACTCTCAAAAAATGATTTTGTATACTGAACAGATTCAGAGAAAGTGACCCGAGAGTAGACTGGTCTGAGATTTGAGGAAGATCAAAAGTATATTAGCATAAAAATAGAGGCAGGGAATGAGGAAAAGGTTTTCCTCAGAAAAGTAATAGTTTGTGCAAAGGCCCTGTGGTTGGCAGAAGCATGGTACATTTGGGAAATGAAAGAGCAGTACATTTGAAGAACAGAAACTATGTGATCACAGTGCCCAGTGAGGCCTTTCCCTAATGAAGGTCAGATGTTCAATTCATCCCAATTTTTATTATCTCTACTGAGTTGGTAATTCTTGGAGGTTATCCATCCATTCAGTTGAATACTTAGAATATTTCTCTTTTTCTTCTGGGGAACATAATATAGATCCATAAACAAACAAACAAAAATTAATGATCATTTGATCCTGAGATGGCAAATAGACATTATTTCTAGGGCCAGTTCTTACAGATTCATGGTAGTTGCCTATAATCGTATCATTACCAGGATTATGAGTCATGTCTTTCTTAAATCCCATATTCTTCTCTCGTGGTCTGTCTCTAACTTGATTCTAGTGTTCTGATCACCCTATGTTCCTGCCTTTGTTCTGGAAAGCAAGAAAGCCTACTTTCTACTGGTGCTGAAAAGTAGTTTGACATATTCTTTCCTTTGGGCATTAAAAAAGGAAAAGGACACTATTCATGGCATTTACCACGGCAAGGTGGCTTTGTCTCTGAACAAAATTTAAAGCTACTCCTGTCTCAGCTCCTAAAAATAATTTCAGATGAACTGGTGTTTTTCAAATTCATGCAAAATTTAGGCAAATGTGTACATTTGTTTTAGAAATTTTGGGGGAAATTCTTTCACTTAAATTTCTACTGTTTTTTCATTTAATTAAAAGAGAACAACAACAACAAACCTACACAGAAAAAAAAACTATCTATCTTAACACTATTCAATATTAACTTCAAGTCCTTTTAGGCTTTGAAAGCCCAGGAAATCTGGCTGCAGAATCTAATTTTATATATTGCATGCTACCCCAGAAGATGAAATATTTAGAAGCTGGAGATTGCTGGAAGCATAAAAAATACAAGTATTTGTATATCGTACTACAATAGTAAAATATTTACAGTCTTCCCAACTGGAATATTAATAAATATAACAGCAGGTAGAGCTTCAGCGCCAGATCTGTAGGCATATTGGCTGTCCCATGATTTTAGATGTAAAATCTGACCTTGGGAGAGGTTACCAAAAAAGGATGCAGATTTTCATTTATGGTTCACATTAGTCTTTAGGCAATTTTGAAGAATTATTTTAAATGTATATTTATATATGTTCCTTCTATTTACTTTAAAAATATTGAACTTCCCAATTGATAAAAATAAACTCTAAGCTATAGTATTCCTTAAATGTCTGGATTTAAACAATAAAAGAAAGATCGATAAAATTGGTTTCAAGTATATATATATTATATATATGGAGAGAGAGAAAGAAGAGGAGAGGAGAGGAGAGGAGAGGAGAGGAGAGGAGAGGAGAGGAGAGGAGAGGAGAGGAGAGGAGAGGAGAGGAGAGGAGAGGAGAGGAGAGGGTGGGAGAGAGAGAGGAGACAGGAGAAGAGGACTATACTCTTTCGAATGCCTAATATCCTAATATGTGCTGAGCTCTTTGCTACATACTTTATATATATTAGGCACTTTGATATTCACAGAGAAACACAGGTAATACCAGCCTGGATTACAAAGGCGGAAATTGACTGTCAATTAGATTAGTCATTTGCAAAAAATGCACATCTGGAATTTGAACTTATATCTGACTTAGAGATGCCTCCTCTGTTTTCCACAGCCTGGACATACGTGTTGAAAGGACAACTAATTCTCTCTATTTTTTCTATTTTCTAGCTCAACTCCCACAGGAGGCTTTTGCTTTGGATATTTTCAACAGCTGTTTTTTGAAATGAATGGAGAGTCGAAGGCTCTAACTCTTCTCTGCCATAACTCTCAGCAGGGAGCAATATGTTTGATGTAAAGTGTGTGCACCCAATTTTAAATCGTTTTCTTCCTCCTAGATGTGTTGACCCAGATTCTAGCAAACACTGTCTCTCTTGATTGCAAATCAAATTTTCGCCTTTTCATAGTGGAGCATTTTTGATACAGACATCTTGTGGTCTAGGCTATGAAAGACTCTTGCAGAGAGTATCTGGAGAAAGGTTTAATGTCCCTTTGGCATGGTCTCCTAACTGTGTGGATGGAAAGGGAGGGTTAGGAAGCATGTGGCTCAGGCAGCTGGTGAATGGCTGAACCAGGATTTTAACTCGGGTCTGTCTGACTTTATCCGTGATTCTATTTTAGCAATTTGCAACGAGTAGGATTCAGTCTTATTCTTTGCAGTGTCTTCCTCATTATCTGGTATGGGCTTAATTACATGGTATTTCTCTAAATAAATAACATTTTTTTAAAAAACATCTGAATTATTAACTGACTCCAAATATAAGCTGGCTTAAATCATTTAGAAAGAGTGAGGGAAGAAAATAACAGGCACAAATATGTGGGAGGGAATAGGGTGTATAGGGAATGTTCCCTTTGAAGACTTGGTTTATACACTCATTTATAGCACTCATCGCAATCTGCTTTACATTTAGAATAATAGGTATGAGTCTATTTCTCAACTGGATCATGAGCACGCTCTGTGTTTGCTTTTTTGGTGTGTGGACCAGTGGCTTACTGCCTGGATAAGAATTATAAATGTATGCCAAAGCACACTCTCCTCTCCTGAAACCAGTGAAAGGAGCATGTACTTTGGAGTCAGAGAGATTCTCTATTCTCTAGCTGTGTGTCTTGGTTGTTCATTGTGAAAATGGGCTATTAACACTTTGCTTGCTGAAAAGTTGGAAGAACTAAATGAAAAATTTAGTTAAGTTGCCCATTGTATAAGATGAAATGAAACAAATTTCAGGGACTCTGCCATTTCCTTTTCTCTCGCTCCTCAAAGTACAGGCCTAAGAAGTCTGGCCCTTAGTAAGCCAAATAGCCATCCCTCGGCATCCCATGCAAGGACCACAAGCCACTATTCCCTACAATTCCCTACAACTTTTGTTCATCTCTCTATTTATATACTGTATTTGACACCAAGAGCTATTAAGTGTTTACTTCCCCATTTATCTGTGATGTCCTTTTAATTTTTATTTTTTAATTAGAGTTGACATTCAATATTATATTAGTTTCAGCTATACAGTATAATGGTTAGACATTTATAAAATTTACAAAGAGATCCCCCCAATTAGTCTAATTCTTCTGTGCTGTTTTTCACTCTTGTATGGACAAGAATGTTTCATGCCTTCAACTTTGCAACTACCCTCATGAGTCAAACAAGCTACTTGCTTTCTTCAGAGTGCCTCCTGAAGCAGTTCACCCAATACACACCTGGGGGTGGTTTTTCTCTCTAAACAAACTTAGTCTGTCCTACAAATAACCATTTCTGTTGAACTCCATCAACCCTACAAAATGGGGCCAGAGGGTCATAGCAAAACAGCACATTTCTTTTACAGAAATTGAAATGACTTAGTACACTGATGACTAGTAGCTGCTCCAGGAGTCTCATTTGTAATTCGAGCTACTTAATCCCTTCTTCTTTCCAAAGAAAGGAAATTCAATGTATTTATGATTTTATCTCCTCCACAATAATAAACATTTTATCTACATTATTTTCTAACCTTATAGAGATATTATGGTGAGTAAATACATATGTGTGTGTGCATATATATGTGTATTTGACACCAAGAGCTATTAAGTGTTTACTTCCCCATTTATCTGTGATGTATTGTATGTGTGTATTGTATATATGTATATATACTATATATTCATATATGAAAATACATTTCATATATGAGTCATTCAGTATACTTTCTGTATAATAGTAGATATACTAGATATTATTTTAATACTATTACCCCAAATTTGAATAGAAAATGAATATCATCACTACCAGGCAGGATGATAAGGTGCCAAGGGTATTTCTTTGACTAATACTACAGAAAGTATATGTTCAGATGGCTGTAGTACATCCATATCAAAGCAATCCCTTTGAGAGGTCGCATATTTAATGCAGTACTTTTATCTTAGTTCTTCATATGTTGGAATTACTCTAGGGAACCTGTAGCATATAATATGATATAATACTAAGATAATACAAAGTCAGCCTAGAGAACATTAAGTAGTAGGTGCAGTTCTTACATACATGGAAGTAATCATCAGAAGAAATAAAACTAGGACAACAATAATCGCAGTTAGGTAGTAAGATATTTTATAAAGGAATCTTTACACTTTTTTGTAAAATTAAAAAAAAATACCCATGTGGGCCCATATGTATAACGATTTGGGGAATTCTTCTGTATACAGATATTCAAGAAATCCTTTGGTGTGAGTTTCACTCCCCACTCCTGTCCTCCATTGGACTTGCCATCTCTGTGCCCAGAAACATTCAAGGTTTCAGCGGGACGCCAGGGCCTGCTCTAGGGCTGCAGCCCACAGCATGTCTCCACAACTGCGATTTGATCCATCCTCATTCAGCTTGCAACGGCCTCCCTTCTGCCTTGCCTCACTCATAAACTTGTTGAAATCCTTCATCTGTTGATCTACCCATTATCTATACTCTCATTTCAATTTAATCTCAAGTGATAAACGTATGTCCTGGTCTGTCATGTCTTCCAGTACAAGGAGCAGCCCAAGTGTAAACTCACACATTTCTCCCTTACATCCCTGATTTATGTTGTATGCTGCAATGAGATACAAGGCAGAATGTTGAAACTAATAGCAAAGTTGTGACTTTTAAATAAAATATAATAATCTTAGGCAATTAACTTAATCCCTCGGCCCTCCTTCTTCATACCTATCATAAACAGCCTGAATTACATGATCCCTGAGGTATTTTATAGCCTTAATGTCTTATGATTTTGTAGTTCTTCATATTCTATAGCTATGTAAAAATATATGGAGGTAATTTTATTTGTAATTTCACTAGATTGTGAACTCCTAGAAGGCAGGTACTTTTTCTACTTCACCTCTATAAATCTAATACCTAGAATAGTGTTCCATACATAGAAGGTCTTCAATGAATATTTGTTAAATGAATAAAAAAATACGATATTCTATCATTAATAATTTATATAATTTTATATAGTTAATATAATTAACAAATACTCATTATGCCTTTAATATTATGAAGTTCTCTCTATTAAGTACTGGGAATGATATCTGCCTTTAAGAAGCACATATTCTAGCAGCAAATATAACAAAAACAAATGCATATAACAGTCTGAAAGAGTAAATGTTATGTATGAGGGAAGGTACGATGTAGTAGAAAGAGCATGAGCTTTGGAGTCAGAAAAACCTGAGTTCAAATATATACCCTGCTAAGCTACATTATTAGCCTAAAAGCTTACTTGGCTTTTGTGTGCTTCTTTTATAAAATTGGAGATAATAGTTTTGTTTCAGAAATGTTATGAGGATTATATTACACAGTATATGTAAACAATCATATATTGTATGTGACATAAAATTGAAACTATTATTATTAACATTAATATCAATGTACACATGGGTGGGACAAAGTAGACTAGCTTGAACAGTTATGAATAGCTTTCTGAATGAGTTGATCTTGAGATGATTCTTAATAGATGAGAAGAAATAAACTATACAGGTAAAGGCAGGTAATTTATCCTGGGCAAAGGAAAGAACATGTGTGCTTTGAGAGGTCATGGGCTTTCACTGCAAGAAGTTCTGTTTGGTGCCAGCTAACTGAAAGCCACCTGCTAGAGGAGGGAGCGAGCTAAGGAGCCCCTCTGCCTTGCCTTTGTTTCTCTTTCTGCACTTACTGGGCAGAGGGCAACATCAGTGGTTTTCTGACCTAAATACGAAGAGTTCTTTCATTTAGAGAAAAACATAAGGTCATCTCCTTTTTCACACCCATATTTTCAAACTTTGAAAACTTATTTCTGGTAAGAGGAAAACAAAGCTATTACTGAGTGTTCTGTTCTGCATATTTTTCCTTTTAGAGTTACATGAGAGCTAATTAGGGTGAAATCCTTTGCTTGAAGTGGTGTTGTCTGCTTTGTCTGAGCACTGTAATCCTCTACTTGCAGACAGTACTAATTGCCAGCTGTATTTCCTCGGAAGTAGCCCATGCCTCCATTGTCCTTTTGTTTTCCATTTCATGCTGACAGTACAGTACTTAATTCCACCTTTCAGGTAGCAGATGCTTGGACTAAGTGTATGTGAAGTTGGTTCTAATATGTTACATCAAGGATAAAACGATCCTTGAAGCAATTCAAGCCTCACGCCTCCTCCTTCTCTTAAAATAGTGCTAAACGTGGTTCCTTGTATGATGCCAGGAGTGAGGAAGGAGCAGGTAGGGAGATCTCTTCTAAATACCTCGCTCTTGAAGATTTATCAGAAAGGCAGATGAGGAAGAAGGGAGGGTGAAGAGCAGCCATAAATAATCCTGTCACATATACAATCTGATTCACTTATTCCAACTTTTCCTCAAGGTACACGTCATTGACCTTACTCTATGAGAGAACTGAGGCTCAGAGAGATTAAGTAATATGTCCAAGATCACACAGAGAGTGGTGAGACTGGTACATAAACCAAGTGTGCCTAACTCAAAGCTCATGTTATTTTCATTATCACTCTGTTCTTCCCGTTTCCTGGCTAATCACAACTTCTGTATTTCATCAGTTCTTAGACACTCTTTTTTTTTTTTAACCTTATGAGCATATCTGAAAAGGGAATGCATAGTGTGTTACAATTGTTATTAGCAAGAGAGAACTGTAATTCTGTCATTGCCTGCATGTGCACAAACTTGGGTGCTATTCTCTAAGACATGATTTTATAACTGTAGTCACTTCGTGCTTTCACCAACAAAGCGGTAAAAAACATTTGAAGAAGGAATATGAGTCCTAGTTGTTTTCTAAAAACCTTTCTTTTATACATAGTAAAATCAATGAATCACCACCACTAAAATAGGTAGAATCAGAGTCTGGGGCTTGGAAGAGAATCTCAAAGAAAATATTAGAGAGCACTTTTTAGAAATGCTGCATCACTATTGCCCTTGATGGGGCAAGGGACATTATACAGAAAAGTACCAACTAAAAGATTCTTAGACCAAAATTATACAGAGTAGTCAAACTGGCTTTGCTTATATTATTATTATATTTTTGCTTGTATTACTGTTTTGCTTATATTTTCTTATATGTAAGATTGATATATGACATGAAAAAAAAAAAAAACTATGTTCAAATTGCCCCCACATAATCCTGGGATCCATTTATGAATTTGTTCTCCTCTTCAGCCAGATGTGTTTCAACGTACAAGTCCTAGCCATGGCAAAACTAGCCACCATGAATGTTTTTGAGATACTATTGTCTTTTAAGTATTGTTTTATAGCATATATTATATTCTTTAATCCAAGTAGCTATTATTTTCTTGATTTTACAGAAGAGAAAATGAAGCTTACAGAGATTATATAATTTGCCTAAGTACATACGACTAAGAAAAGACAGGACTTTAACCCAGGGTTTTCATACTAAGCAATCTTGCTATTAAATATCATGCTCTTACTTTTCAAATACTTTCTGCACATCACAAGAGGTACAGTACTTTGCAGAACACACGACAAGTACTAAGCAGTATCTGGCAAGTTAAATAACAAATTCTTGTTTTGGCCACTAAAGGAAGGTGAAGGCAAGAGTGCCAACAGTGAGTAACTAACCGAAGACTCCCAGAGTTTTGTTGGATTAGCACAGTGGACCAAGTGACTTTAGAATCAAACATATCTGGGTTTGAATCCCTCACTGACTACAAGAACTTGGAAAGTTATTTATCATCTCAGAGTCTCATTTTCATGTAAAAGAGGGATGGTAATTGCCAACCTACTGGATTTTTGCTTGTCTTAAAGGAAATAATGAACATGATTTTGTCAGCTCACTGCTTACCACAAGGGCACCCATGGGAAGACAATTCTCCCCTGCACCCCCATTTAGTGGGGTTGGTTTTGAGCTGAATATCTCAGTTCGGTTTGACAATTAGGCCTTTTCTTCAAAAAAGTTAAACTGGTTAAGGAAAATTATTTTCTATTTCTTTTGCTTCAAAACCGGGTGGCGTGTGTGTACTCTTTTATTTATCTGATACATATTCATTTAGCAGTGACATGCCACACAATGTAGCAGGCATTCAAGTGAAAGAAAAGCAAGAGCTTCAGCATCAGGGTGTCTGTGAGAACCCTTGCTCTATCCCATGATATAATCTTGGATGGGCAGTTCATCTTTCTGAACCTCACCTTATTTATAGAAAGTGAATAATAGTATCTCATTTCCAGGGAGCTGTAAGGATTAGAAAAGATAATTAAAATAAAAGTGTTTTGCACTAAGAAGAAATTAGTGTATAGGTATTTCTTCTGACCTTGATAGCCTTGGGTAAAGCCAAGCTGCTTGACTAATTGCAAACCAACTGATGGTATGCTGGCAAATACGTAACAGTGGTCTCTCTAAGGGAAAATTCCCTGGTTATAATATTTAATAATTTCCATGATGTAAATCCTTATAGGCAGTTCCCACCCACCACTCTCAGCTCTTTCTCTTGTTCTGCCTTAACAGCATGCAGACACATGCACTGAGAGCCCTTGTAAGGTAACATATTCACAAATTCTAGGGATCTGTGTATGGACATCTTTGGGGGACCATTTTTCTGCCTACCACAAATAGCCACCATTTATTATGCTTTCTTTGCACTACCTTATTCTTTCAACAACACCATTATGTAGGGATTCTGTTTTGCAGATGAGGAAACTGGCTCAGAGAGATGAACTTGCCAAAAGTAACCTACCTGGTAAATGTCAAACTGAGGTTTGAACTGAGGTGTGAGCTGACGTCATCTAATCCCCATGTCTATATTCCTATCCACCACCTTCTGCCACATTGAGGAGTCAGTAAACTAGTTCCCTGGTTTAGCAGAGAATTTCCATGGCAGCAGCTAGAGACTGAGATGGTGATGGAGGGGTATTAATTCTCAGATATGTTTGAACTGATCTAGAGTTGATACTGAAAATAAAAGTTGCTCTGGATAGTGAGTCCCATCCGTGGTGCCACCAAGCAATAACCAGAGCAAAGCCATCTGAGTGTTTCTACGCTTTAGCCAAGCTGATTCTGTGAAGCTTTGCCCACCATGGGCACACACAGGGTTTTTAAAAATGTAAAAAATAAACCAGTGAAAATTAAATGAATCCTCTTCAAATAGCTGCGTTGGGCTCAAAGTGGTCCTACAGAGCAATGGAAATAGGGAAAATAGAGTAAATTCCACTTTAATCTCAGATTTATTATCATCTTGGGGAGAGAGGGAACGCTCACAAAAGTCGTGCCTCAAAGCTATTTTCTGAAAAATAACTCAAACACTCCTTAAGAAAATAGATTAATTTTGTTTCCATGGGAATGGTCTCTAATACTAAAATTCTGTGGCTGACAGAAAAATGTGACAATGTCATATATACCAAAATGATTGTAGCTAGAGAGACTGCTGTAGAGACATCTTGTTTCATTATCATTTCCCATTTTAATTGCTCCTTTACATGTCAGACCTTATCCCCTCTCATATTTTGAGAACAGAAACTAACTTATTCAGTTTATATTCACATAATTTAACATAGTACCTAACAAAAAGTAAAGTAAGCGCTTCATAAATGTTGGTAGAATGCAATAAACTATTACATTACCCTGGTAGAGTGGTTCCCAAATGCAATCTACAAATTGGTAGTCCTAGAATCCCCTGAAGACATCTGAAAAATATAGATTCCCCACATTTACCATAGAAATCCTCAAGTATAAAATCCGTGACGGGGCCCAGACACTTTCGTATTTTTAAAGCCACGTATAAGGAGTTCTGAAAGGCACCCAAATTTTGGAAACATACCCATCCTTATACACAAATGAACAGGCAACATTATTAGACTCACATTTTCCAAAAGCCAAGCAAGCTCCAGTTAACATCCCTTGTGAAAAAAGCATAGGAAGAATTTCTTTTACTCATTATAAGTCTACTATGTGACCCAAACTGGGCCAGGAGCAGTTGCACGTACCCCAACGATAAGCCCTCTCTCAAGGAAACATAAAGTTGTGTTTGAAAACTAAAAATGCCTTTAAGATTTAGGTCTGTCTGGGGTAGTCCGCCTGACTGATGAGATATTGAGAAAACTTCTGATAATAATCCATATTAAAAAGAAAGATTGAAGGAGCATTGATTTGGTTCAAGGACAATGGAAACTTATGACAGGATATGAAGGTTGGTACCAGTTACTATTGCAGGTGTTGCTAGCTTTTCAGACACTGGCCAGCTTCTTGGATTTTGAGCAGCAGTGTTCTTGCCATGGACAATAAAGCATGGGCATCAGAGTGAGCATCATTCACAAAGTTTGGTTGTTTTGTGTTTAGTAGGAGCAAGAATGTGGTTCTAGCTTTCGGTATTGAAGTGACAGGAATGTGACCACAAAGCCAGAGCACTTAATTTTTCTTGGGGAGAGGAGGAACAGAAGAAGAAAAAACATTTGATAACCAATACTTTATGGAACTCATAAGAGGCAACCCACAAATTAGTCTGAAATACCTGGAACCAGATTGTGTTGTTATTGTAGTTCTATTCTTACTCATAGTATGGCCAAGGAAACATTGATATAATGAAGCAATGAAAATAACAAATGAGGATAAAGAAGGAAAAAACAAAGTACTATTTGACATGGTCTCCAAAATTAGCATGTTTATTCTGAGATATGAATAAAAATAAAAATAATGTAAAACAGATCAACATAAAGGTGGAAAGATAAAGAAAAGGCAAAGGAAATGTAAAGACTGCTTTATTCACAACTAAATAAGCATCTAATACATTAGTGCCTTGTCTAGAATCTGTCTTTTAAGTCAACATTCTACCCATAAAATGTGGCTCAACAAATATCCTGATTTCTGAATATGAGGGTAGAGGAGACAATGTTTTCCCCAAATAGCCTATATTATCTCATTCCCTTCAGCATCTTCTTTGTGCCAGGTATTCTTAATATGTTGAGAATACCATTAAAATAAGATAAAGTCCCTGCTTTATTTTTCTCTCAACACTAGTTGATATTTTATTACAAATTTATTATTTTAAGGTGTCTGTAGTATCTGTCCTACATAAAAATAACCTTCATGAGGGAAAGAACCTTTCTTGTTCATCACTTTAGCTTCAGTCTCTTGTTCACCACTCTATTCCTTATGCCCTTTGCAGACCCTAATCAACAATTAGTTGAATAGATGAATAACGAGAGAATAATATTGGGGATAAAGTGATCAAACAGAAAATTCTGAATTTCTTTTAAATTACTCTTTTGGGAGATAGTTTTTCAAGCATAAAACAGAAAGAATACTATTGCTAGTTATATAAGTAATATATTTTTTGTTCCCATGTAAAACAGGAAATGACTCCTACAAAAATGTAATATAAATCCCTCAACTTAAAACAGCGTATTAGCCATGTAGTGTAGGCTAAATGTGGTAAAAATAAACTTCACAATTTTAGTCACGTAACACAAAAAAATATAGAACTTCTTTTTCATATCACAGCTGCCTGAGTGGTTCTCCTACAAACTGTGACTTGGTGATCTAAGATCTTTCCATCTTGTGGCTCCACCATTTTGATCTCTTTGTTTTCAAGGCTTTAAGATGGAAGAGAGAGAGAGCGGGGGAGATATATGTGACATGTTATGGCCAGGACTTGAAGAGATGTACATTATTTTCAACCATATTCCATTTGCATCAAGTTGTAAGAGGACTTGGAAATGTGGTTATCTTGTGTGCCAAGGAGGAAATTTAAATGATTTGATGAACACATGGCATTTTCTCATGCTACATTTCCAACACTGAGTTTAAAAATAAGAGCTGTGGTGTTTCTACCATAGCCTAAAGGTATAGAAAATACAAATGGGGAACAAAATAGCCTATAGAAATTCTTTAATAAAGATTCAATTATAATATATAAATTAATTAATTCACTAGATACATATGAAGTTATTACTATGTACCACTATTCCCACTCTCTTATAGCTTATGGTCTAGAATGGAAGATAAATGAGCCATTATAATGAAGTAAAATGAGTTCCTTGATAGAGAAAATATAGCATGTTGTGAGAGAAATGTAATAATTTTTAAAATAACAATAATTAATATTTTGAGCATCTACTCTGTATCAGCCACTCTAAATATCTTTTGAATTTATTTGTCACAATGTTGATATTAGACACTATTAATTGTTTGGTGGATGGATAAACTAAGGCTCAGAGAAAAGCAGTAACTTGCTCAAGGTTACACAGTAATTAATATATTTTGAATAGCTGAATAAGCAATTCTTAGCCTTGGCAATGAAAGTTTCTAAAACAACTGGATAATTTTACCTCAGATTACATCATGGAGAAGGACAATAATGTAAAATCCCCAAAAGAAAAGTCAAATAATTAAGCTTTGGGACTCTTCCATGACCGCACAAAGATTCTCTCTCACCAGCTTAATGAAGAACTACAAATGACAGCAGAACCTGCTATTTATTCCCTTAGTCTGTTGCACAGATCTCTAAAAATAAAGCTCACAGAGTTCCCATTCCAGAGTGTGGGCTCTACCTTTTTAAACAATTATTTTTGTTTTTTTGTAGTCTCAACTTAAAAAATCTTCTGTCACTGCAAAACAGTCTTTCTCTATCCTTCTACCTCTATCTCTATACCAATCTATCTTTCTTTCTTTCTTTCTTTCTTTCTTTCTTTCTTTCTTTCTTTCTTTCTTTCTATCTATCTATCTATCTATCTATCTATCTATCTATCTATCTATCTATCTATCATCTGTCATCTATCTAACCATCCATCCATGTATGTATGTAACTAATCTGTCTTATCTACCTACCCACCTAGCTACCTAGAGAGAAAAGTGAAATAAAGCAAAATGAAGCCAAGCAGGTGCCCCCTTCAAAATTTGTCTCTTATGCTTGGGTGTGCTATGCCCTGACACTGTAGTTATGTATTTGCATAAACAAATAAGAAAATTGTGAGTGTATACAGTCTTATTCCAAGTAAATAAGAAGTGTTATGCTCAGTTTTAGTAACTTCTTGTTTTAGTTCTTGATATAGGAATTAGTAAACCACACAATTTATATCTATATCTTGATATGAAAACCATTATCTTTCCACAATAAAAAATCAAAACAAAAATAACTAGGGTTCTGCCTAGCTTTATTAATATGGCCTCCCCCCACACCCAACTGCTCTACCAGAATTTAAATTTCTGGGCAATATAACTTTACCACTGAGGCAGAAAAAGATTCAATAATTGCTCTGCAAATTAGAGAAGTCAGCTAGGATACTTGACTTGGATATTTTCCATTGCAATAATGTGGAAATAACATATTTAATGAGAATGGTCTAATGAGGTGGGGTAACAATTTCATCCTTGAGCCAAAGTCACATTTTTCTCTCCACAGGATAGATTGAAGAGGTAGCTTGAGCAAGGAGCTCACCTGATGAACCCACTGTTTTTGCAGATGTAAGTAGTATGCAGCTGGCTGTAACTGCTGTGATTTGCTAACCCATATGTGATATTACACGAAATAAAGAGGAGCTGAAACTGGGGAGTGGGAATGAAATTTTTAGCATAGCCTCACTGTCAGCAGAGAGAATTGCTTTTCTAAAACTGAGAGTAACTCTGATGAAAACATTCTTCAACATGCTCAACATTGCCTTGGGATAAATTCTTCCAGAAACCATGGAACACTTTCTCTTCATTTTGCCGTTTTACAGCATTTTATTGTCTACTTTATGGAATGTTGCGAAGCTTTTCCTCTGCCCTCTGTTGTTTTCTGAGCTATATAACCGAGATGTTCACAAGTAAGAGACTAAGATCATTTAATTTGAATTAAATACTTCTTTGAGCACATGTTAGGCATCAGGGAGACAAGAGCAATTAAATTAAAAAGTATAATAGGTAAAGCCTAGATTTTGGAGTCATGCAAAATTAGTCTGATCTTAGCCCCACCTCATGCTGCTGTGGGATTATGGGGGGTTGATTTAAATTCTCTCAGGCTCAGGGCTCAGTTTCCTTAAGTGTAAAATAGGAAAACAACAGTTATTTGCATCAGGTTATAAAAATAAGTAATGCATGCAGAGTGTCTTAAACAGCAGAGACACCATCGTATGGAGCTATTATAATAGAGATTAGTCATTCACTCAAGAAGATGATAAGGCAAGTGGGGAATCTGGCAGTGTAGGATTATGTAGCAGGAGAGTCTGATTAGATGGCCATTATAGCGACCTGAATAGTAAAGTGGACCTCAGCTATGAGAATGAAGTCCACACCACTAGCTAAGTGGAGACCATTCAATAAGAGAGGTGGGGAGTGACTCGAAGAAGATGGACTGAGTTATGTACTTGTGATATGTCTATTTTTCTGTTTGCTTATTTCTATAAAATTATACTTAAAATGTGCGATATTTTTGTGGATCAATATATGCTTTCTATTGGAAGACGCTAAAAACGATTTAAAACGTGTGTAAGTGTGTGTGTGCGCGCGCGCGTGTGTAGACCACAAGCTTCTGGACCAAGTTCAAAATCCTAGTGCTTGTTCCACATATGTGGACTTGTTTTGTAGACGTAACCTGACATTTTACCTAAGCTGAACTAGCCTAGTTCTTTCTGATCACCACTTAATGGGAGCTGGTGGCAGAAGGTGGGGAGAGGTTTTTCAGAATAGATCACAGTCTGCTTCTCTGGAATCTAGACATTTCACAGCTTGTTCTGCAGGCAATCAGAATACATAATGACACGCTCTGACAAACAGACTAACAAAGACTTGAATCATATTTAGACCCTCAGGTAAAATCAACTAAACATAAAAATGAGTTTCTCAAAGTTGTTTGGTTTAATTTTTACATATTACATATTAAACCCAATGTTTGGATCCAGATTAAAGTATGGAACAAATGGGATAGTTTGTACATAAAATATGGTTATAAAACTATTTTAATATTTTGCATAATACGATAAAACATAGCACTATGAATGTTATAAAAAAACCCTTGCATAAAATACAAAACTGAATAATTATATTGTCAATGAAGAAACATAGTTTTCATTTGGTCTGAACAAAAAGCAAAAACATACGTATCGTGATAATTTTTTCGTACACAAACAGCAGACTGGGAAAAATCCCACATGATTATGAGGCTCTCACTGCCAGCCCTGTACTTCCCTTCCAATCGCCAGCTCTAGAATTTGAGTCTAAGAACTGGCTTGTGCAGTGAACAGAAACAATTGTTGTTATGTCTTTGCTTGAGTTATCATTTTCCTACTGCAATTTACGTGGGCATCTTTTTAAATGTTGAATATTACTAAGACATACACATAGAATGCTATCTTAGCTCAGAAACACCAAAATAAAAACAAGAATAAAAAACATGAAGGGCCAAGAAAAACCAGAGGAGCCAAAACCCATGGTAAAGTGATGAATCCCTGGTGATGATAGGTCTGTAGGCACCGCAAGGAGTTTTCTTTGACTTTGACAGTAGGCATTTTTTAAAAACTTGAATTAAGAATAAACGTGAGCAAAACTATCTGCATCATAAACATAAGGCCTACTTCAACTTTGGTTGAAATCTTTTTTATACAACCTTGTATGGCAATATTTCTGAGCCATTTTCATGATGACTCACAGTGGATGATGTTTGTATGTCTGACATTCTGAGCATATACAGATTTTTTTCACCGAACTATAAAAGCTTGGGTGGGGAAGTACAGTATATAGCCCCACGTACATCTTGTCTTTTTGATGAGGCACTCATATGAAATATTTATTGTGAGCATGTGAATGATAAAATCAGTTCTAAATAAGTACTTTAAAATGCTAAACAATATCATGGCTAACCTAAAGTTTAATGTAGAAAGGCTTGATTTTTTTCAGACTCCTATTCCACGGGTATTATTAAGATGAACAATTTTATATCATTTCAGGATAAGAACAATTTAATTTTATCGTTAAAATTATAATAAATGGAACTTTCTGACTATTAACCTATTATATGTTACTAGTTTTTTTTCACAGTATTAGCTTATTCTAGTTGCCTTTTATTTGGTAATAGGCACTGCTTTTGTGAACTCAGTAATTGAAGTATTCTGCACCTGTCCCTCACCAACTGACGCACATTGAAGAGATAGGTGCACAGGAACACAGCCAGTCGGTTAGGCTGTGTTGCATACATCATGTAGATTATGGAATGTCTCTCAAGAAAGCATAACAGAATACAAATGAACAATTAGGATGTTCTTAGAGATAACCTTGAATGTGCCCCAATATTTTTTCAGTAAATACTTCACAAACACTTGAATTTAACAAAAATAAATGAAAACGATAAGAAATAAATACCTGATGTATACTCTATAATGATTGGACTCTAACACTGCTGCTGTGATATGCCTAATAACTATAAAATTTTTGCATTTTTCAAGGACAATTGATATTTCCGTTAATGCAGATCTGTTTACAGAAGCTTTGCAGTAACGTGAGCAATGCACTTATTTGGGGTGAGTGGTCAGTGGTCTCATTCAGGCTCTGAAGCTATATTTGCCAAATGACTGTGAGTGGTCATTTAATTTCTCAGAATCTCAAGTTTTCTAATATTTAAGTTTATGATAATAATATCTACCACATGATTGTTAGAGTAAATGCGATAATATGTAAGTGCTTATCCCAGTGCCTAGAGCATAATACTAATCTAAAAAATAGTACCAGACCTTGTATTTTGGTTGATGAAAGCAAACGGTCGTGAAGCAGAGAACAGTAAAGGGTAGTTTGCCACAAACATGTAAGTTACAGTAGTCAGTGACACTTAAAATGGTTAGTTTTATGGTTTTACTTCCCTGGATTCTGATAGGAGAATAAGAACAGGGTAGGGCAGTGGAAAAAGTGAATTAAGAATGAGGTCTCAGCTTGAAACTCACTTGAATCTGTTCCCAGTGGGAAGCTCTGAAGCATGAACAGTCCGACGGGCTTGCTTTCACGTTGGAGCAGTGGGGCAACTTCTGCTGCCCGCACTGAGCAGTCCGTCATTGGCCACAATATGTGGATCCAGAGGTGAGACTGGGATGGAGAGCTTTCCTGCTTAGTAGGAGCAGTTCTCCTGAGAAGGAGGAAATGCTCAAAGTAGCTGAGGCCGTGCACTAGCCCATGAAGAGGATATGTGCACAGCACTGACAATAATGACTTCCATCCCTCCTCAGGAGCAGAGATGCCATCTGGTAGGAGTATATGGCCTAGTTGTGTTCCTGACCTCCAACTTATCCTTTCCCTTTTCTTCCCTCTCTCTCTCCCCTCTTTCTCCCCTTCCCTGATCTGTTTAATTCCTGTTGTCATATCTTTCCTCCCCAAATGTTCTACATTTTCAGATATTCCATGTCAGAGTGGTCACTTCTATGTATCAGTCCTGAGGTACCTACACTGCAGAGAATTCCAGCATTTTTGTCCAAACTGGCGAGTGTTCTGTCATTTGAAGTGTAAGACATTGAAGAGTGAACTGGGTAAGGCCCAAGTTCATGTTGACGTAACTTGGGTTTGAAATTTATCTATGTCACTTCTTGCCTCAGTGAGATGAGCTCTGGATCTCAGTTTTTTCATCTGTAAAATAGAAATAATAACGTCACATGTTCTCTTAGGATTTTGTGATAATTCGGTGAGCTAATACATTTAAAGTACTTAGAACAGTATCTGATACAGGGTGAGCACTAGATAAATATTAAGTATTCATAGTCATAAAGTACAGCAGTGGGTGCCTTTGTCAGCTTCAGACTCTATCAATTATGTTTTTCACTCTTCAGTTATTACCATATCTCTTAATTGCTATTGCCCACATTTGTACAATTTTTTGATATCCTTAAGGTTCAGTTTTTCATAAATGTCAGGAACCTTCATTGATATCTTTGGCCTATGAACAATTTCTAAAAAGGCCTTAGGAGTGTTCTCTGTGACTATATTAAAGGGGTTTAGTTTATAGCTAGGTGATGAATAACTTTTAGACCAAGTGGTTCCTAGAGGACTCTTTCTCATTACCATTAAGCCCTTCCTTTTTATGGCCCTTTCTTTTTTCTGTCTCAAATCTAGTGTCCCACACAGTCCAAAGACTGAGACTAAAATCGCCTCATGGAGACAAAATGTTCTTTAAAAATGACAATACGTACCATGGTTTGGCTGTTTTAGTGTTCATTTAATTCTAAAAATTACCCTGAGACATATTACCCCCGCTGATTTAGAAATCAATGGGAAAGATCCAGTTCATGTACAAGGTCACAAAACACGTTTTGTGTTGAATTGTTTCATGCTTACTCCTTGCGGGATACTTCGGCTGCCTCAACCATGATGTCCTACATTCCGTAAGACAATTGGCCCAGATTCTTTAAAAACAACATTGTAATTAGAGATAATAAAAACATTAGGAATTTTGGATTAAAGGACACTAATTAAGTAAGACATCTACATTCTATTTATTTTTCTCTTAGATGGATTCTAAATTTGAAAGGAAAAAATATGATAAAGTGGTGATTCTCAAATTTTAATGTGTTTAGAATAACTGGGATCTTATTAAAAGAGTCTGAAGTTCTATATTCCTACCAAGTTTCCAGATAACACTATTGCTGCCTAGTCTGCAGAGTGTGCTTAGGTAGGAAAGGATAAATAGACATTATTGGAACAATGGAGAAACTTAAATATGGGCAATATATTAGATAATATATCCATGATAATATTATTGAGTACAATAAAGGTATTTTACTTACATGGGAGAGTATAATTTTTAAAGAAGATATTCATGTTGAAATATTTAGTATGGAGATACTACGATGTGGGAAACATGCTTTCATATAGTTTGATCAATAAAAACATGTGTTTGTGCACATGAGTATGTGAGAGAGAGGAATAAATGGGGCCAAATATTACCAGTTCATCAACCTCAGTTGAAGATTTTGGACTTTCTATATATTAATCTTTCACTTTCTATGGGTTCAAAATTTCTCAAAATAAATATTTTTGAGAAAACAATATGGTTTCTCTGTATAGTAATTTTCACAATAGTTTCCAGTATATTCCTTTTCTCATCCCACCTCACAGTGGAACTTGAAATTTCTTTACGTCCAGTATTCCCTCCATGCTCTATTAGGAATCTACTCCCAGAAGTTTTTTCCTCAGGTTAGAACTGTGTCTTATGGAGGAGTTGGTTTATAAGCTATTTCTGAAATCCTCTAGGGTTAGACCACCAGGGTACCATCTGATCATCCTACCAAAATTACAGCTCTCAAAGCGTTTTCTAAAGATCTAGGATGTTTCTTGTATCTGATTGCTGAGTTCCTTCCAGAGGAAATGCTTTTCCTTTTATAGGTGTTTGAGGTGATTTCTGGATCTCTCAGTTCTTATAAACACTAAAAGTTATCTTATTCCTTTTACTACCTCCTATACTATTGGTGATCCCACATAGGCTTATTGATGTAAAGATGTTATCCTCATCTCCCATAATTTGGATATTAGAGAATAAAATGTACCTATCTGGTAAAGATGTTGTTCATTGATTTTTTTCTATTGTTATATGTACCAGTCAGGATCAGTCAGGGAAGCACAGCCGCTATGAGTATTATGTGGAAAATAATTTATAATAGAAATGAGATCTTACATAATTGAGGAAAAAACTAGAGAAGTGAAGATCTGGCAGGAAAGTCAGAGTATCACAGAAGGTGTCACAGATTGGCAAGTCAGTGTTCACAAGGAAAATGAGAAGGCAAGCATGGCCACATAGCTAGGTGGGATTATAGGGTAGGAACTTGTAAAAATAATAATAAAAAAAAAGTCTGTAGAAAACTGTTGACTTTGTGTAGTAACCATTTTTGCTGATACACTGCCAACACATGGTAGCGGGCTGGGGCTTCTGTTTATATTCACAAACAGCATTCAGGAAAATAAACTGGAAACAAATCCTAGAAGAGCAAGGACAAGTTGGCTCCATCCAGTAATGTCTGCATCTACCCATCATCATAACTGGCTTCAAATACATTCCAAAGGCAATGACCACTGCTTTTCAGATCTTGTGCTAGTTTCTCTTTTGATCAACTCTAACCTAGAGCTATACAGGAAAGAGGATTCTGTAAAATGTAGTTTTCAACTTAACCAAGTCTCCTCAGCATAATCCAATGTACTTCAGGAATTCTCCTGACCCCCCATGTTTAGTTAAATGCTCCTGAGAATTTCCAAGTCATGGACTCACATTTTTTCCCCCCCAGAAGCTTACATAAGTGTCTGTTACTTCTATTAGTATAGGAGATTGTGTCTTACTCCAATACCATGCCCATAATCCAGCATATGGTGGAAACGCAATACACATTTATTGAAATGGAATAAACACAGAAGGAAATAAATTTTAAAAAGAGGTTTGGTAGAAGGTAATTTTCTCAGTGAGTATGTAACATAAGGCAAGTGCCAAGATGCTTTAGGAAGTAGCTAAAATCAATAATAGAATCCAGCTCATTTCAGTTATGATAGGTAAAAATAGAGTCTAAGTAGGATTGACTTATTTTTACCTGATAAACATGTTTATAAAGAGAAATGAGTCAAGAAAGCTATAGAAAGAAATGTATTAGAAGTGACTCAACTGGAAAGATATCACCAATGGAGCAGAATCAGAGCTTGTGAGAGAGCTTGCCATAAATTAAAGTTAATGTACACTCAGAAAGCCAGAAACCTTAATATTTATTTCTTATTTAATGCTTTTCTAAATATTCTGGCAATATTCAGTAGCTCTCAGCTTCTCTCCCTCTGCCCCCACTCCCTTCCTGCTTTGGATATCCTTGTTCTTTTTACTATTTTTTTTTTCCTTTTTAGGTAGTTTAACTCATCATCCTAGGAGGAGACCAATCTGATTTTGAATCCTGGCTCCATTGTTTATTCATGCTTTCTGAGCCTCAGACTTCTACAAAATTGAAAATATTTTCTAATGCAAAGGCTAGACATTAACCCATTGTTGGTCCTTAATAAAGGTAAGTTTCTCTCTGTTTTCCTTCCAAGACTAAAAAGAAAGAATAGGAGTCATCTATTGTTGCTCCAACTTACTTCCTGAAATCTGCTCCCTCCCTAATTCTTTCCACCTCATGTAATAGTCTTCTGGGAGAAATGCCAGTAAATACAAATCTCCCCCCTCCTCTTTATTATATTTACCATGATTGTCTTACCAAACCTGCTCACTCTCACAGTTTCTGTCTCAGCTTCTTTCCTTCCTTCTCTTTTTCTTCTCTTCTTCTTTCTTCCTTCCCTTCTCTTCATTTCCTCCTTTTTTGGCTCCCCTTATGTATTACTTTCCTATTACTGATCTGACAAATTACCACAAACCAAGACAACACAAATTTATTACCTGACAGCTTTGAGTTCAGAAGTCCCCAATCAGTTTCACTGGCCTGAAATTAAGGTGTCAGTAGCCCTGTGTTCCTTTGAGAAGTTCTAGGTGAGAAGCTACTTCCTTGTCTTCCCCAGCTTTTAGAGGCCATCTGTATTCCTTAGCTTGTGGTCCCTTTTTCTATCTTCAAAGCCAGCAGTATAGAATCTTCTCTTCTCTCTGACTGTTGCTTCTTTCTTTATGTCTTCTCTCTCTGACTCTGATTCACCTGCCTTCTTCTTATAAGGACCTACCTATGTGATCACATTGGGCCAATCTGGATAACCCAGCATAATTGCCAAATCTCAAGATCCTTTTCTTAAGCATGTCTACAAAATTCCTTATGCTGTGCAAGGCAACATATTTTAAGGTTCCAAGCATGAGGACGTGGACACTTTGGAGGATTCTTTATTCGTTCTTCCATACCCCATTTCTTCCCTTCTTTGTCCACTTTTCCCTCCATTCTTCCCTGTTTTCATTCCTGCTGACTCTCTTATAGAAGCATATCTGTGTCTCTTCTTACCACATATGGTCAAAATAAATAACCCATTTTGTCAAACAAATTGCAAGTGCAGATGACAAAATAGTCGTATTTTCTCAATTAGATCATGAGGTAGAAAAGCTAGTCTTTCAAATACATGAATTGGATGGATGACCTGGTAAATTATCTCTGGGAGTTAATTTTGGTGACAATCAACCACACTGAGAACTGTACATCTGTGATGTTACTTAAAATCTATTTTCTCTTGTCACTGTTTAATTTTTCTCCTAATAATTTTTAAAAATATTTTACCCTTTTTGTTTTCTTCAATATTTGTAAGGGTTTTATTATTTTCTTAGCCAATTGCCTCATAGGAAAGAACTTAGAGTAGAATTTTAAATAGCTGGTATTAAATCCTAGCCTGACCCTCAGTAGATACATGGCTTTGGAAAAATCATTTAGATTTTTGAGACTGTTTTCTCATATGGTTAAAGAAAAGGTAAAAAAAAAAAAATACCATAGATGTGCTGTCAGAATTAAATGTGATAATTCATATAATGCCTGAAAACTTTTAGCCCATTTCTAAGAAAATGTGATAAAAGAACATTGTATGTGAGGCTTTCTGACAAGGTTGTTGCAAAATTATATGAAATAATGCATGTAAAGCATCATGTAAAATGCTACTACTACTGCAGTTAGTAATAATAGTAATAACTTACATGTCTTGAGGGAATCTTATATGCCAAGCACCGTGCTAAGTGCTTTATGAACAAGCAATTTATTTTCACAACCGTATGTGGTAGATACTACAAAATTTTGTCTATTTTCTGTTGAAGAAAAATCTTTTTAACCTCATATTATTTAGATTCCAAGAGTGAATGCTCAAATAATATAAATGCCAGAATATAATAAAGTGACTCAAATCTACTGTAAAACCTTAAGAATGTTGCACAATCAAGAAAATCGGCAATTAGACTTATTGGGAAAGGTCTCTTATAAAAGGTGTTATAATAAATTGTCCACAATTTATTATGGACAGAGAATATCTGAACAGGCCCAGTGGAAGGAGAATTATGTATATCGATCTAGTAAAACAACAGTGTAGTCATCACCAGACCTGAAAGTGAAACGATGAGGGACCAGCACAAGCAGGAAGAAAGGAAGGTCCTGGCAATCCTTCTCCAGGCAGAGCGTGGTTTCCCAAATTCCACATAACTGCCCATGAGGGACTTCGTGAGCAAAAGATTCCATGGTCAAAATAGTTTGGGAAATCTGGAATATCATATTTCTTTCTTGGAGATTCACATTGCATTCCATCACATTCGAAATTTTGCCAAACTTAGCAATAGAGAAATCTACTGAAACTTCCCAAATTAATCTGACCATGAATCCTCCTTATTTTAAGGAATATTTATTGATAACCTATTCATCAGTGTTCCTATGAATACTTTTGTAAATTCTGAGGTAGGAAATAGTGGGAAATAACGTAGATAAGGAAGGTAGAACCTAATTTAAAAAGACCTTGAGCTATAGAGTGCAGATAAGGATTTTAGTCTTGTACTGAGAGACAAGAGAGAAAATGAAATAGAAAATAATTGTTGAAACATTCACTGATTAGTTAATGATTAGTTAATGATTCACTTAATGATTAGTTAATACTGATTGGCTACTTCAGGTTTCCCCTGAAGCAAAGAAAAGAATCAATAGCAGCAAAAGTGGTAATAAATCCCTGTCCTAAAAGATCTTAAAAATTTATGTAAGTAACTACAAATTTATATTTAATAATCATTTTTGTCAATCTGAAAAGTTAAAAATAACATTAATTAAAATAATTTTAATTTTTCTAAATTTATTTCACAATTTTAAGATCCAGCAATATGCTAGGTACAGTTTTAAGTATGTTCACATAGGTTACTTATTTAATTTTCTGGTAAGCTTCTAAAGATCTATTATTTCCATTGTAAAACCCAATGAAAATTTCCCTAGCATTAATTATGACCAAGACAAACTCAGGGAGTGAAAATTAGCCAAGATCACACCAAGAGAAAGTCCTGGAACTAGATTTTGAGCCAAGAACCTCTGAGTACAAAAGAAACTCTTTTCACTACTTTCTTTCATTGACTTAAAATAAAAATATATGTACAACACTTTGGGCGAATGCATGAGTTAAGTGACCAGAGATCTGCGTAAAAGTAAAAAATATTTTTAAAAGCACAGATCTTTTTCAGAGAGTAATTGCATTGGTCACTAAATGATGTGGGATTCATATGTCTTAGTAGCTACCACCATCCTCTTTCAAAGAATTAAAAGTACAGCTACCAGAGGGTAGTTCTATCATGCAATGAATTATGACCATTGAAGAGGCCCAAAATGTAGCTTTAACTCTTCAGATTTTTATTTAGAGCACTGTGGTCTTTATACTATCATGCAACAAATAGAGTCATGTCATGTTTCAAAGTTCAATGTTTTTATGTATTTCTGTAAATTTTGTCCCAGTACTGAAAGTTAAAGTACTTTTCCCCCTGGGAATTTAGGCTGTACATACACCAGGCAAGGCATAACCTCGCCCTTCAGCTCATTCCCATTTTATACTTGCTGGTGAAGAGTGAGACATATTTCTTTGTGATTGTTTAATAAAAGGAATGCAGAGGGAAGAAAGGAAACTAACATATACTAGCCATATAACATATACAGGGCACGTAACATACATTGGCATTTGGGGTACTCTACTTGATCCTATGTTATTTTTTTTAATCCTTTCTCTTCTGAAGGCAAGATAATTGTTCTATTTTACAGATGAGGAAAAAGGAATCAGAGAAATTGAATAACTTAGTGAGGTTGCACAGTTTCTACTTTTACAGAACTGGTATTTGAACCTAGATCTCTATAACATTGGAAGACCATGCTTGTACCACTCTACCCTATTCATTCTTTCTTTGAGCTTATTCATCTACTTACCAACATTAAACATCTTCTATACACTTGGCTCTATTAAAGACACTAAAGAAGTACATCCAACAACACCCAACCTGTGTCCTGGAGAAGCTCAGTGAGTAGAGCAGAAGGAATGCATAATAATTGAATTACTATATTAGAGTGAGTGCTATTTTAAAATATGTACCTCACAGATAACAATTCATTAATTGATCAAGGTAAGGGCTTTATAACTATAAAACATACATAATATTCTTTAAAATGTACAGTTCCTTTCTTCCCAAAGCTCCAACTGATTATATAAATAGCTCTAATTTGTACAATAAAAACAGAAAAACAAATTTTTATCTTTTACATTTGATTGTCTCAAAAATTACTGAGTCCTAATGTTACTTATTTTCTATTAAATAAGTTGGAGTTTTGGTTTTATTTTTGTTATTTCCCTAGCATTAATATTTAATCAGCTTATTCTAACAATTAAATCAGTCGCTCAGCAGATAACTCCACATTCTCTCTATTTAAAAAAGTTGAAATCATCTTAATTTTTATGAAAAAATATTTATATACTTTATACAATTATATGCAATACATAAGTATGTACAATAGAAAGGAAACATCTCACTGTATCTGAACCCCACAAATCCCTTACTCTCTTTCCTAAAAGTATTCACTGTTAACAGTTTGATATCTATTCTTCTATAACCTTTATGTACATTGCATATATATGAAACTTCACAGGTGATGATTTAATTTTACATAAAAGGGCCATACTGTTTATGTTTTGTAATACACCCTTTTCCCTTAATGATATGCCCTAGTGCTATAACCAAGTCCATACAATTAGAATTCATTCAATTAAATTGTGTGATTTATTAAACTATTGCTTATTGATTGATACTTAAGATTTTCTATTTTATCACTACCGTAATGCTGTGATGAACATCATTATGTACACTTAATATAATATAGTATAATGACCACTTTTAGGCATTGGCTCACCCAGCATCCATTATTATTTTTTTAAATAATGAAATTCAAATAACCTTTATTGGAATCCCCTCTGGCCCTCCTCCATGAGATTCAGAGAGAACCCTATCTCACTCAGTCAAGTGCGCCATAGGCTTGTGCCAGCCAGAATATCCCATCTACATCATATAGTTCTAGCTATGAACACTTGTCCCATTTGAATTGGTGAGTGTCATGGCTTTCATTTAAATTGGAAGGAACAGAAACATTATTCTCTATGGAATATAAATCTGATACAATACAATGTTGAAACTGTTACAACCTTTCTGCCACTGCCATGAATGAACCCGTCTGGGAATAGAGCCAAAATAAAGGAAGCAGAGCCATGAAACAGAGAAAGAAAAATAAGTTCTATTGACCTAATGTCAATCCCTGAAACAAAATGTTTCTGATGCTACCAAGAACTAGCCCTGAACTTAATAGTTATGTGAGCCAATAAACTTCCTTTTTCTGCCTAAGCCATTTGAAGTTAGCTTTTCCGTTGATGGCAACTAAAAGATATCTTACCGATGTCGATAGCTACCTAGAAGTATAATTGTCAGGCAATTTAAGGGTATGTACAATCAAAATTATGTTATATAGTGACAAATTTCCTTTTCATAGACTTTACCAACTTAAAATATAACAAATCTCTAAACATCAAGAATATTGCAAATAATTTTACCTTTTGACAAAGTATAATAAAAAATAATTATTTTTAAATTGCATTATTTGGTAACTAGGTAGATTGATTTTTTTTCATATGTTTTGACCATTTATAGTTTTTCTTCTGTGTATTAACTGTATATACATTTTTTCTATTTTTTTTTCTATTAAGTCATTTATATGATTTACAGATGGTCTTCATAGATCCTGAAAATTAATCCTCTTTGCTTGGATGCATATATTTTCTTCCAAACTACCTCTTTTCTTAAAATATTATTTATGGTGTTCTCATAAGATGCTTTAAAAATTTTACTGGTAATATATGCCAATTATTTTCTCTGTAGTTAATAGATTTTTTTTGGGGGGGGGGGTCTTGTTTAGAGGATCTTCCTAAAACTATGTTAATGATGTTAAAATTTTAATTTATCTTTAATTTTAAATTATAATTTTTATTTTCTTTTTAAAACATTTGGAATACCCATTTGGTTACATGTGAGGTGATATATAATGGATTGTTATTGTGCTAATACTACTAAGTGGTCCATTCTTTTCTAATGATTTAAAATGACATTTTAATGATTTGTTATAGTCTTCTTATACCTATGTCAGTTACTTGACATTATTCTGCTTCACTGATCTATTTTGCTTTTTTATTTGGGGGGCTCAGGTGCACACAATTTTATTAATCATATTTCTTATTTATGATATACTATCACAATTGATTTATGAATTACCTGGTTTTGATTATTTAGTTGACTTGACAATTTAATAAATACCTGCAAATTCATCACTGAGAGCAAAATCTATAAACTTGACACCTACATCAAAACTATTTGAATTCCTTCTCCCTATCCAATTTCCTAGGCATTGTTCTCTTGCTTTCTTTGTAAATACTATATGCACTTTATAAATTCTATATGTATTTCTAGAATTAATCATTTAATTTTAATTTATTAACATTAACACAATGAGACCTAAAATGCCCTTAGAAATTGCATGATTTTGAAGAATAAATTTGGGGGAATTATAACTATAAATAATTTGAATAACCCCAAATAAACATGTCAGAAACCTATTTGGCTGCCTAATCTCATGTAATTCCATGAATGAAATATTTTTCTGAACTATAGGAGTAATCCACCCATTGGATGGGCATTCTGGAATCATGACCTTGCTACTAGTAGGACCCCATAAGCATGAATGCAGAACTCCTCAGAGAATTTATTCAATCCCACTAGAGATTAAAGGGTCAGAGAGTGCCCCTAAGGGAAGAAATAGTGATCAAAGCCAACAAGTTCTAGTCTAGGATCAGGGTGGCCCCCACCCTGGATGGCATCATAGGCCAAAACTGGTCCCAGCCGTCGGAAGAAAATGCAAAAGATTTTGAGGAAGTCACTCTAAAGTATGGAGTTCCCTAACATTAGTGTCCAGGGCAAGGGATCTTTCTTGCCTGGGTCAAAGTGCAGTGCTGACATGTGCAAAGCTTTCTCTTGAATATATAGACAGGAATAAAATAGGTTAGATAAATATTCAGCATTAGGAGACAATGCTAAATATGTGGCTGCACTAATTTATATTCTCATCATAATATCTTCTGTGGCTACACAGTTTCTTTATATAACACATGGAAGTCTTAGAATTTTTAATTTTTATCAATCAGGTATGAAATATATTTTAGGTATAAAATATATTTCAATGTAATTTTGATTGGCACTTACCTAAATAATGACAGACATGATAAACACTCTTCCTTTGTTTGCTTTATGTGTTGCCTCACCTCTGAAATATTGGTCATGTTTTTGGGATTCTTGTGCTTTTTTCTTATTGAAAAAAATTTATACATGTTTTATTAATCATTGATACTAATTTTTTGTTAGTGAAGTATATTGCAAATATTCCCATTTTCATGTTCTTTGAGATGTTTATTTATGAAGCATAGTTTATTTTAATATAGTTAAGATTATAATTTTTTCTTTCACAATCAATAATCTTATTTTTACTCAAAAATATTTCCCCAAAAGAAATCTAAAAGACATTTAATTATATATGATACTGAGTTTTATAGTTTCTTAATATTTATTAATCTAGCTAGGGCAGGGTCAAAAAATTTTTCCGTAAAGGTCCAGATAGTAAAAACATTTGGCTTTGTGAGCTGTATAACTTCTGTTAAAACTATTCAACTCTGATGTTGTAGTATGAAAGAAGGTATTCGCCATCCATAAATTCATAGAATCCTGCTGTATTATAGGGAGAGTGTTATTTCCTTCTCTTATTCTTCACAAGTGTTTGACTATTCTTAGTCCTTATTCTTCACCTAGAAGCGTATTATATCCTTTCCCTGTCAAATAAAATATTTACCTATTGAGATGAAATGTAGTTTAAAACCTTCTTCAGTCAAATATACGTAAACCTTGATGGTCTAGATTTCATGACAAAATTCAATCCCTGTTTTGTTTAGAAGCAGTTGTTCTCAAGCTATGCTCCAGTGAGAATAAGACATTCTAATACTGTTTTAGTTTTTTTAGTCATTCCCAGGTTTAATGAAGAAAATATTTTTCAATAATCAAATAGCTAAGAATGTTGTTGTTTGTTAATTTCACATACTAAAATCTATATAGGATGGTGTATTAGGATAAGTACACTTAGTTGCTGCAATGAATGACCTCCAAATCTTAGTGGTTTAAAATAATAAAGGTTTATATTTTCCTCATAGTCCAACGTGAATTAGTATGGATTGTGCTCCATGCAGTCATTCCAT
Source organism: Rousettus aegyptiacus (assembly GCF_014176215.1). NCBI lineage: Eukaryota > Metazoa > Chordata > Mammalia > Chiroptera > Pteropodidae > Rousettus > Rousettus aegyptiacus. Next base: position 65,560,796 of record NW_023416308.1, read on the forward strand.
CTTTAACACAAAATCTCAATAGCACAGGAGAACAGTATGTGGAAATTTATCCAGATATCAGTCATGGAAGTGGGTCATATCACTTCCACTCAATTCTATTGGCCAGAATGCAGTTTGTGACTCCAAATTTACTTCTAAGGGTTAGAATATGTAATCTTCCTGTGTGTCCAGGAAGAAAATGAAATAAATTTGGTGAATTTTATGGCACTGTATCTGCCATGGATGAGTAATATATCACATTATATATCATTATTTGTTTTACATTTGTAATTAAGTGCATCATGGTATTTTATAACATTATGGAGACTTTTAGAAATCCATTAGATTAAAAAGTTTTAGAGACACTTAACTAAATGTTGGAAAGTTCTGTGAATGTTTTGTGATAAGGTTATATATTTCCCTGTAGACAGAAAAATATGAGAGCTGCTAAACAAATATGCTGAGGCCATTGTACTTCACTAGTAGAACTATCAGAATTATTCATGTTTGTTTAAAAGATGGATATAAAAAAATATATCTAAATATCTATGACAACTGGAATGCCTAGAATATTTTCTATGTAGGAAAAGACTAAATTCTAATAATTTAATTTCTATTTTTATTTCATAGGTTAGGTTTTATTCTAAAAACACTTTTATGTCATTTCTCTTCTCTGATCATCTTTGAAAATAGTTGTAAACCATTATTTATAAACGTGTATTTTAAAACTTCCACTTCACTCCACCTTTTCTATTCTCTACATCGACTTTAATAACTTAGAATGAATCAACTTGAAACCATGGTTTACAGTAAATAATGTTTCCAGCGCAATACAAAAAATATGTTACTCCCTAATGACTGTGCCTGATGTTGACATTGCCACTGTTCCAAGTTGATTTATAACTTCAGTATGCCGGTAGGATATTGTTGAAATGAAAGAGCAAGAGATTATGAAAGAAAAGAAGATCACCAAGGAAACTATGTGTCTGTCTCCTTTGGTACTTCATCAAAAGACTTTATGGAAACATTCGTATGCACTGAACAAACCATGAACAAGCCGAGACCTAATCACTTTCATTTTGATGAAATCTGAGCCTTTTAAGACCAATGCAACAATATAAATGCCCTCTGCTAACTAACGGGGATATTTTCTAAGGGAAAATAGAGGGAATCTTTAGTTCAAATTTCAATAGGCTTGTATTTTAAGAAATCTCAGCTAGTTCAATAAATGCATTAAAGATCCATAGAAAAAAATTTACCCTATAGTTTCTGGTATTTGCTGATTAATGTTTATATAATTAAAAAAATATATGTTAAAAAGGTTTCATTTTTATTCAGTTTTTTAAAATCAGTCTTGATATTTTCACAGTGCACAATTTATTTTTGTTAACAAAGTCCAATTATAAAATTTTGCTTCTAATGAGAAATTATTTCACTTACCATGGCTTCCTTTAAAGTTGCTACCTTTGGAATAAGTGAAAAGACTGAGGGAACATAAATGGCTTCCTACTGGACACTTAGTTCTCTCAAAATCCAAATTCCAATAGCAATTTTATGTGCTGAGAGTGGATCATTTTCCTGTTCACTATCATACATTAAGTTTGTTCCACAGAAAGGAGAGTATAAGAACTTGAGACGAGAGAATGAAGAATCTTCCAATTTCCTGCAGTCTTGCAGCCAGCACTCTTTTATGAGCACAAAGGACAAATTAAATTTAACTATTAATGGGATACCACATTTTCAGTTAAGTATTGTAGACTGTCAATTGATCCATCTACTGTTGCATCAGCTGAAATTCTTCATTTACTATCTGTGGTCAGCAGAATAATGGTCCCTCAAAGAATGATCATATGCTAATCCCTGGAACCTATTAATATGTTGCCTTACATAGCAAAAGAGACTTTGCAGATATGATTAAGATTCAAGACCTCCAGATGGAGAGATTACGTGGATTTTTAAAGTGGGGGAGATGCAATCTAACACATGAGCCATTAAACGCAGAGACTCTTTCCTGGTTGTGGAGAGAGATTCAATGTGAGAAGGATCCGACCTGTGCAAGAGTTACAAATGGCAGAGTTTAACCTTAGGGTTAAGAGAAATGGCAACTTCAGCCTCACATGAGTTTTTAGAATTTAGTAATGGAAACTACTCTCACTTCCCAGCTATGGAACATTTGTTTTTCTTATCTATTTAAATGACATTAAATTCAACTTGCATTCATATGCAAGTAATAACTGAAAAAAAAAAAGTAAGGCAAACAAATTTTCTAGATAATTCAGACCAAATAAACAACTTCAAACGGTTTATCTTTAAACATTTACTCATTTAGGCATAAAGTGCCATTTCAAACCCTGCCTTTAGGTAGTCTAAAGGCTCTAAATTGTGGGGAAAAATAACTTGTGATTCACTTTAACTTTGAATGGTATGATTCTATGATGTGAAAATCAGTTCAATCTATTTTTATTAACTCCTTTTGAGCCATGCAATAGTAAAGTTGTCTTACTATTCTCATTTAAAGGAAGTATAGGAAATTCCTGTAACAGATTGTCTATACCTTATCCAGAGAAAAGCCTGGAGGTACATAGTGCATTAGGTGCCGGTGCAAACAAAGGCAGGGACCACTTCCAGATATGAAGCTATTGGCACCACCATTAAATGCAGATCTGCAAAGCTAAGTAGGTTCTAATGGTTATGTTTGAAGTTTACCAGTATTGGTGAGTTCATTGCTCACACAGCTCAATGAAAAGAACAAGCCCTTTGATGCTCTAGGATGCAAGTGAAATCTCTTATGGAAATAAAGTGAAGCATTAAGCTAGTGTTCCTAAGATTAAATACAAAAAGGTACTTGTACTTCCAGCACTCTGACAGTGGGATGCAGACATTGTGTGTCTGCTGGTGTCTGTTTTGGTGCTTGGTTGGATCCTCAAAAGCTAATTCTTCAATCAGTATTTGATACCATATTGTGGAGGGATGGGGGTGGATTAAAAAGTTACAGATGTTGTACCTGAAATATTTTAACTATCAATCCAAAGACTGCAAAACAGAGACTATGAGTCACCACAAAGGAACAGTTCCCAAGGGAGTTTTGTACACTCCTCACTGTGCGCCACCTCCCCCCACCCCACACCTCCCCCCCCCCAAAAAAAAACACATAGACACTGCCTTAGAAGAATTATTTGTGGAGGCAGGGGAGTATTTTAAAAAATAACACTGTTGGAGTTATGAAGATGGGGATAGGAAATTGTAACTTCTGAGTTTATAAAATGTGTGTGTATGTTAAAGGGAGAAGAGAGAGACTCTTTTTCCATTTCTAAGAAAAATCAGCTATTATTAGATGATATCCCTGGGGAAAGAGGCTGCAGCAGAACAGATAATATTTTGCTGAATTAGTGCTTTGGTACTTTAGTTATGGTTTATTTTACGAAGACCTAGTACTTTTGCAGACAAAATAAAAATTAAATTGTTTGTCTGGCTGAGTGAATTCTTATACTAACTTTGGAAGATTTTAATGTAGATAGATTGTGTATATGTATAAACATGAGAGAGTGTGTATACTTACAATGAAGCTCCTAGTGAGGCAAAACTTTTTTTTTTGGTCATGAGAACAGCCATTTAAAAGCTTCCTGCTTTCTCTGTTGCTGATGGTAACATGACCAAGCCACTTTTGACCAGAATGTTAGCGATTTGAGAAGTTCGTGGTAAGATTGCTTTGCCTGTAGAAAGCAAAGCAGATACCTACACACTGTCCTGGGAGGAGGGTGGTAGTGGCATGGTGAGAAACAAGATCCATTTTTGTCTCCGTGAAATTCTAGGGTCTAAATTCTGTTTGAAGGTTAAATACCAGGATATTTACCTATTACTCATTTATTTGACATCATTTTTTTTTTTCAGGGAAGTTTCTAGATGGAAAGATGTCAAGACAGAGATTTTTTTTTCTCTTTAAAGACTGAAATTATTAAATAGTCAAACCAGCTGTCAGAGAAGGACAATAAAATCCCCCCCCCCAAATGATATTCACAATAAGGAAGGGATGACATATCTGGACTCAACATTAAAATCCATTTTGTTGCAGGGACAAAGAGTGTGTGGCTGATGCTGATACCTTCAGGGAGGCAGTCACACTAACAGCATGAAATGGCCATATAATTTATAGCCCAAACTCAGAGCCATTTGAAAGAGGCAGTATGAGGGAAGGTAACTATTAATAATTAAACCAAGAAAAGAGACATAAATTGGGACTATCATAGGAAAACTGGAGTACAAACCTTATAAAATTTGGGGTGGATCGGGATGCCCTGTTGCTATACACTTCCTGTGGTACACAGAATTTTGTACTGGTGTATAGACTTTCTGATTTCAGAGCAGTGCCCTGTGGTGGCAAATGTCATGAGTACCAGGGCCTTTAACTTGCTGTGAGAATTCTGAAGCACTGTTTGGACTTGAGTAAGCCCTTGTTAGAAACTGGAACTTATTCCTGACCCCAGAATGAAAAATATCTGTCTTATAGTGAGTAGTCAGGGGACACAGGACCTAGCATAAAACAGGTTGTAACTGTTACAAATATGGATACATCGGTGTCGGAATTAATGACTGACTAAGTGAATAAAGGGTTAAAGTAATGCTATAGTCACATATATAATGCAATTAATTAATAGCTCTATTCTTTCTAAGTATGCACTGGTTTTCTGGTTGTTAATTTGTTCTCAAACAGTCCAAAGCTTTTTCAGTTTCAGGAGTGGGCCCGATGAGTCGGTACCTTGCTGAGCTTTACAATTTTTCCTGATGACCCAAAGAGATAAGAAACTTCAAAGCTGTATGAGCATAAAATAATATTTTGTATTGGACATCCATTAAAATATGGGAGGAAGACATTTCTAAATTTGGTGTTTATTATTTTAAGTGTTGACTGGATCTTGTGGAATTGGAGGCATGTTAACAAATTTTGTTATTCTGAATGGGAGATAAACAGAATGATGAATAATGAATAAAAATAAAACCACACTAATATAATACTTTATGTTGACTATAATTGAAAATTAAAAATATTATTCAAAAAATAAAATAAAAAACTGTAAGTTATAAAAGATGATTTGAGATGGTCAATCAATTAAACTTAAGTTTAATTGGCATTCCTTTCTTGCTCAAAGGCAGAAAGAATACCAGTTTCCAACATTTTAGGAAGAGGGACAAATTGTTTTTTCTTTTATAAAATGTCTTCAGACCTGGGAGTTGGGAGATAGGGCCAAATGCTGCGGAATGCATGGAAGGATATGCTTAATATCCAAAGCAGAGAGTAGCAAGAAATCTCTGAGAGAGGAAATTGGATGCTGCCTGTCCTTTGGAATTTCTCTAACCCTCTTTCTATGAACTTGCTAAGTAAATGGAGATTTACTCCCCTACATGGGAAAAGGATATCTTGAAAGCTGTAAATTAAGGATGGGGTAGAAAGATAACGGACCAAAGTTACATTGAAAGTACAAGTAGATATAAGGAATTGAGGATTAATTGGTTACCCTCCCTTTAAAAAAAAAAGTAAAAATAAGAAATGATTATAATAGAATAAATCTCTACTAATTTAATTGTATACCTTGCTATGTAGAGACTTTCTTATTTGGAAATTGTTGGCCTCTGGGTTTGAACCTCTAGCTTCTTTTTTTCTTAGCACTTTTGTTTTGCTCTACCTTTTATTCCTTGGGGGAAATAATGTAGATGTGTTTCCTTAGGACACTGACATTATTCACTGGTGCTCAGTGAAAGCCTTTGTCTTTCCCCCTTTGAGTCTCTCTTTCTCTCACTTGATTTGTGACTGAGGTTAAATTGGTAATTGTAACGAGATAGAAGGATTTTTTTTTTAACCAAGATTTCAAGGGTCATATACATGAACTTTGACCTGCAGCAGGCTCCTGTGTACCTGCTCCACTCTGCCGCCCCTACTCACCTCCGACAGGACACATGCAGTGATGTCCTCAGAGGAGACACATTCACAGAAGACAGTGCCAATCCCAGTGAAACCGTACGACTGGAGTTTCAGTTCTGGGTAACACGTTCCTTTTCTGTACTGGACATAAAGTGATTATTCGGCTATTCTGTTTCTTTTTGTGTCAATATTTATAAGGTGTATCTTTTAAGAAATATATCCATTTCATATAAATTGTCAAATTTGTTAGCCCAAAGTTGTTTATATAGTATTCTCTTATTCTTTTAATGTGTACAATCTGTGTTGACAAATCCTATAGATTAAATATTCATTACTGATATTAATTTATGTTCTCTTACCTTTTCTCATAAAAATTCTACCTAGAGGATTATCAGTTTTATTAATTTTTCTCAAAGAACTGCATTTTTACTTAGCTAATATTCCCTGTTATCTGTCTTTTTTCAATATAACTGATTTTTGCTTTTATCTTTATTAATAACTTTCTTCCTCTTATTTTGTTCTTATTTTTCTAGTGTCGTCAGATGGAATCTTAAATTATTGATTATAGATCCTTTCTTAATTTATGCATATAAAACTTTCCATTTACCAGTGCTTTAGCTGTATTCTACAAATTTTGATATGTTATTTTAATTTTCATATCAGTTCAAAATAGTTTGTAAATATTCTCGTATTTGGTCTTTGACCAGTGAATTATTTAAAAGGTGTAGTTTACTTTCCAGAAAATAGGATTTAACTCAATATTTATTTTTATGTAATTCTAATTTAATTCTATTGATGTGAGACATATACTCTGTGTAACTCAGATTTTTAAAAAGTTAATGGCCTTGTTTTGGTCTCTCTCACTATATTCTGTCGATCAAATGTACTTAAGAAGAATGTGTATTCTTCAATTATTAGATGAAGTACTCTATAAATATAATTAGATTAAAATGGTTCATAGTGCTATTGAGATCTTCTGTGTCCTTACTGAGTTTTTGTCCAGATGTTCTATCAAATGCTCAGAGAGCTGTTTGTTAAAAATCCTATGATCAAAATTTATCTCCCTTTAATTCTCTCAATTTGTTTTTCTTTTTAAAAATATTTATTTATTTGTTTGTTTGTTTATTGAAGAAATGATTTTAAATCCCTCCCCCCGCCCCGAATACTTCCCCCCTACTCCTTCCTTTTCCCCCTACCCTCTGGTAACCACTAGTCCATTGTCCATGTCCATGAGTCTCTGTTTCTCTGTCTTGCTCATTTGTTGCTTTTAGGTTTATATCCCACATATAAGTGATACCATGTGATTTTCAACTGTTTCTGTCTGGCTTATTTCGCGTAGTATGATTATTTCATGGTCCATCCTTGTTGTTGTTAATGGCAGTATTTTATCCCTTCTTAATTCTCTCTATTTTTGATTTATATATTTTGAGACTCTGTAATTAAGTATATAGAAAATGATAATTGTTATTTTAACTAATTATTTCTCTTATCATTGTTATGAAATGTATGTAGCCTGTGGTAATATGCTTTTATTAAGGTCTGTTTTATCTGATATTCACATAGCCACTCTAGACTTCTTATGCTTAGTATTTGTATTTCATGTTTATTGCATCCACTTACTTTAAACCTATCTGGTGTCTTTATATTTTGTTTGGCTCTTACAGCAGCATATGGTTCAATCTTGTTTTTACTTATTTGTCAATCTCTGTCTGTTAATTGAAATACTTAAACCAATAATGGTTTATGTAATAATTATTGATATACTTGGATTTAGTACTACTGTTTTCCTTTCTGGTTTTGGTTTATATATTCTTTCCTTTACTTTTGGAATATTTTTGGTATTCCATTTTAATTTATTACTTGCCTTTTTTGATACACTGTGTATGTGTGCTCTGTTTTATTTTTAGTGGTTCTTTTAGGGATTACGTTTACATACCTTTCACAATCTACTTAGAATTTATTTTAGCACTCCCTATAGAAAAGATCAGGTAGTAACACTTACTCCTTGTTTTATTTCATCTGAAATTTTCTTGTTTCACTTTCATTTCTGAAGGATATTTTCATTGGATATAAATTATGGTTTGATAAGATCCTTTTTCTTTCTATTAGCACTTCTAAGATGTTGGCATCTGGCCTTGATGGTTTCAAATCATTGCCCTCTTGTAAGTAACATCATTATCCTCTAAATTCTTTCGAAACTTTATATCTGAATTTTAACTTTTTGTCGGTAATGTGTCTAGTGTTGTTTTCTTTAGTTTATCCTTTTGAAGCTCACCAAGCATTTTAAATCTAAAAATGTATGCCTCTTGTGAAAGTTGGGAAGTATTCAGCCATTATACCATAAAATATTATTTTTTTGCTCCAATATCCTTCTCCTCTTTTTTGGAGGGGAACTCCAAATATTCATATATTAGACCTTTAATATCCCATAGGACCCCAAGGCTCTGTCCAACTTTTTCAATCTTTTCTTTTTTGTTGTTATTTTCATTATTATACCTATTTTATTTTTGTGTCCTTCCAGTAATTCTTTATTTCAGATATTTAATTTTCAGTCCTAAAATTTCTATTTGGTTCTTTTTTATTATTTTCTATTTAGATTTCTTGTCTTCCAATTCATTTCATGTGCATGTATGTTTGGTTTTTGACTTCATGGAGCATAGTGTTGCTTTGTGTCTGAAAATGCTAATTTCTATTTTGGTGTTACATTCTTTGCTTTATTTTATTTTTATTTTTTTGGAAATGGGTTACATATTCCTAGTTCTTCATATGTGAGGTAATTTTGAATTTTATATTAAACTCTGGACTGTTACAGTCTTCTGAAGAATGTTGATAGATTTGTATTAGCAGGCAATCAACAAGATTTGGACGTTAAGTTCTGTCTTGCCCCTTTTAAGTGATGTTTCAAATTTCAATTCAGTTCTTTAGATTATTATTTTGCTTGTCTATAGTTATTTTAGGTGTGCATGATTCAAAAATTATTTTAAAACTTGTAGAGATCATTCACATTTTAGTTTAGTTTTCAAAACTTCTGCTATGCTGGTTTGATTTTGTCCCCATGTGTCTATTTCTGAGGTTAGGCTCAGTATTATGTTAGTGGTTCAAATCTTGGTTCAGTTATGTACGTCTGTACTATGTTGGTTTAAGTCTATCCCAGGCTTGTCTGTTCAGAGTTAAGGCTCGCCGATTACCTTTATGTTTCCCCATATACATAAACAGACTGATTAGGTCGTAACTGAACTTTTGTTTTAGATTTAGTTTTAAATTAGCCAGCATGGATTCAGAGTTGTAGAGGTCTCAGTGATGAAAGTGGCAAGAATAGCCAAAGAAAATTAATAAGGTTTATTTTGAGAAAAATAAGGAACATGGGCTAAATCTGAGAGGGATTATAGCATAGTAATTAAGAGCATTGGCCTGAGAATCTGACTAAATAGAAATCAAATTCCAAATCCACTACTATTAAGTTCTGTAATCTTAGGGATAGTACTCAGCCTATCTGAGCTTCAGTCTACTCAACTGCAGCGAGAAGAATGACTCCTCTCTCAGAAGGTTCTCATAAGAATTCTGATAAGAATTGTACAAACTGTTTAGCATAGGGCCTAACGCATATTGAGATTTCAATATATGGTAAGAAAATATTTAAGACGCACTTAAAACAAGTTGAAATAATGGCAGTGTTATGAGTTAGAAAAATTTTGAATTCAAAATGAGTATCTCTGTATTTTTTAGATTCTAATAAATCGATTTGAAAGAGTAATCTCCACACTTTTCAAAGAATTATTGTGAAGATCTAATTCAATAACCTTTGGGAAAATGTTTGGATAACTACAGAGCACCATGCAAAATGCAAAGGAGTACTGGTAACTTTGAATTTGATGGAACGTTGAGCAGAAAATAGAAAACAGTTAAAGCACCTTGAATAGACTAAAACTAAACTACAACAAGAAGAAAAATGTTAAGTTTCCAGATCAATCAATAAAATAATGTCTATAGAACTATGTGCCTTTAAAATTAAAAGGTAATAATGAGTGTAATGATGGTCTTTTTAACAAATTGAACATGTCAAGAAAGAAAGGACAGAAGAGTTACACTACCAGAGCCTATAATATAACTTTTCTTTTAGTAGTCTATAAAAGCCATACTTTATTTTCATACTATGGTTTGTGGTTTCTAAAATATTTCCTCATTTACTTTCTCATTTGAATTTTACTATTGAAAGATGTTCCTCTCACATCTGACCGGTGTGGGATTTTAGAGATAGACATAAATAGATACAGCTGTCTGCAAAACAAGTGAGTATCAACATGAGCTTTGTGACTCCCACTTCTCAGTGCATCTCAATGGAGGCAAATGAATTAGCTGCCTAAATAAAGAATCTGGGATGTGAGAAAATAATAAAGTATATCTGGATCTCATCGGAGACACCTGAGTTCACACAGTCCCTAGTTAAAGCCCCCATTCTGCCCATTTCAGCCAACACTCTCTCCTACAGCTTGTTTCCATGGCTACACATTGAGAAAAATCTCATACATTATATGAAAAATGCCTTTCAAATGGTAGTGGATTGTGTCAGTATGTGCGGTGGGCAAGAGAGTATATGTGGCTGCTGATGAGGGAGAGCTATTTTGGCCAGTGTAGAAAACTTGTGTATTATGAAGTATAGTCATTTCCAGGAGAGTCAGGTCAAAGTAGAGATAATATGCAAACGTAGAAAATAAAGAACAAGATAATAGTTGTTAAGGGACTATCAGAGCAGACATTCATTTGTGTAGCTCACAGTTCATTATTGTTTTTGGATGAGCTTACTTTTAAAGATATTTATGGCACAAATTAATTTTCCAGATACCAATTACAAATACTCTCTGAATTGTTCAGTGAGAATGGAGGGCCTTCTCCAACTGCACAAAAGGCTCTTTGGGGCTTTCGATTTGACAAGATGAGGGGGCCGAGGAGCCTCATTGCAGAACTTTACTAGAACTCCAGAATTTCAACATGTCTCATGTGACTTTTTCCCAAAATTTAGCACAATTTAAAATCTTGTTTTCTCTTTGCTCTCCCTTTTCTCTCACATTAATGATGATTTTTCATTGTCTCTTCTCTAGGGAAATCCTTGACCTTCACTAGGGCTGCAAGTTTTCATGTTACCTTCTCTCTTCACATCATTTACTCAAGTCTAGTGAGCTAGAATTCCTTTTCCTTTTTATGAACAGCCTCCCTGATGTGTTTTTCTTTATTTATCCATGGCACGTCTCAAATCTCACTTTCATAGGATAGCAAAAAGTGTCAGGTTAAAAAAAAATAATTGTGTCCTTCAGGCTCTGGGTCTTATCTTCTTCCCTTTCTGTGACAAAGTGCTTCAAAGAACAACAGAAAGAAAAGAGGAAACAAAGAAAGGAAGAAAGGGAAAGATAACAAACATCCAGGTGAATCTCAGAGAATAGGGAACTACTCATACAATTGATTCTTTAAATGTCTCCTAACTGAAAGCAAAAGTTACAGGTGGGGTGACCCTACATCCCATGTTGCCCAAGACATTCTGATTTATACTTATTCTCCTCATATCCAATCCAGTTAGCACCACCATTTATCTTCAAAAGTTTCTAGATTTTTTTCACCCACAGAAAATAAAAACGAGTTTTTCATGTTCAAATTGAATTGCACATTCCAAGAAATGGGCACATACTATCTGAAATTCAAGACTGTTTCTGGCATTGAAGGGAGGCTTTGGGAAGCCTGGTATTCAAATAAACATTTAACCTCAGGAACATTTATCAAGGAAATGTGTTCTAAATAAAGAATACCCACTCATCTTCTGGAAAGCATCTCATCCTGGTTTCCAGAAAACTTATCAGACAGTTAAAATTTAGGAAGAAAACTAAGCCCAAAGAAGAGGTTAAGATGTTTATACTTAGAAGGACATGTGTGTGTTTGAGGTTGAATGTGTGAAAAATGTAGGAGTTTGAATGTCGATGAAGTTAATGGATTTCAGTAGAAAGGAGGACTTTGGAATCAGGCATAACTTCAATGCACTGCTACTATTTATTGGCTATAAAGTAACTTCTTCAAGCCTCAATTTCTTTATCTATAAAATTAGGCTAATAAGTTAGAGCTGTTATAATAATTAAATATAAAGTATGACTTGAACAGAATAGTAGTGATAGTTGATATTTTTTAAGTCCTTACTATGTACCAGACACAATTCTAAAAACTTTGAATTAATTCATTTAATTCTTACAAGAACTCTAAGGACATAGCCTGCTGTTATCATTAGTATTTTACAGGTGATGAACCTGAGACTCAGAGTGACTAAGGGGCCAAAAATTATGGAATCTGAATTGAGTTTTTCTTAGTATAGGTATTCAGCATGACCTTAGTCACTATTCTACACAGCTATTCCCTACCAAGCAAGAAACAGATTATTAATATGAGCAAAGAAAAGAAAATAATTAGTTGTAAAAAAATGAAAAATGTACACAAATGATAATATTTTAATATGAACCATCCCTATATGGAAATGTGTCTCTGAAGCTGTAAGTCAAGACTTCCATATAAAAAACATTCATGTAACCAGTATATTTTATGTTACTTTTGATGGTAATGTCATTTATCTCATTTCTTTCTTTTGGACCTACTGAAAACTGCATTAACATAAGACAATAACTCTTAAAATAGACTCACATCACCGGGTTAAACTATAACTAACACTACATTAATTTAGGATCAATATAAAATATTGCAGATATGCTTCCCTCTCAGGATGCCGGACTATCAATTCTGTGTATGTAGGACAGGACCCGGCTTATATTGGGTGAACGACTGGACATTCCTTCCATTGAACTTTGTAGAAAGGACATTGTCCTGGTGATTACCTAACAGCACCTCACTCCCTGACCTTCAGGAAATTAGTGGCCAATTAGTCAACACGCAGGCACTTTAGCTACATGCCGTCTATTTGCTTACTCTGAACCCCAAGGTTTATGCTTTCCACATTTTTAAAATTTCATCAAGGAAGAGGGAACTTACTTTTTTACCCCAGTTCAAACCCAGTAAATTTATAGTCTCTCCAGCAATCACCATTCATTTTCATTTATAATGTCAACGTCTCCCTAACTCTTCCTTATTTTTATTTATCACTTCTCTGCCCTCTCTTCTCTTTTCAGGTTTCCTTCCTCTCTCTGTCTTTTCACAAATCTAAGAGTTCTTTCTTGTCTCCAATAGAAACTTCTGTGAGCAAAGAAATTTGCAAGTTATTTTCATCTTGCCTGGAGCTCAATCTCACCAATGAAATTATGTAGGTTCACTGGGTTACATAATTAAGCAGATTCTTGTTCTTTTTGTTATTTTCTGTTTTTTGCAAGCCATTATTATATACATTACCATGATCAAACTGACAGAAGCCATTTGATGTATAGGGATGACAGAAAGATTTCTCTTTACTGGCGAGATGAAGATTCATTCTTGGTGTACGCAGAGTTTGGTCCCGTTTCTGGCATCAGCTCAGTTATCAATACATTATTGTGAATCAATACCACTGAAGAAATTGTCCCAAACTTATTAGTGTCCAAGTCAGTTGCATCCCCTATCTCCTATCATTGCTTTTCAAGTACAATATACTAAGAAGGCTTATTTAAATCTATCTCGAGTACATAAAAATTCTGCCACTGATAAGACTTGACACTTAGAAACTTTAATATATAGTTTTATCTTTGTGCAAATAACAATTAAATCATGCAATTTTGCTCATTCTACTCAAGATGGTCTTGGTAAGATGTACTTGAGGAGTTTGGTAATCCTTTTTCACTGAAAAACAGTAACTGAAAGCCAGGAGTCTATAATTAGCAAGTAGCCAAGGATAACCTATGATTTGGGGTTTCTATACTTGATAACCACAGGTCAGAACCCGCACATGTGGATCACTATCTGCCTGAGTCATGAGTTTTCTGCAGCATCTCTGGTCACTTAGGTTAATTAACAAAGTATTTTTGCATGTCTTCAACCTCAAAGCATTGTATTACATAGATGGAGATACCAACAAAAGATAAGACATTGTTCTTGATCAAAGGACAGGATAGAAATCTGCTAAACATATTTAAAAGCAAAAGGTAGAGGCAAAAACACCAGGAATTCATTTTCTAATTGCAAAATTTATGAAACCCATTAAATAGGCTGCTGAGTAGATTAAAATTATTCCAGTCTAACATCTCTCTAGCATCTCATGGATAGTAGCACTCTTTACTAATGCAACATAGCATAGTAATTAGGAACATGGCTTTGGCTATGTTTCTTGTTGGCTGATGGATTTGAACAACTTGCCTGTGAAATGGAGAAAATATTAAAATTTACCAGCATTGTTATGAGGATTTAGCAAGATGATGACAGTAATGAGTTTTACAGTATCAGCACATAGTAAGCACTCAGTAAATGTTAGCTATTTTTAAAGTTAACAGAGGATGAGCTGGCAGAACTATTTCAGAATGTCATATGGTGTTTCCATAGTGTAGAATTTGAGTTCAAACAGAAATATGAAATGACAAATGCCCAGCATGAGGTTCACATGCACCCACATCACTGGCATTTTCTTCATCCCAGAAAAGGTTTGTGCTAGCCAGGCTGCTTCTGCTTGATAAAGGAAGCAAGAATACCAAGCTTTCTTGGGAAAACTCAATTCCTCTTAGTTATCTGCCCCTGTCCCAGAAGTAGTCATATCTAACAGAGACACATTATTATCATTAATTCAAACCCATGAGTGAAGGATGATTTCCGTTTATAAGTAGCCACCGATGCCTGTGTCTGGCAGCTGCATAACATGAGTGCAAGTATTTATTCCTGTATTCAGTTTGCTGGGAGATGCTGGACTCATATCACAAGATATTAAGCAATATCCACATATAAATTATTCACCAAGGATTTATTGAGAACTTGCTAAGTGCCAAACTGATTGCTTAAGAGCAGGTAATTTGCAGAAAGATCAATTCAAAAGAAGACCAAAAACTATTCATTTATAATTTTATATGTCAACATGATCTTCAAATTTTTATATCTGTGCTTAATATTTCATATTTTCATTACTGCTTTACCTGTGGAGAGTGACTGTATGACCTGATAAAATGGAAAGTGAAGGCTTTGGATAGAGATTACTTTCAAAGTAAGTGCTAACACTATCTGTGTGAATCAAAACAAGAATCTTAGTTTACTTGGTCCTCAGTTATCTCATCTGTAAAGTGGGGGAGTAATGCCTGATTTATACAGTTGTTATGAAGATTGAGTCATAACCATTGGCTAGCCCCAATTCGGCCCTTAGAAAACATAGTTTAATTAGGCACCCTCTTCAGGTATACCATAGTGCTGCATTCCTCTCATCTTTTGCTTAATGCTTAGGACAGATACATTCTAGAGCTTCAGGTGGTACCTGCTGAAGCAAATTCTAAATCAAACTTGATGCCTCTGTTAAAAGAATTGAAAATAGAAGAATCTCATTCATTTAAGAAAAATGTGTTAGGTATCCACATTATGCTGGGCATTAGGGATACAAATGTGCCTTCATGGAGCTCACAGATAGGCAAGCAATAATGTGCTAATATGGGAGAAAATGAAGGTACTACGGAAGTATATGAGGCATTCCAAACTCATTTTTTGAGTTCAGGAGTGGAGTAATCAAGGAAATTTCACTAAAAGAGAATAATAAAAATAGTAATGGCTACCACATTAAGTGCCTGCCATGGTCACTCAGCTATTGTAAGTATTTGATAAAACTTAGCTCTGTTTTCTACACAATGTCTTGGTGAAAAGGTTTCTACGTTATGCCCGTTTTACTAAAGAAGGAGCTGAGGTACAGAGATTAATTTTTATGATGAAGCACCTAGTAAATGAAGCACTGAGATCTGATATCTAAACAGAAACTTTAAGTAGTTAAAAGAGGAATTCTGAAAATAAAGAGGCAGCAAAGCATTCCAGAGGGAATTCCAAATATAAGGTCTGGTAGAGAGCACTGAAAGAGACACTAAGTGTTGGTGTGGCAGGAAGTAAGAGTAAGATTGGGGGAAAGAGAAGGGATAAACCCACAGAGGCATGCATAGACCAGATACTCAGGAACTAAGTAAATTAGGCAAACACATCCTTGTGCTTTATTCTGAGGGCTGTGGAAAGCCAGTGAAGAATTTAAACTTGGCACAGAAGAAATACTCTGGCTAGACTCCAGAGAAGGGATTGGAGGAATGGATCCTGGAGCCAAGGAGAACAATTATGATTTTATGGTGTCAGTTTCGGGGAGAGGTGATGATATGCAGGACTAGGGTAGCAGCAGAAAGGATGAGAGAAGTGGATGGGGTGGACAACTATTTTAGGTACTTGAGTCAACAGCAGATAGTGATTAATCAACTGAGGAAGTTGAATAAGAAAGTAGTCAAAAATATCTTACAGGTTTCTGGACTAAGAAACCAGGTGGATAGCATTTTAATTTGTCAGTAAAGAGAATGCCAGAGAAAGGACAGATTAAATTGTATTGAATTTAGTTATCTAATTGCACAATTATCTGTGCCATAACCAAAGTTGATTTTAAATGGGGTTTTCAGAGGTGAATTTATCTGAAAGGTTCAGGGCTTTCATACAGTCAATATGAAGAATCTGCTCATTAATCATCCCTTTTGTAAGGGAAATAGCATTATTATAGCTACTTTCCCCACATTATCATGGCTGTGTATTAGGTGAAAATTTTGATTGTTGAAGAACAAGTGCAGGTTTAAAAGCTATATTTGTTATCCTGGGCCTGATTCTAATTTGAAGAAAAATAGATGCTCTGATGTCAATGGCAAAAATTAAAGCATCAGACCAAGCAGTGGATTACTAAAGGAACCCCTTTATATTAGTTTGCTAGGAGAGCCATAACAAAATGCCACAGACTGGGTAGTTTAAACAATAGCAATTTATTTTCTCAAAGCTTAGGAGGCTGCAATTCGGAGACCAAGGTGTTGGCAGAGTTGGTTCCTTCTGAGGGTTGTGAGAGAAGGTTCTGTTCCAGGACTCTCCACTTGGCTTGTGGATGTCTTCTCCCTGTGTCTTCATATTGGCTTCCTTCTGTACATTCCTGTGATCAAATTTCCTTTCTTGCAAGGATTCCAGTGATATTGGATTAGGGCCATCACTAATGACCTCATTTTAACTTATTTCTATGAAGACCCTATCTCCGAAGATGGTTACTTTCTGAGGTACTGCTATAACATATTGCTACAAATGTTGCAGTTGAAAACAACATTTATTTTTTACTTCACAGTTCTGAAGGTCAGAAGTCTGGGTGCATGCCGCTCGGCTTGTTTTCAGCCTAGTGTTTCACAAGGCTAAAATCACGATGTTGGCAAAGATGTGTTTCCTTCTGGAGGCTCTGGGGATGAATCCTTTTCCAAGCTTGTTAAGATTGTTGACTGAGTTTGGTTCCTTGTGATTATGGGACTGAAGCTCCGATTTCCTTGCTGGTTGTCAGCTAGGGACTGTGCTTTCATCCTAGAGATTAACAGCATCTCTTTTCATGCCTTCCATGGGGCCCCTCCAGCATCAGTGACTCCAGTCCTTCTCATACTTGGACTCAATCTGACTCACTCATCCACTGCATCCCTCTGCTTCCAGCTAGAAACCATCTTCTGCTTTGAAAGGCTTATGTAATTAGATTGAGCCCACCTGGATAATCCAGACTACTCATCTCAAAGCCAGCTGAGTAATAATCATAATTGCACCTGCAAAATCTATTTTGCCATGTAACATTCACAAGTTTGGGGGTCAGGGTAAGGATTTCTTTGGGGGGCATTATTGTGCCTCCTAGAGTAAGTGAACACATAAATATCTCTTTATATGTAGATAATAAGATAGTAATGTTACATATTATTTAGGAGTAAAGACTATGAAGCTGGACTTCTTAGGTTCTTCCACCTGTTGATTATCACCTTAGACTAGTTAACTTTTCTGTAGTTCAGTTTCTTCACATGTAAAAAGGACGTAATAATAGTACTTATAGGATTCTTGGGAAAATTAAATGTGTTACTATATTTAAAGTTTTTGGAACAGTGCCTGGTACATAGAAAGTGCTATGCTTAATGTTGTCTATTATAATTACAAATTGATACTTATTATGAAAGAAAAAGCTATGCTTTAAGAAACAAGTGGGGGACCAATTTTTTAATGAGTGGTCAACACAAATCTCTCTAAGTTTTTTTGACTGCGCTGGGGGAAGAAACTGTAAAGAAAAAAACAGAAAAGCAGAATAACTGGTTAGAAGTTCATGGAAACAGTCCACATTAAAGACTGATGTAGGGTCATAGAAATAAAGAAAACTAAATATTTTTAAGATATATTTTGGAGGTTGTGGTAAACTGAATAATGCTCACCCCCAAGATATTATGCTATGTTGTGTGGCAAAGGAGACTTTGTAGATGTTATTAAGGTTACTGAGCTTAAAATAAGGAGAGTAGCTGAATTATCCAGGTGTGTTCAATTCAATCACATGTGCCCTTGGAGAGAATGATCTTCAGCTGGAAACAGACGAGGACTTCAGAGTGAGGAGATATAAGGAGATCAGATTCCAAACATGAGAAGGCTGTGGCATGCCATTGCTGGCTCTGCCATGTGGAGGCTGCGTGCTAGGACTAAAGAGAGACCTTCAGAAAAGTTAAAGGAGACCCCCATTTAACAGCCAGCAAAGGAATGGGCCTCAGTCCTACATCCACGAGCAATTCTGCCAACAATCCAAAAGAGCCTGAAAGCAGATTATTCCAAAGTCTTTTATTAGAACCCAGCTAGCTGATACCTTGATTTTGGATTTGTGAAGCCAGGAGCAGAGACAGCAGCTGAGCCAGCCTGGACATCTGGACTATAGAACGGTGAGAAATAAACTGTTTTGTGTTTTTTTTAGGTTTATTTATTTTGTTCTAAGTCACTAAATTTGTGGTAATTTGCTATGGCAGCTATAGGAAATGAATACATTTTCATATTTGTATCAATCTCTTTCATAGACTATGACCTTTGTAAGTATAGAGACTACATCTGTTAATTTGTCACTATCCCTGATACCTAGCCTAATGCCTGGCATATGGTAGTAGCTGCTCACCAGGTATTATTTTTTGCAAAAATGAGGCAATGAAAGTTTATATAGCTCGTTTTAATGTCACACATTTAGTGTTTGAACCAGATCTTGAGCTATGCCAGAACACCACATACAATTGTTTTGAACATTAAGAGAGTTTCTATAAAGTCACTGACGCATAGTAGGAATTTGACAGCTATTATATCCTCCATTTCCTCTTAATTATCCTGATCCCAGTTCAGACTTTCCTCATTGTACTTCTGACTAATTGCAATGTTTTAAAGGGCCTTACTGACTCTAAGCACCCTTTCTTCCAATCTTTCTACTGCCTGATTAACATTCCACAAACACGTGAAATGAGATAATGTCTCTGAAAGAACAGGGCCACCTGTAAAGCCTATATATTGTTACTATTATTACCATCACTCCTATTTTCAAACCACATTAAATCTAGACTGCTGAGCCAAGCTTCTAAGGTGCCAGTCTCACAGCCACTTCCCCATCTCTTATCTCCCACCATCCCTCAGTGTGCATTCAATGTGCAAGCCAAACCATTTCCTTTCTCTTGGAAGAACATCCATGACTCATTGTTACCCTAGGCCATTGCTTGTGCCTTTCTGGCTTTCCTTTCTAAATATTTCTTAGGCCGCAGTTTAAAAACCCACCTCCTTCCTACAGCATCTTCCTTAAATATTTGTCATTGATCTTCTCTGAATTCCTACAGCACTGAACTCTTATTCACACTCTTCTGCATTTATTTTTTTAGTCCATTCCACAATTCTAAACTTCATGTTTTTGATGTGACAGATATTGTGGTAGGCATAAACTATGACCTTTGCCCAATACTGTTTTAGACTTTTAGTTGATTGGGGGATGGATATAAATCTTGTCTCCCCAGATTTAGGGTAAACCCCTCACAGCCACCTAAGAGTCTGAGCAATTTCATTTCATTCAGGTTCTGTAGCCAAATAGGCTGCATTCAAGTCTTTGTTATTATTTATGCCTGTTTGACCTTGGGCATTTTCCTTAACTTCTCTAAAACTTAATTTCCTCATCTATACAATGAAGTGAATGTTAGTATACTTCACTGAGTTGTGGGAAATAAAAGGAAGTAATTCATGTAAAGCTCTCAAAATACTTTCTGACGTGTATTTGCTCAATAAACATTGTCTATTAATTATTACTACCTTTACCACTATTCTGTACCTTCCACAATGTCTAGTCCAATGTTGAATACACAGTAGGTATTGGATAAATACCCTTAGATAAATAATTACTAAAAAATAAGCTACAGTAGATGACTAATCCAGCAGAGGAAAATCAGAAAAAGGGTTCAAAGGTGTATTGTCTGAACCGAGCATTCAATTGACAGAAACCAGAAAATAACTTGGAAAGTGAAGATAGCCACAAATTGTTCCATTGAATATAAATCAAACTAAACAAGGAACAGGGAAGTTAGTCATTAGGTAATATTATTTTTTTGAAAATTTTAAATTAATATATGCTGTTTATAAAACTGAAATTCCAGTACTTGCTTCGGCAGCACATAAACTAAAATTGGAACGGTACAGAGAAAGTTAGCATGGCCCCTGCACAAGGATGACACACAAATTCATGAAGCGTTCCCTGAAGCGTTCCGGTGATAGCCAGGGGGAAGGAAGCTTGGGGACTGGGAGAATGAGATAAAGAGTTAAAGAAATACAAATTAGGAGTCGATAGATGCCCATGGGGAGCACAGCATATAGTCAGCAGTAATGTAATGGCTATGTGTAGAGCCAGAGGGAAGATAGAGAGTAATCGGGAGAATCATTTTATAAACTACATAAATGTCTAACCAATGTACTGTATACTTGAAACTAACAATAAAATGCTAAAAATCATGTCTGTAGTTTGATTAGGGGCTATTAGCACCCAAATTAATTGATTTTTAAAAAGTAGTTATAAATAAAAAGTAGTACAAAATATTTTTAAAGTAATAAATAAAATATGTGGGTTTTTTTTTTTTAATGAAATTCCAACAACAGAAAGGAAGTGATATCACCTCTCTCCTTACCCCTTCACTATTGCCATTCCTGCCTGGTCTTTCCTAAATGAGTCTAATACCAACTCCTTTACAGGAGTTTCACCAAAATTTAATAAAGTATGCAATATTTTATCCCAAGATAATCTTAGAACAGTATAATTTTATAGGCACAGAGGCAAAGGAGCAGAGATTTGTCAGAGTACTTTCAGAAGAGTACTTTCAAGGTGAATAAGATTAATTTTCATGAAAGTATTAAGCCTCAAATGAATTATTAACTGAAGACTATTACAGAGTATGCCCTTTCCTAAATCCATTTAAATGATTGCATTGTTCAAACAGAAAGCTGTAGATGAATTAGCTTTTAAAAACGTTTGTTAAGAAAAAATAAATATGTGCATTTTAAATCATTCATCAGAGTCAGCTTGCCAAATTTAAAGCTCATTGTTTGGTAATCAGCAAAGCTGATGAACGAAATGAAAGAAGAATTACAGAAAAAGTCAATGAATAAGCAGTTATTGGAGAAGGAATAATAAAAAGGTAGATTAGGAAGTGGAGCACAGAGGCCATGGCTGTGTGCTCAGCATGAGCTTCTGCGTGCCATTGCCCAGCATTTGCCCTCAGCAAAAACCACCTAGTGATCTTCCCCTGGCCGCCTATTCCCACTGGCAATGCACACCAGACATAGAATAAAAGGGACTTCTATAGCTTTTATTTTCGACTACATATCTTCACCTCTTCTAGCCCCTTTTCACTCTCTGGGCTCTTGATTTTCCTCTCAATCTTCTATGATGGTGATAATATGACTCTGGCGGTGGTAGTAATGATAATGACAGTGGTTTAACTATATGAGTATGAATGGCGGTCCAGAAATGGGACATCTGCAAGAAATGTCCCTTTGTCTAAACTTAATTTATATTTCGAGTTTCAGTTCTTTCAAGGCAATTTGAAATCTCCCCAAACTCTTTCACCAGGGATATATCTATGTTGTGACAAGGCAGTAGGGTGTAGGCGGCATGTCCTTTGGGATTCATCATTCTTTCGACCAAACTTCTATTCCTCTATTTAGATCACAGGATCCTTCTGACACTCCTGAGCCATCTGGAAACTTTAAAGATAATCCCTGGGACTATATTTGATCCTCTATTTCCAAGACATTATTGAGCACACAAGAGACATTTTATTGCACCTGCTCGTGTTGGGACACCTGAGAACTCCTAGAGCTGTGTTAGGCTCCTCGGTTTAGGCACAGCCTATCAAATCATTCTCAACTTTGGCATATTTAACTTCTTATATTCACATCTATCTAAAGTCCTCTTTCAGCTGCAGAATTTTAAGAGTTTTTTAAGGGCTCTTGTAATTAGATTGGACTCCCCTGGATAACCACCTGATTTTAAGGTATGTAACCTTAATTACATCTGCAAAGTCCCTTTTGCCATTAACATAATACAAATTCTAGAGATTAAGGTATAGATATTTTGGGGAGAAGTGAATTATTCAGCTTACAACCCTCCAAAATACATCTCAAATATGTTCAATTATTTTTATCTCCTTTGCCTGAATCAGTCTATCACTTGGATTATTACTACGGACTCCTAATAAGTTTCCCCACTTTGGTTCTTGCCCTTTTCCAATCCCTTTCCACATAGCAGTCAGAGTGGTCCTCTAAAATTTGTTACGCAAGTCATAAGGGGTAAAGAAGTACAAATTAGTAGTTGATAGATGGTCACAGGGATGCGGAGCATAGCTTCCACTGTTCTGACATCTGAGTCCTTCATTCTGACCTCTGGAACATGTGGGCTCTGATGCCCTTTTCCATCTCTAGCCTTTTTTTGCTTCACTCTGCCCACTTCTCACCAGGTTGTGATTATGGTGACTTCCTTGAAGTCCCTCACAGATACCAATATTTTCTCACTCCTCTGCCTGTTCAGAATTCTCTGCCTGGAATACTTCCTCCACTATCCTACCTACTTTCTACAACTTGTCTTAGCTGTCTCCCTTCTTTTTCTTTCCTCCCTCCCTTGCTTCCTTCTTTGCTTCCTTTCTTAGTTCTAAGCTTAAAGAACTTTCTGTGCATCACTCATTGGAAAATTGGTCTGTACCTGTCTAGAATCTCTATAGTTCTCTCTCACTTAGACTGTGTCTAGAGACAGCATAAAAACTCCTAATCAGTGGCCCCACTTTTACTCTAGCTTTCCCCTAAAGTTTCCCCTCCCTTTCTGTCTCAGGGTGCTATTTAGTCTCCATCGTGGGATGCAGAGCTCTGAGTCTTCTTGTGTTTTCTGTGTTCCACATTTATATATGACTTAAACTATAGAAACTCAAAGTACTTTGCTCTAAGTTTATTAGAACTTCCTTTCCCTGATGCAATGAATGACATGGTTCACATGAATAAGTAGTGAATAAGTTATAGGGAAACAAATTTGATTGAAAAATAAATCAATTGAAATTTTAAAATATTATGACATAATTATAAAGATAAAAACAAGAAAAATTACTACCATTTACTGAGTACTTATTGCATATCTATAATGACTATACCATTAAATGCTATAGTTTTTTAATATTCAAAATAGCCCAGTAACATAGGTAATATCCCATTTTACTTGTGAGTAAAATGAAATTTCAATAAGATAATGTTACTTTCAAAGGCTTCTAATTAGAAAGACTCATTGGCTACTCTCTGGCAAAGATGTTGCTTTTCCACCTGTTTGGGGTAATTGTCTTTCTTGCTCTATATAGGGCCTGGAATTCTCTCACCCATTCATGACTTTCTTGGAATTGAGGGAACACCTTGAATGACCCAGCTTTTCCCACAAATAGTAATTGTGGAGCTGTATGGGGGTAGATATCTTGGGTAAAACTGCAATTCCCCACCAAATGCAGTAGAGCAGGTAGTTTGGGAGTTTAATCAACATGGAGAATTCAAGGAACTTATCCTGAATTCAAGAAGTGATGATTAAGCAGTCAATTCTCCAAAATGAAATCGTATCCAAAGATAGGAATCTAGGAACATCTTGGGCAAGAGTTATGTGAAACAGCCAGAGAGATAAGTAGGGACAAGCTAGGGCAATGATTCTTTTAGGTGTAGAGTTCTTCAGAGGAATTTCTCGGATAATCCAGTCTTCAAAAAGCCTCGCTTTTATGTATGCCCAAGGAGCGTCCATTCTTGATACTAATTACACTGAATTCTCTGAGAATATTCTGTGATACAGACCTTGCACGCTTTACAACTAGAAGCTATTGATACTAAACAAAGAGTCACAAGGTGGAGAATACCTTTCCCAACCTTTACTTTTCTGTCATAATTACATGTTTTATGCCAACAAGGAGGAATGTAAACTTACTGTCTGTAGCATAGATGAGAGAGTCCTATATCTTTAACATTTTTCATCATGGAGCATAGCTAATGGGAATTTAAAGATATCTGACTTAAAATATCCAGAGAAAACTAGACTAGATAGCTAATAAATATAACAAGTTATTAATGAAGAATGAATAAGGCATTTTGAATATCTAGTTTAAGGAACAAGGGGAAACTTTTAGAAACCTTAAGCATGACTTACAACACTTGTTAGAATTCTTTGGGGGAGTTGACATCAAATCAAATATTTGTTTTCACAATGTTTAATTCAATGGTTTTAAAATATTTCAAATGTTTTATTTTGGAACAATTTTGATTTATAGAAATGTTGCAAAGATAGCCCAGGGAGTTCTCATATCCCTCAACCACTTTCCCCTAACGTTAATCATATGTTGTCACGGTATCTTTGTCAAAACTAAAAAGCTAACATAGGTACATTACTATTACCTGAACTCCAGACTATATTTGAATTCCGCTAGTTTTTTTCCTAATGTCCTTTCTGTTCCAAGGTCCAATCCAGGATACCACAATGCATTTAGAAGCTGCTAAATTTTAATCTCATCTTTCCCTCTAGAATACTATAGTGGACAACCTATCTTTCCATTTCGTAAAGTGTAGTTTACAGTAGTTTCTACATGTTGCCAGAATTTGTTTGAAAAGATACACGTTCAATCTGCTGATAGGTTTTGCCTAATGTTCTCGAAATAACTCTTGACTTCAAGTGATCTGATTATTTTGGTAATGAGAAGACAAAGTGTCATGAAACTGTCTAAGATGGTTCAGTATACAATAGTAATATAGATGTAGGGATTTTTATTTCCCAGTTTAGACTGTGGCTTCTCACTCATTGACGTCATTCCTAAGTTAACACTACCTTTGTTGCAGATTCATATATATTTCAGTCAAAGGTTAGTAAGGAAAAACTATGACTACATTTTTGTTACAATTAGTATGGTTATGTGTTGCGATAATTTCTTAGGGGTAAATAACATTTTAAACAATCTGATGAATCATCATTCTCAATTAGACTCATATTTTTCATAGAGTACTCCTTAAAAACTTTTTACTAAAGACTCCTGATGAGAGAAAGAATTGAACTCAGACCCTTGAGATTTGGGAGCTTATCATAAGAGCCTGCCAAAAGCAAAAATGACCTTTGAAGTCTTCGGCTTTAATTTAAAAATTCATATGTTTTCATTGAAATGATGTATTTATTTTCATATAACAGAGATGTTTTAGATTATTTAGTAAGAAGTCAAAACTAAGTCCTATTTTTCCTGTGCCTTCATAAACTTCCTTTCACATTGATGGTCAGGGTATGGATGTCTCTGAGAAGCAGAACCAATGGAAGTCCATGCTAGTCAAGGTGGGTGGGTGAGTGGGTGGGGTGGGTGTGTGTGTGTGTTGTGGCCCCAATTAAACTCAACCAAATCTCATTCCACAGATATCAATATTTCCGCACATAAAAAAATTTTCAACTCCAGGCCTTAAGTCTTCATGCTTCTGGACTACTAAATATATGGTTCCTTCTGTCTTTGATGTCCTCCCCGCTTTCTCACTTAAACTGCAAATGGTGAAGAGGTTAATGACACAGGAGTGGAGTCAGGGAGACTGGGCATCTGGGTCTGTTTTAGACCAAAATGTAGGGAATTCTTTACTACGTAGCCAAGACATTTAAAATTCTAGGTCTGCCATCTATTAGCCAAATAACCCTGAGCCAAAACCTCACTAAGCCTCACTTTCCAACTATGGAAAATTGAAATTGATAGTAGTGTCTCTGTCAGATTTATTATGAGAATTAAATGGTATGATGCATTTAAGACATTTAGCTAACTAACCCATAGTAAGATCTCAGTTATTGTATTATAAGATCCAGTTCAAATGTCACTTTTTTTGTGGAGTCTTTTCATTTCCACAAAGAATTAGTGATCATCTTCTTTGGGTTCCCCTGCATTTTTTATTTTTTAAAAAATATATTAAAAGGGTTGTCATGGAAAAATCACATGCTTCTAAGTAATAAGATGATAAAACAAATTTAGTGTACATGTGAGATAACCATGTTAACAGTGAAGTATTTTCTTTTGACACCTGCATTTTTCAAAATTTCCACCATGAACATTCATTAAATATAATGTGAAATAATATTGTACTGTTCTAACCATCCACATTAAATTTTTTCAAAGTGATATATGCACATAGTCCCCTTTCCTGCTACTGAATCCTGATCCCCAAAGGATATCATTTTGAAATCTTTTCATTGTTTCTCCATTATATATCTTCATATTTCTAAAACAGGCATATGTTAGTCTTCAAATTTATCATTTTAAACATCTATTTGCTTTCTACTTGTACTACTACCCAATTTCCCAGTATTTCTCTTCAATTTCCCAATATAGTCACGTCACAGGATTTTTCATTAAATCATTATACCGCATTGTTATTACTATGTAAGTATAATTCATAGCTGAATTATGTGATTTATTATGTTTATTTTGTACATTTTGGTTCCCTGGAATTAGTAATCGTTTAATGATTTGTCTGTTTAAAGATTACGTACCTCTTATTGCCGCTTCCCAAACTCTCCCGTAAAAGTCAATTACCTCTCAATAGTGAATACATTCACCAGTTTTTCTTTCTTGAAGAAATCCTTACCTAACACCTTATCCTCCAGCTTCACTCAGTACTACTTCCTTCCTTTCTAGGCTTCTGTTATGGACTGAATTGTGTCTCCCTAAAATTTGTATGTTGAAGTCCTAATCCCCAATATCTCCGAATATGACTATATTTGGAGACAGGGTCTCTAAAGAGATGATTAAGATTTTTTTTTTAAAGGTCATTGGGGTCGGCTCTAATACTAACATTATCATGTATTTCACCTTAATTTTTTGATTCCCCAATATTTTAATTTATAGTCAAGTGTTTGCTTAGATTTAGCCACACATTTACTACATTACTTTTAATTGTTTCTTGCAATTACATCTGGAAGAAATTTCCTTAATTTCCTTGAAAATTTTGTAGGGGTTGCTAATGAACTCTTTCAGTTTTTGTCTGAAAATATCTTTGTTCCACTCTTTTCAGAGATACTTCTAACAGATTTAGAATTCTAGGCTGCAGTTATTTTTCTCCCAATACATTGAATATATTATTCTGATTTTCATTGTTACTCTTGAGAAAACAGTTCCTTTTACATCATTATTTTGAAAGTAGTATTTCTGCTTGCTTGCTTTTAAGATGTGCTCTTTTTCTTTATTGTCCTGTGGTTTCATTATAATGTATCTAATTTCTTTTTCCTGCTTGTAGTTTATTGGGATTCTTAAAAATGTGGATTGATTTCTTGTTTGTACTAAAAAATTCTCAGCTAAAATTCATTCCAATGTTGCTTCTGACCCTCCCTTTTCTTACTCCAGTATCTGTTAGATTTTCTTACTCCAATATGTTTCTCTTTGCTTCTCTTTTATGTATTCCATACTGGTCAAAAATGATTTCTTCAGATTCATCTTCTACTTTACTAATTCCCTATTCTCCTCTATTATGCTGTTAAACCCAACTATGCTATTCAAAATATTTTTAATTTGGTCATCGAGTCTAGATTCTATTTTTTATACATATTTTTAAATTTGTGTCATTCGTAAGCATATTAAATATTTTATAATCTGTATCTGATTAATTATTTGATGATTTCGTAAGACTATCTGTTGTTTAATGCTGGTTCTTATTCACAGTACCTTGTTTTTCTGTGAATTTAGTTTCTTGGCCATTTTTATTTTTTCATGAGCTTATTTTTCTTGGAGTTTTATTTATGGAAATTATTCAAGGGCAGGTATAAAGGTCAGTACTACAGAGGTAATTTGCCTTTTACTTTGCCAGTTACTGTCAATACAGGACCACTCTAAATATGTAACCAAGTTTATTTTGAATCATAGTTAGATTATGTATTAATAACCTGGGTAAGGGTTGTGTTATGTTTATCAGTTTCACCAGTCATTTTTCATTTGAGATGCACTATCGAGTGCAAGATAATCTTTCATTCCAGTGAAAGATATTTTATTGGTTTTGTTTTTGGTTATAAATCATTTTAATTCTGAAGAGTTTCTTACACTCTCCTACATTTAGAAATCTATTTGACTCCCTGCTTTTGGCAGACCATGGGCTGTATTTTCTGTCTGTCTCATTTCATGAACCCATGAAAATTTAAACTCAAGTTTATGTAATTTGGCAATTGTCCTTAGAGTGAATACCAGCTACAGAGCTCTACTTAGTTTTTTGAACTGACATTCTTTATCTGTGCCTGACCTAAGAATTTCTTACTTTCCTAAGAGCTTATTAATCCTTCCAATTTACTTACTTATTTTTAAAAATTTAATTAGATTTATTTAAACTTAAAAATAGTTCATCCAGTTCTTCCACCTCCACCCCTCCATGCCACCTCACCTCTTAACCACCAATCTGTTCTTGCTATTTATAAGCTTGGACTTCATTTTAAATTCCATATGTAAGAGAGATCATAAGGTATTTGCCTTTGTTTGACTTAGTTCACCAAGCATAATGCCCTTGAGATCCATTAATGTCACAAATAGCAAGATTTCATTCTTTTTATAGCTGAATAATCTATTGTGTGTGTGTGTGTATGTATGTCTATATGTATATTATATATACTACAATTTCTTCATTCAATGGACGTTTAGGTTGTTTTCATATCTTGGCTATTATAAATAATGTTGCAGTGATGTGGGGTGTATATATCTTTCTGAATCAGTGATTTTGTTTTATTTGGATGAATGTCTAGAAATAGAATTGCTGGATCATATAGTTCTATCTTAATTTTTTGAGGAATCTTTATACTGTTCTTTTTTTTTTTCATTTTGGTTGCACCAATTTACATTCCTACCAGCAGTACACAAGGGTTCTCTTTTCTCCACATCTTCGCCAACACTTGTTATTTCTTGTCTTTTTGATAATAGCCATTTCAAAAAGTCTGAAATGATATTTCATTTTAGTTTTGATTTGTGTTTCTCTGATTAATGATGTTGAGCATTTCTTAATGTACCCGATGGACATCTGTATGCCTTAGGGAAAATGTCTATCAGATCTTCTGCCCATTTATTAATTGGATTGCTTTTTTGCTATTGAGTTGCATTCTTTGTATATTTTGAATATATTAGCTCCTTATCAGATATATGATTTTCAGTTATTTTCTCTCATTAAGTTGGTTGCCTTTTCATTTTTGTTGACAGTTTCCTTTGCTGTGCAAAACCTTTTTTTTTTCCTGTGATGTAGTCCCATTTGTTTATTTTTGATTTTGTTCCTTTCAGTGTTAGGGGCAAAGAAAGTCATCACCAAGACTTATGTTAAGGAGATTTCTACCTATGTTTTCTTCTAGGAATTCTATGGTTTCAGGTCTTAACATTCAAGTCTTTAATCCATTTTGAGTGAAATTTTTTTTTGTATGGTAGAAGATAGTGGTCCAGTTTTATTCTTTTATATGTGGCTATCTATTTTTTCAACACCATTTATTGATAAGACTTTTTCTCCATTGTATATGCTGTGCTCTTTTGTAGTAAGTTAATTGACCATACGTACATGGGTTTATTTCTGGGCTCTCTATTCTGTTTCATTGACCTATATTTTTGTTTCTATGCCAATACCCTACTGTTTTAATTACTATAGCTTTATAATACAGTCTGAAATCAGAGAATGTGATGCCTTCAGTTTTGTTCTTCTTCAAGATTGCTTTGCCTATGTGACGTCTTTTATAGTTCCATGAAAGTTTTACAATTCTTTGTTCTATTTCTGTAAAAAATTCTATTGGAATTTTGATAAGGGTTACGTTGAATCTTTAGACTGCTTTGGGTGATATGGATATTTTAACAATATTCTTTCAATCTACGGCATATCTTTCCATTTACTTGCGTCTTCAATTTCTTTCATCAATGTTTCGTATTTTTCAGAATACAGGTCTTATACCTCCTTGGTTAAATTCATTCCTAGATATTCTAATCCTTTCGATGCAATTATAAATTGGATTCTTTTTTTAATTTCTCTTTCTAATAGTTCATTTTAGTGTAAAGAAATGCTACAATCTTTTTGTGTGTTGATTTTGTATACTGCAATTTTATTGAAATGGCATATTAGTCTTTACCGAGAGTCATCTGGACTTAACCCAGACCCCCTACCCTGGCCACTGCTCAGACAGTCCTCAACCACCTCTTCACAGCACCCTTGGACCATCCCAAGGCACCCGCTGCAGCTCCATCTCTCTTCAGCCACCTGCCGTGACAACTGTATCCCCATCACAAGTGTACCAGAACTACCACCAGTACTCAGAGGCCACCATCAACCATCAGATCAACCCAGAGCTCTGGGCATCCTATGTCTACCTGTCCATGTCTTACTACTTTGATCAGGATGATGTGGCTTAGAAAGACTTTGTCTAATATTTTCTTCACCAGCCTCGTGGAGAGAGAACATGCTGAGAAGTTGATGAAATTGTACAATAACAAGGTGGCCAAATCTTCTTTCAAGATATCAAAAAACAGACTGTAATCATTGGGAGAATGAACTGAATGTAATGGAAGGTGCATTGCACTTGGAGAAAAGCATAAATCAGTCACTACTGGAACTACACAAACTGGCCACTGAAAAAAACAACCCCCATTATGTGACTTTATTGAGACTCATTACCCGAATGATGTTCTTCGAAGACTTAGACTACCACGTAACCAACTTGTGCAAGATGGAGGACCACCAGAACCCGGAATGACGACAGGGTATCTTGTTGGCAAGCACACCCTAGGAGACATGATGAGAACTAAGCCTTAAGCTGACTTCCCATAGCTTTCCCATAGCCACTAGGGTGATTTCTCTGGTCACCAAGGCAGTGCATACATGTTGGGGTTACCTTTACTTTTTCTACAATTTGTACCAAAACATCTACTTAAGTTATTTCATTTGTACCATTCCTTCAAATAAGGTAATTTGGTAACCCCCTGCCCATAAAAAAAAAATTGCCATTTTTTCCCAGTACCTGACTTGACCTGAGAATTTACTTTCCTAAGAGCTTATTAATGTGTCAAATTTACATTTAATATTGTATTTAGGATTTTTAGGATGTTTCAGCAAGGAGAGTTGATCCAAGAAACTTCCTATATTACCATTAAGAACAGACCCACTGCTCCTCTGAGAACAATATCAATAATAATGTATTGAATGTACTTGCCTGTGGTTCTTCCCTACTAAGAGCTTCTCAGAGAAAAAGCCTGTTGTTCATCTCAGTGCCTGGCTAGTATTAGTAAATTCTATGTCAAATCACATCTGCTTATCCTTTGTTTCTTATGAAGCACATTTCTTATAATTAGGACAAGATAAAGGGATCCAATTTGAATTTTGATTAACTGGTGATAGAAAGTTTAGGTACTTTTGAGTTTTTGCATTCCTTTATTTTTGGCATAACTCATAGGGGAAATTTATTAATGTTATTAAATTCAGTGTATTACCTCATTAAAATCCATAAAAAATATAAACCAGATGCCCTCACACCAGAAAAACAAAAACCCTGTTATATAATGTTGACTTTTCATTGTCTCATTTTTGGTGGACTGTTGCTATGGAAATCTTCCCATATTATCTGCAGACATGAATCACATACTGGGCAGCACTACATCTGTAGTGCTGCAGTGGACCATATGGCAAATTTACTGCAGCCAAAGGAGGCAAGTAAAATGTCTTTCGCAAATGGATTTAACACCTTAAAGGTTGAGGCAACTGTTAAATAGGCTACATTGCCTGCTTCTTGGCAAAATTCAAAAAGGCATTTGTCTTGAAAAATGAATACGTAGGTGCTGAGCTAGTACTTGAAAGGATAGGCAAAACGAGATGCTATGAGGAGAGTTCCCATAGAAAATCTCAAGTCTGAGTTGGTAAACACTGACTCTACTCAGGACAGTTGTCTGGTTTCCCTCTGAATTGTTTATCATTAGAGTTTATAAAATGCTACTAATTTGTAAATCTATAGCTACAGAAGAACCTATAGCTCTTAGAAAACATCTCGATGTTTCATAATTTTTTAACATAAGACAATTAGATAGATGGATGATACAACTAGGAAGTTAATTCTTGATGTGGCTAGAGTTACGTTTGATATAAGCAGATGACGGCTACCATTTGTTGACCACCACACATGCCAGACCTTTAAGTCTTTTAATACATTTTTTTTTTATTTTCCAACATTTCTAAAAAATACCTCTATTTGACATATAAGGACACTAAAATTTAAAGATATCAATTTGTCTGTTATTTATAATTTGTAAACATGATGTGAAGTTAGGTTTCGCTGCAATTCTATCTAACCTTAAATCTTTTTATTTTGTCACTACATAAAAATTTCTCTGAGAGGCACATATATTGATTAAAAGTCCACACTGAACTCCAGAGTCAGACTGCTGGGCCCAAAAGTAAGCTTAATCTTTTATTATGTGGCTTCAGGCCACTTAATCTCTTTTATCAGTTTTCCCATCTGTAAATGGAAGTAATGAAAATACTTACCTAGGAAGATTCTTGAGAGAATTAAGTGACCTATAGCAGGGGTCACTGTTAAGAATCAGACCACACAGCAGGAAGTGAACCGTGGACAAACTAGCAAAGCTTCATTTGTATTTGTACCCACTCCCCAGCTCCAGCATCACCACCTCAGCTGTACCTCAGATCAACAGACATTAGAAGTTCATAGGAGCACTGGTCCCTGGTGCCAGAAAGATTGGGGACTGCTGACCTATTGCACAGGGCCCAGTAAGTGCTCAATAAGAGTTAATTACTATCATTGTGTTCGTTCACTAATTTTAAAATTTGGCACATTAGTTTTGGATGTACAAGGTTGAGCCTTTCTTTTAGGGCTGTTTATTAGGCAATAGTTCTCAAACTGTGGTTCCCAGACTAGCTAGAAATGTGTCAGAAACAAATTAGCAAGCCTTATTCCAGATATACTGAATAAGAAAATGTAGAGATAGAGCCCAGACATCTGTGTTTTAACAAGCCCTCCAGTGATTTAGATGCACATCAAAGTTTGAGAAGCATTAGCGTAAGAGAAAATATTTTCCTGGCTTATCCCAAGGCCAACTCTGTCCAAAGGTTGCTTTGGCAACCAATCCTGAGGCACCATGATGTTTCTAGAATTAATTCC
Organism: Rousettus aegyptiacus; assembly: GCF_014176215.1. Taxonomy (NCBI): domain Eukaryota; kingdom Metazoa; phylum Chordata; class Mammalia; order Chiroptera; family Pteropodidae; genus Rousettus; species Rousettus aegyptiacus. The sequence goes on from NW_023416308.1 coordinate 65,594,317, forward strand.
CACAGCTTCAAATGGATGCTGCAATCACTTTGTTCTATGAGACCATCTAATCACTAAGATTCTTGATTAATAGTTAATCATGTTGTCTTTACTGCATTTGAAATGATCAGTTATTTTATAATGATTTCCTCTTGTGTGGAATGAGATGTAATGCTGTGATTATCATAGCTACTAGAAGACACCACTGGAATTTCCCAAGAGTTGAAGCAGACAATATCTGAGGTGCCTCTAAAAGCAGGCCGGACTGTATTTCTCCATTAAAAATAAACAAACAAACAAGATTTAATTTTTCCTGACTAGGGCTTATTTGAATATACTTTGTAAGGCTTTTCCTAAGTTTCACATTTTTCGTTAAGGTTCATAAGTAGTGACACATTGACAAACTTTTAAATTAAGCCTGCTTTAGTGCAGGAACAAAATTCATAAGAATTTATTTGAGCCTTAGTTAGATTAATTTAACACCGTCCTCAAAAATAAAAATTAAACTGCTTACTTTAGGTAAGTTGAGAGAAAATTAAGCTAAAAATCATTTTTATCAATATTTCTAAGGCAAATGAGAATGCTTAAAAGATTTAAACATTTCAGGCTCCCTAAATTTTTTTAACCCGTTTAACTCTTGAAAGTGTCTTTCGTTAATCTATAAAATTAAAAGGTTACTTCAAATGATTTCTTAGGTTTATTTTTTATTTTTTCCTAGCTATGAGAAAGAATGGTGCAATGAATGCATTGACAACTACCATTTACACCGAGGAACAGAATGTTTAACCCCTTTGGGAGTCTTTCTGCAGCAGAGTAGACCCAGCTCTTAAAAGGTAAAAATTTTAAGCATGATCTTTTGGGATTTTTATAGAAACTATCAATTTGGCAGACTTTGTAGCAGTTCCTGGACTTCAGGCATCCCATAGTTATATAGAAGCTCTTGATTTGAGCAGGTAGAAGCTTCCAGTGAGGTTGAGGGTATTTATCTGCCTCGATATCTGATTTATAGGTATATAAATATCTATCTCAAAGTTTTTTGAAATGTTTCCTGAGGACCCAGAAGGCAATTTCAACTTTTGGAAAATTTAAGAGGTATATTCCCAATGGTGCCAGACAAAAATGGCATCATCTGATTATGCTATGGTATAATTTAATACAGGTCATCTTTTGTATTGTGGAAAGAGACTTGGATAGCATTCAAAACCTGATTCGAATTCTATAATGTATATTTGCAGCACAATCTTAAAGACATGGCGTAAGCTTACTTTCAAATTATTTCAAGTCTTTTAAGTTCTCTCACTTAAGGACAGAAAATGTAACAAATATTTATTAGGTTATAATGAAGATAAAATGAGGTTAAATATGTTTTGTATAGATATATCTGTTCCTATTATAAAAAGGATATAAGGAAGCTGGACAAAAAAAATGTGCATTTTATATGTATTTTTTGGCATTTCATAGATAATATACTGGATTTTTTACTGCACTCTATTTTTGTGGTGGTTTTATTGTTTGTCAAAATTTGAGTTTTGTGTGATTCACTTATAAGCATTCATTTTAGAATTTATTTTTAATAAAGTCATAAAGGTAAGGCGATAGAATGCTTTATAATTTAATGGCAATGCTGTCAGTTATCAAATATAAGTATTTTAATTTTAAAACTACAACCAGATTGCTAAAGCACCTTTTTGTAAAAACTTATTCGTAAATGTGCAGGTTGGGGAGCAGTTGCTTCTGTTCTAAATCTCTTATTGAATCTCCATGTAGAACGATAGCAAATATTGTGCTAAAATTACAAATATACATATAATATTTAATTAGAGATAGTCATGTAAATAAGGCAGAATAACCTGTCAATGAAATTACATTATTCTTTTTCTACAAATTAGATTAAATTCTCCCTGTCTCTCTCCCCTTTGGTAACTATCAGCTTATTCTCTGTATCCATGGGTAGGTTTCTATTTTGTTTTTATAATTTATTTTTTAAAAAACATTCCGCATATAAGTGAAATCATCCAGTGTTTGTCTTTCTCTGAGTTATTTCACTTAATACTCCCTAGGTCCATGCATATTGTCACAAATAGCAAGATTTCATTCTTTTTATTGCTGAATAATATTCCATTGTGTGTGTATATGCATACATCATATTGTGTTTCTTCCATATATATATATATATATATATATATGTTGTATATATGCCTATTGTATATATGTATATATCACTACTTCTTCATTAATTTGTCTACTGATGGACATCTAGGTTGCTTCCATATCTTGGCTATTACTAGTAATACTGCAGTCAACATAAGGGTGCATATATCTTTTTGAATTAGTGTTTTTGTTTTCTTTGGATAAACACCCAGAAGTGGAATTGCTTGATCGTATAGCAGATCTATTTTTCAGGAATCTCCCAACTGTTCTCCATAGTGGCTGTACCAATTTATAATCTCACCAATAATGCATGAGGGTTCCCTTTTCTCTATATCCTTGCCAGCATTTGTTATTTGTTGATTTATTCGTGATAACTATTCTGACAGGTATAAGAGCATAGCTCATTGTGGTTTTAATTTGCATTTCTCTGATGATTAGTAATGTCGAACATCTTTTCATATGTCTATTGGCCATCTATATGTACTCCTTGGGGAAATATATTTCAAGTTCTCTGCTCATTTTTTAATTGGATTTTCTGGGGGGTTTTTGGTGTTAAGTTGTATGAGTTTCTTATATATTTTGGATATCAACTGTTTATTAGGTGTATCATTTGTGAATGTCTTCTTCCTCTCAGTAGGTTGTCTTTTTGTTTTGTCAATGTGTTTTTGTTTTTGTTTTGTTTTGTTTGCTGTACAGGAATTAAAAGGATTACATAAGGTGATAAGTGATAATAAAACTAATGCTTGACCCATATGTAGAAGGAGCTCCACGTACATGCTATTATTCTAGCACTTTAGTTTCTAAACTTTATCACATATCAAAATCACCTGGGAGTGGTGGTGTTTAAAAATATAAATTCTTAGGTTCCAACCCAGAGCTAAGGTGGATGTATCAAATCTGCATTTTTACAAGCTCCCCAGGTATTTAGAATACAACTTATCCTATGTATTAGAATTTTCCAAAGAAACAGAACCAATAGGAAAAAAAAATTATATATATATCTACATATATATATGTATGTATGTATGTATGTATTATGTATGTAGGGAGAAGGTGAGCAAGAGGTTGATTTATTTAAGGAATTGTCTCATGTGATTGTAGGAGCTGGCAAGCCTGAAATCTGTAGGGCAGGCAGGTAGACTGGGAATTCAGCAATTGAAGTTGCAGTCTTGAGTCTGAATTTCTCATGGCAGCAGGCTGGAAATTCAGATAGTGTTTTTTATTTTAGTATTTAGGAGAATTTCTTTTTTGCTAAACTTCAGTCTTTGCTCTTAAGGCCTTCAATTGATTAGATGAGGCCCACCTACATTACGGAGAATGGTCTGCTTTATTCAAAGTCTACTGATTTAAATGTTATTCACAACTAAAAAAACACTTTCACAGTAACACCTACACTAGCTTTTGACCAAACAAGGATAGAGGGAGAGGAATGATAAGGTTGGATCAGATGTAGAAGTAGAAAGAGCTATTTTTAAGCATAAAGATCAAGAAACATATTTTAATCTTCTGGAGGGTAAACATTATTCAACTTTTGCTTCTCAATAGCTAGATGTAACTCAAGAGACCTGAAGACTATGGGGGTATGGGAAGAGTAAGCAAGTAATTTCAGGAGTCTGTAGGAGCTGAAATAAGAAAAGGTATTAATATTTACTTTAAGGTATCAATATTTATCTTTAACGTTTTAGGTGTTGCTGCAGCTTGTAAGAAAAAACTAACATGCAATGAGTAAAGACAACACAGAAGCTAATTTTAGTGCCCAGGTACTACCCAAGGGCTAGAGTCAAGATTACATGGTCAGATGTTGAGATAAAGAAGCCAAATTAAAATTTCCGAGTCTCTGTCTTTCAAAAACTATTTAGTTGCATCATACAGGTTATTTTATTTAACTCACATGGCTTCTTGAGATTTTTATAGATGACACACTCGAACTCCAAATTCCTCAGGTAAATTACCTGGAGTTATACAATTTTTAGTAATAGACTCATAGTTTACATCCAGATCTATCTGACTTGAAAGCCCATTCTCTCTCTGCTTCATCATTCTGCCCCTGGAAAAGAGGAGGGAGCAGGAGTCACAAGGGAAGATGCCATTGTCAGATTTGCATAGAATGCTTCCGTCCAAGTCAGGCCCCTTGATAGGCCTGGATTCTGCCTTTTTGGCCACTCTCTATTATGCTCTATTATATAATTTTTGTCCTTGGTTTTGTTGATGTGATAAATTCCATCATTTTGTGCATGTTGAACCACTCTTACATTCTTGGTATAAATCCTACTTGATTGTGGTGTATATATAATCCTTTTACCGTATTGTCGAATTTGGTTTATTGGTGTTTTGTTGAGTATCTGTATCTATGTTCATCAGGGATATTAAACTGTAGTCCTTTATTCTTGTAGCATCTTTGTCTGGTTTTGGTATTAGGGTAATGCTGACCTCATAAAATAAATTTGGGAGCCTTCCCTCTTTATGAATTTTTTGGAATAGTTTGAGAAGGATGGATATTAATTACTTAAATATTTGATAGAATTGACCTGTGAAACCATCTGGTCCTGGGCTTTTGTCAGGAGTTTTTACTGGTCTGTTAAGATTGTGTTTCCTCCTGGTTTAATTTTGAAATGTATATTTCCAAAAATTTATCCATTTCTTCTAGATTGTCCAATTTGCTGGCCTTTAAATGATCATAGTATTTAATGATACCTTGTATTTCTGTGGTATTGGTTGTAATCTCTCGTCTTTCATTTATGATTTCATTTGGGCTTTTTTTTCATGAGTCTTGTTAGAGGTTTGACAATTTTATTCTTTCAAAAAACCAGCTTTTGGTTTCATTGATCTTTTTTTTTCTCATTTTTCTTTCATTTTTCCTTCCCTTTTCCTTTTCCTTTTTCTTTCTCTTTTTTCCTTTCCCTTTCCCTTTCCCATTCCCATTCCATTCCATTCCTTTATTTCTGCTCTGATCTTTATTATTTTCTTCCTTCTAATTCTTTTGGGTTATGTTTGTTTCTCTTTTTTCTAGTTCCTTTAGGTATAACGTTCGATTGTTTGTTTAGACTTTATACTGTTTCTTGAAGTAAGCTGTTATAACTGTTAACTTCCCTCTTAGAACTGCTTTTGCTGCATCTCAAATTCTGTAGACTGTTTTCATTTTCATTTGTCTTAAAGTAATTTTTTTCTTTTCTGCTCGATGACCTTTTGAATCCACTGGTTATTTAGTAGTATATTGTTTAATCTCCACATATTTGTGCTTTTTCCAGTCTTCCTCCTGGTGTTAATTTCTGGTTTCATGACATTGTGGTCATAAAATATTCCTCTCATCATTTCAATCTTCTTGAATTTATTGTTTTATGACCCAATATGTCTTCTATCCTGGAATATGTTCCATGTGCACTTAAGAAAAATGTGTGATCTGCTGTTTGGGCATAAAAAATACGTAAATATATATTATGTCCATCTGTTCTAATGTGGCATTTAAAGCCATTATCTCCTGATTAGTTTTTTGTCTGGGTGATGTATCCATTGAGGTAACAGTCACCAACTATTGTATTACTGTTAATTTCTACTTTTTTTATCCATTAATACCTGCTATATATACTTCCTATGTTGTTCTTATGTTGGATTTATAGCTATTTAAAATTATTATATCCTCTTGTTGAATCGAACCTTTTTATCATTAAGTATTTCTTTGTCTCTTTTTACATTCTTTGTTTTAAAATCTATTTTGTTTGATGTGAGCATTATCTCTTTAGCTTTTTTTTCATTTCAATTTGCATGTTATGTCTCTTTTTCATTCCTTCATTTTCTCCACATGTCTTTACATCTAAAGTGAATCTCTTGTAGATAGAATATAAATAGGTCTTTTTTTTTTTAATCTATTCTGCCACACTGTCTTTTGATTGGAACATTTAGTTCATTCACATTTAAAGTAATTATTGATAAGTATGTGCTTATTGCCAGATAGCTTTCCTTTTGATTTGCTGATTTTTTTCATGTGTTGATTGAGTTCCTTTCTCTTTATTTTTGGTAGGTTTTTGACTTGTGGTTATCATCAAGTTCATATATATCTATCTATTATCTATAGCAGTCTATTATAAGCTGATACATATTTAAGTTCAAATGCATTCTAAAGGCACTACATTTTTACTCCCCCCCTCCATTCTTTGTGTTTTTGATACTACTTTTATATTCTTCTGTTTTGTGCATCCCCCAACTACAATGTTCGGAACTCTCTGTGCTTCCTGGACCTAGATGTCTGTTTTATTCCCCAGACTAAGAAAGTTTTAAGCCATTATTTCTTCAAATATACTTTCTGTCCCTTTCTCATTCTCTTCTTCCTTTGGAATTCCTATAATATGAAGGTTAGAGTGTTTTACATTGTCCCAGGAGTCCCCTATACAATCCTTATTTTTTTTTTTTTAATTATTTTACATTTTGCTGTTCTGTGGATGATTTCTACTATTCTGTTTCCTAGGTCACCAGTCTATTCTTCTGTATTAACTAATCTGCTGTTCATTTCTTTTAATGTATTCTTCATTTAAGTTATTGTATTCTTCATCTCTGATTGGTTCTTTATTGTCTTTTATAATTTTTGTTAAAATGCTCCCTAAATTCCCCTATTCTACTCTCAAGTTCATTGAGCATCCTATGACTATGTCTTTAAAATCTCTGCCAAGCTAATTATCTCCATTTTATTAGAGTTTTTCTGTTTTTTGTTTTTTCTTGTTCCTTTATTTGGGGCATATTCTTTTGCCTCATTATTTTGTTTGGCTTTCTGTGTTCATTCCTATGAGTTAGATGAAATAGCTATCTTTCCTAATCTTGAAAAAGTGCCCTCTGTGTAGACTATATACCAGACAGTTTGGGCAGGCCAATTGTAGTAGGGGTGGGTGCACATGATGCCTGGTGTGCTGTCTGGCCAGAGGAGTGGGTTCCGGGGCGGGGGCAGGGGGGCATCCTGGTGTGTGTGTCTGCTTCCCTATCCTTCTCCTCTGGGCAGCGCTGCCCAGTGTGCATGCAATGTGCCTTGTTTCTTTATCTGTTGCCCTAACTGGATCTACATGGGGCTGTTCTGAGTATGCACATCTCAGCGCCATACTAGCTCCACCCTTTCTCTGGGGGAGCAGTTTTCTGTGCATTTATCACTGCACTATGCTAGTTCTTCACCTTCTCTTGGCTGGGCAGCCCCTCATGCATGCACAGCAGAGCCCTGCATGCAGGTACCACAAGGCTTTGCTATTTCCACACTTTCTTTATGCAAAGAAACTCCATATGTATGTGTAGCAGCACTTTATTATCATTTTTCTAGTTCCACAGTCTATCCATGTGGGGCAGCCCTGTGTGCATGTACAGCCCAGTGGGTATACACAGCAGTGCCCTGCTCTACTCTAGATCAATTTCCAGTGGAGGGTCCTCATGTATACGTGCTGTGGCACACTTCTGTTCCTGCTGGATCTAGTTCCAGAAAGTGATGGCTGAGGACATGCTATAGTAGCCCTGCAGATTGGCCAGAGAACTTGCATAGAACTGCTACTCACTATTCATGTTCAGAGAAATGTAAAACAATGGTGCTCATAGCTTCCTCTGGTCCTGGATACTTCCCTCAGCTCCCAGACAGCTCTTACAATTTCCAACCTTCCCTACATGGTCTGTGTGTGTGTGTGTGTGTGTGTGTGTGTGTGTGTGTGTCTGTCTGTCTGTCTGTCTCTCTCTCTCTCTCTCTCTCTCTCGTTTGTTGTGCAGAAGTTGTTCAATAGGCTCTCAGGGGAAATTGTCCTACAAATAGGTGTAAAGACATGTACTTGGGAGGAGTGAGCTCTGCGTCCTCCTAGCTGGCATCTTGGAACGGCTCCTCAATTCTCTTTTAAATTAGCTCATCCTTATTGCCCCAACTCCCTGTGGACAAGTGGAGGAAAGCCTCAGGACATGGAATTTTGGAGCCTAGTTTTAGTATGGGGAAAAGAGTAAGACTGGATTCTGAGTTGTGGAGCTTGAAGCTAAACACATCTGATAAGAAGTACCCAAGGTTAAAATCTAAAGTGAAATCCTGGAAAATAGTTAGAAACAAGGTGTCAATCTGAGGGAGTGAGAAAGTATCCATGTCTAAGGCTGTGGGGAAAAAATTAGATTTGCCAAACTAGAGCAAAAGGCGCAAGAACAGAGGGAAAATGTACTCTTTCCGATAAGACTCCATAGATAGTTAAAACTCACTAAATAGAATTATATGAACACAGTGTGTTGAGATCTTAGCTCTCCTGTCACTGATAAGCAGAGTGACTTTGAACAAGTTACTTAGACTCCTTAGGACTCTTTCTTTGTGTGTAAAATAGATTTGAGGTCAAATGAACTAATGCATGTAAAATACTTAATCTTCTATGCATAAGTGCTTAATAAATCACTATTATTTTTGTTATTAGTGTTGAGAAAAGCACTATAAAAACTTGCATATGTTTGATGCTTTAAAAGCCACACCTGACATCATGTTCCACCAGGGGAGTCTAGGAAGAATCGTCTTGCCTCCTTTCCCTAATGTTGGAGACAACTAGACAATGAGAGATCCATGACATAGGTATCACAGGGCCCTGAGCGGGGCAGCAGGCTAGGTGACTGGTGACTATCACTATGGGGAAAAATTTAGATAACAGCAAACATATCCTGAGAGGGAGAGAGATAAGATACAGGAAATCCAAACTTGTTCTTCCTTCAAAGGCTGTAAGGAGTCAAGGGCCACAGCCCAACCAGGAAACTAGAGGAATCAAAAAAACTGAGAGTGAAGAGAACAGGTACTCATATGTCACCTAAAATGGATCCTTAATATGGAGTGCCCACGCTGGCTATGGTAGGGTTTCAAGAGTTTCCAGTGACGGTTTGCTTGTTTTTAGACAAACTAGCTTGCTTGAAGAACTAAAATAGAGACAGAGAAGAGATAACTGTTAATAGACAGTATGTGACTTCTTGAGAGGACAATGTTCTTCAAGAATAATATGGCTGAATGGAAATATTAGATCTTATTCTACCAGGCAAGATTCCCTAATCCTCAAAGTGGAGAGTGGTCTTTGGCAACTGTAGGCCTCTATCTCAAATCTCAGGAGACTTACTTTTGGGAAAATAAACACACCCTGGCTCTCACCTATCCAAGATCACTTCATGTTTTAGTGAAGATGACATAAAGGATCTTTATCTGATTTTCCTGCCCCCTACCACCACTTTTCTACTCTTGGTTATCTCTCTTCCGTAAAGAGAGGAAAAGAAATCTTAACCTTGAACATGCCATATCGATTTCACCTAGGGACTGGAACAGTTCTTCACAACATATGGTGCTACCTTAATGCCTGCATAGCTTTTGAAAGAGCTCGGAAATCTTTTCCCTCATAGTCTACCAAAATTTATCACTTGAAATAAATTCCTGTGATGTTCAAATACTCATTTCTGCTGTTCATATCAAATTGAACAATATAAAATACCATCTGAATTCTCTTCGAATTAGGGTACCTCACAGAGGCATAATCATATTTCCTCTCCTTCCTCATTACTATATGTTACTAATGTGAGGTAGAAAAAGAACTGTGGCTTTGGCTTTTGGCAGTAACAAGCACTGGTCTTTTTGATAAAAGCAGGGATTTCTTACTATAAAATGACATTCTTCATTATTACAGAATTTCTTTGGAATATAGTCTTTAAATCTGTTTCTCATCCTTGGGGGGAAAAAAAGGAGAACCATTGTTACAGTCCCTATATTCAACAGGACAATTTAGAATGCATAATAGGCTATAATTCTCTAATTTATAAGGGATTAATTCACTGCTGACCTAATTCCTTCGCAGTGGCAAAATGAGTATTGTTTCCAAGCAACCAGATATTACTGACATGAAGATTCAATCTTTCAGCATCTTGTACAAAAGCCAAGAAGTCTTTTCTGCTGGTCAGATGATTGGAAGATGCATGATGAGAAGCCTGGGACTTCCACAAATCAGAAACTGCCTGAGTCAAACACACAGAGCCCCACTTACTGAGAAATCCCAGAAAACCCTCCTTCATGGCTTTTTTTTTTTTAATTCCAACTTCATATAAGTAATAGGTGTACATAGAGAGTTTCTCCAACAAAAACATGCAACTAAATGTCTTCAGTCTCAGGACTTGAAATTTTGTCTCTCTCTCTCTCTTTCTCTCTCTCTCTCTCTCTTTTTTTTTTTGATAGCCTGAATTTTCATATATTTGTAAAGTAGATTAAATGAGACAAAGTGGTCTAGGACAAGTGCTCAACACACAAAGTATTCAGTAGAGCTTCAGAGGTGATTTAAACGTTGGTGATAGAGAAGTGAGATTAGCCTAAGAGAAAACCAGAACCAAGAATGACAGAAATTTTTAGTATAAAAAAATTGGGTTTTGGGGGGTTGTGTGGGGTTTCTATTTTGTTTTGTTTGTTTATTTGAATTACACTGATCAGGTCAATCTTCTTTATTTTACAAATAAGTTTTTGCCTCAGTTCAATGGTGGTAAAGTTGAGGTCCTAATTACTAAATGCTGAATTCTGCTCTACTTCACAGTGAACAGCATTATATAATCAATTTTAAGTTACCTAACAACCTCTGGGCTTACAATAGCTCTATGGAAAAGCATTAGAGCCAGATGATCTGAATTTCTAGGAGGATACAAAATGTATGCATTTTATGATGGAGAAAAAAAGGAAACTCAGATCGCTCATTGGCAATTGCTACCTAACTGAGCTGCTATTTGAAATTGGACATATTTCAATTTTCCCAAATTTTTATCACATCTCACACATGAAAAACCAGTAAATCTCTTATATTTTATGAATTTTAGGTACTTAATGTATAAAGCAGGAGTAATATTTAGAGAAGGTGTTGTCAGAATTTTACAAACAAATTAACAAGTACAATTTCTGGTGCCTTTTTCTTTTCCTCTAAATTTAAAAATCAATACAATACGGTAAAATAAAGACTTGATTAAGGTTGCCAAATGAGGGAACAACTGCATGTAGAGCCAGATGATATAAAAGAGAAATTTTCACATGGGAGATGAGACCAGCAGCCCCTGAAAGACCTCTGCAGTAAAGGATGTGAGAAATGGAATAAGCATTGCAAATAGAGGGCCTCTCATTCAAAAGAGATACAGACCATGAGGTTCTTGAGAATAGCAGTAGAAAATATGCATGAAGAAGTAAGAAGAGGCCAAAGCCAATCATTGAATTTGGTCTATTTTTTCTATTCAGCATTGTATTATCAGAAATTTTAAGCAGGTGGGTGCATAATCGTATTTGCATGGGAAGGAATCAAAAGACATACAACATAAAATAGTAGTTGATTCAGTTGACATTTTCAATAAGTGAATTCTCTTCATTACTTTAAACACAAAAGAGAGGTAATCTGTAAAAATTGGATAAATCTGTCTTTTCTACTTCATAAGGAATAACAAAAAGCTTGAGGAAAAAAACTCCCATCAAAGTTACTCTATTATCTGGACTTAGTGTCCTCCAAATTGTTGAGCAGAAAAAGGAATGGATGATAAAAGGACAGAAAAATAAAATTAGTTTTGGGAATAGATCATTTACCTTCTTGAAACTTACTTTTTTCAGAGCTTTCACTATAGGCAATTTTGTTTTCTGGTAATTTTTTTAAACAGTACTATCATTAATCTTCTGAAAATGGAAAGATGGCCCAGGTTGATGTGAATATATGTCTTGATTTGGTATCAATAAGTCTAAGTCCACACCAATCTTCAGCAGACTACACAAAGAGATAATAAGCAGGGTTCTGAGACCATGCCGTTGTGTTGCTGGAGGCACAATTTGGCAGAACCCAGGCTGCAGCTTTCGTTCAAGACCAAGAAAAGATGTAGTGTCTATCACATTTCAGTCTTTTTTTACATCTAGGCTTGAGTGTAAAGATTCTTATGTAGTCTGGGCAAAACAGTAGTTGTGCCATTTTTTGTTAGAATTTCTTGGTAAATCTTTTACATCCTCTTACTTTCAAAGCGTCTCTAGCTTTATATTTTAGATGTGGCTCTTGTGAATGGCATATGACCGACTCTTGTTCTTATTTTATCCAATCTAGAAATATTTTTAAATTAGCTCATCTACTCTATTTATTTACATTTTCTTTTTTACTATGTGGGTTTAAAACTATTATGTACTGTTTTTCTATGTTCCTATTTCTCACTCCTATGCCTTCTATTGGATTGATTATTTTTGGCAATTCCAATTCTTCCCCTCTACCAGTTTAGAGATTATATGCTACGTATCTATAATTTTTGTGATTAGCCTTTAGCTTTCATCTTTAATTTTTTAAAGTCTAGTATTTATATACTTATTTTCCTGCAAGAAAATACAAAGATCCTAGAATGCTTTAACCCTATTTATTATTCCTCCTGATGAATAGGGTATTGTTGTCATGCATTTGAATTACATGCGTAAGTGAATGTAAGTGGAACAACCATGAAAGGGTTTTAAGAGGAAGAACATCATCATATTTTGACTGTAAAAACATTACTAAAACTGTGGAATGGACAATGGATTAGGGATCACAAAGGGCAGGAAAAAATATTTTATTATAAAGAAATTATGGGACTATGGAACTGGAAGAGTGGTATAGACTTTGGCACAAGTATCTTTATTCAGTATTCAAGAAAAAAATCTGGTCAAAAGATACAAATTTTATTTTAGGATTTTCGTTTTATGCTGCCAAATTATCTGCCAGAAGATTGTGCCAATATATTCCTTTACCACCTCCTGGTCAATATCAATATATTAACATTTAAAAAACTGATTTGGGGCCAATTTCACGGGGAAAGCCTAAATTTTAATTAGCATTTTATTGTAACTGTTTTTATTCTTTAAAAAATTATGTTATGTGCTGCTGTTTGTTCTTAGATTTTCTGTCTTGGAGGGTGGGGAATTCTGCTTTTTTTGTTTTTGTTTTCTAATTGATTTTACATGCTCGTAGCAATCGAATATTAGTCTTTGCCTTTTATTTTTGTTTATGATTTTTGATGTATATATGGCTTTTATTAACTAGTGAATTTTACTTTCTTTTAAGAGATCTTTCACTATTGAGTTTTAAAGTTGTTTTCCATCCCTAATCACAAAAATATATTTACCTATATTCCTTCTATTTCTATGGTTTTATGTGGGCTAACTTTTGCATTCAACTTTTTATTCCTTATGAAATTGACTTTTTTCCTATCGAATAGTATCTAAAAGTATTGTTTGCTAGATGAACCACCATGATTATCATAATCATTGCTTACATTATTTCAAACAATTTGATAATATTGCTAACTATTATACATTCAAGATGTTTTTGGAAATACCTTTTCTCTATTAATTTCTGTTGACTTTTATTTATCTTTTTATTTTAATTATTGTGACTTCATAGGAAACATATCTGGTAAAGCAATACCCCTCCTTAATTTTTGAAATTTTTAGTAATTTTCATTTATATGTTCTTCTAGGTGAATTTTAGAATCACTTTGACAGTCTCCCCCCAAATTCTTCAAATGTTTATTGTCTTGAATCAAAATTACAAATGAATGTCATAAGAAATAGTATATTTTAATATTTTAAAGATTTTTCCTCCATCCCTGCGAATCTTACATGTTGTCTTATTTACATTTCATAGAAAAAAATTTCATTTTACCTTGCTGAGATAATTTTTTCCCTTTCTATTTTTGAACTACTTATTTTTAGCCTATAAAAAAAGCATTGTTTTTTATATTTTTGCTTTGGTATCTATCCACTTATTGAACTCAGTTACTATTTGTAATTATCTTTCAGTTGACTGTTGAGTTTTATTTATTTAAATTCCTGATTTAGATCGTTTTAAATTTCTCCCAGCAATGTTGTATAATTTGCAGTGTACAAAACTTGGACTTCTTTTGTAGAATTATTCCTGAGCATTTATTTTGTTTGATTTTAAATGGAATTGTTGCCTTAATTTCATTTTTGGATTGTTTGTAGCTATATAGAATTATAGAAATACAGTGGTTTCTGTATATTGATTTGTGACTCCACAACCTTGCTAAACTTACTAATTAGTTCTAGCACGGTTTTTTTGTTGTTGTTGATTGGTTGGTTTTTAATTTTCCACATACAGGATTATATTGTCTGGGAATAAAGACAGTTTTATTTCTCCCTTTCAAATCTGATGTCATAAATTCTCTTCCTCTCCTTTACCTTCTCTCTCCTCTCTCCCACCCTCTTTTTGGGGGGAAGGGAAGTGTTGTTATACAGATTAGAACACACAGTACGATATAAATAGAAGTGTTGAGAGCTGACAGTCTTACATTTTCCTGGTAGTAGTGTGTTTTTGTTTTCATTCAGGTCAAAATATTTTACAGTTTTCCATGCAATTTTTTTCTTTAACCTATGAGTCCTTTACAAATAAGTCTAATTTAAGTGTGTTTGACAGCAACACATATTTTGTATGAATTCAGTCTTCTAAAACAGTAAAAATTTGTTTTGTGGCCTATCACATGAGCCACTCTGGAAAATATTCCTTTTGCACTTAAAAAAGAACGTGTATTCTGTTTTCTTTGGGCAGAGTGTTTTATGATTATCAATTACATCAAGTGGTTGATAGTGTTTTATGTACCCTTGTTGATTTTATGCCTAGTTATTTTATTATTCATAGTAGGATATTGACATCTGCAGCAGCTTTTGTTGAATTATCTATTTTTCCTTTCAATTCTGTCATTTTTTCTTCAATATTCTATGTCTTCATAGCATGTCTTTTCCATCCTTTTACTTCCAACCTTTTTTGGTCAGTCTTTTTAATAAGATAATCCTTTCCCTTGATTATTAAATATTTGAGTTTCTTAAGGCTCAGTCCAAGACCCTTTAGTTCTCATACAATATACACCTTCCATAATCAATCTAATTCACATTCAAGATTCCAATCATCATGTTTTTATAAAGATGATTTCCAAATTTATATCTTTAGTAGAGGTCTCCCCTTTGATCTTAAGAATTAATATTCACCTCAAACAATAGTTTTAAAACGAAGCTAATGCTCTCCCCTGAAAAACAGTTATGTTGCAGAGTTCTCTCTTTTAGTGAATGACATAATTAACCTCATGCAAGGCAAACTCCTGTTTACCTTATACCTGTCAATTCTGCCTCCTTTTCTCCATCCCACGCCCCTATCAGCTTAGTTACCATTGTCTATCACTGAGCTACTGTGGTAATCTCACTGATCTACTAAAATCAGCTCTTATCTGACCCACCTAAAACTAGCCTAATAAAGTTATTGAAATGCAAATCCGATCAAGTCACTCTTTGTCCCTTCTTAAAAACCTCCAGTGACTTGTCATTGCCCTAAGATAAAAGCAAAACTCATTTAAGTGGTCTATAAAGCTTGATATAGTCTGATCATTACTACATCTAGCATCCTTTGACATCTTGATCCCTTCACATACACTATTTGAACCACTTTGTCTTCTTTTAGCCTCTTATGCTCACAATGCTGCTTTTTGCAATAGGCCATCTGTAATAACCTTTTTGCCTGAGATGTTCAGTTTTTATTTAGTTAAGTCCTATTCTATTCTCTACATACCAGGTCTTTTGTCCTTCACTTTGATTCACAGTTTAGGGTAAATTTTTATTTCAAACCCCCAACTCACAATGTATCTCTCTTTCATAGCACTTACTGCAATTGCAAACTTATATTCACCTCATGATTATTTAATCAATATCTATCTACTACAATGTTAAATCCATGAAGATAAGTTTTTTTTTTCTCTATCACCTCTATTACCAGGTATATAGGCAATATTCAATAAATATTTGTAAAATTTGCATGAAGAATTTGTATTTTTAAATATCAAGATATCTCAAGTTGGAAATTTCTAACAAGAAAATTAAATAATGTATATATCCATTAAATGTTTCTAAATTCTAGAGCAGGTGTATTATGGCATCTCTGTGTTGTCTTGAATATTTCAAGAGGTGAAGGAATTAAGAAGTACAAATTGGCAATTATAAAAATAGTTACAAATATGAAAAGTCTTGCATAGGAAATACAGTCAATAATATTGTAATAATTATATATGGCATCAGATAGGTACTAGACATATTAGCACTTCATAAGGTATATAAACCTCTAATCACTATATTATACACCTGAAACTAATACATGTCCACTGTAATTGAAAAAAAAAATTCAAGGTGCTAAGTATTTAGAATCACAAACTAGAAATATAATTTAACTATAATCAAACAGTTCATCTCCACACTCACAGTCACCTTTTCTTGACCTTTTCAATAGCATTCTTTTATGCCTCTATAATTGTTTAAAACTCCATATATTTTCTCAGTTGTTTCTCACAGGAACTCCATGTGTTTAAGTGACTTTCCTGCTTCTCAGTAGTATTTTTATTATAATATTAAACCTCTACCATAAGAGGTCAATAGAGATAGTATGAAAAAAAAAATAATTGAAGATGCTATAAGAAGGTTTAATCTGGATAGTGACTTGATGGCTTTGTGAGCAGGAGAGAGATACTAATAATTTTGAATATCAGTTCTTCTAAGTGAAGAGCAGGCAATCTTCATAACAGTTTTGCTGGAAGGATTAAATGTGATAGAGTATGAAAGTTTTTGTTGATTATAGCTTACTATGTGCAAATAATTATTGTAATTTTGGAGGTGAAAGGTGTAGAAACACTTAGAAGGGAACATTTGCCCAATTTCATAAATCCTCTAAATTGCCTAAGAACAATGCTCAATGACTCTACCTCACTTAAAAGGTTTTTGATTTTTCAGATAGGAAGAACCTTTGTGTGTATGTCACCTCACTCTGAACTATTACATTTGTCAGATGAGCCCCAGATCATCAAGTTTCTCTATCCCAATGTTCTCCTTAGGACAGGTATCAAAAAAAAAAAAATAGTATGAAAGTAAGTTTGTAGTATTAATTTAGTTAATTAAATGGGTCCCAGGTATACTCATTGTTAGTGTCAAAAGGATTAAATAATATTACTCTTCAAGAGTAGGAAAATTAAAACAAAATGTGGTCATTACCAGTAACTCTCAAAAAACATTTCAAAGATGAAGACAGAAGATTTGAGAAATATTTAGATGAAAGAATTGAGAGATTTTTTGTCATTTTAATGATTTTATTCATTTATTTTTACAGTTATTTTATGCAAGTATTTTTTCATTTTACTAGTAGTTTATTTTGTTGTTCAAATTAGTTTAATGCTATCAGTTATCGACATTTTCTTTTTAAATATTTATTTATTTTGATTAGTTTCAAGTATACAGTCCATTGATTAGACATTTATATAGTTTATAAAAATAATTCTCCTAATTGCTCCTTTCCTCTGGTTTTCCACCTAGCCAATATATTAATGCTAACTGCAATCTCTATGATATGTTCCCCATCCCCGTGACCATCTATCAACTAATAATTATTTGTTCTTCTTTAACTCTTCACTCAATTCTCCAAGCACCCCCTCTGGCCATCACCAGATTGTCCTCTATTTTTGAGTCAGTTTTTGATTATTTGTTCTAGTTCTCTGATATTTTGATAGGTATTTTGATAGGGTTTGCATTGAATCTATAGATTACTTTGGGTAGTACAGCCATTTGAATGGTGTTGATTCTTTCTACTCATGAGCATGGTATATGTTTCCATTTATTTGTATTTTCTTCATTTTCTTTTTTTCAATGAATTATAGTTTTGTGAGAATAGATCTTTTACCTCATGGGTTACTTTGATTCCCAGGTATTTTACAGTTTTTGATGCAATTGTAAATGGAATTATTTTCTTAATTTCTCTTTCTGAAAGTTCATTATTGGTTTATAAAAATGCCACTCACTTCTGAATATTTATCTTGTAACCTGCTACTTTACTGAATTCATTGATGAGTTTTAACAGTTTTTTGGTAGACTCTTTAGGGTTTTTTATAGTATGTTATCAACAAATAACGAGAGTTTTACTTCTTCCTTTCCAATTAGGATGCCTTTTGTTTCTCTTTCTTGTCTGAGCCTTCTAACACAGTATTGAAGAGAAGTGGTGAAAGTGGACATTCTTGTCTTGTTCCTGATGTTAAGGAAAATGCTTTTAGCCTTTCCCCATTGAGTATGATGTTAGGTGTAGGTTTGCTATATGTGACCTTTATTATATTGAGGTATGTTCCCTCTAGTCCCACTTTACTGAGAGTTTTTATCATAAATGGATGCTGGATTTTGTTGAATGCTTTTTCTGCATGTATCTATATGATCATATGGTTTTTATCTTTTGATTTGTTAATGGGATGTATCACATTAATTGGTTTGCAGATATTGAACTAACTTTGCATCTCAGGAATAAATCCAACTTGATCATGGTGTATAATATTTTTAATGTGTTGCTGAATGTGGTTTACTAATATTTTGTTGAGGATTTTTGCATCAATGTTCATAAGAGATATTGGCCTATAGTTTTCTTTTTCTGTAATGTCTTTGGTTTTGGTATCAAGGTAATTGTGGTCTCATAAAAGAATTAGGAAGCCTTCCCTCTTGAATTTTTTTGGACTAGTTTGAGAAGAAAAGGTGATAATTCTTCTTTGAATGTTTGGTAAAATTCACCTATGAAGCCATCTAGTCCAGGACTTTTGTTTTTTGTGAGGTTTTTGATTCCTGATTCTGTAATTGGTGGTAATCAGTCAGTTCAGATTTTCTGTTTCTTCTTGACTCAGTCTTGGGAGACTGCTTCTAGAAATGTGTCCATTACTTCCAGATTGTTCAATTTTTGGCATATAATTGCTCATAATATTTTCTTATGATTCATTGTATTTTTGTGGAGTCCATAGTTATTTCTCTGCTTTCATTTCTGATTTTATTTATTAGAATCCTCTCTCTTTTTTCCTTGATGAGTCTGGCTAAGGATCTGTCAATTTTTGTTTATCCTTTCAAAGAACCAGCTCTTGGTTTCATTAAACATTTGAATTGTTTTTCTAGACTCTATTTCATTTATTTCTGCTCTGCTCTTTATTATTTCCTTCCTTCTATTTACTTTGGGCTTTGTTTGCTGTTCTTTTTCTAGTTCTTTTAAGTGTAAGGTTAGATTGTTTATATGAGCTTTTTCTTGTTTCTTGAGGTAGTTCGGTATTGCTATGAATTAGCCTCTAAAGACTGCTTTCGCTGTGTTCCATAAATTTTGAGTTGTTGTGTTTTCGTTTTCATTTGTCTCTTTTGATTTCTTCCTTGATCTCTTTGAGAATTCATTCATTGTTTAGTAGCATTTTATTTAGCTTCCATATATTTGTGTATTTTTGTTGTTTTCTTGTAGTTAATTTCTAGTTTCATACCATTGTGATCAGAGAAGATGGTTGATATGATTTCAGTCTTCCTAAATTTATTGAGACTTGTTTTGTGTCCTAATATGTGATTTATCCTGGAAAAAGTTCCATGTGCACTTGAGAAGAATGTATATTTTGCCACTTTGGGGTAAAATACTCTGAAAAAAATGCTCTATTAAATTCATCTGGTCTAATGTGTCATTTAGGCCCATTGTTTTCTTGTTGATTCCTTGCCTGTAAGATTTGTTCATTGGTGTCAACAAGATGTTTAAAGTCTCCTACTATGAGTGTATTACCGTTGATCTCTCCTTTTATGTCACTCAATAATTGCTTTATGTATGTAGGTGCTCTTATGTTGGGTGTGTGTATGTTTACTAGGGTTATGTCCTCTTGATTAATCGATCCTTTTCTCATTATGTAATGCTCTTTTTTGTCTCTTATTATAGCCTTTGTTTTAAAGTCTATTTTATCTGATGTAAGTATTGCTACTCCAGCTTTTTTTTTTTTTCATTTCTGTTTGCATAAAATATCTTTTTCCATCCCTTTACTTTTAGTCTGTGAGTGTCGTTTGATCTGAAGTGGATCTCTTGTAGACAATGTATGCATAGGTCTTGTTTTCTTATCCATTTGGCTACCCCATGTCTTTTGAGTGGAAAATTTAATCTATTTACATTAAAGTGATTACTCATAGGTACATAGTTACTGCCATTTTATTATTCATATTTGTTATTTCTATTTTATTTTTTACCTTTTCTCTTTTTACAGAAGTCCCTTGAACAAACATTTCTTATAATACTGGCTTGTTGGTGATGAATTCCTTAAGCTTTTTCTTGTCTGGGAAGGTCTTTATCTCACCTTCCATTTTAATCAAAAGTCTTGCCGGGTAGAGTATTCATAGTTGTAGATTCTTGTTTTTCATAACTTTGAATATTTCTTGCCAGTCCTTTCTGGTCTGCAAATATTCCATTGAAAATTCAGCAGACATTCTTATGGGGTACCCTTATAAGTAACTAGCTGCCTTTCTCTTGCTGCTTTTAAGACTCTTCTTTGTCTTTGACCTTTGGCATTTTAATTATGATGTGTCTTGGTGTAGGTCTATTTGAATTCCTCTTGTTGGGGACTCTTTATGCTTCCTGAACCTGTATGTATAATTCCTTTGCCAGGTTAGGGAAGTTTTCTGTTATTATTTCTTCAAATAGATTCTCAATCCCTTGGTCTCTCCTTCTTCAGATACTCCTATGATCTGGATGTTGTTACTCTTCATATTGTCCCAGAGGTCTCTTAAACTCATTTTTTTTTTAATTGTTTGTTTTTATTGTTCTGATTGGGTGTATTCTGCTACCTTGTCTTCCAATTCACTGATTTAACCTTCTTCATCGTCCAATCTACTATTGAATCCTTCTAATGTAGTCTTCGTTTCAGTTATCGTATTCTTCATTTCTGTATTTTTTTTATGGTTTCTATGTCCTTTTTTATGTTTACTATCTCTCTGTTGAGGTTCTCATTGTGCTCATCCATTCTCCCCATAACTTCATTGAGCAATCTTATAACCATTATTTTGAACTCTGTCTCTAGTAGGTTGCTTGCCTCTATTTCATTTAGTTTATTTGGAATTTTCTCCTGTTGTTTCATTTGTGGCATGTTTCTTTGTTTTCTCATTTTATTAAACTCTCTGTGTTTGTTTCTACGTATCAGGAATATTTATTTAGTTTCTCAGCCTTCGTCAGATGGCCTAATGTGGAAGGTGTCCTGTGTGGCCCAGTGGTGCACTTTCCCTGATTCCCTATGCCAGGGGCTCTGGATGTGATCTTTCATTAAGTTGTATGTGATCTTCTGTTGTCACCAAGCCTTTATTGTTGTTAGTACATCAGTGGATGGGATTAATGCTCAGGCTGACTAATTGTGGGAAGTAGCTGCACCCACAGGGTAAGAGTTTCTGTGTGGGGGCTGAACCCACTAAGTGGGATTTGCCCTAGCAGGCTTGTGTACCTATTGCAATCACCCTTTGGGCATATCACTAATGCGGCTAGTCAGGAGTTGCTCTGTTGGGGTCTGGTGCAAGCCTCTGGATATGTTGGTTTTGTGGCCCTTTGGGAGAAACTCTCTTTGTAGGTCAAGGTTGGCTGCTGCTTTTGATTGCTCAGGGTTACCTGGTGGGAACTACAAAGCAATCGCCAGATGGTTGTTGCCTGTGCTGCATCTATAGGTAAGTGGAAGAGAGAGTGCTGTAGATAAGGGTAGGTTATCCCTTGCACCTGACCTAGGGCAATTTAGCAGAGGAATCAGTGCTCCTTATGGCCTGACATTGCCTGTCAGTTGCCTATAAGTCTCTGAAACTGGATGAGCCTCTTGGGTAGTATGCATGTTGGATGGCACAGCAACCCCAGGAGTGTCCTGCATCTATTGAGTAAATTTCTCCTGCCGCTGCAATGTAATTTTACATGTCAGCACTGTCTCTGTGGCTCCCTGTACAAGTTTCCAATCATAGCAAGGTCAGCTGCTGCCCACTTTGGGGCTGAATGTGCCCCACCCCCCAGGGCAGGGGAAGCAACATGCAACAGGTACTTTGTAGATTGGATGGGGCAGGAGCTCAGGGAGTCAAGGTCCATCAGGCCAATACAGACCCCTACAATCCCCTCAAGAGATATTGCAGCTTATGCAGGCAGCAGCGGTCTGCCCACAACTGTTTTCTCCGACATGCACTCACTGCACTAGCCAAATTCTGTTGCCTGTGCAGACTGCGCAACTCCAGAGCCAAGCTGAGCACAGGAGACTGCCTGAGTATGGGCTGCAGGCACTTTGTGGCTCAGGGAGATAAGAGCCATCAGGCCAATACAGCCTCAGTTATGCTGCAACTTCTGTGCCTGGGCGATCCTGCTGTAGTCACAGATCATAGGCCAACTGCCATGTGGGGCAGTCCCACAGACCCCTGCACTCCCAAGATGCAATATTGCAACTCTTGCAGGCATCAGAGGTCTGCCTGACACTGATTTCCATGCAGTGCCTGCCCTGTGCTAGCCAAAGTTTGTTGCCTTTGTGGACTGGGAGATGGGGTGAGGGGCAGGGCTGTGGCAGTTCACTGTCAATGTGCTGCCTGGGGCAATTTGTGGGTAGGGTGGAGTGAGGCCTCAGGAAGACAATGGCAAACAGATCAATACAGCCTCAGTCTTGCTGCAACTTCGGTAACTTTTCCTGCATTCCCACAAGGTCCCAGATCACAGTAAGACCAGCTGCTGTCTGAGACTGGCTCACCGATCCCTGATATCCAACCACCCAAGTTTATGTTGGCAGCAGTAATTTGCCTGAAACCATCTCAGAAATTGGGTTCATAATGCCGGCCTCCTGCTGTGAATACTTGGCCTTGAATAGGCACAGGGCATGGCAGCCATCCAGCAACAATAGCCCCGGGGTAATCTGCACCTTGGGTGGGTTGGGCTGATCCCCTCAGGCCAGCGCTTCTAATGGCCCTATGGTAGGGGTCTGTACAGTCAAGCTGGCTCATTCTGTAGATTGCCTGGTAGCCGGGCAGGACTAAGGCACAATGGTGGCTGCCCTTCCAGCTCTTGTTCTGGCACCAGGTAATGCAGACTTTCTCAGTATGAATCCTGCATAAACCTCTGATCTACCCGCCAGTGTCCTGGGTGAGTGTTCCCAGGTCAGAAAACTTTTGCGTGGGTCTATCAAAGGAGTATCTAGGGTTTGTTTCTTTCCATCTCACTCAGACAGCCGGAATCCCCTCTGGTTTTTACAGTTAGGGTTATTGGAATCTCCTCTTCCCGGGGCTGGGACCCTGGACCGGGGAGCCCACAGATAGGACCAGAATGCCCCCTCTCCTTAAGGAGAGCCTCTGCAGCCTCGCTCTCCCTCCCAGTGATCCTCTACCACCCGCGTGGGAGGGTCCAGCCTGATTCCCGACTTTGCCCCTCCTACTGGCTTCGATGTGTCTTCTCTATATTATCAGATGTACATGCTACAGTCAGCCAGACGTCAGGTGATTCTCCCTCCACATTGATCGTTTTATAATTTGGTTGTAAGTTCAATGCAGACCTGGGAGGAGACAAACCCAACTTTTACATAGTCTGCCATTTTCCTCCACCCCAGAATTGAGAGATTTAATTTCAGACTATTTGATTTAGAAAGTCAGCTCCCAGTTTTATGAGTTGTAAAATGCAAGTGTTTAAAAATAGGAACATGACAGAGATAAAAAAAAAAAATTCTGAGAATTCAGGAAGTTTTTTATAACAGTGTGTTTGGATCAGCTGTGGCACATTTCTTACAGAAGATCCAGTGGACCCAAGGACCTACCCTGTGATTCTCTTCTTGGTCCCTTAATTAGAATTTGTAGAGCAGCTGACAGGACTCTCTTTGATCCAATTAGCAATGGAATGTAAAAACATTATTGTAGAAAGGGTCATGTGAAAGTCTCTGAAACTGTTCAACCCTTATCAAGCAAGATAGAAAGTTAGAAATAATACCTTATGCAAGGTGAAATGGCATTTTAGTGACATCAAAGATTTAAGAGGTGGTAGTCTTTATTTAATTAACCTGTATAGCTTTCTCAAAACCCACGTAGATTATGCTTGATAGTGGAGGAGCGCTGTAAACCTACATAGCTGACAGCAATCTCATCTGCCAGGCTGGCTGTGATCTGTGTACAGGCGCAGATCGGCACAGCCTCTGGCTCTTGATATGCAGCTATTCATCTGGCAAATGTTGTTCTTGAATCTCCATCATTAGGGAGCAAAGTGATTTAGTTTCTGCCACTATGAAATGATAAACATACCAGAGCTGAGGCAAATACTAAGCCCTCATTATAGAGCAATTTCTTGAGGCACTCAGCCAGACGATTGGGAGTTTGAGTACATCAGATCTTTTCTGCTTTAATTTAACCTTACCTGAATTAAAACCTAGTGATTTAACCTTACTATCATAGAAACCTTCTCTGGATATGTATTTGCCTGTCTCTTCCACAGTCAGTCTGGCAGATCCACTATCTGAGTGAGGAGGGCTTATCAAATGTTTCACGTCATCATAGCGAGGGAGGTGAGACAATTGGCATATGACCATGGCATCTACCAGTTATATTTTATAGATGAAACCTATAAGCCAGTGGCACAACAAAACAGAGGAAGGATCTGTTACTACTCAGTATGCCAGCTCAGAATTGGAGACTGTATTCCAGCTTATAGCATGTGCAATAAATCTATGCCCATGGTGCTATTTCTGTAATGGCTAGAATACATGGCTCCAGGAACCAAGAGGTGAAAGTGGTGTTGGCTCTAATCGCCATCATTCCAAAGTGATCCCCTTGCAAAATTCTGTTTTTTTATCTACAAAGTCTTAGGTCTGATAGGTTAGAAGCCAGGTTCCCCGTGGGTGAATGCTTTCACTAGGAACATAGTAAGGGCTCCTTTTAATTTGAAGTTGTCACTACAGTCTGGTCATTTTGGTCATTTTGGTCACCTAATGTCCATGAACCATCGGGCAAAGTCACACAGGGATAACTGACTCTGATTATCATGATAACAGAGCTGCTACCACGAAATGGAATGGTGACACAAATAAGTATATCTGGAGTCCAGGGGTTTTATTGAAGTGTCTATCTACTGTGTCCATTGATAAGTGAGAAATTTTTGCAAACAAGTTCTGACAAAGGCCAACCAAAGGATTCAGATCACTAGAAATGTAGTTTTGGATCACCTCACCAGACAAGTTACCCAGACCAACTAAACTTACGACCAACATCGATTAACTAAAATGGGTAGTAGGGGAGAGGATGATGAATACCAGTTATAGCCATGTGAGCTGTTGCA
This sequence comes from Rousettus aegyptiacus, assembly GCF_014176215.1. Taxonomy (NCBI): domain Eukaryota; kingdom Metazoa; phylum Chordata; class Mammalia; order Chiroptera; family Pteropodidae; genus Rousettus; species Rousettus aegyptiacus. The sequence continues at coordinate 65,619,546 of NW_023416308.1, forward strand.
GACATGGGGCTCCAGCTTCTTTTATTTTCCTAGTCCTCATATTGCAGAGATTGTGGCTGCCCACCCTCTAGAAGGAGCCTCCACAATAAATGACTTGGATGAGGGCACAAATGGTTTGGAGAGGTGCAAGGGGTAAATATAGCAAACATCTCTTATGCACTGATAGAAATCTTCTCAGCTATACCCCTTATTCCACCATGGTTTCTTTGACTAGTCAGTCCAGTGCAGGTTCCAAACATCTTCATACAATTATAAATTGACTCGTCAGGCTCATACCGCTTACCCCTTGCTTTGCCCCACAGTCAGGAAGCAAGTCACCTGTGGGAGCCACTTGATACTTACACATGCACAAACCAGAGATATGAAACAGTTAACTACAGTGAAAATTTTACCAATGGGAAATAGAAGCTGTGCAGGTGCAAAAAAATATAATTTTCCTCCTACCTTTCAATTTTTTCCAGCAGTGCTAATAATCAACAAAGACAGATTAACAGAAGAAAATGTACAAAGTTTATTATGGCCGTATGTGTCAGGGGTGTTATAAGATATGAGACCCAAAGCACATTGGGTAGTTGAGGCTTACATGCCATTCTAAGCAAAGAAGTTGTGGGGCAGGGGTCTGGGAATCCAGAGGGGAAGTAGGTAGTTCATAGGTAGCTGAAAAAGAGCAAGTGGGTAGCAGCAAATTCTTGCTGGTCCATCCAGAAACAGTGGAACAACAGGGAAAAGGGCTTTGTCAGAGTTCTTTCTTTCAATCACTTATGTGCTAATCCATATGTGCTAAGAAGTATATGCTAAAATGATTATCTAAGGTTATTTTCCTATAGCAGCTTTTTCTATCTGAATTCCTCTAGACAGGAAACGGCACAGTCAAAGATTCATTCTGAGTGTTTTGTTTCTTAATAACCAGCTTAAGATCAGTAAGCCAAAAGGCACATTTTGGGGTTGCAAAGCTTTGGTCCCCCTCAGTTCCACCTTTGAAAATTTACGTAGGTTTCACATTTAAAAAAAAAAACAAGTTGGTAGGTTTCTCCATGTTTTATTGAACCAGTCAGTCCTGAGAATAAGTCAGTTCAGTTAAAAAGTTGTGTCTTCTTTCAGGAAGCAGTGATATGAGTGGGCTTCCAAAGATAGGCCTATATTGTGTAAGCAAGTAGTCAAATATTTAAGAGGCATTTCTATGGAAACAAAAGAAAAAGGTTAATTTTTAGAGAAAATTATAAACCCAGATTCCAAGCCTGAAGAGCTTCACATCAAGATTTCTGGAGGTTAGGTTCAAAGCATCTTGTGTGTATGCGTTTAATTTTGTTTTTCAATTACAGTTGACATACAATATTAGATTCATGTATACAACATAGTAATTAGATATATACTTATGAAATGATCACTTCAAAAAGTCTAGTACCCATTTAACACCATACATAGTTATTGACTATATTCCCTATGCTGTCTGTACTTTATAACCCCATGAGTATTTTTATAACTGCTATTTTGTGGTTCTTAATCATTTATACCTTCTTCACTCATCCCCCCCATCCTATGCTATCTCATGACCACCAATTTGTTCTCTATATTTATGAATTTGTTTGTTTTATTTTGTTTTTCAGATTTCACATGTAAGTGAAATCATATGGTTTAGTCTTTCTTTGACTTATTTCACTTAGCATAATATCCTCTAGGACCATTTATATTGTCACAAATGGTAAAATTTCATTTTTTATGGCTGAGTAATATGCCATTGTATATAATATGTATGACTGCTTCTTTTTCCATTCATCAACTGAAGGATATTTAGCTTTCTTGCATATCTTGGCTATTGTAAATAATACTGCAATGAACATAGGGGTGCATATATCTTTTTGAATTAGTGTTTTAGATTTTTTGGGATAAATACTCAGAATTGGAATTCCTGGCTCATAAAGTAATTCTATTGTTAATTTTTGAGGAACCTCCGAACTATTTTCCATAACAGCTGCACCAATTTACAATCCCACTAAGAGTGCATGGAGGTTCCCGTCTCTTCACATCCTTGCCAACAGTTGTTTGTTGATTTATTGATAATAGCTATTTTGACAGATGTGAGGTGATATCTCATTGCAGTTTTAAGTTTGCATTTCCCTGATGTTTAGCAATGTTAACATCTTTTCAGATGCCTGTTGGCCATCTGTATGTCCTCTGAAATGTCTATTCAGGTTCTCTGTCCATGTTTTAAACATAGGATTTTGGTGTTAAGTTGTATGAATTATTCATATATTTTGGATAGTAACTTTATCAGATGTATTATTGGCAAATATCTTCTTCCATTCAGTAGTTTGTCTTCTCATTTTGTTGGTGGTTTCCTATGCTGTGCAAAAACTTTTAATTTGATGTATTCCTATTAGTTTCTTTCCTTTTCTTTCGCTTGCCTAAGGAGGACATATCCAAAAAAATATTGCTAAGAGTAATGTCAAAGAGTTTACTGCCTATATTTACTCTAAAAGTTTTATGGTTTCAGGTCTAATATTTAAGTCTTTACTCCATTTTGTGTTTGTTTTTATATATGATGTTACAAGGTGGTCTAGTTTTTTTTTCTTTTCTTTTGCATGTAGCTGTCCAGTTTTCCCAGCACCATTCATTGAAGAGACTATCTTACCCCATTGTACATTCTTGCTTCCTTTGTCATAGATTAATTGACCACATAGGCATGTGTTTATTTCTGGGCTCTTTATTCAGTTTTATTGATCTTTATGTGTTTTATTCATGCCAGTACCATGCTGTTTTGGTTGCTATAGCCTTATAGTACAGACATCCGGTAGTATGATACTTCCAACTTTGGTCTTTCTTAAAATTGCTTTGGCTATTTGGGATATTTCGTGGTTCCACATATATTTTAGGATTATTCTAGTTCTGTAAAAAAAAATTCCATTGATATTTTGATATGGATTACATTGAATCTGTAGATTACTTTAGGTAGAATGAACATTTTAACAATGTTAATTCTTCCTATTCATGAACAGGGTATATTCTTCTATTTATTTGTAAATTCTTCAATCTCTTAATTCAATCTTATAATTTTCTGAGACCTTTTAACTTATAGTTAAATTTATTCCTAATTTTTTTTTCTTTTTGATGGAGTTGTAAATTGGTTTTCTTAATTTCTGTTTCTGATAGTTTATTATCACTGTATAAAAATACAGCCAGTGTGAATGTTAATTTTGTGTCCTGCTACTTTGCTGAATTCATTTGTTTTAATAGTTTTCGGTGGAATCTTTAAGGATCTCTATACATAGTATGTCATCTGTAAATAATGATAGTTTTCTCTCTTCCTTTCCCATTTGGATGCCTTTTATTTCTTTTTGTTGTCTGATGGCTGTGGCTAAAGCATCCAATACTATGTTGAATGGAAGTGTGAAAGTGGACACTCTTGTCTTATTCCTGATCTTAGAAAAAAAAGCTTTCAGATTTTCACCATTGAGTTTGATGTGAGCTGTGAGTTTGCCATATATGGCCTTTGTTATGTTAAAGTATGTTCCCTCAATCCCCACTTTGCTAAGAGTTTTCATCATAAATGAATGTTAAATTGTGAAATGCTTTTCCTGCATCTATTAATATGATCATACGAGTTTCATACTTGATTTTGTTTATATGGGATATTACTTAATTGGTTTGCTGATAATGAACCAGATTTGTATCCCAGAAATAAATTCCATTTGATCATGGTGTACGATCTTTTTAATGTATTGCTGGATATAGTTTGCTAAAATTTTGTTGAGGATTTCTGCATCTATGTTCATTATGGAAATTGACCTATAATTTTCTGTTTTTGTAGTATCTTTGTTCGGTTTTGGAATCAGGGTAGTGGTGGTTTTGTAAAATGAGTTTGGGAGCCTTCCTTCCTCTTCAGTTTTCTAAAATAGTTTGAGAAGGATAGGTATTCATTCTTTTTTGAATGTTTTGTAAAATTCACCTGTGAAGCCATCTTATTTAGGGCTTCTGTTTGTTGGGAGTTTTTGATTACTAATTTTACTTTGTCAGTATATATTTACCTATTTAGATTTTATGTTTTTTTCCTCATTCAATCTTGGAAGAGTATATGTTTCTTGAAACTTATCCATTTCTTCCAGTGTGTCCAATTTTTTGGCATATTTTATGTTTCTCGTATCTTATAATCCTTTGTATTTCTGTGGTGTTTTCATCACTTCTTTCATTTCTGAATTATTAAGCTCTCTTTTTTTCTCGAGTCTGGCTAAAGTTTTATCAATTTTGTCTATCTTTTTGAAGAACCAGCTCTTGGTTTCATTGGTATTTTGCATTGTTTTTATTAGACTATTTATTTCTACTGTAATGTTTATAATTGTCTTTTAAAAATTTACTTTGGGCTTCTTTTGTTGTTATTCTTTTGTTGTTATTTTTCTAGTTCTTTTAGGTATAAGTTAGACTCTGAGATTTTTCTAATTTCTTGAGGTAGACCTGTATTGCTATGAGTTTCCCTCTAAGATTGCTTTGGCTGTGTCCCATAAATTTGGAGGCATTGTGTTTTAATTTTCATTTGTCTCAAGGTACCATTTAATTTCTTCCTTGATCTCATTGTTAGCCTATTCATTGTTAATAGCATGTTATTTAGCCTTCACGTATTTGTGTGTTTTTTATTTTTCTCTTGTAATTAATTTCTAGCTTCATATCACTATGATCAGAGAAGATGATGGTATGATTTCAGTCTTCTTAAATTTATTGATACTTGTTTTGTGGCCTAATGTGTTCTATACTAGAACATATAACTTTTAAAAAATTTCCATTCACAATAAATATATTTTCTATCCTTTCACTCTCAGTTTATGTGTGTCTTTCAGTCTAAACAAATCTCATAAACAGCATGTGTATGGGCCGTTTTTATTTTTTTATCCATTTAGTCACTGTCTCTATCTTTTGATTGAAGCATTTTGTCCATTTACATTTAAAGTAGTTATTGAGGGTATGTAGTTATTTCCATTTTATTCATTGTTTTCTGATTGTTTTAGCAATTCTTCTCTGTTCAGTTTTTATTTTCTTGTTCTCTTGAATGTCGACTTTTTATAGTGTTATGTTTGAATTTTTTAAATATCTTTTATAGATTTTTGGTTTGTGGTTGCCATGTTTCAAAGCTTCTCTTGATGAAATGAAGTAGGCAGTCACAATCTGATGGATTTTCTTGGTTTGCAATTGAATATCTGTTGATGTCATTGAGTGTTCAAGCACACATTTTAGTGGCTTATACAGCACTATTCATAAAGATTGTCTAAGCATGAGCTATTATGGCGATTTCTCTGAAGTTTATATCAAATCATTTAGCTGTAGTTTGCAATTGTAAGTCTCAGGAAAAAGGCAGTTTTAGTTCAATAATTCCAAGTAAAAAGATGGAAAAAGTTAAATTTGGAAGTTTACAGCCAAAAACTTGAGTAAACTAAAAGAATTCAGGATTCAATCTAGTGTATAGGTGAGAAACAAAACTTTAAGACAACTAATTGAATTAGAAATTAATATCACATGTGTGTATTATAATTTCTATTGAAAAATAATTTTTAATCTAAAATAATCCTCATTTTTATAAAAGAGAGCCAAATTAAGGCTAATTTCTTTGTAACATAAGTCTAGTTTCAATAAAGTTGGTCCGATTATTTGCATAGGTATAAGATTAGCAATTGTTCTTATAGTCCCTTTTTAAATTTGCTATATTTTTCATAAGAAATCTCCAGATTAAACTATTAACTTCTCAAAGCTAAGAGGCCAAACCATATACTTGCCATCAACTTTGCCTGTAGTACCTTTAGTTTTGAGTTAATTCCTCTCTTCTGGAGTTCCTCCAACATATCCTGAGGTTCTCCACATCTCCCAGGAAGAAACCTTCATTACTTACCTGGAAAGATTACTGTGAACTCTATAATAAAGGCATTAGGTTCTTTTCCCAAGGGGTTTTATTGGCATCCAACGTCAATCTTAATTCCTTAAAGCTTTCTGGTCATACTCAAGTCTATGCTTGTCTCTCTCAAACATGAAATCCCGTCAAACCTTGGTAATAAACCAGGTTCCAGTTGTGTCCTGTTGTAAAGAGAACAGATTCTTATTGAATTTATCCAAATAATCATAATCTCATGAATATAAGAATATTTAAGAGTTTCCAAATTCTTGATGAATCAGATAGGAGGAAAAAAGATAAATGTTTTAGTTCTGCTTACAAAGACATAATTGTTTTAAGTAGTTTAAGAGCAACAAGTTTATATCTCAAAAAGATGTTTTAAAAATCAACAATATTTCAAACAAAAAGTCGTGGGTTGTATTTACATTCCTGATTAGCCTGCCAGGAGAGCTTAGGAGGCTTAAAAAAATTTCTATCAGACTTGAAAAAATCAGCTTCCAATTTTGCTAAATTTCTGATCAAAATCATATTAAATCCTTTAAAAATATTTTGTCAGGTTTCTTATTGTAATCTCTGCTTTCTAGTTTATTTTTTTGTTAATTTCTCTAAATTTGAGTTTAAAAAAAACGAACTTGTTTGGGGCCCTTTAATGTTGGAAGATTAGCAGATGTTCTCTTTGGCTAACCCAACCTTACTTAGATAGTGCTATATTAAAATCTTTGTTTTAACTCCATCAATATCTGTTTCATTTACCCCATTTATTAATAATTATCTAAAGGTATCTAATATCTTGCTGGAATGAGTTCTGTGACCTTTCTCTGTTTCCTTTTTGTTCCACTTCTATCAATATTTTCTTTATTTTTTATCTCAATCTTTTAAAAAACTTCTACTTTGTTGGGAAGAGTCTCTTAACTCTTCCTTCAGTCTTTTTTCTTCTTAAGCACAAGGCAATTATACTTCCAATGTCCTGCTTTTGTTTGTTTTGTTGTTTGTTTTGTTTTTACAATATCTGGAAATGTTTGAAGACAAATAGGAAGGGGTCTGAACGGACTTTGATGTTTTGTTCTAATTGCTGCCCTTCCATCTTATTAAGGGAATCTTAATGGTTAGTCATTATATCAATATGAGAGCTCTCAAAAAATTTTCAGTTTATGAGTTTTTTCAAATTCAAAAAATCCATCATCTGCATATTGATGCTGGAATTTTAACAGCAACTTAAACCATTAAGCTTCTTGCAGCTAAAACAATGAAGTAGGAAGCTTCCACAGAGTGCAAAAGATGCAACCCTTACAAGCCAAACGGTTTATTCTTAGACTTAGCCTAAATAAAGATGGGCATGGGGGGTTTAAAACACCTATTCCAAAACACAGGGAATCTCATGCTTTCCTCTCTATGAACAGAATAAGGCTTAAGGTTCCCTAAGCCTGGATCCACATTCTATTCTGCTGCCCATCAAATGCATATGCATCATCTAGCTTGTAGAGAGAGACTATCTCTGGGAGAAAGAGGGTCAACAGAAGACAAGAGTACTCTAACAAAATATTTATTAGAGTCACATTTGCCCAAAAACCAGTTTCACAAATATATTCTCCTGCCAATCTAAATTTAGAAAGGGAGAAAAAGGACTTTCATCACTTCGAACTTCCACCTAGAGACAAGCAGTCAGAGAGGCTGACAGGGTAAGAATGTTTATTATCTCTGCTGGCTGTGGTCAGATTTCCATGACTTCTTAGCTGCAGTAGTCCAAGGAGCTAGCAGTGTTTCAGTCAGTGAATGCTTCTGGCTGACTCCCCAAAACTGTGGGATAGCAAAAAAAAAAATATGTTTCTTCCAATTTTCTAATTTCTTCTAGTGGGTCTAATAAATTAACAGAGACAGATTAACAAAAGAAAATGCAGACGTTATTATGGATGTACCTGCAATGGTGCCATAAGATATATTATCCAAAACATGTTGAGCACTCGAGGCTCATATGCTATTCTGGACCAAGGAGAAGGTGGGAGCAGGGGTCGGTAATCCAAAGGAGAAGTAGGTAATTCAGAGGTGGCAGAGAAAGAGTAAACGTGTAGCAAACAAATTCTTGCTGAGCCATCCAGAAACAAAGGGACACTGAGGGGAAAAGGCTTTGTTAGATTTCTTCCTATCACATATGTACTAATTAATATGTGCTAATGTGATTATGTTAAGGTGATTGTGCTAAGGTTCTTTTCCAGAAGGTTTTTCTACATGAATTCCTTTAGGCAGAAAGGGTGAGGATCAAAGGTTTTTCCTGAATCTTTGTTTATTAATAACCAGCTTAAAATCAACAGCCCAAAAGGCACTTTTTGGAGTGGTAAAACTTTTGTCCCCCTCAAAGCCAATGGACAAATGCTTTTTCCTTAGCGCTCTCGATAAATCTGAGATGTATTTTGTATGGCTTCTCATATGGTCTTGGATCAAGCAACAAGTCAATAACACATTTCTGCACTGTTCTTACTCTTTTTCTGCTTTGCTCCCCTGTCCCTTGGGTCTGCTTTCAGAATCACACTCTGGTAGAGCGCTCCCACATAAAATTTTGTCTCAAGCTCTGCTTCCTATGGAGCCCAGGCTAAGGTGCTTTGTGAGAAAACTATTGTTATACCTGCAGTCCAGGTGATAAATAACTCTGTGACTTACTGAGAGTTATCACAGATGGTGATCGCCTGAGCCATCATTCTAATCATATCTTCTGACTCAAAATCCTGTAGTTGCTATACTGGATTACTTCTCAATGAAGTTGGTTAATTTAATGACTATTAAATCAAGAATTAGTTAGGACATTGTTCTAGTGATTCTGACTTTAATGTCAAATCTTGTGGTTATTTTTTGTTCGTTTGTTTCCCTAATAAAATCAAAGACAGAAACATAAGAGAAAATAGTAGATTGCTTTATTTTAAACAGTATGGGAGGAGAATGCTATGTATTGTAGGCAGTCCTAGCTTTCCCAGTAGCATGTAGGGCCTTATACAGACCCTTGGAATCAGAGTGGCAGCATTTGAAAAAAAGGGTACATTCTTTCTCTCACTTTTAAAAATGGCATACTAATGCCTGGAGAGATTAAGTTACTTGTCTAATTTCACAAGCTCATTAGTGGCAAATATTTAAGTTCTGACTAAATCTAAAGGATGGAGTAATTATGCTTTTGGTAAGTTTAAATACAGGTCTGTGGAGAAATCTGGGAATTTTCGACAAGGCCTCATGAGAACCCTTTGAAAACTGTATTTCTGCGATTCTAAGTAATCATCACATCCAATGAATTAATTATGCCACATGATATTTTCCCAGTGCAATACAGATGGCTTCATCATATAATTTTAGGCTCTAGTTAGAGATGATTCACTGGCATTTTAAAAGCACTATTGCAACTGTTCCCCCAAAAGAAACCAAAGAGGATGCTTCAAATTGCTGTGTATTGAAAATACATCACCTATCTAGTGACAAGTCCCTTTGCATCTGAAAGAGCCACTATGGAATGAAATTCTGGCACACTGGGTCAGGAAGGCCCACCTAGTATATACAGCCGAACTGCCTACTTCAGAGACTGAGATGCAGTGGGCATGCCTGTGAGTCAGGACCTAGAATCCTGTCTTGTTCTGTCTGCCTGCATGGCTCAGAGCTGATTAACAGAAGCCACTGTCAAAATGCCCTGGAAACTGAGTCTGAAGGACAGCCAGAGAGCATTGGCAGAATACAATATACACTAATTTTTTAAAATTTTAAACAATTTAAAAAATTTTTTAATTTAATGCTTAAATTTCTCCCACAGCTTCCCTGACAAGACACTAGGCTCTCTCTGAACCTATCCACTAGCCGATTTACCTACTGAATCTACTGCTGTTCAGATTAAAGTAAACCTGCCTTTACTTGATGAAATTACTTTTGGCTATAGAGTTATCCTTGACATTCCAACCATTTGACAAGTATTTATTGAACACCATATACATTGGGCTCATGTTAGGTGGCGGGGATATAAGTATAACATACTTAACATACTTAACATCATTCAAAACAGTATTTGAGTGTTATGGATCCAATAGCATAAATCTCTCCCTCAAAGAACTCTCAGTATGGAGCAGAGACCAAAATGTAAACCAAAAATTACTGTAAATAATATGATAGAGGTAGATAGAGGGTGAGCCTATCTCCCCAGATGGTTAAGGAAGGTTTCCTGGAGATGGTATACCTTCATAAGTACTAGATAATTGATGGTGTCACCTACATAACAAAGAGGGAAATGGCTTTCCAGACAAAACTACACATGCAAAGGTGGAGGGTACGTAATACAGTTAAAACCAGTAACCCACTTAGGAAGACTGGTGTAAGGTGCCTCTGAGGGAGGGGTGGTTGATGAGGCTGGGCAGGCAGGCAAGCCAAATCTGTGGAGAGTGACAGAAGACTTTAGGGTAGTGATGTATTGAGATCAACCACTGAACAAGCAGGTAGATTTATCATTGCAGCATTTTTGTAAGAAGGTTGTGACTTTTGTAGGTCTCCCCATACAAGTCCTGCTGGTAAGTAGAATAAGTGGAGACTTTCTGTCCTGTAAAGTTGAAGGGAAGTCCAAGAGAACTAAGGCTTTTTGTTAACTCTTCCCTCTACATCAGAGTAAATTTCCTGTGTCAGACAAGAAGAAGATATAAATTAATAAGCAATAATAGCAGCAGTACTTTTCACACGTAATTATATTCTTCCCAACTTTCCCTACACCTATTTCCTACTCGGTGTCTCTGGCCGTCTTCTCTACACTGTCTAAACATTTCTCAACCTGACCAATTCTCACCTGTTTTTCCTGTGTTTAGCTGATGTTTTCTTTCTCTGTCTCTCATCCAAACTTTCTAGTAAAGGTTTTAGTGCCATCTGAACTCCAGGGCGATCCTTACAACTCAATATCTTGGAAAATTGAATTGTTTGGTCTAGATCACTGTTCTAAAAGTAGATTTACACACTGCCTAATGTTGTTCCATAATATAATTTTTAAATGGTCCTTAGGAAAATGGAGGAAAAAAGAATACACTGAGGGATTTGTTTTGTTGTGTTGTGCTGTGTTTGCCTTTAGAGCTTAGGTGACATGAATGCATTAATACTTATAGTTACTCTGTGACACATTCCTATTATCTGCCTATGCATAACCCATGTATATTTGAAACAATAGAATCCAATAAATACAGTCTATCTCCTATCCAACATAGGAACTAGAGCTTGACCATAACTTACATCTATACATATAATTCTTTCTCATGCCTTCTTCATTTGTGATATTTTATTCTTTAAGGAATTATAAAAATAGAAACACACAATTATATGTACATAGGCATTTACATCTAATCCTAAAAAGTATATCATAAAGTTTTACTTTATAAACAGTATATCTTGTTGTATATAATCTTTCAGGAATTTTTACCAATCTTTTATTAGTATCCCTATACTTCACATGCAGCTGTTGTTCACTTACCCTGACTACTACAGATATTATTTAATTATGTAAATAAGCAGCATATTTATCCATTCTCCTGTAGATGGCTACTTGGATTGTTTCCCAGTTACTTCTAATATGAACAGGGCTGCTATGAACACATTTATACATGTCTCTTGGTGTATGTTGACAAAAGTCATTCCCAGATAAATACTTAGAGGTAGAATTGCTGGATAGTAAAGTATGCAGGTTTTCCATTCAGATAGATACATTTAATTTAAAGGACTCCCTCTTATTCTTAGATTGTGCTCTTTTATGTCAGCAAATGTCATTTTTTATTAAATGATATTAATTATAGATGGCAGTTCCTGCTTTTTAAAAACTATCCACTTTTAGTAAAATTAACAATCTTAAATTTTGTTAGGAAGTTATACTGCTCTGTAAAATTCTAAAGACTGGGGAACTCAGTGCTAGATTATATCTGAGAGAAAGGCCAAATTTTCTCCATATCTGTAAAACAGTCATAATCATAGTGCTTATCTAAATGGACTGTCTAAAGGATTAATGATATAAATAAGATAAGCACTGGATTACAGTAATTGTTCAATAAACCACAGTCCCCTGGTTATATTGGTCTCTGCTGCTAACTTTAAATGCCTGGGATTAGACAGCAGGTTGTGTTGCACTTGCTGCAGCATTTAGAGGACTTTCTGAAGGTGACAGCCCAAGGGAGCAGGCTTTCCAAGCGTTCACTCCTTGCCTTTATCTGTTTAAAAATCACTGCGGCACTTAGGAGATGGAGTTAACCCTTGCTTGTATTCCTTTCTTTCATTTTGAGACAGTTGTGTTTTGACCATATGGGGGGAGCAAAGCCATGGCACAGAGGGCATCCTGGAATTCTCTCGGATCCTTGGTTTTTAGTCTGCTTCACAGTTTACTTTGCTGAGGATACAAACTTGGAGCTAGTCAGACCTGAGGGAGGCACTAGAAGAGGGAAGAAGCTGATGGTTTATTAAAAGAGGAATGAAATTTCCTGCAGTTCCAAGGCCAAGAGGCACTTCCCCCAGAGAGCCCTATGGTGGACTTCCCTGGCTGGGCACTGGAATCTGGTGGGCATGAATTTAGCTTCATATAGAAAATAACTGTGGAGATTACAGGGCACCCAGACTTCATTCTCATTCATAGGTCAAATCCATTAATTACATGTCTAATTATTCAATTCAACAATATATTTCATAAATTTCAATGGCTCTTGCCATTTGTTTATATACAAGAGGAGGATTTTTTTTTTACAGTTTACCAATAATAGTTGGTCCTTTGCAAGCAGGATTTAAGACAGAGATCCATTTTGATGCTGGGATGTTTGTGCCAGGAGAGGAAGGGGCACTAACATCGCAGGTGGAAGTGTCTCAAAGGCAAACTTGTGTAGAGCTGACCCTTGAACAACACGGGTTTTGAAATGCCCGGGTCCACTTATGTGATTTTTTTCAGTAAATACTGTAAATGTATTTTCTTTTCCTTATGATTCCATTAATATTTTTCTCTAGCTTTATTATAAGAATACAGTAATATATATATACAATACTAAATATATATTAATCAACTATGTTATCAGTAAAGCTTCCAACCAACAATAGGCTATTTATTAGTAGTTAAGTATTGGAGGAGTCAACAGTTATGTGCAGATTTATGACTGTGCAAGGGGTTTGGCACCTCAGTCCCCGCATTGTTCAAAGGTCAATTGTACTTCGAAAACCAATGTATGCTTTGCACTTACTATTTGCTAAGCCTTGTGCTAGATACTAAGGATAGAAACATGAATAAGACATTCTTTCCTCTAATGAAGTTATGGCTTATAGTGCAGGTAGACAACTTAGCAAACAATTATAACACAGCTAGTAATTATAAAAACATTATGGGAAGGTGTGGGGGAATACAGAGGAGTGGCAGCTGAGGATGAATAAGGAGCCATCACATGGATAAGGTGCCATGCAGGTAGAGTCTTGAAGCACAGATGAGATATTTCCAAGTAAAGAGGGAATTCTTGAGAAGAAAACCATTTGAGAAAAGCAGGAAACTGACAACATTCAAGGCATATTCCAAAATCAAGGTGTTCTTCACAGGTCTCAACTCAGTGACATTTTCTGCTCATTTTCCTCCTGCCATTCTCTGCAAGAGAATAGGTTAAAGGCATCAGATTACACACATGAAGTACACAGTGTCTGGAATATAGACACTGGTCAGTAAATGGTGTCATTATGATGAGGCTGCTGATACAAGTCCTATACCTCTGCTTAATTCAACTCCTTTGTTATACCAACCAATCCAGACTCCTAAAGTCATCAGCTCAATGAGGTACCATAATTTCTGGGAAAGAATTTTACCTATATGAGATACCAGTCAGGGAAAATGGAATTATTGGGTACACTTTGTGTCAGGCTTGAGAGGTAAGATAGAAAAATCTGCTACAAAACTGGCAGTGCTGGGTAGGTCATGCCTGCTTTTAATGCCATTGTAACTAGATGAAATTTAACATAAAAAACCCCTACACTCTGCCTAGATCATGTCAATGGTGAAAGGAGCAGATATCTGACAGTTATTCTGTGGATGGAGTTGATGGTGATAGCTAACTTTTATTGAACACTTACTACACGGTAGGTATTGTACTGAGAAGGTTAAGTGTATCATCTCATTTGATCCTCACTACAAACCTATGAGGCTGTTATTTTTGTAATTATTATTACATCCATTTATAAGTTAAGAAACCAAACAGGTGAAATAATTTTTCCAAGATCACAAATTTTTTGAATGCTAGAGACCAGAATTTTGGTCCGGGTATATCTGGTTCAGAGGTTAGTCTTAACCTCTACCAATAAGATATCAATAACTACCACCATTCACTGAAGTTACAGTAAGTAGCATGTGAGTAAGCAAAAACATAGTGAATTACTACTATATCCATTTTGTGGACAGGAAATGGAGTCTCAGAAAAGTAGAGTGACTTATTCAAAGGTAAACTAGCCTAGGTCTGACAGACTCCATAGTCTGTGCTTTTTCCATTGCTCCATACAGCCTCTCATTCTGAATCCATGATAGGTCTTCTGGTGTTGACTAGAGTCAAAGAACAAACCTCAGCAGCCCTTCAAATATGCCCTAAGCCAGGATATTTGAAATATCCTGATGAATGCACCCACAGTTTCTGCTTGTCTTCCAATCCAGTATTTGGAAATCTTGTCTCTTGCTACAGCATCAGACAGGTCAGAGCACTTGGTCTGAGATGCTTGTCATAAGTGAAGCTAGTTTCCAAGACCTTCAGATACTAAATTATTTTCTCTTATCAGTGCCATTTATTTCTCCTCCTTTCCATCATGTATTTCACTCTCACAGGGCAATCAGTAGATAGCATTCATCTGCTTTCTTAAGAGTCCATCTCCTACTGCTGACTTAATCCTGAATACTGAGCCTCAGATTCAGGATGAGAAAACCCTGCCTTTTAAGCAATCTGAAGGTTGAACTGTCAAGTGTTTCAATTTAATTGGGAAGAGAAGATTATATGTGGAATCGAAGACTTCCATTTTCTCAGAGGATTTAGTCAGAGATCTTTCCAAGCCTATAACAGAATATGACTCGAATCTGAGAAGCAAGTTTAAGCTACTGTCTGTCTAAATTAGGAAGTCTCTAGGCTCCCATCTCTAATAATAATTAACAATAGATTTAATTTTCACTTTTCTCAGCTCTGCTCTTGGTGTGTAGTTTGGATGCCATGACCTCGTTTCAGACTATCCTAATGTACTGTAATTGTTCTGCAGCTCATTGTGAAGTGTATATGTGTACACACACAATTTGATCAAAAGGCTGGGGATAAGTATGCGTCTCATTGTGCTGTGAGCAACCTGAGAGTAAGGACACTTTTATTAATCTTCAATCATGACATCACCACAAAGTTTAGCTTCAGAAATGTAAAAAAAAAATTTTGATAATTCTTTCCAACAGAAGAAAAGACACGTCAAAAAAAATGTTTAAAATCTTTTTCATTAGGCTTGTGACATAAAAAAAAAATCACAAATTTAACACTTCCTGATATTACTACTTCAATATTTACTAAACATTCTTTAAACATTGAGCACTGCTATGAGTTAGACACACAGCAAACGTTAAGAATTGCTCCCCTTAAAGGCCTTGTAGTCTTTTAGGGAGATAGACCCTTCACACATAAATCTCACAAAGCAAGGTAAGTTCTGCAGTGAGCAGTGTGTGAGGAGGTTATGGGGTGTGGCTCTCCCTAGGAGAGTCAGAAAGCACTTCAAAGACACTGGAAGGCAGAGAGGAAGAAAGAGACTTTGGGCAACAGAAACAATTTAAAGAGGTGCACCATGTTCCAACAGTATCACACATCAAGTGTGTCCTGGGCAGAGTTCTTGGAGGAAAAAGAGGAGGTTGGGATCAGATTCTAAAGATTTTTATTATCTTTAGAGAAATTCAAAATAATCTTCCTGTGGTCAATGACTATCAACCTCCCCACTCCCAGTTTTGTTTTGTTTTTTTTTTTTTTTTTTTTTTTTTTTTAATGGCAACCATTACATTTGCACCTTCCTCCCATGGGAATAGTCAGTATTATGAAAATCTCCAATGACCTGGTCTTCCATCCCCTTCATTTACAACCAAGAAAGAGTGGCACAATGCCACTGGGTGAGTGTGGTCTTACATTAATAATCCTGATTGGCTATAACATTCTCAAGCTTCCATACTTTAACTCATTTCAATAAAAATGATTTGTGACAGCCCTTACCGACCTAGACCCCTAAACTGTTGTGTCCTGGCATCATAGTTGTACTGTGGCTCTGGGGAGTATATGATTGGAAGAGGGGTCCCTAGTCATGGCATCACATGATCAGTTATATATTTTAGAACCATAGTAAAAGCCAGCAATTACCATTCTACTTCTTCCCCGAATCAGGGTACAATTCAAATTTGGAAGTGTAAGGTCATTTACACTGAATTTTTGTTCCATTCCCAAGAACATGGAAGCCTTTTTTTTTTTTTTTTTTTTTTTTACTTTGCAGTAGATTTGGATTTTGCAGACCTCCCCCTCAGCCAGATTTCCTTTGGAGAGACATTTGCCACAAAATACTTTGTTTTGTTGTTATTACTTCAAATGGATCTCCCCGCCTGGTAAAAAGTCACCAGTCTAGCAATTAGGTACTGCTATGCTCACTTGTTTTTAGCTAAAGTCTCACACTGAGAAAATTGCATTTTACTTGGCTTGAGTTCTATTCTTGAGTGATGCTCAGGTTGAGAACAGGTGTGCCTATTAGCATTTAATGCCTTCAGTGGATAAAGTGCTATAAATGAGATGGCCCATGTAAACTGAGCTCCAGTGAATGAAGAATCATTAATTTTATTTTCTCTTTCTTACTTTCAATGAGACTATGATTTCAACTTTATGATTTCTTGCCTAGACTGTTACAATAGGTTCCTAATTGGTCTTCTTGATCCAACTCAAGTGCTTTTCCAGTCAGTTTTTGCAGTACTTCAAGAATAATTCCCCAACAGACAGTATCCTGTCACCCTCCTTTCATAAAACCTTAATTGGACAATCCATTTTTGATGGGTTAAAATTGGAAGTCATGAATTAGTTGCAATAAACCTTTCAAGTCTTCCTGCTACCCTGAGCTATCTTTCAGTGTTCCTTCAACAAACCAGTCCCTCTTCTTCGTCTTCTCCCGCCTCCCTGCTCCCTTCTTTTGAATATATTGTTCTCTCATTTTGCTTCCTAAAATGTCCTTCTACCACTACTGAATTTACTCTTAAGTTGAGGTTTTAAGATGCTGTCCAATCATCTCTTTGCCTTTGAAACCTTCTGACCAATTTCTAGGTAAGGTTCATTGCTCATTCATTTAGTCAATATCTATTAAGTAAGTGTCTTCTTTATTCTAGGTACTGTTCTCGCTGCTGGGACTACAAAGGTGAACTAGACAAAGTTCTTTCCCGCACCTTACATTAGAGTGTAGGTCATATAATAAAGGCAGGAATTAAGTACATTAATATATAATTTCCAATAGTGAAGCATTCATTAAGAATAATAAATCAAGATATATAAATCGAGCTTTTTAATCGAGGCAAAGATTTTTATATATTCAAGTATAGGCAGCATATATTTCTTTGGGAAATTGTTTCATGTCTTTCCTCTTTGTTATAGCTCTTTCAGTTGATAAATGCTATTTACCTTTCTCATTTTTCATCCTTTCTGGAAAATGATAATTCTTTCACTTCCTCAAAAATATATTTTACCTGTTTTATGAATTACTTTAAACCAGTTTTTTTAAGTAAAAAAATTTAGTATAGTTGGTATACATTATTATATTATTTTCAGGTATACAATACAGTGGTCCAAAATTTATATATCTTAACAGTGTGATCACCACACTGTCTCATAATCATCTTTCACTGTACAAACTTGTTACAGTATTATTGACTATATTCCCCATCAGCTTCCCCCCACGCCATCTTCCTCCCCTCTGGCAACTGTCAATTTGATCTTTGTTTCTATAAGCCTGTTTTGTTTACTCATTGGTTTTGCAGTTTTGAGATTCCACATATAAGTGAAACCATACAGTGTTTGTCTTTCTCGGACTTACTTCACTTATCAGAATATCTTCTAGGTCCACCCATGTTATTGCACACGGCAAGAATTCATTCTTGTTTATTGCTGAGTGATATTCCATTGTGTGTGTATCTAAATAGTCACACACATGATATACATACATACATGTTTTCTTTATCCATTCATCTACTGATGAACACTTAGGCTTCTTCCATATCTTAACTATTGTAAATAATGCTGCAATGAACATAGGGGTGCATATATCTCTTCAATGTTTTGCTTTTTTCAGATAAATACCTAAAAATTGAATTGCTGTATCATCTGGTAAATTTGTAGTTTTTAAAGGAGTCTGTACTGTTTTCAGTCCCACCAACAGGGCACAAGGTTTGTCTTTTCACCACAACCTCTCCAACACATGTTATTTGTTGACTTTTTGATAATAGCCATTCTGATTGGTGTTGAGGTGGTATCTCATTGTGGTTTTGATCTGCATATCCCTGATAATTAGTGATGTCGAGCATCTTTTCATATGTCTGTTGGTCATCTGTATGTCTTCTTTGGAGAAATGTCTCTTTATATCTTCTGCCTATCTTTTTTATTGTATTTTTACTTTTCTTGTTATTAAGTTGTATGAGCAATTTTTGGATACCTTATCAGATATATCATTTGCAAATATATTCAGTAGGTCGTCTTTTTGTTTTGTTGGTGGCTTCCTTCACCATCTAGAAGTTTTTCAGTATGTTGAGGTCCCATTTGTTTATTTTTGCTTTTATTTCCCTGGCTCAAAAGGGAAATAAAAAGATATTACCCAGACTGATGCCAAATAATTTAGTATCTGTGTTTTCTTCAGGAGTTTTATAGTTTCAGGTCTTACATTTAAGTCTTATTCCATTTTGAGTTCATTTTTGTATATGGTATAATAGTGGTCCAGTTTGTTTTTATTTTTTGTATTACCTGTACAGTTTTCCCATTTATTGAAAAGACTGTCATCTCTCCATTGTATAGGCTTGCCTCCTTTGTTATGTATGGTCAATTAATCTAAGTGAGGGCTTATTTCAGCATTCTCTATTCTGTTCCATTGATCTATGTGTCTGTTTTTATGCCAGTACTAAACTGTTTTGATTATTGTAGCTCTGTAGTATAGTTTGAAATTAGGAGCATGATACCTCCAACTTTGTTCTTTCTCAAGATTGCTTTGGCTATTCATGGTGTTTTGTGATACCATATAAATTTTAGGATTATTTTGAAACAAGGTTTTATTGTAAAACAATCTTCAGGGAGTATGGAGCAATCTTTGGTTGAAGTTTGGAAGAATTTGTAAATAGATGTTTAAAATGATAACCAAAGAACTATATAAAAACCCACCCTTATAGCATGTGACTAATGGCTGGTTCTAGGTTGTTCATTAACTCTCTCAGTTTCTACATCTGTGTAATGGACTCCTGTAAGTTTGTAACATGTCATATAGACCCCTTAGATCTCTACATAAATCTATTGAAACCCCCACCCTTGACCAGCGGCACACTCTAAAAAAGATCAAAGTAAGAATACAGCATAGAACAAGTGTTCACATAGGGATTACTTGTTAATTTTTTTGTTTTGTTTTTGATGGACAAAGCATAGTACTTGGCAATATTTTTCAGAGTTGTTTAGTTGAGTCCATAGATACCCTCGTATCAACTCTCATTAATTTATGCCAAAAAGTAGTTTAATAGAAAGCCATGAGATAGCTTACAGAATTAAAGAAAAATCTGATTAACAAGGCTCAGAAAGGACCAGAACTAGGACAACTCTGTAATTTAGACAGCAGAAACTGATGAAGAGTCTCCTTAGGGCTTTACCACAGGAAATAATAAATTCCATCAATCCCCCTAATATTCAGCACTGTTCAAAATTCAAACTCTAGGGACAGTACTTGATTGGCTTAGCGTGGGTCACTCCTATGTCAGGATAGCTGGAAGATGAGGCGTTTGATTGATTGACAGGCTCACTATGAATGTATCTAATGGGAAAGATAGTTTCCCAAGGGAAACATCAGATGTTTTTAGTAGAACAAATGAGAATAGATGTTCAACAAGCAGGATGTTCACCCTAAGCAAGGTTTCAGGAGATCACAAAGAAACTTGGCATAATGAAAAGAGCAGTGATTTTGACATTTAAATGGCCTAGAGTTATAAATCTGTGGTCTCCTACTTAGTAGTTATTACATGGAGATTATTTTGTATTCCTCAGAGAGTTGCTTTCAAGGTAAATGAGGTAATCTATAAAAATTAGTGTCTAGCTCAAAGTGAGTATTTAATAAATTGTCTCTATTACCAAGGAATGAATGTATTTAGGGCATTTGAGGACAAGAATGTAAGCATATAATGACATGTTACTGGAGAATCCTGAATGTTCCTAAGAGGATGCAGTTGAGAGACAATCAGGAAGCAGCCCCAGGATGTGCTCATGTTTCCAGATAGCCGATTGCTAAACTCACAAAATTAATCTTAAAATTGCCTACTACTGTGTCCTCATTGCAATGCTGACCTCCTCTTTTCATTATCTTTGGCCCAAAGATAGTGTTCAAATGATGGGATAAAGGGAGAAAATTATGATGTTTGATTAAAATATATTATTGTTTGCTTTCATACTATTCATTCGATACTTAAACAGAATCCTATTGTTGACATAAGAAACGCCGAAACCTGTGGAGAATTTTTATGGGTTTATTTGAGCCAAAGTGATGACATATACTGGGAAGTAAAATCTCAATGGCTTGAAAAATGCTCCAGAGATTGGCAGTTTTGCAGCCTATTTTATACATTAGAATCAAAGGACAAGACAGTAAGGAGAGTTACATGAAGTCCTTGGTAGTAGAGTAAGGAGGTAGAAGAAAGCATAGGGGGGAATTTTCTAGGACTGGATAACAAGTAAATTGGAAAAACACATAGCTTTTACATTGGTAGGTATGGAATAGTTAATGGTTTTGTTATGCAGGGAACAAGGAGGGGTTCTGGGGTCTGGTGCCAGTGGTTATACATTTGAGAGGTAAGAAAGGAAAATTTCTTTGACACTTCAAAGATGCATTATCCTAGGCACATAAGAACAATGGACAGAGCTCACTTAAGGTAAAGATTGACCTTAGCTAAGGAAACTACAAGCCTGGGATTTGACTAAGAACTCTGACCTGCCCAGTTAGGAATATGTGAAGAGACCGAGCCCATCCTGTGTAATTACTTTTGAATTCAGTCTCTGAGTTTGTCAGGCTTGCCATGTGCCCCAATTGAGCTTTTCAGGTTTATTGCATAGCCCCCTTTCATTCACACTATTATAATCAATAATATTTTTATATGAGCAGGACCAGGCAGAATTAAAAGATAATAAAAAGCAGATAGCCTCTAGTTGGTTTTATTATCACTAAACAATGTCAGTGATAAAATATTCCACCCCACTCAGTAGAAAGCTCCTTCTCTTCCCTTCCTTGAATCATCACCTTAAAGGTGTGTCTCATATTTCCTGTCCTATTGTTAACTTTTTGAGGGCAACTTTTGTAGCCCCTTGTAGGGACAGACATCAGCCCGAGGCCTCATCATAGTGCTTTACCTAGTTCAGGTTATACTCCCCAAAAAAAGAGTTTAAAGTCATAACTTTAAATCAATGAAATTAAATCATGACTTCCTTGTCTGAAAATGGGATAATGAAGCTAACCTCTAAAGCTGAGAACTGTGATGCAGATAAGTAATAAAATGGGTAAAATCCCTGTCATAGTGCCTGTCACTTGGGCTTTTAAAATGGTACATGATTTGATGTTATTAAAGTCAGCCAACATATAATAAAAGTTTACAGTTATGTCAGGCTAGTTAGTCTCTGGGGAAACACTGAATAAGAACCAGTGAAGAATACAGGAACAGGCACAAGGTGGGCAACCTTCAATCCTATGGGGTAGGAAGGCATTCAGGAAAGGTTTCTCAGGACAGAGATGAGTATATGCTTCCTTTATTTTTTCCATTAAGTTATTCTTTAGAAATCAGAAGATATGATAGGAGAATGCTTCTGCTAAGTGTAAAAAGCCAGACAAACTGTAAATACAATTTCAATATGAAGGAACACACAATAAATCATGAAAGAGTTCTTTAAACTGGTCATTTCTGGGTGCTGGGACTACAAATGGTTTATATTTTCTTATATGTGCATAGTTTTTCAAAAAAACAAAAGGTATCGCTATGTTTTAAAGGAAAGTGAGCAAATAGTGTTGAAAATGTAATTTGGGAGAGTGTTATTTTCTTAGCTCAAAATTCTGGTCCCTTGACTAGAGAAAACTAAAGGCTACATTAAAGATTTAATTTAAGAGAAAATGGAACCAAAGGTTATCTTGCAAAGGAGAATGAAGGGAAGCTGCAGAGTAGTGTCTAGCTTGCTGATGCTTTCAAATGTGCTTTGAATACTCATGCCATTCTTTTGCAAGAAGTTTTGGTCCATTAGTTGAATAATAAGTTATTGATTTTGAAATAGGCCCTTTCATATCTATTATTCCCCACATACCTTTCAGCTTTTCTACTGGTAAAAACCTATTCACTTCCCAAGGTCCAAGGAACTCTAATTTGTTAGTAACTCTAAGAAAACCAGATTGACTCCCTCACCCACGACTGTTTTTCCAGCACTATGTATGCATCTTCAACAAAGCTGTTATCACATTGTCCAGAAATATTGTTTGTATTTATCAGTTAGTGGACTATGGTTACCATGAGGCAGGATCTAGAATTATTCTGCCCCATAAATATTTTGTGCTTTACAGAGTGCTTTGAGCATCATAAAGATGATAAATAATTGATCATCATACATCATACCAAGTAACATTTCAGTCCTTATCATATGTGACACAGATGCCTGCCATCTCTTGGCAAATTTCTGTCCTCCATTAATGAGGGTTCAAGAATGAGTCTCCCCAGAATGTGTCACCCTGGCATGCAGATTATTTTGAGCTGAAATCAATTAAAGCCAACAGACTCAAGAAGAGTATTCTTTTTACCTCCATGTTTCTTCTTAAAGATATTCAGATAGAAAAACTTGCTTCACTAAGGGAAACTTAACATATTCACTTTAGCACATATGAATTAAGTAGGGTAGACAGGAAAGATCCTTGCAAAAATCTCTTCCCTAGATTTCCCTCTATCCCACTATTTTGAAGTTAATTATTTTCCTTCTGAAATACCAGACCCTTTCTCCACCACTTTCTCTCTTGTCCAAAATTACATATACCTCATTTGCCTGTCTTGGGAATTTTCATGCTTATGTGAATTCCCTATGTGCACATACTAAATTTGATCTTCTATTAATCTGTCTCTGTTAATTTGATTATTAGCCCAGCTAGTCTTTTTTGTTGACTTTTCTTCTGCCTGTATCTTAAGTGTGGATATATTCTTGAATTTAGTCCATAATCTAATTCTGAAGATACAAATGAGAAACAGTATGTGCTACCTAGAGACATCACTTAAGGTTATTCTGGAGATATCTCCATGCATGTGCTTATTTCTTTCACTTAATTTGCCTCTACACATAGGATGATGATGTCCATATTCCTTTTCCCAGCCTAGACCTGTTTCAATCCACACTCTGTATGCCCTGGCCATCTTTATTCAGCTACCCTACAGATCCTCACATTCAGCATGACCAGATCTGGACTCCATTTTTCCTATGTACCTCCCCACCCAATATAATCCTCTTCTTCCTGAGTTCTCTCAGCGAACCTCGCTGTTTTTCGACTTATTTTCCCTCTTTCACCATATTACATCAATGACCAATTTATTCTATTCCCCATCTCATTCCCCTCTTTCCCCCTAATTTCAGACCCTTATCAACTCTTGTGTGGACTATGACAATACTAACAGTTTGGGGATGATATTATTATTAAAGTGATCTTCCTAAAACACAGTTGTTATCATGTTACTGTCTTCTTTCCTGTCTCTTAATTACTTACAGAAAGCCTCCTTAGGTGGTAGGTTGTGTTCTCAGTAAAACAGACTCTGGAATGAAGTTAAGTATATAAGGTGTTTATATCTTTGAAGTCAACATCCATTGAATGGAAGAGAAGGAAGTGGTAGAAGGAAAGGTCCAGCTGTGATGTGGGCCTAGTAGCAACCTCTGCTTATTTTCTATCTCTAATACTCTAACCTCCAACTATGTTGGCCTATTCGCAATTCCTCATTAGCTTAGTTCGAGCTTTCTTGCCTTCTCCTTTAGATAATATTGACCATTCTCTCTCCTGATCTCCCATAATACTCTGTTCAGACTTCTGTCTTAACACCCAAACTGTAACACTTTATTATACTTTCTGGTTTATATTCCAGGCTTCCTGAGATCCTGTATTTAACTTATTCAACATTTATCCTAAGCACACAAACACAAATAATGTATTTGATACAAAATACCCCCCCAAACAAAAGTATGCATAAATGTATGGAAGCATTATGACTATGCCTTCCTAGAGCATATACAGTCAGATAATTGTGAGATATTGAATCATTAATCAGGTCTAATGTAGCATTTCATAGAATAATGCCATTCTCTTACTTTAATGGGAGAGGGACAGGAAGAAGCAGAGGCAGTGTGACTTAAGTAGATGAGGCTCAAAACCCAAACAAGTCAGCAAAGCCAGGAATGAGCAGGAAAATGCAATAAACAAGATAGAATTCAGATTCCAGGTGGTTTAGGCAATAGAGACCAGGAGCCCTGGCTAGGAGAGAAAACAAAAAGGCCAGCAAGTCAGCAGCATGTTTTGGAATAGGAACCAAAGTTAATAAGTCATAGAATCCCAGAATTCTAGAAAGATCTTACAGATATTCAACAAACCTTCCTTTTTAAAAAGAGAAACATTAGGTCTTGGGGGGATGAAAAGATCAGAATTTAAACATTCACCCAGCTATTCATCCATCTATGCAATTATCCATGATTCAATATTCATTCGTAGTTAATGAGAACCTACTATAGTTAGAGCCTCTGCTAGTTACAGGGAATACAAATATGAATAAGACATGTTCTTTTTCATCAAATAGTTCAAGATCTGGTAGAGGGAAAAAAGCAATACAATCGAAAGACTTTAATTCAGATTATGTGATTATTAGAGATATCTATGATGAAACTATGGTTGACCTTGTGGGGAAATCGTCGTGTTCTAGTAAACAATGCGCAGGAGCCACAAGGATAAAGTCTGATATGGAGTCAAAGGTTTTTGAGAACCAGCATTTCCATATATTATCTCTACTCAGGATCACAATGGGCATCAGATGTGGGCAGAGTGGGAAAGATAGATGTGTCTGGACTGAAGAAGGAAAAGTAGTTGATTTATGACATGTCAATATTTGTGTTTAACTTCCACTTCTGTCTCCTTCCATCCCAGGAATTAGGAAGGGCCATAACACAAGAAGCACAGGACTCAGTCTAGTTTTTCTTAGTTGAATGTATTTAATCAGTGTCCATTTATCTGTCTTCCTCTAAATAAGAGGAAGGAAAAAAAGAAAGGAACCCTCCTAGAAAGATGAAAGCCAGCACCTTTTAAGAAGCTTATTCTTGAACATGGCTTTGTGGTAGCTTTAGTAGCACAATGGTTTCACAAGCCCTTCAAGGATCAGACATAAAGCCAATATCTCATGAAAGTGTTCCTGAGTTACTTTAATGAATCATGTCAGACTAGACAGTATTTCCCAGAATAACCTTAGAAAATAAGCTGAGAAGAGGTTAGATATGCATTTAATCTAATGGAAATTTGCCTCAAGGAGAATTTCCTAAGCAGTCACAGTCACCCTGATTCTTACATTCATATAAGCAATTATCGTAACACTGAAGGAGCAGAGTATGCAAAGAGTTAAAAGCCTTAAAAATTGAAGACTATAAAATATGCTAAATTATCTTCTGTATTCTGATATAAGTTGAAATTTTAAATGACACATGGTCAAATTAAACTCAAACTAGACTCAACCAATTTCACCACAGAAGTGTATACTCAAGAATACCAAGCAGTTTCCCATATTTCTCTCTTTGTTATTTTGTTCTCACTTTAAAACAGAAGAACATATAATGGAGGACTTATTAAAAAAGCAACTCCTACTATTGTCCTTGGGTTAGTTGATAGTTAGTAAAATTTCATTTCTAAAACCAGATCCTGAAACAATGTAATATCACAAATATAACCTGTCTTTCCCTATATCTTTACCTTGAATGAGAAATCAGTCTTCCTTCATTTGAGCATTGTCTCTTCACCGAAAATTTTCACTAAATTGAAACAAAATTATAAACATTCTGAGGTCTGAGTCTTTATAATATCTTACCTCCCGCCTCACTTCTGAATCCTCAGTTGACTAGAGTAAAAATGGTGATAAGTCACTATAGACTGTGGAATCAACAACAGTTTTACCAATATTTACTATCCTTGACTTGCTAAGGCAGTAGGTTCATAGAGAACATGTAAAGATTTTAAGAAGAAGAGTAATAAATATTACTTTGTCTAATTCTACCTGAAATCTGAAAATAGACTAGACTCCTAATTTCTTGACTAAAATTTAGTTTTTTTAGTCACAAAACAAAAAGTAAAACACGTCACTTCCCTAGTTCAGACAGCCTCCAGAGAAAATCAGGAGAAGAATTGGAGATGAATGGACATTTTGCCAAAGATTCCACAACTTCTGAAATTTTCTGGTATCAAAATTATCATTCTAGAAAAGACACTTGCTTTCTCAAGTCTGAGACTTCTTTGTGCAGATATAAATTTATTCTTTTTTAACCTAATCCCAGATATCCTAGACAATAACTTTCCCTTATTCACATGGAAAACTCTTTGTTTGAAATTTATAGAGTTGACTCTAGCTTTTCTTTCTACATCTATGGCTCTACTAATGAAAAGAATATGCTCCAATGTACAGATTGTTCAAAAAATTTTTTTTATAGAGGCAGAACTAACAATTATACTCCTGTGTAGGTAAAACATTATCTACTCCTCTCTAGACACTTTTAACATTCTCTGGGGACCCTCTAGTCTCTCAAGATGGTGTCCCATGTTGAATCACAAAATAGATCCTGTCCAACTACTAGTTGTGCACAACTACTCAAGACATGCCTTCTTCCTGAATTCTAAACTCCTTCCAACCTGTACTGCATTATGGCTGCAAGAGTCCGTCTCGTAACACCCTGTTGATGTTGTATGTCTCTCCTCTCACACTCCTGAATTAAACAATAAGGTACAAACATGACTAGTGGAATTGACAAGGCTAATTTTCAGCTTCCTAAGATCTTAGTTCCACACTATTCAGGAGATCTAGTTAAAGGACAATGAAACTAAAACTCCATTCTGAATGATAGACAACCTGGAATGGGTTGCTGAGAGATGGAGGAACCAGGGAAAGAAGAGAGAGTAATACACAAATTGGTGTCTTTGTTTGAAGAGTGAACTGTGTCTTCCAAGAAGTTATTCCTGGATATTTTGCTAATTTTTGAAGTGAGGGTCTTAGGCTCTTTCTAACAGTCGGGGCAGTCCTATAACTCTCAAGAGCAAGTCCACAGTCAGCCAGTGCCAAGCCTTGTGCAGCTCCTGCAGGGGTCTCAGTTTGTGAGTACACCGGTGTTTTCCTCCTGCCTATTACTTCAGTGATTGATGACTGAGGAAATCCAAGTATCTTCATTTTTTGTGTTGTCCAGGGTAGCTTTAATAAAGGTATTTTGTTCTTAAAAGACCTATAATGGTGGCATGCTAGGAATCTCATTTCCTTTAATTTTTCTGAAATCACTAAATATTTTTTCTATAATGTTTTAGTGATAATATACTAAGCACTTGAAAACAATAGCTCCTGCTTGTCATACACAAAGCCAGATGTACTCAATAATCATTCTTTTAAATATAGTTTAAGTTGGCTCCTGACTAACTCACCTGTCAGTGCCTCTACCTAAATCTTAAATACTTTGTTAAACTCCCTTGGGGAGGGGAGGGAAATTGAGCCAGAAATGATGGCAGGGCACTAAGAAAATTGATTCTTTAGAATTGGTGAAAAGAAGGGGAATGAAAGAATGGTGAGGCTAAATCGTGGCTTTCAAAATAGAAAGCTAAAAAAGCAGCCAAAATTAAAATGGAATATTTAAAAAAATGTGATAAGTGGTGTTATTCTTCTTATATTAACTGCTGGGACTCATCAGGCACAGTAAGAAAAAGGCAATAATTGAATGTATGAACACTCTGCAATGCCACCGTGGGATCCCTATTTCTAGTGTCCACTGTAATTATGAATCCTCTTTGATATATAGGACTTATAGAAGAAATGCTGCCTTTGAATCAAGCTTGCCTTATTCAAGGTATTTTTGACTAGTGGAGGTAGGCATTCCAATTCACTGAATGTAGAAAACCTGTTGCCTTAGCCTCTGTTTGGTACTTCTGAGCACAGCACAGAATATCTTCCCAAAAGAGGTTTGAGGAGATAGGAAATATGAGAGAGAGACTCCACGTTCTCCCAGAGCTCTCTTCCTCCCAGTTCTCTCAGCCTTTCTTGTTGGAGTACAAATCCTAAGCCCCTCTCCCTCTTCTGCAGGGTGATCTCTCAAGTAATCTCCCTCCACCAGACCAATGTTCTGGACCTAAAGCAACTTATCAAACTCTTCAGTCATCCCTGGACTTACCCTTGGCCTGATGGGCCCTTTATACCTACATTTAAATTCAACCCACCCACTTCCATCATCTAAACAATTTCTAAAATTCTACCTCTTTCAAAAATCCATCTCTCCGCGAATAGCCCAACAGAAGCAATTGTCAAGTCCTGACTTTCCATTCAAAAGATCGGTCATACATATGAAGGATATTAGGGATTCAATCAGAAAGTTCTCAGATTTCAGTTAACAATAGGCTTAGAATAGATCTGGGTAAACACCTCTTTAGTCTTAAGTTGCCAAAAACCTCTTAGTCTTAGGTTGAATTAACAGATGTTTAAGGACTTAACACAAACAATAATCCTTTTATGTATAGTATCAATCATGTGTCAATCGGCATGTAACACCTGGAAAGTGTTCACATCTGGAATGTTGACAAAACAAGTGCACACAAAAGCAAATTACTCAGTGACTTGGAAAACATGTCAAAAGTACAATAGAAGCTCCTAGGGAGATAGATCAGTGGGCCTGTTTCCTGTACAGTTTCCAATCTAACTTCTCATTTCCTATTCTGTCACCATTACGCTCTCATATTCCTAGTCCCCATGATCTTCCATGTCCTGTGGTAGACACTGGGCAAATAAAAGTTATTGATTAAAGACTGATCTCTAATCGCAGACCCTGATACTCCCAGTCACTTATCCCATGAAATAGTATGTACAAGCTCTGTCACAAATACCTAATGCCATCTTGCTTGCAATGGATGTGACTTAGGTACACTTTAGTTATTATTATTTGAATGAATATTATTGCATGGTGGAAAGAACATGAGTTTTCCAGTCACATATAACCAGGTCAAAATTCCATTCTGATCATTATTACCTATGAAACCTCTATTTGAAGTAGATTCACAATTACACAGTGATGATAAATCAAATAACACTGGTCTGCTACATTGTAGTTATTCAAAAATGTTAGTTTCTAAATCCCTGTCTATTCTTCTTAGTCTGAAAGCTCTTTGAACTTCTTTGCTTTTCTTCTAACATATTAATCCAGAGTCTGATGCATCTAACAAATGGTTGCTAGGTTATGTGGTAGCATACCACAATAAGTATAATAACTGGTTTAAGTTTCACAACAACTCTGAAGCAAGAACTATTATTCTTCCATTGAAGACAAAGAAATTGTACTAAGGGATTAAGGAATCTTTTTAAGAGAATATATTTAATAAGTGATAGAACTGTGATTCAAACCCACATGGTCAGGCTAAGTATAAAAAACTCCATTGTCAGATCAGAAGCATGGTGGTGCCGCAGCTTTAGTCAATGGCCTTTGCATGCTCAATCCAAATACATGGAAACGAGATGCATTGTTCTTCACAAATCTCTGAGACTGTTTCCAGTTTATTGTATACAACCTTTGCCATGCAGAAGTAGACCTCTTTGCACCCTGAAACTGGACTGAACTTGGCAGAAACTACCATGATGAAAGCCACTCTGCCTCTGGTTCCATTCTAATACTATCGTCGGTTCCGTTAAGTCCACTTTTCAGTGCACTTGAAAATGGCTGTGCTCCCCACAAACCCAGCAACTCCTCAGACTACTGCTGGTTCTTGTCACCTAGGCTTCATGGGTAATTGTGAGTATTGACACTTCTACAACGACTGTAGAAGTTCACAACAGGAGAAAGTGCTGTAATTTCTAAAGAAACAAATCTTCACTAAAGTCCAATCAAATGGATATAGATTGTGACAGTCCATCATGTAATGACAAATATGCTCAGAACTTCAGCCATATGGATCCAAATGATCCCTGAAAACACAGCCAGGTCCTAGATAGGCAGGCTTGATATAGCTAAAACAATTGCAAAATAGCAAGACAGAAAAAAAGATAAAATAGAATTTCCAAAAGTTTTTATAAAATTGGCATTGAGCTATTAGAGAAATTATGATAGCTACCATTTGAAGCTATGTTATGTGTCAGGAGTCGAGCTAGGCTTGTTCATCTGCTCATTCATTCATTCACTTGGGAAAGTAATAAAGCCCCCACAGTGTGCTAGGTGCTATGGAAGGGGCTTAGAATAAAACAATAATATTCATGGTCCCTAATATCACAGAGCTCATAATCTAGTAGACACAAAGGTTAGACACATTTTTATAAAGAATTTTTTAAAGGTCTAAAAAGAATAATTACTTAGGGCTTCTCTATAATTCTATCTGGAGGAGATATTTGAACTATGTTGTAAAGTAAAAATGAAGGTCAGGAGGAAAATAAAAAGGAATTGAAGAAATTGCACATGGTAGGGCTATTCAACAACTCTGAAAGGCAAGGGTTATCTTTGTATAGCTGAGGACACTGGGCCCAGAGTGAATGAATAACTTGCTTAAGATGACACACTAGTAAATACTAAATCTCCAGATGTGAACCCAAATAAACATTTTTTTCCCCGCTAGTAAGTACTTTTCTTTAGCATAACAGCTCTTTCTATCATCAGTACACAGTAATGATAACAAAGAAACTGAGTACCTTTAAAAAGAAAAATACTGTTTCTGTTGTAAGGGATGTTTTTTCTCCATATCTATGGATCATAGATTAATGTAACTTTTAACTTTAAAAGTGACACCTGTATTGCTCAAGATACATAACCAAAAGAGATTAATAATACTTGGTTTCATTTCTATCACTAGGAAAAAAAAAGATTTGCCTCTGTCCTTTTCAGTATTCCCTGTGGAAAACCATCTCACCAATGATGGTTTAATGGTGATATAAATAAAATGAAATAAAACATAGTTGACAGATGTGTGAGGTCCTGATATCACAGTGATCGAGATGTCAATGGGTAGAGTTGTGAACCCTTGAAAGCATCAAGGAAACCATTTGCTTTACATGTTTTAAGGCATCTTATTACTGGAACCCTTCTCTGCACCAATTATATGGGCTTACATGTTGATAATAGTGATGATATCAATGATCCCAGTGGTAGATATCAATTAGTGTGAGTCTATGTACCACACACTTAGCACTTTGATGTTTAAAACATTTTTTGTCTTTATAATCAATGACAACTCAAAATTAATTGGTATTTTTTCTTAATTGTAAATAAAATAATGCAGGCTTATGATTTCTTAGAATCAATATAATATTTCAACATAAGTTATATTTAATCTTCATGTCAACCTATAAGGAAGTCACAAGAAACTGAGTCATAAAAAGGTTAGGTACCAGGTCTCAGATTACACAGGTAGTAAGAGACAGAGCTGTGATTCTGACCCAGATCTGTTTGCCTAAAGTTTGTTTCTTTTTAGTGTTTGAAACAAAATTGGGTCCTAGATATTTGCAATGAAATAACCTCAATACCCAAATGGGCGTCACTGGATCGATATTAATATTTTCCATTGTCATGCCACTGCATGTGCAAATTTACAAGTGCTTGATTTCTCATTTGTTTTCCTCAGGTACATAAGATGGGGAAATTTTGTATTGTATGCTAAAAAGAAACAAAGCTTCAGCCAGGTTTAAGAATAAATGAAACTCCAATGAAAGAGTCTGTATCTTATAGCAGTTTAGAGACTTTGAGTCCCGCAGCCTGGCTTTGAATTTTGTTTCTTCAACCTGGTAACTTCCCAAGCTTGAACAAATCCTGTACTTTGAGTCCAGGCTCAGTCTATTACATGGCACGTGTGATGTGTTTATACAAACCCTATGGTTTCACTTGGTACAAGCCGGAACCTATAGACAGAAGAATGAGCAGATGCAAAAGTCCCCCAGTCCCTTAGAATACTGCAGAGAGGATGTTTGGGATGAGCCACAGCTGGACACACTGTGGAGCCATGGTCCAGGAAAAGGGACAGGAAATAGAATACTGTGCCACTGCTGAACTTCTGCCCATGAGTTCTAGTCTGCATTAAGTGATACCTTTGTGTTTACACAAGCTCCTGGTACAACAGCTCCTCTGTCAAACAAAGGGCAGTGAGCATTAGAGTGAGATCTCACTTAACACCTTCGATAGGTTCTGCAACTTTAAGTAAAATGACATAAGAAAGTTAATTTTACCATAGGCTAGTTGATAAAAATAAGAGTTAAGTTCCTATGGCATCTCAGCAGTGTTATAATGAAATGATGTTAAATGAAACATTATTTGAGGACCTGCTATATTTGGTGCAAGCTAGAACCAACGGATTGAAGGGTAGGTAGTTGCATGACAAATTATAATACCAATGCTGAAGTTAAGGATTGTTTTGAGAATTTAATTAGGATATATAAGTGCTTAGAAGTCCCTGGAATAGGGTAAGGTTTCAGTTAAAGTTAATGATAATGATGGTATGATGGTGATTATTTGAATAAGACTAGCTCATCTTAGATTCTATTAAAATATATTGATCCTTTACTCTGTATTAGGCACCATGCTAGTACTAGGCAAATTACCTTATTTAGATCTCACAAAACCTGAAAGAGTATTTCTATTTCCATTTTGCAGATGAAAAAATTGAGGATCGCTGAGAAGCCCCAGAGCTTCTGACTCCAAGCATGCCATTACACAATAAAGTCCTAATAAAAAGTCATTTTTATAAAAATATTTATCATAGGATTTTTCTATATGGAATTTTTTATGTGATGATTTTTATTTCCACGAAGCTCTAGAATAGACAAAACTAGGACAATTTTCAGAACAGTGATTGCCTCAGTGTTGGGGATTGACTAAGAAGGGACAAGAATAAATGTTCTTGGGTGATGAAAATCCTCACTCTCTGAATTTGGGTGTGGGTTAGAAGGGTATATAAATTCATGAAAAATTGAACTGGAATAGTTAAGATCTGTGCATTGCACCACATAAAAATTGTACCTTCATAGAAAACACAAAAGGAGACATATTTAGTGTTTGTCAGAATAGTATTTCCTTTTATCTCTTCAAATAGAAGGTTATTTTTAAGGTTATCTATAAGGATCAAGTTCCAGACCCAAGTGCTATCACCACTCCAGCAGAGACTGGTAATTAGCACATTCCCCTCACCCTGCAATATTAAATCAGTCACCCCTTCTACTTCTGTGATTCCCAAGTTTAGCTGGGCATATGAATCGCCAGCTAAAGATCACATTCCCAACCCTTTATTGAAGCTAGATATGAAGCTATGATTAGGTTCTGCCTAATTGAGCATAAGCAATGCTACAACTTCTGGGCTATGGCCATAAAGAGGAAAGGGTGTGCTTTTTCCTTTACCCTTCTCTGTTGGCCAAAATGCAATCTTGGTAGATGTGATGTTGAGCCAGCTTCACACATGTGGGTAAGACAATGAGAGAGTGTTAATATCAAAGCGGCTTGGGTTCTCACCCTGTCAAACCACCAGCACAGCCCTCGACCACTACTGAGATATCTAAAGGAAAAAGAAACCTCTCGTTTATGCTACCGTATTTGAAGGGTCTTTTTGTTATAGCCGCCTAATCTATATCCTAATTAATATAACCATCCTATGTTTAGATAACCTCCTTCAGACCACGCTTCAGGAGTCCACTAACATCTCCTTGAGAAGAGGACTACAGATGGGTCACTGCAGTTTGCATTGGATCCTCACCACCCACAAATGAACTTCCAAGCTCAAATGAGGCAGCATCTCTGAGAGACACAGGGTAAACCATATATCCAGCTTGTGTGACTCACAAGCTTCCTCATAAATGTACATACCAGGTGCTGAGTATTTATATAACCAGCAGATGGACCTTAAAAGTGAACCTTCCAGCCTGTGTTTCTCCAGAGGAAAAACCGTGGAACAAATCCAGCACCCTGACTCTCAGATTATTTTCCTGTCGGTCTGGCCTGATTTTCAAGGTTTCATTCCATCTCACCAGGATATAGTTAGCTTATTTTAGCTTCATTTGCTGCTCGTTTTCACAAAGGCTTGTTATGTCTCTCACTGCTTTTTATCTGTCCATATTCTCTGGGTCAATGCTCACTTTTTTGAAATGGATGTGCCCAACAGACTTAGTTAACCTCTTAGATATTCCCTTATACTTTGCACTTCCCAACGCAAATTCACTTTTTTAGGGACATTTTATCTCTAAGCCTTGAGTTAAGCAGAAAGTTTTACTATCTCCATTTTAAAGATGAGATACTTGAGGCACTGTGAAAATAGTATGTGCAAAACTGAGTCTCCTGATTACAAGTCTAACATTCTCTTCACAAAAATATGATCTCTCTCTCCTTTGTATCTCGTTTGAAATGCAGGGACATAGATTTAAGCAGAGCACTCATCTCTAGGGGAGGGGATAAGTGAGAACAGAAAGGGAAAATTCCTACAATTAAACCTCTCTTCCCAGTTTTGGCAGACAGCACCACCACGAATCCAGCAAAGACAGAAAAATAGACTTCAAGAAATTTTCCTTTTACTCATTTTCCACAAAAATCATCTACAATTTTTATTCTTTCAACATCTTTAATATCTCAAAAGATGTGTCGCACCCCTTTATTCTGATTGGTAGCGTGATATCTAGCCTGCCTTAATAACATTAGAATTCTTATCCTTGTCTCTTTTGTATCTCCTCCAACCCGTCCTCCACATCGCTGCCTCATGATCTTTCCACAAGACAAATCTGACCCTGACACTTCCTGCTTGAACTACTTTAATTGCTCCCTTTAATTTTCTGGATGAAATTCAGGTTCTTTTTATCTGCCTGTTGCCTGCAAGGCTCGTCATGTTCAAATTCTCATGCAGTTCCACAGCCTCCTTTCTTCCCCTTCCCTGCATTCACCCATTAATCTGCCCATACTGAGCTACTTGAATCTTCTCTAATGTCTCATTCTATTTGCTGTCTCTATGCCAAGGTTTGAAAACTCATATTTAGAGACCAAGTGGGTAACACAAGTGTGCAAAACAGCCTAGGTATAAGGTAATAAGGAGCAGTGGAAACTACAGCTTGTATACATAAAAGCACTGAAAGTCAAATTAAACCCTACTCTGAGGCCAGACAGAACTGTTCTGAGGCACTATTCCAGCTGTGGGCTTTCAGGCTCTAACCCTTGATGATGTCTCTGACCCTCTTCTGCTTTGTCTCACTCCAACTAAATCTTCAATACTCAAATTGATCATCACTTCCGCTGACTGCAGGGCCTCCTCATTATATATCACTCCTCTCCTAATGTGGCCTTTTTTTACTTTTCTGTCACCTCAGTTACAACATGAGAACCTTGAAGGTAAAGGTAAGTTGTATCTTATTGAACCTGAGCTTCTAATGCCTAGCATACAATTGGTGCTCAATAAATATCGAGTGAATGATTGAGTAGATCAATTTGTTTGAATTGGGTAAATGCCAATGAATCAATGGCCTGGAAATATGATTTTGAGTTACATATCTAGAATGTCTGTATTGATGGGGAATGAATTTTCCTCCATAAGATTCACCCTGTTTTTATCAGAAAAGGAATGTTTTCTACAGATCTGAAGTAATATTTCTCTTTAAGGCTCCCATCTCCCATTTTCATTTTAAATATCTAAATGTCATTAATCTGGGATTAAACAGAAATACTCCTTCTTCCTGAAAACTACAACTAAGATTTTGTTTTGTTTTCTTTTGCAGTTAATTGTCACTGAGTGATATATAATAGAAAAATTCTGCCACAGCAGTTTCATTTTGAAATAAATACCACATTATGAAAAGCAATAAATGTTAAGATCATAAACTCTTTGTCTTCAATAATCTACGTGTATATAATGTAGCAAGTTAGCAGAGATAATGGGATCATAATTGGCTTGGAAAATGAGGTTGGAGGAATAATGACATGAGATGGGCTTCAGAAGGAATGAAAGAGGCAAATTTCAGTGTCGCTGGTGTAATGAGAAAAATGTGGCTAGCAGAAAAAATCCTTGTAGGCGGTGGTGTGCTTTACTGAGCTCTAACAAATTGGGATGGGGGAAAGTAAAAATAAATGATTAATTGCCCCTAGAAAGAAGGAAAGTAGGACTCACTTTTTCACTTAGAAAGTTGGGTGCTTCATGAATGTGAGTACCTAATAACTAGGTCTATCGAACACTGAGGAATCAGAGATAGGAGAGACATCCAGGCATAAAGTTAGAACAGAGTTCCCAAGGCAGATCTATGATGGAAATATGGGCTTCAAACTGCTGCCTAGTTAGAATGAGATCATTAAAGGAACGTGATTATAATCAAGCTACTTCTGTGCATGACACCAGGATCTCAACATCTGCCTGAGACAGCGAGCTCTGAAGAGACCACTGATTGAAATTAGAAAAATAGTAAGAGTAAATTGGAGCCAGATAAACCACTTTTTCTCTGAATTAAGTGATGAGTGTACCTCAGAATAGAGAGGCTTATTGTAGAAACAGAGTCAAGAGGGATTCTCAAAAGCCTTTGTTCTATTCTCCTGCCTTCGGGGGGGATGACACCTAAGCCAGCACAAGTAGAAGTCAGGCTCTGCTTAACTTGAAGCAAAGGGGATCCACCAGGAAGACATATATGAATATTAACCTGATAAACAAACAGGAGTGAATTCCAAGCAGCCTACATTATAAACTTTTCCCTCCTTTTACTGGGGCAAATTCTGAAGACAGGAGTAGCAAGTGTGTGATTCTCTGTTGCCCATCACATTCGAGGGCAGCATACAGGGATCCAGCTAGCCTGTCACTGGACTCTAGGAGATGGATCACAGATCTTGGGAGATTGGTGAAGCATCAACACTTACACTGGCACAATCAAGAGTGGTTCCAAGCCTTGTGGTTACTATGATATGACAAAACAATGGCCTCCAGCTTTGTTTCATGACCTCGGCATTTATAGTTGGAAAGAACTACTCAAACTTTGGTATGATCAGGGGACTGGAATCCCATGTCATTCCACTTAAAACCCGTTAATGGCTTTTCAGAGCCAATAGGATAAAATCCAAACTCTCCAACATGGCATGCATAGCCTTTATGAATCTGAGCTCTACCTACCTGTTCAAACTAATCCATCCCATTCCCTTGCATACTCCCTCTAATCATGCAAAACTGAAAGGCCAAGCTTT
Source organism: Rousettus aegyptiacus (assembly GCF_014176215.1). Taxonomy (NCBI): domain Eukaryota; kingdom Metazoa; phylum Chordata; class Mammalia; order Chiroptera; family Pteropodidae; genus Rousettus; species Rousettus aegyptiacus. Next base: position 65,657,070 of record NW_023416308.1, read on the forward strand.
TCTATACTTCTTTGCCTTTGCATGCATATTCACTTTACCTACAATATTCCCACCCAAATATACCTACGGGACTTCTTACTCATTCTGCAGCGCCTGCTCTAATGTGTCTTCCTCTTATGATGAGGAAATTAATCCCCTCAACAGATCTAATTCCTTCCTTTTGGACCCTCATGCTTTCTTTTATCATTGTACATATGAGTAGGTACAAGTAATTACTTAAAGCATTGCTTCACAATTAATGTTAGCTGATATTATTTTTAAGCACAGAATTTTCCAATTATCAGTTTACGCCTGCATCAGTCTCTGCTACTAGAGTATAAGTGCCTTGAGGGAAGGGACTATGAAGTGTTTATCTTAACTCCTTAGATTCTTAGCTTCCTTGTCTTTAAAAGAGGAGAAAAATTCTATATTTTTGCCTAGGCTTACATAGGGTCAGTATCTGGCCTACAGTAGAATAGCATTTATGTAAGACTGATCTAGAGATGAAAGTGAAAGTTATCTGGATACTAAGGATGGGAACGTGTTAACACCAAAAACATATTAGAAGAGTTTTTACAAACTTCAGAGTTAAAAAAAAAGTCATACAAACTTTTTCAAACTACTTGCTTTTCACTGTGAAATTAAAAAAAAAAAAGAATTTAATTGTGTGCAGTTGGCAAAGATACTTACCCTTAAGTGAAACTTGAGAAAATCTAAAAAATGAGCTATTTTTTAAAAAATCAGCTCCAGTAGTATAGTATTTATCTCATTTAGAAAGTGACTTGGTAAAGAAGTACTTGAGCTCAAGAGGAAAGAATTTAGGACATTAAACTTAAAAGAATATTTCGCTTTGAACAGCATGCTGGAAATAGGAAAGATTTAAGTTTTTGTGTAAGACTGGTCTTCTCCTCTTCCCTTCCCTCCTCTCTCCTGCCTTTTCTTCCCTGCGGCCTCTCCTCTCTCCTCCCTGCCTGCTTCCCACTCTTTTTATGAATTTTTCCTCTTTGCAGAGCAATAATTACCAAAAAGAATCCGCATTTTTAGCATAAAATACCAGAGATTTTAATTTACTATAGAATCACTCTAGGTAAAATTATAATATTCTTTTGCTACCCATGTCTTTCTGATTGAAGCATAACAGGAGGGACTAACTCTATGATGCAAAGAAGAAAAAATCACCTCTGGTTATTTAACAGTCATTACTTGGGTGCTTCTAACAGCCTCCTCAGTGCTGCATGGTACAAAGTATGGGGGTACATTTAAAATATTTTTATCTTTCTGTGAGATTTCCCTATGTTCGGAGGCACAGAACTGACTGTCACATATTATCCCCTTGCCATCTACTTGGTTGTTTTGTTTCTTATAGATAACAACCCACATGTTTATATTATTTTGCCAATTAAGTTTTATTTACTTTGCATTATTTCTATTGATGTTCACAAAAGCCATCTGAAAGAGAGGATATTATGCCATGTACTTAAGAGGAAATGAAACTGAAAATTCAATAATTCAAGTGACTTTGCCCAATATTACACAATAAATCCAAGGACTTAACCTAGTATGTCCAAGTCCTGGAACTGGTCATTTGTGCTAGCAGGCGCTGACTCTGGATGGGCAGTACCACCAGTCTAAGATGGTCCTAGGTTCTGAATGCTAGGTCCATCTTGTCAAGTGTTTAGAGCTGTTTCACTGATACAATAGAATCCTGTCTTGCTTCTACTGCTTTTCTGCTCAACTATGAGATATCATTTAAAATTAAGTAAGTTTTCTTCTGGAAGGATTCAGAACTCAGAAACCACTCTCCATCCTCCCCCCAAACACCATGATTACTATCAGTTTTTCTGATTATAATTTGTGTTCCATCCTCAGCAAGTTAATTTCTCTTTATGAATGAGAACAAAGAAGGAAGGGGAAGGGCAATTGGAATATGAAGCCTATTTGAAAAGTGGTATAGCTCATGTCCAGATTACTACCTTCTGCCTTTGGATGGATGACTATTTTTGTTTGAGTTTGGTTCAATCTCCACATTAGTCTAATCATCTCTAGCCAGAGGCAGAGGTCAGCTGATACAAATACACGTGTTTAAGTTGAACCCTTCAGCAAGAACTGGTAGACAATACCAGAGAGGGAGGCAAGGGCTAAAGAAACTGAAATACTAGCACTATGTAGGTAAAAAAGTTGGAATAAGGCTTCTAGCACAGAATAGCAGAATCTGGGTGTACAGGGCATAGTGAATCTGCCTGATATTGCTCAGAAAGGATTTTTCCTCTCAGCACCCAGGGGCTAAGGAAAGAGTTTCCTGGCCTGAGACATCTTTGTAGGAGTTGGGTAGGAAAAGAAAGCAAACATAGAACAGTCAGACTTGCCTGACAAACTATACCCTGTATAACATAGCCCCATAGTTTGACCATGAGCCTGTACATTAACACATATTTGGTGCCTGAAATCCTAAGTTACTGAAATACAAAGTCAAACCTTGCTTTTGAGATTCATTCATTCATATTATTCAGCCAGCACTTATGGAGAACTCAGTATTTTTCCAAATCTGAGACATATAAATATGCATGAAATATAGGCTTCAGGACTCAAAAACTGGTAGATGGACAGTCATATAACAATTAAATCCAACACACCTCCACACATACAACATGCCATCGGGATGCAGTGGAAAAATGGATTCCATCTAGTGGTTAGCCATGACTCTAGAGAGAAGTTAGAAGAATCTTAGGAAGGAATTTTACTTGATTTATTCAACAAATATTTGACACTCTGGTAAGCTCTAATGAGTAAAATAATTCCTTTACAAAGAATTATTAGATTGAATAGAGTAGCCAAGGAAGGCCTCTCTGAGGAGACAATATTTATGCTGAGATCTAATGGATGAGAGACATCATTCATGAGTCAACTCATGCTAAAACTTAAGGCCTATTTTTTTAAACTCATTTGATCAAAAATGCTAATAATGGAGCATGTAGTGGCATCACTTGTATTTTTTGGTAATATTTTTGTTTAGTCCCCAAGCAAGACACTCCAATGGGTCCATATGCTTCCCTTTGAGAAGCATGTGACTGGTAACTCCACTTAGAAAATGGCTTGGTTATTTCTAAATTGAATTGAAAAATATATATATAGAAACAGAATAAACAAAATAGACTAAAAGAACAATGTATAATCAAGTAAACACTATACGAGTAATGAAATCAAAAGCACTTTGTAAAATGATATGTAAGTATTATTTCCGAAGCTTCTAGAAAATGTGTGTTATTGAACATAGAAGAGTAATTAAGACAGTGGCCATCATACCAGATCTGAAAAAAATCCCAAATCAGCTTTTGGCAGTATGGGTTGCTTCATCATCACCTTATCAATGCTGGGACTTCAGTTATCATTCAACTATATAGAAATAGCTTTGTAATTTCTTAAACATAACACAATATTGTAATCAGACATATTTAAATTTGGTATTTCAAAAGTCATTGTCTTCTCATAGAATAAATGGAATCTGATACTGTCATGTATATCTTGACAGATGGGCTCATCATTTCAGAGCAGATGGCAAGATGATTAGGCTAAACTCCGAAATCTCAAATACTAGACATATGAACAGCTATACAAAAGCTAAAGACACTGAAAATACCCCTGTAGACAGCCTGCATTTTCAGAGGATATTTGTTTAAAAAGTATTCTTTTGCTCTGGAGGAACTTAGATTTTCCTTGTAAAAAATACACTCTCTTGTCAAAAGAGCAGAGACTTAGTGTCAGGTTGACTTGGATTTGAATCCAGATCTCCTGTTTACTAATGTGTGATAAGATACTTCAACTCAGTTTCCACATCTGTAAAGGCTGAGTCAGTACTACTTCCCTCATGGATTTTGGAGGCAGGGAGAATTTAATGAGATAGCATATGTAAAATATTCTACAGATATCCTCCCTACAAACAGCTTTCTTTACTGACAATAGAATTGTTCTGCATTTATAGCTAAAAAGAATATATAGTACATGTTTTTTCATAAACTTTATTTTCTGTTGTTTTTTTTTTAATCTCTGAGGCAGGTAGATAGAAAAGTATATAACACTTGTGATTAATCTTAAGGAGTTTATAAAATGGTTAGGTAAACAGAGCTAGCAAATATGATTCAGTAAAAAGCATTAGTCTGCATATGATCATGTTAAATGGTATAGGGGAAATTTGAGAGTTTACAGAGATTCTGAATGTCAATGTGGGGCTGACAGGGTTAAGAATGTCTTCATGGAATAGTGAGACCAGGCGACCTCTGACTTTGCAGCTGCAGGTGTAATAAGAAAAGAAGTGTTGACAGAGATGTCGGAGTATTCTTATAAAGATAGCTAGAATTTAAGATATATAAGACTTTCCATATATCCCTAATATTTTAGTAGCCATGTAATACAAGGGAAGGCAATCTTGGCTAGGATTCTAGAGACACAATGTCTTGCTTTAGTTCTAATATTATATATATATTATATATTGTCAGATAATTCTATCCATATTACCCCAGCCTCAGTGTCTATTAATGTCTTTTCTCATTCAAGTTGATATTTTCCTGGTTCTCTGTATAGAAAGTGATTTTCTTTTGAAACCTAGACATTTTAGGTACAATATTATGAGACTCTGGATCTCATTTGACACTGTTCCAGCAGGGGAAGGGTCCATTGCCTTGTTCCTAGCAGATTGAGATGAAAGTGCTGGTCCCCCACTTGGTTTCTGTTGATACTCCCTGAAGAAGGGGCACAGCAATGCTGTGGGCATAGACAGAAGCTCATGCTCTCTACTAGAACTCTCTAATACTTTTATGCTGGGAGGAGTAGTGGTACCTTGTTATTGTTCTCCATATGGCTTCACTGAAAATGCAGGAAGAAAGCCTCATGACTGGCATATAAAATCTTGACTTGCCACTAGGCCTCCTCTGATACCACCTCTGTGGGAAGGAGGAAAAATGCCTCACTTCTCTCAGATGGGTGTGGAAGCCCATCCTCTACCTGATCTCTGCTGACCATGGAACAGGGAGGCTCATTATCACCTAGCAAGGACAAAAGCACCAACCCCCAATGGGCCTTCACTGACACCAGCTTGCCAGCAGGGTTAGGGCACAACATTACAGCCTGTAAGCAGTGGAAGTGTAAGCTTTCCATGTGGTCTTTGCTAGCTGGGGTTAAAGGTGGCACCGTTTTTCTGTAGTACTTGATCAGAGAAACATCATTATGGTCTAAATGTTTTCTGTCTTGCTAGGCTGTCTCTTTTCTAATCCCATGGTGAGAGAGAGTGGGTTTTACTTAGGACATTTTTTATTCACACTCATTGGTGTTTGAGTTGCTGATTTCTCTAGCACCTACTCTAGGATATATGAGGCAAGAAGAAAACCCAAGGAATGCACCATAGTGTTGTTCCTTGGAATCCCATAACTCTAGCCTGTCTGCCTGTTCTCTGTCTTTCAAGGTCTCATGTTTGTTTTATATATAATGTCCAGGACTTTCATCTGTTCTTGGCAGAAGGAATAGGGAAAAGTAAGTGTACTCAAACTTTCTAGATGCAGAAAGTCTACTTCTTACTACTTCTGTGTCATTGGCAGTCACATAAACTCTCTAAAACCATTTTTCCCACTTAAGTGTATTTAGAAGCTAGCACTAGTCTAATATTAATACTAAAATTAAGATTAGAAACCAACATAGAGCTATTGTAAGAATGAAATACTATGTGTTCCAAAAATTGTAAAATGATACACAAAAGTTATTTTGTGTATCTTTCCATATATCTATGCAAATGCTTGTATACATGTTTCTATGTGTATACAAATATGTGTACATACATATACACACAATAATATCTAAAATTGATAGCCCCCAATATTTTTCGGGGGTATTTAAAAGATTGTAAGAAATACCTCAAATAAGTTTGAGTTAATCATAGTTTCCATGATTAACAATGCTTCAGAATTTTTAGTGTTTGATTATATGATGTGAAAAGCATTTCAAAACTAGAAAAATAATGAATTCAGTTATTTCATGGCTATTTGGAAGGGACATGCTCTTCTGCATTATCTAGGTGGGCTGCCAATAGAGTGATCGTATAAATAATATAACAACCAAATTTCTAAATTAGTTTTGCTGAGAAACCAAAGCCTAAAAAGCAGCAGTGAAGGTAATTTATCTAATCAGCTCTACCAAAATTATTAGAACACTTTGGGGGTATAAGTGATGAAAACTCTATCCCAAAATGACTCAAATCAAAAGATAAAATGTATTGGCTCCTATAACTTAACAATTTAGGAAACAGGTTCTAAATAAGGCTTGATGCAATAATCAAAATGTCTACAAAACCCAAATTCTCTCATCTCTACTGTCTTCCATGATGTCAACTTCATTCTGATATTGTCCACCAGTATCCTTGACATTCTTAATTCATTTCAGAAGTTTTAACCTTTCTTCTTTATTAAGATGAAAGACCTCACTTCCTCCTTTTCAGAAAAAGAATGGAAAATATTCCATTAATTTTTTCATGTGGCCTAGAATTTATTGCCCCTCATTGGCCTGAATTTGTTCTCAGGGAACTTATTCTCTCTGATAGAAGTTAATAAGGTCTCAGGCCTATCTCAGAACCAATCCCTCTTGCCAAGGAGCTAGGATGCAGCAATTGGCTTAAACCATTCCAATCTCCTTTCCCTCAGAAGTTGAGGCAGGATCTTACCCACTAAATCTATATGGTTGTTGTCTTAAACAGCTCGGGCTGTGCTACACACTTAATGTTTTTGTCCTCCCAAAATTCATATGTTGAAATCTTAACACCTAATACAATGGTATTTGGAACTGCAGCCTTTGGGAAGTGATTAGACCATGCATAGGGCTGGAGCCCTCATGAAAATGATTAGTGCCGTTATGAAAGAGACCCCACAGGCATCCTTTGTCCCTTTCTCCAAGTGAGATCACAGTGAAAAGATGGCCATCTATGAACCAGGAAGTGGACCCTCACTAGGGACCGAATCTTCTGGCACCTAGATCATGGGACTTCCCAGCATTGAGAACTGTGAGAAATAGGTCTCTGTTACCTAGTCTATTAAATTCTGTGATAGCAACCCAAAAGGACTAAGGCAGGCTACTATAACAAATACCATAGATTCAGTGGCTTAATCAATAATAACCACTTATTTTGCACAGTTCTAGAGGCTAGGAAGTCCAAGATCGAAGTGCCAGTAGATTCAGTGTCTGGTGAGGACCCTCTTCCTGGTTTTCAGACTGCTGTCTTCTTGCTGTAAAATCACATGGCAGAAAGAAAGAGAGCTCTGGTTTCTTTCTTAGGGCACTAATCTATCATGAAGGCTTAACTCCCATGGCCTCATCTGAACCTAATTATCTCCTAAAGGCCCCACCTCCAGATACCATTACACTGAAGATTAGGGAAACATTCAGTTCATAGCAACTGTTAACAATAGGAGAGAGATGCGTAGACCAAAGATATATCAGAAGACAAGTAATATTTGAGTACAATTAACTGTGGCTATAGATGGGGAGGATTCTGAGGCAGTAACCAATAGATGTTTGCAACATCAGCAAAATGAAGTAGAAAATCACCTTTTATTATATGTCTTTTCTGGTTATTTATTGCTATGTAATAAGCCACCCAAAACATAGCTGCATTAAACAACCATGTTATTATGCTCATGAAATCTGTTGATCAGGAATTTGGAAAGGGCAGTCCTGTCCTTGCTTCACCATGCCGGTGGCCTCAACTAGAGAGAGTATAATAGCTGGTAGTAAGTTGAATATTTGTGAATTTAAAAAGCTGAGGAAGATTCACTTCCAAGATGATTTCTCACTGACGTATCTGTCACCTTGTTGGTGGAGCTCCAGCATTCAGCCTTAGTATTCTCACATGTGACTCAATACTCCAGGAACAAGGAAGAAGCTATAAGACCTTTTATGACCTGACTTTTGAAGTCACATAATTCACTTCTACTATTGGTCATAAGCCCACACAGATTCAAGGTCAAGGACATAGACCTCACATCTCAGTGGTGAGTGATCAAAATATTTGTAGATATGTTTATAACCACTACACACTTTTATATTTAATCTTCACAACAATCCTGAGATGTGGACTAAAGAATTTTTGCACAGCTGGAAAGTAATGCAGAGACACTAAGAAACTTACCTGGGATTACTTAACTAATTGGTGGCAGAACAGGGATTTGAACCCATTTTCTGAGTCTAAAACACCTGTACTTTATTACTAACTATATAATATGTGCTATACTGCTTTGCAAAATTAGAAAGTTTTTTCTTTCTGTTCATGTGTTTTGCACATAGTTTGATAGAAAATTAAGAAAAATAGAAAATTTTCAGTTAGTATAATTCTTACTTTAAGAATAGCTGGTAGCACTGGGATTCAAACATGGGTTTTCTGATTTTAGTTAAGAATCATTGCACTGAATTATACTGCTAAACCTAATGATAAGCTCTCATGGTAGTAATCATCAGCTCCAGGTAGATATGTACAATTTTATAAAGCTACAAATTGTACAGATGAGCCAACCCTATGCTTCCATCATGTGATGCTGTTAAGAAGTTGATATGACCCAATAATTATATGGTGGTTTGACAACATCAGACACAAGCAAATAAATCCATAGGACAATGAATTTGATAATTGCACAAAGTGAGAGCCAGGTTCAGAAATAGGAGAAAGTAGAGAAGAGAGTATTGCCTAAACTACACTACTGAAAGTATAATGAAGAAATTTTTTATGTCATGGTTATTATTTTTCCAAAAATTATTCAAGTAGTCTCAGGAATAGTGCAGTGTTCTAAAAACTCAAGAGTTTGCAACACCTTTAAGTCTTAAAGAAGACATCAACTAATATTCTGAGTAATTTAATAAAGACTCGCAAATTATTTATTTGGTAAACATTGAGATGGTTAGAGCTCCAATCTGACCCTCAACATTTATTCCCAAACCCATTTTTTTAAATAATCCCCTATACAGTAGTCTAAAAGAATAAAAATATAAATTTAGGTCATATCGACCATAACTGCCTCAGTGCTTCCCTAGCATCATCTCTACATTTTCCCAAGAAAATTCAAAAAACAGAAAAATGCATGTAAAAATGGTAAACTGAAACTCAAATGATCTTTAAAAAATTCCTGTCCTGTGTTTCAGCCCACCGTCTAGAAAACCTTCTATGACCCATCATTGCCCACGCAATATGTTTTAAATATTAATCTTTCTATACACCCTCTTTCAAAAATCTGTCCTCAATGTATCCACCTCTACCCATTGTAACTATCCATGCTTAACTACCTCTCAATTCTTCCTCTTAAATTATTCACTGCACACTGAGCAGACTAGGCACCTCATACCCCTATGGCTCTCCTTATTTGTGCTATACACTCTCGATTCATTTCTCTTCCTTCATAGTTCCTTTCAACTTTCCCTTATAGTACCCATTAACTATCCTTTCTTCCTTCTTAATGGTAACTTCCTCTGACAATTTAAATGGATCGTAATCCATGATGCTTCTGTGGAAGCTGGTACCTAATTGTTTTAGTACTATATGATTTAATTACCCAAATATTCATAGTCACAAATACATGGCAGGCATGGGATGAAGTATGAAATATATAAAGGTAAGAGAAAGTTCCTGCCAGTGAGAAGCATTTCTTCCATTTGGGATTAAAAAAAAAGTAACCAGAAAATTTTAATATTATATGGCTAATGCTAACAAACCATTATGTAGGTGTGCTATGATAATAACACTAAAGATAAGTACTTAATATAACTAAAATGACAACACCTTGGCAGAGTTTTAAAGGATGAGTATCATAATTGTCTGCATGATTGTATTTCTTATTTGAGTAAAATCCTTTATTTCAGTCCCATTTTTTATCTTCATGACCCTGAATGATGCCCAGTTAAGTCTGGAACAAAATAAGATATCAATACATGTTAATGTATTGAATGAATGATTAACATAATGAATGAGTAGATTTCTTATTAGGCACATTGCCTGATGGATGCTAGTAGTTCAAATGGATCACTGTTTATTTTCTCTGACTAGCTCACTTCACTGACAAGATATAATCAATCAGGAGAAGAGAAAAAGAAGATATTCAAATTAAAGTCATGTCATACAGTATTATCAGCCTATTCTCCATGCTTTTACCCTGTAGGAATAATCTACATATCAACCCACCTTGTAATGTGGGAGAAGCCTTGAGATGAAGGGAATCTGACAGCATCACACAGAAGTTTTAAGGCAGTATAATGCTATAAAAAGAAGTCTTCACATCAAAATTTGTCTTTGATATTTGTTTCCTGTGTGATCTTATTTCACCTCTGAACCACAGTCTCTTCAGCTATACCATAGGAACAATGATAACTTCCTCTAGGTCTATTGTGTGATCAAATGAAACCATATTTTTGAAAGTACCTATCTCAACAGTTAGCACATTGTAGGTACTCAATAAATTATTATTAATGTTTTACTCAGTTTTTTTCCCTTATAATCTTGAGCAATCCCTGACTCATACTTACTTGATGCTAGAGAAAGTTATATAGAGATTTACATGCAACCCACAATCATTCTCTGTTGATATCAGTAGATAAACAAATGCTTTAAAGGAGGAGGGGTGCTGTAAGCCCATCAGTCAGGGCCACCAGGAACAGTGGTTTTGCAAAAGAGCACTGACTTGGGAAAGACTGGAATGGAACCTGCACTTTCCTCATCAAATTGTCAGGTTGCTCCCACCCAGGTGAGTACCTAGTACCAAGGCCTCCCATGTGTTGACTCTGTCCTGTCTTTTATTATATCAGCTAGGGCATAGATGGTAGGCTGTGATAAGAGAGCGAATCTCTTGCTGATTTGAGGAAGATTCCATAAGCAAGTCCCTTTCTATTTTTCAAACAGAAAGCAAATTGAGTTTCTGAACAGAGACCATTCTCACAGTATTTTGAATTCATTGCAAATCTTCATCTCTTATGACCCTCTATGTCATTAATTTGGAATGAGATTTAATTTCTTAGTGTAGCTTAAGTACAACAGATTGTAGTTACAGAGTTACAAAGGCAAAAAGAAATTGTTAATTATTTTTTAATTCCAGGAGGTCTTCAGACCTATCTACAAAGGAGGATTTGACCAACCATATCTCAAAAGAGCAAAAAAATGCCAGATTTTTCATTAGCAGCCAAGGAAAGAGGCTGGAGGAATTTATAAATTTATAGTTTGGGGACCTATTACACAATTGTTTGCTTTGAGTCTTAGTCCTAATCACTTGTTTCTATCAGCAAAGACCAGACTCCATTAAAATCCACTGGGGTGAGGGTGAAAACAGGAGGAGTCTTTAACTGGACATCAAGAAAAAAATATTTAAACTCTCTCACAAGTAAAATTGTATGTAACCATCAAAAGAACACTTCTGCAGGTGTTTTATCTCCAGACAACAAGCTGAAGCTCAGATAGGTTCACATAGCTGGTGAAAGGCCAAACCACAGTCAGACTCCACATTTCCTGAAGCCAGGTTCCATGTTCTTTCCACTTTATCATAGCTCCTTCCTCCAAATAGCTCTAGACTAGAGTGCATCCTCAAGATTTGCTTCAGCTAAGCCAGCATCATCAGATGATTTTAAAAGCTCTAAGGCTATAAAATCTTTCCAGGGCCAAAGACAGGTTCAGATAAGGGAAGCAGGATGAACCAATTGACCAATATTGTTTATTAGCATAATCCCCATTCCTTTATCTTGTTAACAGTGGCTGACATGGAACAGCTGCCAAATTCTGCCAAACCCAGTGCAGCTCATTTTTCCTCTGCACAGGCAAGCTTCCTTCCCTTTAACTCCATAACTTTTAACACCTTGCAGTTGGAGAAGAATGAGAAATCTTTCAGCAGAGAAGACAAAATAAGGCAGCTAGATTGACTAGGGGAGGAGGGAGACTTGGTGGAGCCCTACAGAAAGCTACCATCTCTCCCCCTTGGAACTGTCACCCAGATCCCATATTTTATTGGTCACATGAAGCAGAACACATGATGTGATTCTAGATAACTGCATGGGCTCCATTCCCAGCCCTTTCAGCATCAACATTCAGCACTCACCACACTTATCTGTCCCAACACCTTGCATGTGCCTGGAGCTCATGGCTTCTCTGGAATAACTAATTTCATTTTTATCAATCCAATTTCAACAATTCACATTTTAAAGAAAAATAGGATAATTTAGAATATGTCTAACCTTTTGCAAGGCTTTGGAAGTCCTAGGGGAAGGGGAATCGCCCAAAAAGAAAGAGGAACATTAATTCATTCATCGGTAAGTCATTTATATGTTAATAAATGGAAGTGATTAAAGCACGGGTTTTGGTATCACATTGTCGCTCCTCCACTCAATAGTTGTTGAGCGACTATTTTACAGTGATATCACTGAAAAATAGAGATATAAAATAGAGATATTACTAATATGTTAATCATGCCTACTGCATTGTTGAATTGGAAATATGTCTAGAAAGCATTCAGCATGGCACCTCGCCTAGAATAAGTCACCAGTGACTGCTCACTGCTGTGTGGTGGTCCAGCACTGAACTGGGTTTTTAGGAGCCTGAGGTAAGACTTCATCTCTGACTTCAAGGGTGATGAATAATTACAAAATAGGGTAGACGTGAAAATGCAGGAAGTGTTGAGCTTCAAGTGTAGTCTAGGAAGTGTCCTTCCCTAAGCTCCTTCAGGACCTTGTTTGTATCCTAATGCATCACGTTCACTCTCTAATAAAATAAATAATCTGCATACCCCAGGAAACTGAGCTTCTTGAGGACAGGAGTTTTATCTTTTCCAATTCTTTTTCTGAATATTCATCTAACAGACACTGCATAGAAGGTTCTCAGTAAATATGGGACAGAGGAATGAAGGGTGGGAGGTAGTACGTAAAGCATATCCTAGGTACAGTAACCAGACCATTCGGGTTTGAATAGGTCTATGCAGAGATAAAATAGGTCTTTGTTATAGGAGGGTTAGTATGCTAGAATAAGAAATTTGAACTTACTGTTCAGCCATTGGAAGTTTTGGAAGACATAAAAACAACAAAAGTAGTATTTAAATTTTAGTTTGAATACGGTACTCAAAATAGAAAAAATGGAAAAACATGAAGAAGATAGACCAATTGCTATATTAGGTTAACAGCCCAGAAACAAGATGATTGGGGTCTGAGCTAAAGTGGCAAGAATAGAAATGGAAATAAAGGATGGTTTTGAAATTCACCTGTTCTTAACCTTCCTTCAGACTGGAACTAGGACTAGAAACACTGTGGATGCCAGTGACAGAGATGGTTCCTAACAGGAAATAGAGGTAGACAATAAAGGTCATGATGTTGAGAAACAGGTCACCACCTTTATTCCTGGAAGCAGCGTCCTTCCATTCACCATCTCACCCGGCCATTCACTTTTTCATCCATCTATCCTTCTAATACACATTTCTTTAGTACCTACTTCAGGTCAGCACTGTTCTGCTTGCTTTCTAAATATTTCATAATGACAGGCGGTTTGCTGCTCCCTATGAATCATATGACTACAATAGCAACTGTACAAAGTACAGAATGAGCTTAAGTTTTTTCTTTTAATTACATTGATTGGTTCTGTTTCTTCTTGGGGATAGCAGAAAATTGCTCTTTTAAATTTAGCTTTGTGACACTATAATTTCAGCTCCAAGTACAGAAATTGAACCACTTTCAAGGATAGCAAAATGATGGCAGTACCCTGGTGCTAAAATACAATGACAAGCTAAAATACAATGAACCATTACCTTGCTCTATGCGAACTGTATATACCCATGCTGAGAAGGGTAGCATGCTTTGTGAGCACTCTATCTAAACATACTCCCTGAGAGTCTCCTTTCTTTCTATAAAGCAGAGATGATAATGCCTGCCTACTGTCTAACTGACAAGGTTAGTGGAAGGATCATAAGAGATAATGTCTGTGAATGTGCCTTGTGAAACATACTAATATAAAGGAGTATTATTTTTGTCATTGTCATTTTTTTTTTTTTTGGTTTGGTTTTTTGAGAGGAGTGTTCATCAAGAATGTTCCCTGAGTTTCTCATTCCATTGCATTTGGCCGAAAAAGACAAACAGGAAAGAGTTAAATTTACAGATTAATTTTGTTGCTATCTAGCTAAGTGGTCTTAAACTAAATGTTTAATCTTCCAGTTTTCTCATCCTTAAAACAGAGATGATCATAATGCATGTCCTAGAATACTGTTGTTAAATCTTCCAGCTCCCCAAATCCATCAGCCTGAAAAATACCATGTTTTGGCATGGAGTTCCACTTTTACTTCTCATTTCCTGGTAGTTCCAACCCTCACCTGGGTTTCTAACCATTTTTCTTGTCTTCTCTCAGTAGGTTTCTGTCACGTTTCTATTGGGCACTCGTATGTCTTCTCCTGGAGTCCGGGCTTCTTGAAAGGTTGTGCATTTGACCTTGCAGCTCTGGCCACCATCATAGCCTCTACTTTAAGCAAGTATTTAATAAATGTTTGCTAAAATGAATGAATAATATATATATATTGACATGCTTTGTACACTATAGGACGGTTAGCTGTTAGTAATAATTCTCAATCTCATTTGTTAAATGTGACAGTGTGTGAGTGAATTCATGGGAAAACAAAAAGGGCATAATAGTTTTACTGAGAAGAAAAAGGATTTTTATAATTCCGTAACTCAGTGTTTTTTAACCTGAGCAATTTTGCCCTTCAGAGGACTTTTGGTTTTCAGAACTGGAGGACACTATTGGGACCTAGTGGGTAGGGGCCAGGGCTGCTGCTAAACACCTTGCAAGGCACAAGACAGTGTCTATGACAAAGGGCCCAAAATTTCAATAGTACTAAAATTGAGAAATCTTATCCTAATTTTCTTTTCTCGGCTAGAGGATTGGATGTCTCAGGGTTTGCTGGTGACTTGACATTCCATAAGCCTGTTTGGCATTTATCCATCTTGAAATTCACAGAAGGATCTGTTTCATTGTTCCAAAAACAGCTGCTTGTACAGAACAGGTTGAGGTTTGCTCAAGACAGTGACAGTATTAATAAGAGAACTGTGAATGGGATTGCATGTCAATATTTGAATGCCTTCTATACTTTTCTGTCTCATGGCAGACACTGGTCTGGTTAGTGTTTGACTACAGCCATAGACTATCAAGAAATCTGGAGGAGAAACTAGATTTTCCTCTTTCCAGGCTAAAGAAGGTTAATTGTCACAGAAATATTTTCTCAAGGACTATAGTGGTATAACCATGGGGAAAATTCTGGTTTCCAAAAGAGAAAAATTAGATATAGATAGATGATAGATGATGATAGATAGGTAGGTAGGTAGGTAGATAGAGAAAGAAAAAGAAAGAAGGAGAGAGAGAGAGAAAGAAAGAGAAAAAGAAAGCAAGAAAGAAGGAATGAATGAATGAATTAGACACCTTTTAACTCTTTTCAAAGTGAGTTTTGTTTTTCTCTGAAGGCTAAAAACCATACTATGACCCTACCCTTAGTGACTTACCTCATATAATGTACTTCCTATCTCACTCCCCATTTCTGCATTACAGCCACAGGAGCCCTATCTTAATTCCTTTCCCGTCAGGCCCCAAATTAGACCCCCATAATTTACCTCAACCATTTTCTGTAATAGCTGTCATTAAATCAATTCCTTAATGTCAGCTCTATAGCAAAAACCATTTCTACCACTGCAAGTAAGCCTTACATGAAGCTGGGACATGGTAAAAATTGAAATTAATTAGGAAGAATAAATTTTTAGATAAAGAGGATCCCTCATTTCAAGTTTAAATACTATTTGGTAAGTAGTCCCTAATTCAGAATCCAAGCAACTTACAACAAGAACACACAAAAAGACACTGCAAGTGAAAAAAAAAAAAAAGGTAATTACTAGGAATATTAAGGAATGTGTGAAAAGCTTCATGAAAACACTAAATAAATCTATTGAGAGATATAAAAGATTTTGTAAATGAAGTATCTGTTCCCCCTAAATCAATATATAAACCAGTATAACTCTATTCAAAATCCTAATGATATTTTTAACATATTAAAATGGTTTGGGTAATCATCTTACTACTTCAAAATCAAAATAGCTAAAAGAATTTTTTAAATAATAAGCTGACCTAGTAAATATTAAATTTAGTGATTCTTTTCAATATGGCACTAGGATAGAAATCAAAAGACAGAACAACAGAATAGAATGAATAATCGAAAACCAGATCCAACAAAAAGATAAAGCTGACAAATCCTAGCTGTCCAAGGAGATAGAAGTATAAACATAGAAGCTGTCGAAATGAAAACATGGAGTTAAAGGTAGCCATACGAAAATCAACCCAAAGTTTACAAAGTATCTAAGTAATTAGCTATAGATGTAGACTTTCTGAGCATAAAAACCCGGGGATGGGGGGGGGGGGGAATTGAAAAGGAATAGAATATTTATTACATAATACTGGCTACTTTAACTAATTGAGTGCTTATTATGTCCCAGGCCTCATTCTATGTGCTTTATATTAATTTGATGAAAATTCACCACCCACCACAAGCTAGGTGCAATTAAGAGGCCCATTTTATAGAGAAAAGTAAGGCAGAGATATGTTAATTTGACCAAGCTAGCGAAGGCAGAGCCAGTATTTAAGCCCAGGGAATCACATAAAAGCCTTTGTTCTTCATCACTGTGGTCTTTGCCACAAAAACATTTAAAACTAAGATAAAATGAAACCCACAAAGTAAAAATAAAATTCCATAAAGTAAAAAGATCTGTCAAATCTCATTAAGTGGCAAATAACAAATTGGGAGAAATATTTTCAACAAATAATATTATAAATATATACCCTTTACATGAGTCCCTTCTATTTGCCCCTACCCTTTTTAATTCAAAAGTCATGATATAAAGGATAGGTACATGTATGTGCGTGTGTGTGTGTGTGTGTGTGTGTGTGTGTAAAGAGCAAATATAGCACTCAAAAAGGAAGTAATGGGCAATAACATGATCAGAAACTTCAGGAAGAAAGACTTAGGAATGGACTACAAACAAAAATATATATATATATTTAACCTGACAGCCAAATAATAGCATGTGTTTGAATCCTTTCTTGTGCTCAGCCAAGAATCCTTCACTCTCTTAGTGCAGGGCTTGAGTTCCTCCCACGCGAGGAATTTGCCCTGTCCTGCATTGAAATTGCTCCCAATAAACTAATTGTACAATAAAAAATGAATGGGTTAAGGCCAAGAAGCTATTGTAAGTTTCTCAACAACTGTATTTTCACAAAATATTTAATAAAGTGGGAAAATGTCCCTGATAGAAAATCTATTGAAATATAACAAAAGTTATTTTATAGAGGCCAGATAGTTTTAAGGAGGTCTATAACAAAGTAAACGTTCAACTGCTGCCACTCCCAGGCTGTGCCTAAAGCCTTCAGGACAAGAGAGCTTTGAATGGACTTGCCCTAGTACCTTTTGGTCTCAGCTAATTAATTGGATTCCGCTAAGGTCTGGAAACATCAGGGGAACCAAAATGCAATGGAAAAGTGAAGTGTTTCATCTCACCTATGGCCAAGCCTCTATTTCTGCTGCCACTGAGAATGTTACAATGACAGTGACAAAAGAGCCTTAACCTTTCCTTTTCCTCCTCTGTCTCCTTCTGTCCCGCCTCCTACTCCTTCCCCCGACCCCATTCTCTGTTTTAGACAGGGTTCTTCTCCCAGTCTTGGTCTCTTTGCAAACAGCTTCCTGAGCATTGCCCTAAAGTGGAAAGCAAAAGAATGCTCAAAATTTTTACCAGGGCTTTGTTGCTAGGCAACCATTTTCTTTGTCTCTAAGTGTATGGAATATGACATTGTTTGGAATGTGTTTTCAAGCTGCACCTTAATACAAAGGAGCAAGGTAGGGGGTGGGGCGGAGGAAGCAGGGAGGAAGTGAGGGAGGAGGTGGTAGTATAGAAACCTTTAGACTGAACAATGTAAAGATATGAGGGGAAGAAAAATCAAAAGAACTTACCATGAAAGTTTCAACCCACCACCACCACATGGTGCCGAGAACTTCAAAATGGAACATTTCTTATACTGGCACACGTTTTTGTGTGTGAGAACAAACATATGGTTATATGCATATTCTTACTTTCATTATGATCTGCATATTTCTTCTCTACAGGGAAATTTAAATGTACTGTTGATATCTTTTTATAGCCACATAATAAGAGAGCAGACAAAGAAAGGTTATTGGACGTGCACACAAGATACCACTGGCTCAAATCTGTCAAGTTGTTTGTATTCATAACACTGGCAGGTCTTGATTTCATGTACCTGCCTCTGTGTTCTTGTTGGCCCTGAGGATAGTCTATAAATAAGAACAGACAATGGTGTCTATTGGCCAGTACAAGCTCGCAACTCACTTTCTACTGTTCTTAAGTGTAAAATTCTGACTGGGCACCTTTTACTAAGAAATAGGGCTTTAGTAGGATATGAATAAACATATACACGGGGAGATTTTTTTTCTTCTTCTTTTTGCTGGTTGAGCTGCCTGGTGAAAACTTTTGTAACCACTAGAATCACACAAACCAAAACTTGGGTGCAGTTAAGGAGAATGAGGTGAAGGCCTTTCAGCTTGCTGTCATTCTATGGCCTGGCCATGCTAGCCTACAAAAGAGTGTTCTACCTGGTCCACTCACACAACTATTGAGTTTAAGGACCAAGGACCCAGTTAACACTAGAGTCTTGCTTTGTCAATCAACAGTGCATTTTTCTGTACATATATTTCCCTTTAGGTATATGTAGAGAGGGATGGCTGGTGGAGGTCAGTTGGTGGGAGTTCTCTGGCCACATCCCCATTAACCTCATCACAATTCCCAACATTGTCACCTGGCAGAGAAATTGACTTGATGAGAATCCAAAGATTTGGGTTCAGCCCTGACTTGACCATAAATAAGAACTATCCTTTTGGATGGTGATTTATCCTCGCAGTGTCTCGAGTTCTATTATTAAATGGGTCACACCTACAGAAATAGGTATAAAACACATAGAGAGTTTCAATAATAATGATGAACCTAGTACTCAGACTAAGAAACAGAAAATTCGAAGCACATGACAAGTCTTTGCATGCCCCTAGGCCCTTTCCCTACCTACAATTATCCTGACTTTTTATAGTCACTCTGCCACATTTTTGGTAATTTTATTTTCATATAGTTTGACTCTTATAGAAAAATTGCAAGAAAAGTACAGGAAAATCCTATATACACTTTATCCAGGTTTACCATTTGTTTACATTTTGTGCATTTACTTTATCATCATATATAGATATGTATACACGTATACACATATCCTTTTTTCTTTTATAAACTTTGAGAATAAGTTGGAGATATTTTTCTTGTTTATCCTTAAATGTGACTATTTTTAATATGATTAATGTATATTTCCTAAGAACAAAGATACTCTCTTATATAATCACATATAGTTATCCAAAATTGAGAAATTTAATATTGCCATAATCTGTTTCATAATCCACAATCTATTTTTGAATTTTATCAACTGCTTCAATAATATCCTATAAGCTTTTACTCCAGTCTAGGATCCAATTTAGGATCACACACTTCATTTGTCACATCTCTTCAATAGTCTCATTTAATCTAGAATTATTTATCAGCCTTTTTATTATCCTTCTTGACCTTGAGAATTCTCAAGAGAGCAAAGCAATTATTTGGTATAATATTTTTCAATTTGTGTTTATCTTATGTTTTTCATGATTAGATATAAGTTATGCATTTTATCAGAATACCAGAAAAGTGCGATTATGTCCCTCATAGGAGGTACATACTGGCAGTTTATCCTAATACTGGTGATATTAACATTATCACTTGATTTAAGTAATTTCTACCAGTATTCTCCAATATAAATGTGCCATTTTCCCTTTGGAACTAATTGGTATTTTCTGGGGAAATAATTTGAGACTACATATGTATATATATTACTCATCAAACATTCACATTCTACTTTTAGACCTCTATCTATCTGTCTGGAAATTCTGCTAAAACTTTTCCCTTTTATACTATCTATCTATATCTAATTTTTTATTCACTCATTTCTTCATGTTTTATATTTATATAAACTTATGGGTTTTTATCTTATTCAATGCATTAAAATATTATTGTTGCTGTTGTTGTTATTATTATTATGTTATTTTGATGTCTAAATTGTCCCAGTTCTGGCCAGTGGAGCTGCTTCAACTTATCTCTAGTGTCCCCTTATAATGTCCTCATCATTCTTTGAATTCCTTACTTTCTGGGAAAATAAGATGTTCCAGGATCAACTCAATAATTTCTCTGCCTCATTCCTGGAGTCATCTATTTCTCTGAAAAACCTGTTTTCTTTTAATAGAAAATATTTAGAAGTCAAAATCTGGGCTCAAGGTGTACTCATTGCTGCTGATGTGTCATGGCTTTTAGACCACTTCGAAGGACAAATCCAGGGATTATAAGTGTATTTACACACACACACACACACACACACACACACACACACACACACACACACAATGCCCATGATAGTGAGAAACTTGGTTCCCATTTTCTCAGTGCATATACTCATCTACTTAAGCTCTGAAAACACAAGAAGTAGTTTCAGAATTGCTAACCCATACCACAGTGAAAAACAAACCTACCAACTAGAATTCAATATGATTTACATTATTTATTTAGATAAAATTTACATTCGTTGAACACCAAAATCTTAGATATAAAATTTCATGTTTTGACAAATGTATATATCTCTATGATTCACACTTCTAATTAATAACATGGTACATTTTTATAAATCCACAAAATTTCCTGTCTTTTCCCAGTCAGGCACTCTGATCCCTCCAGAGTGTCCTGAATTTTTTCAAGCCTAGATTAGTTTTATCTCTTCTAGAACTTTAAATAATTTTAAGGTAATTGGCTATTTAGTCTTCCAATTCTTGAATATGATATATCTTGCTTTTATTTAGGTCTTCTTAATTTGTCTTAGCAATGTTTAGTACTTTTCAGTTTATAGGTATTGAACATTTTTGTTAAATTTATACCTATGTGTTTCATATTCCTCCTTTGAAGCTACTTAAATATTATTTTCTTTTCCAAAAGTTTGCTGCTAATTTATAAAATTACAATTAATTTTTATATATTGACCTTGTATCCTGCAACCTTGATGAATTCGCTTATTAGTTCTATTAGTTGCTTTGTAATTTCCTTAGCATTTTCTGTAGAGACAATCATGTTTCCTGCAATGAGACAGTTGTACTTTTTTTTCCCCCAAACTTAATGACTTTTATTAGCTTTTCATGCCTCATTGCATTGTGAGAACGTCCAGTAGAGTATAGAATTAAAATGTGAGAACAGAAAACCTTGAATTTAACTAATAAATATATTGGCTATAGGTTTTTCATAAACAATTTTTTGTCAAATTAATTCCTTTCTAGCCTTACTTTGCTGAGTTTTTATGACAAATAAGTATATTTTTCTTTTTACTAAAATAGGAATAGAAAAGATAAGAAAGGAGAGGAAAAAGAGAAGTTCATTTTTTGCCAGTTTGCTGTCTTCATTGGCTATTCCATCTTTCAATGATTTTTCTCTTATCTGAACTCAGATTGCATTGAGTCAGTGCTTAACTGTTCCCTATTATGTGTGTGTTGATTTTGTCTTTGTTGTAAAAGTTAAAAAAAAAAAAAAAAACTTGAGGATAGGAATTGAAAGTTTTACTTCCCTGTACCCTCTATTGTCCTTGGCATTTGGCTGGGCTCAAAGTGACTGTTTGATCAGTTTCAGGGCTGGTTTTCACAAGTAATTAAATGCTATGATGGTTTACTATTTTAGATTTCTATAGCCGAGATCTCACTGCATTCTCAAAAACAGTTATATGACTTACTAGTAACACAAAACACATTTGAGACAGAGCAAGGAGCAGAACTCAGGGCCTCCAACCCTTCATCCAGACCCAATCCCACTGCACCAAGCTGCCTGATCTCCATGGTTCCTCCCAAGAACATCTCTTAGGCACTTATCCCAGTAAGGATTATACTGTACTAAGCCTCAACACTGGGTCAGACTAGAGACATAGACACTAAGCCACAGCTGGCCTCTCATCTTCCACCATCATGAACCTATGCTGAAAAATATCAGCGGCCAAGAAGGGTCTTGTCAGACATTCTGCAACTTGGTATATATTAGATATTTTTGGTTGCATATTGTGCTCAATTCCTGGATCTAGTTTGTATGAGGATCCCCTCTGAGGCAGAAAACTCTCTTTCTGTGGAAGGTTTACAATGAGCTGCACTAGGACTACTGTATTTGTTTTGGAATTTTACTGCTTTAAATATTGCATCTCTTGGGTCACATGGTAAAATTGTCTGTACCACCCTCATGTTAGACAGCTGTTGACTTCAAGTCTCTGCTAAAGGGAAACAGACCAATGGAGGGTGGCACTTAACTCTATTTACCATAAGACTTGAGTAGGGTCTTCACTTAGTGTCCTAATTTTATCTCCTGATGCTCTCTCCCTTGTAAATATTGATTATTTCTTACACACAAAATGCTTAACTGTTTTTTGCCTTCTTACGCTCATGCTGTTTTTCCTACTGAGAATATCAACAACCTCTCTCCTTACCTCTCAAGCTTTCCCTCACATACTTCAGTAACTGCGATTCACCTAACATTTAGTCATTTCACAGGTATTTACTAAGTACTGCCCGTATTCCAGGTACCATGCTAGGTGCTGGAGATACAGAGGTGGTTATGACAAAGTCACTGCCCTACAGGAGCTCAGAATGTGTTGTAGAGCTGACAGGTAAACCAACACTGACAATGAAGACCAATCCTATGATGGGGATGGCAGGGCCGCATGGGAGCATAAAGGAGTGGCACCTACTTCAGCCTTGCAGGGCTACTGATGGCTTCCTGGTAGAGGTTGCATAAGACTGGAGGATCTAGGTTTTAGGACTTAGCCAGGAGAAAGGGAAGAAATGCGAGAGAGAACACTACAGAGGTTAGACTCTCAGCTTTAAGACAGGACTCAGCTGTCCTATCTCCAGAAGACTTCCCTGCCCCTGCCAATGGCTATCCGTTGGCCTCTGAATTTTTATCACTCCTCATGAAGGTTCCAGTCACAGCACTTACACCTTCTACTATACTCATTTATGGGTCTTTCTTCCTCAGTATACTGTGAGCTCCTTGAGAGCAAGACTTGACTTTATTCAGCTCATACATCCAGCACCTAGTGCTGATATTGGTCCCCAGGATGTTTAATCAATGTTTGTCAATATGAATGAATGAATAAATAAATGGACCAACCAGCACTTGTGGGAATTTTCTAGAGCAGATGTACCAGCTGTGTACAATTATACCCACACTGGGCTCCAAACCCCTTGTGCAAAATCAATGCCCCCAGGGCCTCCTTCCCAGCCGGGGTTCCTGGAGCGGCATCCCTGGTAGGGAGGGTAGACTACTCATGCTGTTCCCCAACACTGTCATCCTTTCTGACTTTTATAACTAGATGAACCACTTTTCTTTCCTAGTTTAAGGAAAAAGGTTCTAAGAGATTTTACGCTCTCAGAATTTTGTCCTTCTTTGTAAAAAATAGTTCCTACTTTTCTATTGTCACAATTTTAATTCCATTTTAAGATATGTAATGAACACTAACTACTGTACATTATGAACTGTCAAATACAACTCACTGACAACCAATCTTTGACTCTGTTGCTTTTTCCTTCTGTGATTGGTATTGAGGAAGTAATTTAAAAAATAAGATCTAACAACCCAAAAGAATCCTCTACAAAACATGAAAAAGAATGAAACAGTTATACTGGTGATTAAAATTTAAGCCAGCCTGCAGTGAGAATCACAGTCAATCCACTAAAGAGATGGTAAAGACAAAGGAACCTCATCCTTGATGTAGCCGGTCAGAAACAATTCAGTATATACATGCTAATTGTTTTTATCCAAAAGAAAAATAAAACTTTATGACAAGCAGCGAGGTACAACTTGGAGCCAGGCGCCTAACCTAACCTCCCACAGACACAGGGAGACCAGGGCACCATGCTCCCTAATGCTTACATTTCGAGAGATGCCAGTAGGATCGCAGGAAAGATAGTCTTGGGAGGCAAAACTGGTCAAAGGCTTATTTAGCTTTTAAAACAATATACACACATCTCAGACAAAGGAAACCTTTACAACTTCAAGTTTTCTACGGGAATGCTGAAAGTAAAAGGAGGGGACATTTCTATTTTGGCACCACGGGAAATTTTAAACTCAAATATTTTTTAGGTTTGTATAAATGCCCTTATATCGGCCAGTTCTCATTCATTCTGTTCCTGTGTCTGATGTCTCTCACATAATCTGTGATCATGAGCATCTCTTTCAACCCGTGATTGCCTGTCCTTATTTTCTGTGTGTTTGTCTTTCATGAAACCTGTGATTTTAGACCACCTGTCCTCACAGCCTATAGACAATGATTGGTTAACTTCAGGTCACCCTGGGTCCCTCCATCTGTCCTTTCTATTAACTATGACTGAGCAGGTAGGTCATTATAGCAGTTTTTCTCAAATTTTAATGTGTATATAATCACCTGGGAAGCAAGTTAAAATGTAGATTATAACTCTTTAAGTCTGGGGTGGGGATTAAGATTCTGAATTTCTAACAAGTTCCCAGATGAGGCCGTTGCTGCTGCTTAGGGCCCACATTTTGAGTAGGAAGCGTGGGGTGAGACAGCAATTTTATCTGTAGCCTGAGGACATGATTGTTTATCCCTCCTACTGCCTATTTTCCTCACCAGTCTGTTGCTATTATTTATTCATTTATTCAATAATAAATATTTATTAACTGTATTCTTTAGGCAATTTCTCTCTCTCTCTCTCTCTCTCTCTCGTCCTGCTGACTCTGGCACTCCTATCTCTTGAATCATGGGACTACAGTTTGGAACAGCTTCCTCCCTCTCAAATTCCTGTAGCCTATAGCATGTCCTTCAGACTATGCATTCTTTTTGCATGTGAATTTGCCAGAAGAGTTCATGCAGAAAATATTTTTCTCCCTTTGTCTTTCCATGAAAATTAATCACAACTTGGAATACATTCTTTGTCAGAATACATGCCTTGGCTTTTTATTAAAAAAAAAAAATGTAGTGACAGAGCATAAAGCCTTTGGCTGTGATCCTCTGTCCCTTACAGCCTGCAGCTGTTACCATTGGCTTCCTGGCAACATGATTAAGGCTTCTTTGCTTTGCAGCCTGTGGCTATGGTCTCATATTTGTCAGAAACAGGGAGACATGAGGAATTCTGAGTGCTTTTTAGCACTAGCCTTCTTTGATTCTCTGACTTGCTGTGACAGGCTTCAGAAGCAGGGGTTCTCTGTGCCCTCAATGACATTTGAGCTGTGTCATCTGCCAACAGAGTATCCCCTGAGTGGAGACAACCTCAGTGACTAGAGGACCCCTGCTGTAAAAACTGGAAGTGATTGGTACTGAAGCCAGAGGCATTGGTTTCTTCCTTCCTTACAAGTGCCACGTGGTCTGATCTTGAAAATTACTTTTAAAATGTTTTCTTTGATCTTCCAAATCAGTGTAATGCTCTCCAATTGGCATCAATTAACATCAAAGTGATTCTTTTCCAAGCCTCCACAGGAGCCCACAGCTTTATAGAAGATGTCAGGGTTGCAGGCAGCCCCTTTCTATAGCTTCATTTATTTGGAGCTACTGAGCAAAATGGTGAGGTGCGCAGGCCTGCCTGCATGTAAGTGTCAGTCTGGGACAAGTACAGCTTGCTCTCGAGCTAAAACAGCACCAGAGAAACTGGAGTTCAGTTTCTGCCACCTTTCCTTACAAAATAAAGCCATCTTGCCTCCTTACTGTGCACAGGATAAGAGAAAAACCACACTGGACTCTTTCTGCCTCCTGTATCCAATTCCAGCTTACATTTTGCCATTTCTCCTTGCCTGCTGCAGATCAGCCTCATAAGCCTACTGGATACTTCAGTTATGCTGCCTTGAATAACTTCTTCCTTCTTCAGTCATTAAAATCCTACGCATCTTTCCAGGCCACTGAGAAGGTCCTCTAGGTGGACTTGATTATTCTCTTTAGCACTCTCATTGTTTTTGCTAACATTAGTATTATATTTGACACATTTATATTGTAGTTAGCTCTCTATTAACTCCCTCTCTATAAGTTTTTTTAAAGACATCTCTATATAGTATGAATCTTTGTATTTCCAGTGTCTAACACCATGTCTACTACAAAGCTAGTGCTCACTAATTGTTAGTCACATACACAAATGTATGGTTTTTCATATATTGGAGTGCTGAAAATTCAGGCTGTCAAGTGCCCAGAGGAAAGTGACAAAAATTTGAAAGAGACAATATTGGTATTGCAACAAAAAAACCGGGGAAGTGCTGCTAACCATCACAGACCCTTGCCAACCATCGGCTCATGAAAAATCATTTGAGTTCCTGTGACAATCCAAGGTCTAGGAAAGAGACTGCATGATGCCATACATGTGCCACTCTGGTCCTACCCTTCCATAGCTAGGTCGTTCTGCTACCTATCCATCCATAAGACAGGGCTGCAAATGGCTTCCTATTCAGAGCTATATACAGTGAAAGCCTGGGAACACCAAAGTCCTACAGTGCAATGAACTCTTGACCCATCGGAAAACCAGACAGTGTCTACGGTGGATCCAGAGCCCAGGGCAGCAAAACTCAGGTGGAAATGAAACGAAGCAATCCCACTCAAAATGACCTTGGTATATTCAATATTTTATGATGACCCAGTAATGTTTAAAACATGCAATAACTCATGCATTTTAGTGATCTGAGGAGGCATTTTTTGGCTTAGATGTTTTAGAAGACATAAAAGTTTGGTTTCGGTACAGACTGGTTCCCATTTTAAAAATTTTCCTTATCTGGTTTTAATCAGAATACTTGTGATTCATAGATGAGATTCACTGAAGATTTTGAGCCCTGACAAATTAGCAATTGTGAAGGAGAGTAGATCACTTTTATATTAAATAAAAATTAATCCCTACTACATAATCCTTCTATACATTTTTTTGGTCTTTTGGCAGATACGGTATGTATACATATAATATACATAGTAAGATGGATGTAGTATTTTAAAGAGTACAAAATGCTTTTACATATACTTTTTATTGGCTGCTGTATATGAGCTGGACATTGCAGATATACAGTACATACATAGATAATATAGCCTATGTACTATGTAGACTATGTATAAGTATACTAAAATTTGCATTTCATATGGTTATAGAATATGGTGCCTACTTTAGATGCATGTATATTTCTATAGTATTTACCAAAAAAGTGATAATATATATAATAAAGTTTATATAAGACTTTATTAAGTCTCTATCATACATAATATTTTGGACATATGGCATCTACCCTAATAGATTATGTAATAGTATTTAATTACATACTTTCGCATGTATACAAAACTGTTTCTCCTCAAATAAATAATTGGAAATTTTCCCAAGTCTGCTTATGTTTGAAAGTTTCAAGGGATGTTCTAGGTAGAAATATTGTGCCTTTAGCCTGAATTAATGTGTCTCTTTTTGAAGCTGACTTTTTATGAGCTTTTATTTGACTAAATTATGCACATCATAATGCACATTTTTGCAATCAATTATTCACCAGTGCTTTAACTTATTCAAGCTAAATTACTACTCTGTGTGAAAGAAGAATTGCTGTTTTGAACCTCTTCATTACTGCCTAAGCCAGAATTTTTTCATCCTTTTTCTGTAAACCAGCAATCAAATGGAGGCCCATTCATGTTAGAGTTTTTGGCAACGATCTAGCCTCCTCTCTAATTAAAGACCCAGGGCACATTTCCAAGCAGGATCATGGACCTGGAACAAACTGCACTTTATCTTCACAGGAAGCCTACAAAGTAGGTATTATCGTCCCCATTCAACAGGTGAGCAAACAGAGACTGGTTGTGTGTTATCAGACCCAGGATTTCAGAGACAAATTCTATGCACTGCTCACAGAATTATGCTGCCTAATGTGAAAAGATGGGAAGAGTGCTCACAGGGCTTTACTGATGATTCCTACAGTTTTGCTGGATAAGGTGGCAAGTGGTGGGGGATGGGATGGGGGAAGATTTGTACAAATGATACTATTTTTAAAGCTTCCTGTGAAGTGAATTTTATCTCCAAAATAACTCTGTATGCTTCCTTTTCAATTTATGCTAATACCATCTTCCCCTTCACTGAGACTTGAAACTCCAATGTCATCTGCTAGCCTCCCTTCCCTCCCTTTATATCATCAAACACTGACCCTCTAAGAAGCTTTCACATTTACCCCTATCTCCCGCTGTCCCACTTTGGCCTCCTCAACTTGTTTTCTTACTAAAATACCGCCAATGGCTTTTCACTGTCCTCAAGAGAAAGTCTGAAAACTTTCAAGGTCTGTGAGAATCTGTACCAAGCTGCCTTTGCCTCCCTCCTCCATACTCCCTCTACGTTCCTGTGGCCACCACAGTATCAGCAGCTGCATATGGAGGAAATATGAGGGGACAAGTTCTGTGCTCAGACACCACCTGATCTCCTAATTATTTTTTTAAACAACTCTGTGAGGTAGACATTAGAGCTGGACCTAAAACCAAGCCTTCTCTCTGACGCTAAAGGCTTCGCTCACCACTGCTCCACAGTCTCTCTCAGAGCACGTGGTTTTCTCCCAGACCTCTCACCATGCTCCACACATCACTGCCTCCGTGCTTCTGTTCTTGTCTGAATTCTCATGGGGATGCTTTCTTCCTCACACCCTGTTAAAATCCCATCCACACTTAAAACCTGTATTATTCATTGTTATAGTCGCTTAATGAAGCATAAGGTTTTCTTAAAATTTTACTAGTGAAATATTTCAAAAAATATTTACCTTTTTTATAAAATATCTTCTTACCAAAAAAAAGTTTGTGTTTTGTTATATATGGTTGGTAGCTTTGCCTGAGATATTGTTATTAAAAAGATTAAATGATAGATTTTAAGGCCCCTCTAAATCCATTCTTCTTCCTGCCTATCCCAGAAAGAGTCAATATCCTGGTCTTTATTATTGCTGAGCATGTTTGTATCAACTTACTACATAAGCATGCATAACAGACAATGTAGAATGATTTTTGCACATATTCGAACTATGTATAAATCATGACATCCTGTAACTTTTTTTTCTATTAAACATTGGATCTTTGAAATAAATATTTCTATGCTAATACACATAACTCATATATTTAATTTTTAATATTACATTTTATGCATTATCTTAATTTGTTTTTCCATTTTTCCATTAATAGATACTTAAATTGCTTCCAAATTTTGTTTTTACAAATGAGGTGGCAATGAACATCCTTATACGGGTAGCCACATACACATATGCAAACAGTTCCAGCCTAAAATAGCGCCCTAGAGGAATGACTTTGTTGAAGGCTTACACTTCTGTTAACTTCTAGTTATTACCGAATCACTCTCCGAAGTGGTTATCATATTTACACTCTCACCAGCAAAGTGTGAAAGCCCCCAGTTCTCCTATTCTTGCCAACACTTGGTATTTTCAGCCTTTAATATTTGCCTGTCTTTTAGAGGGACAGGGCATATCATCATTGCCTTGTCTTCCCCTGATTATCCATGAAGTTGAACTGTTTTAAAGTATATTTATCAGACTTTGATTTTTTCTCTTCCAGGAATTTTTTTATCCCTTTTTCCAATTTTCTTTTGATTATCTGCCTTTAAAATTTTTTCACTCACAGTGTATATAGAGTCTTATTAATTCTTGGTTACATGTATTAGAAATATCTTCTCCAAGTTTGTAGTTTATCTTCCACTTTATCTATAGGTTTTGGTCACATAGAAGATTTACATTTAAATGTGACTAAATTTATCAATAGTTTTAATGTTCTTTTTCATTTGTTTGTTAGAAAATTATTCCTTGTGCTCATAGTATCCTATATATATTCAAGTTTAGCTTTTTCCAGTTATGTCATTAGGACATTTGGAAGTCATTTGTACATATGCAAGAAGTAGAGATCAGTTTTTTTTCTCATCTGTTTACTTCTTTTCTAGTTTTACCAGGGCCATTCATTGAATAATCTATTCTCTTCCCACTACTTTTTATGTAACCTGTTACAAACCAAGTTTTCATATGTGGTGGACCTGTTTCTGTGCTCTTTATTCCTATAAAGTCATCGATTTATCTTTTCTTGTATCAAAATCACACTGTCACTAAATTATATTAGCAGGATTTGTCACATTTGCCCTAAATTATCTTTACATATGTGTGTATTCCTTATAGTTACTGACTTAGTTTCAAATAAATAAATCCCTTCGTATATTTTAATTAGAATTACATTTATTGTTCCAGTTTAATTTTAGAGATAATCATTTGATTTATAATATTGTCTCTCAACCCAAGAATATGATCTATCTCTAAATTTAATGTAGTTTATTTTTATCTCTTTCAGTTACTCTATATTTTTCTTTATAAAGATCTTGCACATATATTTTTAGACTTTAGGGTTTTCTTTGGAGCCTACATTGAAATAGTCTCTACAGAATAGTTTTAACATTGCTTCATGTAGGACCTGGGACAGGGTGGTTTTCAGTGACCAATTCTAAATCAATTTCTCAGACAACTTCATACACACAACAATTCAGTCATTATTATGAATTCTAAGAGAAATCTTTTCCTACCCAGAATCTAGCCAGAGACTAGTTTCTTTGTTGGGAGATTTTCTTTTGATCCACCTTTTCACTTAAGATGTAACAGCTTTGATAGCCCAAAATGTATCTGTGGAAAGAGGTCTCAGTTTTAACTCCCTGTCTCCTATGCTTGTAAAATTATCCTGCTTACAAGTTTAATGTGTGTGTATGGAGGAGGAGGGTTTCCCCACACCACCAAGCAGTCCTCCACACACCAGCAGGGTGTCCTACGATTCAACTTAATACTAGTACTGACACTATGTGGAGATGGCATCAGATTCCACAGTTTGAGGACTCAGTCCCACAAGGCTGCCCCTTCCTTCACTTTAGATACCAATTACGAGCCTAGTTTGCCACCTGTACTTCTGACCTCCTGCCTGGGTTCAATTAATTTGCTGGAGTGGCTCACAGAAACATTTTACTTCCTAAATCACTGGTTTATTGTGAAAGGATATGAGTCAGGAATAGCCAGATAGAAGAGATGTATAGAGCAAGATCTGGGGACGGAGTGCAGAGCTTCCATGCTCTCTCCTAGCACACCGCTCTCTCCAAGTCTCCACATGTTCGCCAGTGCAGAAGTGCCTCTAACACCATCCTTCTGGGTTTTTATATGCAGGCTTTATTACATAAGCATGATTGATTAAATCATTGGCCACTGGCAATTGATTCAACCTCTAGTCTCTCTTCCTGCGAGGTGATGCTGGTGGCACTGAAAGTTTCAACTCCCTAATGCATAATTGATTCTCCTGGCAACCAGCCTCCATCCTTAGGTGCAGTCTGACGGTCACCTCATTAACATAACAAAAGACACCTTTGTAGTTCTCATCACTTAGGAAATTCCAAGGGTTTTAGGAGCTCTGCACTAGAAGCAGGGATGGAGACCAAAAACATATTTCTTGTATAAATCACAATATCACAACCTGAAAGCCTCATTTTCTGTCTTCAAGCCCTTCTATTGCTAAGCCTGATCTTTTCTTCATCTAATCCCCAGATAGTCATATCCTGGGCTTCTGAGCTCATATCTTTAATCTCTTTGTACTTTCTTCTTTATTTTTGGCCCCTTGCAATCTCTTCTGGGTATGAGCTCAGCTGTGTAGTTAAAAGAATATTTGTTATATTTAATTCAGAATTTCTAGATATTTGAATCCAGTGATTTATAATTACATAGTCTGAAATGGGGATGTGTGTCTTGTCCAAGTCACATAGCCAATAAGTGGCTGAGGCAGAGCTTTTAAAGAGGCTTCCTTACATTCTACCACACTCATGTTCTTTTTCCACCTCAGAAATCATAGGTGAAAATAATATACCCGAGTAGTCCGAGGGCTCTTCGAAATATCACTGAAATAACAATTGACACAAATCCATCAATTAAAAAATGTTTTAAAGTTTTCATTCAGTTCATATTTTTCCATCTTATTCACAGGACTATGTTGAAAGGTGTAACAGATTTAATAGTGTGCCCCCAAATTTATGTATGTCCAGAACTTCAGAATGTGACCCTATTTGGAAATGGGGTCTTTGCAGATACACTTGGGTTAAGACAAGGTCATACTGGAATAGGGTGGACCCTAAACCAATAACTGGGCTTTATAAGACACAAGACAAAAGAAAATGTATGTGAAGATGGAGGCAGAGATTGACATTATGGTGAAGAAACACCAGGAGACAAGGCAGGATTCTTCCATAGAGACTTTGGAGTGATCATGGTCCTACTGATACCTTGATTTCAGACTTCTAGCCTCTAGAACTGTGGGAGAATAAATCTGTTGTTTGAAGGCACTAAGTTTTTGGCAATTTGTCATGGCAGCCCCAGGAAATTAACACAAAGGGATTTATGCTATTTTTTACTAAGTTAAGATGTGGAGTGTCTTAGTAATTCTTCTGAAGACTCTTCAGAACATATCTGATCCCCCATGTTTCAATACCTCTCTCATTTTCTTTCATTTCTTACTGGTTACTGACAGTTTTTCTTTGATTACATCTGCAAGTTTACTTAGTGTACTGGGATATAATTTATCTGTCTGTCAAGAACATCCTACCAATCACTCAGACCAGATATCTGAATGTTGTCCTTGTCGACTTTGTCTCCCTTGCTCCATACATTTATTCAATAACCAAGTCCTGCATCACTTTCCTATCTCTTAAATCCATCTACACTTATGTAGTTCCAGTACCACTTCTCTATTCCAGATTACCATCATTTCTGCAACTGAGTTCTACCTAGTATTCTTGTTTCATTTACCCATCCATCCATCCAATAAATATTAAGTATCTACTGTGGACAAGCATTTTGCAAGGCACTCTGGCTACAAAAGTGAATTAAAAAGAGACTGGGTCCTTGCTCTGATGGAATTTATAACAAAGTGTGAGGGTCAGACATTAATCAAATAATCTTACAAACTAACATAAAACTATCTCCATAACAAAGCAGGAAAGAGACCTCATAGTATGGTGAGGCTCTTTGAAGAGATTTTTTTTTCCTCCCCATAGACTAGAAGGCAAAGAAAATATCTGTGAGAACTATAAAGGGTGTTAATAAAGGGTGATTGAAATTATGAGTTCTCTTTTATGATGCAGTTCTGTGTTTTTTCAGATTTATATTATATTCTATAATAAGCTTAGTTTTTTTGTAATTATTTAAAAAACACACACAATACATGGAATATGTGAAATAACATTGGATACACTAGTTTTACCTCATTTGGATGTGTTGAGATGACCACAGCAGTCTGACATGCTCATTATGACAGTCATGGCATTGCATTTTAATGTCTGCTTCTATATCAGTTTCTCCCCAAAGACAGAAAGTTTCTGGAACATAGGGGTGTGCTTTGTTAACTGCTGTGCTCCAAACCAAAACCCTACTAATAGGACCTGGTAGACCCAAAATAAATATTTTTGAATGAATGGATAGGCTGAAAATAATAATGATATATTTGAATGCCTTTTTAAATAGTTTATTGCATGTGAATGTCCTGGAGATGATGGAGGAAAAAAAAAAAAAAACAGGAAGAGCTTGGCTCACTACCAAAGATGTGCTTTCAAGTAGGTTTCTTAAAACTCTGCACATTGTTTAATTTCATTCATGGATGAGCAAGAGAACTGGGAACTTCAGCCCTCACTTACTCTCACTCCAAAGTATACCCAGCCATCCATTTGCTGAAATGATTCTTTAATGTGAAATGCTCCATGAGCCTTCCAAACAGTGCCAATTATTTTCCGAACGGCAACAAGTCAATGACCCAAATTAAGTGCCTTTTCTTATCATACTTTAATTAAAATTCTTCCCAGCAGGTAAAGTTTCTTAGCACAACATTAAAATATTACTCTATAATTCAAGGTCATGTTTGCACTGAATAAATTAGCTTAATTCGAGTGGCACATTGAACAGGAATATTGAGTATATGCACACTTGTTCATAGTGCTTGGAGCACCCATGGAATCACCGAGTAATCTTTGGATACACTGTCATTAAAAAAACAAACAAACAAACAAACAAAAACCTCTTCAGAGGACTGAAGATGTTGCTCGCTTTACCTTGAGTTACAGAGTAAATCCCTCATCAATAGGAATCCAGAGAATGTCTATTTCATAACCATCAGTGATTATTTGAAACGTGGAGAATGAAGTACATCCTGAAAACATGGTAAAGAAAAAGAAACTCCAGACGTTTTAGAGAATGGCAAATTACTTAGCATTTAAATTAATTCTCAAATATTACCGGTCTGCAAATTGGTTGCACAGACGTTAATTTCAATCTGAAATCCAATGAATAATCTTCATTAGACAAATATTGTTTGGAGATTTCTCCCTTGTTTTTGAGTAGTTTGTACTTAACATGGAGTGTTCAATTCCTTTAAATCAGAAGAAAATATGTGCATGTCCCACAAACCAACCATTGTTATGTTTGTCCAGGAATATTAATCTAATTTGTAAGTGTGAGGACATCCAGCCTCTGGAATAAGCCATGTCAAAGTAAATGAGGGTACATTTGGCTTTATTCTTTATTGGGGTTGCGGAATGCTGCCTCTTGTCACCATGCATAGTTCTGTCACTGCCTTCAGGTCCCTTTACAGCATATATCTGCAAAAGGTAACCTATTCTTTTGTCAGAGCCATAAAAGCAGGCCAGCCTTCCCTCTGAGCACACGAGCTCTGTCAGTCATGGCCAGCTGACTCCATGACAGGCAGAGAGCTTCTCTTGTGTGCCATCTTCACCCACCTTGGTAGTGTCTGATGGATGCACTGTTTTGAGAAGTGCTGTAACTTACTGTTGACATCTGTTATAGGAAAAGTGTAAGTGCCAGTGTTTGCATAACTGTCCAGGTCTACAAATGAATATTCATAGGTTTGGGAGTACATCTCACTTTGCCTGGTTGCTCAGGTTTTTAATTTACTCTCTTAAAGTTACCGACCAAGTCTCCAGGGAAAGGTTTAGGAAATTACAAGCACATTCATTCTTTGCCAGCTCTCTCACTGCTGATACCTTGCCCTAAAGTCAGGATTGGTTCCAGAAACTCTAAGTGAAAGTATTTCTAGTGTCCTACTGTTTATGGTGGGTGAGAATTATAAACTGTGAGAAAGAGTAGGCTGCTCTAATTTAAAATCAGCCTGAGTTGTTTTATTAGATTCAGAATGAATCTGGCTAGATCAAAGAGTCTCATAACCAATGCTTCAATTATATAATTTCAGGCTGCATTTCCTACAGGCCAAAAGGTATGCTCAGAGCAGAAGAAAGAGGGATTCACATGAGGCAATGTCTGTTCCAAGAGTTTCTAGGACATCTTGGCCTCCAATTTCATGCAGACAGTTTGCTTGGGCAAAACTGAGCTCGGGGTGGGGGAATCACATGTGCAGATGAGCTCACACAGTTTGGTAAAAATTTCAAACACTGGAGGGGAAAGGTTCGGATATGGTTTATTTTAACACACTGTAGAATTAAGCTTCTAGAATCTTATTTCTCTCCCAAATATGACCTCCTGCAGCATCAGTTGCTCTAAACGTGACTTGACGTGAAAAGCAGTCAAGACGAGAACTATGTCCTCAAGCAATTAAAATAGCTTTCAAATACAGTTCCACAGAAAATGAGGGGTGGGGTGAGGGAACTTGTGCCATTTCATTTGACTATTTTGAAATTGACTGTAAAAAGAGGATTTTTCTTGGTTTATATTTTGCATATAATTGGAAAGCAGAAGCAAAAGGCATACCATGCATAGTACTCAGTCAGGGAAGTATAGGCTAGTCCAGGATCTTCCCAAGTCTACCGTGGTGACCTCTGTGTATGTTAGCACACAGCCTCAAGTCCCTTTCCTATGTGGGCGCTTGAGACCACGAAGCAATGTTCTTGGAAAATGATAGTTGCCAGATGGAAGAAGGGTTGTGGGGCTGAGTGAAAAAGGTGAAGAGATTAAGAAGTACAAATTGGCAGTTACAAAATAGTCATGGGGATGTAACTGGAGCATAGGGAATATAGTTGATAATATTGAAGTAACTGTGTATAGTATCAGGTGGGTACCAGACTTATCAGGGGGATTGCTTCATAAGTTATATAAATGTCTCACCACTTTGCTGTACACCTGAAATTAATATAATATTAAATGTCAACTTAATTGAAAAACAAACAAAATTTTTCTTAAAAAGTCACATCCTTGGGTTGTCTGATATTATTTCACAGAGTTCCTGGTGAGTCTGCCCAGTGGGAGCCACCTCGGCCCTGGGCTGAATCAACTCATCCACCCTGAATGCTAGATGTGTATCTACATGGCTTGTTCTGCAGAACACTCATCACAAAGTAACATTCTTCTTGGGTACTGAAGGGATTTAAAACGGTATCAATCTCTTAAGAATAAATGAAGAAGGAATCTTGATTTAATGCCCCAAATCCGAAAAGCTTAGAAGTTAACATTTCAATACTGTCACAGATTTGAATTTGCTAGGGAGAATTAATATAAGAGAAAAAATTCAACATCCTAATGAGCAAGCAGTACTGAAACAAATTTATTCAAAGAAATGCATGAAACATAAACAAAAAACTACAGCATGCACAATGCAGTGTTTTGCTGGCTGAATTTTTTTATGACATTCCTGGAGTAGAAATAAAGTTATAAAAATGTTTCCTCAAAATATTTTGATTTTAAGGCAGCATTACTAAAATTTTGGTAAAAAATATATCTGTATTTGACTCAATATTTTGATGTCTAAATCAAGCTTTGTAGTCTATTTCCCAAAATAGGTGCTAATACAAAATTCAGTTTGGTTCAATTTGATAAACCTTATGAAACAGTTAGTCTGTTTAAGCACTGAATTTGGCCCTATAGGATATACGGAGGTGCCTGGAGTCTAATTTGGAAGAGAAAACACAGATCTAGCATCAGAATTACCAAATGTCTGGGAACCTACTACGTGTCCCATACTCTCCTAGTTACCCAATGCTCTAATTCAAGGTATATTGTTGTTTGTTTTTTAATCATATATGCTACTAGAGGTACAAAGAGCCAAGTAGGAAATCATTAGCTGAAAATGGCATACGGAAAAATAATACTAATAAATAACAATGAGAAACACTGAGAATTTTCCCCATGTGCTAACACTGTTCTAAGCATTTAGACATCATTTAATCCTAACAATTGTATGAGGTAGATACTGTGATTATTCTCGTCCTATAGATAAGGCAACTGAGAAACAGAGAAGTTAGGTAACTGCTCTATTCACATCTATAATTAAACATGTGAATTTATCTCCATTGTCTCCAGGAATCCCACTGAAAAGAAGAAAAAGGTTTAAACTTCTAAGGACAAAGTAAAGAAGAGGAGGAGAGAGAACAGCTATTAGAGATGTCCATTCTGAAAGAGGAACAAACATAAAATAGTGTACGAAAGAAAAGTTAAGACAATCAGAGAATCCAAGATGTACAATATCCAAATAACAGAAGTTTCAGAAATAACAATGAGAAACATAGAGAACATAGAGAAGAGAAATTATAAAACAAAACATTTCTTTTGTCTGAAGCAGAAAGGGGCCTCCACAAATGTCTGATGCATAAATGAATGGTGTCCATATCGAGTTACATCACCATGAAAATTTAGAGCACCAGGAGTAAGGAGAAGATCCTAAGGACTTACAGCAAAGAAAAACAATTCACACGCATACAAATTAAAAAGCAAATCGCAATGAGTATTTCAGCAATGAAGATATAAACTATAAGATAGAGCAACATCTTCAAAACTTTGAGGGAAAGGATTTTCTACTAAAATACTCTATCCAGCAAACCCATCAGTTGAATAAGTAAGACTGTAAACATTGTATTCCCCTAATATCTTTTCTCAGGATGCTGTTAAAGATTTGCTCCAGTAAATCAGGAGAATAAATCTAACAGAGGATGTAGGAATAAAGAGCATAATGCAAGGTTTTAGCACAGGGAAGTCTCTTGAAGGAAAGCGTGAGCCAGGCTTAAAGAGGCACAAGTTTATATGGGAGCAGGAGGATGCAGACTTGGATGCAGACTTACAAGAGGGGAGTATTCAGGGAAATACAGATGCCGATTACTTTGTCTCATATATATGGAAATTTATGAACAGGTTACCCATAAACCTATTAAGGAAATTACCAATAGGTAAATAGAAAATCAGTAAATGAAAAGTCATTGAGTAACTATAGGGAAAGTAAAAGATAGGTCTGTAAAGGGATACCACTGGGCTCAGCCCTAAACAATATTTATATGGTCATGATAATGTAGACACTGATTTTTGATTTAATCCCTAACTATGAGACATGTATTTATTTTTAAAGGATGGGAGGAGCTGGCATGGGGTTGGGGAGGCTAAACTTCAATCACAACTAAGAAGACAACAAATAATGTGTAAATTTTATAAAGAAAATAGCAGCACAAGCACATTATTTAAACATATGGTCATAAATACCAAAAGAATTTCAGAGAAGTTGCCCCTAGAATAGCAATAGGAGGTGTGAAGGAGAAGAAACAAAGGACTGCTTATTTTAATAACCATTTTGTACTATTTAATTTTCCTAACATATATAAATATAGAGAATTCATATATCTAATTCACATATTTGTGGCGGATTTTCTTAAAATTTATTGTTGAAGGTTTTTGGGTATTCTCCAACCCTATTCCTGCTCTTTCCCTCCCTGGACAAGTAACTGTGTTTCAAGTCCTTCATACCATCAGTATATAGGTTTACCTCTTCGAACACATGTTACACTATTTCCATACTTTCAAACAATAGAATAAGCATCATATTGTACCCATCATTTTGCAATTTGCTCTTTCATTGCATTCTGTGCTCCTGAGGTTTAACCATGCTTATGTGTAGTTTTAGATTACTTTAACTACGTCCATATTCAGTTGAAAGAAGATAACACAATTTACATGTTTGTCCTCCTGCTGGTAAACATTTGAATTTACAATTTGTCAGTATTGACATCGATATAGCATCGTGTAATCTTTTATCTATCCTCTGGAATTGTACAGCATGGCGTCTGAATATTTTAAACTTTACTAAATACAACCAGATGAGCTCTTCACGGTAATTCCATCAAAATGTATTTCCCCTCTCCCCACCCCAAGAAGTGATGAGAATGCCAGTTGTTCCAATCCTTACCAAAACACCAACCTACAACTTGGCAGAAGCAACTTCTCAGGAGTGGGGACCTGCATTGGTCTTATCAAGACAATCTTTTCTGTTAAGGATGTTGCATTTTATTCAGGTTCAAGTAATCCAAATAGCAAAAATGGTGTTTTCATTGGATAAATTTCTCCTCTTTTGCTTATACTTTTTCTTCTAGACTGTCCACACTATCCTGCTTGCCTTCTGAATCTACTACATACGTGAAGGTCAAACTCCACCCTCATCTCCTCTCTGATGCCAGCTGACCACCTCTAACAGAAAGGCTTTCCTTCCCCAGTACTCCATGCTCATTCTACAGTGATCACTTGCTGTCTAGAATTAATGAGAAAACTTTTCTTAAGCACAGGTCCTACCACCTGAATTTAAGCAAGTCTCCTATTATTAAGACTGATAATAAGAAGATTATGCAGATTTGTAGACTTTTTGTCATTGTCATTATCATAGGTGCTCTTAACCTTTTTTAAGAAGAAAGATTCTTTTCAAAGACAAAAAGAAAATCATTGCCCTCCCCATGATAAAAATATAATTTATATTGATTTAGCAAATACATAATGAAATAAAACTATAACTTTAATACCACTTTTAAACTGACTTTATTTTATTAGTCACAAGAGCATCTGTATACTTTTGAAAAGTGGTTGGGTACATCATGACCTGTACATTTAGTGGCCCATTCAAGG
Organism: Rousettus aegyptiacus; assembly: GCF_014176215.1. NCBI lineage: Eukaryota > Metazoa > Chordata > Mammalia > Chiroptera > Pteropodidae > Rousettus > Rousettus aegyptiacus. The sequence goes on from NW_023416308.1 coordinate 65,697,108, forward strand.
ACAATATCAGATTCAAAACACAAATATTATATCCATAAAACCTATTGAAAACAATTTAAATCCTATTTAAAGTCTCCATGAAAATGGTCAAAAGAGTCACTGATCACAGCAAACCATCTTAAATTCTCTTTTCCTCAGCTTTTTCCTCATATCCTTCTTATTTTGCTACTGCCTTTGTTGTCTAAGCTCCCCTGAACTTGCTCCAAACTCAGTGTTAGGTGGTGTTTCTTTGTCTGTCCTTGTCTCTCAAGTTCACCAGCGGCCTCTTTCTCCCTTCCCCTGACCCATTCTCTAAATGGCATCTTTCCAGGCTGCAGCTCTATCCACATCCCTGAATGGAACCAGAAAGGCCCAAGGCCAGCAACCCCCAAAATACAAGACGTCCTACCCAAGAAGCTGGAGTAGGACAAAGCTGCTGGCGTATGCTGTGAGCATCATATTGATGTGTGGCTATTTATTAGTCTGTAGGAATGGTAAGAATTTGCCGTAACTCTTCAGCCCCGAGGGTCCCTGGCCTATAGTATAAACCACCACCTCAACTTCTACCTCTTTATAATCTCTGCAGGACCCAGCTTAATAACTTACACAGTATGTTTGGTGACACAGTACAGGACAGTAACACTTTCTAAATCCAAACTGATGTTGAAATATGTCCACCCCAATAAATCAATGTTTCTACCTTAACTAACTTATTGACTCACTTGTCTGGAAAAAGGTCACAGTGAGCACTGGAGTGGATTCAAGTTAATACACATGCACGGGCGCACACACACACACACACACACACACACACAGACAGGGAGAGGGAAAGAGGGAGGGAGGGAGGGGGTGTGGGGGAGGAGGGAGGGAGGGAGGGAGGGAGAGAGAGAGAAGGATTTCATAGCTTGTTTACCCCATGAATTGGGGAAAACAAGTTTTCCATATTTCTTTTCTTATTTTTACTGTAAAATTTTCTGACCCATATCTGGTAGTCTGAACAATTTATGTGAAAATAATGGAAATCTCAGCAGAATAAAAGTTAAAAAGTTGAGAAACAATTCAGGAAAAAAGGGGGGCAGGAATAAAGTATATAAACTCTGGCACCCCATTTTTTAGCCAAAATAAAAGAATGATGCCTGTCCCAGCATAAAACGTAAATTTGTAGCATTCTAAGTATATAAGGTGAAAAATGTTTAGGTCTCTATATGAAAATGTCATCTTGGCTTTCTAGAAGATAACCGACTGAGAAATAATAATAAAAAATAAGTAAGGATAAAGATAATGAACACATAGGTATATAATATGCATAACCATGTGCCAGGAATTGGGAGCAAGAGAGGCACTAAAATCGGAACACTAAACCAGATCACTAAACCAGACGTCCAAAAATTTGTTTTAAGAGTGGGCTCTCCCACTAAAGATATGGGCGCAGGCAGCAAATCTTTTTATCTTCATCTGTCCAAGGGTTTTTTGGCTATGTGACTCCTAAGTTTTATTGCAAATCTGCAATTAAGAATCTGAAAGTACTTCCACTTGGAATCAGTCTCACCCATTTATCCTCAACTTTAAAAAAAGTAAACACAATGGCAAGAGCATTAAATTTGGAATCAGGAGAAAGGGGTTTATACCCTACCTATATTCTCAGGTATGCGATCTTAGGCAAGCCATTAACTTTGTATCTTCTTTTTGTTGTTATTATTATTACTATTACTTATTATTTCCTCAATATGCAATAGTACTTTTCTTACAGTGTCACTGAGGATTAGACACAATAAATATATACTCGAAATGATAGAACAATATGCAAATATTGGTTGTTAATATTTGCATTGCTCTGTCGAGGGGCTTATTCCTCTACTCACAGTGAGATAGTAATAGGTTAAAACTTTCCAGAATAAAAGCTCGGAAGAATACTCCTCTTAAAAGAAAGTCATTTGCACAAACCCAGCAGACAAAATTGTAGAATAGTCTGATAATCAATTATTCTATTTTAAAAATCTGAAATAATTTCCTTTAGAGATAGGAAAAATCATCAGCAGTATACTTTCAAGTAATTAGAAGTCTTTATGTTTTCTTTTTTAATTAAATGGACAGTGGGATGGTGTCTTTACCAGTTTGGACTACTATGGAAAGTAGCATAGACTGGATGGCTTATAAGTGATAGAAATTTCTCACTGTTCTGGAGGCTCGCGGTCTGAGATCAGGGGCCCACACAGTGGGGTTCTGGTGAACCCTCTTCCAGGCTGCGGGCTTGTCATCGCATCCTCACGTGGTGGAAAGAGCGTGAGCCAGCCCTCTGGCCTCTTCTTATAAGGGCACTAATCCCATTCACGAGGACTCCACCTTTCTGACCCAACTGCCTCCTGAAGGCCCCACTTCCAAATGCTACCGCATTGGGGATTAAATTTCAACATATAAATTTTGGGGAGATGAACATTTAGTCCATAACAAATAGTGTTACACCAAAATGACACAACTCCACAAATTCAAATATGCTAATGTCATTCAATAAAGTCTACAAGGCAAAACCTCTCTTTCTATACCATTTATTCACCAGAGTTGGGGGGAAGTTTCTTCCTTGGATGTTTACTTTGCCTTCACCTTCAGAACATTCAGATTTGTTTTCCTCCAGACTTCTAAATGATTTTACTGAACCTTCTTTGTCTGACCGACCAAGTTACCAAGAAATATTTACTCTGGAGTGGAGGGGGCAGGGGAGAATAAATTAAAAATTAGTGCTGGATGCTGTCTTCACATTGGAGATTATGCAAATGTTCATCTGTTCCTGTGAAGCTTTGAACATCCTGTGGGAGCAGCCGCCTCCTTGCCAGAATTCATATTCCTACTAATGTTTAAAGTGAGTGTGCATTTACATATAGCTTGGAAGGACAACAGTTTTTAATATAAGAATGATCATAAACTCTGCTTCCAAATGGTAACCTTCACAGTGGAGATGTGATTCTCCTAGGCCAGTGCAAGTGTCAGATTCGCTCCACTGAGCCCTTCTCCCCACCCCCTGGCAAGCGGATTGGAACAGCCTCAACCCAGGGAAAAGAATCTACCCAAACTCTCTCGTGGTGTCCTTCCCTGCTCCCTTTCAAAACTGAATACATTGTTGACTAAATAAAATGTCTTCGAATTGGATTCTAATTTGATTGTTTGATTAACAGATGAATAGTCAGAAATTCCCTCCCCCCTCTCCCCCAAGCTTCTGGCTGAAAAAAATCTTCCTGAAAGGAGAGTCCAATTTCCTAGCTACAAACAGGGTTTGAATCAGAGCTGAATATTAAGGAAAAACCTAGCATAGTCACCATATAAGAAACAGGGGCAATAGCCAAGGGTGAGGAAATGGTCAAAAGCTGTTCTTATGGGGGAAAAAAGCCTAGCTCAATGGGCCTTAACCTCCAAAGAAGCGCACCATCAGAATGGAATTTTTATGTCAGAGACTTTAGCCCTGTTACACCGTTCCATCTTTACAACACCCAAACTGGCAGGTTCACTCGAGCGAGCCTCACATTCTTTTAAATCCCTATTATAAGCAGTCTCTAATGATAAGCAGTGAACATAATAGACAGTCCGTGTCCTCTGTACTTACAGAATGGCAAGACAGACAAGCTAATAGCTGCAGGTATAATGAGCTTAAAAAGAAGTGTGGGGTGTGTTACAAGAGAAAGCATTCAGCGGAGTCCTTTATGATGAATAGAAACTACTTAGATGGGAAAGGTGATTATCATTCCTCTTTGACAGATGACACACATGAAGCTGCAGCAGATGAATTAGTCCACTAGTGAAAGAAGAGACAGGACCCATATCTTTATCCTCCAAAGTCCAGGTACTCAGATTCCCTTCTGAGCTTTGGGACATGGTTTAGCTGTTTAGTCCCATGTACGTGGAAGAAGGGAACTGCCTGGGAGAAACTGTCCTCAGATTTTTCTTCTAAGTTAGAGGAGAGGATGTTAGAGGAGATCATCAAGAGGACGTGACTGCAGGCTGATGCATGAGCTGGACTCAAACAAGGGCAATGCGTCCTGCCCTTGAATGTCCATTCTGCCCACTGTCCCCACAGTGGGGGCCATTTTCCAGGATGCAACCTTGAGAGAATAATGTGTCAATGAGACCATCTGGACTGTGTACCTGACTGAACCTAGACTAAGGCTTCCACATAAGCTTTTGAGATTCTGGCAGGCGGGTGTGGAGATCTACTCATTTTGTGGCCACCCAAGACAAGCCTCTTCTGTAAGCTCCCTTGCTTATGAAACCTGTCACCTGCCTACCTCTTGCTTCTGTTTCTCCTTGTCTTCTCTGTTCAGGGTCTGCTTTACAAATCAACAGTTAGAAGATAGAAGATGGAAATGATAGAAGAAGAAAGAGACTTAGTCAACTTCATTTTAGCAAATAAAACAGTTATCTATTTAATATTTTCTAGAAGCAGGTCAAAAAAAAAAAAAAAACAAATTACATATTACTAGCTGGTACCTGTGCAGTAAGAACTCAGAGAGCACAAAAGCTTCGAACATCTGGCAAGGTGAAAAGATCAGATATTTGAGCCAACACACACTTCCAGAGTATGTGTCTAAGGGAACTACACTTAAAACTGCGGGGCTCTTGGTCACACAGTATCCCAAATGTCTACCATAAGCATGAATGCTAAATAAGCCTTTTGCTAGCCTCACAACTCAGGTACGTTTCTTCAAGAGCCTGAGAGCCATCTCTTTGATACATAATCATTAAGGATGATAAAAATGTCCAATCTTCCAGTTTCCTGAAAGGAAATAGATCTAACTTCAACTATCACTTGACTTCAGATTCCAGAACCTATCTTCAGTCAGAAACATAAGAGAAAATTGGCAAATTTATCTTGAAAACATGAATGTAATGGGTCGTATCCACTTCACTATATCACATTTGAGAATTCTGTCTGTCTTTGCATTCTCTTTAGAGGATGGCCTGTGATGTGCATCACATTCAGCTTTAGCGCTTATTCAATAATTAAAAAGGTATTCTTTCTCTTCTAACTTTTATGAGAAGGTTCTCTGGGCTGGGAGCAGACTTTATTTTTATTATAGTTCCCCAACATTCCCCACCATTTTCCCACTGGCAGAAAGAGAATTAAAGAGTGAATTTTATGACAATTGTTTGGAATCCAGACAAAAAGCTGAATTTTTCTAGGGTTGAGGGGGGGAAAGAGTGAATTGTTCTCATATAATTAAGCGGGAGGCAAGTTTTGGCAGCATGGTTAGCCAAACTCTCAGAACATAAGGTCATGAACAGCCTGAGCCCTTTGTCAAGTTCCCTCAGTGACACTTTAATAAAAAATTAGAAGATTCTTTCTTTGAATTAGGAAGATGAAATTTTCCTACTTGCACAGCCGGGACAATTGCAAAAAAGAAAAAGAAAATGAAGCCAGGCTCCCAAATCTGCAAAGAGCAGTAGGAAATAAAGCTTCAGAAAATCCACCAACAATTTTTTCATGTCCCCATCCCTGTTGCTTATTTTATTTCCCTGTTGGGATTTAACAGTTCTGCTCTTCACTGAGCCAGTTCTGTGTGCTTCTACAGGACCAGCAGCAGTGGAGGAGCAGGGGAGACTGTGCATCTAGGCTTTGGTGGGGAGACCCCTAAATGATGGGGCAGCTTTAAAGAGAAAGAAAAGTTGAATGCCTAAGACCTATGAAAAAGGAGAGGACAGCCAGAAAGAAAGTAAAGGTCTCTGTGATCTAAGACAGTGGCCGTTTTATGGTATGCTTCGGGACACCTGGGAAATCCTTTAAATCTTCTCCCACCTACAAGCTGAAATGCCAGATTTTCTACCATTGGGATTTTGGTTTATGATCTGATCCTTGCTCAATTAATGAACACTGTTTATTGAGTACTTGCTATGTGCCTGTCACAGTACTAGGATCTGAGAAGGTATTCAAAGACGACTCAGGCACAATTAATTTTGGGTATGTGTGTGTGCGAGCGCGCGCGTCTGTCTCTCACATTTAGATTAAAATTCAAATTCCTCTCTGTCTTTCTAACTTCATCCTTTGGTGCTTTCTTCCTCATTCACTCCTCTATAACACACTGTCTTTCTTTCTATTCCTCAAACACTTCAAATTCATTTCTGCCTCAGCATCTTTATACCTTCCCTATTTCTGGAACACAGGATCCCAGATTCTTGTATTCGGTTCTTTGCTTACATGTTTCCTCTTTGTAGAGGCCTTTCCTGACCCATCTATCTGAAGTAGCCATTTTGATTCTCCATTATAACATCCCGAAATCATTCTCTGTCTGGCTCTTATTCCTACTTGAAAAGCTTAATATCATTCAATTTGCTTTTTACTAGTTTATTTTCCATCTTTCTTGCTGGGGGATAAGTTCTGAGAAGGTAAGGAAAATTGTCTGTCTCATTCTCTGTTGATTCTCAAGGGTTGAGAACAGTCTCCAGTATCTGGCACAGAAGAGGTACTTCCTGGCTATTTGTTTAGTGGATTAATTAGTTGATGACAAGTTTCCAGAGGACCTGAGAGTCTCTCTGCTTTAGAGGAGAGTGGAGAAAAAGCACAAGGGCACTTGTTCTTGAGAAATAAAAAAGACAGAAGAAAAAAAGAATTTTAAAAATATAAAAAGCTTTCTCATTTCCCAGTTTTGCCCAGGGCTGCAAATGGCACCACTGGGAATAGTTTTTAGTTGGGAATCCCTAAATGCAGGGTTGTCCCCCGGCCAGGAGGAAAACTGCTTCCTTTAACTTTCCTAGTTGCTCTGTACTTTCTGTATGACACGTCTCATCCCTCTGCACTTTAGTCACCTTCCTGCATGTTTGTGTATCTCTAAGGACTGCGACTGGATCTGAGGTCACTCTGACTCTTCCCTCCCCCGGCCCCATGGCCTGGGCAGTGGTCATGATCGGTCTTAAATGATGCTGAATAAACTACCATCCGGCAGACCCTAAACCCGCCCTTGCAAAATAAATGCTTGGAAAAAGTAAAATAAATAAATAAATATTTAATGTAAGCTTGTCTTCTTGCCATTTACCTTTCTCAAAAATGTATAATGGAGTAAAAAAAAAAAAATGATGCCATTCTATTTAATTGAAGCTACCGTCAGGTAGGGGCTGGTTAACTGAGGCTTCACAGCTGGTGCTCTAGAGGCACAGACCCCATCACACAGGCTTCTTAGCATCTTCATCAGTGCCCCAGAGTTCATACTGGGAACAGATGCTGCTTTTGAGAACTAGAGTCAGTCTGGCCCAGAATCTTCCAAATTCTCACTGGTAGTATTCACTGTGACTCTATTTTATCCTAAAAATACAAAGTTAAAAACCATGTATTTTTATGGCCTTTTACAGTCCATACAGCTCTTTGACATGGTCTTATCTTCATCCAGGCTGTTTGCTCCTTGGATAAGAGAGGCTCCATTTGGAACCCAGATTCCAGAGGGCAAGCGGGGCTGCACAACCCCTTCTGGAAGGAGAGTATGGAGTGTGCAGAGTGAACACATCCTAGCCCGGCTTCTCATGAAATAGCAGGAGGAATGTATCTGCACCAACACCCCTCCCCCCCACCACACACACACACACACACACACACACACACACACACACACACACACCTGCAAGTGTGAGGGTGGGTGCCATGTAGCTCGTACCGTTACTAACAATGGCTACCGTTGACCTAGTATCTGCTAGGAACTGTGCTGTGGTATGGATTTACTGGGAGAGGGGTGCTGGAGAATAAAATGCTTTCTTTAAATAATACTTTAGACCAAAGCTCATAAAAAGTATTAAAAAAAAAAAAAAAAAGGAACGGCTCCTGATAGGTGATGACAACTAGGCCCTCTTGGCCCCTCTCGCTCCTCCCTTCATTTGTCGCTCTTGCAGCCATGGAAACACCTTGGAGGATTGCCCAGGGCTATGCAGAGCACTATGGGAAAGACAGTGTGTTGAGAAGGCCTCGGCTGGGAGAAGCTGAGGAGAGGAGAGAAAGTGAAGAAGGAGAGAAGGTAGCAAAGGAATCATGCTCCTGTATGACACTCAAGCAGTGATGGGATCTATTCCCTTGTGCCATGAGAAGCCCCCTCCCCTTGTCTGAGAATCCCTGTGACTGAGAGGCATCCTCACAGCAGACACGAATCTCCTCGTCTTTGCCCAGCACTGTATCCAGTCAAGACACCTGCTACGGGAGAGGTAATTATCCTGGACACTTGTTTTCATTTCTCTCCACTAAAATCTCACTGTAGAATCAGAGAGGGAGTCATGATTCTGCATGCTGCCTGTCCCGTGGCATTCAGGAGTCCTTGTAAAAGCCATCCCTGCCACTACAAGTTCTGCCTGCAGACTTTAGGGAACCTTGAGAACTCCGATCTCCTCACAGAGTTCTCTCCCTCTTGCTGGGCCCTGATGAATATAAAGTCGAGCAGAGACGTGGATGACTTGGGGAGCTCACCTTGCCCTGACCTCTCAGCAGTGTTTAGCAAAGGCTTGAGAGCTTGTCATCTATCATGTTCACCTTTCATATTCCAGACAGCCTCCGTGGATGTTTGCCTATCTTGTCAGTGCTAACAGAGGCCTTATCTGTTAGAGAGCCCTTCCAGTTCCTGCCCTGCCCCCAACATAACCCCCTAGAATAACAACATTGATGAAAATGAATAAATCGAAGTCCTATACTTGAACATCATAATATCATTAAAAAACACATTAGCTTTGGAGTTGGGCATAGATAAAAATATCTCTGCTTTTTTTAAGCTATAAAATTGGAAAGTCACAGTTGTAATCGCATAGAATTGTGATTACTAATGAGATTATCTGTAAAATGTTCAGTGCAGCATCTGGCACGTGGTAAGTACTCAATCGACACTAATGACTAAGTAAATAACTCAATATGTACATAAATACAGAGATAAATAGATAAATGAACAGTAGAGCATAGGGCTTGGAGTTGGTTACCGTGTTCTTTCCTTCCCTGCGGAGGTAGTAATTATGACTAGCATTTGTACTTCACATGACTTGGAAACTCAGATCTCACATGAATTCTGAACATATGCTCATAACCCCCAATCCAGAGGGCAATAGGGGTAAGTAAGAGCATGGACAGTGGAGCCTGAGAGTGTTGCTTAAGAGCTGTGTTACTTGTACAAGTCACGTAACCTTGCTGTGCCTGTTTTCCTGTCTGTAAAAGAGAGATAATAGTACCTGACTCATGGAGACCATGGGAAGGTTAAATAAGATAATATAGAAAAGAACTTAACACACTGCCTAGAGCATAGCAAGATGCTCCCTAAACCTGTTGGTCACAGAAAAATTTGTTACGGCTGCTATTACCACAGTAGGCTCCAAACAGATTTCTACTTGCCTCACTTCAGGATCACTATTTCTGAATGATCCTCTTAGCCACCTCATCTTTGGATTGGGCCCATTTAGATGGCAAATGTCTCATTAACTCTCTGAAATCACTCTGCCCTTTTGGACAGCACACAGGAACTGTCAGATACCCCCCAGACAGCATCCCAGGAAGTCTATTACACGTGCCCCCACTCATTCTTCCCTCTTCTCCCCACAACCCGGGCTGCTGAAGCCCAGGATGCCCTGAGGTTGCACCTCCCTTGGTTATTTCCATTATTAAAAGGCTGTTTTCCTCACCTCAGGCACAACTGCTACAAAGCCATACTGAGCTGTAGGGCCGCCATCAGGAGCGAGCACACACTTGCCATCAGGCAGACTTTGATCTGAGCCTCCGTTTTTGTTGAAGGTAGTCAACTCTTAATCTTGACTTTTTGGGGCGAGTTTGTATTTTGTAATTTAAAACAGAACCCATGCGAGGTAACCATGCAAAAGACTACTAATTCACTCCTGGAGCCAGTATAAAAAACAAAAATAGGAATGAAAAAAAAGTTTGAGTTGTGTGTTGTTAGATGAATGGGTTGTGAAAACTGAGACATTCTATACATCCTGGGCCGAGTGAGGCAAGCTCTGAGACAACCGTCCACAGACACTGAGGTGTCTGCAGAAGGAAGACTGGTCTCTCATTCCGTACCAGAAGGCCTGCTGAGATGCAGGATCTGTGGGATCACCCAGAGGCTACCATCAGAGCAGACGGCGTCACAGCGAGGAAGTCCACAGGAGCCTGACAAGGTCTCATCACAGTGGGGGTACATGTGAACCTAGAGGTGGCATCTGCTCCTAGCCTGCAGAACTATAAATGTAGGAAGATGGCTAGAGCAGTTCTGGATGGCAGGAAGGAACTAGAGAGGGCAGCAGTAGAAAAGCTTGGACTTCCATCTTTTGCTGTTACCAGGTCGTATGAGGTTCTCATAGACCAGGTTGGTGCTATGCAAGGAAGCAGGGTTCAGGCCATCTTGACTGTACTATATTTACCCAAGTAGAAAGTCATTTAAGCGAGGAAGCTGCATGAGAAACAGGGTACAGTTTTTCACTGCAGGAGTCAAAAGCTGGGGAGAGTCTCAAAAGGTCAGCCAAGGAACCCATCACCTATGCCAGAGAACTGTGCACTGTAGAGATTCTGCAAGATCTTTCTAAAAGGCCACATCTGTTGTCCAGAAGAAAGTCAGCAAAGGACGTTTGCCACTCAAAGAACATCAATGACCAGACTGTAACAGCACCAGTTAAATGACACCATCTCCCTTTATCTTCTAAGCCTCAACCCCTGATCTGTTCAGAGCAAGAAAAAGCCACAAGAAAAAAGAGAGGAAAGAGACGAGGTTTTAAAAAATGTTCTTTTCCCAACTGCATGTCTTTGAGCAGTGGTCTGCTTCTGGCTCTCCTAGAATGGAAAACCATGATTTGTAATGGTTACCAGTTTCCACGGAACAAACAATCCCACCATGGTTGATTTTTATCCATCAATATGACATCCTTGAACTTGGAGTTTGGAAGAGATGCTAACAATTGGCTTTTGCTGAGATCGTCAACACATTGCTACAGCTGAGCCACAGAACAGGCCTGAGCTGTGATGGAAGGGGTTGGGGTGTGGGAATAGGAAGAAATTTGAACTGAGTATGAGATCTAAGTTTTTATTTAGACTAGAAAGGATTTCTTTAAAACTCAAAGTGAGGTTTAATAATCCAAGCAGATGTATTCTTATAATTCAATGTGATCAAAAAACTTCACAAGCTCTCAAGATGGTATCAAGAGGTTTGAGAAGATCAGAGTGTGCTTAGGACAACGAGTACATAATAAAGCCATTCTCTAGCTATCACCAAGTTCATTCTGTTTAATATTCAGGTTATATTTCTCCCACAGGAACTGATCATCTCTTATTTTCCAGAGGAAGAGTCAATCTTTTGTGGATGCTTTTATCTCTCTCACTCTACCTGTCCTCCTTTAGGGGAATAGGGCTAAACTATCACAATGAGAGCTCATGAAATTTATTTTGGAGAAAATAAAACTATATGAACAGTGTGAATGCATTCAGTTACAAAACAGAAACCCAGGCTAGTGGTAGGAAGATTCTGGCTGCCTCTCCCAGATCCCAGATCTTCCTTGTGCTGTACACGACCATTGCACTGTGGATCCTCTGGAGAAGCCCAGCAAGGTCTTTAGAATCTCACCTGAATGGAAATGTCACTTGCAAGACTTTAAGCCATGAGAAAGATAGATTGCTTTGAGAAAGGAAATTATTGGGGGCTAAATGACTCTTAACAAGGAATTCATTAGACATGACTCATCACATAGATAAATACATCTGGGCGTCCTCCACATGTACAAGTACCAACCTTGCCCAAGCCATCATTACCTCCTGCCTCATGAAGTCTCCTAACTGGACTCCCTTAATTCTGTCCTTGCTCTGCACAATTTATGAGCCACGCAGCAGTTGTCCTATTAAAACCTAAGTCAATTTTTTTTCTGCTGATAAATAAAATGAAACAAAATAAGGGCTCCCCATTTCATTCTCTTAAAGCCTAAGTCCTTCCAATGACCTACCTACTTCTCTGACTTCACCTCCTACCACTCTTTATCTACTCTTCTCCAGCAACACTGTTCTCTGTGCTATTCTTCAAACCACCAAACATGCTCCCACCACAGGGTCTTTACACTTGCCTCTCCACCAGATGCCACACTCTTAATCTACTTAAGCTCTCTTCTCAAAAGAAGTATGTTCGGAAAAGGCATCCTGACCACCTTATGTAAAAAATCCCTTGCCCCTGTCCCAGCATGCATGCATTCTCATTCTCATTCTCTCTCTCTCTCATTAATTTTTCTGCACAGTAGTATCACCATGCACATGGTATGTATATATTAGCTTGTTTACTGATTGTTGTCCTCACATTTGGACTAGAGTGTAAATTCCATGAGAACAGATATTTTGCCTGATTTGTTTTTGCTGTATCCTTAGCACCTTGAAGAGCAAGCACTATGCCTGTAACAGCAGTATAATAGATATCTACTGAGTGAATAAAAGTTCTATATAAAATGTTTTAACCAGTAAAGAAAATCTGGGGAAAGGATCCCCCAAGCCTGTAGAGCAAGAGGTATTCCATGGATCACCCCTTGCCTTTCTAACCATGAGATAGATAGATAGAGAAAATTCACCTGATCCAGCACTCTTATAGAAAGGATTCTGAGCCCTAGAGAAGAGAATAAACACATATCCAAAAACATCAAATTCCTCCAGTATTTTGCTTGCCCTTAATCACATTTATCATCTTCTCCTCTTTTTTCCATGTTTAATTTTTTCTCACTCCCTTGATTCTTCCCTTCCATCCACATTTCACATAACTTTAGAAGTAGTTGTCTCAATAGATCTGCTTAATGGTGAATGTATTGCATGTTTCATCCTTTCAGCAAGTACTCTCTCTAGCAGGTTTGATGTCCTGTGCCTAGCTAGAGAGATGTTTTAGCTGACAGTAACATTATTAATTGTTATTGAGGTATAAGTTATATACACAGCTTCTAAGTGTATGGGTAGAAAGGATTTGACAGAGGGATACACTTGTGTAACATACACACCTATCAAGACATAGACCATTTCCATTACCTCAGTATGATCCTCCATGTCTCTTCCAAGCAAATCACTGAACCTCTTCAGAAGCAACTGCTGCTGATTTCTATTAACATAAGTTGGTTTTGCTCACTCAGAAACTTTATGTAAATGGAATAATACATACTCTTTTTTTTGTCTGGCTTCTCTTGGTCAGCAAATCTTTGAGATTCACCCGTGTTGTTGGCTTATCAGAAATGGCTCCATTTTAATACTTAGTGTTTTGTTGTATGAATATACCACGATTTGTTTATTCTTGTCACTTTAATGGCTCTTCAATGCTCTTTCCATGTTTCAGCTATTATGAAAAAAAACTATTTCAAACATGTATATATAAATCTTTGTATGAATACAAGGCTTTTTTTTGACCTGTCACATGTTTTTATTTCTTTTGGGTAAATAGCTAGAAGTGGAATTGTGAGGTCATAGGGTTTATCCAGAGTTTTAATTTTAACCATTATACTAGGTGTGCCCTGATCTCATTGTAGCTTTATTTTGAATTTCTCCAGTGATACTTGATGTTAAGCAACTTAATATGTGCTTATTGGCCATTTAAAAATATTCCTATACGAAATATCTGCTTAAATTTTTCATACAATTTTCTTGTTTTAAAAGTAATTGTTTCATTAAATAGTTTATATTTTTGATGCTATAGCAAAATTTATTTTTATTTAATATCATATTCCAATTATTGCTAGTTTGTAGGACAGAATTTTTTAAATTTTATATATTATCTTTGATAAATTTACTTATTAGCTCTAGTACTTATTTAATCCCTTAGAACGTCAACGTAAGTATGTTACCTGAATTTTTATTTTCCTTTCTATTTCTTTTCCATGAATTACTGTACTGGCTAATATCTTCAGTAAAATCCTAAGTTATAGTAATAAAAGTGATCATCGTTACATTTTCACAATTTTACATATTTCACCAGTATTATGTTACTTGTATGACATTATTTAGTTAAGATAATTTCCTTCAGTTCCTAGTTTGCTCAAAGTTTTTTTTTTAATCATGACTGAGTATTGGATATTTTTCATAATTTTTTCATCTAGTGAAATGATCAAAAGTATTTTCTCTTTTATTGTTAATATGTTGAATGACAATGATTTATTTCTGAATGTTAAACCAAGTCTGAATTCCCAAAATAAACTCCCTTTGTCCATATGATATACTGCTAGATTTTATTTGGTAATATGTTTTTGAGGAATTTGCATCTCTTGATAAAGTATACTGGTCTGTAGTTTTAATGAAGTATATTCTTCATGAAGTATATTGACCTGCAGTTTTCTGTTCTAATATATGTCTGGTTTTGGTATCAGGCAAGTGCAGGCCTCATATATTTGCTAAAATAATTTGTACAAAATTGGTATTATGTCTTATATGTTTGATAGAATTCACCAGTGAACCCATCTGATGCTAGAGTTTTCTTGGTGTGAAGTTTGTTAATTATAAAATTAATTTATTTAATAAACATATACAATTTAAAATTTTATCTTTGTGTTGGTTTTGGTAATTTGTGTCTCTCAAGGGATTTATCAATTTCATCTAAATTTTAATTTCTCCAGTTTATAGGCTCACAGTTACCCATTCTATTTATGTTAGTCCCTTACTATGCCTAGACTTTCATTTTAGATGTTGGTAATTTGTGTTTTCTCTATTTTTCCATGATTCATCTAACACAAAGCTTCACAATTTTATTGATTTTTAATAAGCCGACATTTGCTTTTGTTGCTATTTTCTACTATTTGTTCATTTTCTTCTTCATTACTCTCTAATCTTTACAATTTTCATGGATGTGCTATTACATAGCCCTGGGTTTTAATTTTGGTTCTGCCACTGATTAGCTCAGCTGCCTTGAGAAATGTACTTACCCTCTCTGAAACTTCATCTATAACACAGGGCAGTAATTTGCATTTTTAATACAGTTTTTGAGAGACTTAAATGAGTTATAAATATAAATTCCCTAATACAGTGTCTGGTGGCTATCAGTTCTTTCCCTTCCCTATATTGCTGAATAATAAGAGATGTGTATGGAAAGGGTTATATATCTAATAGAATCAGGAGACTTGGGTCTCTGGAAAAGTCACTGCACTGTCTCTGAGTCTCAGGATTTTTTGTTGTTTTGTGAAGGACTGATCAAGTATCACTCAGTTATCTCCAGGTGCAATAAACATTCATGGGTCTGTGACTACAGACTAGGTCTGCCTGTAGCTTATGAGTCAGTCCTCCAAGCTAATACCATCCCTGGTGACAACTAACAAAAAGGCAATAGAAAAAAGTTAGAGAAATAAGAGATCAAGGAAAAATAATGAGATAGACCTCAAAGCACAGAGAGAAGAGAAAAGACAGGCATGGAAAAGAAGTAGAAGCTAATGAAAAGACTCAGAGCTGAGATGCTGTTGGCACTGTCAGCACAGAACCCTCCTCATCAGCATCACAGAGATGATACCAAGAGGAGGGAAACCCGCAGGGGCTGGAGGCTGCTTTGAGCAAGGCTCAGATCTTCCAAGGCAGAAACTGCCTAAAGCATCATAGCTTAATGTCTGAACTTCCAACTCACCAGTGAGCTTAACTTAGAAATGGTAATTCATAAAGTTCTCTAAGTTTTAACTTTCTTTCAAGAAAATCTGAATTTTCCCACTGGTTTCATTCCTAAAATACTTAATTCACATTTTTTATTTAGAAAGAGTCAAAGAAGAAAGTGGATTACAGAACTTATAGAGGAAAAAGTGATCATCACTGAGAACGAAGTTAGCCAAACTTTTTGTCCCCCTAGAATGGGTCAGACACTATTAGGTGCTTTTTCATATTCAATTTCAATTCTCCTCCACAATTCAGAGACACAACACTGGTGGAATAACACACAAAGGGCAAATGTATTGAGTGTATTTGGGGGCAGGTATGTTATATTTACAGTGCATGTGTGTCTTCAGTGTAGGGCTGGGGGCAAGAGGCTTGTTAAGGAGCCTTGCTATGCAGAATTTGGTGACAGGATCAAAGGCATCAGGACCACCAGGAAGCTTATTAGATATTCAGAATTTTAGGTGCTTTCCCACACCTACTGAATCAGAATTTCAAGTCATTTGTATGCACCCTAAAATTTGAGAATCCTTGAATTAGAAGGTAAGAAGATACTGTCAATTATCCCTACTGCAATTTTACCAGGCCATTTACTTTCAGCCTCTGGTTTTACTCTTTAGTGGTAATGAAAGTACTATTAAGGCAGTCATTTTCCATATTGGGTTCATAAGCGAAAGACTTGGGCTGGAGCTTTGCTCTGTCACCAGTATTATAACATGAGGAAAGTTACTTATGATTTTTAAATATTTATTTCTGCTTCTGCAAAATGAGACCAATACATATAATTAATAGCATCACAGTGTTGAGAAAAAATATTGAAATAAAGGGTATGAATTGTGATACACCTTTCCCCAGAAAACGTCTCTATGACTCCTCACAGCCTGCAGATTCATTCAGTTACGGTGTCTTTAAATGGTATTCAGAGCTCTTCACTCTAACCCTATCCTATTTCCCCAGCTTCACTGTCCATTATATTTTCTCCTGAATCCGATAATCCTGCCTTTTCCTCAAATATAACATTCACTTTCATTTTTCCATCCGTATGTTCATGCTCTTCCTTCTCCCAGGAGTGGTCTTCTATCCTTCTCTACCAAAATTTTACTGATCTAGGGAGACTCAATCAGTCCAAATGCATCTGCTCACTAAACTTGTTACCAATAGCACTAACTGGATATCATTTAACATCTCTGCTCGGATACTGTGATTTGCTCCTTTCTCTACATCAGTACCATTTCATTCTTTTTTGAGTTGGAGCTGGTTGTGTATATATCTGAAATCACATTTGGAAGGCAAAATACTCAAGGAAGGGGGTTACTTGTTAATCATCATTTTTGTCACCTCAACCACTAAGAGAGTACTCTCCACATAAAACTTCTGAGGAAATTAAAAAGGAAAAAATACTGCTCTAGGCACTGGGACATCTGGAGATACTTTTGCTCCGAAAATTATGTGACAACATTCCTATGTGGTAGAAATACAATTGCTAAGGAAATGTGTGCCTATCTGATAATAAGGTGAGAGACAGAGATGACATACAATATTTTACATATAGAGATTCCATTAATTTGTGGCTCCATCAATACATATCGAATCTTACTCTGTACTCTCTGATCTCCAAACTTGCACCTCTGCGCTGTTCTTTAGTTTGGGATATTGGAGAGGCAAAGTCTCAATCACTCCCCTCCTGACTAGAAATATTTTAGTTGCTGCTTATTTGAGGTCACCTAAGGGCTCATTTGTTGTTAAAGCATGGAAATCCTTACAAAGAAAATGAGGGCTCGTCCTCACTGAAAAATTCTATGAACTAGATCTTTGCATAGAAGACATTGAGCAGGAACTTAGTAGATCTGGATTTAAGTTCTAATTCTGGAACTTTGGGAAAGTCACTTAACCTCTCTGAGCCTTAGATTCTACATGTCGAAATGATTACTATGATCAAATAGACAAATAATGCTTGTCCCTTTGTAATTTCTAAACTATAAAGAACTATACATATGCAGAGCACTACTGATAAATCCAGTTAACAGGACAAGTTCAGATGGACCAGCAGACTGTCAACCACTGGGCATAAGAAGCCAATTACTGTGTAATTCAGACCTATCCCTCTCTCTGTGTTGTGAGGACAATTAAGATGGACAAGGTGATGAGTTACTTCTTTCCTTGGCCCCAGATAAAGTCTCCTATCTTATCTCCATAGAGCTGACATAACCACAGATGCCTTCCTCCATACCCACCTAGTAACCGAAGGGGGTGGGAGAGGGGCAGGTTCACTGCCAGAGTCTAAAACATCTTTTAAAATGGCATAAAAACAGGAAAGCAGAAACTGCCATTTCCCTCCAGAAACACTTTGAATGAAACAATGGTCCAATGAGGAGGAAACCAAGGTGATTCTATCCTAATTATATCACTTTACCTCTAAACATACAACTTCTAGCACAAGAATGCAATGGTAAAGAATTTGAGTTTTGGAGTATGATTGACTTGAATTTGAATCAAGGTTCTGTTGAGAGCTATGAAGTGGTTGAGATTTGTACTTGCAAGCTAATAAGTTAGCTTGCCACAGTTTTATGGATGTTGGCATGAAACATAAGACTCTTGGATTAGAGACAAAGGACAGTTTATTATTCACAGCAATAGCAGTAGACAGGGAAGCAGCATTTTTGTCAGTTCCCCCAGCTTTAATTCACATGTGATGATGGAAAGAGGGCCAGTTAACACCTACACACACAGTGGATTATATTACAGGAGAGGGACTCTGAGCTTAAAGAACCCAAATCTTTTATATTAAGTAGTAAGCATGCCTGCCCTATGCTCCACAGGGAGGTACTATCTTACTGTCTTTCCTATGCTAGACAGTAAGCTTACCTGACCTTTGCTCCAGAATGGGGCAGGGGGAGGGGGGAAAAAGCACTATCCGTATGTGCCCCATACAAACATCCTTACAAAGATGATCCAGAACAAAGGCAATCAGTACTTCTGCTCGTATGATGAACAGAAACATGAGAGACTCATGGAGAATTATTCCCAAACAGGTTCTGTCACTTACTAAATTTGATTAAGAATCAAATTTTACTTCCCTCTGAGTATTAGTTTTTGTGAGTATGAATTTTTCTGGGTTTTTTTTTTTTTTTGGTTTCTATATAATGCAGTAGCATTTCTATCACAAAGATAAAGTGTAATAATTCATATTAAGTGTTAACACTGTGTAGTATCTTAGTGACAGCTAGTTTAATGCAACAAAATGACAATAGATTGTGCATAGCAATTTCTTCCCATCCACTCTGAATTCATATTCCATTCTACTTAATTAATAGACACAGAGGTTCTGGCAGTCCAGTGTGATTCCCAGACTAAGTAAATGTAAGAGGCAGTAAAGTATAGAAGAAAGAGTCTTATCTCTACAATCTACCAAGCGTGTGACCTTGGCCACTTAACTCACTCATTTTCCTCATCTTAAAACTTTCTATTTTGTTAGGTTGTTGCAGCATGAATTAGGACAAGTATGTGATAAATAGTATTTGGCACATGCTGGTGGTGCTCA
The DNA here is from genome assembly GCF_014176215.1 of Rousettus aegyptiacus. Classification (NCBI taxonomy): domain Eukaryota; kingdom Metazoa; phylum Chordata; class Mammalia; order Chiroptera; family Pteropodidae; genus Rousettus; species Rousettus aegyptiacus. Next base: position 65,716,187 of record NW_023416308.1, read on the forward strand.
GTAAATGGCGGAAGACTATCATTAAATACTGGTAATTGCCCAAGTCCATTGGTTCAGGGAAATGCTGAAAGTTGCTTTCAGGGCACTTTCATATCCACCTCCACCCCTTCAGAACACCTGACCCATCCACTGAGAAAGAACTGACTGAACAGCAATCACATACCTGGAGCTGTGGACCTGTGAGTTCCTGCCAGCTGCTCGGGGCTCCACACTGATCGTTAATAGGGACAAGCAACATGCTATTAAAAGTTGCATCTTAAAATTACATAACATGGTCTGTTAAGATCAAAGAATCCTAGAATCACAGATTTGGGGAATGAATGACATATGAGAAGCCCAGATCCTTGTAAATATCCGCCTCTTCCATAAATATGGGTTTCACAACCTTAGCAATCTGAAACACCAGGAAAATCTTTTTCTTTTCCCCACTCGTCACACTCTAATTGAGAGTTCCTGCCATCGCTTCGTATCATCTTATCCACTCACCCGCTACATCCATCTTATTCCCTTGTCTTTCCCTTTTTCTCTTTTTAAAATTTAATCAATCAGTCTCTTATCTATTCATTGAATGGGTAGGTATGTCTACCTACCATGTATGAATCACACGGTTAAATGTACTCCTAACACAGTATATATTTATAGGAGGTACCAAACATTTTGAGGTACTATAACCTAGGTTCATGAAGAGCATCATTCTAGTTCAGATTACAAACATATTCACATGCGAAAACTTAAAAAGAAACAAGCAAAATTACACAATTATTCAAAATTCACATATACATGCATACACATGAAACCAAATGCCCATTTCTCTTAAGCGAATTCATCACTGCTCCAAACTGAAGTCACTAGTATTTTAGCACATGAAATGAATACTAAAACATAGACACCACTATATAGTTTGTAACTTGGACTGGGTAAAAGGCATGTCGTGTACTGGTAAACTTGCTAGTGCCTCTACTTAGAGTTGCAGGAATGAGGGTAAGGGGTAGGTGGTAAGTAGAGTCTGGCTGTGCCATTGTTAGTTCTCAGGCAGGAGTGGGGCAGCAATGTTGGAGAACAGCAAACACTCCATTATCCCAAGTCATAAGGCTCAGGTTGCATGTGTCAGGGGAAAAATCTGTCTTCTAAAATTCTTGATGTAGGCTGTCAACACAGCAATAGTTTGCTAACCTGCCCTTGGCCAAATGGTGCTTAGTAAGCATTTGTTGAATGAATAAATGAATGTGCAGCATCTATTATCAGCAGATTTTGCTACCTCCCTTCATCCCGGACACTGAAGGATTCTGGGCAAACAGCCCACCAAGAAGACTCAAATTGTTCCAGTTCCAATTATGTCTTTGTGTTATAAACCGTGGATTCATGTATAAACCATGTGGTGCAGACAGCCTAATTTAAATCCTGAAAGACTCAAGAAAACATTACAACTGCTCAAGAGACTGACAATCTGAAATGAGACTCATAGGCATTGTTAGCCATACAATTCGAAGAAAAAGGGAAGATTTCCCTCAGGCAGCAGGGCTCGATTGCTCATTTTCTCCACAGACCCTCTGCTGTCCCAGTGAAGCAGGATGCCTGGGAAGCCCTCACTTAAGGACACAAGCTCTAAATTTCAAAGGCACAGCTGCTCTGGGAGAAAGAACAGACAGGGCGCAGCCTAGACATTTTCCACATTATATCTTCTTTTAAGTAATATGCTCTATTATTATCATGAGAACACATCAGTATATGTAAATGGGATTGTATCCTTGAAGTTGTAGAACAGTTTATTCATTTTTGTATCTACCTAAAAACATTATAGATGTTTTATTAGTTACCAAGAATATACCTATTTACATACACTGTCTCATTTACTCCTCAAAACACCCCTGAAAGGTAGATAGCACTGCTATCACTACATAGTTTGGGTCAGAAAAATGGAGCTGAGAAAATAATTAAGATAAAAACTCACAAATTGCAGAGCTGGACTTTGGACCTGGACATGTATAATTTTAAAGCTCGCATTCCTTCATATGGAAACAATGGTGACCACACCACCACCTCAATGTCACCCTTCTATACTTAAGTGAAAACAAAGAAAATTGAAAGGTTATCCTGTGGAATGTCACACATACATCCAATCTACCAATGGGGTGGCCTTCAAAGGAGACTGAAAAGATACAGAAGTGAAGGAAAACTCGAGTACAGGCTGTCGAATAATTTAAAATTTTTGATTGCTAACCAATAATTGTACCTTTAATATCTTTCAAGACTGCTTCCAGAATCTTATTAACTAATAATTTTCTCCCTGATTTTAGTAATACTTTCTCTAGTTTCATCCTATTTTGACTGTGTCATTAGTGTGACTGTCACTTAGCAATACCAATATGCTGATGATTCACAAATCTCTACACCTAGCCCAGACTTCTCCTCCGAACTCCAGACTGTATAACTAACTGCACAAACTTGAGGTCTAACTGTCATAGCAAAACTAATGTTTCCAAAGTTGAGTTTCTGCTATTTCTACTAAACGAGCTCCACCCATAGGCATCCTCATCTCAGGAAACAGCAATTCCATTCTCGCAGTTGTGCAAAACTTTAGAATCATCTTCAATCCTTTTTCTTACCCTGCACATCATCCTTCAGAAACTCTTGCTGATCTCATCATAAAAATAATCTACGGTCTAATGGCTTCTCGGCATCACCACTGCTACCACCCTGGCCTCAGCCTCTGTCACAGATGGCTTGGATTGTTGCAAAAGCCCCTTCTAGTTTCCCCGTTTTTGCTCACATTCCCTTTAGCCTAATTTCAACACAGGCAAATGATCTATTTCAGCCTCCTCCAAGGGCCCATTTAAATGGAAGTAGGGGTTAAAATCATTCCAGTGGCCTACGAGTCCTTCCATAATTTGTCCCCTTACTACCATTTCCCTGCCATCCCGCTACGTCTCTGATCTCATTTCACACTGTTCTCACCCCACGTGCTCAGTCCCCTCTATCACATATCGTGTTCCCTCTGTCTCAAATGGGGTTTTCCCAGGTGCCCACATGGCTTAGTCCCTCACCTGGTTCAGGTTTTTACTCCAATATCACCTTTCGGTGAGGCCTTCCTTGGCCACCAAATCTAAAATTGCAGTACTTTTCACTCTCAATGTTCCTTATTCTCCTTTCATGCTCTACTTTCCTTCCTAGTACTTATATATATATTAGCATGCATTATATGTTACTTATTTGTCTTTTGTATTAAACATCATTTTGGTTTAAGTTCCAGAAGGGCAGAGTTTTTATCTGTTTCTTTCACTGGTGTATCCCCCGTGGCTTAAAAATGACCTGGGTCATAGTATGTCTACTACAAATCCATAAAGATCTATTTAATAAATCACTCAATCAAAGAATGATACCTGCTGTTGGCCTAAGGTAGGTATTTTTTATTGCTAATAAGGAGTTTCCTGACATCCTATTTTTTAAATGTTTGGGAAATTAATTTTTATCAATGCCATCTTTTAATTTATTGAGATTGCATACTTTGTTCTATCACTTATTAATATGAAGAATTTACTTATAAAGGCCCTGCTGTTAAATCATTGTGCATCCTTGTGATAAACGCTACTGACAGGAGAATATTTGCTAAACGTGCTTTCAAGTTCAATCTGTTAGCTTTTATTTAAATCATTTTAAAAAGTGTTAAGTTTTTTAAATTTTAATTTGCATGTGCTATGTTTGTCCAAGTTGTGGCTAAGTATATGCTACCTTTATAAAATAATTTGAATATTTTTTCATATTTTTATAAACTTTTAGATAATTTATGTAATAAGGTATATTACAAAGAATTATTTGTTTCCTCAAAATTTTAAACTATCTAAGCCTTTTGTCCACCTAATCCTTGATTATTGAGCTATTCAAGTTTTGTATGTTTCTGAGTCAATTTGGTAAGACATTTTTCTCAGGCAAAATTAATATAGTTCACAAATTTTCCAACTTATTGTTATGAAGTTTCATATAATGTGTTCTTCAAAATTTAAATTCTGTCTTTGCTATTATAAACCCTTATTTCAACTTTTGTTTATTTGAGTTTCTCCTTTTAAAAAAAAAACTTTTAAAAGTTTAAATTTAAATATTTTTTTCCTTGAGAAATAGCTCTTGGACTTTATTCTATCATGTAATTCCTTAATTTTTGCTCGTATCATTCTTTCATTAAGAAGTTCATATTTCTTCACTATGCGTATTAATTTTACTATCTAATTTTGCATTTGTTGTTATTCTTCCTCACCTTCATCTCTTTCCCTGCTCCTGTTTCAGAAAGCTCTCATCTCATTATATCTCACAGATCTTTCCAAGAGTTCTTCAAACATTTGGGGAGATTTCCACAGTAGATCATTTATAGAGGTATACTCTTCTCTGAGTCTTTATGTCAAATGCCTCTTTCTCTGTTTTTATATAAGGGTAATTTTGCTAGTTTGTTGCTTGTTTGGGTTTGTTTTTTCCCTGCATAGGCTCATGTTTGCCTTTGAAAGGATACACGGTGGTGCTCAGCTTCATTCAAGTCCATTTAAGTGCTGGTAGAACTGAATTCTCATAGCATTATCAGAAACACAAATCCAATCCCAGTTTCTTGTTTCTGGCCTGCTGTATTGTACTCTTCTGCTGGACTAAAATTGGATTATATCTACTACACTCCTTCTACACTCATAACTCAGATATGTGTATATATCTCAACTTGTGTGACCATACGTGTTCTGCCAGTCTCAACTCCCACCTATAGCACTTCACTATGGAGCCAACATCTCTTGGAATCATTTATTCATTCATTCATTCAACAAATATTTACCAAACACCTTATGTGTGTAAAGCACTGCTCCAAAAATCTGTCTCTCCTTATTTTCTGAGAAACTATTTTCTGAGTGGTATTAGTCTAAAAAGAATGGTCTAAAGATATAAGCAGAAGAGGATGATATTTGCACTATCTCAGAATAGTGCCTATTTAGAAGAGGAGTGATGACTTAGTCAATTCAGGATGTCATAACAAATATACCAGAGACTGGGTGGTTTAAACAACAAACATTAATTTCTTACAGTTTAAGAGGTTGGTGCCAGCAGATCCCATATCTGCAGATCCCAACTTTTGGTTTCCAGATGGCTGTCTTCTCTTTGTACCGTCCCATAGCAGAAAGACACACAGACAAACAGAGAGTGCACATGCAATCTCTCATGTCTCAAGTGCTCTTCTTATAAAGGCACTAATCCATTCATGAGGGCTCTGCTCTCATGATCCAATCACAATCCAAAGACCCTCTTTCCTAACCCTATCACATTAGGAGTTAAGATTTCAATATATGTATGGGGGGGGGGGGAGAGGGACACAGATATGTAGTCCATAACAGGCAGTGACATAATTTTCTGGTTGATAAAGCCCTGAACCTCTGATCCAGAAACAGAAAATAAAGAGTGTTTCTACCTTTTCAGTCCAATGACACTACTGTTTCATGAGGCGACATGAGTCTGACACCAATTACAGTTATTAATCCATCTTCATCAGTATTAGAAGTAGTAGAAATTAAAACTGCTCCTAGATCTTGGCGTAGGATGTCTCCCAGACTTTGTTTTTCCAGTGTCCCTTCCTTTTTTTTTTTTTTTTTTTTTTTAAGAGATACTGTCAAATTTTAAACTGGAAGCAATTCATGGTTTTGTGAGTATCCCCTCTTCAGGAGCCTGGCATATCCCCAGGCAATTGCAGATCCCTCAGCCACATCCTAACTGTTGTGGGCACTAAAGAGGGCAGCCATACACTCACTGAACTCTGAAACAGTTAAATGGATCAACTCTAAGATCCTCCTCCTCAGAATCATAAAACTACCATGTCTTTCGAGCTTCGGCCTAGAGCCTACTGATGCCCGTTTGGATAACAGGCACAGGGTGTGCTTGCAGGAGCAGCTGCCTCTCTTTTCCTCATTTGGCAGCCAGGATGCTGCAGCTGAAAGGATTTGCTATTTTCCTTCTAACTGCTACAAAGTAGGAAGCCATGCAAGGCATGTAATTCTTCTCTGGCCCATGTAGTGTTGTCTGGCAGGAGCAGGCAAGGAAGAGACTGAAAGTTACCAGTTACGGATACCACCTATGCAGAGAATACAGTTCTGGGATGGCTTAGCATTAAGAGGAGTATTTAGAGTCAGTCATGTTTTTGGAGTGGGAAAGAATGAGCTTTGGGATCAGACACACCATTTGAGCAAGTTATTCTTCTCTCATAGCTGGTTTTCACATGTAAAGAATGAATACAATAGCTATCTCACAGGAATACAGAGGACTAAATAAATAAGATAGTATATGTTAAATTCCTGTCATATAAATATATCCAAAAAAATGTAGCTCTGCTCAGTGCCAGGATGAGGGTAAAGCAAGGCATCCTCCATGGGCACAAAATTTAAGGGGCACCAAAAAACTCAGTAACCAAAATAAATACTATTTCAAAGCAACATTTTAAATTAAAATTAATGCATAAAATTCCTATAATGGACACTTTACAACCCCATTTTACTTGCCTTATCCTAATCCCAGCCCTGTTTCCCTTACAACTTCATTTACAAAATCAGGAGAGAGCCCATGAGCTGTAGTTTATTGATTTGAATTTTTAAAATATTGCATTGAAATATTATTTATATTGACTACTGAAATTTTTGGTAGCCACCTTAAATTTTGTGCCCAAAGTGAATTCCTCAGTCACTAATCCCACTCCATGCTCTGGTCTAAATATCACTTCTTATTAACTTGTTACTTGCTTTCTACATGCTCTCTCTCCTCCTTTCCCCCAAACCATCTCCTACCTATACAACATGGCCACATTACATATTACTACAAACAGATTATTACAAAAAAAACAAACAAACAAAAACAGAAAAAAAATACATCTTACAAAGATGGCCACTTTTAGAGGAATGCCTCAAACCATACCTGCCTTGGTTAGCTTGAGCAGCAGAGGCCGTGGCTTATCTTGAGGCGTCTCACAAAATATTTCTACAATATCTAGAGTGCTCAGAAGCACAATCTAAATGTCTTCTCAGGACCTACATTTTGTAAGTGCCAAGTATGGTCAGTTTCCCTCTCAAAATCTATGATGCATTGGAGGGAGCCTTACAGTGGATTCTAGGAAAAATATGGATGTGCATAAAGTACAGTTATCTTCAGGGAACTTAGTGATTGCAGGGCCAGAAGTAAGAAACGGATATAAGAATAATCTTTCATTGGGTATTACATGAAATCTATTATATGTATCATCTCATTTAATCCTTTGAATATTACATTTTAAAGATTTATATGTATCATCTCACTTAATCCTCATAAAAAGCTTTACGATGTATGGATGGATTGTCACTTCTATTTTGCTAATAAGGAAACTGAGGCTCAGATTAACGGGCACAATCATCTAGTAACTGGCATTTCTGCTTTACCACAGTGAATTGTACACAGTGCTTTACATCTCACATATAGTTTCCACTCTGGTCCCTTCCCTACTCCCATGAAGAAGGCAAATCATATTAGCATTTGGAAGAAGAGAATGAAGTCTGCAGCTAGCAAGCGACCACAAAGTATTTTCTGATTCCAGCACTATATCCCTAACAATTTGCTATTTTTCAACTAGGAATTCTTTGCAGTAATTCTCCAGTATTGTGTATAAATTTTTTAAAGTCTATTTCATATCTAGACTCATTGGGTAAACATTATATTCAGCTTTTGATGCCAAGCTTAAATGTTGTGTTCTGTGCTGGACTAGAATCCTCCATTTGCATTCCAGAACCACTGTCTACTTTTCCCCACACTTCTTTATCCTGCACATCACCGCTTGGTCTCTCTGGTTTAACACTGGATTCGGCTAAGTGGGGAGCCTCAAAATAGAAAGCAGAAGGAGAGAGAAGAATGAGTTTGGGGCTCCATGATTCTCCCACTGTGGCATCACCTCAGGCCAACTGTCTTCACCAACAAAGTTCAGGGTTACTCTCAAGGTGGCCATCTCTATTAGACTCTTTTCTACCTTTCAGACCCAAGGAAGGAACAGTTCTGCTGCCATTTGTCTGTTTATTGCATCATCCCTTGTGTTTTGCTACAGTCCACCCACATCTTTGCAAATAGTCCCTACACAAACCCTAATTTAAATGTGCTCTTCTGTTTGGACCCTAAGTGATACAGTTCCCCTGTGAACTTGAATAAAGACTTTTAGAGCTAATTTGACCTGAGTTTGAAGCTCAGTGGACCAGTAGTGTGCCCTGAAAAGTTATCAGCATCTCCGAGGCTCAGATCTTCACCTCTGAAAGCTCTCTGCTTTCAGGGTTTATTCTTTCTGTCTCATGCATCCAAGACATACTTGCTAAGCCTCCACTATGTGCAGCAAAGGGACTTCACAAAAGAAAACAATTCCATTGTGTTTTTACCCAGAGAATTCATATTTTGAATGGGACATGTAGATAATAGAGGCTTCTAGGACTCTGTAAAGAAACCTGCAGTTTCTGGCCTGCAGTGGGGATGGCGAGCATTTAGAGAAGGGATTCAAGAAGTGATGACAACTGACATGAGACCTGAGGCCTGAGAAAGGTGTCTCAAGGACTCACAAACTCGACAAATTCAAATCTCCAAATTTAGGCCTCTCCTAAGAGCTCTCTGTCTCAGTGAATGAATATTCATCCACTGGCACAGGCCGGAAACATAGAAATCGTACTTAGGATCCCCCCTCTCTCACTCTCCAAATAAAATCAATCATTAATTTTCACGATCACCTCCTAAAACATCCTTAGACTCTGTCTAGCTCCGTTAGTCTCACCCATGATCTAAAACCAACTACTACCATCAGTCAGAGAACTACGATGACTCTCTCCACATGCACTTGCCCATCACCCTTTCTCTACCAATTCAGTCTCTACAGGGCAGCCAAAGTGGTAATTGCAAGTTGAAAATCTAATCAGGTTAACCTCCAATGGCTTCCTTTCATTTTAAAATTCAAGGCAGGAGCCCATTAACGGAGCCCACCCAACATGGTTTGGATCCTGCCTTCCCAGTCTCATCCCAGACTCTCCCATGGAGTCTTTCTCTTTTATAGCACCAGTTTACCCTCTTCTGTATTCTCATGGAACAATCATTCAATAAACTCGAATTACTTATCAAACATTAATTTTGTGGCCTTATGATTAAACTGTTAGCAATATGAGTGCAGGAGCCATGTTTTATTCTATTCATCAATCCTTAGCTCATCTCATAGTACCTGGCATGGGCTATGAATTCAAAAATTATTTTTTAAGGATGGGAACAAAATGCCAGGAATTAAAACTATGGCAATGACAGCTCCAGATCAATATAAAGGCTTACATTTAGCATCAAGATACTTCATTTTTAAGCATTTAAAATATTACATTTTTCTCTGTTTAAAAAGACAGAGTACAGCGGAAATAACTCTGAGTCTTTACTAGGAACCTTAATTATGGGACTTTCTTTTAACAGTGGCTGGCTTTTGACTTCTGTGCTTTTCAGATTCCTCAGCCTGCATGTCACAATTTCCGTTCTTTGCCTTTAGAGCTGGCAGTGTTCTTTCTGGCTGTTGTCAGGTGCCCGCCTCTAACAGCCTCTTTCATGCTTTCTAATTTGTTGCTTTGAATCTCCTGCGGGCTGGGAAACCAGATAGCCAGGCTGGCTGGATTAAGTGTGAAGTCAGATTGACATGTTCCAAATGAGCCCCCCGAGGGTTCATCTAAACCACAGCCAATAACATCCCGTAACCTCGCATATCTAAGACCAGCAGCCCTCATCCCACTTCTGCACATTACTTTGCTTCTTCGTTTTGCTCTCTCATTTTTCTCCTCCTTCATATCTTTTGTTTGGTAATATTGGCTTTCTATGGCTTGCCAGTTTATATAATTTTTCTTCTCCCTCCACCACCCTATGAGGAAAAAACCTACCAACATGGTAGACTTTCAGGGTTTTAATGCCCTTGTTGGTTTCCACTGTTTTTAAATATTTAGTAATCCATGTAGGAGCCTACACCTCTCCCCTAGTCTCAGGCAGAAGCTCTAAATTGGATTTTCCTTAGATAAACGAGACTGTACTCTCAAAAGACTGATACCAAAGACATCAAGCAGTTATTTGAAGCATGTGGCATTTGTAGCAGGCAAATTAAGTCTGAGTATCAGTGATAATGACCTTGCTCCCTGCTTAGTCACAAAGACCCTTCTTTTTTCCCTATGTAATTAGAATTCCATTTTAGGTTAAAGGAAAGCAGTGGAGTGTCAAACTACTCATTACAAACGTGGGAATGGTTTCGTTGGCTGTGGAGGAACACCAGAGCAAAGTAAGAGACGGGGGAGTAGGGATTTCACAAGTACAGAGCAAATGAGAAAGTGACAACTCTCATTTCAATTTTGAATTTGAGTCCTTGGCCCTTTCAAGTTGATTGCATGCTTTAAAAAAACAAACTGCATTAAGGAAAAGCAAAGAAGATGGAGAAAACAAAATTTGAAACGAAAGCGTTTTTACAAGCTGAGAACCAGGCTCTGATTTGGAGGGCAACCTCTTGAAAGATTTTGAAGACTTGGCCTAACACATGGCTTTGCACAGCCTTTGCTATTTCAGACAATTACCCCACAACTCCCTTGATGCATATGTGATATTAATGACAGGTCAGAATCAATGGTAAACAAAAATGACAGCACATCTGTATCCTAAAAAATGTAGTTATTACCACAATTTTCTACATAGTAGGAAGAAGCCAAAGACTCACCATTTGTTAGGGGCTGGAAGACATTCTGATGGGAAATAAAGATGCCAACAAGAATCCAGGTGGTTGAGCTCATCAAACAGCCGGCTGAGCAGGGGGCTCAGAATCGGACATACTTATAAAGGGTGACCTCTGTGCTCTTGCATCTGTGGAACAAATGGAAACCAAACAATGACTCTAAATACAGTTCATGATAGGTAATTTTCTACCCAGGATCATTTAAAAATTGTTTTCCACCCAAAGTGCTTATTTGGCTCTGTCTTAGAATGGCCTTAAATCAGGCTTTTCTAAGAAGCTATCTTGTAACAGGCAAACGAAGCATTAGCAGAACTAGGAATGATGAGAATGTATACATCGAGGAATAGAGGAATGAGTCCCAGATGCAGAGCAGGAGATTTGGGCGCTTCTTTTGTTATAGCATTCACAAACTGCTCTGTGAATTGGAGCAGGGTCCTTAAACTTCTAGTCTAATTCCTTCAACTTTAAGTGATAGAGTTTGGCAATATTACTTATAAAGTCACTTCCAATTTACTGTGAGAATCTATAACTTTTTGGATTTTCCCAACCCGACATCTTATGTTTATTATGGTTTTAGATGTTGGGGAGAAGACTGAAATATAAAAGAAACCTTTGTCTTTTAGTAGAAAGAGCACTAGACTTGAGGTCACAAGTAATATTTAACTTCCCTAAACCTCAAATTACATTTCTGAAAAAATATGTATAACAACTGTGACACTGAATTAAGTTGGTACCAAGCATCGAAGAGGTGGTCCCAAGCACCGGCCTAATGTTACAATCAATTTCAGAGGTTAAAAATGTAGAGGCTCAGGTCCTAGGCTAGCTAATAAGGCAAGTCAATCAGAGCACCTTAAGTGGTTCTAATGTGAGCCACATCTGAGAACCACAACACAATGCCCAACCATACTGAAGACAGACCCCGTGTTGGCCTGATTTACCATTATAGCTCCAGTGCCTAACACGAAATCTGGCATTCGACAAGTATTTCTTGAATTAATAAATGACTAATAAGAAATGAACTAAAATAATAAAATTCAGACGGTCAGTTATCTCCTTAAATTCGTGGCTGCCACCCAACAAAACTAAAAGCATTAGACCGTTGTGTTAAGGTTAAGCTCTAGAGCAGATTGCTTGGGTTGGAATCCTGACTCTGCAACCTTAGGTGAGCTTTGTGACCCCTCTGTCCCTCCATTTCCTCATCTGTGAAATATGGATGATAACAATCTTACCTGCTTCTTAAGAGTTTTGCAAGCATTAAATGAGTCAAGACATGGAAAATATGTAGAAAAGTGCCTGGCACATAGTAATCACCTAATAATTGATAGCTATTTTTATATTCCATCACTGAGCATATAGTGGTTCTTAAGAGTTCTGCAAATGGACAAATCATTGAGCACTCTCCAGTTATTCAACCAAAGATATTTCTTAAACATACTTTCTATTTCAGGCACAAAGAATTCATTACTATAGATATAATATCAAAGGAGAGTAAAGGATACCTCTTACATTACATAGAAAGTAGTGGGCAAGGTATACACTGAATAAGTTCTTTAAAAAGTGATGAGTAGAAAGTTATGTTAAGTGTATGACCATTGCAAAGAAAAAAGAATCATAAAAACATAGAAAGAAGGTAGTAAGGTAACTATACTAAGTCCTCACTTAGCATCTTCAAACTGCATTCTTGGAAACTGCGACTAAGTTAAATAACATACAAAGAAACCAATTTTACTATAGGCTAATAGATAGAAACAAGAGTTAAGTTCCTGTGGCAAATTTCTGATTATAAAAACATCACCAAACTTCTAAATGAAGACCCAAAATCCTTTTAATATTAAACATTGAAATAAATGTGAGCTATACTTACATTTTAAAAAGATTAATAAAAACAAATAACATAATGATTCTCCAACCCATTTATTCCAGTTCAGGGTCACAGGTGACCAGAGTCTGTCCCTTCAGCACAGGGTGCAAGGTGGAAACCCACCCTGGACTGGATGTCCTTCCATGACAGGGCACACTCACACCTACACCCACTCAGACTGGGACAATTTAAACATGCCAGTTCATCTCACAGGCACATGTTTGGGATGTGGGAGAAAACCAGAGTACCTGGGGAAAACTCACTCAGACCTGGGGAGAACACACAAACTCCACAGACAGCAGCCTCCTCTAAGAATTGCCTTTTTTTCCCTTGCCAACATTATATAATGAACAACATTGAATAAAACTTATGTGAGAACCAGCTGCAGAACAATGTTTAATGGTCAATCAATATTCAATGTCAGGGAAAGCCTCCTAGAGAAGGGATATTCAAGCTAATTTGGCTGAGCAAAGAGAATAGAGAAGTTGGAGAGCATTCTGGGCAAAGAGAAGAGCATTAAGAAGCTCGGAAGAGCAATGTATGCTTTAGGCACAGAAAGAAGGCAGGTGTGGCTGGGACATATAACCAGGGAAGGCTTTGGGACACATGGGAGCTTGGACTGGGTTTTGAGGGATGGGTACTATTAGGAAGGCAATGAAGAAAATGGAGTAAAGACGGGGAGTGAGAATGAACACAGCATTCATTTGTTCAGCTTCTACAATGTGCTCGATACCAAAGATAAGCAGTAAGTGAAAAAAGAAAATATTCCTGTCTTCACGAAATGTACAGTTTCTATTGAGAAGAAAGACAATAAGCAAGTAAACCAAGTAATTAAATATGATAATGAGAGATCTCTTTAAGTGCCGCAAAGGAAGCAAGATGACACGATGGGTAATAATGAGAATGTTTATAGGCCGGAAAGAGATATGGCCAATAGAATTAAAGAGGACCTATTGATCACCACATATTGTGGCTCTATGGGAATGGATGTGCCAAATTAGTGCCACCCTGCAGGCCAGGAAGAAGGCTTTGACATCTTTAGGAGACTAAGGCTGCTTGCTTAATGGCTATCTATACTTCCTGCCTTCTTTCTCCTTATGATTCTTTCCCTTTTTCTATTAATATTCCTTTATTAACATCTTCCAAAAATAAATAGGAGAGGAAAAGGAACATCATAGAGAAATCAACTGGTATGTTCCAGACCTAAAAGTAGAAAGAAATACTTTTGAGTTATCAGCTCCAATTTTTATTAGCCATGGGGTTTTAAGCTTGTTTCCTCATCTGTAATATAGCATAATAATATCTGTATTAGTCAGAGGTATGCAGAGAAAAAAGAACCAATAGGCTATTGTGTCTATATTTATATTATATACATATATATTATGCTATGTGTGTATAATATATATTGGATATACATACACACATTTACATAGTCTGTTATATATATTATATATTATCATACATACGTACATACTATTTAGGTAGAGTGAGATTTATTTTAAGGAACTAGCTTACATGATAGTGGGGCTTGTAGGTCTAAAGCCTGCAGGGTAGGGCAAGCCAACAGGCAAGAGGCCCAGGGAAGACTTGATGCTGCAGTTCAGGTCTGTAAGCAGAATCCTTTCTTCCTCGAAAACCTCAGTCTTTTTCTTTTATGGCCTTCAGTTGATTGGATGAGGTCCACCCACATTATGGAGGGTAATATAACTTATTCAAAATCTACTGAGTTAAATGTTAATCACCTCTAAAAATATATTCACAGCAAAATCTAGATTGGTTTTTGAGCAAAGACTGGGCCACATAGCCTAGCCTAGCTGACATATAAAATTCACCATCACACTATTTCTTTACCTATACCAAAGATGTTATCTGGATTACATCGATTAATGTACATGAATTGGGTTAATTTGGGGAAGAGCACTCTGTCTCTAAACCTCAGTTTCCTCATCTAAAATATGCAGGTAAGACTTCTTACCTCTTACAGATGTGGTGAGAATTAATGAGGCAACCTAAACAAAAAAATAAGCATAGTGCCTGACACATAGTAAATTCCCAAATAATATTTTCTTTTATAATTATTATTATGCTACTAGTAATAATTTTAAATGCTTTGTTATCAATAACTATATTGAGTTTAAATTTCGAGGGAAATTTTACTGTCTTACTCTTTCCTGCTAATTGCTGTTTATAACTAAAACTACTTCCTTTGGTCTCACAAATTAGCCTGTTTGTTCAAAATAGAGTATGATATTTTTGCTGGGTAAACTAACCTACAAGCTTATATCCCACCAATCTATTCTCCAAAGCCCAAATTGACCTTTCTAAACTCTGAATCTGATTTATGCAGTCATTCCACAAATATTTACTTGGCACATCCTTCATGACAGACACTTGATTTTTGTGGGCTGCTGACATACAAAGATACTGCTCTCTGGAATTCAGTCAACTAGGGAGATGAGATTGCGAACCATTATAGTGACTATTAAAGCCCTACTGAGTAACAAGGACTTTGCATTGATTATCTTTACTCTGACTTTATGATGTGGGAATGAGCCCATTTCACTGGATAGAACTTGATATTCGGAGAATTGGCTTGCCCAAAGAAACAAACAAGGTAAACGCTGGAAAGTAGGAAATAAATGCTGGAACAGGGCATTTGAACTGTTGTTTGTCTTAACTTCAACATACCTTTCAGCTACAAAGGGATCCAGTAAGATAAATGCTAAAAAAGAAGTTTGTAGAACTTGAACACAGAACATTGAGGAAAAGACTGACTCTGCCTGTGAGTCAGAGACTGCTCGACAATGATCATACTAAAACACTCGGCTTGAAATCACCATGGCCTTCAGGGGATCAAAAATCCAGAAGATCGGCATGACCCACAAACACTCCCTGATAGCCCTCCATGCTTAGCACTAAGCACTTCACATTTTCTTATCTATTGACCTCTGCATATCTTTCCTCGCATGCCACTTGCCAGTTTAACTAAGTTCTACCTGTATTTCAGGATTCATTTATTTCAGATGAGAATCCTTCCCTGACACCTTTTGCCCTATATTTTGGATTAGCTGCACTGTTTTCATGTGTCTGTCATAGCACTGAGCATGCTGTTTTTTATTTGGTTTGATTGGCAGCCTCCCTTACTAATATAAATCCTACGGGGGATAAAAATGTGACCTTAATTTCCATATCCCATCACTTAGCACAAAAAAATGACCCAGAATATTTGATATAATTGCAAAATAAACAAATTTGCACACATCTATTTATGCTCATGCAATGAAATGTATATTTGAAGGAACTTAATCCTCTTCAAATTATACTATTCATTCCTCCTCACGCCTCCAGTGACCCTGAGAGCCCCAACCCCTCCCAAGCTTCTGGAATCACAACTCTTATCATTTATATCTCTACTTGGTACTATTTTGTAACAGCCTTCTTCTATTTATTACAACTATGTAGTAGTCAAGGAGGTGTTCAATGTTCAAAATATGTTTGATGTTTGTTGAATTGAAATAAACTGATACTGGCATTATATGATGTGACAAATTTAGTAGGTAGTTTCTGTAGAAAAGTCAGCAATGGCTTGTTTATACTAGCAAGAGGGAGCATTTTGCAGGTGCTAGAATGTATCCTGACCAAGATAACAGTACGGTTACATGAATGTACACTTATATTAAAATTCATAGAACTGCACATTGAAAAAGTCATTATTACTGTAGTCTAATAGAAAAAAAATCAATGTGCAGAAATTGTACATAGTGAGAATTAATATACAGACAATGGTTAGATCTATATGACAATAAAACTCTGAACTATAACCCCTGCAGCAACCAGCCCCAGAAGCCAAATCACAATCTCTGTAAGCAGCTGGCTCAGAATGGTCACACCTTGGTCAATGACTGCCGGCCTCTCTACCTTTTGTCTGCAGTTCCAACTCAGGACCAACCAGAGCAGGCCAAACCAATTACGTAGGGTGCCCTGTTTCTAATTAGCCCAACTGCAGCTTCTCCAGGCCAACAGCTGCCAATCAGGGAACATCCAGAGACTTTCTTTTTCTTCATTATAAAGCTTTCCCATTCCCCTGCCTGCCTTCGAGTCTGTCACACACAGTGATGATGGCTGACTCTCACTACAGCAAGCTCTGAATAAACAGTGTCTTTTTTTTTTCTATGAGTAGTCTTCCTTTATTTCCACAATGGTATGCTATCACTTGGATTAAAATAGAAGTGTGTGTATGTTTGTTTATGCATAGAATATAACTAAAAGGAGAGGGAGAGAGAGGGAGGGAGGAAGGAAGGAGAGAGACAGAGAAAGAGAAATGGTGCTGCATCCCAGATAGGGAATCGGTTGGCTGGGGAATAGGGGTAATCGTGCGACTAAATTCTCAGTGTGCTCCTTTTTGAACCTTTTGAATATTCCCCCTCCACAAAATCAATGAATTAATTTTTAAATAAAAAGTGAAAGTGAAGCTCACTAAAATATGACGACTTTAGATTATAAGGGGAACTTATCATTGAAATTCACAAATGACTGCAAATAGCATCTAAAAATAATTAGTTTGATTATTATATTTAGAATAAATCAGTGATAAAGTACTTAGTGAGTTGCTTAACACAGGGATCCCCAACCCCTGGGCCACGGACTGGTAGGGGTCCGTGGCCTGTTAGGAACAGGGCTGCTCAGCAGGAAGTGAGCAACGGGCTAGGGAGAGCAAGCGAAGCTTTATCTATATTTGCAGCCGCTCCCCAGCACTAGCATCGCTGCCCCTAGCTCCACCTCAGACCATCAGTCCTTAGAGTCTTATATAAATGCAAGTGCCTGGTGCCAAAATGTTTGGGGACTACTAGTTTAAAAGCTCTGATCCTCTCTGACCCCATGAGTAAAATGGGGACAATAGCAGTTTAAGGCAGGGGTAGGGAGGATTGATTGCTACTTCATATGTTAGCTCCTACCAATATACTAAGTGTATTAGCTGGGCAGGGTAACTGCTGAAGAAAATAGAACCCAATATTTATCATAACCAGATACAATAGATGTTTCTTTCTCACTCCCGTAACAGAACAGGGATGTGAATGCGTTAACAGGTGGCTCTCCTTTATGCAGTCACTCAGGAACCCAGACTGACAGAGGTCCTGCCATCCTCGATATGTGGCTTACAAGGTCTCGCTGGGTATCGTTTCTATCCATCCAGCTCAAATGGGGAAGGACATGGAGAAGCACACACAGGAGGCTTCTATGGGCCGTGTGGGGACTGCAGCCTGTCACCGTCACTCATCTTTAGGACTGCCAGATTGAGCAAATTAAAAATACAGGACAGGCATCCTATTTTTCTCCAGTTAAATTGGAATTTTAGATAAATAACATAATTTTTTAGTATGAGTAGTATGTTTCATGTGGTATTTTGGACATATTTCTTCTAAAATATTATGTTATTTATCTAAAATTCAAATTTTAACTGGGAATCCTGTATTTTATTTAGCAATCCTAGGCCCACTTTTCATTGGTTATAATTTAGTCGCAGGCCCACATATAACTATAATGGAGGTTGGGAAACGTAGTTGAGCTGTTTCCTAAGAAGAGAGTATGGATTTTGGTAAGCAACTAGTGGCCTATGCTATGGTAAGAAATGAACAAAATTTAGGTTCCTTCCCTTTCTCTACAAGTATTACAGGACTTACAGAAGTAATAGAAAAATAATGGTTCTTGAGCTTTGGCATTCATTAGCATCTTCTGAAATGACAGCTTAAAAAGTCAGTTTTCTTGCCTCAGCCTCAGTCGTTCCAAATCCTTTTGAATTCTGGGACTTGAAGATTTCTTTTTAACCAATGCCCCAGGTATCTCTACTGCAGGCAGTAGAGGTAACACACTTTGAGCTCTTGGGAACTCAAGTGTATGTACATTAAAAAAAATAGGAAAGTCATCACAATTTGAAATATAGCAGTCTGTGGTAGAGCACAAGCCTGAGATTTTGCATCACAATAGAGGCAGGCATCGTTTCCAGCCCACTAGTGTGTATGTGCAGGAGACTGACTTGGAACACTGGCCTTGAACTTTGGTTAGTGAGCATAACTCAAACACCTGCCAAAAGAGGCTCTGCGAAAGTTCTGCCACTTAGAACAATTCCTCAGCAGACTGCAAAAACAGAATAGCAAGACGACAGTGACACAATGCTGGAGCCTTTCATCAAAGTCAGACAGTCCTGGCACAGTCTCCTCTCGGTACTGCTTATCAAACCTCTGGGGCGAGCAGAGCATCTGGTGTGGACTCTAATAAGCCGCCTCCTTTTGGAGTGATTTGACTTGCTGCTAAACTGACTGCTGTCTCAGACAATTTTTAAAAATGCAAGAATTATTTTTTTAACAAATCCTCTTGTAATGGTTGAAATCCCAGCATTCATTCGTATTCACTTTGAGAGCTGGCACCCCTAGCTCATGGTACCGGTAATAAAATTGACAATCTGCTACAACAGAACTCATGCAGGTGTTATTAACTTTAACTGAATTGATCTCAACTAGATCACTGTCAGAGATGATGTGGTAACAATTGATTTTTTCCAGCTGAGAGAATTATCAGTTTACTTATTTCCATTTCTCCACAGTCTTTTTTCTCTTTCGTGTGCAGGTTTATGGCAGCCTTTCTCTCTTCTTGCTTTCCTCATTTCAATTTGTAAATAATAAGCCTTCAAGCACAATATATTTTTTTTTGGGGGGGGGGATAGCAATGCAACTTACTAGCTTCAAAAACAACTCATCCAAGCCCACAAATTTGGCAGCTGTGGATGATGTTTAAATGGGCATGAAGAAAGAAGGGCAACTCTTGGAACATGATGCATTTCCACTGTGTGTCCTTCCAAAGAACGTATGTTAAAGCTCTAACCCCCAATGTGACTGTATTTGGAGAGAGGTCCTTGAAAGAGGTAATTAAGGCTAAATGGAGTCATAATGGTGGGACCAGTATCTGTACATGAAGAAGAAGAGACACCAGGAGTGTGTATGTACAGAGGAAAAGCCATGTAAGGACACAGTGGGAAGGTAGCCAACTGCAGCTGAGGAGAGAGGCTCGGGAGAAACCAAACCTGCCAACACCTAACCTCAGACTTCCAGCCTCAGGAACTATGAGAAAATGAATTTCTGTTGTTCAAGCCACTCGATGGGTGATATTTTGTTATTACAGCCTGGGCTGATTAAAGCACCCACCTACCCAGTCCCCTTTGAGGAGTACTGTGCAACAGGGCTTCCTAACGGGCTTGGAAAGAGTGTACCTTTTCTCTCAGCATCAAGGCGAATCAAGGCACCAAGATGCATATTCCAGGCAGGCACACCTTGCTCCTCATACCTAGATGTGCACCTCCATTCCCCTCTGTACTCACCTAACCTATATCAAGAGCCAGTGCAGAAACACAGGCCTTACAGGGAAGGGTGGAGTATGGGCACTGTGACCTTGGACAGTGAAGTTCTACAAACTACCGCATTATTATCTGGACAATAGCGACAGTAACATCTGCTTCTGAGATGGTTACAATGACCTCTATTATGATATATTCAATAATATATAGGACAGTATTTTGTACAATATAAAGTACAAAATTAACAGCTTATAACAGGCATAACAAGGCTTTGATGGTCGAGGGCTATGAAAGTCATTCTATTTGTTACCTGAGACAAATACTTCAGCAATTTATATTTTAAACTGGTAGACTATCTATGGGAGAAAAAATCAGTTCTACCAGCTAGAAATTATATTATTAATAAAACCAGTAAGTCAGTGGCTCTGTGCCAACAAGAAGTGTAAGTTAAAGAGTGATTCCTGTAGATGTGGGAGTAAACTAGGGCCTATTAGAAATAAGGAAAAGGTATGAGGAAAAGTCAGGAAAGCAGGGTCCCTACAGCACAGGGTTCTGAACTCAGGAAGGCCTGAGTCTGACTCCCCTTTTTATCTTTTTTCTTACAAACTATGCATTGTAAGCAAGTTATTCAATCTTCCTTAGCCTTATAGATTTATTGAAGGTTAAATGAAATAACGTATGTGTATATGAACTATGATAGTACCTTTTGTATAAGAAATGTGTTTTTTTGTTTTTGTTTTTGTCCTGGTTCTACCAATAATTCACTATGTGACCTTAAACTCACCCTTTAAGGCCCTGTTTTCTCACCTGGATACTACAACTTCCTTCTCTTCTAACATGCTATAATTTTAAAATAATGACCATGTGGCTCTATCATAGGCTGATAAATCATTCAGATTTCTTACACAACTGTGAAACAAAAGAAGACTTAAAAAAAAAAAAAAAAGGAAACAGTTTATCTGAAAACGGCTCTCCATAAAAGTACTACATAGAATTATAAATGGAAAACTGTGTCTTATGAATCCCTTTCCTCTAGACTGATTGATTACTTAAGAAATGTTTATAATGTACCTACTATGTGCAGAGCATGGTTCTAGAAGCTAGGAATACCACAGAGGCGAGTTCAGATGGTAGAACTATAGAGCTTACAGCAGCAGTGCTGTTTGGTGCTGGTGCAAAGGACTTGAGGATAGATTTGACAAGAGCAAGCTCAGCATTGAGAGGTTAAATTGTACAGTTGGATGTCAGTGTCTAATATTTATGAAGTGGAACAATTCCAAATGAGCAAAGCTCCACTGGTGTGGGGTTATCAGCAATAGAGCCAAAGCTACCTTAGCCCCTATCCTGGTCCACACTGCCCTCAGCCAAGGACACTGTCAAAGGTTGCTCAAGGTTTGTCCTTCCTTAACTTCCAAAACCTGTCTGTTTCTGAAGCCACAACCAGACCAGGAGATCAGGCAACGAAATCATTCTCAATCTCTCGATCTCAATCTCTCGATCACTCAACCTTTCAATCTCTCTCAATCTCTCTCCTCCCCAACCCCATCCATCCCTTCCTGTCTCCCTCCCTCTGAGAAAAAGAGAGAGAGAGAGAGAGAGAGAGAGAGAGAGAGTGTGTGTGTGTGTGTGTGTGTGTGTTCTCATTTGTAAAATGAGACCTACTTCACGGGTTTTTCTAGAAATAAAATTAGATAATATATATTGAAATGTTTATAGAAGCTGCACAAATACTAACACTCATTATTGCTCCATTGCTGCCATCATTTGTCTCAAAGGGATTTGCCATGTGAAACAATCCACTTCGGCCTGCTTTTGCAGCAGATGGCTGCCAGAAATATCAACAGCAGCAATTTTTACAGTCATTCTTCAAATTCTGCTTAGTGTTCATCATCACCTTTATTGACTTAGCCCAGCTGCAGGCACTACCCCAGCTCCATCATTCTGTCACCAGGATTCAGCTGGGTAATTTGTGGAAAAAAATGCTGAAGTAGAAATGCAAGTGCAATACAGTAACTAGCACAGTCTGAGGACAACCTCCTACACACTTGTATCCTGGCTGGGACCCCACAGAGGAGAAGCCGGACTAGTGCTATCTGATCTGGGAATCGGGAGGGCCTGAAGCATTAGAGCCTAGTCTAGGATCAGAGGAAAGCTTCAGCCGAGCTTGTCAGTGAGCATTGCTTTGCGGTGAGCACTCTTGCAGATTTAGAGATTAAGAAGCAATGTGATGTAGTGGGAATCATAGTAAGAATGCCCTCCATTCCTTGGGGAGGTACTATGTGCCAGGCTCTCCGTGATGCCTTGTAAATTACCTAGATTCAAATGCCAGGTTTGCCCATTCCTGGCTATATAGTCTTGAGAATGCTACTTTGCTGCTCTGTGCCTCAGTTTCCTCATCTGCAAAATATTTTTGTGAGCATTGTTTTGGGAATTATATAAATATATAACATATAAAATGCATACAAATATAAAATATAAATATATAAAATATAAATATATATGTAAAATATACATTATATAATACATAAAATTATATAAATCTATAAAACTTAAAAAAAGTCTGGGACATATGTACCGTAATAAGTATTATTATTATTGTCATTCTGATCATTATCATTATAAATCCTTATCATCATTACCATTATAAATTTCCTGCATTTGTGTTCTATTTATTATTGCTATAACAAATTACCATAAACTTAGTGGCTTAAAACAACAGAGATTTATTATCTTACAGTTCTAGAGGTCAGAAGTTCTAAAATCAAGGTGTCTGCAGAGATGTGTTCCTGCAGGAGGCTCCAGCGGAAATTTTGTTTCTTTGACTTTTCCAGCTTCTAGAGGTCACCTGCATTCCTTGGCTCATGGCCCCTCCCTTGCATCGCTTTAACCTCTGCTTCCATTGTCACATCTCCTTCTCTGACTCTGGCCCTCCTACCACTCTCTTATAAAGACTACCAATTTCATTGGGCCCAGCAGAGTAATCCACTACGATCTTCCGATCTCAAAATCCTTAACTCAATCCTATCTGCAAAGCCCTCTTTTACCATATAAGGCAATATCTTCACAGTGTTGGTGAATTAAGATGTAGACATCTTGGGGCAGCCATTATTCAGCCTCCCATGTCTCCTAAGGGTGAAATATTGGTATGGGGATTTTACAGTAAGGGACTGAGTCTTGGAGGAGTTATGAAAAGCTAAAAATGCTAGACGTAGATTCCAAATATTGGTTGGTCTTATAAACCCCATCCTTAGTACCAGCTGCTTCTAGACATGGAAATGGAAGTTCTGAATTGGCTTCTCAGTTCTGTTACCAAGCTGCCTGATGTCTCTGGGTTACTGAGAAGTGCCAGTGAGAGAGTGTCTATGAAGTGGCTTTAAACTCACAGGTACAAGGCATTGGGGTACATTGCGTGGTTGTTCAGATGGGGAAACTAGGAATTAGAGAGCGAAATGATGGACACACAGTAAATGACAGAACCAAGTTTTTACCCTAGATCTGCTTGACTCCAAAGAAAATAACACCTTTATTCCACAAAAAACTATAGTTATTGCAAATGAAGTGTAGTTTTGTGATTTGCATGTTGAGTACATAAAGAGTAACCTTTTAGTACTCCTCTGTATATAACCTTTGAAGTACAAACCATAAAGAGTATCTATGCAGTTCTGCACTTTATACAGCCTTTATACTTTCAACATGGACACAGATGAGGTCGAGAAGTTGAAACTGCCATGAGGTCAGAAGAAAAAGGTTATGGCTCTCTGGTAAAGAAAGGGGAAGGTTGAGAGAGGACATGCTTGGAAATTATAACATTCTGACCATTCTATAAAAGCAGAATCCTGACTGGTTCACCCAATTCTGACAGCAAAGGATGAGAAAGCCTATTAGGAGAGTAAGCTGAGGAAGTTTAGGGCCAATTAAGTTGAGTCCTTCATACTGTGCTTAGTGGATGGCCGATTTAAAGAATATATTTCCCTCCTCATTTCCCTCCTCCTTCCCTAGAATGATATAGGCTAAAAATATAAATATGTCTGAATGGAGGGTGGAGTCCAGAAAAAAATGGATTAAAAGCATTTGCTGGCATCTAAGAGGAAATCAGCAATACCTTAACTCTAAAGTTGGACTCCAAAGGATATGGAATGTGATGGCTTAGATCATGGATCAAATCTTCACTCTGCTGCTTTGTTACACTAAATGAATTCTTCTCCTCTCTGAGCTGGGCTCCTCATCTATAAATTAGATCAGTGATGCATGCTCCTCAGAGGTTTCTGGGGAGGAGGACATGAAGAACTATCTGAGATCCCTTTAGCAGAGGGCTGACACATAGTGTTCTCTGAAGTGACAATGACTGAATTGACATCCTCCCACATTGTAACTCTGGGGCCTCTGACTAACCCGCCATTCCTGTTGTAAAATGTAAACTCAGCAGAATGCAATAAGAAGTTTCTAGGTGCCTATTCCAAAAAAATTCATGTAAGAGAAAATAGAAAAATATGGAATAATAATGACGATAGTTATCACCTATTAAGCATATATGGTATTCCAGGTACTCTCATATATTTTATGTTTATTAATAAGTTAATCCTCATACAACCCTAAATGTGTATTTAATATTAACCCATTGTAGAGATGATGCAACTAAGGAACAAAGCAGTTGCCAAAGGTCATACCGCTAGGAAATGTCAGAGCCAGGACATTAACTCAGGCACTGGTTCCACAGCCTACACATTTTACTACACTAAGGTGGCCATATAATTTTACCATCCAACCCAGAACACTTTTGAGCTAGGAAAACAGGCAGAAATCCAAAACATTCCAAGGCAAGCCAGTATATATGGTTATCCGAGCTCTACTATCTTTAGAATGGTCTTTAAGAGCATAAACAGGTTTTACAAATTATCCTTTGCTTGCATAAGATGGGGAAACTGAGGCAAGTCTATCCAGAGTTTCCCATTGTCAGTAGACTCCTTAGAATGCGCTTCTAGGCCTGGCATTGTCTAGTCCTGTCTATTCTCCAGCTTTTGTCCACCACTGTCATAGTCACTCTCATCTTCCGCACTCCAGATGCATAGGTTATCTCTGTTCCTTGATATCCATACATTCTCCATCTCGCCCTTCTGCCTAGAAGCCTAGTGTGCTCCACTCCCTTCCACCCCATCTCCACTTTATCTTAACTTCTACTTGCTGGAGAGAGAGAGAGAATCATTCTCTCTCCTCGGATATCTATCTTAGGATTCAAGGGGAGGGGACACGGTTGATGTGAGCACACTGTACTCCACTCCACTGCCTGCATTTGACTGAAGAAGAGGCTGCCATTTTTCTCTTCTACTTGCTGTAGTCACATGTAGCAGACCCCTTTCTACTTGTTTGTGTTACCAAGCCACATGGCATAAGCAGTTATGGGCAGGGCCTGCCTCCCAGAGGCTGTTCCTGCCTCATCTGTGCTGCTAGTGCTACCAGTTCATACATGTGTCTAACTTGGGTAGTGGAGACAGTCTTTACCATAAACTCACTTATTATATTGGGGGAAAAGAAGGGAGCCTTGCTCAGATTTCCCATCATAAGCTCTGTGCTCTAGCACAGTGTACCAGAGAAGCCCTGTGCTGAGGAGCACTGGACACATGCTCAGTGACCAGCAGCGTTACTACTCATTCTCCATTTGGCTCCTTTTGCTTGTAAGCATATCTCCCTCCGCAGAAAACCTCAAAGTAGCAGAGGAGGGAGCACAAAACACCACAGTGGACCCCAGCATGCTTGATTCCTTAAAGCCCAAGTTAAAGGTCAGACCCTATTATTTCCATGCATTCAGCATGTATTTTTCCTTCCTATTTGTTCATTCCAATTTGTAATTTTACATTTGTCTGAGAGATGATTTGATAAATGTCTCACCTACTTCTACATAGTACGAACTAAGAAAGTAAAAAATGTTGACTTTGCTCTTTCATGTATCTTTAGTGTGTAGCTCATGGTAGATACTCAATATATTTATGTTGAGTGAATCGGCGAATGAATTAGTTGAGTAACTTGCCAAAAAGTTGACGTATAATTTTCTACTATTTCTGTGCTATGATTGCAGATTATCAATATCTGGGTTGAAGTTGTTTGAGAATGTTTTTGGGCTTTCTTGCACAAGACAGATTAGTGACTACCAATTGCTCCAGGATTCCTTCAGGAAGTAAAGCAACTTATTGAAGTGAATGAGGAAAGGATCTGAGACAGTGCCAAGTTGTTGGACAGACAATCGAAACACTGTGCCTGCTAGCAGAAAATCAGGACGAAAGATCGACCTTTATCTCCTTGGCATTTCATGTGTAAGGAAAATATCATAGCTTCCCCTTATATTTCATATTGCTCTATAACTGCAGATAATGTTTTGCAAATTTTTTCTTCTTATATCTTATCGGCAGATGCTTTTGAAAATAAAATAATTCCTAATACTTTCATGGTGCTTACTGTATGCCAAATTTGGGTCTCAGCCACTTTACCTATATGAATCTTTATAACCTATAAGGTAGGCACTATGATTATCCATTTTGCTAAGAGGAAATAAGGCATAACTGGTAACTGATAGGGCTGAAAATGAAATCGCGGAAATACGCATGGTCCAGTGTCTATTCTCTTCACTACTCTCTATGCTGCCTTTCTATACTGATTCAGATAATGGGAGAATGAGCTTTGTTATGAGACAAAAGCATGGAGAAAAGCGAGGAAGAAGAGTTACACTGCAAAAGAGACAAGAGGCTCTCAGAAGAGAAAAATAGTAAGTGTGGGAACGGAAGTTACCAACCCTCTGGGCTGGTTTTGGACACAGTATTCTTTCATCTCAAGAGAGTCAGAGACCAGAAGAATTTTGGAGAACAGCTGTTTCTTAGGTGAATGATTTTGAGAACATCAGCAAAGAAAAGAGAGAATTTTAAATGTATTTTCCTCTGTTTTAAGAATATACTTCCCACCACCACAAAACATAGAGGTGGTTTTTGAGAGGCATAGGAAAGTTTTGAATTTATTTAAATTGTATTTTTATGGGATGTATGTTCATTTAAATTGATATTACTTTGTTACCTTTGGGTTCCATATAAAGTATCTCATATATATAATGGAAGCATGAGGTAGATACTATTATATCCATATTGTAGATGAAGAAACTATGAATCAGAGAAGTAATCTGCTTAAGGTCACACAGAAAGTAAATACCAGACTAGGGTTTAAATTTAGGTCTGACTCCAAAAAGCTCTGATCTCAAAATGCACGCTAAATCCATCCAAATTGGCCTGTACTTCTTGTGATAAGACTAAAGTCACACAGAGAGAAAGATCTAGCTCATTAGCCTCTCAACTTTAATTCTAGTGATTTATAGTTCCCCTTATAGCTTTCATCTCCTCCAAAATATATATTATATACACTAGCAGGATATTTAACACATATACACACAAGGGAAATTCTAGGCAGGAAGAAAATGTTAATTTCCAAAAAAAAAAAAAACCTCTCTAGAATGTTCCTGATATTTGAACTTGAAACTTATCTTCCTCAAAAATGAAAATATATATGTGATAAGATATAGAGATATTCATATGTGGGTGTGTATGTGTAGATATAGCTATAGACATAGATATATGTAATTTGCCATTCTTTGACCTTGTGGGGAAATGGAAGACCATGTACTATACTGGTTAACAGTTTTGACTTTGTGGGGGACATACCTGGTTGTAAGCACCAGTCTGCCTCTCAGCAATTATGTGATCATGAACATCTAATTCAACCACTCTGGGTCTCAATTTTCTCATTGGTAAAATAAGGGTAATTATTCCTCGTTCAGTGTTGTGCTGATTAAATATATATAAACCACTTAGCACAGACCTGGAACTATAGTGAGCATAGCATAAAAGATTGCTTTTATTATTTCTAATAAAAGTCCTCCATTGTCATCATAAATAACTGAGCTTCTCTCAATACCAACCACAGAATGCAATGGCCAAAATTATTGGCCTTACCATGTAAAGGACTACGAATCACGTGGTCATAAATCACTCATCTATCCTAACGGTATAATTGGATAAGTCATTTTCTTCTTGAGGTCTTTATTCCTCAATCTGTAATAGAATATTATTATGGGTTAAGCAATAGTTTCTGTGTTCAATCCTGACTTTAAAATGCCAGTTCCAGTCATAGCGAATGTCAACAGCACCCTCTTTAAACCTTATGAATAGAGATTCTTGATGACAAAGTCCTCAACAGGTGTTGACATACTGACAAAAGACATCTCACTCCAATGAACAATTTGTGATTCTATCAAAAACTGTAACCTCAATTTCTCTCTGAGGAGGAAGCATTGCCGTCCAAATACTGAAAAGGAGAGGGGTTGGTAGCCTGGGAAAGGAATTAGACTTAGCTCTGATTTCCTCCCACCGAATGGCCACATAAGGTAATGGCATAGCAATCAGGTAAATCCTGCTCTGGGGATAAAGATACATACTAATTATCCTTGAAGTAGCTTCAGACACTGTAATATAATCCAAAAATAAATACTCCAACTGCGCTGACGATATTATTTAATAATGTAGAGCATATACTTACACAATTCTTTCCATTTCTCATAGAAAGCTCAACCACATGTAAATGACTGATTCACAGAATCTTTAATCCAATTATGGATTCAGTTATCTTTACTGAATGCCTGCCAATGTGCTAGATGTGAAACATAGCTGAAAAATAAAAATATAGCTTTGCTTTCAAGTCTAGTGGGCAAAACAAACAACAAATGTGATGCCAGTGTGATAAGGTGATGAAAATACTATGAAAGCACCCAAACACATTAGGAGGAAGAAGGTGTCAGGATGCTAATAAATGGGCTTTGGGGGTGGGAGAAGCTCTGATTTATAGCATTTGCTGATATTTATGCCATAAAAACTCCCACCAAAGCCTATGTCAAGATTTCGACAAGTCATCGTTGAACACAGAGTCAGGAAAAGGGATGCATAATTAGCTCTTTAAAGCCAGTATACCCTGGCAGTAAAGGGCAGATGCTCAGAAGCATTGACAAAGGCTTTCTTATCTGTTTGGCCTTTCAACTAAGAGTTTTAGTTTTCTAAACAGAAAGATTCTCCCAACAAGCTGGGGAGCTCAGGCCCCACAATATTTATTAAATTCCAGGCAAGGAGTCTGGAGCAACACGAACTCAGAGAACTCTGGTCATTGAGGGCAGATCTGCCTGATGCTGGGTTCCATCTCTGTTTGTCTGTGTCTGGGAAGAGTATTTAGCATTCTGGAATGGTTCGTTTGCTCAGATCATCAGTTGCATGCCCTTGGAATAAAGATTCAGTGAACCTGCTGTTAGAAGAATTTCTCCTGTGGTGGCAGAATGAAATCAACGTCTCTGGTGGAATACGGTTAAATCAATATGCAGCGACGTTTTAACACATCTCGGAAACTGCCAGGAAGCCTGATCCAAGTTTAAGAACATCGGAAGAGTCCAACTTTTCATGTTTTATATAGCAATCCAAGGATATTAGGGGAATTATTTATAAGATAGCTCCTCTGTATAGAGTTTAATTCCTTGATCTAACCATCTCTAAATGAGGCAGAGTCCTTTTGCTTCTCCAATAAATTTCCCATAAATGGGTCTTTTAGAGTAATAGATCCATGTGATTTTAAATGAATAATGTAATAAATAAAAATATTTACTGTTCCATCATCCAAAAATTTGAGAAACTCTGATTTAATATTTGGTGCGTTTCTTTCACTCAGGTTTTCTCAGAGCCTTTATTCTGCATTAATTATGACTACTTCACTAAGCCATAGAAAGCTATATGTCACTGTGCCAATCACTTTAAAATGTCATCTCATTTAATCTTTTCATCAACTTTCTGAAATAAGTATTATCATCTACATTTTTCTGAGGGTGAAACTAAGGCTCATAAAATTATAACACCATGCTCAGGATCATAAAGCCAGTGAGCAGATCTTGAGCCCAAACCTCCCTGACTTCAGAGCCCATGCTTCTAAACTTTAAGCTGTACTCTCTCTGCACGGTGAATCTCTAGCTATAGGGCAGTGTGTTCACTGTTTCATAAACATATTTGAGTATTAAATAATTTTTTATAGAACCTTTTGCTGCATTGGTGTTCAATATGACATGCTTTGTGAAATGCTGCAGCACATGATAACACCAACTTTTGTGACTATAAAGCAAAGAAACAAGAGTCTTGTTTAGGTTTAGCCAGTTTAAAATTGTGGTATAGCTACAAGAAACATAAGTAATGAAAGTAATAGAGAGAGAAGCAAGGGTGTTGCCATGGCCAGAGTGTTAGATTGAGTCTAAAAAAATGGTTTTCTATCCTGGAAACATCACAGGTATAACCTTGAACAAGTCATTTCAGTTCTCGGAGCCTCAGTCTCCTCAGCAAAGTGACTATGTCACATGAAAGTATCTTCCAGCTCCTTTGTGTTGAACTCAACCTGCAATGGGCAGCTTGCTTTGCTACATGTCTTGCCAAAATTACTAGACCCCGCCCATTCTTTCACTCTGTGAAAGGGCCATTGTGCTACTTATCAGGATTTTTTTTTTTTTTTTTTTTTTTGCAATTGGCAATTCTGAAAAGTGAAGAATGCACTACTGGGACCTCTGCTGTGATGTGCTCTCTTTCTGGTCACAGACCATGCATGCTTGCTTGCTGCTTGCTATGAAAGCAATAGATTCTCTAGTCTCAGAGCTCCCCTCTTGCGGTGCACTCCACTGAGCATAAAGGCTCTACCTGCTGCTCTTTTTTGCCCTGTGGAATTTAAGGATTGTGGAACTGGTGCAACTCCTGCCACTGATTTTACAGTGAATAATAAAGCTTTTGGGGTCTGACCCAGGCGTTTTGCATTTTCTGTCAGCATCCAAGCGACTGTGCAAGGCTAGCTTGTTAGTTTATGCAGTTGTCCTGCTCTTTTCTGCATTGTCAAACTTACTTAATAGGATAAAATCCTAACAGATGGCATCACAAGAGAGCACATGGTCTTCCCTAAATTTAGTAGAATAAAGAGAAACCATAAAGTACAGGATGTAACTGTTTTCTCGTGTCATTTATTCATTCATTCTTTCAAGAGACACATTTTAAGTCAATGCAATAAATGATACGGATGAGATGGACCCTGTTTTTAGGTTTTTATGGATTCTAACCAATCAATTCTATAATAAGCAATTAAGCAGTTGCTAAAGGTACAAATATATCCTTAAACAGATTTGCACAATACCAAAATAAAAGTAAATTCTGTGAAAGTTGTCCAAAAATTGGATATTTTATAGAATAGGAAAGACGCTGAGGCTGTCTTTGATAAAATTAGAACTAAATAGGGATGTGAAAGTATATGTACTATGTAACTTGTATGTGACCTTATAGGTGCTCAGTAATTCTTTCCTGAAACAAATTCAGATGCCCTCTATCTTTGCTTATATCGGTTCCAGTTTTATTTTTAAAACAGATGCAAGTGAGCTAATTGTTCCCATACAAAAACAGTCCGTTCAAAATCTAACAAAATGCCACTGTATTTGAAAAAGCAGTCAAGCCATTCATGCCATGAAATTACCTGTGTTCTGAACAAAGAAATTACACGGAAAAGAACTTTAGAATGTCCTGGGAGATAAAGTTTTAAATTTTAATTTTAATAAACTAGAGGAATGAGGAGGACAGAAATTATAGTATTCTCTTATGAGGAGATCTGTTTACCTTGCTTCTGAGAAGGCAAGGTCAATATTTAATGGTTCCAAATAGCCCTGAATGTTGCTTGGTGATTTTTTTCCAGGCAAATAGGTTATACAGGTGATTGTTATATAGATTTCTTATCATTGTGGCCAAGGTAATTGTAAAATATAGATAACACATCAAAAATGTTGAGAAGAATATGTCTATGAAGTGTGTTCATGTATTAATTCATTCAACAAATATTTATTTAGCTCCTATTATATGCCAGACAATACATTGTGTGCTGAGCTAGTACTTATGTCATTATTTGTACTATGACTGAGCGTTGAGTTAAAATAACTGAAGCTGACCTCAAACGCTGCAAAAACTAAGGCTTATAAACCCTGGTGTTAGAATCTTTCTGAATGAATAAAGGGTCTCTCTGTCCAAGGTGACATATTTTTAGTGGAAAGGTCACCCGAAGCTAAAGTAGTTAGAAGCAAATGGCAAATAATCAACTCAGATCAGTTTGTAAGGGCTGCTGCAAGCAGCAGCTTAGGAAGATCTGTGCACCCTCTACTGTGCTCGGGCAAAGGTGGGAAGGTAGAACAGTAACACACAGATAGGAGAAAGGCAATCTTGAGTTAGAGATATAATTAGCTAAATAGCCAGAAATCCAGAAGACAAAAGGCAAGTGAGTGGCTCCCTGGGTTTTGCAAGACTGACCAGATTTCCACCTTAAAGATATGCAGGTGATTTGATTTGGAGCTCTAATGTGTCAGTGGTTTTCTTGAAAAACTAAACAAGAAGCATAGCTGTTAGTATTAATTAAAATTAGAAAATAAGAAAATGTAGAAGTTTAAAGAGCATAATTCCTGGGAAAATAGAAAAATAAGTTTCCAGATTCTGACAACATAGAATTTGTCCTTTGGTATGAAGAATGGCCATCCAGAGCTCAAATGATAACATATCATTTCCATTGTTGCCCAACTGGAAATTTTACTCCTAGCCTCCCTTAGAGCTAGATATAATTATATGATTAAGTCCTTGCTGGTGAGTTGGGAGTGTAAATGATATATGTGAATTCTAACTTAATTACTTAAAGTTGCATATAAAGTGGGTGAGGACAGCACCCTGGAGATGGCAGAGAAACAAGATGGATAAAACCTAGGTCCCTATGAGATCTCAAGGAGCCAAAATGCCCCCACAGACTTGGACTACTATCTGTGAGAGAATATTATATTTTGAAATTTCATTGGTACATCATTTAACTTAGTTTTTGCTCTCACACATTTATTCAGAGAATGGCCTCTGAGAGGGACTAATATTTGAGGCAAGATGTGAATGATGAGAGAAGTTATTTTGAAGAGTCAATGGGAAAATGTACTTAGGAGAATAGACAGGGCAGACACCTGAAATGAGTTATTCTGTATTCAAAGAGCTGCAAGAACTCATCGTCAGAGCATAATGATATGAGACAGCCTCTCACTCCAAAAGCACTCAACCAGCAAGATAAACATTTACCCACATTACCTTCAAACAGAATCCCAACTGTGGTCACACAAACCCCAGAAGATGGTATATATATTCATTTGTATTCCCATCAAGTTAGCCCCACTTGCCTATCCAGAGATGCTTTTATCTCTAGTGTTCCTCCCTCTTCCTTCTTCCCTCGTCTTTTCTATATGTTAACTTTCTTTGCATGGACCAGTTCCAAATGGCTGCAGGCTCAACCAAAGAAATGAATGTGCTATTGTTACCTCCATTTTTTAGAACTGAGGTCCAGAGAGAGTAACCGACCCAAAGCCTCATGACTGGTAAGTGATAAAGCCAGGATTCAAGCTCAGGTAACCTGATGCAATAATTTGTTCTGTTAATTACCATACTCACTGCTCTGGTAGATTCAGCTCTTGTGACATCTTCAGAATGGAACATCTACAAAGCAGTTAAATGTCTATTTTGCTTATGGTAAAAAATGCTTCTAATAACATTATTGCCCTATGAAAGGGACTTCTATCAGGAGTAAGGAGGAAAAGGTAAAAAAGGGGATGAGAGAAGCAGAAAATACTATCTTGCCACACTTAGGAAGCATTATTTCTCAGAAAATGATGCCCCCATGAAATAGCATTATAACAATTTTGCACATGTGTCATCTGACACATGGATAAAGTTGCAGGGGCAATATTCAAACTTAGGTCCATAATGATCACCTTCCTGTTGCTTTCTCCAAAATGGAAGAAGTATTCAAAAGTCCAGAGATATACTTAAGTGACCTGGCAGTAGTGAAACAGTACACATAGAAATGTCACATGCCTGGTAGTCACTGGCCATATCTACCCACTGCTAATCTTGCTCTCTTTACTTTGTCATACCTCTCAACACTCACTGTGCTCAAGCTTCCTTCCCCAATTAAACCTGACTCTCAGCAAAGAGCCCAGCAAATTCCTTTAGACTAAAGTGGAAGAGAACGGTTACCCTCAGTGCTATATAACCCAGAATGAGAATTTTCGCAGTTTGACAAAATTCAATCTCAAGTCATCTAAAACAAATTTCTTACTCTGGTATTTTAAGCACAGGAGATGGGACTAATGCCTACCTAACTCAACTACTTTGAGGCCACTCATATCCCAGACTGATTAAAAAAAAAAAAAAAAACTTTATAGTCAGTCAAGACTTCATATTATTTGCAAGTCAATTAAGCAAAATATCTACGTTCTACACTAGTGAAACCTAAGTACTCAAAGCTTATATAAGCTTAATGTGTTTCTCCTTCCAAAATAGCTACTTTGGAGAAGGTGATCTGTTAAAACGTCACCAGAGTCAATTAAGCAAGCCTGGTTCTGGGCTGGTTAGCAGTGCCTGACAGCAAGAACGTAGGTGACCCAGACAGCCAAGCTAGTGACAAATGGCTTTTCACAGCTGGCCACGGAAACACAAAACCAAAGTGTAATCACATTTACTGCTGTAAAAGGAAAGCTATCTCTACAATTAAAATTATTGGCCATTAAATAGTTATTGCTTTGCTTGTACCAAAGTGGTCAAATTACTTTTCTGGCTTTATAGGATTTTTATTTCCTCTAAATGACTAAGCATACTTTTCTTGGAATAGGATTTATAGCTCTAACAAAATGTCCTGTTGTTTGTTAAAAAGCTCTACAAAGAAAGTAAACAAAGAAAATAAAGCCGGGGAGCGCTGTGGCAGTGGAGCTGCAGCTCCCTGCCCGAAGGCAGAGGGTTTCAGGGGGCCACAGAACTCATCTTTCATGTACTGACCATTGTCATAGCCTGCCTCAATATCTCACACACGTGTCTGACATGCGTGTGGTGAGTAAATGTCAATTAACATTAATTTTCAATTAACAAATTAATTTCAAAGGAGTATTGTATTCATAGTGGCTTCCTGTCATTAGTTATAATACAATAGTGTGATGTTTTTACATGAAAAAGAGGTCTTCATTCTTAAAACCATAAATAACCACTGATATTACAATTTAACATAATGTAAGTTTACAATTTGACATAATGTAAAGCTAACACAAGGATAGCATTCAATAAAAATAGCTTATTAGGAGTACAACTCCAGAACAATGGTCATGTCAAAATGTAGATTTCTCAACTTTTCAGGGCTTCAGATGAAGAGTTGGTAGCTCTTATAGAAACAAACTACAAAATAACTAAATTTTTGCCATTTCACAAATCCATAGGGTTTCTTAAAAAATGGTTACATATGAAGAATGATCTCCCAAACCAGAAACTTCAGTAGGTAGGACATCGGCAGAAAATGTCAACCTGTTCAAGACTCGAAATTAAAAAAAAAAAAAATCCTCTTAGCCATTTATTCACACCCTATGATTGCCAGGGACCCCAACTCAACAGGAAACGTCTATAGGTTGTTTTGTAAGGTAAAAGAGCTCATGAGCGCGCTCTCTCTCTCTCGTTCTTTCTCTTTCTCTCTCTCTCTCTCTCTCTCTGTGTGTACACACACATACACAAATGCCTGAGACTCAACTCTGCCAGTGGACCAGTACATCCTATACAACCCCTGGACCGTCAACCAGTACTAGTCTGTGGTACATTAGGAACCAGGCCGCACAGCATGAGTCGAGCGGCAAGTGAGTGTGCAAAGCTTCATCTGTATTTGCAGCCGCTCTCCAGTGCTAGCATCACCACCTCAGCTCCACCTCAGATCATCAGGCATTAGATTCTCATAGGAGCACTAGTCCCTGGTGCCAAAAGTTTGGGGACTGCAGCTGTATGGAAACCAAAAGACCATGCATGCCACCAGCTGTGACCTTCAGGGGAAGAACTAGATCATGAGGCTTCCAGCCCCAAGACTGAGAACACTGGTCGAGGTGGTGGGAAATTATCGCCACTCTCATATTTTATGATATTAACAATTGCCTCATTTTCTTTTTCTAATGTCTGGAGTAAAGAAAACTTAGTTTGAGCAAAGGCATGCAGTAGGCAAAGCAGAATCAAACTGTCTATAAATAGATCAGGACAACCTGGCTGTCATGCCATAACACTTCATGAACTGTGACAGCCTTCAAGATAAGAATTATATCCTGACCACCCAAAACTATGCCTGGACCAATTAAATGTTTGTGGAATCAACTACTGAATTTCTAAATAAAGTACTTAAAGCTGAGTTGAACCTCTGAGTTGCTTCTTTTCCTGTTACACTGAGAGATTGTTGCTTTCTTGGTCCATAAGATGAGTATACAATACAGGAAAACTAAGTGATTTTCTCGAACGGAATCTTCTGAGACTGATTTCTTTATAACCAGAAACTGGTTTTGCGATTGTCTCATTTTCTAAATACATAGATTCAAACTGTAAACCCAAATCTACATTTTGATGCCAGAAATTTTTTGAAGCATTAAGAATTCTGAAAGCCTGAAGGTATCAGGTACATTTTACTATTTATATTTCTAACTCGAACTACCTTCACTGAAACGAAAACCATCAGCGAACAGGGTGGGGCCTGAGAGTTCCAGCTACAAAGTGCTCTCAGTGCCTTCGCCTCCTCCACAACAAGCCGAACAAACCAAGCCTTACTTTGTGCCCAACACACACATGCTCATATTACGCTCCCAGCCCTCTGGGCCATAACTATTTGTTTATGTGTTTCTCTCCCCTATAAGATTATGAGTTCCTTGAGGACATCAACCTCATTTTATTAGTCTCTATAACTTTATTGCCCACCACAGGGACTAACATAGGCTCGGTGTTCCAAAAATATTTTCTGGATATTACTAAATTCACTTTCTGTCTTCAGCGAAGCCTCTAACAAAATTCTTTGGCACATCTGTGTTTTTGATACCAGCTTTGTATCTCATCTGCTCTTATTCTTTGTCTTTTTTATTTCTTTTACTTTATAGAGACCATAACTTCACCAAATGGCAAGACTGACCACACCAGATGTAGCATTAAAACAATAACCAGCACGCCCACAATAATCTTTTACTGTGAGACCCCGGCCCAGATCCCTAGACACATTCTCATTCATTAAAATGTAGACTTTGAGCTGAAAGCCACCTTCAAGATAGTACTTCTTTTGCTGAGTCTTTTGCCAAAACACTCAGATCTTAATAAAAAATATTTTATATGGATTATTTAAGATTCGGTAGTAAAAAATCTTACTATCTTTCTTCCAAACATGTATCACCACAATCATTTAAGTGTTTACCACATACCAGACACTGTGCTAAGTCCTTTGTCATTAACAACCGTATAATACATACACATATATATTTATATGTACATATATGCACACATGTGTATATATACATACATTATTTTATGCATATACCACCTTCATTTTTCAGATAAGGAAACTGCCCAATGTCAGACAGTTAGTAAATATTACGACCAAAATTGAGACTAAAAAGATAAATACAAATCTGCTTTTCTTACCTACCATATCTAAATTGGCAATTACTATTTTTATACATGTCAACATTCAATTTCAAACAGGATTCTTAGAGACTAAATGTGAGAAAAGAGCACGGACATGGAAAATTGCAATCTGAAAATAATGATTAAAAGATATACCTATTGATTTATCAAGTCATTGAACAACTACAATGTTAGATACTATTTTTAGAAATGGAGACTAAAAAAAAACCAAAACCTGCTTTTTGAGATGACTCACACCTGATCTTAAAATCAGACTTCAAACTTCCTGACGTGCACGCCATGCAACTGTGAACAAATAACTTAGTCTCTCACTGGGCTGTGATTTCTGAGTCTTTTAGTCAAGAATGACAACATTACATCACAGGGATTGTCTAAGGATCAACTGAAATCAAATGAGACCAAATTGAGATAATGGCTGATATGGCCCTAAGTCATCCCACCTGTACCAGTCTCATGTTGTTTGGCCACGCTGGTGATGGTGAACCCCCTACACACATGTACGGAAAACACTCGAAGCTCCTTCAAGTTTTGCTCAAATGTCACTTCTGAAGGAAGCCAACAATGATCAGAAAAGTACACTTGCCTTTTCCCTCACTCTGGCACCACTGATACTCCTTTCCCTAACCCTATTTTTTTTTTCCTTCGTAGCCATATAATTTAGTGATTTATTATGATTATAGTCTATCATTTCTTATCCATCCTTTCCCTTTTCATGAGGCCAGGAAATTTTGTTTTATCCACTGATGTATGCCAAGTACCTAGAAAATGTCCTAACTTACAATAGCTACTCAATAAATATATATAAGCATTTGCATGGTAGTTGGTATATATTGCTCAAGAAATTGTTTAAATGTGCCCCCTTCAAGAATTTCAGAGTATAATTTTTAAAAACTCAATCTGAAGACTTTTTTTTAAACAAAACAAAAAACAAAAAAACCTTTTTGGTTGCAAAGTTTTTCCTCTCTAACAAAGCTCTTTTCAGTTTGACTGGCATTTACATTTCTCTCACACATCCTGGACCTTCTCTGCATGACAGATTTTCTGAAGATTGATTCTGCTCACACTGGCTTTTTGTCAACTTTTTCATATGCTTGGCAGTGACTAGGTAGAAGAAGCTAGCCACTCTGTGATCTGGTACTCCTGAGAACAGCCTTGAGCATCCCACAACATAATCATAATTTACTTTTTTTAAAATCCTACTATGTTCCTTGCTCTGTTCGCAATATGCTGGGGATGGAAAAGATGCCAGAGGAGTATAGGAAAAAATATATAGGACATGGCCAGTAGCTTCAAAAAAAACCTTGTACATGATGCTTTCAAATATAGCGTCATGGCAGAATGCTTATGTTCCAATCACAGCTGTACTTTTCACTAGCACCATGCAACCTCGTATCATTGACTTAACTTTTTCGAGCTTTGAATTCCTTGCCTGAATAAAAGAGAGATGATAATTATTACTTCATATGATTTGTGGAGAGGGGAAAATGATGCTCATAAAAATAGGAGATAAAGATGCTCAGAGTAGTGCTTGGAACACTGTAGACATAGCAGTTCCCCTTTATCTGTGGTTTTGCTCTGCGGTTTCAGTTACCTGCAGTCAACCACAGTCCAAAAATACTAAAGGGAAAATTCCAGAAATAAATAATTCATAAATTTTAAATTGTGTGTCATTCCGAGTAGCATGAAAACACCTCATGCCATCCCTCCAGGGACATGACTCATCACTTGGTCCAGCGTATCCATGCTGTGTGCTCTACCTGTCTGTTAGTCACTTATGGCTGTCTAGGTTGTTAGCTCAACTGTTGTGGCAGCATAGTGTTTGTGTTTGGGTAACCCTTATTTTTCTTACTGTACCTAATTTATAAATTAAATTTTATCATAGGTAAGTATGTATAGAAAAAAAAAAACAGTATATATAAGGTTCAGTATTCTTCAGTTTCAGGCATCCATTGGGGGTCTTGGAACGTATGCCCCAAAGATAAGGAGGGATCACTGTACTGCTTAATAGATCTTTTACATTAAACATCATCTAACAAAACAAAGGTGTATGAAATGAGAATAAATAACCATCAAAGGTTAAGTGATCATGAATGACATTGGAGTCAGAGAATGAATGATGGCCGCGGTAATCAAGAAAAGCTTTTCTTCATTCTTTTGTGCATTTGTTAAACTTATAGCAAGAGAATCTAATGTGTCACCTTGAATTCTAAATCTGGTGGAGGAGAGAGGAAAACAAACCGAATGTCTTGTAAACTATATGATGAAAGCATTACTGAGAAAGGTTGTTCTGATGACAATGTGAACTACATCTACTGTATATGATATACATCATATATAACAACATATATGTTATATATAATATATATGAGACAGTGTGAAATATATACACACACACACACACACACATACATATGCTGGTGGGCAGCACAAGAAGACCTATTTAGAATTTTTATATAGAATTCTAGATGCGATATCATGAAAGTTTGAATAAAGAACATTGACATTGAGGATGAAAAGGAGAGGGTAAAAGTAGTTTATCAGGGTGCTACTATTACACATGGTCAGTTTTCAGTCCACATCTTACTTTATGCAGAGTTGATCACTCTTTCCTCTTTGAAATACTTTCTTCTCTTGGATTCCAAGACATTGCACTTTCGTGGTTCATTCTGCTTCCCTGGTAGCTCCTCCCCAGTAGCCTTTATTGGTTTGTTTTCTCCTTATTGTCCTCTTAACCTTGGGCTTTCCAGGACTTAGTATTTGGATTTCATTGCTTCTCTAGCAATACTTAGTCCCTCAGTATTTCCACCAGTCTCATGACTTTACATTTCACCTATCTGTTAATAATTCTTAAATTCTTACTGCTAGATCAGATGTCTTCTTTGAACTGCAGCTTTGTATGTCCCATTTCCTTTTCTACATATCCACTTGTATATCTAAATGACATCTCTAACTTAACATGCTCCAAACAAGCTCCTAATCTTCTATCCTACCATGGTTTTCCCATCCTAGTTCATTATACTCTAAGGGTTGCTCAAAACATAAACCTCAGGGTGATCTTTGACTCCTTCCTCTTACCCACAGCCAAATCAGTCAGGAATACTGTCAGATATACTTTCACATTATTCCAGAAAACAATTGCTCCCCAATTCCATGACTATTATCTTGGTTCAAGCCATCGTCCTCTATCACCTTAGTACTTGCAACAGTCTCCTAAACGGTCTTCCTGTTTCCACTCTAAACCACCTTCGGTCTAGTCTTAGCAAAATAGAGTGATCCTATTTGACATGAGTCAAATAATGTCACTCCACAGCTCAAAAGCTCCCTAGCTCATCCAGAGTCAAAGTTATAGAATTTACAATAGCTGCAAGCCCCTAAACAGTACAGTCTGTTACTTTCCTGTCTGCATCTTCTAACTCGCTCCACTCCGGCCCTGCTGGTCCCCTAGGTATTCTTGGACTACTCCAGTTATCCTCACACCTGAGGGCTTTTGATCCAGCTGCTTGCTCTACCGGAATCTTCCCTTAAGTATTCCCACGGCTTTCTCGGTCATCTACTTTAAACCTGCTCAAATGTCACCTTTTTAATGAGACTTTCCTTCATCATACTATTTAAAATTAAGATTCCCACTCCATCCATTCTCTACTCCCTTCCATGGCTTATTTTTCTTCAAAACACATTTCCTCTTCAAATATTTTATATAATTTATTGTCATGGTGGCCTGCCTTCTCCTATAAGAAGACAAACTGTCGTAAGGTCAGGAATTTTGTCTTTTTTGTTCCTGGATATCTCCAGTGCCTAGAAGAATGTTTGATACGTAATAAACGCTCAATAAACAGTTTATGAATGAATAACTAGGTTGGTCATTGAACGTGAAGTGTGAAGAACTGTAAAGATGATGCTAACATGTAGAGCTACTTTTATTGAATAGAAAAAGTGAAGTCAACTTAAGTTTGAAAATGACATGTTAGGCTTGGGGCTTTTTTTACGTGAGGTTTCTATAAGTTCTCTAAATAAAGATGTCTAGGTTGGCAGCAAAAAGTAAGAGCCAGGAAATGGGCTGGAGAGACACAGTCAGCCCAATGATGTAGAAAATGGCAGTGTCCATTGTCAGAATAAGGAGCAAGAAGCCTGGGACAGAATGCTTGGACAGGAGGAGAGCAAGAGAAACACCGCGACTGTATTCTCCACTACTCTGTCCACAGTGCCTTATATGGTAAGCTTAGTACTGATGGTCACAATTCAGATGTGTTGACTGTCTGTGATGGAGTAACAGGAACAGAATTCACCCTCTAATCTTATTTTTAAAAAAAAAGACAAAATTTATGGAACAACAATCTTGAGCTTTAAATAACAGACTGAGCAGGACACTGGTCACTGAGAGTAAGGAGATCAAGTAGGTAAATTCTATGATAGTATTCCCTGGAGACAATAAGTTTACTTATCATCTCACTTAGGATAAGCTTACTGCCTGGAGAAAATTTCTAGGTTGTAGCACAGGGAAGGTGAATCCAGAGTTCAGCAGTTTGAGTTGAGACGACAGAATTTAGAATTCAGAGAGGCCATAGTGGAAAGAATTTGCAAGGCAGTGAAAGGAGAGAAGAAAGATATAGAGAGACCTCTGGAAATCTGTGATGGGTACCCCTTAAAATGTCAGCTGAGTAGTAAACATCATATGCATTTGAGGAAAATAGTCAAGGCCATGGGGGATTAAAAAAAAAAAAAAAAAACTGCCAAATAGTATCAGGCAGAACAATCCAGGGAGGTCATCCATGGCTAGGCATAGTTCCTGTTCCCACTAGCTACAAACACACACACACACACACACACACAATCATACAATGCATCAAGCAGAGCCCTGAGAAGTGTATTGCCTCCATAAAGGGTCAAATTGCTAAGGGAAGTGAGGGAAAATGTGTCTCTAGGGCCGTCCAGATTCTCTCAGGAAGAGAGTGTGTCAAATGTTCAACAATCACACTATTACCAAAAAAAAACATCAAGAAGGTTTCAGTTTAAGGCCTGGCTATTAAGCTATAACTATTGAATTTAGTAAGAGTAAATTTAGTAGGCACTGGATGGGCAGAGGGGAGACTGATTAGTGGAGAGGAAACATGGAGTATGCTAAATCCATAGGACAGTAAGGAAACGATCATGAGAATGTGATAATGAACTGGCTTATAATCCCAGATTAAATTAATAAGAGCCAAGGAAAATCCATTCTGGGGAAAGACAAGGAAGGTAAAATGTGATAAATTCCACCTAGCTCATTGGAGAGAGTCACAAACTACTGTTTGGTTCTTGATTTCTACCCTTCAAAACTAAACTCAGGTATAAATAAAAATTGGACAGATATTTTGCAAATCACAAGATAAAAGGAAACAAAATATAGAAATGAAAGGAAACTTTATGAAAGCATCTAAAGCATAAAACTAGATGACAGCCAAACTTCAGTTATGATGCTATATATCTAATTCAATGAGCATATCTAATTTTATTAAAGGAAAAACATACTTTTCCCCAAAAGAAGGAAAACTGCAGTAGGGTTGTAAATTTTATCTTTAAAAAAGTGATTGCTTAAAAAGAAAGTGGAATTGTTTTGTTTTTTTTTTTTGCAGCTCTTTGCATAAAGTCTATAAATGATTGTTTTGCTCCTTTTTTTGCTGAAAGGCAGAGCAACTGATTAAATGACTTTTGACGGTTCTTTCCATCTGTGATTGCAACAAAAACAGATAGAATATAAGCAATTAAAATCAAATATACCAACTCTTCTGGGGGTAGAGTCTCATATTTCTAACAGAAATAAATCTGA
The DNA here is from genome assembly GCF_014176215.1 of Rousettus aegyptiacus. Lineage (NCBI taxonomy): Eukaryota > Metazoa > Chordata > Mammalia > Chiroptera > Pteropodidae > Rousettus > Rousettus aegyptiacus. The sequence continues at coordinate 65,759,528 of NW_023416308.1, forward strand.
GAAAGAATATTCATTGAAAGATTGATTATATTGAAGAAAATATCCATCACGTGTAAAGACAAGATATCCATCTGAGATAAACACCAAATGAATTATGATAGCAAAAAAAAAAACACAATAATAAATACTATGGCATCACATGCCAGCTGTTTGCACATTTTAAAGCAAATTTATTGAGGAAAAATAAATTACTTTAAAACATTATAAAATGTCAATCCTTCTTCAATAGAAAAGCAATAGAGTAACCTGCTATGGTGTGGTTACATACTCATTAACGAATAAATAAACATCAAGTTATCAATGTGCATCTTTATGGAGGCAAGAAAAATGGTACAAGGATTTTCATGTCTTATCCTAGAATGAGCAGCAACGTAAAAGTCAAATTATGTTAAAAATAATTAAAATAAATTTTTGTTGGAAGAGTATCTTAGGACAAAACAAGTAGAATCCTGAATTAGAAAGTTCCAAGGTCATAATCGATTCCATCTGATCTTAAGGAACACATGAAAATAGAATGAGCATAGGCTCCTCTATGCCTCTAGGATATTTTGGCCATAAACTCCTATGGAACTTCTAGTATCTAAGAATCATAGATTTGTTCCAGACAATAAGAAATTACTTGCATGTCATCTTGAATGAGCTAAACATTTTTGTCCCCAGGAAATACACCTTCAAATAATTGTATAGCACTTTAATAGAAAGCATTTTAGTCTGGATTAAATATATGAAGCAGGTATTATTATAACTCCGAATTTACTTATGCAGAAATTGAGCTTCCTGGAGACTAGGGAGTTGCTTTTATAATTCAAGACATTAATGGCAATGCTGGAGTCTGAGTCCCTATCTTCCAACTCCAAGTGGAGAGAACTTTCCAGTGTCCTCAGAAGCAATCCACATCAGTAAAAGATTATATTCTGTGTCCTACACAGCAAGATGATTTGTATGCAGTTGCTATTAATGCAGAGAAGATGAGGAAGGTCAAATGTACTAGATGCCAGAGGAATAAGTTAGGAGAACATGTGTGAATAGCAATATGAGTGGGGAGGGGGGGGGGTCACGTGTCCAGAAAACTGGTCTCAAATCAATAGGGAGAAGAGTTTTATGTAAAGGGCAATCAGAAAACCAAAGGTTGGATCTCAAGGTAGACCTATAGCTAAAGAAGGTCTGTCTTGAATAAAGATAGGAAGCTACCTGGGGTCCAAGAGAGTGAACTCAAGGATAATGATGTTTTCCCATTTTGAGTTAAAGGACCTATTGCTACCTATCAGATGAGGAAACTGAGGTACATGGGGTTTAGTGATCTAACTCTGGTCAAACAGGAAGCAGGACCCAATCCTTCTGAATCTTCATCTTGAATCTCAAATTGAATACAATTTTTAAAACCGAAATGTACAGTAAACTTTTAAATAAAATCATACTGCCTTCTGAATTGGTTCCCAGAGGAAAAGAGAGGCATAAAGAAGGTAAAGGTTTTATTTTATAACTTGGTAATTGAGAGTCTAAAAAATATAGTCATTTGGAGATTTTGTTGATTTTTGTGCTTGGTCATCTCTAAGTGGCGTGAACACGATTGCCCAGAGTTTGCTCTCTTTGCTTTCCTGTGTGGGTAAAAAGAAAGTAAAGCTAAGGAAGGAAGATGTGGGAAGAATTGACACAAATGGCAAGATTGGCCTGAAGGGAACAACTTTTGCTCAGTTAAATGACAAAGATTGGAGTGTGAACTGATTACCTTTCCCCAAGGTTTTTGGAGGAAAAAAAAAAAAAAAAAAGTCCAGCAGAAAGTGCAATTGCTCAAGCAGAGATAATTACAGCAGAGAGGAAAGGAGCTAGGCTACAGAAACATAATTAAGCCAAAGAGAATGCAGCCTGACCACCAAGAGAAACGGCAATGCAGAGAAGACAATTAGATTGGTAAACTATCTTCCAAGGGAAATTAGAGGAACTCCATCGCTTGTGTAATTAAACACAAATATCGTACTGCAGGGAACACACCTGAAGGGACAGAGGAAGAATAGAAAGGCCCATTTGACAAACCTGAGCTTTCGCATGGAAAATCATGAATGAGAAAAATGCCCTGCCTAAGCACAGGTTTATTATGAATAAAAAATAATTCAGCTACACCACCAATTTTCTGAGTCTAAAGTATAGTTTAAAGTCTCCTTCTCGTTTCCCCCAATGGTGGGTGGGTGGGTGGGTGTGTGTGTGTGTGTGTGTGTGTGTGTGTGTATTTGAGTTTAATGGATGTCTCCCACTGTGTCAGCATTTCATATATGCTTATGACACTTCCCAATGATAATCATTTGCACAGTAATAATAAATCACCAGACATGGCCTAAAGAAATTAATGATTTGCATTGTAAATTACAATGATCAGGGGAACAGACACTGGAGTTAGAACTGAGTTCTAACCTCTCATTATGTGTGAGTGTGACCAAGTTAATTAACCTTTCTGAGGTTTAGTTTTATTATCTGTAAAATGGGCATGAAATATCTCTCCTTTAAGATTATTGGAGGGTATAAATTTGATAACATTTTTTTAATTAATGCAGTGCCTGGAGAAAATATGTCACAGAATCTCTTAATAAATCTTACTGATAATAATGATGATGATGAAACTAAAAGATACAAACCAGATATTGAGGATTAGAGACCTGATAGAATACATGAAACATGTATTTTACCTCCTAGTCTAGCTGTTGGAAGGTGTTCAGTGACTGCTGACCGTCACTTAAACATATGATCAGATGGAGTGATTATGGAAGAGTGGTGACATTCAAGCATTTTCTTTCCAGGGTCATTTTAAGAAAGGTGTGGAGTGATGAGATTTTCTTGTGTGTTCATGTATAGGATGAAGAGATGCGGCATCATTTCTTTCCCAATTAAAATTTTGCTAAAGTCTGTAATATAAACAAACATAAAAAATTTATTCACACTATATTGCTGAGATAATCTTGTCTCTGTGATGGAAGAGCAAGAATTTTAGAATCAGAAAACAGGTTTTTTAAGTTCCTAGACCACCACTTCCTCCTTAGTTTAGTGAGAGCTTCTCTGAACCTTTGCCATCCTCACCAAACAAATAATTATCTTCTCAATAACTACTTCATAGGGTTGTTATAAGGGTTGTTATAAGAATTAATTAATAATGTATGCAAAGGTGCTTTGGAACATATCTAAATATTACTTTACAGTATTATTAACTCACAGAAAAGTAAAGTTCTTTCTTTATAAAGAAAATAGAAAATAAGTTCCAGTGTGGTAAACTCTGCATAAGAACATCAGTCTGGTATTTAATTATTTATAATGGGTGACACATGGCTACCCTTCCATTTTTGAAGGTAAGCAAGCCATGCCCTATTTAATTTGTAGGAAAAAAATTATTGCAATGTCACAAAAAAACTGCATTTGTCTGCAACAGCCCTCATCTTTTTGGCAACAGGGTTGGGTGCTCCTGAGAATCTAATGCCTGATGATCTGAGGTGAGGCTGAGGCTAGCACTGGGGAGCAGGTGCAAATACAGATAAAGTTTTACTTGCTGACTCGCTGCTCACGTCCTGCTGTGCGGCCCGGTTCCTAATAGTCCACAGACCAGTCAGGTCATGGCTGGTGGTTGGGGACCCCTGGCTAGAGCATACTCCTCTGGTTTATCTGATTCTACTCTTTGCTTATCTATTTTGCAACTGTGTAAATTGTAAGTAACTAATTGCAATACAAGATAATTTTGTCTATAGGTATGCAAATTATATCCAGCCCAGTAGATGCAATTGTCTTCCCTCCTACACTGATTTAAAAAAAAAAATTAGTTTTGTCACCACTTACATATTCATTTCAACATTCTTAATGTCTTTTTTTTTAAGACTTTCTTTTGAATCAGTTATCCTATCTTCCTGCTTTCCTCCTGAGTTAAAAATCTTTAATATGTGTTAATTTTTATATCTATGTAATAAAAGTAAATTTACTCTTTAAGAAATTATCTTGTTTTAAACAGTTTGTTCATTTGGCCAGCTCTGGTCAGAGACTTACACCTGAAGTCATCGTAGCACTTAGCACACTGAAGTATTATTGTGAATCTAGTTACCTGTCCCTCTGCCCTCTCCCCCAATACTTCACCTAGCACACACTGAACATTTGGTAAATGTGTATTGGTATAAAGTTTAAAATATCTTTTCCCTAAGGTACATAGTCTAGTAATATCTGCTCTTGTAAGACCTTCCATCTAGAGCCTAGACAGTACTAGGCAAGTTGAAGACATTGAATAAATGTTTGTTGAATAAATGAACAGTTAACCTAAAAATGAAAAGCCAAGGTGAGAGGCCACGAGCATTTATTTGATCAAAAAAAAAAAAAAAACTTGTAATTTTGGGAGCACAGATTCAGACAGAAACCCTAATACTGTCCCAATTATAGAATAAAGACAAGGGGTTTTTTTTATGAAAAAGGGAAGGGAATAATTACATGAATAGAAGAGAGAAATTTCTATTGGCGTTAATGAGCTGAGTTACTCTTCGGCTCTACATGGCTGGTTTCTGGTTCTGTCTGAGAGAGAGAGAGAGAGAGAGAGAGAGAGAGAGAGAGAGAGAGAGAGAGAGAGAGAGAGAGAGAGAGAGAGAGAGAGAGAGATCGAGATCATAACCATCAGTCCTTGTAGTCAGGATGTCTACTTTCCTGTTAGCTCTGCAAACAGTTGTTTGGAAGACAATGGCGCTATGGCCCAGCCCAAAGGTTATTTTGCTCAGTTCAGACATTCCAAAGTTTCAAGGAGCAAGACATGCAAGGCAGTCCCTCTAGAATAGCTGCTCTGGTTCCATTCTAAAATGATTCCACTTATGTCAATTTTTCACAGAACATACGGTCTACTTTTAAGGGTCTCACAGTCTACTGATTTTGTTGTTCATATGAAGGTCAACCACCCAGACTTGCACAGTGACCCACTCTTAGTAGACAGTCATGCCCCCTAACTGACTTCTAAGACAGGACAGATGGAAAAACCCAACAAATATTAGATCTTCCTCAACTAAATCGCCTCCTTGTATAAGGAAAGCAATCATTGGAATAGTGAATCTTTAGTATCTTTTCCTGAATGATAGATTTTTCAAAGCAGAAAAGTTGTTCTCCTAGTTATTTGAGTTAACTTTTTTCTTAAGCTGGGGAGTTAATTTTTCATCATTATTTTTAGGAACTGATGCCATTTGTGTCCCGCTGGTAATATTTTCATTCAATTATCATTAACAGCAAATCTTGTGTTCATTTTTGCCAAACGAGTTCCAACATAATCTCTATTTCACAGAAACTGACAAGAACACTAACATGACCCTTGGGTTTCTTTCTTAAAATGGAAAATAAGAGTTACGAATTTTCTCGGCCCTTTGCAGAGTGAGAAAAACCTTGCCTGGCAAAGATAATTTAGTAGATACAATTAGATATAAATCTTACCCCCAAAATAAAAAGGAACTACATGCTTAGAAGGAAGTACAAATCATTGTCTCCAAAAGGGAGCTGGCATAAACCTTGAAGAGGCTTATTAACAATGCCCACATCCGCCCTAAAACCTTCTCACTGAGAAGAATGTTCCTCACTGAACACACTGTAAATATAGCTGGCAGAAGAGGGAGTTTTATGGCCTCTGAATGACCTCATGGTTCGCTGCGAAAGGTTGTTCCTGAAACTAGAGGGAATTCAATTAGCTGCTCCAAGAAGGTTGAAATGTGCTATTGTACCCATATTATGTGTCACAATTGATGTAGTCAGTCCAGCAATTTCAGCTATAATCAATTTTTTTAAATGGTCAAATTGGTTATTTAAATTAGCCTATTTGAGGATGGCTGCAACAACTGGCACTGATTATATAAATGCAAAATTAGATCATGCCTTTCAGATGTCACAGTACTGTGCGGGGAATGAACCTTGAATGTCAGGGACTAGGTAGGTAACCCCATGTAGGAGGTGCTAAGTAAAATAACAGGAGTAATAAAAAGAGATGGCTAGAGGGAGAGAGATTACATTCGGTCTTTAGAACACTTTCTGTGGGAAGAGAATTTGATCTGGGCCCTAATGAATGGGTGTAGTGTGAAGATCAAAGCCTGAGCTTTCCAGGAATAAGGCGCAGCAGTATCAAACACACGGGAAAGAGAATAAAGGACATGTAGGTGGAAGAGAAATAAGCTAAGTGGATGTCCTCTGGGCATACACCTACTTTCCTTTGATGGCTTTCTTCTTGGTAAGACAATCTCTGGTACTAATCACTACAAAGTCTCCACACATAAAAACAATACTAAGGAACACGAGCACCCAGATATGGGAAGGCTAAGAGCAGAACTGGAAACAGCAGAGGACTCGGTTTTTCTGGAAGAGCAATGGTTTTCTAACTTTATAAATCCATGAGACTTTTATTTTAAACAATAGCCCATGGGGAAGCCCAAAAAGCAAAATAGAGCTGCTTTTGTGAAAGTAAGATGGGAGTCCAGAGCCCCACCTACTTTGCCTCCTCTCCCTGAGGTCAGCCTCTGAGGTGGGGGCCAAGGAGGGATAATCTATTGTTCTCTGGAAGCTCTGCTCTGAAGCAAAAGATATACAACAGAATTATAGAAAACAGAGAGTTTGGGTCAGATGGAGAAGGGCCTGGAATTCCAGCTTACATGTTTGGTCTTTGCTGTAACAAACAGGGAGTCACTGAGAGTTCTTGTTCAGGTATAAGATGATAAAACCTGAGTAAGAAGAGACAACAGGAATGAGATGATGGGAAAAAAAACATCATTCTGAAAAGATTCAACAGGACTTGGCAAGTGATTGATGAGAAGGGCAAGAAAAAGGGAGAAATCCCCCAAATAAGGCAAGATGTCAAGCTGGGTCACTGAAATCATTGAAGAAAAACAGTGACTGTCGGAGGCTTGGGAAGAAAGATGAAGAATTCAGTTTAGGACACACTGCATAGGGTAGGCACAGGTAAAGGTAGCCAACTAAGAAAAGGATGCACGACACCGGATCTTAGTAAATGCGGTTGAAGCTTGCAATAATGAATTCAGCTCAGAAAGTCCAGAACTTCTATTCTCAGTATGTACAAGGGTCCATCCATAAAATATAGCTGCTATTTTGTAAAAAATACAAAATATTAGAGTATATGACGCCCATACAGGAACTGTATTGATAGAAGGAACTTATGTAAAAGTTTTCCCTTTTCTGTGTCCCTCTCGTTTTGACTGAAGGCCTTCCTCAGACGTCGACCTATTTCTTCATACATTCCTTTCATTTATTCAAACTTTTAATTAATTAATTCCCAATTGGGTTTTTGCCATAGTGCTAGATTCTACGTACACTAAAAACTGTGATATCGACCCTTGGAGAAATAGAAAGAACACAGATCTGGATATCAGGTAATCCTGGATTTGAGTTCTAGCCTCATCTGTAAATAGTTGCAACAACCTGACCAAGTTATGTAACCTTTAAATCTAGACCTCAGAGAGAAGCCAAGCCACAGGCACAAACCATAAGATGAAATGTGATAGTTTAGGGGATACATAGGCAGAGGAGAGACGAGGGCAGAGAATGAAGCCCTGGAGCCTCAGTGTGCTAGCTCTCCTGCCCCCTGTGAGCAAGTGACATAAGGCTGAACAGATGAGAATAGCGGTTACTACTACCAGCACTGGAGCCAGAAAGACCCAGCTGCAAATTCCATCTTGGCCCACTTCTACTCACAGATGGTAAACAGGGTATAAAATATCTCTGAGCCTCTTGAATTCCCTTATACAAAGACTATAACATTACTAACTCACAGGGTTGTCACTGGGATTGAATAAGACAACACACCTACAGCACTGAGGCATGGCAAACAGGGAGCTGTCAATGAAAGAGTTCACATTTTAGGGTGCTGCTTCCTGGTTGGAGCAAAAAAAAAAAAAAAAAGAATCTCTTGCCCTCATCTTTGGGTCTAGCCCAGTCAGGCAGAACCTCCCCTGTAGCGAGGCTGGGGAATTTCCAGGTGTTACTGGATCCAACACAACAGCACTAGAGCTGGAAGGTCATAAGTTGAAGGGCTGGATTCACAGATGGGATTCTACCCCTAGATGGGAGGTCTCCCACTGTAACTCTGTCATACCCTGGGAGGAAGCAGCACCTGGTAAGTGCCCTGTTTTTTCCAGCCCCTTCCTCCAGCTTCTCCGCCATTTGAAAAGAAAGTAAATTTATACTTTCATATATATCTATATATCTATATATAGATATATATGTTTTTTTTCTTGTTCAAGGTAGAGAACAGCTCATCACTCTATCATCTTCTTTCTAGATCTTATTGTCCACAGAATTGCTCTGCTAAGAGATGTCTGTCCTCACAACAACTATAACAAGTTGGTAAACTCTCTACGTCATAGAGTCCCAGGCAGTGCTTTGTTTTCTCTGGAATCTGCTTCACACAAGGTTTCGTGTCTAGGTGGTCATACCCATATCATTTGAGGTCCAAGGGATCAAGTCCAAACTTCCAAATCTTTGTCTTGATTTGGTCTACCAGAATAAATGGAAGAAAATTTATTCTCAAATAATACAGTTCAAACATATCTACATTCTTCCCAATCGGTGACTGTAGCCTCTTAACAGAGCCCAAAGGTTGGCCTAAAGAAATTTTTGTCCATGTATCTAACTTTAAAATTTGAGTCATATCTGCACCACCCCAGTCCTCCATGACAGAATTACTGTCTCCATCAGCAGGCTTGATATTCTGTCCTATTCTGAGAGAACATACAATGGCTCCTGCTCCACTTCCTAACATGAATCTACTACATTACCATGAAAACGCAGATGCCTCTCCCACTGCAGGTGAAGTCAAACCCCCTCTAAGAAAGTTTCACTAAAAATTGTGTGGGCAGTAATTTGATCCAGGCAGCCATGATTTTCCAAACTACCTTCCACTTCAAACTGTCCCGAAGTTTTGTCCTCTCCTCTCCCTCTTTGTGTTAAATTAATACTATTTTATCTGTTTTCATTCTCCCTTCCGCATGTTTGGAAATTAAACATTCTATGCCCCTTCTCTTAGCGGTTACCCTAATAAAGTCTGAAGTTGATCAGTATTCTTTTTGTCCTCTCAAATGCATCACAGCCCAGGGCAGGCCACCCCAAGACACTCCAAATGGCATAGTGGTTATTTTGAACAAAAATCACCTGAGAAGTAGGATGAGCTGACTCTATTCTGTCCTCCTAAAAGCAGGAAATCTCCATCACAGGAACCTTCCTCACTCCAAAGGACTGAGAGACAACCTTGCAAGAGTCATACAATCCATAGTCGAAAAAGCACGTATACACAAACCTTGTAACACCTTTACTAACTGACCACCCAAGTCTAAACTTTGTTTAGATTCCAACGAACACCCAAACCTTAGATTCCTTTCTAATGAGCACTAACCTTGTCCCGTCAACTTCTCGCAAATTTTTGTCTAAAAAGTATAAAAAGGTGCCTTGTTCGAGCACTTCTTGAGCCTCATTTTATGAGCTGAGAATCATATTGTAATTTTCCCGTGCACCTGTATTAAATTAGGTTTTTTTCTCCTGTGAATCTAGTCTTGTGTCGAATCTGTTCTTTTGTAACTAGTCCAGCCAGAAGAATTAAAGGTGGGTAGAGTGGGGAAACTCTCTCCTGCCCTCCAACAAATGATACAGGAATCTTACGCCTCTGATCAGAACTCCTCCTTCAGTCCTAGCCTTCTGTGTTCATTTTACTCAGTATGGTTCCTGTAACTACCGGTAGCGTTTCCAGTCATGGCTAAAAATCCTGTCTCAGGGCATAATTTCTCAGAATTGGGTTGAACACCAACTTTTCCTTTTTCATAGCACATGGTATTCTTTATTGTGATGCTCAGTGGAAAACATCTGTAAACCAGCTTGCTGTAGTGATGACAGCTGGAACACATGCTAAGGCACTTTTGTTATTTAAAAAGGGGAAGGTGAAGCGGGGGTTTCATTCACTCCTTTGTGACAGCAGCTGGAAATGAATTCAGAGCTTTTTAAGCATATGTAGCTTTTATATGCCTTCACATTTGTTGATCTGTTTCCTTTTTTAAAAATGCCTTCTTTGCCATAATTAAGCGTAAATGCAGCATATACAAAATGGTTAGAAATACAGGTAAATTTGACAGCCAGTGGTGCAGGACAAGCTACTCTGTTCTAAACGTGGTTCCAAAAGAAAGGCGGTGATAAAGACTTTTAAGAGGTGTTTTAAGAGGCAGTTTGTAGACACAACCGAGTAAGCTCGCATAATAAGGTAATAAATTCAGCTTTCTGCTGAAACATTAACTCTTAAATGACTTTCTCAATTGACCACAGAATAGCTCATACAACTTTCCTTTGACTCTGGTGTGAGATTCTCAGGACAAGCCTGAGTCAGGTTCCGTTCCTCAGGCCTCTGTGTTCAGTGTGCAGCAGACATGGGGAGAGTGCACACGCCTCGCTGAGTCCTACCAAGCAATCTATTCCAAGATGCCGTTAACCCCTTACACTATAGGTCAAAGATCCTGGGTGGACCCTACATATAACTCATATGTCAATTGGAGCTCTCATTCCTCAGAGACATGGCCAATCTGTGGGAAAGCCCTACCTAATCCTTCAAAAAAATGTTCAGCCTTTCTTCCCCATGCTCTCCCTGCCTACGCTTTTGTTGCTTTGTCTGCCATACTTGTTCCACCCCATGCCATAAGCCATCATAATATAAATGTATTTATGGAAGATTTGAGGTTGTCATAAGAGAATTATATAATTGCATAGCCTCTAATGTCAACAGTTCTCTCTCCTGCTTTCCTAAACATATGCTCTTGATATGCACTTCCTGCCCCACACAGCTCCTGGAGTGTGAATTTCAGTCTACCTTTTCCCACTATCTCTCTCGTAGTGGGAAGTCTACCAGGCCAGTCTGTTTCCCTTTGGCTTCTCTGGAATTCTATGGCATAAATTTTCCTCTACTTACTCCCATAGGTCAGGTTAATTTCATTAATGACTCAATGATTGAGCTTCATTGTTGAGGCATTCTCACTCTGATTCTAGGTTCACAAAAGCACCCCAAGAACAGATGCAGAGAGTAATGAGAAGCCCAAATATGCTAACTTCTATGCCCCCCCACATCAACCAAATGCCTCTGATTGTCAGAGACTTCAGTAATAAAAACAGAAGTGAGAGAGTGAGAACTACGACAAGGAAATTTCAAGGGAATCAATTATAAATATGCTAAATATGTCACTACTTCTGTTTGTCAGAGACTTCAGTAATAAAAACAGAAGTGAGAGAGAACTACGACAAGAACATTTTAATGGAATCAATTATAAATATGTTGACTATGTCACTACTACTTTGGGGACACCCTGAAAGCTAAGAAACTGAGGTTGATAATTTCTTTTTATAACGGACAAAGGAAGAAGACACCTTCCTTCACAAGCCTTAAATGGTGACATCGCTAAGAAAAATAGCCAGAAGAGTAAATGAGTTTTCACCAGCGAGTATTTTATCATTGATCTGATAGAAAGCAAATTTTTTTGCCATGGTATATAGATTTAAGGCATTATTAACCCACACCAGTTTTGCCTTATAACACCCTCTACTTCTACCTCCTTAATGATAAATAACCATTTATTGGTTTCTCATTTGCTTCACCTCCCAAGCAGGAACTATTTACCAGATCTTGAAGACAAAGGAAAAGAGAAAAAGTCAAGAATCTCATTCATTCCTTGGTCGGTCTCAGCAGAGATGTGAAAATAACAACACTTTTAACTGAACTGAGAAAATAGTTATTATCCACTATAGATAGCTGCTTGATTGGGCTCGGCAGGTCCTAGGAACTTTGGGGGTTCTGCAAAACTAAATTCTGAAGAGATAACAAGATAGAAGATAAAAATGAATTTTGCTTTTATTCCACTCACACTGAGAAATGTTTCCCCTCCTCCTAAACCATAAGAACTTGAGAAACTTAAAGAAATGCTAATCCAATTTATGTAGCAGTGGGAAGATGGTGGATAAAAACCACAGGGTTCAGAATCTTTGCCTAGAGAAATGATCATGATTATGGTTATGACTATGATTATTACTTGATTCACAGTGAAAGGAAGAAAACTTATTAGGGTAGCTTGTCTGCAATCGCAAGCCCTACTGTTAATTAAAGTGTTTAGACTTTTATCTGACAGGTCAAAATGAGGAATCACTCCCAGCCAGATACAAAATGATTCCAAACCCTCTGTCAGAATAGTTTAGCATTTCATTCCAAGTTGAATTTGTACAATATAAACCATATCCAAGGTTCAGGAATAAAGAAAATAGGTAGGTCTTACACAAGAAGGCAGTTCATACATGTATAAACAAACTTCTGAGGCGACAGGAGGCTATATAATAACCTGACCCATGAATTTGGCCCCTATGCCCAATCAACCTGAACAAAGCTGACTGGATCATGAGTGGAGAACTGACTCAAAGATATATATGTATGTACATATGTGTGTACGTATGTATGTATGTATATACATACATACCAAAGATATGTATATATCGAAGATATGTGTGTATATATATGTATGTATATGCAGCTGCAACACATGCTAAGGCACTTTTATTATATAAAAAAGGGTGGGGGTGGGAATGTCATTCATTCCTTTATGACGGCAACTAAGACTTGAATTCAGAGCTTTTAAGCATATGTAGCTTTTATATATCTTTATGATTTGTTGAGTTTGTTTCCTTTTTTTAAAAAAAAAAATGTCTTTGCCATAAATAAGTCTAAATGTAGCACATATAATAGCTAAAATTACAGGTAAATTCAGCAAATAGTATAGATCAGTACAAGATAAGCTTCATTGGCTGCCCAGGACTAGTTGGTTTGGGGACCCATCCTTCAGATGACAGCTATAAAAGTTTGGGTGCTAGATGTGTGGACAAGCTCCTCCCAGGGAGATGCTGGCAACAGTTTTATTAGAGTGAACAAGACAGAAAGGCAGAGGAAGGGCTCATCCGCTCTTTTAGGTTCCAGGTAAGATCACAGTAAGCACCTAGATGCATAATAATCAGATGTCAGATCCTCGAGCATTGGCATGTAAAGTACACAGTCAAACCTCTTCCAAGTAAAGACTAGGAGATGGATGTTTTTGCCTGCTCCCTCTGAACAGCCACTGTGAGTTCCATTTGTTTACTATAGTCCCAAAGGGCTCATAAATGCAAGGTGCTTTCAGCTAGGAGATTTAAGGGTAGCAACCTTAAAGATGGGGCAGTAGTGTTGCCACCTAGTGGTTACAATCTTGACACCCCCTAGCTTTTCTTATAAAATGTAAAGTTCTTCACTATCTGTTTTCCCCCCAAATTTAAAAAAAAAAAACAAAAAACAAAAAACAAAAAAAAAACCATTAGTATGCTTTTACATTCCTAGTCTATTTTGGCTTAGAATTTTGTAATTATCTTTTAATGTAAAAAAAAAGTTTAATTGGTTAACATTTATGGTCATTAAATTTTTTTGTTTGTCATTAAACCCTATTTATTCTCTTTGCGAAATGTATCCTTCAATAGTTCTTTAAATAAGGGTTTGGTTTTTGTAATGTCTTCAATTTCACTCCCTCTGTAATGATAACTTAACTGGGTATAAAACTCAACTAAGATTAATTTCCCTCAGCACTTGAACAATATTACTCTATTTTCTTTCCAAATCCATTCTCTCTTATCCAAAAACTACTATTTATATAACTGCTATTTCTTTGAAGGCAATATTTCTTTCCTTGATAGCTTTTAATATTCTCTCTTTATCCTTGACATTTTTTCATTTGCTCTACTATGACTAGCATTTGATGTATTTTTACTGATTTTACTTGATATTTGGTAAATTTTATGATCTGAAAATTTATATTTCCTTTCCTTAGATATTCTCCATCATTCACTTGTAAGGTCATTGTGATATTGTAGAGATCTCACATCCAGTAATCAAAGCTTTAGGTAGATTTCAAACACTAGACTATATTAGAAAACAATTCCGTTACAGAAACCTGCCAGGTCATGAAATAAAAATATTGTAACATATTCATAGCATGATGCAAGGTAATTTCCTTACTTTTAAAAAGCATTGCCAGTTTTCATATTACTCTGCATTGTTCAGATGTACAGAGATTATACTCTATAAACTGATATGTATCCCCAGTGCTTTACTTTAATGTACAAATTTAAAATATTAGTTTTTAAGTTAAATATATTAGACTGGAAAACATTTGTTAACATTTCAGGTATTTAGAAGCAGCAAAAGCCTGCTAACTTTCACTTCTACAAAAAAAAAAGAAAGAAAAAAAAAAAAAAGATGTCATCCACACCATGCAAATGGCTTATCTTGGGAAAACAAGAATAGACAGTGATATCACTAATATTAAGAAAAGCATTAGGTTCGGGACATCATTGTCACTGCTTATGACAGAAACTGCATATGCAAAAACTTATTTTAATGCAGAAGATAGACACTAACATAGCTAATAGGCATGCTGTTGTCATCTGGATCAATTGGACATTATTAGAAACTTTTTTGTACCATAATAATTTTTTATATTTACTTCTTCCCCATAAACCGATAATTTGTTCATGTTAACGTTATGATTAAAAAAAAAAAAGAACATTTTGTAACCTGTTCAATATATCCTTTTTCCTTATTTCTTAAGTGTAAATTAATCTCGATAAAAGCATTTTTAATTACCCAAGTATATCTGACACTTCTTAAATAACACTGGAAAACCTCTCAGCGTCACCTCCTACTTCAGCCACTACTGCAGCAACCTGTTTGTTTTGTTTTGTTTTGTTTTGTTTTATCACTTGGGAATCCTTGCCTCCCAATATCACAGTCTAGAAGCAAGGGATTTAACATCATATGAGGCCATCTTTGGCCAATGGAGAGAAGAGCTAATGGACGTTTCTCCTATATTCCCTCAGATGGATAGTTCTTAGACATATTTTCCCCCACAGGATTAAGCAACAAATCACCCATAACAATGGCCACTGTACTGACATTATTGTGTTGGCTCTCCTTATCTGTTTGTTCCCTTCCTCCCTCACTGCTGCTCCTAGTACCACATTCCCATACAAACCACCTGTCTTCACGCTTCTTACTCAGGCTTCGTTTTTAGAGAAACATATGCTAAGATAAAGATACTTTTCAAGAACCTAATCACTGAGTACAAAGAAAGACAGTGAATTGCAAAGCTATAAGTCGTTAATGAGTCTCTTTCCAGTTACAAAGTTAATTTATGCCCACTTTTTACATTAAAAATGAGTCTCATCATTTCTAATTTGATGTTTTTCTGCACAGTCTTGGAAACTAAATTCTTTAAATATAATCTGCCTTAAATCAAGGCACCTGCACATTCTGTTAGTTTCAAGCACCCACCAGACGAAATGTACAGAAAGGTTTTTAAAGAGAAAACAAAGGTCTAATGATGAATTTACTAGACTAGTAAATTCTATAAGTATTTGAGACTACAAATATGATATAGGAGCCATCTCTGGCTTCATGGAGCTCATACTATGGTAAGAGAAATAGATAATAGATTTATATACATATATACACATGAATGATGTATTATATACAGTATACACTTATGATATATAAAAGAATTTTATTCTATAGAATATAAATATAGAAAAATACATGTTACTTTGATCCCCCCCCCCAAAAAGCTGCATAAGTAAATGCATTACTTAATTTCTGAGTCTTGCTCTTCTGAAATGTTTTAAAAAATTATAACTAAAGTTTCTATGAAAATTCAAAAAAAAGTGTGTGTTTGGCATTTAATATATGATACCTGCTAGTTATATAATATCCATCATTATCATTAATAACAAATTTCATTTGCTGTCATTAATGCCATTAATCATTAATTCAACAAATATCTGAATACCTATCCAATGATAGACACTGTGATGACCAACACAACACAAACGAGGAAATAATATTTAAAAGAAATAAAGTTAAGTTGTTTAGTGGAGAGAGAAGTAAGGAAGGCTAGGTGGAAGCTTTGAATAGGCTTTGGATGTAAAGGTGAAGAGGAGACAGCAGCCCTAATCATTGTTCACAGCATGGGCGGACTCATTGGTGTTCCACATCCTCAGGTACACAGTGTGGGAGAACTTGGAA
Source organism: Rousettus aegyptiacus (assembly GCF_014176215.1). Taxonomy (NCBI): domain Eukaryota; kingdom Metazoa; phylum Chordata; class Mammalia; order Chiroptera; family Pteropodidae; genus Rousettus; species Rousettus aegyptiacus. The sequence continues at coordinate 65,775,636 of NW_023416308.1, forward strand.
TTCTAATTTGAGGTCATGACTTCCAGAGCCTGTCACTTGCAGAAAAGCGGCACCTCCATCACCCTCCAGTCCCTGACAAGGACACCACTGTTGCTTCACTGGCTTTTGCCCTCCAGCAAGTGTTGAGTTGAAACTCACTCAAGCAAAGCAATTTAGCTGCCCTTTCCTCTGTGTTTTATTGTCTGTGTTTTGTCATTGTGTATATTCAATTAAGATTGATATCTGTACTAAGAAAATCTGAGTTCTTACCAAGCACCAAAGAGAAATCACTCACTGGGAACAAAAGTACTATATGGTTCCATTATGGTCTGAGGGCAAACAGCAGCTGAATGATGAATTGTGTACTCTATTTTGTTGTTGTAGTTAAGTATATTTCAAATGACACTTAAGATGAGACTGAGCCGAAACACATCAGTAACCATCGCAAAGGAGACCACTTCTTTTATTAATGATGAATAGTCCTTGCATCCTTTTCCATTTTATTTTATTCACAAGTTATTGTCTGTAAGAACAAGGAAGATTTACTCTTATTTAGGCTCATTTGAATTAACAAGATTTATTTTCCCTTGACAAATTATGTTGGATTAATCCTTTTGGACAGCACTGAGGATCAAATATTGGATGAGCTACTTAATCATAAGCCCTGTCAGAGCCAAATTCCACACCAGACTTACTAATGAAAAATTGTGTGAACAATGAGAATGCTGACAGAACAGATGAGCTGTCCAGAGAGGCTTTAAAAATGTCCTCCTCGGGGTGTGTTCCAAACCTTTGTATGTATATCAAGGAAGACAAAAAGTCTGAGATTTGTCATTATAAACCAGGATAGCATATTCACAGTTACAAATCCCATCTTATACAATTTTGGGGGGCCACTTTGAAGAAAAAGAATCAAAAAATATAAATAGGAAATTAGTAACAAAATTCAATATGGATATAAACTAAAAAAATAAATTCCGATAAATTGCAAATTTTAAAAAGTTGACAAATACCATAAACATCAGCAAATTGAGAATAATGTCCTGTTTATCAACTGCCTGATCTACTTCTATAATGCTTTCTTCATAGATGTTTTTGCTGCTTACTCTTTGTTTCTTCATATGACAACAATTTTGCAGTATCATTTTTTTGTAGAAAAAATAGAAAGAGCCCTTTTTTCCAGCATGATTGATCAAATATCATTTTATATTATTGATGGTTTTGAGTGGATATTAATGAGAACTAAATGTTCTGCTTACAATGTTAACATGTCCAGTGATGGGAAGAACAGTCCACAGGCAAGCTCCTGGCTCCCTCCCACTAAGACTTGCCCATGTTATTCCAGGGACAGGACACATTCGCATTGTGATGTGAGTGATGTCTAGCCCCACCCACATCTCCATGTCATAATGGCTGGCACAGTAAGTGTTAGGAATATCCCTGGAAGCCATTCTTATACCAGGATGGTTAACAGTAGCTTAACTGTTCATGGAAGTGACTGTTTTTCATAAAAGAGCTATTAGCATGCCTCGGAACATTAGTGACAAACGCTGGTCCACAGCCTCATATGGCAACATTAGCCTCTTGTTCTTTCTGGAGTACATATACAATATATATAATAATTTTCAGCTTCAGCATCTGAATTCAGATCCTTTAATTCATTTATTGATATTTTTGGCTTCCTCTGTATTTCTCCAAATTCTTTCTAAGTTAAGAAACCCAGGAAACCCAGGAATGAGCATAGAGCCTTCCTAAGTCTGATGTCTCTCCTATACTTAATGGAAGAATTACAGTATGGTTCTACATGCATATCAGAGGACACATTTCTGCCAAATACAGCAGACATACTCATGAAAAGGACATTTAGAACATATTTTCATTAAAAGCACTCTCTTGAAATTAAAAAAAGGAAAAGAAAAATATGATTCTTAAAACTAATGTAACATCTTGTCTGCAGACTCAGCTGATGAAAATTCTTGAAGGATTAAACATATATTAGGGAGCCTACATTTCAATTTTGGTAAGACATCTTGGAGTTTTAAGGAAAACACAGTTAAAACCACTGTTCTTCAAACTATCTGATAATTACTTGCTTACATCTTATCTTCCTTCCCTTTCTCAAATTCCATTGATGGTTTTGTAACCTTAAGCAATGCTAGATTTGGAAGCAGAGACAAATTTAACACTTATACAGAATTCCTTAATGTCATTTCTTCTAACAAGCTTAGTGAGAAATGAAACGAGGAAAGAAAAGAAATTTTTTTTACTTGTATGCTTCCTTCGAGCAAAGCAGAGAACAGATCCCATGCATTAGTGAGCACTCTATTACCCCAGTTTTCTAAAAATCATATCAAAAGAGACATCTGTTCTCAACAATTCTTCCTTCTTCCATACCAGCAAACTTCCCCCAGCAATGGAAAAACTCTGCAGTACCATAAATGACCCCTCTGGCTTCAAACAGACTATTAAATTAGGGTCAGGTCTACATACTACCAAAAATAGTTATTAATGCAAAAAAAAAAAATTAGTTAGTAACAGCTGATCTTCTATCCATCAAAATGGTGAGAAAGTCTCTATTAGATTGAATTTTTCAGGTAAGTGAAGGATAAGTATGGCATCTTTGCTATGGGATCTGTTGTACGAGGCCCTGTTATAGGCCTATGTTTTTCAATGTTGTTTAAACTATGCTCTTTACTGATAAACATACAAATCTCCCTGCTTCCCTATAGCATCTGTTCCGCTGCATGTGTCCACAGGCCTTGTTCTTGTCTTCATAATGAAATCACTGAGAGGAGGAAGAAAGTTTATTTTCAATATGTCCTCATCAGCCACATTTCCTTTAGCTTTTTTCTAATGTAGTTTACAGTACAAAAATAATGACTTTTGTGACGTTTCAGTTCTAAAATTTGTATAATATTAAAGTCACATTTTCATGCACCTCCTAGGAGGGTGTGATGTGTTCTGGGGGAAGGATCGTCTCTGCCCTCTCTCCACCCAACAAGTGAGAAACGCTGTTCTAAGACTAATGATTCCAATTTTCTGCTTTAGTAAACAGAATGAAGTGAACATAATTGAATTCTCATTTAGTGCTTAGGATATAATAGTACCTTGGGCTCTGGACAATAAACTTGAATCTTCACTACACAGCACTATAGCTACAGATTTACAAAATAAGTGAGCTTGATTGGAAGGTGTATCACAAAGCCAAGAAATAGTGCAAAGTGCTTGTCCCTTTTTTTTTTTTTTAACGGAGTCTCAATTACCATGACCAATGTTCAGAATTTGAAAATATTTAGGCTAAACTAAACAATACAGCTCATCTTTGGTGATTTTCCCACAAAGCATTTTCTATCATTTATGAAGAAAGAAGCTAATCTCTTTTTCATCCATTACCTTAGACCCACCTTTGTTTGCAGATATGTGACAGTTTTCCCATGTTGGTATTTGCTCAGGCTCTGAATATTAACTGCCATAATTCTTTTCACATGCTCCTGGCAATTAATCCCTCATGCAATATGCATACTTTAGTGCCCTTTTACTGCATGATCTCCACTCTTACATCTCCCCAGGCTAATCCCATGCTAACACCTGGATTCTGCCTTCCAATTTTAAGATATATTGAGTTTAGGAAACAAAAATAGAACGGGCTTGAAGTATCTCATTTTCATTTCTCCTTTTCACGGTCCCTTTGAGTTTCACCTTGAAATTAATTAAGAGACGACAGTGAAGTGAAATTGTGCCATTTCACCTAGGTGGTCCCCTCCTTATCTTTTTTGTTGACTGAAAGCTTGGCATTTCAGACAGATATTTAACCCTAAGTAAATAATCATAGCTTGTTACAGAGTCTCTTCATCATCCCAAATGCATTCCCCTCCTTGATTTTTTGTGCTCATAAGTATATGAAACTATTTATCATATAAAGTTACCAAAGGAGGAAATAGGTTTTTTAAAAAAGAGATGTTCATGAAATGAGGAACTATGGTTGGCTCTGGGTAGGTATAGAAAAGAGGCTTTGGAAAGGGAATAAGTGAAGGAAACAGCAGATCCTGTACTCCGCAAAAAGTTTTTCTGTCATTACAGAACAAGGGACAATAGCGAATAAAATCCCTGTGCCTGCAGAGAGGTCAGGAAACTAAGAAGATACCTCCATGGCCACTCACATGGGAGAAGGGCAGCCGCTGGGTATCCTTGCAGGGAGAACGCAAGGGTGTGAAATAGTGAGATAAGGTTAAAAATAATCATCTCTCTGCTTCAGTATCGTGGGCCTCCATTGTGACACCGGGTTGCTACCATCAGTTAAAAACTGATATATAAAAAACACTGATGAGATAAAGTCCAACAAGTTCATTCACGACCATCACTAACTAGGGGGAGTATCACAGCCGACAAGGCTGGAAACAGTAACAATAAGGAAACTAACAGAAATGAAGTGAGAGCATGTACCACTGGGGACCAAGAGAGAATCCAATACCAGATCAGGTGTGACTTCTAAACAAGAAATGCTAAACAAGGCAGGGTCTCCTGGAAGCCTCCTTCACAGCTGCACCATGGCTCTTTCAGACCTTCAAGGAAGGGTGTGCAAGATGACCTGCAGAGAACGATGGGTAGTCTCCCAAAAAGACAAGGAGACCTGGCTCAGAGCATGACTTAACTCACACGTATTTACTGGGGAACTACCACATGTTATGCATAGTGACAGGCATATGAGAAGACAAACTCTTAAGCAATGGCAACACCCTGTGTTGACTGGAGCTACATGAGCCCATCTGGGGGAAGAATAAACTCATTCTAGAAGAGCACCACAGAGGTAATGTCTTTATACTGGATTTGAGCATATCTTGTAGAGTTCTTAGTTGCAAAATAAGGAAGTGCATTTTCTATTTTAAGCAGCAAGTAAATTGATTGGAGGAAAGCTCACAGATTTTCTGAGAGGCCATGCAACTAGGAATAACAGACACTTAAATCTCATCGCAAAACTGCTCCAAAGGAGACACCACTGCTGCCGCCTCTGGGCACACATCTAGCCACTTGGCCGCAGGAGTTGGTTGGCTGCTGCCTTCAGCACTGGATGAAACTGCCATCTCCCCAGAAGTTCTAGCTTCTTATTCTGAGTCTGGTATAAGCACATTTGACTGATGGAGCCTGGGACATATGCAAAAGAGACTGGGAAAGCCTGCTTTCTAAAATCGAGGTGCAGGAAATAGAGAATGCCTCGAGAACAGGAGAACAGACTCATTGTATCTTGCGTGCTCTGTGACACAACAAATGTCGCCAGCCAAAACCTGGTTCTAAAGCATTGGGAACTGAGACTACAGGACCAGCCCCTGAGCCCTTCCTCTGTCTCATCTTGACATATTTGGGTTTATTAAAGCTAAGACCTTTAAAATAATTAAGGAATATTTCCAGGTGCATCCTAACTGAAGCCTGTGGAAATATTTCCTATTAGAATATTTAAAAATCAATTGTATATCACTCCATGTTGTATGAACACAGGGTTTTTGTTAGTAAAGACGGCAGTATTAGGTGCATGATATGGCCACCTGCTATGTACACAGGCACAATAGAAACTCACTTAGTACAAATACTTTATCATCATAAGCAACTTTCTTTATAGTAGCTGTCGGAATGGAGAACGGTTTGCATTTATGTACATACATCTGTTTATCTGCCAATCGGCGAACAAGGAGAGAAGGCAAAATGAAGAGAGAAAACCTGTCCTAATTGTTCTAGCTTTCTCATTGCATCTGTGAAGCTGACTTGGACAGAATAGTTTCAGTATGTTAATGACCAGTAAGTAAAGAACTTCACACATTTTCAAACTTTCATAACAACCCTGCATAGAAACAAGCAACAACTTAGAAATCAGTATAGCTTATTAGTCAGTCTTCAGACTCTTGGCTGCTTTCTAACATTTTGGAGCCAACTTGCAGAAACAGCTCAAGTTACAAAAACCACTTTGTCAATAAGTTATTTCCATAATACTAGAGGCACGACTAAGTCACTCTTTATAGCTTCTTGAAGATTTCATATTCTGATGCCCAGTGCGACAGGAATTTCTCACTTTACTGAGCCAGGCATTTTCATCCTATATTACTGCAATGAACTTCTTTCTGAAGTGACTTTATCAAACTCTCCATTTAAAGCACCTTTTTAAAAAAAGAAAAATACTCCCCAAAGTAAACAAACTGTTCTAGTTCCGTTTATGACTAAGAACTGCCTAAATATGCTCTCCTTCAGTTCTCTCGTACCTTCACATTTCTTTCTTCTCGCCAGTGATCAACTTTTAATTGGCCCACCAGAGACCATTAGAAATCTAAGTAAGAAAGTTCATTGTCCTCTTACTTCAGTGTCTAATGTTTGTTCTATGATGTTCTTTTGCTGTTTCCTGATAGGTCATTAAGGAGCAATCTCAGGGAGATCTATTTTTAATAGTTAACCAACTTTAATAAAGCCAAGAAAGATGTAGGATTATATAAAAACAAATTATTCTCCAAAAAATAAAAAGATGGCACAGCTCTAGCAAATCAGTCTCTAAGCTTTATACAAAGAATTCTGCTGAGACAACGCTTGGACAAGACTTTAGGACAAAGTGTAGGTAGGGTTATTTAAAAGAAAATGTTTTAAAGGAGTCATTACATATTTACCAGTAGACATAATTTCATATTTTAAAAGAAATATAATTTTCAATGAAGCACAATCACTCCACCCCACTCTAAAATGATACCCATTTGTTCACAAATAGAGATTGCAAATTTTATCAGACAATTTGTGGCTTATAGGACACCATCACAAACATCTCATAGGATCCTTAGATCACATATGTAAGGTATTCTTAGGTGTATTTCAGTAATTTGGAAGCTGAGCTCAGCAATATTTCCCCAAGATCACATAGGTCACTATCAAAGCCAGGCCTCTAATCTTGTCTTCTTACTTCTGACTATTCTCTTCTAATTCCCCTGAAACTGATGGTTATCATTATTTATTCCATAAAATCCAAGTCCCTGGCTGTGCCAGTCACCCAAAGAGACCGAGGCCATTCCAGGGTTCCTCACTCTTGGACCATCAAGTTGGAGGGGAATGATGCCAATGCCCCATCACACCCTAAATATGAGACAAGTCAGAAAAACACACAATTTCACTTTTATCATCTTCTTAGCCATCTTGCCCATGGAACATGCTCAGTAAGAGTACCATTCCAACCAAGCCACGCTATTTACAAAAAGAAACATCCTGCTTATGACTGTCTCAAGTCTTTTCCTAATACCAACCGTTCCTCCTCCACCTTTCTGTCAAATGCTATGGTTTAGTTGCCTTTTCAAAGATTTTCTTCATTTCCTGCTTGTTGTGGTCCAGCAGCGGACCTTTAAGCAAAGGTCAGAGAATAAGTAGGCCATTCTCATTCTACACAATGAGAAAGCCAAAGGAACTGCTACCTACTTTAGAAGCAATTAAAGCCAGAGTCCACTGTGACCACAGAGACAAACTTAAATCTCTATGCACTGTCCTGTGCTAACAGCTTTCTACATTTGCAACATAGTATTATTCAAAGCATACGTAAATGCCTCCAGCCCTCACCTCATTCCTGATTTACGTCTCAACACAGTTTCCGAGCAATCTAAAATTACTTATATTATTTCAAGACTCTAAAACCATCACTCCCTGCTTTGGCTCCATATGCAAAAACACAGTATCTGCCTTCGTGAGATTTACATTTGAAATGGAGCTCACGATGAAGACAAATTTTGCGTGAATTTTCTGAATCTGCCTAATACCATGCACCGTGCTTATAAGGCACTACGTTAGTATTTATTAAATTGAATAATTATGGAAAGAGTCAGGCATAGACATTCTGATAAAATGTGCATGTTAATCATTGTGTCAAGAGAAGCTTAAGTTAACTGATATATGAGCATAAAGAGAACTGATGGTAATACCTAAAGGCAACCTCAAACGTCTCACTTTTGAGTTGCTCCATCTATACTTAAAGAACAGCTTCTATACAAATGAGACAAATAGTTTTGAAACTCCATGGGCTCGTTAGCCATTTTTAAAATAGTTTCAAACAGGATTTTTTTTTTTTTACTTTTTTTTTCAGAAATTCAGTTTATTCTTTAGTTTCGAGCACTTTCTTTTCACATTTGGTTATTGAATCCACCTAACATTTATAAATTTTTATTATCACTCAATGAATCAAAATATCTTTGAAAAAGTTTGGGATAGTTTCCAGGTGGGCCGGTAGCTGTTTCATATTTTCCCATGACTCTTTATCAAAGTTAACACATAAGTAATACACCTTTATATGATTCAAATACTAAATGATCTCATGGGTTAGTTCTATCATTTTCAAATTGTTGATGGAGAAGCTGAGGCTTATGGCATATAAGCAGCCTCGTAGATGACTTAAAGAAGGGCATTTATTGAAGATAATGACTGGATGTAGAGAAATGGTGAGTGGAGCAGACAGAAATTCCAGGTGTAGGGACCAACCATTCAAGCGTAAGTGTTATTGTGGAGCTGGGACAGGATCCAGCTGGCACAGCACCACTAATTTGAGGGGATATTCTACTTTGTCCCAGGACCTGTCTAGCTTCATAACCCTTTTCTTGAATGACAGATTTTAAATTACTATCACTGCTGAAATATATTAGGCTTGTAACATTTTTAAAGGAAATACAGAAAATAGTTCTTTACTCTGTAACACATTCTTCCACTGACTCTGACCTGTTTTCAAATTACCCCATTATAAAGAGAATCAATACACACTGAGTTTGTATCTTCTTTCTTGTCATTAACATGAAATGTAACTTTGTTGAGACTCATCTACAAAACAGAGATAACAACATCTACTCAAGCTTGTTGTTAGGACTAAATGAGGTAATGTGTGAAGGACCTATTTCATGCCTGGCAAAAAGAAGCATTATTTTGGGCTGACACCAACTAATTTTGCTGGTATCACCCATTCTTAACATTCTTCCCCCTCCTAATGTTTCATAACTCTGCTGTCTTTGACATCAAGAAATCACTAGTGTCTCTAATCCCACCTAAAAAACAGATGGCAGCCATCAACTAGAGATTTCATGCAATGACTTTTAATAATCCTGTTTACAACCAGTAACATAAAATTTAAAAATCTACCAGCTGTTTGTAAAGTTGTAAAATGTTCTCTATTTCCCTCTAGAATCATGCTGATGCCAAAAATAAAAATTAAAAAATGTGTACAAACAATTGTGTTGGAGTAAATGGCTTAAAATTTTAATACTTCCCTCTTCGTATATGAGCTAAACCATTGGCACCCAAGGTAAATATGGACTTCTGGAAGTCCGCCTTCTTCCCAGGGCTTTGGGAGAAGCAGCAGCTTTCCTCTATCCTCGAGGTTCATTCAGTTGGCCTAATAATTAAATCTACATGAGATAGATCAACAAGAGAAAATAACTAAATGGGAGCCCTACATACCTGAGAGTCAGAGATCCCACATACATGAGAGGTTCAGGGACAGAAAGTTAAAATAAGTTATATATGACATTCTGGGCTAGGGATGAGGTAAGGTGCCTCAGGGCTTCACAGGATCATTTCAGAATGAGAAAAGTAGATGTGTTCAGTAATTAGAAGTTTTCCTTGCTCTGCCTAAAGGTCGTAAAAAGTTGTTTCTGATAATAACTATTATTGTGGACAGGACCCCTATTTTAAATCTTTAAGGGAGAGGTAAAAGTCTGCAGGGTCTGACTTCGGCTCAAAATAATTCACATACTAAAGTGACACATTTTGGGGAGGGCTGTTATGAACACTTTACAAGGCTTATTAAACCATAATCTAAGAGTGACATCAATATCATGGAGGTGTGACAAGACCTCCAGAACTCTTCCCTTGAAGTTACAAATTGGACAGCTATAATTCAACAAAGGTCCCCTGCCCAACACACAAACATATCTGAGAGAACAGCACATTGAGACTGCTGAAGGAAGATGTATTAAAACGAGCAGGCAAGGTAGGACAGGGTGAAGGACAGGGATGGGAGCCTCAGACATAGAAGCGTCAGAGTGCAACCTCTGCTGAGCAGACCAGAGGGGTCGAGGCAGCAATCAGCCTGAGTGGCTGGCTGAACTCAGAGAATCGGTGCAAAGGGAGGCAGCAGTGGATCAGCTGCCATCACCAGGCAAACAAAGACACAGGCTCAAGAATCCACCCCCTGTACACCCTTCCCATGCCCATCCGGCATTACGACCCTCACTCAGCAGATCTCAAAGAGGCAGAAGCAACATTCCAGCCTAAGTGGTCTGAATTCATTGTGGTTGACATCACTGGAAAAAACAGAGCTGCAGTTGTACAAACCCACTTACCCATACCCACTCCTCCCCCATCCACCTGGTGAATCAGGTTGAGACAGCTGAGACACCCTAGATCTGCATGGCTGGTGGCTTCTGGTTGCAGGGAAGAGGCACCAGAAACACACAGGCCAGGAGCCCTGTCACCTGCCACATCCCACCAGGATGGGGGTGCCCTGAAACTGACACAACCAGGTCATAGAAAGGATGCCCACCCTCTCGGGGCATACAAGGTTTTTTCCATGGCTGAGGCAATACTGCTCCAAGGAGATCCCAGAGGTCCCCATAGGGCAGGTAGGAAAAAAGAAAACCTTGTGTTTAATACCACCTACTAGAAATCAAAAGAACGATTTCTACTTATCAATCTGCTAAATTGTTATGAGACAATTACTTTAAGAAGGATTTCATTCCCTTAAATGCTCAGGCAGAGAAATAACCCATCAATTACCATGAATAACCGAGGTAACAAGTAGTTCAGAAAAATCTCCGGAAAATAAAGACATGGAAAACTGTGATTTAAATGACAGAGAATTCAAGGTTGCAGTTCTGAAAAATCCCAATCGGAGACAAGAAAACTCAGAAAACGAGTTCGATGAGCTCAGGAATAAAATCAAAGAACAAAAGGAGTACTATATCAAAGAGATTGAAACTATAAAAAAAGACCCAAACAAATTCTGAAGCTGAAGAACTCAATAAAAAAGATGAAGAATGAATGAGAGAGCTTAGGAAATAGAGCAGACCAGATGCAGGAGAGAATTAGTGATGTTAGAAGATAAAAATCTAGAAGTGATTCAGGTGGAAGAAGAAAGAGGATTGACAGTAACAACGAATAAATATAAAAATAAAAGAGCTCTACAAGAACTATCAGACTTCATCAGAAAGAGCAATATAAGAATAATGGGTATACCAGAAAGAGAAGAGGAGAAGGAAATAAAGAGCCTATTCAAACAAACAATAGACAAGAACGTCTCAAACATATGGAAAGAGTTGGATCCTCAAATCCAAAATCTAACAGAGTACCTAATTAACTCAATGTAAAAAGACCTCTCCAAGGCACCTTATACTGAAGCCGTCAAAAGTTAATAACAAAGAAAGAATTCTCAAGGCAACTAAGGAAAAGAAGACTGCATTATATAAAGAAAACCCTATTACATTGTCATCGGATTTTTCAGCAAGAACCCCTACAAGTTAGGAGAGAGTTGAACCAAATATTCAAAATATTGACAGAGAAATCATCAGCCAAGTATAATATATCCAACAAAATTATCTTTTAGATATGATGGAGAAATAAGGGCTTTTCCAGACAAAGAAGCTGGGGTCATTATCACAAGACTTACAAGAAATGCTGAAAGGAGCTCTTCTACCTGAGGTAAAACGCCAAACGGAAACAAACAGAAGAAGATGACAAAGACAGAAGCAGAAAATTGCAGCTCTTGTTCAGAACAGGTTATTAAACACTTACGTATTATATAAAGTTTAAATAGAGTAAAGGCATTTTTAAAAGAAGAATAGTTACTGCCTTCATTTGGCAATGAATGCACAGCATAAAAAGGGATAATTTGTGACAACAAAAGAATAAAAGGGAAGGGGGGAAAGGACTGAACCTGCACAGGAGAATGGAGATAAGATGCAATCAGGAGAAAAAGAACTATTGTACACATAAAACTTTTTGCATAAATATAATGGTAACAACGAAATAAAAAATCTAGAGCTGAGACACATAATATTTTTTAAAGAACAAACAGAAGGGGGAAAAGTCACAAAATACCTCCAAACTAAAATAGCAGGCAAACAAGGACAAAACAAACAAACAAACAAAAAAAAAATGAAAAACAATGGAGAGACAGGGCAACCAGAAAACAATAGATAAAATGGTTATAAGTTCTTGTATATCAATAATCATCCTATATATAAATGAACTGAACTTACAATTAAAAGGCACAGAGTAGTGGGATGGATTTAAAAACAAGACCCAACTATATACTGCCTTCAGCAGAACCACCTCAGCTACAAAGACTACATGAAGGGGTGGAAGTTAATATCTAAGCAAATGACATCCAGAGAAAAGAGGTTTAGCTTTATGTAGACAAAATAGATTTGGAGATAAAAAAGAAAACAAGAGACAAAGATGGACATTTTATAATGATAAAGGGGAAAATACATCAATAAGACATAACACGTCTACACACACGCACGCACATACACACATACACACACACACACACACACACACACACACGCACACCTTTTCCCCCTCTCCCAACCTGGGAGCAATTACTAACAGAACTAAAGTGAGAAACTGACAAAAACATAATTATTGTAGGGAACCTAAATACTCTATTTACAGCAATTGATAGATCATTCAAATAGAAAATCAATAAGGAAATATCAGCTTTAAATGACACATTAGATCAAATAGACATAATCAATATTTACAGAGCTTTTTATTTCAGATTGCCAGAATATACTTTCTTCTCTGGTGCATGTGAAACATTCGAGGACCCTATGTCAGGGCATAAATCTAGTCTCAACAAATTTAAGAAGACTGAAATCGTACCAAACACATTCTCTGACCGTAATGCTTTAAAATTGAAAATCATTTGCAAAAAGAAAATTGAAAAACCACAATTGTGTGGAGATGAAACAACATGCTACTAAAAAATAACTGAGTCAAAAAAGAAAGAGTTCAAAAGATAGAGACAAATGAGAGTGACAATATGACACATCAAAATTTTGGGGATATAGCAAAAGTGGTAATAAAAAGGAAGTTTATAGTTTTATAGGTCTACCTATAGAAACAAGAAAAACCTCAGATAAACAACCTAACACTTCACCTTAACTAGAAGACCAAAGTCAGCAAAAGGAAAAAAATAATAAAAATTAGAGCAGAATTAAACAAAAAAGGGGACAAAAAGACAATAGGAAAAAGTTAATGCAGCAAAGAGCTGGTTCTTTGAAAAGAATAAAATTGACAAGCCTCTGGCTAGATTGACTAAGGAAAAAAAGAAAGCAACTCAAAAAACGACAGAAATGAAAGAGAAGTTACAACAGACACCACAGAAATACAAAGGACTATACAAGAATACTATGAACAGCTATACATGACCAAATTCAATAACGACAGATAAAATAGGTAAGTTCTTAGAAATATATAACCTTTTTAGACTGAACCTTGAAGAACTGGAAAATCTAAATAGACTGATCAACAATAAGAAAACTGAAAAAGTCATCAAAAGCCTCCCAAAAAGTAAAAGTCTAGGACCAGATGGCTTCACTAGTGAATTCTACCAAACATTCAAAGATTTAATACCTACCCTTGTCTAACTCTTCCAAAAAATTGAAGAAGTAGTACTTCCTAACTCATTTTATGAAGTCAAAATTACTCTAATACCCAAACCTGGCAAGGACAACACAAAAAAAGTTACAGAACAATATCTCTGATAAATATAGATACAGAATCTTAAATAAAATACTAGCAAATCAAATACAACTACACATATAATGCATCACAATCAAGTGAGGTTCATTCCAGGGGCACAAGTATAATTCAATACATGCAAATTGGTCAATGTGATACATCACATAAAAAAAAATAAAGGACAAAAATCATATGGTCATATCAATAGATGCAGAAAAAGCATTTGATAAGATTCAAAATCCATCTATCATTGAAATGCTTCATAAAATAAATATAGAAGGAAAGTACTTCAAAATAATAAAAGCCACATATGACAAACCCTCAACTAATATCATATTCAATAGCGAAAAACTGAAAGCTGTTTCTCTAAGATCAGGAACAAGAAAAGAATGCCCACTTTTACCACTGTTATTCAACATAGTATTGGAAGTCCTAGCCAGAGAAATCAGACAAGAGAAAGAAATAAAAGGTATCCAAATGGGAATAAAGAAATAAAATAGTTTTTGCAGATGACATGATTCTGTATACAGAAAACCCTCAATACTCCACCAAAAGACTATTAGAAACAATAAATATAGTAAAGTTGCAGGATACAAAAGCAATGTACAAAACTCGACTGCATTCCTATATACTAACAATGAGATATCAGGAAAAAAAAATGAAAAAAAAAATTTCATTTGCAATTGCAACAAAAAGGATAAAATACCTAGGAATAAACTTAACAAAGGAAGTAAAAGACCTATACACTGAAAATTATAAGATAGTGTTGAAAGAAATTGAAGATACGAAGGAATTGAAAGATATTTTGTGTTCATGAATTAGAAGAATCGACAGTTAAAATGGCCATAATACCTACAAAAAATACAGATTTAATGCAATCCTCATAAATCCAATGATATTGAGACCCCGAATTGCCAAAGTGATCCTAAGAAAAAAAGAACAATGCCAGAGGTATTATAGTCCCTGACTTCAAATTATACTGCAAAGCTACAATAATCAAAATATGTTATTGGCAGAAAAGTAGACACACAGACCAATGGAACCAAATTGAGAGCCCAAAAATAAATCCACATGTATATGGGCAAATAATTTTCAACGAAAGAGCCAAAAACATGCAATGGAGAAAGCAAAGCCTCTTCAATAAAGGATGTTGAGAAAATTGGAAAGCCACTTACCTGCAAAATGAAACTAGATTGCTATTTGACAACACACACAAAAGTTAACTCAAAATTGATTAAAGAATTAAATATAAGACCTGAAACAATAAAATACATGGAAGAAAACATAGGTACTAACCTTATGGACCTAGGTCTCAGAGAGGTTTTTATGAACTTGACCCAAAAACAAGGGAAGTAAAAACAAAAATAAGTGAATGGTACTATATCAAACTAAAAAGCTTCTGTACAGCAAAAGAACCATCAACAAAAATGTAATCAACCAAGTAGGAAAAGATATTAGCAAACCACAGTTCTAATAAGTGGCTAATATCTAAAATATATAAAGAACTCATAAACTCAACCACAACAAAAAAATCCAATTTAAAAATGAACAGAAGACCTGAACACTTTTCCCAAGACATTCAAATGGCCAACGATGTATGAAAAGATGCTCAACTTCACTAGCTATTAGGGAAATGCAAATCAAAATCACAATGAGCTACCACCTCGTATTTGTTAGAAGGACTATTATTAAGAAGACAAGAAATAACTATTGCAAAGGAAGAAAAAAGATCCCTCATATACTGCTGATAAAAATGTAAACTAGTACAGCCACTATAGAAAATAACATGGAGGTTCCTTTAAAAATTTAAGAATAGAGCTACCATATGACCCAGCAATCTCTCTTTTGGGTATCTACCCAAAACACTTGAAAACATTTAGTCATAAAGATATATGTACTCCTATGTTCATTATTCACAGTAGCCATGACATAAAAACAACTTAAATGTCTTTTGATGGGTAATTGGATAAAGATGTGGTACATAGATAAGATGGAATACTACTCAGCCATAATAGAGGATGAAATACTTTTTTTATTTGATACAACACGGATGAACCTTGAAAGTATCATGTTAAGCAAAGTAAGTCAGATGGAAAAGGACAAGAACCATATTTCACTCCTATGAGGGATATGAAACAGAAAGGAACAAATACATGAAACAAACAACAACAACAAAACTAATAAACACAGACAACAATATGGTGTTACCAGAGGGGAAGGGGTTGGAGGGAGGAGGAAGATGGTAAAGGGGTCAAATGTTTAGTGATGAAAGGAAACTAGACTTTGGATGGTG
The DNA here is from genome assembly GCF_014176215.1 of Rousettus aegyptiacus. NCBI lineage: Eukaryota > Metazoa > Chordata > Mammalia > Chiroptera > Pteropodidae > Rousettus > Rousettus aegyptiacus. The sequence goes on from NW_023416308.1 coordinate 65,791,648, forward strand.
AACACACAATGCATTATACAGATGATGTATTATAGAATTGTCCACTTGAAACTTATGTGATGTTATTAACTGATGTTACTCCAATAAATTTAATTTTTAAAAACACATAACTACTTTCTCTAAGAGGAGAGATGTTCCTATCACATTAAACTAAGATGTCCTAAACAGAGTTCGGTTTCCCATTTTCTTCTTTGGGAACTTAATGGCTCAGATAATTTCAATTTGAGGAATATCTTTTGGGAGCTGAGGGGACTAGAAATGATTTGGTAGTGAAGATCAGTTCACATCTAAGATCAGCATACCTAAGTTAGGAGGGAGGCACTGGTGGTCTGAAAAATCAAACATATGAGGGATCAGGAAGAGGGTCAGATGGGAAGTTGAGCCCAGCCACAAACAGGCCAAGTCATGAGCTAAAATGTCAGAAACAGAGACCAGGAGCGGCGGCAGCAAAACATGACAGATGAAGCATTTGTTGGCACTAGGTTCTACCATCAAAGACAAGAATGGTCCGGGGTCAGTATTTGAAACAACTGCCCAAGGAAGGTTCTGGAATTGGGAGGTCATTGTTCTTAGCGAGGGCCTCTGGCCAAAAAATGGGGGCCTACTAGCTATCAAAAATAAGGGAGAATTTTCCGTTTTTATGTTTCTAATTTTTGTTACCTGACGACATTATCTAAAGAATTTTTTAAAACTTCTCATTGGCTTCTAGGATACTGAGGTCCTCATGCTAACTCCTGGCCTCTCTTTGACAGTGCTTTTATCTAGATCTGCCAGCTTCCAAATATTAGTGTTAAGTTCCTAGTCTCTCTGGATGATCTTATTTCCTCCCTGCTTTATCTGCCCCCTATTTAGAGATGCTCTGCAGATTTGTATCCCTTCCTAGATCTCATTTCTGAATGCCAGCTCCATTTGTCAAGTGTTTAAAAGGACATCAAGCGGATATTTTATTACCTCCAGCTCATACTTCCCCAGAATCAGTCCCTTTCTCCCTCTTTCTCTCCTCCTCCCCACCTCTTACCTTCCTTTTCCAATTGCCTATGCATGCACTTATAGAAACCCACAAATACCTACAAAACCAAAAGCTCAAAAAGATAGTTCTTCTTAAATCTTAATGTGCATATAAATCACGTGGGTATCTTGCTATAATTCAGATCCTGATTCAGCAAGTCTGGGGTGGGGCCCCAGATTCTGCATTTCTAAAAACAGGTTTCACTGATGCTGGGCCATTCTTAGAGTTACAAAGGTAACCAGGAACTGTAAGTTAGAGCTACACCACGGCCAGAACCTCCCTCAGACCGTGAGTTACTCCATTTCCATGTTTGAGCCTCAGCATCTTTACCTGTAAAATGTGACACTTAGATGCCCCAAGTCCTGAGGTTTTTATCGAGTTCAAAAAGCCTGGATGGAAAACCGAAATCTATTAACTGTAGTTAACAAGATGTACCCCATTTCCGCGCAGTGAATCCTATAAAAAAACTAACCAGGAATTAGCAATGTTCAACCAAATTAGGATTTAGTAGTGATACTAAAAGTGTTCAGAACACTATCTGCCATGCATATGGGTCCAGAAAAACACATTCTAAAAACAACTGGGCCAGCAGTAAAATTGGCACAAATAAAACACTGCTATTTTGTGAAATAATAAGTTTGAAATTACTTTTTTTCTCAGTGAGTTTGTAAATGAAGTGATAGCCATCAGAAAAATACCTAGAGAACAATCACTAAGTAAATAGTACTGAAACAAAACACGAAGATAAGGTTAGTCCCAGTCTAATGGTTATTTTTTTATAGCCTGAAAGCAAGGGGTTTAGGGTTTGTTCCCTGATGGATAGATGACGAACAAGCCACATGTTGGTTTTTATTTTCCTATTTTGGTGATGGAGTATAGAAGAAACAGAACAAGGGTTGGAATACTAGGATTTGGATTCAAGTGTAAATTCTGCCTCTTACAGCTGTGTAATCTTAGTCAAATTTTCTGAGCCTCTATTTTCTCATTGATAAAATGCAGATAGTAATAATAGGTATATCAGTATATTGTTTGGAGGATTAACTAATGGGAACAAAAGCTTAACAAAACTTATAGAATACTATGGAAATGTCAGAAGAGAACAGGGAAAGAGAGGAAGGGAAGAAGGAATAGTAGTAGTTATTTTGTGTAAATGAGTCCCAATGAGTCTCATTTCCTTGAGTCCCTTCCTAAAAACTTTCAGCTGCCCCCACTGTCTACCAAAAAATAAGCATGCTCTGTCAGGAGCATCACAATCTGGCCTCTGCCTGCATTTTTAGCGCCCACTTTCTAAATCAGCATGTTGGCTCTCTATTGACAAGTATCTGTAAGGTCTCCATGTTGAGTGCAGAAAACAACCGTTTAGATTTTCCTACTACATGCCAGATACTATGTATGAGTTTAATTTTCACACTCATCCTGTGAGTTTCAGCTTGGGCCTTGTGGCTAACGAGCAGCAGAGCTGGGATGTGGGCCTGCATCATGTGATGCCTGCCTGTCCTTTCTGATTGCCTCAGTTCTACAGCTAAAGGTGAAGTGACAGAATCTGCTCCCAAATACTGCTAATTTCCCATTTTTTTACTCCACTTCTTCCCTGTGGCTTATCAAAACAGAATTTTTCGCACTTTTCGAAGATTGGAAATCTTATCTTTCCTTCAATGTGCTCTCTCCTCTTGAATACCTATGTCATAGCATTTGATTAGCTGCTGTCTATTATTATGAAAATATTTTATCCACACTATAAACAGATTATGGTATTAGTGGTCAGAAAACCTTGAGTTGTAAATCCAGCTTTGCCTCTTCTTAAGTAAATGGACTGAAACACATTTTTTAACCTCTATGAGCATCAGTTTCCTCATCTGTAAATGGAAGTAATAGGACTTACATCACAGTGTTATTATGAGAAACAAACAATGCACATAGTATGATGTCTGGCATGTAGAAGGCAGTAAATAAATGTTGGTCTCCTTCTCCTCCTCTCTGCTCATATACACCTTGTCTTCCCATCTAATGGGCAGATCCTCTGATCTGGTAGACGGTGGCTTACATGGGTCCTATAGCTCTAACACCACGTACCCACATTTAAACATATATTAGGAACTCAAAAAATAAAGGAGGAAAAAAGAGAAATAAAATTTATTATCTAGAATGACCAGAGGACATTCACGTCCTGCCTTGATGACACTATTCTATTATCTAATAACACTTTCTATGAAACACCTTCCCATGGCAAAATGTTCCATGCCACGATCTAGGTTTCTAGTTTTTCACACATTCGCATTCATAATAGCTACTATGTATTGAGCACCTAATTTTTGCTAAGGCAGTTAACATAAATGACCTTCTTTCATATTTTCTACAGCCTTGTGAGATGGCAATTATTATTTCTATTTCGCAGGTGAGAATACAGCTCAAAGAAGTTATATAATTCATTAAAGGTGAACCAGAAAGAAGTAGCACAAGAATTCAAATACAGGTCTGACTACAAAACCATAATAATAATAAATAATCATATTACATCAAATCTAATATGTACTTTTTCATATTTTTATATCTCAAATCAGGATGAGTCTTATAATTGATAGTTTTTATTAAATTACATTAGCATGTTTTCTGTCCTAGTGGTTTATAAAATATGGTGCATTTCTCAGTCAATGATATCTTTGATTCAACGAAATAGCATTTTTTATGCAGCAGGCATCATTCCAAACATCCTACATCTACTAACAGATCTAATCATCACAACAATCTTATGAGATAGTCTAATATTATCATTTTCATCCTACAGATAAAAAGGCTGAGGCATTGGGCTGTTAAGTAGCTTGTACTCCCCGCCACACCCGTCCCCCCACCCCCTACTGCCCCGGTTAAATACCTGGAGTACACTGAGATTAGTCTTTGAAACCCAAGCATTCTGTTTCTGGACTCTGTAATCATAGCTACTACATTCCATTGTTTTAATGCTGTACTCTCTACTGCTATGCTACATCCGTCCTATCCACTCTGCTTTCTTTTCAAAGATATCTAAGTGTTATTTGTAGGTTTTTAAAGAGACAACAGATTTCTTCTTTAGCTCTACAATTCTACAGGGCCTAGCTCAATGTCTTGTTTATTGCCTCGCAGACAAATGTGCAATACGAGTTTATTGACTAATTAATTTTAACACCAAAATCAGACATAAAAATCTTAACCATGAACTTAATGCACCCTTTCAGCTTTCCTCAGGTAATGTTTATTAACTGATTCATTAATTTGGTGGTTCTCAGTGGGCCAGTTTTCCTCCCAGGGAATGTTTATTGATGTGCAGAGACCTTTATCACAACTGGGGATGAGGATGCTGGCATCTAGTGAGGAGAAGCCAAGGATGTTGCTAAACATCTACAATGCATAGGCTAGCCCATGACAACAAAGAATTGTCCAGTCCAAAATGTCAATACTGCCAAGACTGAGAAAGCCAGAATTCATTCAATAAATATGGTGTACCTCCCTGAGCCTTACTTTATTCATCTATAAATCTGGAAATTCAATCTCAAAGTATCAAAAAATCTTTGCGTTGATGTTATTCTCAATGAATTCCCTTTAAAGCAACCAGAACAGATGGCCTTAGGCCTCTACCTGAACACCCTACCTCTAGGGGCCCAAAATATGCAGACTCTGGGGAAGCCAATGCATTTCTAGAACCATTAATTACAATTCCTAATGGGCACGAACCATGGCTATGATGGTACTCAGCATAACGTGAAATAAACCAGGCTCTACTATTGCAGGCTGACAAAAGTACTATGAAAAAAAATGTCCATGACATTTTCAAATGCCTTTTCTTTAACACCCAGTCTCAGTTCACTAACTAAACCCTTTCTTCATCTTAAATGCAATTTTCAAGACAAAGTATTCCTGACTAATGGTTTTTAGAGAATCCTCAGAAATGTCAGTGCTATTCACTAATTCAAATGATCAGGAGAAGACCAATCTCAAATAAGAAAATTTCAAAATTATGACATAGCTATGAAATTGCCTCTTAATTACTTTTAAATGCTGTTTTCATTCATTCATACAATGAACCTTTTTATATTCCCATGTTGCCCTAAAGAAATGCACAAATGGAATAGGATAAAATTTCTATGCTTAAGGAATCCACAATCTATCATAGGAGGTAAACAGGCCACCTGGTGAATGCAACTGATGAGGAAGTCAATAACTCTGTGGGGGACTCAAGGGAGAATTTGCAGAAGATCAGTTGCTTAAGCTAAGATGTGGAGTATGTGTAGCAGTTCCCAGGAAAACCAGGAACAGCATATGCAAACACATTGAGTCTGAAAAAGTGGAACGCATTCTGGGAACTGCACATAATCGAGCAGGCTGGCATCCAAGGCCTCTGTAGAGGATGAACAAAGCCAAGGCAGGAAATTTTGTGGAAGCTCTTATGTGCCTTGCAAGAGAGTTTAAACTTTATCCTGTGGGTCTGAGAGCCACCCAAAGGAAAGAGAGAAGGTCAGAACTGACTCTTGGAAAGATCACTTGCAACAGGGAAAAGATCAGATGAAACCTGGGAGAGACTAGGATTCTGGGGTTATAGTGATTTACCTAGACATCTTAGCAGGAAACAGTCCTTCCCATCATGTTTGGGAGGTTTGCCTGGCTTAATGAAGACCTAGGGTTTATCTTAAATGGAGCACATTAATTGCTGTCATTGTATTAAGTCATAAAGGGCCATAGAGAACAACTTCTGATTTGATAGAGCAGCCAACCGATTCCTAGCAAGGACACAGCTGTTAGGAAAGAAGTAGGACAAGCACTCTGGGCTCTAAACATCTAGCCCTTTCCACTCTTTGCACGGCTATAAGATTTTTCTTACTTGTTTGTAAAAGGCTGTTTTTATCAGGAGTACAACTAAATGCCTCTTTCTCCTGCTGTTTTCCTCCCATCATTCACCTTATGTTCTATTTACCCAATTTTCACTGTGTATAAAAAAGCCTTTTCAAAGCAAAGGTAAATTTCAGCCTAGCCCTTGTCAGCCTGCTACCTGATTCCTAATTAACAGATGAAATGAATGGGGTTTTACTGTTATTGAGGATTTTAAAGTCCTCTTCTTATATTGGATTACAAGCACTTGACAAGAGGAATGTGTGTTTTATCCTCCCAGTGTCTGGAATTGACAGTGGACAGAAGACAGATAGCAAGAGAGGCATCATAGGGCTGGCTGTAGGACCCCAGCTTGGCAGGGTGTTTTCCAAATGCCTTACTAACTACTGCACTGATGCGGGAGGATGCTCCAGGAAATGGCATTACTAGAGCAGGGTCTGAGCCCAGAACTCATATTGGTGATGTCCCTATATGTCTCTAAATTGAATAGCTTTGAGAACCTAAATGCTGAGAGGACAGGATTGCTTCTCCAGGGAGGAGAAGCAAATTTATTATTGTTGCGATTCCCAGGCCACTTATAATTCTGTAGATAGGCTACCCGCAATCTCATGTGTCTTACAAGCTGGTATTATTATAACAGAACAGAGAAAGAGAAAGAGACTATAGGGGAAGGGGAGCACATAAAACAAATTCACTGAAGGTTGTGGGATAGCTTCAAAGAGGAAGAAGTAAGTTAGGGGTTAATTGGTCCAAGTTCATTTGGGAGAACCTAGAGGCATCTGCTGCTGAACCAACTCTTTGTGAGACATTTATCTCCATTTTCTAGTCTCTACAGGTAGGGACCTTCTCTACAGTGATAGTCAAAGACTCTTTCAAGGCCTACACTAGGTCTCTACAGGGGAGGAAGGATGGTACTCTACGCAACCCCTTCTTCCCTTCACTTATGGCATTTTTCCACTTGCCTTGGGAAGCCTTACATTGTCCCTTCAGGCTGCAGGTTTATCTGGGTTGTCTGGGTTGCCTATTAGCTTGTGCTTGGTCAGGCTACGTGTGACTGGGTAAGTCTATCTAAGGTAGGATGATAGTGAGCTAACTGAAAACATTAGCTACTTTTTCCTATTTTGTTTTATTGGAAAGGAGTTGATATAATAGTCTCCATTTCTCTGACTCCCCAGCTATCTCCAAATTAATTCTAAATATGAACAAAGAAAATTTACTAGGTACACTTAAGAAACTTAAAATTTTAACCACTATACTGCCCTGGATGACTGATACTCCTCTAGAATACATGTCACTGATAGTTTAGAGAGGGTCTAATTTACTTTCTCCCTGAAACAACCAAAAAATGGACAAAATATATGAAACAATGATTTTCAAGGTAGTGGAAATCAAGCAAAGAAAGACAGTGGTCCCTGAGAGATAGGAAATAAATTAAGAGCTAAAACTGCCCCCACCTCTTGAGTTCAATGTAGGGAGAAGGAAACAAGGCAGAACCCGTTAGGCTTCCTAAGCTGAGAAATAAACCTGAACAGACAGAGGGATCAAGGTGACTGCAGAACAAGCTACAAGAAAGACTAGCACAGAAAGATAAGTGTGGATATCTAAAAAGATTTTCCTAGATTATTTAGCTAAGAATTGATCAACACATGCATGTGAAGAAACCACCTGAGATTGGGGAAAGGACTGCTCAAAAGGAGCAGAAGGAATAGTGCCTGAGCTCACACTGGCAGATTGGAAAACTTCATAAATCATGGGAGATAAGTAGAATAACTCAAAGATCTCACTTTGGTAGTGGGAAATAGTGATCTCACTTTGGTAGTGGGAAATAGTAATCTCTCGACTGAACACTACTTCAAACCCACATAATAAAATTTAAAGGCAAGACCCTAAAGGATCAAACTATTTTCAAATAACATAACTGCACCCAGAACAAATCTCAAGAAAATGTATAGCAATACAAAGATATCCAACACCTGACAAGGTAAAAATCCATTTCTGGCATCTAGTCACACATGCAAAGAAACAGGAAAATACAATCCATAATGATGAGAAAAGTCACTCAGGAGAAAAGGGAATTAAGAGAGATATTATAACTGTATTGCATATGTTAAAAAGCTAAGTAGAGACATGGAAGATATTTTTTTTAATCCTAGATTGTACTTCTAGAATGGAAAACTTAAGTGTATAAATGAAAAATATACCAGTTGAGACATTTGCCAATTAGACACTGCAGAAGGGAAGACTAATAAACTTGAAGAAATAGTGGTAGAAACTCTTCAAAATTACACAAAGATAATATGTAGGAGGAGTGGTAGGAAGGCAACAGGGGAAGGAAGGAGGAGGAGGAATAGTAGCAAGAGGAGGAAGAGGAGGGAGAGGAGCATCCCCGAAAAAAAAGTGGATCCCTCAAATGTGGAGGGAAGGGGAATGTCTGAAGAATAATACTTCTTGACTATTTTTCAAATAAAGTACTATTGGAACACAGTCAAGTTTATTCATTTTTGTATTGTCTATAGCTGCTTTGAGCTATAACGGCAGAGGCAAATTGTTGTAAGGGACCGTATGGCAAAGCCTAAAAGGTTGACTATCTGAGCCTTTATAGAAATAGTTTGCCAACCACTGGTTTACACAAAAAAGTAACAATGTAATATGGTGTTTATAACATATAAAAGTAAAATGTGTCATAAAATGATACAAGGGTTAGGAGGGGGGAAATGGGAGTATATTGTTAAGATTCTTAGCTATACACAAAATGGTATGATATTACTTGAAGGGCATAATAGTGATATGTACTATAAATCCTAAAAAAACACTGAATTCATAAAAAGAGTTAAAGCAAACAAGCCAAAAGATATGAAGTGGAATCATATTCAATTAATCCAAAAGAAGACATGAAAAGAGGAAAAAGGGAAACAGAATAGATGAGACAACAAGGAACGAGAGTTTATCCCTAACGTAATAACACATTAAATGTAAACAGTCTAAATACCTTGACCAAAAGGCCTATATGATTTGATTGGATTTTATATTCTGCCAAAAGGAGCACACTTTAAATATAGAGACAGTAATAGACTAAAAGTAAAGGGGTGGAAAATGACATGCCATGCTAACATTATTCAAAGGAAAGCTAGACTGACTATATCAGACAAAGGATATTTCAGAATAAAGAATATTTTCAAGGATAAGGAAGGTCATTTGATAATGATAAACAGATTAATTCATGAAAAAGAATGTAACAATCCTAGATGTTTATGCATGCAGAAACAGAGCTTCAAAATATATGAAGCAAAAACTAATAGAAGTGAAAGGAGAAAGAAATCTACAACTATAGTCAGAGATTTAGAAAATGCCATTAAAACTACAATGACATATCACCTCATACCTATCAGAATGTTTAATTATAAATAAAATCACCTTAAGGATTGGCTAGTATGTAGGGGAACTAGAACTCTCATAACAGCATTACTTATAATAGCCAAAAATTAGAAACAACTCAAATGTCCATCAATAGGTAACTGGTAACACAAACTATGGTATATACATGCAATGAAATACTAATCAGCAATGAAAAGGAATTAACTACTGGCACATGCTAAAATATGGATGAATCAAAAAAAGGCTATTATACGATTCCACTTATATAAAATTCTATTAAATAAAAACTAATCTTATAGGGACAGAATGCAAATCAGTGGTGGCCTAGGGATGGAAGTGGAGGACAGTAGCAAGTAGCTGATGAGAAGAATTACAAAACTGCATGAGGACACTTTCAGGAGTTATATTTTTATTATCTTGACTGTGGTGATGGCTTCATGAGTGTATGCTTATGTCAAAATATATCAAATGGTACACTGTACATGTAGCTTATCACATATCAATTTTACTTCAATAAAGCTGTTTGAAAAATGTAAGGAGAGAATCATCAGTCTAGGTCAGCCAAAGGCAGCTTGAGAGGGTCCACGAAGCACAACTGTTTTGCCCGCAGAGGTACCGACCCAGTGGCTCCACGATGCTCCTGTCGCACCTACTGTCTCAGAGCTTAAGGGAGTAAATATTTGTTCTAAATACCATTTTGCTTCCTGTGAGGTCACATACAGCTGCTGTTCCCCTCATCGCAGGAGTATAGTAGGAGGAAGCACCCCTGACCACCACCGTCTTTTCAGGGAGACTCTGCCAACACTGAACATTGACAGACACTGGGGAAAGAAAATCTATCCACGGCTTTGAAAGATTGCCAACATCTAATTGCCATTGTTAGACTATATAAAGGATTCTTCTCTATGAATCATTTAGGAAGTCCATATTGGCAGAAAAAAAAAAAATCTTTAAAAAAAATACCAGCAATATAACCCATCATGATATTAATTTTTTACCAATCTACTTCCAAACAAAAAAGAAACAATGTATAAATTAAGGAATTAGAGTAAGATTATAGATGTCTTTGCTCTAAAATAATGCCTAGTACCTGTGCTTCTCTTTATATAAAATATAATCTGGAAAATTCATTCAGTCAATAATATACTGCACTGACCAGATTCTATACCAGATGTATACAGGAAGTAATACTTGGTGCATGTCCAGGTGATGAGTCAATTGTCAAAATACCACGTTTACATTAGTCAGAGGAATATGAGACCAAACTCTCAAACTAGAACCTGAGTCGCTGTTCATCCCAGGAATTCAGAATCCACAGAATACACACAGCACCATCATCACTTAGTCTTGATTGTCCACAACTTACTGTTAAAACTGATAGCACTTAGTAATCTTAAATATGTTCAACATGTTTTTAAAATATAGAAATCTACCTAAGTGATACCAATATGATGATAGTCTGTTTAGATAGTGGCATTATTGTGGTGGTTAGAAGGATTTTACAAAACTTAACAGACGTTTATAGAGTGAAAGAAAGTGGTATCCCACAGCATCTATGGACTCTCCCTGGTATGAGGAATATGACCTAAAGAGGAACTGATAGGCAAGAAATCTATTCACAAGCTCATCTTTCTTGAAATCTGAAAAGGGCAAATTCTGTACTATCACTATGTAATGTATTCAATCACAATTCCGTTTCTGAGAGCAGATGAAAAGTGGGATGCCTGGGATTCTAAATTAATTCTTTCTATTCCTTTTCAAGATACAACTTCTGTGCTGTAGAAAGGTATTGCTGCTCCCTTCTCATTTCTTATTTATAAGTCAAACTCCCTGCCCTAATCAACTCCAGCTTTCCCCCAAAACTAAAAGGTTTCAAAGAAACCGAAGTTCGGAATTTCTTTTGCAAAATGCCTACTGCTTTACTCTTTAAATACTCATTTACGTTGGAGTTTAATAAAAAAGCAAGTAAAGTTAGTATGTCCAATGATAATTCCATGTACCTATCACTGTATCTGATTCTGACTGTTAATCCAATGTGGTCATTGAAATAGTCAAAACTCTTTGATTGCAAGTGACAAAAATCCAACCCGTTAGCTTATGCAGTAGCAAGCCTCTGCCTCCTCCTCCCCGTGTGTGTGCGTTATTCATCTCTCCTTTTCTCTGTTTTTGCTTATTCTTCTCTATTGCACATAGAGGTCTTTTTCCCTAGAAGCCTGTGAATATAGCCCTAAGCGACTCCAAATTTACTCAGATCTCTTCCTGCTGATGGCCAGAAAGCAAGAAAGTTTTCCTGCCCAACTCCAGTTCCACGGATGCTCAGAAAGAACTCAGATTTACCACAAAACTGAGGTGTTATAATTTTCAGCCTCCACCAAAATCACATAGTTTGGGTGAGGAAGGGGCAATTTTTTAAAAGGAAGAGAAAGAAAGAGGGGGGAAGAATAAAAGGAGAAGGGGAGAACAAAGAAGTGGGGGCTGGGGGTGGAGAAGGTTAGGACAAATAAAACCAGACATGAATAGTTGGAAACTGGGAAATCGGTCTACTACAGTCTGCCATCTTACACTGGAGGTTTTCTTATTCAATTTACAGAACTTTAATCACCATAGAAGTTAATGCCGATCTACGAGAATGCTTCCATCATGTAATGGTAAGTGTCTTAATTTCATCAGAGTTAAACTAGAGGCAGTTGCATTTGAATTACAGATCAGAATGTTCTCTCTAACCTTTTTTAGGTTAAGAAAAATTAAAAATACCAAGAATTATGATATAGAACTTATGTTTCAGAGAAAAAAAATCCCTACATAACAATTCTGTGTTCCCTCACTACTTCTTAACTGTTAGAAATCTGAAATTTCTCCCCACTTTCACTGTACAACTCCAAAGAGAAAAATAGCTTCTTTATTTGCTTTTAGTCTCAAAACTTTAAGGTTTAAACAGCAGTTTTCCAAAATGTGTTTTCACCTAGACTATGAATCTATAAAATGTTTTCAAAGTAGTAGATTGTAGCTTTGTCCTCTATCTCCTTCGAGGGAGGAATACTGTCTGGGAATGAGTGAAAGATGTTCTTTGTATTATTTGAAAGATGCAAGAGAAACCCCAACTAAGCAAACTGTCCTCTAATGAGTTCTTCATCCTCTTATCCAAAGGGAGCTCTCTCTTCCCCAAGGAAGCTATCCAGTAGATTCTCTCCCATCTCATCACAAAAACTGAAACAAACTCATGTTCCCCAATCCAGAAACCCTACACACCTTATCAACTTCCATAAGCTATGGCAACAGGAAGGAGTTAAACACATTTCCTTCATAAACACCTGTTTCTCTATAAATTATCATAGTAATGTTTCTCTTTATGTAAAAAAAAAAAGTTTTAATAAAAAACTAAAAAAATACAGAAAATATAAAGAAAACATTTCAAAAGATAACACCAGCTTTTTTCATTTGACATGTTGTAAGCATTTTTCATTTAGCTAAACCTTTGAAAACATGGTATATTGGCTGCAAACCACAATTCAGTCATATTAATGTGACATAATTTATTTAATCACTAGTTAGTATTTGTTTCCATGTGTTTTCTATTATAAATAAGACTATTAAATATTCATATCCATAATCTTTTTCTACAGCATTATTACTTTGAAATTAATCCCTAGAAATAGAATTACTGGATCAAAAGAGATAAATCATTTAGAAACTCTTGATACATATTGCCAAATTCCTTCTCAGCAAATATGCATTAATTTTTACTCTTACTACTAGAATCTGAGAGAGATCATTTCCTCCCATCTTTGCCATCAATTCTATTATCACATGAACAAATATTTTAAACAAATGTAAGTGACATTTTCAAAACAGAAATTTGAAATGGGCTTATTTTGCACACACCGTCTGACTTCATTTGCATCATGACTAGCATCCCAGTAGCTGATGCTTATTATAAATGTAGACTTTCTTGTCAATGATCTAAATGTTCATCAAAAAGGAGACAGTTAAATTATAGTACGTCTATCCTATGGGATAATAAATAAGCAACAAAAAGATTGAGAAACATACATATTCCTTTTTCTGAGCTATATGCATTACTATATGTAAAATATTTGTACATAATACTATCCATATACAGTACTATACCTGTATACATATATTGTATATATACTTTATATATGTTATATACATATAGTATATGTACATATACTACATACATATAGTATATATGTATATAACATATACATGTTATATACATGACCAGATGCTCATAAAATATAAAAGTTCTGAAGAGATAAATACCAAACTACTATGAACAGTCTTAACCTAGAAAGAGTGGAATTGTTGATGGGGAGTGAGGGGGATTCTTGAGAAGGAAACTTCAACTTGGATTTTATTGAAATGAGTATACATTACTTTTGCTATTATGCTCCAGTGAGACTAGATACAACATTCTTTTATGATAGGTATTTTACTACTTACTAAGGACATTTTATTTTATAAATATTGAAGCCATGAGAGAATTTCTAGGAGGTATGGGAGGGCACCCTAACTTTTTACATCTACTTTTAATATATAAGATACACCTAGTACATTTAGAAATAAAAATGTGTCATGGGCATATTTTGACTTAATCTTAAAATACTACTACTTAGTATACTTGAGCATCAAGCTGGTGGGAAGTCAAAAACAAAGGGAAAAATACTTTTTGTAATATACTCTATCAAGGGAAGGTGGTCAAGAGTCTTCAAGAGATGAGGTTTGTTGCTCCCCAATTTTCCCTTCCTTTCCACTTGTTCCAATGTTTTAATAGCAATGCAACCTGAGGATATGGTACATCTTGGGACTGAAGCCAACATATGAACAGGCAGGAGCTAGTGCTCCACTCTGGGTCCTCAGAGAATGAGAAACATCCTCATAAATACATACAACATTAGCAATCTCCTCCATTTTTTCTGTTGTTAATTTTTTATGAGTAACAATGGCTGGGAAAAATTAACACATTTTCCTCTGGCTACAAGCAAACTCCACGAGCCATTTCCAATCCACTGTAGTGATTTTGGAGCCACTATAAGGTTTACATCGTTGCATGAAATAAATGTTAGTGATCATTACCCTATACCAGCACAGAAACCATCCACTGAATTCATGCACATTATTGGTTTTGATTGTCTCTTTGGTCAGGGACTAACAACCTATCCTCTGAGTTCAGGTGTTTTCCAGGCACAGGTAGCCATCTGTGTATTCTATTGCCCTCTCAAGTACAGAAGACAAGAACAGAAGACAGCTCCTTATCTCTCTAAACCTACTCTTCTGCCTGTTTCTAATGATATTTATATCAGGGCCCAAGGAAGACTGCTCCAAAATATCCTGCAATGGCATATTATTACTTCGAATTAAAGTTCCTGGACAAGCAGCTGATGCAGAAAGGCATGCTGACTCTCCATTATCTCCTTGAATACAGAACATGAATCTCCCCTGTAAAAGGTGACCTCCTTGCTCTTGGGGCTGAGTAAAGGCTGAGAGAGGAACCCTTTTCATTAGAGTGAAGAAATCCAGGGCTAAAAATCTTACATAAACAAATCTTGTTACTTCTTATTAATTTACTACCCAAGTTCAAACTTTGCTTAGATTCTTCCTAATGAGCACTGAAACCTGTTTCTTTATCCTATCAATTCTTCACAAACTTATTGTTTGTCTAAAAAGTATAAAAATCTGGCTGGTTTATCATTTCTCGGAGCATTATTTATGCTCTCCCATGTACACATATTGTTTTATACTTCTGTTAATCTGGTCTTGTCAATTTTATTCCAGCCATAAAAACTCAAGACATAGAGGGAATTCCCTCTCACCAACAGTTATTCTCTCAGTTGCTCGAGCTACAAGCCTTGGCATTATCTTTTATTCATTTCACCCTGATCTCCCACATGCAATATTGTTTATATTTCAGCTCAACACACCTGCACTTGCTTTTTTTCTCTCCACACTCAAGGTCCTAATTCAGGCCCACATTTTTCTCATACTCAGTAACTTTCTAGGGAATCTTTGGCTTCTAAGTCATCCTCTGCCTCTTGCAATTAAAGTGATTCATTATATCCCTTGCCAAGTCTATTAATAGATTTATATTGACTACAGAGTAAAATTCTAATTCCTTAGTATTCAAAGACCTACACAACATGCTGCCTTGTCCACCATCTTTTCAACATCATGCCAACTGGTTACACCACTCCTTAACCATCCCGACAACCAATTCACATTTTTCTAAACTTTCCCTTAAAGTCCTGCTTCCATGGTTCTGCTGTGATGACACATTTATATGCCAGTTTTTTACACTGTAGGACTTCTTCCCTGAGGATGTAAGAAAAGAAGAGAAACCAGGGCATGACAACTTTGATCACAAAGATATGGGAGTGAAATGTTATTATTTGAATTTGAACGCAAAATTCAAATGAAACGTCAATGAAATGATAAGCCTGTTTCTAACAACTCTCTCTACCACTACTACTAACAGCAGCAGCAGCAGCAGCAACCCAGAGGTTTGTGGTCTCTCCCTTTTGGCTTCTGGAGTCCCCTACTAGAAATTTTTGAGAAGCACTGCTTTCGGTGGAAAGTTTTCCTACCCTTTTTTCTGTTTGACAATCTCTGCCTGTTATTGAGAGCCAGCTCTGGAGGCAATTCCTCTACAAAACATTCCAAAATCCTTCCAAGTTAAAAACAAACAAAACTCCTTTCTTTTATTCCCAGTGCATATACTATTATAACTGGTGCTAGGCTCAGATGGGCTTGTCAACTCCCAACTCCAGCCTGTCCACAAAAATCAGAGACAACTTGAGTTGACATGATTGTTCAGGGGCCATTGCATGCCAGGATAGAGCCTCACCAAAGTGTGGGAAGATAAAACTTCCCAGACTAGCAAGGTCCTAGAGAGATTTTTACTTGTAGGCAAAAGTGCTGGAGTCAGGAGGAAACTCTTTCAGGATTGATGAGAGACTGCTGCCTTCTTCCCCTTCATATATAGAGAAAAATCATTGTCTTCATTCCTCACCTATGGGGTATCCAGCTACTTGCATAAGACTGTTGGCTCTCATCACATCATTCCAGGGGCCAGGACTAGGGCAAAGGCCAGAGCACTTATTTACTGTAAAGCATTTAATATCAAATGTCTCCCTGATACAAAATACCTCTTGTGCACATTGGTCACCAGGGATAGGTTCTTGGTATTGATCACAGGAAAGAATTCAAGGACACACAGAATAAGCCAAGCAAGCAATAGATTAGAAAAGAATTAGGTATGTTCCTAAGGCGATGAGAGCAGTCACGCTCCAAGAAGAGCAGCTGCCCCTAAAAGAGGGCAGATTTGGTAATCATTACACTTAAATTGAAGGGTGGAATATCCAATGCTTAGGGGTGGTGTCCTAGGTGTTCCCAGGTGGGTCCCTGTTGACCACTCCCTCATGTTGGGAGAGGGTATTTTTGTCCTTATTTGGTGCTCTTGGAACTGTCATGGCGATATAGTCAGTGGAGATTTTCCTAGGCTGCCATGCTAATAATTTTAATCAGCTGAAGGTTACCTGAAATGGTAGGATGGCTCCCAGCTCCCCCACCAGCCACCTGGATCTAGTTCAGGTTGGTCTGCTGCTGGCCTTTTCTTAAGGGCTGATTGAACCTCCTTTTCTATCCTGCTCTACCTGGAGGCCCTATTCCTCCTGCCTATTGTAATCCATTCGGCCTAAAATTAATAAAGATGGATATTAAAAACCTAATACAGGCCTATAAGAACTTAAATGCGGCCATTATGTCTTCACTTTTGTATTTTGAGATTCTTGTTGTCTCACCCTCATATCCGTCAGCTGTGGGTAAATTCACCTCTCCCAAATGCCATCCTTCCCCACTCCTTCTGCCTTCCATTGCTCTCTTTCAGAAACCTCAGTTATGTTTTGCTTATGGTCATCTATTTTGCTTGTTGCCTAGATTATGGTGTACTGCTGCTCACTAAAACATTGTTTTCTAAAGGGGATCTCTTTTCCATAGAAATACAGAACCCTCATATATAATCTGGTTACAGATAGCAGGGATAGTGAGTCAGCTAACCTGAAAGAAACATGGTAAGTCACAAATCCCCAATCACATCTCCTTGATCTTCCTCTAACAGTGGAAAAATGCAGAAGGTAGCAAATGAGCAGGTAGGAGAGAGGTTAATGAGCTGTGGCTGCACTGTTCATGCTAATCTTTCTCCTACTTAACATATTCATGGAATTCACACATCTACTTAACATATTCATGAAATTTCTAGTACTCACTTAAAATATTCATGAAACTTGCTCATTTCCAGTCCCACAGTGGTCACAAAAGTTATTACAAATAGATAAGGTTGGAAAGGTAACCTGAGGCCAGAGTGTTTGCCTCTCTCAATAATGTTAGCATCTGGACAGAAGCAGAGACTGTATCTAATGAATTTTTACTTCTCCAAATGTCTAATATCATACTTCATGCACGATAAAATTTTACAAGATTAAATATGTATTGAATCAAGTCATTTCCACAGGGAAAAAAATGTGATCAGTAGGGGACGAACTGAATTATGTCAGTGAAAAAATTATTCTCTGCAAAATGCAAGTTATTACAGTATCAGTCAGTGTTTGGAGAAACAACTGCAAATACGTAGTCAATGGCCATATAAACCTGTTCATCTTCTTTGGAGAACAATTTGAGAACATTATCAAAGTTTTACTATACACACCCTTTGACCCAGCAATTCAACTTCTGAAAATTTGTACTATAAATTTATGCATATGCATAAAAAAGAATGTGCAGATAAATGTTTGCTGCATTGATTTTAAAAGCAAAGAAAAAATAACCTACATGTCCATTTAATACAAAAGCAGTTAAATGATATTATTTCCATTTACTTGGAACATAATGAAGCCATTACTCTGTCATTGACATGAACCGAAATATAGCAAATGTGTATGTTCTGACATTGAAAGAACTTCGAGATAAATTGGTACTTGGGGAAAAAATATTTAAAGATATAGAACAGTGTGTTTAGAATGATGTGCATCTTGTGCAAAAGTAAATACATAGAGATGGGGTGAAATTTTCTTGAAAGAATACACAAAAGACAGTCGATAGTTAAGGATGTAAATGAGAGAGAACAACATTTTGTTCTGTTTCCTGTTTGAATTTTTATTTTTTGTATTGTTTTCTTTAACATAATTAAAAAGTTAAAAACAGACAAAGTTATAGAATTGCAAAGGCAGAAGGAACATTTGTGGTCATTAGTTCGAAAAGAGAAATGACAAGTGAGTTGCTTGAGGGCACACAGCTGTTTGGTGGCAGAATGGCCACCTCGAACCAGGTCCCCTCACTCCTAATTCAGATCCTTACTCAAGTTTCTTTAACCATATGTATGCCTACTAGCTACCATTTATTGAGCACCTACTTTGTGCTGTGTGCAAGGCATTAAATTCTGCACTTTACAGAGAGTAGTTGCAATCTTAAGAATTTTGCAAAATCAGGATTGAAAGTGTTATGCCATTCACCTTTCAAGATCTGTTTATACCACTGAGTAAATTTCCACAATAGAGTAAATACCCTAGAGCACAGGTCCCAAACCTCCAGGCTGTGGACTGGTACCAGTCTTTGGCCTGTTAGGAACCAGGACAAACAGCAGAAGGTGAGCATTTGGCAAGCAAGCAAAGCTTCATTTGTATTTGCAGCCACTCCCCAGTGCTAGCCTCACCACCTCAGCTCCACCTCAGATCATCAGGAATTAGATTCTCATAGGAGCACCCATCCCTGGTGCCAAAAAGATTGGGGACCGCTACTGTAGAGTGCTAGGTACTACATATACATTATCTCTGCTATCTCTATAAACTTCACAGTAATGTATTATTTCCATTTATAGGTAATCACGCATCTTGCTAATGATAATACATCTAGTATGTGATGCAAACAAGACTCCAACTCAAGTTTGCCCGACTCCTCAATCCCTCTTCCTGGTACTGCTTCATATTCTATATCTTGAAACTACAAATCTCTGAGAGAACTTGATTTAAAATTTTGCTTAATTTTTATAACACCTCACCAGTTAGCTATTACCAGAAAATCAGTAGTGTTGTTCCATTATGTATTGACGTCCCATTCAAAATTCATACATTTCATTATCTAATTTTATCATCCAGCTCTTTCACTACTCACTCGATTCTCTGTGATTCCTGAGCCAAAATATTCTGTCACCAGCTTTGCTTGCCAAACTACAAGCCCTTACTTGCTACAGAAAAATAAATCCCAAAACGCTTCAAATTCCAAACCCAGTTCTGCCTGTCCATAGCAGCCATTCCTCTTTTGGAAGGTATTACAAAAATTACAAAGTAAAAGTCAGCACTACAAACTAATTACTGTTCATCTGCCACAATAATTACCATATTCAGCAATTTAAAATTACAATTCATTTATAATTGGGCTCCACACAGCTCCACAAAGCTCCCAGTGATCACTATTTTAGTCTCAAGGCTTAAAATTCAACTCAACAATTGCATTCATCATTAATATTATGAAAATACATGACTCCAATTATACATACTAAGTGCCAGTGGGAGACGAGGTTTCAGCTTCTCGAACCTACATTTTTCTGTTTTTCATCTTTGGGCCTGGAATCATGATGTATAACTTAGCTTTATTTCCATCTAGATATTTAAGTGATAAAAATATTTCTAGACATGGTTAAATTTCTGTTTTGCCTAGCATATATCTCTCATTAAGCAGAGATATAAATAATGAATTTCTCATGAAGTTGCACAATATCAACTTTTACAGTTATACTGAGACATAATTAACATATGATAACACATTTACAGAGTAAAATTTGATAAATTTTGTCACGTATACCTGCAAAATCACCATTGCAATAAAAAAAATATGCATATTCCTTACCCCAGTGAACTCATCTTGTATCTTTGTAATCTTACTTCCCACCATTCCCCATTCCAGGCAACCTCTGATCTGCTTCCTGTCACTCTAGATTAGTTTGCATTATCTAGAATTTTACATAAATGAAATTATACTCTATGTACTTTTGGTCTGACTTCTTTTACTCAACATAATTATTTTTGAGATCCATCTATGTTGTTGTACACATAAATACAAATAAAGCTACTCTAATATTTATGTACAAATCTCTGTGTAGATATATTCTTTCAATTCTCTTAAGGAAAATGACCGAATCATTTGATAGGTTTATGTATAACTTTTTACAAACTGCCAAACTCTTTTCCAAACCAGTTAAATATTTTACATCAACACGAGCAATGTATGAAAGTTCTAGTTCTTTCACATATTGCCAATACTAGATATGGCTAGTTTTTTTCATTTGAACCATTCCAGGGATACATAGTGTCATCTTGTTATAGTTTCAATTTGCTTTTCCCTAAGTACCAGCAGCATTCTTGATCTTTTCACATGTTTATTTACCATCTGTATATCCTCTTTGATAAAGCATTCTAAACTTTTACCCATTTTTTGTTAGGTCCCTTGTTTCTTCATTATTGGGCTTTAAATGTACTTTACATATTCCTATTAAAGTTATTTATCACATATATGATTTGCAAATATCTTTTCCCAGTCTGTGGCTTGTCTTTTCATTCTCTTAACAGTGTCTTGCAAAAAGCAAAAATTTTTAAACTGATGAAATAAAATTTATAAATATTTTTTTCTTTTATGGATTGTCCTTTTGGTATTATATCTAAGAAATTTTCACCTAATCCAAGGTTACAAACATTTTCATCTAAAAGTTTTATAACTCTACATTTTACATTTACATCAATGATGCACTTTGAGTTAATTTTTGTGAATGGCATGACAGATGAATTGAAGTTTGTTCTTTTGCATCTTGATATATAATTGTTCTAACACTATTTGTTGGAAAAAAAAAACTATTCTTTCTCCACTGGAACTTTTGCATATTTTCAAAAATCAGTGTCCACATAACTTAGTCTATTTCTGGACTCATTTTATTCTGTTGATCTATTTTCTTTGTAAGCTTTTTGCTCTGTGCATTATCTATTCCAAGATTTTTATTTTTAAGCAATTTGTGTCTTTTGATATTTAAAGTACATTTTGCATAGACAACATATTGTTTGGCCTTGCTTTTTGTATCCAATATGGCTATCTCTGTGTCTACTGGTATATTTTAGATCATTGATATCGAGTGTAATTATTAATACAGTCAAGTTTGATCTTGCTGTCTTGATATTTATTCTATTGATTCTTTTATACTTTTTTTTGTTGGGGGGGGCTGGGGGTCTGTCTTATTTTGGAATTACTAATTTTTTATGATTACATTTAATTGACTTAATTTTTACTAGCTATAATTTTTACTTTTTGTTGTTTTTGTGGAGTTCTTTTAGTAATTATCTTAGGGTTAATATATTTTATTAATCATAATCTAATTTCAAAGAATATTACACCACTTCATGCATAATATACTTCCATTTCTCTCCTCCAGGGGAGAAATGCTATTGTTGTCATACATTTTGTTTCGCATGTTATAAACTCTATATTGTTTTTATTTTTGTTCAAACCATTATCTTTTAAAGGGATTCAAATAAGAAAACAATATTTATCTAAATAGTTATCATGATCATGTTTGATATTCTTCATTCTTTTGTGTATATTTTCAGCCAGTATCAATCATTTAACTTTTGCCTGGAATGCTTCCTTTAATGTGTCTTGTAGTACAAATCTGATAAATCCTTTCAGCTTTTTTGTCTTTTATTTTTATTAGATATTTTCTGAGTGCTGAATTATAGGTTGACAGGTTTTTCTTCTTTTATTACGAGGATGATCTTGCTCCACTATCTTCTAATTTGCACTGCTTAAATGAGAAATTTACTGTATTTCTTATCTTTGTCCTTCTGCCCGTGTCTTATTTGTTTGGTTGCTTTTAAGATCTTTTTATCACTGGTTTTGAGCAATTTGATCATGAATTGCCTTAGCATAATTATCTTCATGCTTCTCTTGCTTGGAGATATTTTTATCATCCTGGATTGATCAGTTTATAGTTTTCATCAATTTGGGAATTTGAGGGAGAGGGGCTATTATTTCTTCAAACTTTTTTTCCTATCTTCTCTCACTTCTTTTCTTCAGTAACTGCGATTACACATAAATAGGTGATTTGAAGTTATTTCACAGATCACTGAGACTCTATCCATATTTTTTTTCCTGTGTTTCATTATGGATAATTTTTATCACTATATCAAGTTTACTTTTATTTTCATTTTATGTATTTTTTATTATGTGGTTTTCATTTTGAAGTTGAATTTGATTTTTTTTGTATCCTCTATGTCTACTGAATTTTTGACTATATGGAATACAGTGATAACTATTTTAATGTCCTTGTCTGCCAATCTAACATCTGTGTCAGTTATGGGTCACTTTCAATTAATTGATATTTTTCCTTTTATGGGTTTTATTCTCCTGTGTCTTTGAAAGCATAATTCTTTACTCGATCCCAGACATCATGAATTTTATCTCAATGAATACTTGATATTTTTGTATTGTTATTAATTTTCATTAACTTCATCGGGGATATGGTTCAGTTACTTGGAGTCAACCTGATCCTTTGGGGTCAGCTTTTAAGATTTATCAGGCAAGACTACAGCAGCGCTCAGTCTGGGGCTAATTATTCTTCACTGCTGAGGCATGACCCTTCTGTGTACTCTACTCAGTGTCCATGAATTGTAATGTTTTCCAGTCTGCTTGGAACAAGCACTTTTCCTGAAACTTTTGTGCATACCTGGTGATTTCCCCTCTAATCCTTTTTGAATAGTTTTTTCCTTGCCTCAGGTGGTTTCATCACAAAGATGCTGATCAGTACTATGCCAAAGAGTCAAATGTGGCCCTCTGCAGATATGCAGAGTTCTCTCTGTGCATTTCTCTCCTCTTCAGTCCTGTCCTGTGAACTCTGGACACCTTAGTCTCTCATACTCACAACTATGTCTGTTCAGTTCTTGGTATCTCCCTGAATGTGACTCCACCTGGTTGCTCCCTCTCTGCATTATACTGAATGTTATATGTTTAGTTTACTTAAGGCATTCGTTCATTCATCCATTTATTCAAATATTATAAACTCAGCCCATACGTTGGGCCAGGGGATAAGCTAGATGTCAAGGATGCAACGACAAACAAAATTCAGTTGCTTCTCAAAATGTTTACAATCTGGTAGTCTAATGCAGGGTGTGTGATACAATGCTACAGTTGAGAGAAGTACATGGTGCTACTGGAACACAAAGGAGACCTAACCATATCTGAGAGGGTCAGAAGCAGTGTCATGTATAGATGATTTCTGAGTTAAAAGTTCAATAAAAATCAAGACCTAGCCAGTCTCAGTTCTGCTTCTGCCTAAGATGTAGAAGGATATGAAAGATCTTCAGTCTGCCAAACAACATGAAATCACTATGAACATCCAGAGATGGTCAGACTAAGCAAAAAAAGCAAGACCCAACTACAAGCTATTTATAAGAACCATACTTTACCTATAAAAATACAATCGGATTGAAACTAAAAGAGTTGAAAAAGATATGCCATGCAAACACAAACCATAAGAAAACTGGAGTTTTAAAGTTTTATAAGCTGGGGTATTAAATCAAACACTGTTTGCTTCAAAAATATTACCAAAGGGAAAGAAGAGCATTTCACACTGATAAAAATGTCAGTCCATCTGGAAGATATAATAATTCCAAATGATTTCTTCAATTAATAACAAAACTTTAAATTATATGAAGTAATACCTGACAGAATTGAAAGGAATAGACAAATCCATAATTTTGATTAGAGATTACAACACACCTCTTAGTAACTGAGGAGATAAATAGTATAAAAAATAAAAATAGAAAAGATTAGAACAACACTATCGATTGACTTGACAAAAATCAACATTTATAAAATTCTACCATCAAATACGGAATGCATATTATTTTCAAGTGCATGTGAAACATTCACAAAAATGGACCATATGCTGTATCATAAAAATATTTCAATAAATTCAAGGATTGAAATCACATAAATTATATGCTCTGACCATACATTAAATTAGAAATTAGTAATAATAATATATATGGCAAAATAGTAGACATTTGAAAACAAAGCAACACAAATCTAACATCCAGGAGTCAAAGAGAAAATCATAAGGAAAATTAGAAAACATTTTTAACTGAATAATTATATCAAAATTTATGAGATTCAACAAAAGTAGACATTTGAACACAAATCTAACATCCAGGAGTCAAAGAGAAAATCATAAGGAAAATTAGAAAACATTTTTAACTGAATAATTATATCAAAATTTATGAGATTCAACAAAAGTAGTCTTCACAGGAAAATGTATAGCCTTAGTGCTTATAGTAGATAAGAAAAAAAGGCATAAATGATCCTGTACTTTAATCCTAAGAAGCTAGAAAAAATAACTAAAGTAAAATAATAGCAATAAAGGTAATAGACATCACTACGATTAAATCCAAGTAAGAAAATGGCTTTTGAAAGAATAAAATCCAGGGCTAGATTAATCGAGACAGAAGAGACATGACAAATGATCACAGGATGAGAATACATTATGAACTTTATGCAAACTAATTTGACTATTTAGATAAAATGGACAAATGCCTTTAAAAAAAAACTTACCAAACTAAAACAAAAATAAAATATCTTACTAGATTAATATACATTGCAAAAAATATCTACTTCCCAGCTCATTTTATAAAGCTAGCTAGCATAATCCTGAAGAATCCTTATAAGGATATAAAGAAAAAAATTCATAGACAAACATCTCTTAATATAGGTACAAAATTTCTCAACAAAATAATGACAAACTAAATCAATATATACAAAGGATAATATATCCTGACCAAGTGAGGCTTATCCCAGAAATGCAAGGTTGGTGCAACATTTATAAAGCAATTAGTTTTCTACAATTCATAAACAGAATAAAGGAAACAACGTATGCAGAAATAGTATTTGACAGAATTCGATACTCATTCATTTTTAAAAAGAATGATCTTTCAGCAAAGAAAAAAAATATTTTTCAATCTGATCAAGAGTATCTATTAAAATCCTAGTTAACATCATACTTAATGATGAAATATTAAATGTCGTTCCTCTACATTTGGTAATAGGACATGTTGACCTATTTCTATTCAACATTGTACCAGAGGTTCTAGCTAGCATAATAAGATAAAAAGGTAAAGACATAAATATTAGACTAGTGTTAGAAACTATCTTTATAACAGAGAGTATGATTGCTTACATAGAAATCCCTAAAGAATCTACCCCAAAGATTACTATTGATAAAATTTAGCAAAGGCACAAGATACAAATTCAATGTCCAAAAATTGTTTATGTGTAGTAGCAAAAAATGGAAAAACAAATTTTTAAGCTATACCACTTACAATAGCATCTAAAACATAAAACATTTTGAAATATATATGTACAAGATCACTACACTATAAAATATAAAACATTACAGAGAGAAGCTAAAAAGACAAATTTCAAAAAATAAACCTTTTTTATGAAGTTTCAATATTATAAAGTTTCTAAGTCTGCCCAAATTTATCTAGTAAAATATCAGCAGGTATGGTAAGCTGATTCTAAGATTTATTTGGAAATATAGATGACTTTGAATAGTCAAAACAATTTTGAAAAAGAACAAAGTTGAAGGAATTATACAACCTGATTTCAAGATTTACTATGAAGCTACAGTAATCAAGTCAGTGTGGTATATGTAAAAAAAAAAAAAAAAAATTTAAATAGATCAAAGGGAAGAAGACAGACCAAAGACAGGCTCACATATATACAATTTATTTTCAACAATGCTTCCAGGTAATTTCATAAGGAAGCTATATTCTTTTTTGGAAATACTACTGGAAAATCTTGATATCAGTGTAATAAAATTGATCTTGACTTCTGTCTTACACACAAATTTAATCAAGAGAGATCACAGACCTAAGCAAAAAAAGCTAAAACTATAAAATTTCTGGGGAAATTACCTCCATATAACCAGTATAGGCATGATTACTCAGGACACAAAAAGCATCATCTATAAAATAAAAGATTGATAAATTGTATGTCATTCTAATTAAAATGTCTGTACTTCAAAATACACTATTAAAAAAAATAAAAGATAAGCCAAATTGGGGGAAAATTCCTAACACAGGTTTAACAAAAATTTGAATTCAGTATATGTAAAGAATTCCTACTATTTTTTAAGTCAGACAAATTAAATAGTAAAGAAAAGATTCAAGCAGGCATTTCTGAAAAGATATACGAATGTCTAAGAATCACATAGAACATTTAACATTTAACATCATTAGTCAATAAAGAATTGCAAATCAAAACCACAATAACACTCATAGTCACAAATGTAGCCTAAAATGTAGAAGGATATGAAAGACCTTCAGTCTGCCAAACAACATGAAATCACTACGAACATTAGAGATGGTCAGACTAAGCAAAAAAAGCAAGACCCAACTACAAGCTATTTATAAGAACCATACTTTAACTATAAAAATGCAATCAGACTGAAACTTAAATTTCAAAGATCAACAATGCAAGGCATTGAATAGGATATGGATCCAGTGGAACTCTCATAGCCTCCTCACTGGTGAAAATGCAAAAAGATGCAACCACCTTAGAAAATAGTTTGGTTAATCACATACTTGGTATATGACTCAACAACTCTACTCCTAAATATTTGTTCGAAAGAAATAAAAATGTGTTCACGAAGAGTAAAAAATTGTTCCAAGGAAGTTAATTGATAACAGCCAAAAACTAAAAATACCCCAAATAGCCATCGACAAATAAACGAATTCTTAAAGTATGGTAAATTCATGCAATGGACTCGGTAATAAAACAAAAACATTATAAATGAATCTTAAAAATGTTATGTGAATGAAAGCCGGACATAAAAGAGTGTATAATATGTGACTTATGTTACGTGAAATTCTACAATAGGCAAAATTAAGCTATTTCAATAGAAATCAGATGAGCAGTCAGCCAGAGAGTAGAGAGTGTGATGACTGAGTACATCGAGGATTTTCCTAGGTGATAAAAATGCTCTTGGTTGGGGTGGTAGCTATACCAATGTATTCATTTGATGAAATTCATCTCACTATATACTTAAGATCTAGTCACATCATCTTGTGTAAAGAATACCTCAAAATTTTTTTAAGGGTGTCAGTCTTGGAAAGACAGATGGGCTTTTCAGGCAGCAGGACTTTTGCAAAGGCTCAGAAGGAAAAAAATTTAGCCCTGCAAAGTGGTTTAAAAATTATTCGGATGCTTGATAGCCAATTTTAATTCTCTCTAACCTACCCATGTGTTTTAACTGGATTGTACACTCAATGAAAGGCTCTCAGCAGGCTTGCTAGAATATATGCATGTATAGTCTGGTGTGGTATAGCATAGGTGTTTAGGGCTTGGGCACTTGAGAAAGCCACAAATTCTAGATTCAAGTTCCAGCAACGCCCCCATCTACCCTGTTTAATAGCTGTGAAAGCTTGGGCAAGTATTTCTCAATGCCTCTATTTTCATATCTTTAAAATTGAGATGATGATAGCACCTCCTTTCCAAGGCTGTAAGGATTATGAGTTAATACATGCAAAGTACTTAGTGCACCTCATGTAATAAATATTAATACATACTAATTATGACTGAGGCCAGTCTCCATCTTTCTTATTCACCAGCACTTCCTGGTACATAGTAGATTCCCAATTAAATTTACTGGTCAATAAAAGGGGAAGAGGTCTTTTTGTTGGATCTGAAAAATAAAGGGAGATGTGCCAACTACCCACCTCTCTTCTGTAGCTCTTGGGCTAGGAAAGAATCCGTTTCTAGTCCTCGCGTTACCCTTGAAGATGGAAGCTTTTTGGTAAAACCCCTAATAGTACAACCAGCAGAAACTTCTCCTTGCTCTCTGCAGCTACTGAAGTAGAGCTAATTTATCCTAAGACCCATGGAAAAAAATTTTTTTAAACTAATGTTAGTCTCAACAATCTTAGCTTGCTTACCTGAAATTTAATAATACCTGAGAAATTTAAAAATTTTGGTGTACAATTATCATTGATCAAGAATAATTATTTTTCATTCATTTATTCAAAATAATGTACTATAAATCAAGTATTTGATATGGCCTCTACTTCTTCTTAGGCAATACTCACTCATAAACAATACTCTCCAAGAAAATCTCCCCAAACTATTTAGTATTTTGCTCTCCTTTCTGGGGCTCATCATAAGCTCTTCAGCCACTGTGCAATCCTGACTCTCAGAATCTGACCCCATTGGAACCAAACTCCTGAACTAGAATCCCTACCAAAGTCTGAAATCCACTGACCTACTCAAACCACCTATTCTGCAGGAATGAGAAACTGAGACCCAGAGAGGGGAAATGTCTTGTTCGACACCACATAGGTTGTTGTTTGTTCGATCAACATAGATGTCAATTAACAAAGATGTATAGAGTGAGGACTATGTGTCCTGTACTGGACACACTCTAGAGCATCAGAGACATAAGAACTAGTCAGAGCCCGAAATGCCAGCCTTTTTCCTGATGCTCCTTCCTCTTTGCAGTGTCTCAAATGAAGAGAAGTAGAGGGGTGCCTCCAAGAAGATCAGGAAGAGCAACAAGAGGGATTTGGAGTGGGTAAAATTGGGGATAGAATGATAAATCTCCTAAATCATTTTTGTAAGGGTCAGCTTGTGATTTACTAACCTTCGTGTGCCCTGAGATGGCTAGCAGTTTTGTCCATAAGAAATACAAGAGTTCAGTAAGCAGAATAGAATCATATTCACGTAAATGAAATGGAACTTGCAAAACAGAAAGAGACAGATGGGATAGAAAGAGATGGGCTGAGTTGGGATGGGATGGGAGAGCATAGGGAGAGATCTGATGACCTTGAATTAAACGAACTGAAATCAAATCCATGGTGAGTGGGCAGGAATCTATGTTCATCCATGCACATTCTCACTTTCCCTCCTCGTGGCAAGGAGGCTGGCAGCATGCTGTGATAAAGGACGCTACATATCATCTCGGCCTTTCAGTCTTATGTAATAACCCACTGGGTCTCCTAGTCCCAATCAGAAAGTCTAGGACCTCTAATACATCCCCCAAAAAATGGAAGAGAGCACCTGAGTCCAAAGAAAGAGAAACACTGAGCCTATTATATAACCTCTTATCTACAGAAGCACAAATTAGAATTAACCATCAGATTTTTAGGCTGCTTTCCCCATGGCAAAAAAAAAAAAAAAAAGTTTCCAAGCACTTTCTGAACTTTCTAAGGATGATTATGTGGATAAGCATGGTGTTTGTTACTTGAAGAAAACAGACCAATCAATACTTCACATCCTGAAGAGAGAAAGTGTGATTAAAAAGGATCCAGGATAGAGTCTGGGACCTCATCCAGTTTCATCCTGAGCTAAGACTATGGACATCACTGCTGCCTGTATCTGTGCCAAGATCTTCATGAACCTGAAATCTAAAGCTGTGATTCATCATTATCTCAGCAAGCATTTTCTCCACACTCACTTCAAAGTTCCCAGTACCTTCTTGCTGCTTCTTCGATGACTAGAGCAACTGTATGCAGGGAAATCACCTCCACCAACAGAGGAGATGGGCGTCCTGCCAGAGCATAGCATCTGAGTCAAGTCTGTTTCAGACAGATCATTTTGCCTCTGCTGCAATTCCTCATGGCTGCTGTGTCAGAACATTTCAGACCCTTTGTAATTCAGAATATGCTCAGTTCGAAATTGTGTGGCAGACACAAACTTTGACCACCACCTCCTTTCACCCTCTACATTCGTGGATCATCTCACTCCCAAACCAGATCGAATTGCCTTGCTTTGGATCCAGTAAGTTTCTGTTAATGCATACCAGAGCTCGGAACGACATACTTTGGCAAAGCCTTACAAAGATGCTGACAAGCCGGTGGGTGAACAAGTCAGCCTCAGATGTGAGCTGGCCTGTGGTCCCACCTGCTGCTTTACTACCAAATACAGCTGGTCCTGGACAACAGTGGGAAGCAGAAGAAACTTGATGCAAATGACCTACTATCTTCCATCAAAGTATACCCCACAGATATCCAATCAACTATAGGAAAAAATTTTTTAAATGGCTACAGGTCTTTTGATAATCCTGCCATCAGAGGTGGGATCTTTGTCCCCTCCCCTTGAAACTGGGTAATTTTGTGACTTATCTATAACCAACGGAATGGTAGAATGAAGGTTTTGAGACTTCTGAGGCTCCGTCAGAAAAGGTGATATGGCTACTTCCTTGTTCACTGGAATGTTTACTTTTGAAGCCCTGGGACACAATGTAAGAAGTTCAGCTTCCTTGAGGCCACCACGCTGTTGGAACATCCGGGTCACATAGAGAGGCTACATATAGGTATTCAGATTGACAGTGCCAGCTAAGGTCCTAGCTGATGACCAACATCAACTATTAGACATGGAAGTGAAAGTGCTTTCATAGGAATCCAGTCCCAGCCATAAAGTCATCTCTCTCCATTAAGGGTGAGAAAAGGCATTCCCACTGTGCCTTTTCTGGAATTCCTGACCCACAGAATCCATGGAAATAAGAAAGTGTTGTTGGTAAACCAGCAGATGAACATCACCTGGGAGCTCATTAGAAATGCAGGATCTGAGGCTTTACCTAGGACCCATTGAATCAAAAATCTACATTTTAACAAGATCCCTAGGTGATTCATATGTACACTGAAATATAAGAAGCACTACAGTCCAGAGAGACCATAGGAAACTGGCTTGCAGCTAGCTTCTAATTAGAATAATGATTCAAATCTCAATGCTGACCATAGTCCCTCCTGGAAGTCAGCTAGGATAAAAAACTTTTTTTTTTTTTTTTTAGAAAATTAGTTCTGTTGGGGACAAGACATTCTCTTTTACTGATCTTTATTTATATAAATTAAGTTTCCAGTGAAAGAATATATTAGTTATATTAGCACCGTCGACAGCAACTGGTTCATCAGATCTAAGAATAAGGAATACTTTAAGCTACTAAATTTTGTATTGACTTATTAGCAACAAGAGTAACTGGGACAGTCTGACATAGTGTTTAAAGTCACACAGGCTGGCATTTAAATTCCAGCTCTATCCCCTGAGCAAAGTTAGCAAGCTACCCACTAAGCCTGTTTCATGTCTGTAAAGTAGCGGTAATAAAACTTCTAATCGAATTTATGTGAGAAATTAACTAATTTGGAATTAGTATGTAGAAACGGTACCCCTTCCATAGGTGTTTGTTCCCTTTCTCCCCTGCCACTCATTCCTCATGAGTTCCGCATTGTCAGACTCTAGGTGCAACATAACTTTACGGCTCCCCCGCCCCTATAACCATCTCAAAACACCTGGGCCTCTTGGTGCAAGTTCTGATATTCAGGTCAGGGTCAATTATGGCCCAGAACTGAAGCCCTCTCTACAAACATCATTCTATCCCTTCTGGACTCTATGGTGGCAGCAGGGTTTGTGGAGGCACCTCCAAAGAAAGGAGAGTGACCTTAGCAGAGTCCCAAAATATATCCGCCACATACCAAAGGGGATGGGGAGTGAAAATAGCCCAGAGACAATCTAGCCTAAAACCTGAAAAAAAGCATAAACAGAACAGAAAAAATAAGATCCCAGCATCCCCTCAAGTGTTTATATTTTATGATTTTTCTTTTGTGTGGAATGTAGGTCTCATTCCACAACTCTCAGACTCAAGCCTAGGTTTGAGTGTCAGCTGTGTCCATGGGCCCCATTTCTTTATCAGTAAAATGAGAGTCAGTATAACAAAATGATAATCTTTTTCCCTGACTCCCTAGAATAGTGAGGGAGTACTGCGTGCCAGGCATTGTGCTCAGCACCAGAGACACTGTGCCCAGAGAAGCTAGTATAATTGCAGGGAAAATAGACTCATTAAAACAATTATTCTACTACAGAGTTCTCCAAAGTATGATCAGATGATGCAGCATTTCATGAGTTCCTCCTTAAAATGCAAATTCCTAGGTCTCCTCCTAGATATGCTGAGTCAGAAGCAATGGGGTTGGAGCCCAGGAATCTGTATTTTATTTATTTACATATACTTTTTAGAAAATTGTACTTTAAATAAGCCCCCAGGAAATGCTGTGAGTGAAATGTTAGAGAACCACTGCTCTACCCCATGAGAAGTATCACAGTTGTGCTGTGGTCACAGGAAGAGGAGTTAGAGAAGGCTTCCTCAAGGCGCAACTTTTGAGTTGTCACAAATGTGTTTGCCAGGAAGAGAATGAGGCTAGTACTCCAGGCAGAAGAAAAAGCAAGCGCCCAGAAGCATGAAACATTTCTAGAAGATTGGCAGGATATAAGATGAGCCAACTGGGAAGGACGAAGGCTTAAAATGTAAGAAGTTCATGGGGTGTTTCTCTAACTTGCATTCTCGTTTAATATTGTGGGTGAGAAAAAGTCATTTTCCTCTACCCTTCTAGGTTCTTGGATGAGATCCACCACCACCACCACCACCCTCCAAATACTCCTCCCTACCCCATAGTTAAAGATGGATTCACAAGAGAAAAACAGAAGTCGAATAACATATATACTTCCTGTATACGTGGGAGATACCCAGGAAAACAGTAATTGCCAGAAAGGACCCAAGCCACCACCTTAAATAACACCTCCATCTAAGGACACTAGAAAGATTGGATGGGGGACAATTTGGGGAGGTTATCAGGCAAAGCACAGTAAACGAGGGCAAGATTGTTAAGCAGATTTTAGTCCCTTCCTTCTCCATTGATAAGTTTCTAGAAGCTTAGTTCTCTTCTTCTTGGCACTGAGATAGATATCTTTACGAATGGAGATTTCCCTCATAAATGTGAACGTCTCTTACAAAAGAGTAACTTCTATTCCATTTTCAGAGCTTCTCCTGTATCTGCTCTTTCTTAAGGATTGCAAATTGTGCTCCCCTTCAGTATCATTCTTCTGAAATTCACTTTTCCTGCCATTGCCTTAGCCCAAAAGTACTCATCCAACACTACTATTGAAACAATATTAGGACAGAGGGCCTGGACCTGGTAACATCTAATGCCACTGACAGGAAGGAGGATTGAATGCATCCCAAGATCTGTCAGCTAAAGGAAAAAGAAATCATTCCTTGACATTCTCTCGAAAACCCAAGCTGACTGGGACTGCTTTGGCCAGAGTGGCTGTTCAGGTGCCAGCCGAGGTCCAAGAGCTGCTTTGTTTCACTGCCAGCCTAGAGAAACGGATTCTCCAAGAACTTCTCTCCCCAAGCCAGGAACATCAAGTGACCTTGAGCCAAACTTCCCTCCTCCCCACATCCTACTCAGGATCTGATATTTCCATTTCTAAATTCTTCCAAACAGCCACATGTGGTTAGATAATGGCAAAAATTCTCACCCAGAAGTGTTCTCCCCCCTACCCTTTTATTGTCAATAGGGACAATTAACTTTTAAAATAGTCGCCCAAGGTATGATTGATAGGAAATCACTACTTGTCATTTCCAGCTCCATAGGAAATGTCATTCAAACTTCACTAAGCCTTTTATTTCCTACATTTGCTCCCCCACGAACTGGGGCTTGTCAGCTGCCCATTCCAGAAACAGCGGAGACCCTGAGTATCCGGCAGTAGTTTTCATAGAGCAATTTCTCCAGCCTAACAGATCAAATTTCCGGGTCTCTTTATTCTCTCTTCATATAAAACTACCCCTCCTGGAACTGCATGTCCAACTCTCTTTAGGTACCAGTTAGAACAAAGAGTTAGGATTTAATTTCCTTCTTTTCCTTCTCCACACCTCCTCTATCCACTGCCTCCGCACAGCAACACCACAGGAAACGCAGTCTCCTTAGAAAATCAAGTAGTTTTATGAGGTTCCAGAATTTCCTTTCTTACACTTCTATCATACAGGATTTTTTTAGGAGTCTGCTTTTTGGGCCAGCAGAGTATCACACAGACAATGTGGAGATGTCCAGCTGAGCCTGCCAGAGCTCACAGGAAGGGCTAGGGTTTTGGCATTTGAATGACCCGGATTTAAATTCTAACTCTTCCCGGATACAGGCTGTGTCATTTTGACCAATATGTTTTCCTTATGAAACTTTAATTTTCTCCTTTGTATGTGGAAACGATGTTAATATCTGCAGTTTTAGTGCAAGAATTGAATAAAGCAATCGTGGCGGACACTGTAGATTGTCACTCTCCATTGTACTATTGCTGGGCACCTTCCATGTTAGAAGCTGGAAAACTTAATATTTACGTGCCCAGTCTATCTTTCAATAAAGGGTGATCTGGTCTGGTAACAGTTCTAGACAGTGGGCTATAAGCAGAAATCTGACAGGGGTTCTAAAAATGTTTCTGCTTTACTAATGAAAGGGATAGATGAAGCTGACTCCCCTCTTCCTGTCTTCCTGCCTTGAACAAAAATGTGATATCTGGAGCTGCAGGAGCCATTCTGCAACCAAGAGTATCTCTTGGTCATCAGCCCTGACATCATTAAGGCATTGAATCAATGAGTACTGAAGCCATCAAATTCCAGATTTCTCATGATGTGACACGGGAAGGTGGGGCGGGGGAGAGCGCTTCTTTGTTTAAACCACTACAAGTTGAACGTTGTTTCTTGCTACCAAATGAATTCCTGATGTAAGTGATGTGTATAAACTGCTACAAATGTCACTGGTACTCATTAATTGGTTCTGTTCTCAGCCCCTCATACCCCACGTCTTCTCAGCAAAATATAAAGTCCTAATCTATAGCATTGAGTTATTCATATTTAGGGTAGGATTTGGCCCAGAATAAAAATCCAGGCTGACTTTCAAGGCCTCTATAATCTGTTTCTTCTTCCCGCACCCACCTGCACACTGTTGTCAGAATCCTAGTCAATGCCAGTTAAGTCAATTGGTTATACCCCACATTAATCATGCCTGTTCTATCCCCAACTATCCACCCTCCATTCCTGCCTTCCCTCATTCACTTCCCTTCCCTTCCCTTTCAACCAGAATTGCGTCCATCCTTTAATTGCTAGTTGCTGCCAGATGCAGCCAGGCACAGCCAAGAGAGCAAAGAGAATCATGTGGTACAAACATAGTTGCCCCATTTAGCAGTAAAAAGACAGGAAAACATGGCTACTCGAAGAAGCCCTTGGAAAATGCAGTAGTTTTTATAATCAATAAAGCACGAAGCTGTATTGGGTAGCTGCAGAGCAGCCATCAGATCTTGATTTTGGTTGTGGTGATCATGAAAAGGAAAGAGCTGGAGAACCAAGGTGACTCAGGGGCTTCCCATGAGGTGTCAAGAAAAGGGATCTAGGGAATACAGGCTGAAAAGATCGGAAGGACTATACAGATTGAGAGTAGGGCAGAAGCTCCGCAAGGTCCCAGACAAAAAAAAGGGGGATTGAATTACAAAGGCTTTGGAAGACTGTCTCCTGCCATAACCCCTCAGCACAGAGGGGCAGTGGATTGCCAGGTGGTTGACCAGATAGATGAAGGACAACGGGAGGATTGCATTGTCCTTCAGGTAGAATTCCTGGGGTGTATGTATCAGCAGCTGCCTGCCCCGATTGTGTTCTTCTTGGGTAAATTGTGACACCTGCTGGTTTATAATGGAGAAAACCCAGACTTCAAGATTTGAAAAAAGTTGCCTGATATTAGCGCAGTGCAAATGGCTCCCAAATGAACTAGGTTCTTTGCTAGTGAGATATGGTTTGTCTTTGAGATTCTATTGCCACATGCAGGTTCAGCCTCCTATAACCATAGTTGTTTCTAAGGTCCTGGAAGAATAAGGGAAGTAACCAGAAGGTGAGCCACTGTGATAGAAATATCACAAAGGTGGACTGAACACAGAGACCTGATTTTAGGTTCTGCCTCTCCACCTTTGTGGCCTGAGGACATTAAATAAATCTAAATCACTTCCTGTTTTGTTGTGATCTTTTCAAATACATTATGTTTATTCTACTCGTATGGTTGTATGTGTAAGTAATCCAATGATAGGCTTATTGAAGCCACAAATGTATTTTTGTGTGTTTCAAGCATTGTTTGAGCATCTAACATGTGCTATCTACAGTAGTATTAGAGATGCAAACATATAGATACACATATATACAAGCATAGTCATGTGCATATATATGCACACACAGCACTTAATAGTGGTAATACAAAAATGAATGAAACACAATTCTAGTCTAGGAGGAGGGACATACATGTAAACCATAGGATCCTGTTCTCTTTTCCTAAAACTCTTTTCCCTCATCTTGTCTTTCAAGTCTCAGCTCACTTGTCACCTCCTCTGGGAAACCTTCCTTCCACACTCACCCTGGCTTTTAAGCCAAGTCCCTTCTGATACTGAGTGTGTCTTACCATTCCTTAGGAGCATAGAGCCTGGAGTCATGTGACTGCAGATTCAAACCCTAGCACCTGACCCCTCGACCAGCTGTAGGACCTTGGGCAAGTCAACGAGCATCACAAAGCTTTGGCTTCATCTTCTGTAAATGTGGGTAACAACGCCACTTCCTGGGATGTGATAAGCATTAAGTAAAAGGAACACAGAATACACATGGAACAACTCTTGATTAACAAGTTCAAGAAATATAAGTTTAGTATTGTTTATGAAATTTTTAGTTTAATGTCTACCCCTCCTACCATACTATTAACTTCAAAAAGGCAGAGGCCCTATCAATTTTATTTATGTCATATTTCCTGCACCTACCACAGTACCTCAAACCCCTAGAAAATGCAAGTAATAGTCACTACTTCTTAGGGGTGTTGTCAGCAGTAAAGCAGTTATCACATAGCTGAAAACACAGGTAAATACTCAACTGATATTAGCAAATATAGTATTCAGAAGTAACATAGAAAACTTAATTTTACCTGGGAACAGAAAAGCCCCAGAGGCAAGGATGCCTAAACAGAGTTTAAGGGATAAAGAAAGTTAACCGAACAGACTTTGTGCCAGTTGTAGATAGATACAGACAAATTCAACCCAGTCTCTGCCCTACAGGAAATTATAGTCCCATAAAGGAAGATATCTTCTCCCACAGTACAGGGTCCTTTGGATGCACAGAAGAGGACAATTTAATACAGAATGCCCTCCAGAAGGTGACCTGGAGTGGAGGCCGGAGAAGTTAACCAGGATAAGAAACCACATGGATGTCTCATTCAAAAGAAACAGCAGGAGAGAGCGTGAATGCTGGGAGATTGCAGCATCCCGCTGAGTTCAGGTTTGGGTATAAGCACAGTATCGGAAAGGGTAGTGCTGAAGAGAGAAGTCAGGAACCAGGTAACTGAGAGCCTTACAAACCGTACTAAGGAATTTGGATTGTATTCAGTAGACAATGGGAGTAGCTGAAGGATTTCAAAAAGACAAAGTGATATGACCACAGTTGCATTTTACATTAGTCATTCTAGAAAAACAGCCAGACAACTGCTGAGAGATTGGTCAAGAAGTTTTTGAAAGGACAGACAGGCAATGATAAAGGCCTGACTTAAGGAAGTAAAAGTGATAAGAAGCTTGAGTTAAAAATATAATTAGGAAGTACAATCAACAGGATCTATGGACTAATTCGATGTAGGAAGCAAAAAGAGCAAATGATCAAGAACTTAACTTGAATTATTGGGTAGATTATGAAACCACTCGCTGGTTCAAAGGAAACAAGAAGAAAGCAAGTCTGTAGTGGGAAAGGGCCAGCATTGTTTTGTACATATCTGGAGCTTCTACAGAGCTCATATTGATCCTGTTCCTTGATATTACATAAGACATTATTTCTTCGAGCACAGGCCATGTGCAGGTTTATATAGACACCCTAAACCGTTTTCCAGGTCCTACCAACTCACTTATTGATCCAGCATCGCCACGGCTCCTTTCCGGCTTCCCCAAAATTTTGTCACCACCTTGACTCACCAACCCCTCCAAGAGGGTGACTCAGACTAGTAGGCAACTAAATCTCCAGTCAGCAATTTCATGAATGGAGCTGGCACTCAGGCAGAGTTGGAGCCAGAATATGCGTTTGAGAGTAATCAGCATAGAGTTTGTATACAGGAGGCACTGAGAACAGATGAACTTACCCAGGGAGATAGCGAGGGGTAAGGAGACTTGGGCACAGCTGGAAGCCTGAGGAACAAGAACGATTAGAAGACCGAGGCAGAGGAAGACAAGCTGGCAAAGGTGACTGAAGAATGGCCTCAGAGGTATGGGAGAAAAACCATGAGAAACTCTAGGGAGGAGGGAACTGAATAAGCAGTGGTCAGAGACATCTTGTGGCACAGGGAAAACAGGGCTGAAATCAAAATTTGGGGGTTGTAGGTGCCTGGTGGGAGCAGTTGAAGATGAAGTGAGGAAGTGGAGATATTTTGTAAAGTCAATTTTCCCAAGAAATTTGTCTGTGAAAGAGAAAGATGAGGCAGCAGCAAAAGGTAGCAATAAAGTATTTGGGACTTTTTTTTTTTCTTCTTGAACATCTGCCTCTGCGGCGAAGCAGCATGTAGCAAAGTACATATAGCTCAGGTTCTAGAGCCAGACTCTGCATTCAAGTCCTAGCTCCACAGAGAAGCTGTGTGACCTTGGGTACACTCCGTAACCTCTCAGGATCCCATCTGGCTCATCTGTAAGATGGAGATAACAATACTAACTATATAGAGTTGTGCGTATTAAATAAGTTACAAGATGTCAAGTGCTTAGCATCTGACCCATTGTAAACAATAAATATTAGCTGCTTCTGTTACTGGTATTCCTATTTGATAATAAGGAAGAGCCATTAAAATGAGACACTGAAAATACAGGAAAGATAAAGAATTAGTAATAAAGGGAATTTCCTAAGGAGGCAATAGGAGGTGGAGCAGAGCACGGAGGGAGGGGTAGCCTTAGACAGAAGGGACCACCCTCCTCGCTTCTACTGAGAGTCCAAAAAGCACCACAGGGGTCCAGATTCAGATGTGTATGTCTTAGGGAAGGAGGGTGTAGAAAGTTGAGAGAGCGTCTGTTTTTCTCTGTGAAGTACAGAACAAGGTTATCTGCTGACAGTGAAGATGTGAGATGGTGAGATGGGGAAAGGATTGGTGGCAGAAGAGTGAGTGGGAAGGTCTGATGTTGCCCCTATCGAGAGGGAAGACAGAATTATGGAGCACGTAGGGCTGAGAAGTAGTTCTGGGGAGGAGGGGAGTCTTAGAGCCCACAGAGAACCAATGCATGAGTTTTCTTGGCGCTCACTATAGCTGGTGGTGGAGTAGAGATGACTATTGATTGGATTGCTCCATGGCTGAGACTATGGTAAGAGATGGTGACAGAAAGCTAGAGAGATAAGGACAGAGAGAGTGAGGAAAGGAAGACCAGGAAGTAGTAAAGTAGTAGCTGCAAGGTAGAGAGAGATTGTAAAGCTAGGAGAGGAAGAAAATGAAGTGTCAAAGGAACTGAGATCTCAACGAATAAGCACAAGGAAGTACAAGAGTGACCTATGGGAGGAAAGGAGTCAAAAACTGGCTTAATAGAGAGGACCACGGACTCTTTGTATTTCCTCCATTGAGAGACAGGTTCCACTTGAACCTAGGCTGAGCATAGTGATGAGCTTGATCAATAGAATGTAGTATAAGTGATGATCTGGCTTAACAGGCTGGGTTATGAGAAACCTTGCAGCCTCTACTCTAACCTCTTAGAACATTGTTCAAGTCCTGAGCAGCTTTATAAGATGTCTAGCTATTCTGAAGTCACCCTTCTAGGGAGACTATGTGGAGAGGCTACAAGAGGAGAATGATGCCTAGCCAGCCCTCTATCATTCCAGGCCCCGTTTTTCAAATTACCCTCCTGAGGCTCCAGATGTCATGGAACAAAGATTAGGTGTCTTTGCTGAGCTCTGACCACCTCGCAGATTCCTGACAAAATAAATGATTGTTGTTGTTTGGAGTGGTTTATTATGTAGCACTAAACAATGAGAACAATTGGAGTTAAGCTTTGGACAGTGGTGCAGTTTAGGCTGAAGCAAGAGCCAGGGACTGGCCACAATAAGATGGCTATAAGATGGCTAAAAGAATAAAGTGAAACTTACTGATGTCAAGAGGGCCACAGAGAAAAAAGGAACCCCCACTTAGGACACAGAGGAAGCCAGATCAGAGAGAGGGGAAGAAGAAAAACTTATAATATGCAAAACCATATGAGAATAGTTTTATTGTCAAGTAACATAGAAAAACATCTATTTTTACATGAACACACTTATTAGGTATCAATCTAACTGTTCATGCAAACTGGTTCCAAGGAACACTCTTAGTAACTGTTTAAATTCAGAGTACATGATGCTGCCCTAGGTGATCATTCTATAAATATTAAATGATACATTGCATTCCTCTAAAATGCTGTTTTTATATATAGATGTCCTATTACTCAGTTGATTCCATCACCTCCCCCTCAACTCCCATGTATTACCACATATAGTCCTGTTTCTTTCTCTGGTGATGAAAAATATTCAACAAGTTTGTATGGAGCATCTGCTATGTGCCAAACTCTGTGTTAGGTGCTGGACTTAAGATTTGTGTTGTCAAATAATGTCTATCTTTGGGATCGTAATAGAAATGTTTATCAAACACTTAAGATAGTCCAGGCCCTTTACTATGCACTCTACAAGACTTATCCCATTCAAACAATAAAGCGTAGGTCCTATTTCAGGTGGGGCTCAATCAGAGAACTAGAAACCCTGTAAAGGGATTTATACAGAGATTTGACCTGATACAATCATGGAAGCTGATTGTCTTCACATCTGACGCTAGAGTAGGAAGTCCTTAGGAGAGGCAGTCAGGAAGGGAAAATGGATGTAAAGTGGGGGAGAGTAAGAACGAGCTGGAACCTATGAGGATAGACTGACTTCGTGTCAGGTTTTTGTTTCTGATATTGGTAGTCAGTATCCTGAAATATCCAGGGCCTTGTCCTAGAGCTAAACAAACCCACCTGGCCCAGGAACCAGAGAAGCCGGAAGAGGATCTAGCAGAAATTACAGGTATTGCAGTCCTGGTCACAACCTCCCAACAACCAGGTGAGCTAACAGATAAGTGACAATGAGTATGAGCTACTAAGCGACTACAGCCTCCCTTGCACTTCGCCAGTCTCCCACTGGAACCTGTTGGGGACCACTTTAACCAGAAACATACAGGAGAGGGAGTTCTGGGAAGTGTAGTTCATCCTCGCCAAGTTGTCGCACTGCAAAGCCTCCACAGCTGCTATTCAAACAACAGTAGTGAGAAGGCATGATCGTCATCCAAATTTTAACAAGGCAGAAAGTGAGGCTCTGATCTCAGAAACTCATGCTCTGAGCAGACAGACTCGGACCTGCTTGATGCCAAAGCCTGTGATTTGAGCCATTACACACAGCATTCTTTTCTTCTACTTCAGGAAAGTTCAAAATGGTGGACAGACAATAAAAGACCTCAATCTCTTTAACCCCCAGTTTGGCCATGTGTGGGGACAGGACCGAGGACCTATGGGCTTTTCAGACACCTAAATAAGAAGTGTGAGACCTGACAAAGAAAATATATCGGCTAAAAAATATGAAAAGAAAACTTATAATTAAGTGCATATTACTTTGAATTTTATATCGACATATCTCTGACTTAGCTACGACTTCCTATGACATTTTGATTTTATATTATGCAAAATTTAGATGGATTAATGTGTTTGTTATGTGAGATGAGGGCTTCAAAACTAAGAGTGCCAGGACCTATCAATTTCTTCTGGACAGAGTCAAATTAGGAAGTGGAGGTAGCGGGGAGGGATCGATGTTGTTAAAACCTATTTTGGAGACCACATTTGGAACAGATACTATAGTCCTGTCTTCTTCAGCAATTTGGCATTGCAGACGTAGAGAGAAAGGAAAAATACTACCATATATTCACTAGGGTTTTATGTAAAAATGAAGAAAAATGGGCAGCCTTGGTCTTGGCACACTGCCCACCTTGCTGATGTGTTGGGAGCATTTTAAACATATCACTGCAGGTGGTTGAATGAGAACAGAAACCAGAAACGCACTGATTAAATTTAGCAGCAGATTGAATTGCACTCACCAAGACGTTTGCCTCTCTGCCTGTTCCCTTCTTCCTCTCAGCTCAGGCTGCAGGATGCCTAATCACAGAAGGCAGCCTTCTAGAGAATTCAATTAGTCAGAGAGAGCCCTGTGTGGGTTAATGGATAAGAGAAATGGAAAGAGACATAACTTCTTCACAGAAATGGCCACAAGCAGTATAGGGGGCTGTTCTCCTCTATGCCAGATAAAGCTCATCGTTCTCTAGGGACCAAATATTCCCACAGGTGTAGCAGTTCCCTTTTGGGTTGAGAGAGATGAGCAGTTAGCTGAGACGGAACCGGACACTTCCGGTTGGGTTTCTGCCTCTACAGGACTTCAGTTGCATGAGAACGTATAACTCTAGTATCCTGATCTTTGTGGTTATGCAGCATTTTCTCTGAACACCCAAAATACTCTCATATGGTGACAATGAACAGCTGTCATGGATTGAGCACTTACTGTCTGTTAGGCATTGTGCTAAACCAGTCCTTCTTCCTTCACTATGCTTGCTCTTAACCACTATGATAAACTGACCTCATGTAACCTGAGACTGTAACTCCACCACCACCACTACGTATTAGGTGCTCATTGCTTCCCCAAGACAAGGACACCCAATTGCCTTTAAACTCCTATGCAGCACATAGTCTACACTCAAATATCAGCAATTTCTATTATGACTAGGTGCTAATACATGTGCCAAGCAATGAATACATTACCCTCAACTCTAAGTAGCTCTTAGTTCAACATAGGGAGCAGATATTAAAATATACGATCCTAATACAATAGGATAGGCACTAGAAAAGAATCCAGTGGTTCACCGCCTTTTTTCCTGTCCCCAGAGTTCTGAGGAATAAGATGAGTTTCCACAGAAACAGCGGCTCAGTACAGGGCTGGCTTGCATGGTAATTACCAGGATGAAGCAAATGGGAGGCCACTTCTTATCTCTTCCTGACCAGCCCAATGCTATCTGAGTGACTGATGACATGATACACATTAAGCCCGTTGCTTCTTTCAACATGTTTGTCAAACACAAATGTGCAAGATACTGTTTTAGGCATTGCATAGTACTTGCAACTTAGCCAGAAAGACAATGTTGAACAAAAAAATCTAGTGGTAAGCAACAGAAAGTAAAGATACTGTTGCCAAGAAGTTAAAACTTCCTGAAGGACATGAGACCAAGGTGGAGTAGGAGTTAGTTCAGAGAAGGGAGAGAGAAGCCTTAAAAGCATGTTTGTTGAAATAAAGAGACCTCATTCAAAATGATCATACACTCTTTAAAATGCAGGTATATAGAGATGCAGAATCCCTTAAGATATAAATTGAGGATAGAATTCTAGCTCATATTTAATAATTTAAAAAACTATCTTATGAATAAAACCGTTAAAATCCTAAAGGCTACTTTTATAATTTATAGTCTTTAATATGGAAAGAGAAAAGAGAATATAAAACAAACATGTAGGCAGATATACCTGCCATGTCTTCAATCCCTTCTTTCCTGCTCCTAGAATTTCTCGTGGTTGGTATCAACACTCTCATCTCTTGAATTATCAAGGGCCATTGTATATTCACTCTTGATATAATAAACCAATGAACTAATTAAATAAAGCCGCCACCTTTCTTTTCCTCCTAGACCTCACCTGCCTTCCCTGAGCAGCCACTG
Organism: Rousettus aegyptiacus; assembly: GCF_014176215.1. NCBI lineage: Eukaryota > Metazoa > Chordata > Mammalia > Chiroptera > Pteropodidae > Rousettus > Rousettus aegyptiacus. Next base: position 65,835,589 of record NW_023416308.1, read on the forward strand.
CCAGTCATGTCTTCTAGCCGTCTCTACTCTCTCTTAAGAAATACCATCTGGGGCAGTCACATTCTCCCTCACACAGTCTGGGAGATTAATGGATCCATCACAGCACAGATCAGAGGCAGCCTGGAGAGGAGGCTCTTCACAGTCCCTGAGTTACTTAAAAAGGGAGAATGAAAGAGTTTATATAGAAAAGTCTATAAATAAATTTGAATTAGACAGAAGTGGGAGCTGAATATACAAAGAAACAATCTTGATACTATGTATGAAGATATCATTGATACTGTGAGGACAGGGTAACAAGGTGCCCAGGAAAATGACAACACCCCCTATCAGCAAGGACTGGCATTCAAGAAGATCAAGGCCACGAGCAGGTATCAGGGCCACATGCCAACAGAAGCACTCAAGGAAGTAAGGGCTTTTGAATCTGGCAGACATGAATTTAAAACCCAGCTTTGCTACTTAATAGCTGTGTATCCTTGTACATGTGATCTCTCAAGCCCGGTTTTCACATCTAAAAAGAAGAGAGGAATAATATCTAACTTATAGGGTGGTGAACAATTTATTCAAGACAATGAATCTTGAATCAAAAATTCCAATTTAAACCACATTATGGTGTGAAAAAAAAAAAAGTATTCATCATCTAACTAAAGAGTTCAAGGGAATAGGCCTCAGAGACTCAAACGACTTTGTCAAGACTGTTTTCTCCCATGTGATAACCCCATTCTGGCTCACTGAAGATGCCTTTTGTCCATGCAGCAGTGAGAAGAGAAATGCCACAGGCTTTTAATCTAGAGAGGGCGGGGGAGCAGAGGGGGAAGCAGAGCGGGAGCTAGGCCAACAGTGAGCACACCCTGAAGGTAGAGAAATGGGACTCCTGAATTCAGATCAGCCCAATCCATGAAGTATTCTTGGTCTTTCTTCATCTGTAAAGTGAAAGATCATGATACTAAGAAGAAAAAAAAAAAATCACACTGAGAAATAACATCCCCCTTGACACTTCAAACTACTCTATAAATGTAAAGACATTAATCTGTCAGGATTTCCACTGTCAAATAATCACAACCCAGTAATTTAACAAACCAAAAGGTAGGCGCCTTTTATAGTAGGTCATATTTTTATGCACGTTAGTTATTTCATTCACTTATTCATTTACTAAACATTTGCTATGTGCCAGACACTGTGCTAAGCACTTCACGTGTATTATATTAGTCTTCACAATAACTTATGAGGCACTATTAACCCTTTGCACAGTAAGAAAACTCAGAGAGGTTAAATAACTTGCCTAACATTTCACAGAAGTGAACTCGAGCACAAGCCAAGCCTAAGGCCATGCTCTTAACCACTAAGCTATACTTGGTAGAGGTACGAGCAAAATAGAAGAGCAGAAAAAAACAGTGAGTAATTTTGTCCAGGGGAAGTCTTCAAGGGTAAGTTAAAATTTGTCCAGCAGGGAATATGGGGAAGGGCACCTGAGACAGGAAGGATGTGTGCAAAGATAATATGCGTGACAAATACTGTTTTTCTGTGTTTCAAGTCAAAGTCCTATGAATCCTACTAACACAACACTAGAGGGGACAGTTTAAGTTAGTGAAAGGTCTGAACTATGTCCATTTTATAAGCAAAGTAAAGTGTCGTTTTATTACATTTAATATACTTACAAACACAAAATTCACACACCTGTCAAGAGATCTACTTTTTGGTTTTAATGCAAATTCACACACCTGTCAAGAGATCTACTTTTTTTTTTTTTTAAATAGTTTTATTTTGGGCCCTACTGACCTTAGTGGGCAATCCTCAAACTTTTCTGAAACCTCTTATTGAGATTACACACCTTTTCTCTCTTTGAATTTATTCAATCACCTTTCCCAGCCTAATTATTCAAAGGTTATTACATCTGTTCACCTGCTAATGAAGATCTACATCTCATCCATTTGGGATAATATAAATGAAGTTTAATTTTCACTGAATGAGTTCTTAAATCAAAGGTGACAATTATTGCCTTTGAAAAAATTCAGAGTAAAGATTTAAATAACCATGGGAAGTAAAATAGACTAAATTTCCTCTTTCCCATGATAAACTGCTTCCCTCCTGTACCCCAGTAAGCAGTATGACTATACCCCCAGATGATCAAGTAGGAAACTGAGGCCACATCATGCACTCCTCACTCCCATTCTCTCCCTTCCCCTTCAGGCAATGCCCAATGCTCTCTGAATTCTGCCTCCTTCGTATTTTTGACTCTACCCCTCCTCACCATTCTCTCTGTCACTTCATCAATTCAGGGTTCATAGCTTCTCTCCTCCCTGCCTCTGATCATGCTGCTCTCCTATCCATCCTCAGGGCGGTCAAGTATCCCTGGCAAACACTGATTGGTCCAACCAAGGCTAACCAGAGTCCTTCCTTAGAACTGTGACATAGATGCTGAAAAATTAAACACCTTCTTGTGTCTTCTGCCACATGGAGAAGGCTGTACGCAATAGGCGAGGCTAAGGTCAATATTCAAGAAGGAGAGATGAGCAGATAAATAATGGAGAGTCCTGGGAGTTTCAAATCCTTGGTCCTCACCCCTAATCTGATTCCTTAGTCGCCCCTATGTTTTTATCAACTATAGAAGCCAGTAAATTAGTTTTTTGCTAAAAAACAAAAAGCAATGCTGTGTCCAACCCTGAATCTTCACTAAGTCCCCGTTACTTCGAGGATGAAATCCAGGCTTGCAAACCTGGCAAACTAAGCTCTTTATAGCATGACCTCTGTCTCCCATTTCCAGTCTTATTTTACCACCCGCCTTACCGCCCTCAAAGTTCGAACCTGCCTTCACACCGAGCCTTGTTTTGTTGTTGTTATTGCGATTATTGTCATTGTTGCATGACTTCATCATACTTTCTTTTGGTGCTGGTGCTCTGCACTCCACATAGCCATGTTTTTCTGCTGAGCTAAATTACACCAGTCCTTCGAAAGGCTCCTACCCAACTAAACCCCCTTCTCTATGCACCTTAGCCTGGAAACACAGCTCTACTGTAGCAAAAAACACACTGCTTTACAAATCTGTTTACTTTCCTGCCTTCTCGTTCACTGAAAGCAGGGAAGGATTGTTTCTTTCTTCTCCTCAACAGTGTTCATTCATAAAGTGACCCTCATACACAGAAGGCAAGAAGAGACTGAAGAAAAAGGCAGCGTATACCAGGTTGGCCGGCGGCAGATTTAATAAGCAAAAGAACCTATATACAGGTTCGTCTTTGGCAACCGCAAAACAAGTAGATCTCACATCTGCCCACCAGAATCTTAAAATTTAATATAGACGCTTTAACTAGGTTCAGTCACGTATATTGTCCAGATGGTCTCAACAACACCTTACTCTCACTGATATCCATACATGAAAGTGATTTCTCTAATCCCCTAATGGAGGCAGCCTTCTTTTTCTCCTCACTGTCCCAGAGATCCCATCTCTTAGCATCCCAATCAGGCTTTGTCACGAGCACTCTGACCTTAATCCACAGCAGTTTCACCTCCTAGCTTTGCAAAACAGCACACTCAGGCTTCCAGCTAATTATCCTGCTCTCCCACCTTGCCTGCCAGCCCTGGAGCTAGCAGAGTAGTGGACATACACACACCCTTCTCCAACCTCAGTTCTTCTTCCAACTTTCTTCACTTAAACTTTAGCTTCTAGTTGGGCATCAGTGACCAGCCAAATTGACCACAGCAGAGGCCAGCTCAGTCATTGGCTTTCCTTTTTGCCACAGTTCTCTATTTGCAGTGTCTCAGAGAAACACGTGACACCAGCTGGCATTATTCAGGGCACCCCCACCCTCAGACAGTGGTCCACAGGCATCTAACATACAGACCATCCTGCCTCACAGAGAGGTCAATGACCAACCTGGGATTTCCCCCAAGAACACCTCTTTTCTAAGACCCATTTCTCTGGTCTCCTAGAACAAATAGCTCACCCGTTGTTAGTTCATAAACTAGCCCCAGCACATGGAGGGTAAGGTGACTTCAGAATGGTAGGTGGCAAGGTTTAACAATCAAGGAAACTTACATAGATGGCTTGTCCTTGGTGGCCGAGAAGTGAGTAGATCTCCGCACCGCCCGCCGGAGTCTTAAAGAGTTTATGTAGAGGTCTTAACTGGGTTCAATCACATATTCACTCCAGATGGTTCCAATAACACATTACTCTCTCAAGGCTGCACCCTTAAAACAACTCCAGCTGTGGGGATAGTGGGTGAAATGTACATTTCAAAAAAAATGGAAGAAGGGGTGAGGAACCTCTAATTGCCTGGGGTTAGCTGCTGGGTCAACCAGCAGTCATGTCCTCTCAATGACCTCCTCCAACACATAGCACCTGGAACACATAGCACACAGTCAGAAATGCTCGCTGAATGAATAAGTGAATGAATACTCTGAGATACTTCAGTATGGAAATCTTGGACATTATATTGTACCACCTTGCTTTAGAAAATCTCCTAACTTATGCAAGGCAGAAATGGCCCTCAACTTGCTGAAGACTGCAATATATACATATTCAAGACATAGGTTAGATTTTTCCTGTGATTGAGCTGATTCTCTTAAAGAGTTTAATATTAGCTTTTAATTACATCTTGTCATGCAACTAGTACTTTAATAAATGTAAGGGAAGAAACCCTTCTGCATATCAACAGAGGTAAATTCAATTCAATAATTCTTTTTAATTAAGCATTTTTGTGCTCTAATAGTCAAATGACTGTGGGAGATGCCATTTTCATAAGCTTGTCAACTGGAGAATGCTGAGCAGTTACTTGAATACTTTTAAGGGTTTCCTGTTTCAAGGGGGGATTTTTAATGATTGCCAAAGGCAAGCCAATTCCCTGACACCTTCTCAAGAGTTCTCTGCATTCTTTCATTCCTCTTACCAAAAACAGTATTCCTGGGGGCATAGGGCTTTTTAAAATACTCTTTCTCCTCATCTCCCATGTAGCATACACCCACGCCTTCTCCAATCGAAATGGTGTCCTTTCAAAGCTCATTCCAAAAATCATCTCTTCCATAAAGCCTATCCAGACTTCCTTAGCATTGGTCTGGACCTATCAAAACATCCTCGCTGTTGAGTCATGAGTTCTTATTATAAATTTTGGATATCAACCCCTTATCAGATGTATCACTGGCAAATATCTTCTCCCATTTGGTAGATTTTCTTTTCATTTTGTTGATGGTTTACTGTGAAAAACTTTTTAGCTTGATGTAGTCCCATTTATTTTTTCTTTTATTTCCCTTGCCTGAAGAAGTGTATCAGAAAAAAATATTACTAAGAGTAATGACAGAAAGTTTACTGCCTATGTTTTCTTCTAGAAGTTTTATCAGTTGGGGGCTTACAATTAAATCTTTAATCCATTTTGAGTTTATTATATATGGTGTCAAAAGTGATCCAGTTTCATTTTTTTTTTTTTGTATGTAATTGTCCAGTTTTTCCAACATCATTTATTGAATGGACTGTCTAGAGCTACCCTATGACCCAGTAAATTCCACTTCTGGGTATTTATCTGAAGAAATTGAAAACACTAATTTGAAAAGATATATGCACCCCTTTGTTTATGGCAGCACTATTAACAACAGCCAAGATATGGAAGCAACCTAAATGCCCATCAATAGACGATTGGATATATATATAGTGGAATATAACTCAGCCATTAAAAAATAAACTCTTACCATTATGACAACATAGAGGGACTGAGAAGGCATTATACTAAGTGAAATAAGTAATACAGAAAAAGACAAAAACTATATAATCTCACTTATATGTGTAATCCAAAAAACAAAATAAACAAAACAGAAAGAGACTCACAGAGAACAAACTGATGATTACCAGATGGGAGGGGGTTGGAGGACTGGATAAAAAAGGTGAAGGAATTAAGAAATATAAATTAGGTCTATGGCCATGCCACCCTGAACAAGCTTGATCCTGTCTGATCTTGGAAGCTAAGCAGGATTGGGCCTGGTTAGTACTTGGATGGGAGACCACCTAGGAAGACCAAGTTCAGTAGGCATAAACAATAAAAAATAAGATTGTAAGCTGACAAGGTCCTTGGAATCTGTGAGGTCAACCAAAGGTTGCCTCGCCTAAAAAAAAAAAAAAATTAATTTTAAAAATGTTAAAAAAGAAATATAAATTGGTAGTTAAAAATAGTCACGGAGATGTGAAGTACAGCATAAGGAATATAGTCAATAATATTATAACTATGTGTAGTGCCAGGTGGGTACTAAACTAATTGGGGGATTACTTCATAAATTGTATAAATCTCTAACCACTATGCTGTGTACCTGAAACTGATATAAAATAATATTGAATGTCACCTCTAATCGAAAAACAAATCCTCATTGTAATGTCTTTAGCATGACTTTTGGCATAATTTATTCTAGCTCATGACCTTAGTGAAATTAATGGATCCTCGTTCTTCCCCTCCATGAACTGTAAAAGACTTAAAGTCAGAGAAACCTGTGGAAGAACCCTACTCTGCTGAATAGTTGTGCAAATTACAGCATCTCTCTGGGCCTTAGTTTTTGCAGTGGGGACAATATTGCCTACCTCAATAGGTGGCAGAGAGGATTCAGTGGTCTAACATAGTTGAAAGTTTATCACTTCATGACTGACATGGGGTTCAACGCCATTCAAACAACTTTGTCCAGCCATGACTTGTGGTACTAAAAAGGTCATCTGATAGTCACACTAAAGAGGGCACCTGATAGATAAAAACACTTGATTCTCCTTTGACCAGATTCCTCACCCAGGGGTTCTCAATCAGACTATGCATGCAAATCAATGAACAAGGATTCTCAAAATACAAATTCTGGGTCCTGCTGAGTCAGAATCCCCAAAAGTGGAACTGTCAAAGAAACATATTAGTTGCTCACCCATCTGTTGATGCTGATAAGTAGCCAGTATTGAGAACTTCCAAAGAACTGAAAACAGAAGCACCTCTTCAGCTGAAAAGATAATCAGAGAGGAGAAGTTTCCAGAACCACAAATACCTGGCCCACAGTAATGGAGAAGTGAGTAATTAAGGAAGTAATTGGCTGCAAAAGGGGAAACTCCCCAAACTGCAGGCAGCTGGCAAATCAGCTCATCCAGGTGCATGGAATAAATACAGAAAGCTCTTGCCTTTCTGATTGGATAGGAATCACCTCAGCAGGGGCGTGATCAAAAAGACAAGTGTGTTTGGTGCAGACGCCCAGGAGCTGGCACTATGCCAAGAGCACAGTGTCTGCTTAGAAGGGGGCAATTATCTATTACAGTAATGCTCCCATGGCCTTGCTTGCTTCCACCTACAGAGCCCTGTGTACTATGTGCCCCTTTAGGCAAGCATTGTTATACCCATTTTACACAGGAGAAAACTGAGGCACTGAAAGCTTAAATGCCTTTGCTAGTATGCAGCAAGGCTGAAACTCCAGCAGAGATCTGCCTGACTCCAAACTCTGTCCTTAAGAGTTTGGGGACCATCTGTGGTTATTTCAATTCTATGAGCCTTCATTTCTTCATGTAAGAGAATGGAAATTTTATTATCATGAAGAGTGAGATAAGAGATTAGGAAGAACACACGGCTATCAAGAAATGTCAGCTAGTATTGTTGGTTAATGTTACTAAACAATTTCTCTGAATGTGGTCCCAGGAGCAGGTGCATAGGCATTTGCAGAGATTTGAAATTTAACTCTTTACAATCATGGCCTAGTTGAGATTTGTTACTTATTGACAACACACGTTGTTGTACTATTCTTTGTCTTTTTTAGTAACTCTTGGAAAGTGATTAAAAATGTGTTCCTAAGTGGAAAAGTCCCTCAGATTAGAGAGAAATCAGTGATTTAAAGTTAAAAAGGTAGGTCATGTTGCGATGTGCACAATGACATACACACACGCGCGCGCGCGCACACACACAAAACAGTCTCCCAACAGATGTGATTCTGGACATTTGCTCATACTGTAGTGTGCATACATTCCAGAGTCTGCAGCCCTCTTCCCTATGGCATCAGGGGTGCCTGTGAGAATAGCAGAAGGCACCCTGGCCCACCTGCCTTCTTTTAAATGCCTGGGCAGCTACTGTGTGCCTCCTGCTTCCCTTCTCCTTCGGTTCTCTCTTTGCCCTAGAATCACGTTCTGCTGTGTCACTCGGTGGGGTTGCAGACTGTTAGGTAGCTAGATAGACATGAGTGACAAGGGAACAAAGGAATAAGGGCCCAGCCTAGAAATTGCCCAGAGAACAGCCCAATGGTAGTAGAATTCTGGGTAAGCACATGTACACTAGGCAGAGTTAAATAGCAGCCAAGTGTCAATCAAAATGACCTCACTTGCCAATCACCTAAGAATGCCTTTAGAACCACTCATCACAGCCCAAATATAATGCAGACATTCCCACTTCCCAGGGTTGTTACAGCTCTCTGCGCCACTGAGGAAGAATTGAGGAAAAATGTTAATTACACTTCTGCACCCATTATCCCCACCCCACCCCCCCACCCCCGCCCCCGCCCGCCTTGGGGCGACATTAAAGTTCAAATCACCCCTAACGGTAATACTTTCAGCCTCTCAGATGTTGATGAGGACTCACTCTTGCCTTACACAATAGAGATTAATGTAGTCCAACCCCAAGGCTTCAGTTATTTAAAGAAATGTGATAAAGTGGTGATATAAACTGTGAAACTTTTTTCTTTTTTTTCTTTTTCTTTTTTTTTTTTGCTAAAAGGAGATATGAAGACATTTGGCAGAACACATTTTATCCTCTTGCGTTATCAGAAAGAGAAAGCCTGGTTCCCCGCCCTTTAGGCCTTTCCACCACTCTTTCAGTGAGCAGTTTGCAATCAATCAGAGAGATAGTGCTTGAATTCTGGACGACCTGTCTATGTCCCTCTCTCGCCCCCACTGCCCCATGAATGAGAAAGACTCCGCATGACATGGTTATTTATTAAGAGTGAGGTTTCAATACTCCATTCTGTGATAAAGCAGCCAGAGTCAGCTTTGGGCCATTCTGGGATCAAGATATCCTACCTTTTCAAAGCTCAGCACAAAGACTTGAGATCAACAAAGCTATTTATCTAAGAAAAGAGGAATTCTTCCAAAAGTCTCTCATCTGGATAGTATCATTTTTTAATAGCTGCTTTCTTCTTTATCTCCCTGATTTGGTATTTGTCTTTTTAGTTTACAGACATTGCTATTTCTGTAGCTAACATCAAATTCCTTTGCTATAATTTAATAGCATTTTAATAATAATATCTTATCATTACATATTTCTTTACTATTTACATTAGCATTTGCATTTGTATTATCTAGTCTCCAAATCAAATTCCCTCTCAATTAATATATTTCTTGATTTTCTTCACTGCATTTGACAAGACTAGTAATCTCGAAAGTTCCTCCTCTTTTGGAACTTTTTAGTAGTTTCTGATTTTGGTCCTAAGTCTATGTCCCACCCACCTGTTGACCATCCTAGTGTATCAGTCAGCTATTACTAGATAATGCTATGGTAACGAATAATCCCACTTTCTCAGTGGCTTATCAAAAGTTAATTTATCAATCACATTACCTGTCAGGTTAGCTGTAGCTCTCTTTCATTTGTCCTCTTCTTCCTTGGACCCAGACTGAAGGAAAAAACCCCATTTGGGACATGCCAATTTTGTGCATTGGGGAAAGGAGCAATAATAGAACCATATGATGTCTCTTAACAATTCTACTTGATATAAATGACTTCCATTCACATTTTATTGGCCAAAGTAAATCACAAAGTTTAGTCTACTATTAATGGTACACAAAAGTATAATCTCATAAGGAAGGAGCAGATAATTATAATAGTGATATAGCTACTATATTTGGAATGCTTTGCTGATATTCACTGCAGAGAAGTCTATGGTCCTCTCCAGAAATAATACCCCATTTTTCTTTCTTTCCTTCCCTCCTTCAACACCCTAAACTGTGTCATCCCCCATATTTTTCCCCACCTCAGAAGCCCATCTAGTGCTATGTCTTGGTCTCTTCTTTCCCCCTGTAGAATCTGGATGTTATGAGCTAAAAATAGAGTTAATAGTCACCAGAACCTGTAAAGCTAATCGCAACAGAGTACCTTATTTATTTTATAAATAGTCATTGAGTCGAAAGAGCAAGATAATTTTTCTTAGAATTTTATAGATAGAAGAAAATTTTTTAATGATCATAATTTTATAAACAAAAAAACCTGAGGCCCGAAGGTTATATTTATTTGCCAGTGCTTACAAGACTAGAGAATGATAAAGCAAAAACCATACTCAGATTCAAAAAATCAAAAATCAAGGCCATTTTCATTACACAAAGACATATAACCTACTGCAGACAAACTATATTGAGGACTATGCCTTCATCTCTTGCAATATGCTGTGAATAAAATGAAAAAGTATAACCCAGAAGATAGTACATCAAGTAAAATTGTGCCTTGTTGGAAAAACATACCTAAAGGATACGATTAACACACCCATACCCATCTTAAACGAGATCCCTAGGAGTATACTATAGAGATGTTCTTTAGGTCTTATCTTAGCCAACATTTTTATTAATTACTGTGTCAAGAACCTAAAGATGATACTGTGATAGTCAATGGCACTTTTCATGAAATATCTCTGAGCATATGATAGAATTGCAATTTCTTACCTCCATGTGGTTAATGAGATCATAAAACTAATTCCAGCTAATGAACAAAAGTAATGTGTATTTCTTCCAGACTGGAGCCTCTAATAGCTGGTTTGAGATCTTCCAGAGTCCTCTTTCTTCCTCCACATTAACCAGTAATATTCGAGGTGGAAGATTCTCAGCCTGGCTTCTGGAGTGAAGAGACATGGAGCAGAGTCCCAGCCAACCCATGATGAACTGTAACATAAGCAAGAAACAAGCTTTTGGATTTTATTAGCCACTAGGATTCAGGACTCATTTATCCTTCAGTAGACCTGAATCTATTCTTACTGACTCTCATAGTAACAAAGTCTATTAATATAAAACAAAGCTGAGAAATAACCAATATAATAATTGGCTAATTCAAGGTGAGAAAAAGCATCACAACAGGTTGGGATTAAGGGCTAAGTGTGTCTAACAAGATAGACTTTAAGTGTGCAAATGTAACTTCCTGCACTTAAGTTTCAAAATTGATAGCAGTTCATAAGAGATTAGACCTATAAATTTAGTAGGAATCAATATTATACTTTGGCTGCCAAAAATACCAAACTCATTGGTAGTCTATATTCATTAAAAATGTAGCATTCAGTGATCAAGGATATGAACAGTCCTCTGTGCCACAAAGATTTGTCTCTATGAAGATGTTAGAAAATCGTGAAGTTCTTCAGGAAAAAGAGCGTATCTTATTTATCTAGATTCCAATATTCAGTACATATACCATGTTTATAGAATGGAGTTCAATTAGAAGGAATGTTCTAACCAGCAGAATCCCACAGTATTAGGAAGAGAATAAATGTCCACCTTTTTGGTAATTCATCCAGTAAGAAAGGGCTAGAAGGCCCTCTAATTTTTCTTCCAACTCTGCTTCCATCCTTCTGCAATTCAATTAGATCTTACCTGAAATTTAGGCATAGATTCATATTTAAAGCCCATTCCCAAGTCATGTTCTCATAAGATATGGATGATCTGTGCTTTCTTCTAAAAAAAAAGAAAGAAGAAAAAGAGGAAGTTGGAATTCAAAATGGTAGACTAGTGTGTCTAGTTTTTTTTTTTTTTACTGTATTCCAGTATCTAAGTTCCATTAGATGAATCTGTAAATAAATTAATGCTATAATTCCTTTCAAATACATGTTTGACTTTCGCAGGCAGTGTGCATGTGTTTGTTTAAGTATAAGAACTTGTAGCATTAAGCAGGATGCCTGGTATAGAGATCAATATGAAATCCCATAGGGTCATTCTACATGAGAAAATATAAGTGCATTCACTTACTCAAAAAGTATGTAGTAAGTACCTACTGGGTACCTCACTCTGTACAGACTCTGAGCATATATAGGTATTTAGAGCCCCACCTTCAAGGAACTTACAGTTCAGGGGGGCTAAAGACAATGATAATATATTGATAAAATGTACATAAAAAATCTATGTGGAAGAAGGTTCATTGTGCTAAAAATTAGGAGACATAGCCTCAATATCCAACACATGGGGACTGATTTAATAAACTAAATTTACTTACATCCAAACGAATATTTTTATAAGTGACTTCATCATGAAGAAATATGAGGTAAAAAAAAAGGGAGATTTTTAAAATAAATACTTATTTCTTAGAGAAGAGTTAAGTTCACAACTAAGTGGAGACATACAGAGTTCCCATACAATCCCTTCCTCCACATATGCATGGCCTCTCCCTGTCAACATCCTGTACCAGAGTGGTACATTTGTTACAATGGATGAATCTACACTGCAATGTCATTGCTACCCAAAGTCCATAATTTACATTAGGATTCACTCTCAGTGTTGTATGTTCTATATATTTTGACAAATCTATAATGACATGTATCCACCATTAATTATGCAGAGCCATTTCACTGTCTTAAAAATCTTCTGTGCTTGGCTAGTCATCCCTTCTTATTCCTAACCCCTGGCAAACACTGATCATTTTACTGTTTCTACATTTCCACCTTTTCCAGAACATTATACAGTCGAAATCAAATGTTTGCGACCTTTTCAAATTGGCTTCTTTTACTTAGTATTATGCACCTAAGGTCCATGCCTTTTCACAGCTCGATAGGTCATATCTTTTCAGTGCTTAATAATATTCCATTGTCTGGATGTACCACACTTTATTTATCCATTCACCTATTAAAGGACATCTTGGTTGCTTCCATATTTGGGCAATTAGAAATAAAGCTGTTATAAACATCAGTGTGCAATGATTTTTGTATGAATATAGCATGAATTTTTAACTCATTTGAATAAATATCAAGGGGTGTGATTGCTGGATCATATGGTAAAATAATGTTTAGTTTTGTTAAAAACTGCCAAACTGTCGAAGTGACTGATTGTACCATTTTGCATTCCTATCAGGAAATGAATAAGAATTCCTATTGCTTCATATCCTTGCCAGCATTTAGTAGTGTCAGTGATTTGGAATTTAGGTTTCTAATAGGTATGTTGTAATATCTCACTGTTGTTTTAATTTGAAATTTCCCAATGTCATATTATGTTGAGTAATATGCTTGTCATCTGTATATTTTCTTTGGTAAGGTGTCCATAGAGATATTTTGCCCATTTTTTAATTGGGTTGTTTTCTTATTGTTGAGTTTGAAGAGGCAGTTGTATATTTTGTATACAAGTCCTTTATTAGGCATGTGTTTTGAAAATATTTTTTCCAGTATGTGACATATATCTTATTATCTTAATACTGTCATTTGCAAAGCAGAAAATTTTAATTCTTATAAAGTTAAACTTATCTATTACTGCCTTCATGATTGTGTTTTTGGTATCTAAAATCTTATATCTAAAATCTCATCACCAAACTGAAGGCCACCTCAATTTTCTGCTGTGTTATCCTCTAGAAGTTTTATAGTTGTCCACTTATATTTAGGTTTATAATCCATTTGGGGTAAGTTTCTTTAAAGGCATAGGATCTATGTACAGACTAATTGTTGTTCTGTTTGTTTGCTTTTTCCCTTTGTGAGGATGGGAGTGACAACTTCCAAGCTCTTTATATGTCAGAGTTGAAACCAAAATTTATATTTTTTAAAAAAATAAATACTATAAAGGTATGTTAAAAATCTAATTTAAGAAAATAATGACAGGAAAATGTCAAATGAAAAAAATAGTAAAAATAGTACATTACAAAATACATCTAGAAAGAGATGAATTTTGTTTTTCAAAACTGTATATACATACATTGAAAAATAGATTATCTCAGAATTGTGTGTTATCTAATGGTTTTTCATTTTTTGTGTGATTTCTTTTTGTATTTTTAAAAGTATCTTAACAATGAACATCTATGAATTTTATAATCAGAGAAGAGCAATAAATGCTGTTTTATGGAAAGTAAAAAGTAATTTTCAAATGTAGAAATAGAGGATGTGCCTGATGCTATGGGGTCATTCTATGGAGCAATTACTTCATGCTGAGCAATCAAGAAAGGCTTCTTGGGATCACTCTAGTTCAGTCCCAAGACATATCCACCTCATATGATGCTTCAGATAATGGCACCAAAGACAGATGACATGATCTCTTTGAACTTCACTTCAATTAATTGGAAAGCACACTAAACTTCCAGTTCTCCTTCAGGATTCAGCATGACTTAGTGTGCTTAAACTCTGCATCTTTTTTTTTTTTTCAGTCAACTAAAAGCGTTGAGGTAAAAACTCCCTGGGTTGCTACCTGTTGCATGGAGTCATCATTTCATATATTTTTTTTTAATATTGCCTCTTTATTTTATGCAAGAACTGACACTTTGTTCTGTTTCCAAACTCATATTTGGTATGTAGTCATTTACAGAGGACAGCAGTATTCTCAAATTATCTGTAATGGGCCACAGATGAAAACGGCTTAATAAAGGAGGCAACGTTATGCAGACCAATGCAGATTTGGCCCATCTCAAAAGCACAAGATGTGGGTGAAAGAGAATTTCTAATTTATAGTCATATAGAGTAGAAATAGACTCCTAGATTCAGAAAATGTGAAAAAAAAATATGTTTGAATTGGTCACATTTTCATCTTAAATTGAAACAGCTGGAACTCTATTTCAAATTCAAGATTTGCCTTTTAATGGAAAATTTCATTGGAAGAGAGAGAGAGAAGGGGGTGGGGATTGTTATCAGAGGAAACAGTTCTATTTTAGCATCATGATTTTAGATTTAGTAAAGTTGCCCATAGTAAAAAATAACTCAGGCATGACAGGAAAAAATCACTTTAATAAAAAGTCCATCTGGGCTTCCGGTTTAAAGTGATAGATTGAAACCTTATGGTTATCACTGTCTCTCACTCTGCACCTTTCTAAAATACCACAGGAATTCGAAAAGCATAAACCTACAAGGGCAATGAATGAGAGAGAGACAGATGTCAGCAAATTTTTAGAAGAGGGAAAGTGGAAGAAGGTGTTAGCGGCCCTGAGGAAGCCTGAATATCGGGTGCTACAGAAAAAGATGTCAGGAAGTCATGGCTATTGGTGCTGCATGGCTCCAGGGAGGCTGCTGCACGAAGGTGCCAGCTTCCACCCACCACAAGCCAGTGTGAAGCAAGAGGGTTCATGAAAGTTTCTTTAATAATCAATTAGAATCCCAGGTCCCCACTCTCATTCTTTGAAGCCAGAAAATTACCTCTCCCATTCAGGCAGGGAACGGGAGAATTATTATGGAAGAAACTGATGTGAAGCATTTCTTAATTAGGGGTTACCAAGTATAGTGGAAGAGGGCTATACTGAAAACAAGGAAATTAAATGATAAGCTCTGTATCTTGAAATTTGAGATTTCTCATTCCACTAGTACTACCAGGCTCCAGGATGCTGTTAGTTAGTTGTGTTCCTCCCCCTCAAGAGACTAGTTTCCTGGAAAAGTCGAATGGCCCACGGGAAGGGTCTATAGCACAGGTATTTGAGACTTTCCCAACAAAAAGTCCTGGGAAGTCCCCACCAAATTAACCTACGGCGAAGTTCACACACCAGTCATCAAACTCTTCTCATACACTGAGAGAATTTCCAGTGACATGCTGTTTAAGGTGCCACTCTTAACATAAATGAGCAGCTAAGAATCACCAGACATTTGTATAAAGTCCTCGACATGAAAAACAGAGACCAAAATAAACATTTTTTTAAAAAGCAACTCAACTCAACAGAAACAAAAAGAAATACAGGGAAATAATTTAGAGAACCGCAATTGACATCTTTAGATTGCCAGGAAAGGAAGAATAGGATCTATTTTATAAAACAATGTTTGTAACAGAATATTTATAGAAAAAAAAAACCCTAGTAAATTAAAAACATGATAGAAGAAATACAAATTCAATAGAATGATTGAAAGAGAAAATTGAGGATAGGTCTGGAAAAGTAGATCAAGTGATGGAATAATACATGGGAAAAGTGTTAAAATAAAATAAAATGGAGATCAGTCTTGAATATCCTCTGATTAGACAAAACCATTTAAATCATATAGGCAAAACTTAATTTAGTTTTATTTTTCATGAATGTAAGTGAAACTTAACTTAGGTTATTTCTTATAAATATCTCTGATAATCATAATCAAAACTTAAGTCATCTTCCTAAAATAATATATCACTTTAACCAATCTGCTGCTATACCCATTGTAATAATCAATCATCATAAAGGTTAACAATTTCCTTGCTCTTCCTTTAGAAGCCAGCTGTAGTGTTATGCCTCTGACCTTCATACCAGTTTTGGGTTGGAAGTCTTCCAGTTTATAAACAGTAGATTTCTAGCTCAATGAAATATTTATATCAAGTAAAGCTCTCTGAACTTTCTTTTGACAAAAGATAAAGCAATTAGAGGATCAATGTAGGAGGTCCAATGTAGTATTCCAGAATCAGAAAAAAAAGAAAGGGCTAGAAGAAATAATACTGGAAATTTTTCTAAAACAAAAGGATCTGAGTTTCTGAGTTAAGCATTCCTACTCTGCTGGAAAGAGGTATATCAATGTCAAATTTCAGAATTTTGCAGACAAAGAGAAGACTCTAAAACCAACAGAGAAAAAAGAAAAACAGAAGCTATGTACCGAAGATTAAGAATCAGTATTGTATCACTTACAGCAACAGTGGAAGCTAAAATTTAATGCAGCAAAGCCTTCCCAATTCTGAGATTTCTAACCCAGAATTATGACCAGACCTGCTGTTGTGAAAGCGTGAGTATGGGGGAAAAAAAAAACACACACACACATTTTCATACATACAACTACTCGAAAAATTACTTTTCTTAAATCCCTTTTCTGGATTTACTAGATGATGTTCTCCATCAAAGTGAGAAAATAAAGCAAAACAAAAAATAGGACCCTCTTCTATAGATGATTGATAAAGAAGCTGTGGTTCATACATACAATGGAACATACTCAGCCATAAGAAAAGATGAAATACTGCCATTTTTGACAACATGAATAGATCTTGAGAACAATATGCTAAGCAAAATGTCAGACATAAAAAGTTGAGAAACATATGATTTAATTCATATGTGGGATAAAAAGCTGAAAGCAACAAATGAATAAAACAAACAAACAAACAAAAACTCATAGACACAGACAACAGTATAGTGGTTACCAGAGAGAAAGGGAGGAGGGGGGAGGGAGAAAAAGGTAAAGGGGGTCAAATATATGGTGACAGAAAGAGATCTGACTTTCGGTGTTGAACACATACTGCAATATACAGATGATGTATTATAGAATCATACACTTGAAACCTATATAATTTTATTAACAAATGTCACCCCAGTATATTTAATTTTAAAAATTATAACCAAAAGGTAGAATCCGAGAAACAGGAGATCTAATAGGGGAGAAAGGTAGAGGGAAGCCCCAGGGTGATAGCTGTGAGGTGGACCTTGAAAATTCCCCAGTCCAGACCATATCAGAAAGACAAAGGATTTCAGAAAGGAGGGTTGGGGTGCACGTTGTGGGGGTGGGGGAGGGTGGTAGGGGCAAAGATCAATAGAATACTAGAGTACCTGGTGAGTTTGACCATGTGGCTCACAGTCTTTAAATGAGTTAGAATTTATAATAATATTATTAAATTGTAGGCAAGAGACCAAAAAAAAAAAAAAAAAAGCCTGCAATTAATAAATCCGGGGGGAAAAAAGTCAAGAAAGGTGATTCGATCATAGTACACAACTTACTTCAGTGGTAAAAACACTCTTCACGCAGTTTGACCCGATTCACATACTTGCTAGGGTACTTTGACCCATGTCATTTCCTGTCTTAAGACACCTCAGTGACTTATGGGTTTTAGCGCACGCAGTTTTACAAATCCAAGTGAATTCCCTCACTTTTCAATGAGTATACTAAGTCCCAGAGTTGACATGACTTGCCCAAATTTGTTAATCGAGTCAGGGGAAAGCCTGAAGGAACCTGGATTTCTCCTTCCCGATTTACTGCGACTCCAGGCGCAGGGACACATCTTCTGTGCTTATTTTACAGTGATCTCAGTTCTGAAATCATCAACCATGTACAATTTCCAATGAGAATATAGCCTCAATTCCAAGAATGATTTACTCTTATTTCACTATCCCCTGTCTATCATAGCACAGAGGTTTATTCCTTTGAAGCAGTTATGTTAAAACCTACAAAGAGACTTGAGAAACTGGAATAAGCTACCATAAGATGCTGGTTGACTTTGGGTAGGCTCTCGCCAGATTCTGTCATGTTGCATCACCTACGCTTTCACAATCCTAGTTGAGCAAATCGTGAAATAATGGACAGTTTTAAGAAGATAATGACACAAGTGGCACCTGAATCTCAGCGCTTATGACTTAAGGCTGCCTTGATTCATCTCAGAACACCCACCCTCACTTTTCCGTCCACCAAGGCTCTCAGCCACTGCTGCAACAAGAGTATTATAGGAATGCTGTTCTTCTTTCTTGGTGTTTATTCATTAGTCACCAAATTTCATTGGGTGTCCACTCTGTCCAAGCAATGTACTAGTACTGGGTATCCAGTGATGAGCAAAATACACATGATCTCTAGTAAAGGTTAAGGTCAAGACTCTAGTGAAAGCTGACAGGGTGCACATGCAGATGGAGGGGTCAGAGTAGCCACCTCATTCACATCAGCATATAGTCCATATCACAGCCATGGCCTGCCTGACAAACCTTAGCTCAATAGCTTGAATTGTTCAAAGTAGAGAGCTACCTTGTGGGCAGAAAATTTCCTGTAATTGAAGGTGTTCAAATATAAGTTGACTGATTACAGGTAGAGGATTCAAGCTTCAAGTATGATTTTTCGATGGAAAGGCCTCTAAGATTCCTGCCCTTTACTCCTGTCAATACCTGATGAAATCCTATTCCTCTTCCCTCAGGAGCAGGCTCAGATGTCCTGCCATCAGTCACATTTTTCCTAACACCTCTCCGCAGTGCTTGTTTTCCACTCCCTGGGCTGCTAGAGCATGCTGGTCTGCTCACTACCGTTTCCCCTGCTCTGTTGCCCAGCAATGCCTGGTGGGTAACTTTTTGTTTACATACCTTACTCTTCCACTAGGGAGAAGGTGGTTTTTTCTTATCAGCCGATGCCTGGTACACTGTAGGTGTTCGACCTGTGTTGGGTGAAGGGATGAATCCAAAGCCGTACAAAAAAAAAAAAAAAAAAGCCAATTTCATACCCATCTCTGTTCTCCAGCTATAGTCCTCACATGGCCTCTTCATGTGCCCTCAAAACACCAAGGTCAATATCACTTTCTAATTTTAGCTTACACTGTTTCTTCTGCCCAAAGAATGCCTACTGTGTGTCAGACACTGTGCCAAGTAGAGACAAAGCACATCTTCCTTTTACATTGAATGCACAGTCTGGAGGGGAGGCAAGCAAGTGAACATATAACTGGTAACTAGCATGATGAGTGGTGGGTGGTATAAGTAAGTTTTAGGGGAGCCCAGAGGTGTTCCCGGCCCCATGCCATAGAGTCAGAAAACCTTTGTCAGAAAAGGTGGCATTGTTACTGAATCATGAAGGAGCAGTAAGGGTTACTGAGGTCAAGGCAATGGAAAGAATCGTGGGTGCAAGCCCTTCTCATCACTTCCGAGGCCCTGAGGCCCACCTGAGGCCCACCTTATCCAGGAAAACAACCCTTCTCCTCCTCAGTCACTGGAGCCTCACTGAGCCCTCTCTCCACGATACTCCTACATCTGTATCATCTATGACTGACTCAGCTAGCTATCTAAGAATTCTCCATGGGATCTTGCCAAAAAAGAAAACAAAAGATTTCTGAATCTATCCTCACATATTCTAAGTCAGTAGGAACCTATACTTTCTATGGGCTCCCAGGGTGAATCTACCTCCCAACCATCCTTGGGAATCACTACCATATACCATTCCTTTCAACACATCCAACATGAAGCCATGTTTATTCTCTAAAGAGATGTTGATGCTACTTTCTCAGCTCTGTAAGAACCTTTTTGATTCTGACATAAATTTTCTGCCATATTTACTGTCAACTCTGTTTCTAGCACAAAGCAATCATAAAATAGGCACTCGATAAATATTTTAAGTCAATGACAAACGAATATGCATAAGAGTCATAAAAGATAGAAAAAGACATTTGCCCTTCAAGACTAAAATTTGTACTGTCATTGAATAATTCTGATATATGACATTTATGAAGAGCTTTGCAATTTACAAACTGTCTTCCCATATATTATTGCAGTTGATCCAACCACCCCAAGGGGTAGTTATGCAGGGATATTATTAGTGTTATTATTATTATTATTATTACAATTTATAAATTAACAAAATGAGGCCCTGAGATATTAAGAGATTTGCTCGAATCCAAGAGAGGATCAAAACCAAGTCTTAAAAATCCCAAAAGCTTCCTCACATTTCTTTTCCACCCCATCACTTTTCAAATAATTTTTTTTATAGAAAAGTAAATGCATTCTTTTTCTAATTTAGATGGAGGTGAAAAATATTGGGGGTGGAAATCAATCTCATGTATGGAATATATTTATCCATGAGCTAGCTAGTGATGAATTTGCGGGTACCAGGGAATCATTCTATTCTGGCCACAGGAAGATTAATGTCTGCATTTGGCAGGAAAAAAGGATGATGATGGCAGATAAAGGACCAAGAGGCTCCAGAAGATTTTGTCATCACCTTCTGTGACACAATCTTTACAATGATTAATGGAAACTTTTTGCACAGTGATATTTAATCTCTGAGTTTGGGGAGTTAAATTTAAACATTCAAACAATGAACGAAATTTCTCATCAAAGATGAAATCTTGGGTTACAGATCCTGGTTCACAGAGAATGTGCAGATGGGAGGAATCTGACAGCACAACAAGGTTACAGGGGAATGTGGACAACCGTACCTCATTTTACCCAACAGCTGATTCTGGTAGGATGTTCTCCCAGGGAGGATGGGCCACTTTGTCAGCTCCTCGCATGAAATTCCCATCCAGAAAGGGATGCAACCATAGATTGGAGGGCTCCAAACTGGGGTTTTGAGTTAGGTGGGAACAATGTTTTCTTCTGCTGGGAAAGGGATACATTCGGGTATTATCACAGTTTGCTCATTTATTTTTATACGAAAGAAATCCAACACTGCGTGGGAACTGTGATTCTATCAGACAGTCTGGGAGACTCAAAACTTCTGTCAAGTTAGCAAGCATACATAATGTTAAACATGGAGGGCCTCTTCCTTTCTCCTTCGAAGTTTCAACACACTTAAATTAAAGACACTGTACACCCTTTGTATTCACAGTAGAAGCACACCACTTAACAAACCACACAGGCTTGTTCCTAAGACCATCTCAATTCTTCCTCCTTCCTCACTCACCACCAATTTGAACAGTAAATCGTGTCAGTCGATTCTCTCCTCTTCAATCTAATGGCTATAGCCCCAGTTTTAACTTCAGGCATTTTTTTGTTAGTGGGGAAGGTTAGTGATGACTATTCTAACAACCTCCTGAATAGTTTCCCTCCTTTTAGGTTTTTCTTTCTCTGTTTATTCTTCTACTCACCTGCTTGAGTCATCCTTTTAAGACATGACCAAGTTGCTTCTCTGCTTCAAATCTGTCAGAGTCCTTTATTACTTTGAGAGAGAGAGAGAGAGAGAGAGAGAGAAAGAGAGAGAGAGAGAGAGAGAGAGAGTGTTTAAGAGAGAGAGGTGCCAGAGTCCTTCAAAATCGGAGCCCAGACTACCTGTCTAACCTTATCTTCCATCTGCCCCCCAGCTCCATCTCCTTCAAACACACCACAGCCCTCAAGGCCCTATCTTCCATTCACCATCCCTCCTGTCCACATCACACTCATCCACACTCAGCATCGTTATCCCTGATGTTCTTTTTGCCAGATCTACCTTTCATTATCTCTACTCCTACTCCATCTATCAAAATCCTCTTCATTTCCCAAGGTACAACTCAGGAGTTCCTCTACTCTGAAGCCTTCCCACAGCTCCCCAATCCTGGTCACTTGTTCCTCCCTCTGGTATTCACATAGATTCTGTTTATCCTCTATCTTAGAATGTCACATTTGGCATGTATTTTGGTTATGTGTGTATTAGGGCTTTTTTCCCCCTCACAAGATCCTCGAAGAGAGTTAACATGATTTTCACGTCTGTTTTTCTAGCATTTGTGTAGTGTCTATCACATGGTAGGTAATAAATACCTGTTAGATTAGTGATGGTAGAACTGCATAGAACTGAATTCAAAAAATATGAACTGATTTAAGTCAAAAACAAATTTGAACCACTAGAAGTTACCTTATCATCGCTTTAATCTATTGTTTAAGTAAACCCACCTAATCTCTCAAGATCAACTGATGTACAAAGAAATTAGAAATCATAATCTTGCTATGTAGAAATAGCCATATTTTACATTTTGGCACATATCCTTTCAATATTTTATTTGTATCTTTATGCACAAACATTTAAATAAATTAATATGCATATAATTTTTAATTTGAAATATGACACAGAAAAGTGAAAAAATACAAATGCACAATGACATAAATGAAAAATAAGTGCCCAGATCAAGAAGTTGAATATTACCTGTAGTCCAGAAGCCTGTTGTATGCCCTCAGAAATAAATCAAAAACCAAAATTTGCAAAAACAGATTGACCATGAGTTGCATAACAGATAAATTCTGCCACACTATGGCATGTAATACAAATCATCACTGTGCAAATTATTTTAACACCGGATCCTGGTGATTATTTTATCACCAGCTCCTGGAAATGTATTTTTCAAGACAAAAGCCACAGTAATAAAAATTCTTCACAGACTCAAATGTTCCAAAGTTAGTAACAGTGTTTCAACAACTCACCTAGTTTAAAACTTCTGCTCAATATTTGCCCAGACCATGTTAATTAACTTCTCTCCTAAAACTGCTCTATGACAAACTCTGATCCCTAAAGCCCTATATCAGCCTTCCTAATTCCCCTCTACAGAGACATTGTAAGGGTCTCCTCAGTCACAACCCCCTCCCTTCTCCTTAACAGTAACCTGATTTTCATAGTTATTGCTACCTTTCTTTTAAACTCACACCACCCAACTATGTAACCCTAAATTCTATTGTCTAGATTCATCTGCTTTTGAACTTTATATAAATGGATTCATATAATATATACTTCTTTTGCTCAGTATTATGTTTTTAAAGCTTATCCACATTGCTCTGTGTAATTATAGTTTGTTCATTTTCACTTATGTATAGAATTCATTTACCTCTCAATGGGTATTTGAGTTGCTTCTAGGTTCTACCTTTTTACGTTGCCATGAACATCATTGCACGTGTCCACACCTTTCTTCTGGGTACATACCTAGGGTGGGATTGCTGAGTACTTGCAATGAAAGAACAGAGTAACTTCCATCAGTGAGGTCACAGTCTTATAAAGGAGACACATATATACCATGTAAGGTAGTATACACTACAATAGACATTACCATACAGGATATCGTGGAGGCCCAAAGATGAGCAACAAATATTGGCCAAAAGGTAGGACAACAGGAATTCTCATCCAATGCTGATGGTAGCACAAATTAGCACACCACTTTCAAAATATTTTGACCTTATTTAATAATGTTGAAGCTATGTTTACCCCCATGACTCGGTAATTTAATCTGCCTGGGATGCTGCTATATTACCTTTCATAGCCTCTTTTAAAACTGAGGGAGAGAGGACACAGAGTGAGTTCCGGCTTTAGGAGTCTGAGTAAAAGGAATGTGTGCCATTTCCAGGACTGGATCATAAAAACCTCACATATGTGATTCTCTATGGTCTTTCCCCAAGCCAATGCCTGTGAAACCACGTAGTAATAAACTTAAGTGAATAAAAGCTTAGAAAAAGAGTTTTAAGCCATGTGGTTGCTTATTACATTCAAAAAATGCAAATAAAAAGCTCAGGCCATTTTGAAATTATTTTTGATTACTGAACTGTGAGTATCTATCCGCTATACCAGCAGTCCCCAATCTTTTTGGCACCAGGGAACAGTGCTCCTATGAGAATCTAATGTCTGATGATCTGAGGTGGAGCTAAGGTGATGATGCTAGCTCTGGGGAGCGGCTGCGAATACAGATGAAGCTTCGCTTCTTTGCCAGCCATTCACCTCCTGCTGTGCGGCCCGGTTCCTAACAGGCCATGGACTGGTACTGGTCTGCTGTCCAGGGGTTGGAGACTGCTGTGCTACACTACTGTGGAACTGGACTATATGCAAACTAGTTTGAAAAGGATTGCAAATCATTCAATGAACTGTTAATGAAAAAATATGTGTCAGGCCCTAGGTTTGGCGCTTGGGAAATAAAGTAGAATATGACGCAGGCCCATCCATCAAGACGCTCAAATACTAGTGAAAGGGACAGAGAGTGACCAACTAAATGCAGTAGATTGGGGGTGTGCTCTCATAGAAGTGGGAGGATGGAAGAGGGAATCCAGAATTTTTCCATCTTTATAGGAGAGGAAATACAAAAAGTGCACAGATGTTTAGCAGATAGTTTTAGGGGTAGTAAGGTAAGAGAGGAGAGAAGAAGGGTTGACAAAGAAAGAATCCCTAAAGTAAGTCATGAAGTAAAATAAGTATGGGCCTGGCAAAACGGTTGCAATAGAAATTGATGAGATGGGCCTTCCTGACAAAAAGAACAATGCATAAAGGCCACCGCCAAGAGAAAGGATGGTGCTTTACAGAATCTGTAACAAGAAGCTCATTTACAGACCTTTGCTTAACCAACTAGTCAGTTTATGTGGTGCTCCCCATTTCCTGTAAAATGTACTGACTGATTATGGCGCCCGACACCCACAGCTAGCAGCTGCTCTCCAGTGTGTCTACTTCCTCCACGCCCCCAGCTGAGTTGCATAATACTAAGAATCAGTTTCATCTATACCTACATCTATTCATTGTACCTGTTTTGTAATTAAATCATTTCATTAAATCCTAGAAAAAATTATGAACTTCCAGTGCGAAAAGGAAGAGAGTTTTTGTTTCTATGGAAACTAAGTTAACTACTTTGAGAAAACTTGATAAAGGTGCGGGAGAGACATCTGTAAAATATACAGGAAAAATAATAAAACTCCAGAAGGATTATAAGGTTTGATTGATTTTCTTGCATCCTTAGGATGAGTCTATTTTAAAGGAATCAATACTGGAAATTGTAGGCAATGCAATATAGGTGTGGTTTGTGCTAGGAAAATAACACCTAACTCCAATCAGTGGCACATAACCAAAGAAAAGGAGACTCTGAATTCCAGTCTGAGATGAAGTGAAGGGAAAGCAACCTCACGGCGGCTGCTCAGCACCCTGGGAGTATCTCCACCATGGCAGTCAGGTCTCATAGCTAAACAGACTTCCTCTGTCCATTTCCTCTCTGACAGCTTTCATTTCCTGTGTCTGACATTCTATCCACATCTTTCGAGCAAGGGCTCTCTGCTTCCCTAGAACCCTGTCTTTAGCCATCATGAGAGAGCTCCAGGTTCCCACCGTCTCTGCCAGGGGCACCATTTTTAGTTAATTTTCATAGCAATCATATAGGGCAGGGCTCATTGGCCAATTTGCAGGTTAGGGCACTAAAACTCAGAATAGATAATCTTGGTAGATCTTTCTAGCTGCAATTGTTTATGTAAATGAGCAGTGTATTCAAGGTGCATTGCTCATTGCTAAAAAACTTTTTAAATTGTCGACCTATTGCAATGATTGGCACAGAATGTGATTAAATAATAATAATTATTATAAAAACAGCTGACATTCTTGAGCACTTGTTAGGTGACAAAGTGAATGCTAAAACCTGCATTATTTTATTTAATCTCAAAATAATGCCCTGAGGAAAGTATTATCACAACTCCCCCTTTGATAGATCAGAAAGCTGAAGCTTAGAGAGAGAGGTTAATAACCCAGATTGGTCTGTCTCCAAACTCAGACTCCCAGCCTCAGGTACTACCACTCCTCCCTTATCTCCTCCCAATGTTTGCCTTTGATTGCCTCTCTCGACTCATATTGTGATCACTCCTTTTTTCTTGTGTCTCCAAACTCACTCCATATTGAAGTGTCCTGGTGGGTTATAATTAGGCCCTGAAGCTTGTCAACTGGGCCAAAGTGGCTGTCATCATTCCCTCTCTCACCTCCAGCATCCAGGGTTTCACCATCTGCCACCCAGCAAGGGAGACTGAGATCACTCTCTTGCTTGAGGGAGCAAGCCTATGGGAGTCAGCCTCAAAGAAACCTGCTCAACAAAAATTCAGGCCACATCATTAGCCCTGACAACCCTGGCTCCTCAATATCTACCTGCCACCATCTAGGAGCTTTATTTCCCTCAATGTAGACAGTGAAATGGGATCTTCAAGACCCCAGCACATTCAGTGAGAGAGCACCCTCCAGTCTTGAGGGTGTGGAGAGCCCATCATCCATCTAGGCTGAAAGTCATATCAGTAAAGTCCTGGCAGAGATTCTCCATTAGCCAGAATAATCATGCCAGGAAGACTCCGAGCAGTGAAAACATGACCGCTGTTCTCCTCCAGACCCAAACCTGTCTCTAGCAGGACAGAGTTTAAAGCTAGAGAGGCAGGAATCATGAGATAAAGTCAGAGGCTATGGCAAATGGGAGCTTGATCATCATCAAATACAAACCTGCTGTTGTACTGATAGGAGACTGCTCACAGGCTATAGCCCAAGCACCTAGGATGGCACCGATAAGTTCTTGCTGGATGATGGAGAAGCAACCTGTCCAAATCGCCCAGGGGTCCTGGGACTTAGGGCTCTGTAGGTAAGGTTGAGTCATAGCCTTTGTCATCCTTTCAGCCTTGGGATTCCTGACACCCTCCCTCACAGAGCCAAAGACCTTGCAGGACTTCCCAGAGATCCCGCATAGGCCTTTCCTGGGTGACAGTCCTTTCCTTAAGTCTCTCTTCCTACCCTCTCTAACCCCAGAATCCCCTCAGTCCAAATCTCAACAGTCTCATCGGAAATAATTTTAAAAAAATGAATCCTCCAAGGGTCTAAATAACTGATAACAACAAATGTTGCCCTCCAGGAATACTTCCATGAAAACAGATAAGTTGTAAAGACATGACATGATGTTTTCACCAGTTTCTAACTATGTCCTGTTCTTTAGACTACTGTCTTTTGTACCTTGACAGTTTTGAAGTTATTTGGTAGGATATTCCTCAGATAAAGTTTACCAAATGTTTCCTCACAATTTTATTTAGAACACATCATTTTCATCAGGAATATCACAGAGGTGATGTTTGTCACCCTCAGTGGGTCATTTAAGGAGACACGCAATGTTGGCAATTATGTAATTTTTGATACTTATCATGGTTTACATGTTTTCACCAGGGCAGGATGACAAGTCTCATCCCATGAGGCAGCTCCAGCACAGTAATGTGACTTCCCAGAGCAGAGCAATGACAAAGGGTTGTGGGGCTCTGTCAGCACACACTAGGAGAGAGGGCCATGATTGGCTAGTACTGTCAGCCTTGAGTTCAGGTCACCAGAAAAGTGGCACCAGCATCAGGAAGCTGCTTCCCCTAATTGAGCTGATTCAGCCTTGATAGGAAACCCCAGGGACAGGCAGGTCAGGAATCCATATCTACCGTTCACACTTGCCCTGAGGAAGGCAAAGTCAGAGACCCGAACTGGGTTAATTGTAGCTGGGTAGAAAGCAATGACAGATTTATGCACTTGACAAAGAGAGCAAGCACCCTTGTGTGGGAGGATGTTTTTGAATTTCACTTCGCATTCACCAAAGACTTTTTTCAAGGGGTGAATTTCATCAACAAGAATAAATGACCTTCTATGTCTCTGCTATGAATAGGCTTTTAAGGAAATGTATGATTTTAATTAAAAAGAGAAATTTGGGGGTAAGTTGCTAAGAAACGAGACCCTATCTGTGGCCATATAGCTCATGCCAATAACTTCTGATTATAGATGGGTTTCCTTGGAAACAATCCCTGGCCATTCTTAAGTATTAATGCTGAGCAAGAATAAAGTCTTCCTAATAGATGGAAATGAGAACAGTAAAACAGAATTGCTAATTGAGCAAATTGGCCAACTATAAAGTTAAGATCCGCCAGTAAAAAAGAGATACTCAAATACAGTAACCTCTTCTCAATCTGCTCTCTATTTTCTTTAGACAACAGTAGTTTGTGTTCATGGGGAAATAATTCAAACAGTGAAGAAGAGAGAGAAGTAGAAAGTAGAGCTGTCCTTTCCTCCTCCGTCCCTGTGGTTCCTCCTCAGAATAGCCACTGCTAAGTGCTTCTTAGGTGTCCTTTGAGATAACTTCTACGTAGGCACAAGCATGGATATGTATATCTTCATTTCATATGAATGAAAATTGTATGTCTCATTCACAGACTTGCTATTCTTTTCTCTCATCAGATGTCTTAGAGATCTTTCCACATCAGAAGATAGAGATCTGCTTCATTCCTTCACCTGCACTCCAGTCTGTACAACATTGAAATAAAATTTATTTATATCACCCATTCTCTAACAGTGACTATGGGGTTTTTAATCTTTGGCTATTGCAAACAATGCTGTGTATATGTTCGTAGACTCACGTATATCTAGTGTTAGGGTAAATTCCTAAAAATAAAATAGTTGAGTCAAATTTCATATGCATATTTTTTACATTATTGCCAAAATTACCCTCTAAATATATCACAGCAATTTATTCTCTCACCACTCTCTAGCCTCCACTCTCGTCTTCGAGCAGCACTGGGTATCGTGGAAACTAAAGCGTCAATTCGATAGGTGAAAATGATCTCACTTTTTGCATCTCATGTTTCTTTTATTTTGAATAATATGCATCTTTTCATGTGTGCTTTTTTTTTCTTTTTTTGGTTCTTTTATGTTTCTTTCTCTATGGATCGCTTGTTTATGGCCTTTTGCTCTTTTTCTATTGAGTTATCTTTTTCTTATTGATGCATGAGCACCCTTTGCTTACTAAGAAAATTCACTCTTTTAGGTTTCCAAATATTTTCCTTTGAACAAAGATATCAGTACTGCCAGCCTCATAGGACTGTTTTAAGCCTCAGTTAAAATCACATTGATGAAAATGTTTCTACTGATGCAAAGTCCCAACTGATATACATTGTTTTTCTTGATCTTGTGCTTATTAGCAAAGCAAGAGAGTCTGGTAGGAAAAGCACATACTTTTGAATCTGAAGAATCCAGATCAACTCCTGACTCTGTCACTACTCGCTCAGGTAGACTTGAGTGGATTAATGGTACTAATTAGTAGCCTCCCTCTATCTGTGCCCATAGCTTTGCATCAACCTTCAGACTCTTCCCACTCTGACTCTGGCCTCAGCAGTGTGACTTCTTTTGCCAAAGCAGCAGTAGCAAACTTGAAGCCGAGACTTGATAAAGGGCCTCTCTACGTTTCTGTTTCCTCTATCGAGTCTCTGCCATTACTGTGAGAACATGCTCAGCTTACCCTGAGAAGACCATGTGAAACAGAGCTGAGTTATCTCAGCCAATCTCCAGACAGGTGAGAGAGCCCAGCCAAGATCAGCAAAGTCATTTAGCTACCTATAAACTCATGAGCAGTAATAAGCCACTGATTTGAAGGGTGAGGGTGGGGTTTTGTTGTGTAGCAGCTGCTGATATACTGTTTATATAATTAATCTCACTGTATCTCAATTTTCAAACATATAAATTGGAGACAATATCAACTTTATAGGACTATTCTGGGAAATATAATAGCATGTATCCTAATAATGATGACAGCCCAGTTCTTACTATCAGGGAGGAAGCTCAACTATAGGTAGGGAAATAGTTACAAGGGATTTAAGCCATTGTTTGTGCAGTCCCGTAAGATAAAACAATTGCTACAGTACATTTGTCTTTCAGATCTTCTGCTAAAATTTCCAGGTCTACTAAAGTTGCTTAAAAGCACTTCTCAAGTAGGTGGCTTGACCTCTCTTGGCTTCCCACAGTCTCCACCATCTCCCCGCTGGTTTCCCACCTGGCACCTCCGCTCAGCGATTAGACTTAGTCTGGGTTTGGACAAGTTTGTCTTTATTTCTCTGTTCAGAGACCCGAGTCCTCCCTGGACCCCCAAACCTCCACCTCGGTGTATCCCTCAAACTTATATCAGAGTAATAATTCTAAAATGCAAGTTTACTTTTGCAACTGACCGCTTAGCCTTTAGTGGCTTCCCCTTGTCTTAAAGAAGAAATCTACCCTGCAATGCGAGGAACCCAAGTCCCATTCAACATGTCTGGCCTCTTCCCTCACCGTCTGTGCCAGCTCGCATGTCATCACACAGCTCCCAGAATGTGCCTGCTTGGGGTCTCTGGGACTTCGGAAGTGCTGTCTCTTCTGCTCTATAGTACCCTCTGTCACTGACTCCCCACCTTGGGCACCTTGTCAGTTTCAAACCCCCGGGACACTTTCCCTAACCCAGAGTTTCACAAGGTCAGCACTTTTGGACATTTGGGGCCATGGGGCCAGATAAGTCTCCTCTGTGGGGTGCTTTCCTGTACATCATAGGACTTTCAGGAGCAGCCTTCTCTGCCCTCTACCGACTAGGTTCCAGTATCGCCCCATCTCAACTCATGACCACTAAATGTCTCCAGACATTACCAAATATCTCTTGGGGACAAAACTGTCTCTAGGTGAAAACCAATGCCCTAACCCCACTCTCGCCCTAACCCTACTCTCACCACCACCCCTAAAACAGATTTAATGCTCTCAGCATTCCTGGACCCAATTCTACCCAAGCAATTATGGCACTGTATGGTAAATGTCTGTTACCAGTCTGTCTTTCCCATTAAACTGTGGAATACGTAGGACAAAAACTGTCTTCGATCCCTATATCCTTAAGTCTTTGCCCAGTTTCTAGAACAGGGAAAGTGCTCAATGAATATTTGTTAAAGATATATAGAATAGCAATACAGAAATGAGGAACTGACCTTCCCAGTCTTAATTGCGCTTAATTTAAAAAATACCTGGGAATATTTTTTAAATACAAATTTCTAGATTTAAGCCCTGACTCCTGACTCAGTTTCTCGGGGAGCGAGAACCCAAGAATGTTTGCCCTTTAAACTCTGAGGTGAACCTGATGTAGTCAGCTCTATAAAAAGGCCTCATCTGGAAGACAAATGACAGCAACCAACCCTTACCATCTGGCAAGACCACCTGATGACATCCACCTCCACGACGGGAAAAAAAAAAAAAAAAAAAAAGCAAAGTATTCCTCCAGAGAAATCCTTCTGCCCCCAAAAGTCAAGGGTTATTTTATAAGGTAAGTGATGAAGTCCCCGGGAATCTTCCAAAAAAGCCTCAGAGGGCCTCTACATTAGTCAGAAGGACCCTCCAGACAGAATGACATGTAGCATTATGAAAATGAGCCCCTTCTGAGGCAGAACATTTAATCTGCCTTGGTTTCATGCTCCCCACAGCCTCCCCATGGCCAGCAGAGTCCTGCTCCTCAACCCCCATGGGCCACAGATGGCTCCTTCCTCAGAGAGCCTGCTCATTCTCGGTAGCTGTTCCTTCTGACACAACTCAGAAGAATTTTGTGGTGGAGGATACGGAATGTCCGCTGGACCCATGAAGAAGCAGATCAGGGCCAGGGCTTAAATGGTGTTATTTATTATAAAAGTATTCACCATGCAAAGCCATGATTAAACTACATTTAAGACTAATCGAGTTGTGTCTGGTGACCATCTCTTTGTAAGAGAGCTATGGAGGACAGGCCTGAAAGAATGACTGATGGCTAGAAATCCATCAGGATGTAGAGCCGTGGGGGTGGAACTGGGTTAGGAAGTTGACACGCTTGAAAAGAATATCCTCATCCCTTCTGCCATAACAGGCTGTGAGGATATGTGAATGGGATAAGACACTGTGGGCAGTCTGAGCAGGCAGGATGGCCTCCCTCTCTCCCACTGGGGGAACCAGCCATCTCTGGAGTCTTTAAAGATGTTATCGCATTCTAAAAACTATGGCTCTGTCAGAATGCTTCTCAGTCCAGGTTGTCTGTATTAGTGTGCAAGGGCTGCCGTAATAAAGTGCCGTGAATGCTGGGTTAAACACAGAGACTCATTGTCTCACAGCTCTGGAAGCTGGAAGTCTGAGATCGAGGTGTTGGCAGGGTTGGTTCCTTCTGAGGCTGAGGATCTGTTCCAGGATGTCTCCTTGGCTGTGGATGACCATCTTTTCCCCGTGTCTTTTTACATCTTCTTCCCTCTATAAGAATCTGTCTTCAAATATCCCCTTTGTAAACGTGATATTGTATTAGGGATCATCTCAATGACCTCATTGGCAGGGGAGAGGGGGGACCCTATATCCAAATATGGTCACATCTTGAGGTACTGAAAGTTTGAATTTCAACACATGAATTGCAGAGAGGGGGATATGCTTCAACCTACAGCAATAAACGACAATTATGTCTCACTCTATAAATTCATGCTCACTTCCCACCTCCTGAGCGTGCCATTCTCTTCTTCCCTCCTCCAGACCCTTCAGCAATTTCTGTGTAGTATTTTGAGGAATCTTGGGAGTCTGCCTCATTCCACCAAAATAACCAATTGTGATAAATTAGAAAGATCGCATGAACTCTTGGAGAAAACAGACCTGGGTTTAAATCTCTGTTCTAAGCTGTAATGGCGGTGTGTCGGGGATAGGTTACTTAACCTCTCGGCACCATGGTTTCCTCATTTTGTGGTAAAGAGGTGCCTGGTGAACCACATCCTTAACTTCCTTCCCTCCATATGGGTCTGCCTCTGAATTTCCCCTTTTTATAAGTGGTATTGGATTAGAACCCATCCTAAGGACTTCATTTTAACTTGATTACCTCTGGATAGACCCTATATCCAAATAAGGTCACATTCTGGGGTGCTGTCCCAGTTAGAATTGCCATCAGGAGATGAAGAATGATGGAGCGGAAGGACTTCTGAGCATCAGAAAACCTGGATTCTAGGCCTAGCTCTGGGACAAATTTGCTGTGTGTCTTTCAGCTGGTCTTCTTCGCTCTCCAGTCTCAAAGAGGGTTGACCAGGGGGCCTCTACAATCATCAATTCTGGTCCTGTCACAGAATCGATGTGTGTGTGTGTGTGTGTGTGTAATTGTAACAAGAACATTTAACCAATGTTTAGGTGTACAATACATTATATTAACTCTAGGCACAACATTTGAGTTTTTGACAGTCAGTCCATCCACTCCTCCGTGGAGACCAGTGGTCCTGTCAGAGTCTGGGACAGCACACATCCTTCCGAGGTCCCCACTAGCATCATCACAGAATCCTGACCAGCCAGGGGAACAGGAGGTGGGAGATGAACTGGATGGGAAGCCTGACATCTTGTTGGTCTTTGTTCCACCACTAGGTGTCACTGTCCTACTTTAAACTCTCCTCAAATTCTCAACCAGATTAGCTGGAAACACTCCCACAGACTTTTAGATTCTTGGCACTTGGATCTAATTGCATCTACCTTTCTAGACCCGTTCCTTCAAAGAGTCCACACAACTATTTACAGGCGTCTGCATCCTTGCCTTGCTACATGCCAGGTTTTGGACTTGACCAGTGACGTGGAATGTGAACTGCACATCTGCCCAAGACAATGAGCCCAGGCCCGTTATTCATTTTCATTCGATCATGAACTAATGAACACCTGCTATATGCCGGATCCTGTGCTGAGAGCTGAAGACTCAGAGAAGAGAGGCACGTTCCCTGCCCTTGAGAGTTCACAGCAGACGTGTATTACTATAACCTGGTGAGAAGGCACTGGAATGAGGGACTCCATGCCAGGAACAGAGAGGAGCCCTCAGGCCTGCCTTGGGTAAGGAGAGAAGCTTCACAAGGCT
Source organism: Rousettus aegyptiacus (assembly GCF_014176215.1). Taxonomy (NCBI): domain Eukaryota; kingdom Metazoa; phylum Chordata; class Mammalia; order Chiroptera; family Pteropodidae; genus Rousettus; species Rousettus aegyptiacus. Next base: position 65,869,463 of record NW_023416308.1, read on the forward strand.
TGTCACAGCATTTTGGCTGAGACTTGAAATGCTGTGACAAGCCTTGTGAAGACCACTGGGACAGAATGATGGAACAGCATAAGCAAATAAGTCAGTGCCTTCAAGCTTAACGCTTTCCTATAAGGGGTAAAGTATATTAAAATCAATTTGAACACCATTATCCTTCATTGGAGAAAGAGCAGGCTCCTGCCCCATTCTCCATTTATGTACGATCACAATGGACTATCTTATCCTGAGAGCAGAGATGTGGCTTTTCATTTTTTGTACATCAAAACTGACCACAATGGAAGTGAACAATATATTTTGAGTGAATGAATAAATGAATGAATGAACAATTCACTTTACGAGCTAAACTAAGCTAGTACAAAGACCACTGGATTTAAAGAGGTCATTTTCAGAAGGGAAACTGAGGCACTGGCTCACAAGTAGGAGAGCCATGTGTGCCTCCCGGCTCCTGCTCCGTGCTCTTTGCAAACCCTGTGCTGGCTCATTCTTTTTCTCTGGGAAATGGATTCTACAGGTAGATCAAGCACAGAGAATTGGCAGCACCTTTTTTTACTTTCAGGTAATCTCCCTACTCCTCTTTCAGGGACTGGGGGCAGGAGGTGATGTAAGAAACTAAGAATACAATGAAAACTTAGACTCCTTTGTGCTTACCAAAATTGAATGAAGAGCAGAGAGTGAGGTCATCCACATGCTAATCTCACAATCTGGACCCCTTGGTGTTTGGCAAAAGTAAACACCTCAACAGTTCAGTCTCTGAGGTAATATTTTTACTTTAAGAAAATCATTATCAAGGTTTTGTTTCTGCCAAAGCTTATTAGGAGCTTTGATACCTGGAAGAGTACATACTAGAGGGAAGGTGGGGAGTCAGATGTGCAACAGACAGGAAGGAGAAAGTAAGGGCCAATAAGAATGATTCTGGCTCTGACGAGGATACTGTGAATACTGGCTGTGGAGAGCTTGGTTGGGGATGTGAGAGGGAGGAAGTCAAAGCAGGTAGAATAAACTCTGAGTCTGTCTCTGCCAAAATCCTTCCATAGATAGCCCCATTTCTGATGGAATGAAGTCTAAACTCCTTAGCCCAGCATTCATGGCCACCGTGGTCTAGGCGTGGCCTGACCCATACTGTCAACTTGTGTTCCCACTACTTTCCATTCCTTGTCTACACACCAGCTGAATGGCCTCACTCACTCTCACCAGAAGGGCCTATTGGTACCTGACCACCCCTCAAGCTCAGTTCCTGCGGTCTCCCCCAACAGATACACTTTGTCTCACATCCACCTTTCCAGATAGACCACAGTCTCTCATACCATGTTTCTTTTTCTTCCTAACTGGCAAGTTTCTATTTATTTGCTGAACATTTAATGTTACTCCTTTTGAAAGACTCCCTTGTTCACCTCTGATTGAACTTTAGGACTCTTATCTTGCACACTCTGTACCTACGGCTGTCACAGCTCGTATTAGTCTGCTGACAAAATGAGTAGTTTATGTGTCTCTGAACTTTGAGAATCTTGACATCTCTCGTGTCTCTCATGGTTACATCATCAGCTCCAGCATAAAGCTTAACACATAGTAGGTACTTAATTAATATTTAAGCACAGAATGCTCAAGAACAAAGACTAGATGCTATTCATCCTGAGTCTCTAACCTCTAGACCATTGCTCGACATGGAGAAAAATTTCAACACATTTCTTAAATTAATACAAGAAAGGATAGAGGGATGGTACAAAATAAACATCTATCAATTAATTTCCAAATTATATCACAACTTAACTCCTTCTTTATGTGAGATTAGTTCAAAGGACTACCTACTTTCCGTATCTAGTTTTTTCTATACCTGAGCTCCTAGCTACCTGGTGCTGAAATGGCATCTCCTCTATTTTATTTTTTGCAAGGATCGTGGTGTAGGTGCAACTCCACCAGGTACCTCAGTGGGGTTAAGAGGTCACGGGGCAAAGAAGAGAGGTTATTGTGGGCCAGGTTGAGTTCCACAAGTAAGACCAGCCCATCAAAAGCATTCTTCTCAATCAAGCTGACCTGTGAGTCAAATATTTGTGGCTGTGGGGTAAAGGGAAATAAGAAAATAAATGACTTTTCACAAAACCCAATTTCCTCTGCTTTCAAGGGCAATTTATCATCATCTCAGTTTGCTGCCATTTCTTTCTGGAGTCAGGCTGACCAAGAGCAGCCCATAGCTAGAGTCTTGGGATCTTCTCCCTGGAAAACCTACTGTGGGCCTGAGCAAGGTCTTCTGAGAATTAGGGCTTCCTTAACCTCAACTCGAGCCCCAATATGTGCAGCTAGTTGGACAGCAGACAAGACCTCTTCCTCCAGGTGAATCCTGGCAAGCCTACTCTCAAGGATCTATGCTCACACCAAATAGCCTGAACTTACAAGGAAAACCAGCTCACCTGCCTTCATCATCACGAGTGGCAACCATCTTCTCTTGAGAGGGCTCCATCCAACATGCCAGGGCCATGCTGTGTAGACAAGAAGGAATGAGTGGGTGTGACCCTCAGTTTGGGGGACTGGAGAGACTGTGCCTATGGCAGGATTGACCTAGCTGGGAATAGATGAGCCACCAGGGCAGAGTGCAGAGGACCCTGTAGCTCAGCTATGTTCAGAAAGTGCCTGGAGCCCACTATAGAGTAAATCTAGATGGGAGGATTCAGTGCACACCTACAAGTAATGAAGCATGAGAGATGACACAAACCATAGTTCCTGACCTCAGGGAGCTGGCATTTAGACAGGAAGCAGACAAGGCAACTGATAGTATTAATGTGATGAGTTCTACGATGTAAGTGAACAAACAGTGTCTTGGGGGGTGGCAAGAAGAAAGGTCTGAGCTAAGGTTTGAACTAAGGTTTGTCAGGCAGGCCATGGCTGTGATATGAAGTATATGCATCAGGGAAGACTTTCAAGAGGAGGTGATAACTCTCAGTTCCACGGACAGCCCACTGGAATCGCCAGGCTTAAATAATCACACTTAAAAAAACGAACAGAAATGCCAACAGCACATTTTTAAGGGTATATCTGCTCTATTATTCATTTAAAAAAGTATCATCGAGTAAAATTAATTTCCCTCGTGTATTTTTTTCCTATAAAATTACCCCTGAGGGGTGAGTTTTCAAATAGAAAAATCAGAAAATCTGCCTTTAAAGGTAGATTGCTTGAGACTCGGCATTTAAATCTAAGCTCCAGAAGGGTCCACACTGTGCCAGAAACCTGCCCTTGAAGTACACTTGAAAAGATTTCAGGGGACAGAAGTCTTATTGGGAGGGAAAAACAGAGAAAGTGTGGCATGAGCCACATCCACCCAGCTTTGATCTCCTATCAGGGACATATTTCCAGGATTAATGAATGGGGGAAGGACCTCCATCTCATCATATGGCCCAGGCCACAGAAACAAGGTAAACTCCTGATGAAAGACTCTCCATTAGAAATAAGGAAGTTCAGGGATTATTTTTTTCTAAAAGCAAACTTTTAAATAGAATCTGAAGTGTTATTCCTCATCTTGTTTGTCCTAGAGAGAAAACATGATGCAAGTTGACAGTGACAAAAAAGAATTAATACTTTGCTTCCATCCCCTTTCCTCCTCCTAGATTTTGAGAAAGGGAACCAGTAAATCAACTCATGGATCTTCACTGTGCACTCACAGTGAAAGCTCCTGAACTCTACAAGGCCAGGGGTGTGCGGGGTGGCAGGAGCGAGGGTTGGGCTGCAGAGAACTACATTAATTTATAAGAGCAAAATATTTTGTCATTTACAAGTTCTCTTCACTTATAACACCCCATGCGAGTCTCTCCAATAATTTCCTGAGGTAGTAGGACTAAAGCAGATCATGGATTTCTTGAAGAACTGAGAATATATTCAAATAAATTCATGAAATACATGAGCTATGAAGTCAACAGAAATTATTCTGACCCTATGATGAAATTGTAACAAAAACCAAAATTCAGATTGCAAACGAATGTAGTTAATGCTGAAAATGAATAGATAAATTCCAAATAGAAGTAACAAACAGACTGCTGGATTATTTGATAATCCCATTAATGAACATGGAATGATACAAGTGCATTGAAATTCTCTTTGCTGATTCACACATTGACAATGACAACACAGAACATTGATGACAAACTGCTTAAAGAATACTCTCATTTCAGACAGTGTTCTTGTATATACTTTAATACCATACAAGTACTATACAAGAATACTTGAATATGGCTTATATTTACATATTTTTTGAACTTGACAAGTTTCCCAAAATTGATCCCTAAAAATTTACATAATATTAGTGAAACTAAGAAAAAAAAAATCTTCTCAATACTCTTAGTAATAAAATAACATTTTGATCAGCATGCAAAAGGGAAGAATATAGTACTTTCTATTCTCTCTAAAAACAAAGATGCTATAAAAAGATAATCAAACAGTTATTAGCCAAAGAATAAAATTAAAAAAGGAAAAAGTATTATAAACGTATGTCAGTATGTTATTTTTCTAATTGTATAATGTTTTGGGGTGTGTGTGTGTGTGTGTGTGTGTGTGTGTTTAATTTGTAATTTATGGTGACTCTTTTTCTCATTCTAAGTTTTATAACTAATTTTGTATTCATAAATTTGCATTCTTTTTCTTAAACAGCTCCCAAAATTGTATAAGTTTTAACCCCACAAAGCCTGGACCTTCCCCTGACTTATGCCCATTTTTCAGATGAGAAAACAAACTCAAGAGAAGTCTCACCTTTATCCAGGGTCACACTATTAGAGAGTGACAGAGCCAAGACACAGAGCAATGTTCTTTCTTCTTCACCATGCGGGTTCTGGCCTCCGAGAGCCTCAATGCACTGGCTAGTTCTCCACACATTTCTTTTGGGGAGCCACAAATACAGTAAGGTAGAACGTCTGAAAAACCCAGAGGACTTGCTCAAGTTTCTAAAGAGGGATTCAACATGGCTTATAGTGCACATCCCATCTCCTTTCAGGACCTATGTCTGGATGAAAGAATTCAACTTATAGTCAGCACCTCATCACTATTCCAGGCTCAAAGTACTCCAGGAATCGAGTGTGCTCGTGGGAAATAAAGATGGGTCACATCGAATGCATTCTGGAAGCCCAAGCTAACTAACTAATTCTTCCCGAGCACCCACCATATGCCAAGCACTCATGCCTGCATTTGTCTCTGTGTGTGTGAACAATTCTCATTTTTTTAAGGACAAGAAAGAAAACAGAAACTCAGAGTAAATCGCCCAATAATTATTTGGTTTATTATCCTGCAAGAATGGGACTGTTTCTCTCTTATTCAGTGTTATGTCACAGGTTCCTGAGACTGTATGTGGCACAACGTAAGCACTTAGCATGATGAATAAGTGAAACCCATTCCTTCCATAACCACTTGGTTTGGGATAATGCCATCTCTCGCCTTGAGTATTACAGAAGTCCTAGCAGAAGGCCATTCACATCATCAGCCATTCTTTGCGAGATCATAAATCTCTCAGACCAGAGGAGTGAAAATATTGGTCACCCCCTATACTAGTCACTGGGGTTATGGTAAATTTGTTCTTTTGTTAATTCATTTGCACATCAGTAACAATTTATGATGGCAATAATTCACTACTTTAAAATAATTTTTGCATGATATTTCTTATTCTCTTCATAACCAATTGTACTAGAGTCTGGCTTCATTTTTGATGTGTAATTACTGATTTCTTTTAGGCCTCGCCCTCTCTCCCCTTTAGCCCCACATCTGGACAGGCTGATAAGAAGGCCTATGACCTCACCTCCGCCTTTGGCACCAGCAGGAAAGTTAAATCTCCCACGTGCAGGAACTTTTTTCCAGCCCCACTCCTTAAGCACTGTAAAGGCCCAAACCCATTGCCGCTGCTTTGCCAAAGCCAACCTGGACCTACTCATGCCTGCCCAGCTTTCCCCAGGAGTCCCTTGTGTGAGTACTAAACTTTCTCTCAAATTCTCTAGGTGCACGGAGTGTCATCAGCCTCAACATCTGACCTAATTTTGGGTGTCCCTCCTTCTTTTATAGGGGGACTATCCAACATCAATGCATCCTCACGCACATGCACACCCAAATGCACCAGATGTCACAACAGTCTGCTGTCATTTTCCTGTTCATTTGGATTTTATTGCGTTCCCTTTGCTGTGTTAGTATAGACAGGAAAGGATCCCCATTAATTCTACTTCTACCAAAATGACAATTGTAACAAGGAAAAATCCAAGGGAGTCCAGGAGCTGTCTCGGAGAGCAGGACAGTGACCATATTCCTGCCTGTGATGTTCTCCACTCTCACCTTCTAATCATACACTCTGAAAAAAGCAAGATTATCACAGCCTTCAATAATTAGTAGTCATGAGCTGCATAATGACATTTTGGTCAACAATGGAACACATATACGAAGCTGGTCCCGTAAGATTAAATGAAGCTGAACAATTTCTATCACTTAATGATGTCACGGCTGTGGTAACTTTGTAGCACCACCCGTTACTCGCATGTCTGTGGTGATACTGGTGTAAACAAGCCTACTGTGCTGCCAGTCCTATGAAAGCAGAGCACATACAATTACAGCAGTAGGCTGTACCGTCCAGGTTTGTGTAAGTACACGCCGATGTTCGCACAAGGACAAAGTCACCTAACAATGCATTTTTCCATTGTTGAGCAGCACACGACTGTAATAATAGTGTCTACACTGAGCATTTACTAAGTGCCAGATATTACTTCAACATTTTAAACATATTATTTCATATTCGGCATCTCGCATGACTGAAATTTTACACCCAGTTATTAGCTACTTCCCATTTCCTCCTCCCTTCCGTCCCTGGCAACCACCACTCTATTCTCTGCTTCTGTGAATTTGACATTTTAGATTCACTTAGCATAAGTGACACCAAGTTAGTCCTCTGCTCAGAATCCTTCAGTGGCTCCAATTTCACTCCAGGGTAAATCCAAAGACCCTTCAGTCCTGCGGTGGTGGGCATTCTGCCCCAAATAGCCTCTGAAACATCATCTGTTACTTCTCTGTCCTGTGCTCACACTACCCCAGCCACACTGGGCTCTGTGCTGTTCCATGAACCTGTGTGGCCTGCCCTCACCTCAGGACCATCGTACCAGCTCGTACTTCTGCCTGGAACCATCTTTCTCCAGGAAACTGCATGACTATTTCCTTCACCTCCTTCAAGTCTTTGCTTAAAAGTCTCATTCTTAGTGAGGTCTAGCCTGATCACCCTAATTAAAAAGGCAACCAAAAATACTAATTTAAAAAGGTATGTGTACTCCTATGTTTATTATAGCATTATTTACAACAGCCAAAATATGGAAGCAACCTAAGTATCCATCTATAGATGAATAGGTAAAAAGATATAAAAGATATATACAATGGAATATTACTCAATAAAAGGAATGAAATCTTGCCATTTGCAACAACATGGATGGACCTAGAGGGTATTAAGCTAAGTGAAATAAGTCAGACAGAGAAAGACAAATACTGTATGGTTTCACTTACATGTAGAATCTAAAAAACAAAACAAATGAACAAAACAAAAACAGACCCATAGAATCCTAGAACAAGCTGATGGGTGGATGAAAAAAGTGAAGGGGGAAAAAAAAAGGCAACCTGGTCCCCACCTTCACCTCCACGTTCCTGATCTCTATGTATGCTTGGGTTTTTTTTCCTTTATTAATTTCTTTCCCCAGTACTTCTCACCTTCTAATTCCAAAGCTTCATGAGAACAGGACTTTTAGTCCCTCCCCTGGTATACTTCAGGCACCTAGCAGGCACCCAATAAATAGTTACCAAATTTGTGAAGGACAGTGTAGAACATAAGGGCTGTGACTCTAGAGTCAGTTGGACCTGGGTTCAAATTCCAGTCCTGCCACTGATAAGCTGTCTGATCTTGGAGAAATGTCTTGAGCTCTGTGTGCTTCTATTTCTTCAACTTAAGGAAGTCCTTTTAGTTTAAAGATTGTCGTTACATCAGTTTCCTTATTTCACCCTAAGCACTAGTCCACCCTGTTTTCCCATTGAGAATGATTCTCAGGGAGGTTATATAACCTGCCCAGGGCCACGCAGCTGGAAATTTACAGCTTGGATTTGTTCCATATCTGCTGACTCAAGAGATTGTTGTTCTTCCCTTCACAACACAACAGCTCTATAAGCATTTTAAGGGCTCAATACAGTATAGACTTGTTAAGAATACTGATAAGTGTTCATATTTATCTGGAATTTTATAGTTAAAAGTAGTTTTCTGCAGGTAGAAGTTTGGAGTGGGTTAGGGTACATGAGAATTACCCAAGAAAGCTTTATCAAAACATATTTGCCTGTCTGCTCCTCCAGACTTCCAGGAGCAATCATGTCATTCAAAGTGTTCCAGGAGCCAGAGTATGAGAGGCCTTTCCCAGGAGCCACCCCAAACCCATGACCCTGTGAGATAATCTGAGGTCTAGCTAAGGGTGATTCTTATATGTTTCCTAGATAAGAACCATTGATTTAAATAATGGAAGTTGGTCCTCAAAACAATCTCATAAGATACATATTATTGTTACCTCAGTTCTAAGGATTAGGAAAACAAGGCTCAGAAGCACAAAGGGATTTATCCGCAATCTCATAGCTACTGAGTGGTATGGCTAGAAAGCCTGGCTTCTCTGGTTCGAGCTGTGTTTATCAGAAAGGAAGTGATTAGAAGTCAGTAGGTCTGGGTCCTAGTCTTGGCTCCTCCCTACAGAAGCTAAGTGAATGTAGCAAGTCATTAAATTTCTCATATTTCATTAGGGGGAAAATTTTTTTTTCTTATTTCTCTACGATAAACAAGATGAGGAACAAATGGGGCAATAGCTGTGAAATAATAAGTCACTGTTTATTAATTGCCTATCAGAGAAGATAAACACCCTGCATTATTACACTCAATCTTTATAAGTGTCCAGCAGGACAGGTTTTATTACCTTTATTTTACTGAGGCAAACAGAAATGTAGGCAAGTAAATGGTAGAGAGGGATTCAAATGTATGTCCTTCTGATCCCAAAGACCACATACTTTCCAATAGGCCTATCAAAACCCAGGAATATTAATAGCTGTGAGATAAATATTAGGTATAAAAGTATTGCCAAACTGTATATTACTATGTAAGTCATAGATAGGTGTAGATATAGATATATCTGTATTACATATTAGTAATACAGCTTTTATTGATGAGATCACATGAACATGAATTTATACTTATAAATCATACCCAGTTAAGTTTAGACGATATTTACTGAGCACCTGCTGGGAACTGTGGTGGTCAGAGAGATGAACAGCATTGAACTCTTGCTTCAATTAGCCTGGTTCATTTTCTCAGTAATGATATGTATAGTATAAGTCCTCAATTCAGATTTACAATATGCACCAGTACCACCTTGTAGCTCTTTCTTTAGAAACAGCAAGTGCAAGTTTACTGGGTGACTTTGTACAGATCCCTCAGGGTATAGAGCCTGAGGAGAATGTAGTCTATTCCAAGACTGTAGAACCCTAGTAGACCTCATGATCAGTCAGATCCACTAACTTTATTTCCTCTGAGGCTGTGGGATTCAGTAATGTACCTAGTTATGCCTGAAGATTTAACCAGAGAACCATCAGTAGACGACAGAGAGACAGGTAAGTAATAAACCATCCTTCCATTCTCTCTGGTTCCAATTCAAAGTCTGGGGCAAACCCAGTAGGAACCATAATATTCAAAGGGTTCCAGGAGCCAGAAATAAATATGAGAGGCCTTTCCCAGGATCCATCCCAAGCCCACAATCTGAGGTGTAACTATAGGCAAAGCAAACATCAGTATTATTAGAATTATTAAGGATTAAGCTCATAAACAAAGCAAGAGATTTTTGAGCTGAGATCAGGAGCAGTTTGGAAAACAGACTGGAAAAGGAGGTCAAAAGTTTCAGAAAGCAGGTTATGAAAAGTTTTTCTTTCTGTTGACTTTTTTATGATCAACATGTTAAACACCATGTTTCCATGGATAATGGGAAGGAGAAAAATACTTTGTTTTACAATAACTATTGGCCACCCATGAGTCTCCAGCTGATCATGCTGGGCATCAGCAAGAGTGTTACATACTCTTACACTCTTACATTCGTTACACATATGGATATACATATATAGGACTTACATTGGACCTTGCTGAGTACAACCCATTAAACATACACGCAAGAAGGGTCACATCAGGACGAAGCCATGGAACACCTTATCTCCAGAAAATGCCAAGGCTGGAATCATGGGATTTGGTGCTCAGTTCATAATAAAAATTGACTGCAAGCGTATGGTAGTTTTTATTTGTTTTGTCTGGTTCTTAGCCATGTTTCTATGGTCTTATTAATAATAAATATCCCACTGGACACCATGGCCTTAACCACGGACTGGATTGAACCTAATGCAATAGTTTGGAGAATTGAAATTAGATGTGTTATAGAGACAAATGACTGTGACTTCCAAGTACTTTAATTGACATACGGCCCCTGGAATTCAGACAAGCAAAGCCTACAGGGAACCTTTGCTCTGTAGGGGAACTGAGAAAACCCTGGGAGCCTTTCCAAGTCTAGAGGAACTTGGATGGATCCAAAGGATGATGAAAAGTCATTCCTTTCCAACCCCAGTCCTAGTGCAGTCTGGGGACCTTGGAAACCAAGGTCAGGAAAGGAACATCTTGTTCCCTTGACAAAGGCATGTAGGGCCTGGGGAGCTGTTTTGTTTACATGGATTTTCCACTCCTTACCCACAAATTCAGATGACCTCTCCTCCTCTCCATTAGCAGCCTTGTAGGGTAAAGGGTCCGATCCTTAGCCTAGTAGCCCCAAACCACTCCTGGAAGAAATGTATCCTGAAGGTATCTGAGGCTGAAAAGAAAGAACACTACCTGTAGCATCCAAACTCCTGGCTATATGCGATACTTTAACTTACCACACACTCAAATCTTACGTATTCGCCCTTCGTATACTCTTTGCTTTATCTCAAGAAAGTAGTGCAAATTTTCAGTACTTTTTCCAATTCACAATAAGTGTTAATGATAGAAAGAATGACCACGAAATACAATGAAACTGATGACAATAAAAACTCTATAGGCAAAAAACTGCTGTAGGCAAAATCTAACTGAAGAATCATGCTGAGCCATTACTGAGCCATTACTCCTAGGGCAAATATAGGGTTAGATTCCTGCAAACTCTGGTCACATTTTTGTCAACTAATCAATATATAACCTTATTTTACATGTGTTTCTATTTAAAGACATTTTATTTACATATATTGTTAATTCATTAACATTGAACTCACAACCAATAGCATTGTAACTCATGCCTGAAAGCTTCTCCCACACATGTGCTTTCTCTGTAAGGCATATCACATCCATCTTACACTTAGAAACATTTCAGTAGTATCCTTGGGACCATTTTAAACAGTGAAATCACAAACAAAAAGCACAAAGATGTGAAAAGCACAAAATGCAACTCTAAATACAGTGCAAAAAAAAAAGGGTATTTGTTTATATATGAGAGCTGAAACAGGAAAGCAAAGTATTCTTTGTTCAACCTCAGCTAGGACCATGTAACACACATTGACGTAACACAAATGTTTCAATGCTCTACACATGTCCATGAATAACCATAAAATGTTACAAGTATTGATTTTGGTGTTACAAATAAACTTTAGCATGTAGGTGAATTTTACAAATACGAAATCTGTGATAATGAGGGTAGACTGTATATACTTCTTATATTTTTAAAAAATGGAAGAATGAGAAATAAAATAAATAAAATGGAGATAAAGGAAGAGGGTGAGACAGAGAATTAGAAGATAAACTTTTCTATATATTTCTTATTTCATAATTTGGATTTTGAAGCATGTTTGGAAGTTTTATAACATTATAAACAATATTAGATCAAAGTGAAGTTCAAGGCAATCTCTAACTTTGAATTTGAAACACTGGTATGACCTCGTGATGTACATGCTTTTAAAAATGTCTTTCATAACTCATTCTACTGTTAAGACCTAGAAATAATGACCAACTCCATGACTCTGAGCACCCAAATACCTAAATTATGGTCTCTAAACACTATTTCTCACTAAAAGAAAGCAGACCTCTTTGGAGAAATGGATGGCTCTAGATCTGGGCCAGAAATCTATAAGATGACTCTGAAACATCTTTACATTCCAAAAGGAAGCCAACACAGAGCCTAGGTCATGTCAGAAGTTACTCAAAGGACAATTTAAAGAGGATCCTGTTAGCTAAAGGTGAGCTAATTTAAGCATCAGTAATAACAGTAACCCCAATATATTAAAAGATATCAAATATATTTAAGTCCATGGAATTCATAATCACACATACACACACACACAACTTGTTGTCCATTTTGGAAGATGCTAAAAACTAATTCATTATTCTAAAAATAATCAAACACTTTTTTCTGTCCTTTCTATATGAACTGAACTTAAGAGCAATCAGATATCGAAGAAACTTTTCTTTCTATAGTGGTATTTCAGCTTACAAATAAAAAAGAAATTACATAATATCACCCTTTTGCAAACTCCTGACACAAGGATATAGGCAAGGAACATCGATGTTCACTAACATCACGAAAGAGAGACCAGGCATTATTATTATTTTTATTTTTGATGGAAGTACCCAACACCACTTACAAAGTGGTTTTGTTAAAAAATGTATATATACATCTGAGCCATATGACGATTTAACTGTAAATACTGATTAAAAGACAATAGAGGAGCTAGAGGAACATTCTTCATGATACAATGAGATACAACCATTAACATTCAGCATATGAAAAACTCTATAGGTCAAATGAGTCAAGGAAATAAGACAGGAAGAAAACCTATAGATTAAAAGATATTTAAGAGCTATACCAAAGGCAATGTATAGACTTCTTTAAATGTTGATTTGAACAAACCAAAGTGTGTGTGTGTGCGCGCGCGTATGTGTGTGTGTGTGTGTGTGAGAGAGAGAGAGAGAGAGAGAGAGAGAGAGAGAGAGAGCACCAAGCAGGATGTGAGGGGCTGAAGGGGAGCAGAGAGAGAGAGAAATTTGAACATTGACTGGATATTTGATATTAAGTAAATTTTTAGGTTATCTTTTAAATTCTTTATATAATATGGCATGTAGTATTTGCTTCAAAATAGTCCAATTATAGGGCAGGAAATGAGAGATGGTGTGGATAAAACAAGAGCAGCTATGAGTTAATTAACACAGAAATTATAATAGGTACAAAGGTTTCATTGTTTAAGTTTTTCTAAGTTTAGCATAATTTTGAAATTTTTCATGTTAAATTTTTAATCACATAAACTCCAGTAGCCTGTAAACAATATATCTCTCATATCTTGAAAGAATTCAGTGTATAATTATTGTCAAGATTAAATGAAGTATCCCATGTAGAACAGAACGTCTGATGGCTGACAAAAAAAAAAATATGGGGCTCCAGGTAAGGTGGTTAAAATATTATTATGTTTCAGGATTTCAGCCCATTTCAAAGTTTTTAACTTCAGTTCTGTACAATTCAAAGAAATCCTGAGTTAACTCTATGCAAATAATATAGACAAAATGGAATCCCTGTATTTCTAGGACACATTAGAAAGAGAATCTTCTCGAATACTGCACGTTTGCTTTCTTGTTAGTGTCAGCACAGGGGAGCTTCTTTAAGGCCAACCTCCCCGATACACACTCTACTCCCAGACTCAGCCCTGGATAATTCTCTGAGTAGTGTATGACATTATTAACTTTATTGCTCCTTTTTTTTCACAGGGCATACCTGCTCACTGTCTCCTTCAAGTCTGACACACCAAGTTACTCTCTCCACCTTGACCTAGCCTCCTCTGAAGGCCAATTTCATTTCTTCAGCTACGTTGACTCTTCAGGACAGCCCTTCCAATTTCTAATGCTTGGGTAGCCCTGCCGCCAGCTTCATCATGACATCCCACAGCAAAGCAAATGTACCTTCCTCCATCCTGTCTGTTCTTTCACCCCTGGCCATCTCACTTTTTGGAGTAGCTACTATCAGGATTTTCAGGTCATTCCTTTTGTGTATGACTCCCTCTCTGCTGATACTTTGCTTCCATTTTGTAATATACTTTGTCCGGATTTTACAAAAATCAATAAGTTCAGGATAACAAGTATACTACATTGTTATTGACCTTTCACTCTACCGATTAGGCAATTTTGAAAATATTTTGCATGTATTTATTCCATTTTCACTAAGTACAGTGACCTCTTAGAACTCAGTTAGTTATTTCTAAAAGTAGGCTTAATGGTTGGCACTCTTAACACTTGTGTAATTTCCAAGAATGCTGAATTCCACATTCCCTATGAAGTCAATAATGTAAGCCTCCAATTTTCCACTGCCGCCTAGTCCAATTGGGCCAAAAGATTTAGACTAATTTAGTATCCAAACAAGATACATCTTCAACATGGAAATAACAGAAAGGTCAGCATTAAGTCTTTGATTAAATCACATCTTCTAGTCTGACTCAGTTTCATCAGCAGTAATATGAGCGCTATTTTTTTCAAACTTTCAACTATCCCCTAAAATTCTGAAAGTCTTTCGAGGTCAAGGACTATATTTCATTTTCTCTATATCTTCAATGCAAAACACTCCTCTGTTAAACAAAAGGCATTAGATTAATTTTGAATGAATGTATGTCTAAGATTCTCTGGCTTCCTTGAAAATATCCAATATTGTGACTTTCACAGAAATATCCAAAACCCCTGACACCATTGATGACTCTGTATGGCACTAATAGCCATCTGTTATGAAAATAGAGCTCCGGGCACATTAAAAGTCTGTCCCAACCTATGGGATTCAGTTCTAGGCCATGATCTTGGAGAGGTAATAGTACAATGGAAAGTGTGCCAGATTCTGTTTCAATCAGGGTAGCACTTGAGTCTGTTCTATCTTGAGCAAACCACTGGACATGAAAAACCACAAATTTTAGGGTCAGAGAAGCCTATATGTGAATTGGGTTCCATCAGTCTTTCAGTTTTTAATTGTAGGAAACAGAACTTACTTGAGCAACATTTAGCAGAAGGTGAGGGTCTTTTTTGGGGGGAGAAGGGCATTAAAGAAGAAAAATAGCAAGATTAACTCAAAGTCAGGATGTGTAAACAGGTCCCAGGAAGAACAGAACTGAACATCCACCCTCCAAACCAGGCCACAGACCCACCCAATCACTGAGTCCCCTTTCTCTGAAGCCACACGATCTCTTTTCTCTCTTCCCTCTGTGCATTTCTCTGAAGAGAAATTTTTCTTGTTCCATTTACAAACTCACTAAACATGGCTGCCTAGAATTTCTTTTTTCTCAGTGCTCAGTTCAGGTACATATAGAGACTGAATGGCTCATGGCTCCAAGGCCCATTTCTAATTTCCTGGGAGATGGGTCTGAGTGTCTTCCTATGCTGGACCAATGATTTCTGTTTGTCCACCCAGCAGGGGCTGTGTGTGTCTACTTTCTAAAGAGCTGTGATCTTAACCAGGGATTTAAGATGATCATATCTGCATTTCATAGGACTCACACTGGGAGAGTTATGAGGGCTATCTAAGGCCAAGACATCAGTTTCAGTGGTTGTTATATTAACCCAGAAAAGAAATGATGAGAGCTTAAGGAAAATCAGAAAATCTGTGAGGGAGGCAGAGGAAACGACTGTGAGAAGTATGAAAGACTTAAAATCACAAAATTAAGCATGGGGGATGAAAAATGGAGAAAGATTCTGGCCTAGAGAGGGAGAGATGGCAGAACTAAGTCAGTAGACAAGAGAACAAAGAAGAATGGTAAGATTGGGTGGGGTTGGGTGGAAGAAAAAGAACACAAAAACGTATTGTATTTTAATAAAGAAGAATCTGAGTATAAAGATTAGGAAACAACATTAAAAGTAAGGTAGGGAAAGGCTTGCAGTGATCGGTTCCAAACATTCCTAGTCATATTAATGCCCCAATTAATAGCCCTCAGGGGCTCCTAGTACTGAAAGATAAAACCCATTTCTTATGCATGGACATTCATTATACAGCCTCTGGCTACTTTTCTACCTTAAGTTTTGGCCACAGCAAGCAATAAAACTGACTGTGGTTCCATGAATGTGCCACATTCTCATGTCTCTGTGCATTTAGACTTCCTGTTCCCTCTGCCTAGAATATACTTCCTCCTTCAGCTGCCTGGTGGGCTTCTTATTGGTTTTCAAGACACCTTACCCATCCAAGGCAACCTCACATGCTCTTTTTACTTGGTGCTTTCCACATTCTTCTCTAAATTACTAAATTACAATTGCTGACATTTTGATCTGTCTCCCCAGACTGTAAACCCATGAATTCAATAAATATAGCTTGCATTTTAGTATCCCCAATGCCTGTCACATGGTAATACCTACCAAGTGTTTGTGAAATAGCTAGAGTGGTAGAATAACCTATGCACAGAGAGGTACACATAGCCCTTATAGCAGGGGGTCCCTGAATTGCAGGGCCGTGAACAGTTATAGGTCCATGGCCTGTTAGGAACCCTACCACATAGCAGGATGTGAGTGGTGGGTAAGCAATTGAAGCTTCATCTGTAATTGCAGCTTATCCCCAGTGCTAGTAGTTAGTATCATCACCTCAGCTCCACCTCAAATCATCAGGCTTTAGAGTCTCATAGGAGCACCTGTCCCTGGTGCCAAAAAGGTCAGGACCGCGGCCTTATAGTATTTTCCCTTAACAGGGTGAATAATTTCTCTCTCTTGTTATCTTATTCTGCTTTCCCATGACTGCACATTTCTTCTTTGAGTGAGGATAGAGGAAAAGGAATTCCTGTTTCAGCCTTCGCATCAAGTGGGCCTCCCCAAGACCTTGGTATTAAAGGGGCCACTGATCTCACATACTTGTGCAAAGAAAAGAGGACAGACTTGTTTTAAGTAAATTAAAAAATATTCAGGGAGGAACTGAGCCTACATAAGCTGCAAATAAATAGGAAGAAAAGAGAAAATGGCATTCTTTAAAATTCATGGTAGGGTAAACCCCAAAAAGTTGATTCATAAGTTTTCGATTTAAAAGTTTAAAAGTTTTTGTTTGTTTGTTTGTTTGTTTGTTTTATTATGATGACATTGGTTAACAAAATCTAGTAAATTTCAGTTGGATGGTGTAACCAAACACATTGCTTCTAATTTTTTCTCAAGCCAGACTGCTATGGGATAAAAAGAATGGAAGGCAACAAAGAAAAAAAAAAGTGAGGCAAATCAATCTTTAGGGCTTTGAAAATTAGGTACAAAGGACAATAAGGTGCAAGCTTAAAGCAGAGTTGTGTGTGTGTGTGCATGTGCGTGTGCGTGTGTGTGTGTGTGTGTGTGTGTGTGTTGAAGAAATATTTGAGTATGGTTGTGGGCTGACAGAGGACATACAAAAAAATAAAAGAACAAAGAACTCGAAAGGGACAATATTGAGCAAGATGCCGGCAAAGGACAATGGGAGTGGAACATGGAGCATAGGAAAGGAAAGACACTTCCTCCTACCTGATAACGGAGCTCCTGTCAGCTTGTCCAACTCCTCTCCCAACGCGTCCTCCCTTCTAGCCCCTCTCTTGCTCTATGATCATGTCATACTTTCTCATATCTTCATGGTTTTGCTTGGGTGCTTGTCACCAAATCGTTCCCTGTTAAACTCTGACTCACTTCTTCAGACACAGCTTCCAGATTACCTTCACTGGGAAATTTTCCTGCTCTCATTTACACAAAGTATATGTTCCTCCTCTGCTACATGAAAACTTGTAAAATACACATTTATTGGTACACTTATCCCTCTGACTACCCAATAGAGTGAGCATGTCTTGAGAGAAGGAGTGTGCCAGATTCATATAAATGGAACATTCAGGAATGTTGAAGGAAAAAAAGAAGTGAAGGTAGGAGTAGAGGAAGGAAGGAAGGAAGGAAGGAAGGAAGGAAGGAAGGAAGGAAGGAAGGAAGGAAGGAAGGAAGGAAGGAAGAAGGGAGGGAGGGAGGGAGGGAGAGAGGGAGGGAGGGAGAAAAAGTCAATAAGTGTTTTAGGAGTTTCGAGATGGAGAAGAAAAGTACAGCCCCCCTTTCTGGGCTGAGAAGGATCGATGGGCTAAACCATGAGGAGGAACTAAACTGTCTCCATTGGGAATTCAATGGAAAGTCAGAGATAATGGAAGGATTTAGAAGCACAATAAGAGCTTAGCTGAAGTTTGCATGCCAATGACATCAATTAATAAATAGAAATTCAGAAAATCCAAGTTTGTGACCTTCCTGTAAAGTGAAAAGCAACTCTCTCACATGACTGTAGCTTTATCTGTGAAATAAATTAAAGGTGATCGACTCAGATTTGTGACACCTCAAAGACAGGGTGTCTCAGACAGCTGGGACTTTCTCAAAGCCATACAAAATATCAACATTCTGTCCAAGTCCATGATCAAAGGCTTGACAGACTCATTCATGAAGAAGAAAATCCATTTAGTAGTATTAAGAAAATTTTTGATTCCTCACTCTGTTGCTGTGTAAAAATCTGAGTTTTGCTCACCAAGGAGATTTAGGTACCAATTAGAATGTTTTTAAAATCTGTATTCTAAGCACAATTTAGCAATACTAACTGATTTGTATGGCTAGTAAAAAATTATTAGATATAATAAATCTAATGTGAACTTCATTTGCCTCATCTCATTCCCTTTCCTGGAATTCTGAAATGCCAGAAAATCACAGAATGTTAGAGCTATGAGTAATCTTAAAGAACAGCTAGGCCGATAACCTCATTTTATCAGAGGCCAGGGTGGAAAAGTAAATTCTCGGGCTTCCCTAATGGTAGAACTGAGCTGGAAACACTTTTCCCACCTTTCCATCAAGTGATCGTCCCTCAACACCATGTCACAAAAATAAAATTAAATTATGTTCAATATTCTCTTTTCAATTAGTGAGTGAATTATTCAGTATGGTTCACAAGTTTCTTGTCCAAAAGAATTAGGTTAAATTATGTTTTCATGCCAAAAAAAATTGTAACCTCAGATAGCCAGAAAATTCCATTTTCTGGAAACCTTTTATTTTCTCGGAGCCTCAGAAAGTCATGGTTTTACTGAATAAATACTAAGTGCTCTAAGAATTCTGAAAGAAAAAGATGTGATTGATGTAGGAGACGGCAGGTAGATGATGGAAAAGAGAAGAACTGAACAGAAAGCTTGGAACAATGGGCTGAACCCATGGAGTCAGGAAAAGGAAGGGCATTTCTGACTGAGATAAAGAAAAATAATACAGTGAAAGATGCAAAGGAACCTAACTGCCAAAGATGGATTGAATTAATTTGTTTAAATCAGTGTTTCTCAGAGCATATGCCACAGAGCACTGGTTCTACAACCTGCTCTATTAAAAAAATAAAATACAGAGATGGGGAATTCTGTGTTCGAACAAGACCAAGAGATGCTGTCTGTCCTCACAGAAGCCCTGGTGCGCTTGTGCAAGTTAAAGGTGCCAACTCTTCCTGCAATGAAGATGCCTTATTTTTTGGACATTTAAAAATGCAAAAACTGTTCTTAGCTGAAGGCCCATGCAGAATCCACTTGATTTTTAGCTCTTTTCAGATTACTACCAGCAGCTTCTTTTGTGATTTTTTTTTTACATAATCATAATGCTTATTAATACCCTATTATCTCTAGTTCTGCTGGAGACATTTTTAGAAAATGCGGTTTAGAGAAATGGCTCTCAAACATTGAACATAACCATCAGCTGAAGAGCTGATGAAATGCAGCTTCCTGGGCCTGAAATCTGCATTTTCATCAAGCACTCGAGGTAACTCTGATACACATCATCCAAGAATCACACACCTAAAGGAAAGCTGACAGGAATGGAAAAATAAAGACAATGATGACCCTGAGGATGAAGGTCAAAAGGTAGCCATGTACCGTGAGGAAAAAGAGGGAGCCAGAACTCAGTTATCTCAGAGAACATTTTCAAAGCTTCTTAGGGGAGAATTGTGTCTCTCTTAAACAATCAAATAGAAGAAAACTGACATGAGAGAAGGGGCAGCCACAGCTGCCACAGGGTTGCCACAGGGTTCCCTGTGCCCTCGGGATGTCTCACTAAGCATCTCTGTCACAGCACTTGAGACTGGCTGTGGTAAGGGAGGGGGCACTTGAGGGGGCTCTTTCTCCCTTTCCCAAATTCCTCATGGTATAGCTGAGTAAGGAGAGACATTCATTCAGGGGTTCAGTAAAGGCTTCTGAAAAGCAAAGAAGAGAGCAACGTATAGTTCAATAAATTAGCTCTCAAAGTCTCAGTCGGCTCAATAACAGGCTTCATTCCCGAGAGCATGTAGATTCCACCCGCATGGAAGCTCCTAGCTTATTCCTGTGGAATGGGTGACTTCACTCCAGAGGTATGCTGGAGCCGGCTCCGCTGTATCTCTTCCCTACTCCCTGTTCAGAGTCTTCACTTTGGTAGCTTGAAATTGGCCATTGTGGGCATAGTTACACCACAGAAATCAGGAAAAACCAGGGTACTATTTATTTATTTTGGAGCGCTTGCTGTTAGATAGTTACCAGCATATCGCTGTTTTAAACTCACCACCCGGAACGCATATTAGCTCCACGGATAAAAGCGTAGGCTATGGGTTTAAACAGATCTTGTTTTGAATCCCAAAATTATCCCTTACTAGCTATAAAACTCTTAATCCCTCAAAGTCTCAGTCTACCTTCCATAAAAATGGAGATATAACATATTCCATATTAGATCTGGGAGTATTAAAGGAAGTACTGTATAATGAAACTTAGCCCAAGGCCTAGCACATGGTAAGTACCCACAAGGAAATCTGACATAAGGCCTTAAAAGTAAAATCAAGAGAGGCCCCGAGAAAAGCATGAGTTCTCTCTCTCTCTCTCTCTGCCTCATGCTTTCCAAGGTCCACTTTTCTGTCTGAGAACTCTGCCTCTTTCATGGGTGATTGAAGGTGAAAATATCTTCAGAGATCTCTCAGTCTACATACAGGAACTTTTCCTACAGATTAAATTGACTAATCCTATCAGGATACAACCCAATAAAGCCCAGCTTTACAAGAGATACCCATATACATAGCACATGGGGCAGGTTTTATTACAGCATCACCAAAACCACAATTATGCCTTGTCTAGCCTGTTTTCTACTCCCTTCATCAGGTGTAGACACCAAGGACAGACACTGTGTCTGGGTCCTCTTTGCATAAACTGAACACTGATTTCTTGAATGAGGAAATATAGCAATTAACAAGAACAAATGTAAAATTTTCAGGACTCTTGATATAGATTTTACTTCTCTGTCTTAATAAGAAAGAGCATTCTGCATGCAATCAAGCCATTCCCAGGTGTCTGAGAATGCTAAGTAAGCCCCTAGGTCCTCATTAGCAACTTCAGTTCTCCCCACCTGACACTGTAGCTCATGAAGAAGAAAATGGCACCGATGCTGTATTAACCTGGGGACAGCTTGGAGACATTGATGGTTTAGACTAAATCCCTGATATCTAATTGTTTTCTTGTCATTTGCCTATCCTAAGGGCGAAGAAGATTCACAGTGGATTGTGAGGTGCATTTCTACCATCCAAGTTGATTAAGGTGTCAAAACCCAGATCTTACTCATCTGCCTCCTTCAGCCATGACTGGTAAAAGCAGAGCAACAGGAGGGAGTTGCAAGCTCCCTCCCTCTGTCCCTT
This sequence comes from Rousettus aegyptiacus, assembly GCF_014176215.1. Classification (NCBI taxonomy): domain Eukaryota; kingdom Metazoa; phylum Chordata; class Mammalia; order Chiroptera; family Pteropodidae; genus Rousettus; species Rousettus aegyptiacus. The sequence continues at coordinate 65,891,140 of NW_023416308.1, forward strand.
CCAATCTCTCTTGAAGAGCCCACTGTCTTCTACAATTTTCTGAACATTCTTCTACTTCTGTTCTAAAGGGTGAAAGAGTTTTATCCAAATGACTTTCATTTATTTAAACCAAAATTTAGTATGCAACACACAGTCCCAGATATGTGAGCAGTGAGACGGATCAATGCGCCACTCATTTAATTAGTTATAATTACAAGCAGAAATTCTTTCCAATGTGTTTCCCATAGTGTATGTTCAGAATATAAGGACAACTTCATTTGGATAACAATAAGTTTTCAAGAAGAGCTTCTGCAAAATGACACTTGGAAAACTTGAGTATCTGCAGGGAAAAGCTTCCAAGTTATCAATATCCCAACCCCAGTATCCAACTTTTTACAACAAGTATCTGTCAAAGGCCTACTTCACATATAGCATGATGCTGAATGCTGGTAGTCCAGGACAAGGAGGCCCCTGCCCCATGAGGGATCAACAATGAAACACTGCTTACACTAATAATTATGTGGTGATAAATTATGGTAAATATCATAAAAGAGCAGTACAGTGAGTCTTCAACTAACATTGTTTCATTCAACATTGTTTCTTTATAATGTTGATGAGATGCCAAAGGAACTTAAGTTTCCCTTATTGCCTAGCGTATGGTAGAAATGGTTTCATTATATGTCATTTCGCCATAGTTCTAAGAACCTATCAACATCGTTAAGTGAGGACTTTACTGTACAACTCCTTGATACAGGAGGAATTAGTATAGCTCTGCAGGAGTTAAGTTTGGTTCAACTAAAAAGTGACATTTTAAAATCAACTAAAAAGAGACATTTAAGCAAAGACATAGAAGACGAGAGTGGGGCTGGCATGGCATAGTAGAATAAAGGACTACCAAGAACAAAAAGTCTGAAGGTAGAAAGAGCAAACCAAGAAACTGCAAGGTCAATGTGGCAGCCACGCAGTGAGAGCAGACAGGCACTCCCCGTAAGGGGCCGTTAGCTGAAGAGCAAGGGGAAACCGTGAAAGTGTTTCTAGGGGATGAGTGACAGCTTTACAGTTCTTAATGATCATGCTGGCTACTTTGCAGTGAATGGGCCGGAGGGAGGCAAGAGAGGTTCTGGGAGGCCAGTTAGGAGGCATCGCTGAAATCTCTGAGAGTAATGTAAATGTGCCCCCAAGCACCAGGGCGTTGGAAGTGCAGCCCGCACAAAGGAAAATTCTATTCAACTATAGCATCTAGAGCTACTTGGGAGGTGGTGAGTACTGCTCATCAGACCAGAGCCACATGGCTCATTTGGAGTACAAGACTCAGGGCCCACGAAGACCGCCCATCAGGGCCTGGGTGATTGGCTACAGGCTGTTCCACAAAGTTCCTACAGGGATAAATACTGGGCTCCACTACAGTGGTGACATGAATGCCATTGAGTGAATAAAAGCAGAGACAGGGTTCCAAGTCAGACTTGAGGATGAAGCCAGTTAGTAGACCTGTGACCTTCTACCAGCTGCTCTGGTTTCTTCATCTTACTGCAAAATGGGGCTAACAAAGTTGCCTCATGGCATTTTGTGAGGGTTCATAAAAAGTAAACAAGTTAATATAGCATTATTTAGCCCAGAACCTGTTCCTAGAAGCCTTCAAAAAAGGGAAGTGTTGGTTTTCTCTGGGCAGTACCATGGAATTTGGAACAAGGTTCGTGTTTGAATCCCATCTCTGGGCAAGTTAGTAAAGTTCTCTGGGTCTCAACTTCCTCATCTGTTATAGCAAGGATGATAAAACTTACAAGAAAAGGTGGTTATGGGGAGTAAATGAGTTGATGCTACTCAATTTTCTCTCTACCCCTGCTTCCTCACAGGGAGGCCGGCCAGGAGCAGCCTTTTTCAAAGCAGGAGGGTGAGCTGCAAAGGCGGCAGTTAGAGCGAACCGAAATGAGACAACCTGGAGTCCGTATCAGGGAGCTTCGCAGGCATCCAGTTAACACACTCACTCCATCCCGCCTCTCTGCACAAAGAGGATGAAATTATTCAGAGTGAAGCTGAATCTGCCAGCTATCCCTAGGGAGAGACTCAGATTAGCATTTAAAGAGATGCTGGAAATGGATATTGCTGATAAGGTAAAACCCTTGGGCTTGGAACTCTGGGCACTGAAATGTGCATCCTGCTCCACAGGGAAACAAAGGAAACCGCCAAGAGTCGCTTTCCTGTTTTTCGGCTGAGGAAGGGTGGCTTGTGCTTGCAATCTGCCAGCTCCAGGCTCGTCAGTGCAAAGCAAGCTTGCTGGGGTGGAGCACTCTTATTCATTTATTCGACAAAGTCAGGAACACCCCATGCACCTTGCCACCGATGACAACGGAGGGTTAGTGAGTGCCTTGAGGAACTCACAGTCAGCCAAGGCAGAACAGCCACATGATATGGCGTGGTAAGGGCTGTTGTGGGCATCAGAACACTGAGTGGCAGCAGCCCAGACACAGAGAAGACTTCTTCAAGGAGGGATCATCCAAGCTGTGTTTTATAAAGGGTAGGAAAAGGGAAAGCAAAATGGGTCCCCTGAGCTGCATAAACATCATCTCTGAGTTGGGAAGAAAGGAAAGACAAGTGAAGGGAAGAAACAGTCCCAGCATAATGCGGGGTATGGGGGGTAGATCTCAACCCCTGAGCTGAGAGCCACAAAACATTCTCAAGATGAAGGGCCGGCATGGGAATCAGAATGGGAGCAGAGGAGCAGGACACTTCTTCACACCAAGGTAGGATAGAGATGATATAAATCTAAAAAGCAGCAGAGCTAGATGGGTCCATAGACTAACTGGCCACGTTCCCAAATGAGAGAAAAGGGGGTCAGAGAGATGAGAACACATGCCTAGTGTCACACAGTAGTCAACTTCCAGAGCCGGGACTGGAAACCAGGTTTCCAGGCAAGGAATCCAGGCATGGATTCCAAAGATATCTGTTCTGCCCAAGAAACTAGGAGTTTTACTAACACTGTGCACTAACGGCCCTGAGCCAACAACACCCTCCAGCCCTCTTGGTTATATTAAGAGCTGGGAGAGAGAGAAAGGAGAGGATGCAAAACCAGGCTCACTCAGGACCCAACCCATCTACCAACTTCCAAAGGAAAACGAAGCCTAAACAATACCTGATATTGGAAAAAATCTAAACTTCCAACACTTGGAGAATGGTTAGACAATGATAAATCCACTCAATTGACTATTCCTCAACTATTAAAATGTTTATAAATATAATGAAATTGAAATGTCTATAATATTAAGAAAAAGATATAATTTAATAATAGTAATACTATCTAAAAGAAACATAGAAAAAATTACCTGAAAAGGCAAACTAAAAATGTTAGTAAATAATGAATAAAAAGCAATTTTTAAAAATTTTAATTAAGTTTCCTTCAAGTTGTCTTTAGCTAGCATGTTATACCTTTATAATACTAAGGTATACACAATACATATACAGAAATATGTATTTATGTAGATATATATAAATGATGCTTCTCACTTCACGCTCTTCCATTGGAAATAGCATGCTAGCCACATTTAAGGCTGGTTAACAGGCAATCAGTTAACATGCACTTCTGCTTGTATGTCAGAATTGTGCCACATACTGTGCAAGATAGGGGAAAAAATAGAAGATACAAACCGGTGCGCAAAGTCGTAGAGAAAAAAAGACTTATATAAATGCAGACTCTAGCATAGAGTAGGTCTTCGTTAACTATTCATTGAATGAATGAATGAATACAGGTGACCATATACATATGATTAGGGCTGTCTGTGATCAATCAGCTCAATAGCATCCTTACCCCATCTACTCAGGGGAAACGCCTGGAACTGCTCTCTCTAGAATATCTTCCCAGTATGGCTCTGGGTCATTTCTGCCAAAGAGGTGCTCGAGGGGTTCTAGAAGACTGAGTAGAAAGAGAAGTCACATGTCCCAGGGCCAATGGTCCGCAATCACCCTGAGAATCACCCATTTCGATGCGGCAAGCTGTTGAATCCCCAATCACAGCTCCCCACACCTGGGGCAGCCTCCTGGGAATTACTCTACTAGGAGCAACAGCTGAAGTCAGTGGGGAAGCTCCCCTGAGACCTCCACATTTTGTGACTTCCTGAAAACAGAAACCTCCACCATTCGGGGGCTGTGCAAATCTCTAATTCCCTATATTAAACCTCCTCCTACTTGAAATACCTAGAGTGACTTCTGCTCTGACCAAATCATGACCAATATAAGTGACAAAATGCAAGACTGAATGGATCTCGGTATACTACGAGCTCTACACATGGTTGCAAAGTGAAAGATGGGATCCGACCTGACCTAAGCCAGAAGAACCAACCAGACATTATATGCATAGAGATGAATGACTGTACTTCCTGCTTACTTCATGCGAATCTCCTTTCCATCTTTCCCTCACTAATCCAAGTTTTTGTTTGTTTGTTTCTTTATTTGTTTGTTTTCCATAAAGCCTCTGCATCTTTACTCTCTAGAAAGATGAGAACTCATGTCATGGGATTTTTTTTTAAACAACTGCTAATAAATATTAATTCTCCCCAGGAAGATCTCATTTGGGCAATTAACAGTTTGGTATCCTGGCACTGCTGTCCAATTCTCTGAGATAAGCCAGAGAGAAACTTTACCAAGTCACCAAGACATCTCGAACCCAGAATACTCACTCCCTGGGACTACTTCCAGATAAATCTAGTCCCTGCATTCGTGGGGACCATGTCAGGATGGTGCAAAGCCCACTGCAATCTGGCAAATTCACTCAAGGCCAAGGGCAAGTTCGTCTATCTCATGCATGTTCATGATCCAGCTATTCAATGCACATGTGTCAAATATCTACTCTGTGCCAGGCACTGGTGGAGAATGACAGAGACACAATGGCAGCAAGACATGGTCCCCATCCTTGAGGAACTCAGAAAGTCTAGGGTAGCAACAAATGCCAAAATTTCAACCATAGAAAGGTGCTTCATTTACAGTCAAATAGTGTTTTCAACATAGTACTTTATTTATAAAAATAAATACCAAGAAACTTGAGTACTGAGTGGAAATACAGTAATTTTACTTCCAGGCAGGTAACATCCAGCAGACAGTTGAGGTTCCGGAGCATGAAGTTTAGGAAAAAGAGAATGAGTGTGTCTTTTAAAGCCAAAAAGCAACAACTCCATCTCATTTAGGAAAACCAAGCCTCCAAATGCTACTGACTGGCTGGAGACATTTAGGTTTAGCCCTCGGGTGCACGGTCATGCCCAGATGGTGCAGAGGTCCCTGCAGCTTACAAGATGAGCCCGCCCTGAGACTACAGTGGCTTCATTGCTCTGCTCCTCACCTTGAGTTGTCTAGTTTGGGATTATGGGTCCCAGTTGTCATTTTAGCAAAAATCAGGTCTGTACCATTTGGCAGCAAGTTGGGTGGCATCTCAAGGTTCGTTAACAGAGTGACCATATAATTTATCATCTCAACCAGGACACTGTTTAGAGTAAAAAAGCGACTGCTAATAATTACAACAGGACAACACAAGAGCTGTAACCAGGACTGCCCCAAATAGAAGAGTCGGCATCTAAAGTGGAAGTAAAGGAGAAACAAAGTGTGTTGTGCATCTGTGTAATACTCTACCAGATGTTCACATGATCTATGTCTCATTTTAATACTTACAATTTGTGAAGTAGATGTTACATATTCCAACTTTACAAAAAAAAAAAAAAAAGACCTGAGGCTTAGATAATTAAGTAACGTACCCAGGCTTAAAGAGGTAGCAAGAGGTGGAGCCATAATCTGAACCCAGGTCTATCTGACTCTTATATCCATTCTCATCACAGACACTATACAGGTTCTAACAATGGTGGAATTTGCCTTACAAGACCTTCACTGTCTTTGGGCCAATGATACAAGTTTACATTAACAATTGAAATGTGGCTGGTTATAGTTGTGTTCCACTACTTTGTTTAAATCCAACCAATTGATTCAATTCAATTCAATACATGTTTGGACTGGACTTGACGTTATGGATACCCAGGTGAAGAGGCGGTTCTGGCCCCAAAGTATCTCACAGAACAGGGAAAAGACAGACAAGAAAACCAATGATTACAGAACTATATATTAAGTGCCAGGATGGAGGAACTCCCAAAATCTCGTAGAATCACTGCAACCATCTCAGCTATCTCATCCAACAGAGGACTGCAGGAAGCCTTCTCAAAGGAGGTGAGACAATCCAAGTATAAAGGATGAGCAGGAATTGGCTAGAAAAGGAATTAGGACTAAAATATAGAGAATATCAGATTCAAAGGCACAGTGGTGTTAAAGAGTTTTTAAGGACAGAGAAACAACAAAAGATTCCTTTAGGCTGGAGGGGAAGGAGAATAATCCGCACAGTGTGGCTGAGGGGCCCTAACCCTATCCCTTCCACTAAGCCCTGCCCAGACAATGATGCCCGTGACTTAGCTGTGCCACTCATCGTAGTCCAATCAAAGTACACAGTCCAGTAGCAGGCATACGGCCCAAGTGGGTCACGTGGACCAACAATCTTCCTGAAGAATTTTCTTCCAGACCTGTGTTTTAAATCTTCATTCATCTGGGGTTGCTAAACTGGTCACATGTGAGTGGAGGACATCCTGCCACTAGGTTGAAAAAGCTTGTCAGAAACTAAAGCCAAGGTGAAGTGATCACTGACAGAGAGAGACAAGGAAAAAGAGACAGGAAAACCACCCAGAGGATGCAGCCTGAGACTCTGAATCCAGCCATGCTTGAAATTTGGAATTTACATATCTTAGAATTTCCAGTTACATGAAGCAATAATTTAGTTTCCTTGTTTAGATTCTATGGTGGTTTTTTTTTTCTTTTTTTTTGTCCTAATACAGTGAGTCTCAGATCCATCAAAACAGGCGTATTTAATATGTGCCTGCAGCTCAAGAGACAAGTCAGGAGGCATCAATAAATATGGAAATATCACCACGAGAACTGAAACCTCAGGAGTGAATGTCATTATCAACGGGGGCACAGAGATCAAAATGCCATGGACTGATGCCCAAGCCCTGGGAAGACTGGCAAAGAGGCACCCTGCCAATAGGACTGAGAAGGAGCCATCAGAGGTGGAAACAAAACAAGGAGAGACTTGATATCAGAAGCTGAAGGAAGAAAGCAGAAGGAAGAGGGGTTGCTCATCAGGGCCAATATCACAAGAAAGTGAAAAAGATTAGCACCTCATGGGAAAACCAGAACACACACACACACCCAGCCCAAGGCTGTAAGGTAGAGTACGGTAATTGCCATAAGAGGGGTCAAAGTATAGCTGAAGGTCAAAGGCCAGATTCCATGACCATTTCTGCCTGTATCTTGACTTTTACCACTTTCTCGCCCTGTCACCAGTCCCTCCTTAAATCTCTCTTCTCTCGGGTTCCATGCTACCACTCTCTCCCTCCTCTTCCCTGGCTTCTTGTCCCTCCCTTCTTACTATTCTTTAGCCATTCCTCACTCTCTCATTAACCTCTTAAATCTTAGTGTTTCTCAGGAATCTGAGACGCACTTCTCTTTATACTATACACTTTTGGGTGATGCCATTCATTTACCGGTCTTGCAACAGCCCATGGCTGTTAAACCCCTAAGACGATCTCAGAGTTCCTAAACCCGCACCCACAGCATGGGAGCTGTTGAAGCCATGAAGTCCAGGAAGGGCATCCTCCCCAAACAGATCTCAGATTATGTCCATGGAGAATTATAAACAAAAACTCTTCTGAGAGGGGAGCCAGGGACCACCAGGGCCACCATCTACAGGGGAACGTGTTGAGCACTGCACAAAAATGCCCAGCTGAAACCCAGCTGAGGGGCTGAAATCCAGCCTGTGCTCCTCTCTCTGAGCCATTCTCTGGTACAGGGCTGCGTGCATCTGGGAGAAGGACTGTTGTTTCCTCTTTAGCACAGATGCACTACTACCTGCTTGCCAAAGCCACACACCTGCAAGGCTGCAGCCACCTAGAGAGGCACCCTTTTCCAATTTATACCTCGATGGAATAAAGACCAACAGAGGCTCAGGGGACCTGAGAGACAATGAATAAAGGAAATCTTTCCAGAATGCAGAACAGGGGCCTGACAGATGAGATGATCAAGGAATTTACTCTTCTGTGGTGACAGGGAGTCTTCAGCAATCCTATCCCAAAGGACTGATGATCATGTCAGACCAGTAACTGGGCCATGTTTCCCATTCTCCCCTTTTCCACTAGTGTTAATAGTGGTTTCCTTCTTCCTGCTCCACCACTGCATACTGAGTACATCGGGAGATGCAGAGATGACTTGGCCCTGTAGTGTTTAGATCACTAGAAAGTGAGAACATCCAAATGTGAAGACCACACACAGCCCATCATCTAGAGATCTTGGGTTTCAAGTTGGTCAAGACTTTTGGAGTTGTCTCCCTTGGGAAAAGAGTGTTTTCTTTGTAAAAGGACAAGGGTAGCTTTGGCAGCCAAATGGTGCACTGAGGTCAGGTGTAAGTTGCCAGAAGATTACATTTCTTAGCCTCGCTTGAACTTACTTGTAGCCATTTCATTAAATTTAAGCCAATAGTGTGTACTGTATACTTGAAACTAATAATGAAATTAAATCTTTTTTTAAAAAGGTAGACAGTTGCAAACACAGGCACTTTTTTTTTTTTTAAACTTCCACCCTTTCTCCTGCTTCTTGACTAGAAAGAATGCAAAGATGATGGCTGGTGGTCTAGCAACTATATTAGACTGTGACGCAGTTCCAAGACAGAAACCACATACTAAAACGATGAAGCAGAAAGACAGAAGGGTTCCTCAGTCCCTAAAAGATACCATGGAGCCAACACACTAGTCCTTTAATGTTAAGTACAATAAACTATTATCTTGTTTAAGCCACTGTTTCTTCCAAGTCTTTGATTCTAGTAACTAAATGTAATTCCTAACAAATATACTGTAAATATACAGAAAATTCCCCCAAATTTACTTACCTATAATTGAGACATCTCCCTTTAACTCCAAAGCTGCCCTCTAGCTGGATGTGCGGGCTATCTCAAATTCAACATTTTCAAAATCAAATTCATTGCCACTGTGTCTACCCCATCCGCACTGAATCTGGTCCTACACTTGGGGTGTGTGGAGATGAGGAACTGAATAGCTGACTGTCATTGAGCACTGGGCCTCAGGAAGAGGGACATACTAGGACTGACTGCCTGAGAGATATGGGAGGAAGAGCTCCCAGCCACACGCCAGGACCCTTCCTGGGCTAAAATCCCACTGGGGACTCATTGCAGGCTCAGCTTGTTCCAGAGCAAGGGTCTCAGGGCATGTAAATATTCACCATGAGTAGGGGAGGCAGGAATAGCAGCCCACTCTCAGGAGGTCCAGGTGGTTTTTATGAGGAAAAGTATGAGCCAGTTATTAATATTGGAAATGTCTAGTAATATTTTACCAAGAAATGACCCCAGAGGAAATATTGGGAAAATCTATCAATCATGCAGCAGGAAGTGGTCGTGTTTGTTGGGCCCAGAGTCCCTCTTAGGAAGGGAGCAGCTTTTGTTTGCGGGAAATACTGTGACAAGCACCTTGGGGTAGAGGTGAGACTGGCCATGGCTGAGCTACATAGCCACTGGCTGAAGTGGACCTATGAGAAAGAGAGGAATTTGCTTTGCACTGGGGAGAGGAATATGAAACAGAAAGAAGGAGAGGAAGGAGGAGAATTAAGAGTAAGCCCAGGTCTAGACAGCAAAATTACCCCAAAGCAGGGTGGCGTCCAGACCCTGACCCCAGAGATAATTTAGTGCCAGGAAATTATATAAACAGGGGTGCCTAATGTTCAACTTGAAATTATTTCATTGCTGTGGTGTAAACCTATCTCCCTTCCTCCCGCTGCAAAAAAAAAAAAATAATAATAATAATAATAATAATAATAATAAAATTAAAAAAAAAATTGGGCCAACTCTATCACCCTCATGAACACTTTGAGGTATTTTCCTGAGAGCTTGAAGGAACTGCGTTTCTTGTCTGGATCAACATCATGGAGGCAGAAGTGCTTGTGAGAGGATGAGTTGCCCTCACTCTCTGGGAACTTGCAAAAAAATCTCTGAGACAACTTTGTACTTCTGCAAAATAATTGTAGTTAGAGGATGCCTAAAATGATATATGAGTTCAAATAAATGCTAAGCAATTAAACAAGTGACTGAAGGTGTTGGGCCAAGAATCTTACTTGCTATAACCCTGTGCATGAACAATATCAATCAATACTCCACGCTTTGCACAGTGCTTTTTTTTTCAAGCTCTGTATCATCTCAACTCATGCCACCTCTGGGAGGCAGTGTAGGCAGAGAGGTCGGTATTCATTTTATGGGTATAAAAGTTGTGCCTCCTTTTGAGACCCTTTCAGCCTGGGACTCTCCCACGGAGACCAGGATTCTTTTACAAAAGCCCCAAGGAGTAGAAACCAGATAGCTGCTGGGCTATAGAAATTATGAAACCTGGAAAATCAGCATTATGCAAGGACACCAGTGTGTGGAGGGGGTCATTTGTCTGAAGTTCTGAAAGCTGTTTTTTTCTACTTGGAGTTTAGAAAGAAACTACGTGTCTAGTGCTTTGATGGTTTCCCAAGATGCATTTTGGTGTAGGGTTCACTGGCTCAAACAACTCCAATGAACAGTGGGCTGATATCAGAGCCCAGCTCCACCTCACGGAGGGCTGGTGAGAGCCCCCCTCACACACACTCTGTATCAAAGTCACTGTCCTCGAGGGCTGCCCATTCCCTCTTCACAGCAGGCCGCAAGTTCTGCTGATCACTTTTGCTCTCCTCAGGGAGCTCTCCTGTCCTCAACACTGGGCCTGGGTGAGATTCGCAGAAGGAGTTAAGCCTTTCCTCATGCTTGTTCTCAGGGCTCAGCCGAGGAGTCTCAGCTGCCAGTCCGTGGAACTGCCTCAAGTTTGGCTCCACTGGGAGGCCCTCCTGGTTCAAAGCCCAGAACCTATGCGCTGATGCAGCTCTAGCTCCTAAGTCTTGGGGTCTTCGTGCATATGTATTCTCATCCTGAGAGTTTTCTTTAGTGAGGGAGATGGTATTTTAAGCTTTAGGGGGGAGAGAAGTAATTTCTTGGCTGTGATCCAGGAATGAATCCCTCTACCTTACTTCCTCTCCAGTCTCTCCCTGCCTCCAACACCAAGCCCAAGGCAGAAGCCTTCGGGGCCTAGCTCCTCCCATGTGAAACCTCCCCACCCCTGCTCAAGTGTATGTATGTGTGTAGCTGGGAGGGATTAAGCACCCTAAGTCTGTTATATAGGCCATATAAACGCTTCAAAAGCATCCTCTCTTCTAGAACCTTGCACTGATGTGGTTGATATAGTACAGAAATTCATGACTATATGAGGGTTCTAGCCATTGCCCCTTTGTGCTTGGGTATAAAACAGACAAACTAAACCCCTCTATTTCCATGACCTCATATACATTTAGAACAAGAACTCTCATTTCCAGATGAGAACAGCTCCTGACAGCCTCTGGAAGAGGACTGTCTGGATTGCGCCTAGACTGCGATACCCGTTGACAGTGAGGGACAAGATCTGGGTGCCCACAGAGCCTAGGCCCAGGAGGAAAGAAGCCTCTGCTGGAGAAATGAACTTGAGACACAGCTCTAGAAGTGAGATGCCCTAAATCTCCCCATGATGTACTGTGACACCCATTTCTTACAAGTCATCTGTTAGAGGAAAAGCCAGTCAATGTCTGGTCATGAACAACGAGGGCAGGCAGATGTGTGACATTTCTGAGGGTGGGGCTTGGTGCAGGGGGGTCAGGACAGTGGGGGGCTTCCTGGAGAACACGCTTTTTCAGACCTGGGACTGTGGGTATATACCACAGCAGGGGCACTCCATGCCTGAGGGAGCTGATAGTTCATTGTGTCCCGCCTGAACTGAGACTCAATCTCCCCTAGCACTTCCTGCCAGCCCTCCTACTGGTCAGAAAGGCTGCCTGGGAGAGGGAGTATCACTCAGTCTGCAGAAAACATAATAAACACAAATGCAGGTTTGGGAAGGAAAGAGTGTGCAGCCTGACTCTGGTCCGGACCCTCATGAAGCCGCAGTGAGAACATGTTGACCTGTGGCTGGAAAAGGCAGGGGTTGGGTTTGTGGCCCCTCAATCGGGCATCGTACGCGCCGCCAACGTGGGTCAGGGCTGACTTCTATCTGTCCTGGCAGGCGCTGGTAGTCCCAAGTGCTCCCACGGCCTCCCCAAGTATGTCGCCAGCCACCTAGGGAAGCCCAAGCTCGAGCCTAAGCTCAGTACTGTGATCAGCACTCATGGGCCACGGGTGCCACCTGGTGGCCAAGTCTGGAATGACCGGTGACAAGAGGGCGAGCCTGTGCGACATGACTAGAGGTCACCCACCACCCCAGTGACAGTAATTATAGCAACATTATCACCACGCATCTTTCCAGCCATCCTGCATCCTGAGTTTTGATCAGGCTGGTCCCTCTATCATCACAACCATATTAATTACATGAGTAAGGGTAACATCTACATCAAAAACAATAATCTCCATCATATATCAGGCACTCACTTTCTGCAATGCGCTGTGCTAGGCAGAAAGGATTAAAATTTACCTTCCTTCAAGGGATTCGAATGCTCAGATATTTACAATTACAAAACAGGGTGACAAAAGTGTTTCAATAAGCTATGGGGGCACAGATAAGGTGATTTCTTGCAGCATATCAGGAGCTTAAAAATGAAGACTCACTGAGGCTGTGAAAAATAAATAAGATTTCAGCAGCTGACAAAGAAAAGGACATTCCAAGCAGAGGGACTGGCCAGGCAGAGACAGCAAAAACACACAGTAGGTCCAGGGAAGAGAAGGCGTGGCTGTGGCGTTTTGTGGGAGGGAGAAGGGCAAGAACAGATGCAACTTGGAAGATATCCTGGGATGGAGTCGCAGTTGCCTTGCGAGCTAGCTACGTGCTAGGTTTGAGCTTTTCCCCCTGACAGCCAAGATAGGTCACTGAAAGGTTTGAAACAAGAAAACAACTAGGTGGATTTAAAAATTTTTTTTCTACACCTACAGCACCTGGTCTTCCTAGGTGGTCTCCCATCCAAGTACTAACCAGGGCCGACCCTGCTTAGCTTCCGAGATCCAACTAGGCTGAATTTTAAAAGACCTTTTTAAGAGGCAAGTGTGCAGGGAGACTGTTAGGGAAAATGACTGAAGCACTCTATTGACAAGATAATTCATTCGACATTCAACAGACACTCTGACAGGCCTATGTTGAGCCCAGCACTGTTCATACAGAAAGCCTTCCTGCCAGCAGCTTACATTCTGGAGCATAATGAAGGAGCAGGTAGGAGGAATGGAGAGCAGGACTTCATGGTCAGCGGATAAGAAAGAGGGAGAAGTAAAAGATTGAGCCTAGGTAATAGGGAAAAGAGTAAGGCCACTCGAGGCTGGAACAGAAGAGAAGGAGCAGGTTTGTGGGAAAGGAAATGAGTTGGCTTTTGGATGTGATCAGGAAACCGAACAAGCAGCTATGATGCAAAAATTCCACAACATCATAACATTACAACAACTCACCTTCTCCATCCCATGAAAAGTCAGACTAGGTTTCCTGGAAAATTTTCCTGCCATTACGAGGTTAATATTATATTGAATCAACTGTCAAATGCAAATCTCTGTCAACAGATCTATTAAATGTTTGTTAAACCAGCATATTGGAAATTATTATTGCCAACATTTACAGAGTGCTTAGTGTGAATGAAGCATTGTTCTCAATTGCTTCCTCCAATTACCTCCTTTAAGTGTCACAATTACCTATGGGCTGCGCACCAGGCTCAGGTCACAATTAGCAAGGGTCAGGGCCAGCCAGTATCTGCCTGAAGGTCACGCAGAATTGTGAGAAATAAAGAGACTACAGTCTGACGACATAACAGGGGGAAAAGGGGTACGATTATTCTTCCTTTGGGGAAGATGAAAAAGAAAATGTGGGCTTCAGTGGGAATGTGAAGGCATGAGGCTGGGCAGCAGTGACTATTTCTGGCTTCTAGGTCAGACTCTCTCCAGGTCCATGAGGAAAGCACTAGCACAACTTCAACTAGAAGGCAGTCAACTGAGTAAAGACACCCACCCATTCAAGGTTCTGGGCCCTCCTGGGCCTACGACTACGGGATAAATGACTCTTCAGTCTTATCTTAGACATGGGGGGATTTCTTATCTTTAGCAGTTTTAACTTTCCACTATTCTTACTGTCATATCGAAGACTGTTTAATCACTATAAAGGCATTAAAACAATACCAAACAATATCTAATTGAGTGAAACCCTTATAATAATAGTAATAATAATATGTTTAAAATAGCCTCCAGAAAATTTTAAACTGTCCGCAACTGATATGGGTTACTTCACCAGTATGGGGAATAAATATGGTAATATTGTTTACATTTTTTCAATTGACTGACTACTCTTGTAATCAGGAAGTCCAGTAACCATTTACCAAATGCACACTTTGCTCCAGAAACTCTTAGGCACTGGGGATACATCGGCAAATGAAACAGATTCCCGTCCCTGTGGAGCTCACTCTCCAGCCTGGGGAAACAGTGAGACAATAGACTTGATAAATAAATAAATAACTTAGCATGTTAAAGGGTGTTAGTGTTAAGGGAAAAAAAAAAAAGTAGAGGTGGTTACATGGGTCTGAGATGCTGAGATGGGGAAAACCTCATTGAGAATATGATACTTAAGCAAAGCCCTGAAGATGACCTGGGCCTTCACAAAGCCACAGAAGTCTGAGTTGCCTTACCTCTACACCAGGAAGATGGACCTCTCAAGGGGTGCTTCTTAGAACAAAGTTGCACTCCAAATGAACTGTCAAGTATAGTGAAGCTGAAAGGTAGCAGCAGTTTCTCTCACTATTAATGTCAGAACTTACAGAGTTATAATCCAAGTAACAGCTTTATATAATACCAAAGTTAGCGGTATATCTGTGGGTCTCAGATCACATAGAAGTATAACCTCAGTGTTTATTAGAAATCTATCTACGTGAACTTTCCAGGAGGCCATGTGGCACCCAGAGAAGGCTTATCAAATTTTAATGAATGTTCCCCCAATTTTTCTGTATCTTACACAACCACTCCCCTGGCTTCAGACACCTATGGTCCCAATGAAAAGCCATTCAGGATCACTGAGACTACCTTGAGCTTATAGTCTCCAGTAGCCATAAGAATTACTCTTTAAAGATTGAAACAGATTCCTTAGTAACTAGTATTGTCTGTAGACTGTAGGCACACAATAAATGTTTCCATAAATAGATGTTCTGTTTCTTATAATGGTGAAATAGATCAGGGAGAACCCTCCAAATGGGCAAATATGAAAGAAACA
The DNA here is from genome assembly GCF_014176215.1 of Rousettus aegyptiacus. Lineage (NCBI taxonomy): Eukaryota > Metazoa > Chordata > Mammalia > Chiroptera > Pteropodidae > Rousettus > Rousettus aegyptiacus. The sequence continues at coordinate 65,906,463 of NW_023416308.1, forward strand.
ACTTCTTGAAGTCAGTAAGAAAATGAATGAATGAGCCAGATTCCTTTAGGAAGACAAGGCCAGTGAGGTGGGCTGAGCATTTTGGGTTGTTTTAGCAGTGACTATGAGGCTGGACAAACCTTTGACAGACACAGAGCTCTCTGGTTGTATAAACTGGAACAAACTTTTGGAAAAGTTTGAAGATATCACATATGCAATGCTCCAGTGACTCTACTCCAGGTACATAACTCTAGAAAAGTGTGTGCAAGGCACCAAGAGACATATATGAGAATGTTAACAATAGTGTTTTTGTAATGGCTCATGTCCATGATATATTCAGAATACTGTACAAAATGAAAGTAAACGAATTACAGTCCTTCAATAAATGATGTGGTAAAGAAGATGTGGTACCTATATACAATGGAATATTCCTTAGCCATAAGATGAAATTCTGCCATTTGTGACAACATGCATGGATCATGAGATAATCATGCTAAGTGAAATAAGTCAGACAGAAAAAGTTGAGAACCATATGATTTTATTCATGTGTGGAATACAGAACAGAAAGCAACAAACAAATTAGACAAATAAAAACTCATAGACGCAGACTACAGTGTGTAGTGGTTACCAGAGGTAAAGGGGAGATAGATAAGGGTAAAGGGGGTCAAATATATAGTAACGGAAAGAGTCATAACTTTGGGTGGCGAACACACAATGTAAAACACAGATGATGTATTATTGAATTGTACACTTGAAATCTATATTATTTTATTAACCAATGTTGCTCCAATAAATTTAATTTAAAAAAAAAAAAAGAAAGAAATTGCATCTGGAAAAAAAAATTACGGCAATACACAACAAATCTAATGCCAAGTGAAAGAAGCCAGATATGAAAAAAAAAAAAAAAAACATAGTGCATAAGAACACGTTAAGGTAGAAATAATTATTATAAAAATGACATTGGTTACCTTTGGGGAAGGGAAGGTTTGTGATTGCAAGAGGGTACAAATAGGCTTTATGGGTACTAGAAACATTCTATTTCTTGATTTGGTGGTAATTACATAATTTTTTGATAGCTCACCAAAGTTTTTGTGGGAAGAGAGTACAGTTTTGTATATTTCACAATAAATAGGTTAAAGAAAACCTGTTAACACATTGTTGCACATATCACTGGTTCATTCTTTTTATTGTTGCATAGTATTTTATTGAATGTATATACCAAAACTTGGTCTATGTATTCACCTATTAAAAGACATTTAGTTCATATCTACTTTTTGGCTATTACAAATAATGCTGCTATAAACATTCATGTACAAATCTACCATGTGGATATACAATTTCATTTCTCTTTGGTAAATATTTATGATTGGAATGCTTGAGACAAATGCCAGCGTGTTTAACTTCTTAAGAAACTACACAATTCCTTTCCAAATAAGTTGCTCCATTTTACATTCCCACTAGCTATAGACGAGCAGTCCACATGGTTCGAAACCTTGTTCAAGGATCAACTGTAGTTTCGCAATGTGGCTGGAAATCTGCCCGTATGGACAGCCAACTTAAGTTATAAAAGAATTTTTGACTGCGTGGTGGGCTGACCCCCCGCAATAAGGGTCAAATGCATTGTCATTTTAGCAAATGTGTAGTGGTACCTCATTCTGGTTTTAATTTGTGAAGATTTTGAGCATCTTTTCACATGCTTGTCATTCATCTATCCAAATTTTTTTTTGGCCCACTTAAAAGTCAGATTGTTTACTTATATTGAGTTTTGAATTATTCCACTGCCTTCTAGCTTCTACTTTTTCTGCTGAGAAATAATTTGTTAATCTTATCAGGGTTCCTTAGTAAACGATGCATTTTTTCTTGTGGTTTTTAAGGTTTTTTTCCCTTGTCTTTGGTTTTTATCATTTTTACTATGATGTGTCTATAATCACTTCGAATATATCCAATTTGGAGTTCATTGAGCTTCCCAGATGTGTAGGTTATAGTTTTCTAATAAATCTTGGGAGTTTTCAGCCATTATTTTTAAAAATATTTTTCGCCTCTCTTCTCCTAGTACACCCCTTATGCATATATCAATGCACTGAGAGGTGCCCCATCTTCCTCTGAAGCTCTGCTCATTTTTCATTCTTTTTTTCTTTCTGTTCTTTGGTTTGCATAACCTCAATTGTTCTTTAAGTTCAGTAATTCTTTCTTCTGCCAGTTCAAAAACAGTCAGCTCTTGAACTGCATGGGTTTGAATTGCATGGCTCCACTTAAACGCAGATTTTTTTTTCAACTGACCACAGTTTGACTGACTCATATAGTTCCAACAGTGTTGTTCAAGGGTCAATTCCTTGGTTGAAAACCCACATATGCAGGCGGCTGAAAACCCAACATGTGCAAACCCAACATATGCAATGTTGAAGTATCCACACTGAGTGTCTCCAATGAAACTTTAATTTCCATTATTGTATTTTTCAACTCCATTATTTTCATTTGTTCTTTTTAAAAAACTCTCTTTGGTAGTCTCATACCTTCTTTCACTCCTTTTAATAAAGTTTTCCTTTACTGTGAACATATTTATAATGGCTACTTTGAAATATTTTCCTATCAAGTCTGATATCTGGTCACTCAGTTTGTTTTTTCCACTGCATGGGTCATACTTTCCTATTTCTTTGTATGTCTAATAAATTATTGGAAACTGAACATTTTAGATATTTTGTAGCAACTCTAGGTAATGGACCCCTCCCCTTCTCCAGGGCCTGTTCTTGTTTAGTAACTGGCTAAATTATTTTAGTGAAGTGCCCACCCCAACCCCTCCGCGTCCCCTGCCGCCAAGTGTTAAGCCTCCAATGACGCTCCTCAGAGAGGTGCAACTTTGGGTATGTCCAATGATGCTGAGATGACAGTGGTACTTATAAGGCTCCCTTCCACCTTTCCCTCTGAATGGCAGCTTCCCTTGGAATAACAGTTCCACTCTAGAAGCTGAGTGTTCAGCAAGGGTGATGAGGGGCAGTAGCCTGAGGTCCTGGCTTGCCTTTCATAGCATGCAAACACCACCTTACAAGATGGGAAAAATGCTATTAGGGCCTCAGTATTCTCAGCACACTTCACCCAAGGTAGAGCCTTCATTCCGCGAGTGGAAGTTGGGTAGGAGGGAGCCCCAACATCTCAATTGTTATTGTCTAGGACTGAGCTTCAGCAACAGGCATCTGCGGGCAGGATGAGAACTGTTAAATTCCTGCTACCCTTGGAAGTAAGCCCTCAGGCTTGAGAAAGAAGGGACCCTGTGCTCTTGGCTACAGCTGTCTGGAGAAGAGTCTCCACTTTGCTTAGCTCGGAGGAGAGAGGGTGAGAGTAGTCTTGGTTCAGGTACCACAGACTTTTTTTTACTGAAAGTTAAGACTCACTTTTCTTACTCTAAGTAAAGTTCACCTTTCTTATAGAATTTTCATAGATTTTCTTAATGTTTTTTTCACTCACTGTGTGTCCTTAAAACCATTTCCAGAGGTTTTAAATAGTTGAATTTTAAAAATAATTTTCACGTTTCACTGGAGAGCAAGTCAGCCGAGCTCTTTATGCTGTCATACCAAAAGTAGATCTCCTTGAGTTTCAAGAGTTCTTTATATATCGTGGATAAAGCCTCTAATTGGATAGGTGATTTGCAAATATTTTTTTCCCAGAATATGGGTTGTCTTTGTATTCTCTTAAAAGTATCTTTTGATGAGCTAGTTTTATATTTTGATGAACTCCAAATTATGAATTTTTTCTTTTAGGGACTCTACCTTTGATTTTTATCTAAGAAATCTTTGCCTAACTCAAAGTCACAAAAGACTTTTACAGTTTAAGGTTTCATATTTGGGTCTATGATACATTTAGAGTTAAAATATTATATATGGTATGGGTTAATTTTTTGAACAAGGGTCAAAGGGTTGTGGGATTTTTTAGTGGATTTTTCTGTTTTTGTTTTTCCCATATAGCTATCCAGTTGTTCTAGCACATTTGTTGAAAAGATTATCCTTTCCCCATTGAATTACCATAGCATCTTTGCCAAAATTCCTTTCTATTCCTAGTTTGAGGAAAGTCCTTCCTATTCCTAGATTGCTGAGAGTTATGAGACTGGATGGTTAGATTTTGTCAAATCCTTTTCCTACTTCTAATGAAATGATCATATGATTTTTCTTTTTTAGTGGGATAATATGATGAATTATATTGATTTTCCATTATGAAACCAATGTTGCACTCCTAGTATAAACTACACTAGGTTATCTTTATATATTACATCCACTTTGCTAAAATTCTATTTAAAATTTTTCTATGTTCAGGAGAGATTTGGGGTTTTAGTTTTCTTTTCTTATAATTTCCTTGCTTGGCTTGGTATCAGGAAAATGCTGGCCTCATAGAATGAGATGGGAAGTTTTCTCTGTTTAACTTTCTGAAGTGTACAGAACCAGTGTTATTTTTTCCTTAGATGTTCGGTGGACCTCACAAGTCAACATAGCTGCTACTAGAATTTTGTTTCTGGGAAAGCTTTTCACTAAAAATTCTCTTTCTTTAACAGATACAGAACTACTTAGATTATATAGTTCTTCTTGCATGAGTTCATTTGTATCTTTCAAAAAAGTTTGTCCATTTCATGTAAATTGTCAAATTTCTTGGCACAAAGTTGTTTATAAGTGATTATACTTTTAAATTCTGAAGAGTGTGTAGTGATGTCACCTCTTATTCCTGATAGTCCTGTGTTGTCTTTTAATTTCATCCAATTTCTTTGGCTATATGTTTAGCAATTTTATTGATTTTTCTCAAAGAAACAGCTTTTGGTTTAATTTTCCTCATTTTTTGATTTTGTTTCATTGATATCAAATCTTATCATTATTACTTTCTTTTTCTGCTTACTTTGGGCTTATTTTTTACCTTTTTAAAATTAAATTTATTGGGGTGATGTTGGTTAATAAAGTTATATAGGTTTTAAGTGTACAATTCTATAACACATCATTTGTATATTGCATTGTGCGTTCACCACCTTTGGAGAGTGGATTGAAAGCTAACAAGTTCCTTGCAGTCTGCGAGGGCAACCAAGGGTTACCTCATCTCTGCAAACCCCTTCTGAGAATGAGTATAAATGTAGCTGTAGTCAGGCAAACAAGCTGAAGGTCATGCAAAAATATGGCTTGGGAAAAGTAGAAAAAACAGTGTCGTTATGCCTAAGGGAAACTGTTTATGCCAACTAGTATGTTCTTGTATAAAAGCAGCTTGCAAAAATAAAACTGTGCCATTGCTCTACCATTAGTGGACAGTAGACCTCCTGATCTCAGCTTTCTGTATTCTTTCTTTTCTTCATCTTCCGCGTTCCCACTCTGGTATGTTTCTAGAGCCATGCTGGACATGGCAGGATTTACCACTTGCTGGACGCGGCACCACCAAAGTCAAATCTCCTTCCATCACCATATATATGACCCCCTTTACCTTTATCTATCTTCCTCACTCCCTTCTTTCCCTCTGGTAACCACTGCACTGTTGTCTGTATCTATGAGTTTTTGTTTGTTCATCTTGTTCATTTGTTGCTTTCAGTTTTATATCCTACATATGAATGAAATCATATGGTTCTCAACTTTTTCTAATTTTGCTTAGCATAATTATCTCAGGATCCACCCATGTTGTCGCAAATGGCAGTATTTCATCTTTTCTTGTGGCTAAGGAATATTCCTTTGTATATATGTACCATATCTCCTTTATCCAGTTATCAAAGGGCACTTCAGTTGTTTCCATGTCTTGACCACTGTGAATAATGCTGCAATGAACACCAGAGTGCTTATTTCTTTACAGATAAATGCTTTCAAATTTGTGGGGTAGATACCCAGAAGAGGGACTGTTGTGTCATATGTTAATTCTATTCTTAAATTTTTGAGGGATCTCATTACTGTTTTCCAATTTACATTTCCACCAGCAGTGCATGAGGATTCCTTTCTCCCCACAACCTCTCCAACACTTGTTATTACTTGTCCTGTTGATGATTGCCATTCTAACAGGTGTGAGGTGGTATCTCATTGTGGTTTTGATTTGCATTTCCCTAATAGCTAGTGAAGTTGAATATTTTTTCATATGTCTGTTGGCCATTTCTATGTCTTCTTGGGAGAAGCATCTGTTCAGGTCCTTTGCCCACTTTTCAACTGGATGTTTTGTTGGTGAGTTATATGAGTTCTTTGTATATTTTGGATATTAGCCTCTAATTAGAGGCACTGTTTGCAAATATATTTTCCCATTCAGTTGGCTGCCTCTTTTCTTCATTGGCAGTTTCTTTTGCCATGCAAAAGCTTTTTAGTTTGATACAGTCCCATTTATATATTTTTGCCTTTACTTTCCCTACGTTTGAGGTCAGAATCATAAAGTCCTCTCTAAATCTAAGGTCCATGAGTTTAGTATCTATGTTTTCTTCTATGCAATTTACTGTTTCAGATCTTATACTCAGGTTTTTTATCCTGTTTGAGATAATTTTGGTATATGGTGATAGACAGCAGTCTAGTTTCATTCTTTTGCTTCTAACTTCCCAATTTTCCCAGCACGTACATTGAAGAGGCTCTCTTTTCCTCACTCTACGTTTTTGACTTCTTTGTTGAAAATTATTTGCCCATGTATATGTGGGTTTACTCATGGACTCTTAATTCTGTTCCACGGGTCTGTGTGTCTGTTTTCCTGCCAATACCATGCTGTTTTGATTATTGTTGCTTTCTAATATAATTTGTAGGATACAAAATCAATCTACAAAAACCCATTGCATTCTTTTATACTAACAATGAAATTTCAAAAAGAGAAATAAAAAACAATTCCTTTTGCAACCATAACAAAAAGATTAAAATATCTAGGAATAGATGTAACGAAGGATGCGAAGGATCTATACACTAAAAATACAAGACATTATTAAAGAAATTGAAGACACAAAGAAATGGAAAGATATTCCTTGTTCATGGATTGGAAGAATCAACATAGTTAAAATAGCCACATTACCCAAAGCAATATACAGATTTAATGCAATCCCCATCAAAATACCGATGGCATTTTTTAAAGAAACGGAACAATCATCAGATTTGCATAGGATCAACTCTGAAGACTCCAAATAGCCGAAGTAATCCTGAGAAAAAAAGAACTAGGCCAGAGGTACCACTCTCCCTGACCTCAAATACCACTACTTTGTGTTTAAATTTGTGTTTCATTTTCCTGGTTATTTAAAAGTTGAAATCATTGATTTGAGAACTTCTTTCTATTTCGATAAAGGCAACTAGTGTTATAATTTTTTTCCTAAGTATTGCCTTATCTGTATCTAACAAATTTCAATATATTTTCATCTTCATTCAAATCAAAATATTTCTAATTTATTTTTATTTCTTCATTAGAAGTATGTTTAGTTTCCATATATTTGGGAATTTTCTAAATCTGTTATTGATTTCTAATTTTTTGTCTTTTGCCAGAGAATCTACTTTGTATGATCCGGACCTTTCACTGTGACTTTCTTTGTAGCCCAGAATATGGTCTCTGTTGGAGATTTTCTGAATGCTCATGAAAAGTTGTGTATTGTGCTATTGTTGGGGAGTGCTCTATAAAGGTCAGTTAAGTCAAGACTGTTGATAATGGTTTTTAAGTCTTCTACATACTTACTGATTTGCTGTTTACATGTTTTATCAGTTATCAAAGGTGCTGAAATTCCAACTCCACTTGTGGGTTATTTCTCCCTATGTAGTTCTATTAGTCTTTTCCTCACATATTTAGAAGTTAGTATGCACATAAACATTCAGGATTGTAATTTCCTCTTGTTAAACTGACCCTTTTACCATTATAAACAAAAACTTTAATCCTTAATCTTGATAATATTCTCAAGTTCTGAAAACCACTTTATTTACTATTATGATAGCTCATCTGCTTTCTTTAGTGTTATTATATCTTTCTCTATATGTTTACCTTAAACCTAGTGTCTTATACTTAAGGTGGATTCTGAGTGAGCAGCATATAGCTTAATTTCACCTTCTTTTATTTAATGTGACAATCTCTGCCTTTTTACTGAATGCTTAGATCTTTTACAATCAAGATGATATTGATATGGTTAGGCTTAAATCTATTATCTTGTTATTTGTTCTTTTTATGTCTTCTTTGTTCCTTTCTCCCTCCCTTTTTCCCCTTATTTTGGATTAACTGAATACTTACTGATTCCATTGTATTTTTCTGTTGGCTTATTAGCTATAAAACTTTTTTGAGGGGTGAGGAATTACTTTATAGTTTATATTATACATCTTTAACTTATCACAATTTTCCTTCAAGTAATATTATACCACTTCTTGTACAGTATAAGAATGCTACCATATTACACTTCCATTTTCCCCTCCCTAATCTGTGTAATATTTTACTTTGACATGTACTATAAACTCCACAATAAATTGTTAGTACTTTTGCTTTCAGTAATTATCTTTTAAAAGATATTTAAAAATAACAATGAAATGAGGTTTTCATATTTATCCACATTTACCATATTTCCACATGGCATTATTTGATATGTGACTTTTAAAAAACATTTCTTATAGTGCAGATCTGCTAGTGATGTATTCATTTAGCTTTTGGATATTTGAAAAAGTCTTTATTTTGCCTTTTGTTTGAAAGTGGCCTTCACTGAATATAGAATTTGACATTGACAGGTGTTGTTCTGTTTTGTTGTTTTACCATATTAAAGATGTTGCTCCACTGTGTTCTGGTTTCCAATGTTTTCAATGAGAAGTTTCCTGTCACTTTTATATGAGCTCCTCCTATGTCCATAATATGCCCCCACCCCCAACCTATGCTATTTTATCACTAGTTTAAAGCAATTTGATTAAGATGTGCCTTGGTGTGATTTTCTTCATGTTTCTTGTCTTTGGAATTCATTGAGCTTCTTGGGTCTGTGGGTTTATAATTTTCATTCAATTTGGAAAAATGTTGGCCATTGTGTCTTCAATCTGAATGATGATGAAAATATAAATGTATTTTTTAGCACCCCTTCCCCCCTCACGTCTTATTATCTTTGAGGACATCAATTATATGTATAGCAGGCTGTCTGAAGTGACCCACAGTTTACAGAAACTCTGTCTACTTTTCTTCCAGTCATGTTTAATTCCAGTTTGAGATAGTTTCTAAGTTCAAGTGCTATAATCTTTTCTTTTGCTGTTTAACCCTCTTAATCCCACTGTTTTTTTTTAAATCTCAGATTTAATTTTAATCTCGTTATTTTCTTTTTTATCTTTATGCCTCTACTTAACATAGATGCTCAATTTCCTATTTTTTCCTATTTTTTTCCTCTACTTCTTGACCACTACCTTCTTGACTATATGGCATATGATTACAATGCCCTTTTGTACAAATAATTGTATTATTTGTATCACTTCTGAGTCTTTTTTTTTCTCCTGAGTTGTATTTTCTGGCTTTTTGCATGCCTGGCAATTTTTTATTGGATGCCAAACATTTTGGATGTCACTCTGTTGCATATTCAATATAGGTGTACCCTTATATTCTTATACTTTGTTCTAGGAGACAATTACTTAGAAACTTTTATATACTTGTGAGCCTTTAGTCCATGGTTAATTTTGCTCTCCTACTAAAGTAATACATTTCAGACTCTCCTAACCAGTGCCCGTTTATTTATAAAGTTTTCTACTCTGCCCAGCAGGAACACAAACTATTCATTACCTTATGTGAACTTCAAGGATTGCTTCCTCTGCTCCTTTAGGGTAGTTCTTTCTCCAACCTCAATAGTTTCCTCCATACACAGAGAAGTATTCAGCTTCAGTCTCAAGGGGATCCTCTTAACTCTCTATTCTTTCTTTCTGCTCATCTTGCTCCGCTCTTAGATTCTGCCCCACAAGCTTCAACCACTTTTGCCTCTCTGGACTCACAGATCTGTTTCCTGAACTCAGGGATACCTCTGGGCTCTGCTGTGGTGTTCCCTCCCTGAGATGTAATCTGGAATCTCTCCAGGCACCAGCTGGGGCAATCACAGGACTCAACCCATTTGTTTTCCCTCTCTCAGGGATCACTGCCCTGCACTGCTTAATGTCCAGTGTCTAAAAACTGTTGATATATATCTCACACATATACACACACATATTCAGATCCTTTTAATTCTTTTCAAGCGAGAAGGTAAATTCCAGTTCCTGTTCTTCTATCTAAGCTGAATGTCAAAACCATTTTTGGAGGCAAGATTTTTATTGGAATATTGTATGATTACTTTTAACAAATGAGGAGTGAAGATGCCACTTCTTAGGAAGTACTGATATGTTCTGAGGGGAGAATAAAAATACAAACTTTCAACTCTTGGAAATCTGAGCTTAAATTCCATGTTACCACCTTGGGAAAATTACCAGTCTATTATTTGATTCCCAGTTCTCTCACTTGAGTAACAGAACTAATAATATCTACCTCATAGGCTGTGAGGTTTAAATGTAATATAAGCAATTTGCTATATATCAAAGGTACCCCAAACATTGTAGTTTCCTTTCTCCGCGCCCCACCCCCACCACCACACACACACACAAAATAAGAGAAAGCTATTTGTTAGGGCCCTGCCTGGATTGATAAGAATGATCCCAAGTCTTTCCCTCTCAAATATTTAAGATCCTTTCTGTTACAGGGAGAAAAACATCATAACACGCTATTAAAAAACTAGACACAAAGTGTAATTTTAAGAAAACTGCCTGTGAATTTTTACCCCGTGAAAATGTGTGGGAAGGAAGAGCCTTGTGTCCTGCTCTGTCTACTTCTGGTTTGGATTTGGCAGTTTTTTAAGTGGGGAACAATCCAGAATTCCAGCTCTGTCGGGAAAAAAGCAAAAGCAAACAAATGAAACAGATGACAAATCATTTCTCTAAGACCCGAAGCCAAACTGGCTCCAATAGCTAATGGAAATTTCTTGGAACAGTTACAAAATCATTTGTAAGGATAATATTTTCCAGACTTTTATAGCTAGAGCTAAGAGTAGACTTTTAGTCTGCAGACACCACAAAGTTAGCATGTATTCAACAGGCAGTTACTGAGACCACCACCTCCCACCCTAACTCTACTCCCTGGCCCCGTATAAAGGCCTGATTTACGCACTGAAATGGGGGTAAGCTGTGGTCCTTGCCCTTCAAATCTATACCACAATCTAACAAAGCCAACAGGTGAATATAATCAGAACCTAATAGAATGTGCTCTGTGGGCACTATTAGCAAACCACTTCAAGAAGTCAGAGATAAAAGATTAGCAAAACCTTCAAAGAGGAGATGACAATATTTCAGGATACATGCAGAAGTAGAGGATAGGAGGAAAACAGATTATTCAAATCAAGGGAAAGAGGTAAACGATGAGAAATGAATCTGAGGCCTGATCTATATAGGCTTGGAATGTGTCAATTAGAAATGTTTTCAGCTGGAAGTAACTGAATCCTTGACTAATAGAGGCTTAAACTATGGAGGTTAGTTTTCTCAAAATGCTGTGGTATGTGATTACTGGCATTGATTCAGTGGCTCAAGATGTCATCTGGGAGGCAGGTTCTTTCCATTTTTCTGATCTGACATCTTTAACATGGTGGTTTTTCATCTTTGTACTTTTTACCTCATATTTGCAAGATTGTTGCCTTGCCACAGATCCAGATTCCATTAACTATTGTTCTGAACAAGGAAAAGAAAAAAAAAAAAAAAAGAAGAATCTGAAAGGAGCTTTCCTTTAATCAGGGAAGAGTTTCCCAAGAGTTTTCCAGATTTTCCATTACATCTTATTGACCCAAACTGGGTCATGTGACCATCGTCAGAGGAAATGTTGGCAAAATATCTGGACAAAAAGAAAAGAGTGAAATGAAAGGCCCAGAAAAATTATAAGCCGTCCCCTGGGGCTGAGCATCTTGCTGCTTTAAACAAAATCAGTGCTCTATCAGCAAGGAAGATGGATTTAACAGCCATTAGTTGAGCAATTAACAATGACTGCAATCCTATTTTTGAACTTTAATCCAAGTTATAAGAAGAATTCTAGTGGGGGGAAAAAAGATGCCCCGATGATTCAATTATACCTCTAGTTTTGTAGATTTATTTATCCTGCCCCCTTAGGTTTTAAGAGAACTATACAGCTGGCTATCCCTGAGAATGACGGGTTTTCAAAAACTGAAGACAGATTTAGATGGAACTGAATTTTTGTAGTTTTGCAGATTTCAGAAGTTGAAAATTTTATTCATATAAAACCTCTCAACACATTTAACATATTTCCAACTTAATGGGGAAATAACTGCCATCTCTTCTTAAGCCTTAGAAAGCCATTCGATCATTCATGCCATGAACATTGAATATTTTAACAAAATAGAGAGTGCCTTGTTAATCAACGCCTAGCTTGACCACTGGCCTCAGGTCGGGTTTCTAATTAATGATGGCCCCTGTTTTAATGATGCTGAGAAAAAGCCCCTCTCCTCCCCCTTTACAGACTGTGTCTCTTCCTTATGCCAGGTCTGGTAGTTTACGCCTATCACATAAGTCACTGGGACATGACTTTAATATTTCCACTTTGAATGAATCCCTCTTGCTCACTTCTGAGGTGGGAGGAGAAAAAGAGAAGTTACCTCTTTTTCTTACAGACTCAACAACATTCCTTCAGACTCTTATCTGACCAAGAGTCAGACTGATGCTTATCTCTCACCTTCAGTTTTCCCTGAAACAAATGAGAAAATAAGTACCTTTTTTTCCCCTCAAGGACTCAAACTAAAGAAGAAATAAATAGCAAAGATGTGGTAGGAAAGCACAGGCTTGGAAGGTAGAGAAAAAACTAGCAGCAAAGAGGTAACACTTGAAATGTGTGTTTATAGTTTCTTCTCACCTATCCCCTTTGGCACTCCATCCCATAATAACCAACAACAGGATTACTTCATGCTTTAAACCTTTTTAGACCTTTGGCACCAATCCCTCTCAATAACCAGGGTCCTCCTGTGTGATCAAAATAATCTGAAAAGAAAATTCATTTAAGGAGTTGATTGATGACTGAGAAAAAGTTTACTAGACATCAAGGAAACAAACCTCAGAAGTTGCCTGGTCCAAATTAAGCGACAGAGGAAAGTAACACTGCTGGGCAACTTCAGCCAATACAGGTCCACAGGTCCACCTGCAGAAGCCTGGGTCCCCCCGGCCATGGGGAGGTTGGCATGTTATGTGACAAGAGCAGGGAACATCTTGTTGCCCACAGCCTGGAGTCTTCTGACAACACCGGAATGTTACGTTTTGGATGCTTTGGGGAGTAGGGAGCAACAAACTGAACAACAACAACAAAAATGAACAAGCAAGCTGCAGTAACTTGTGTACTAGAGAAAAAGTACAAATTCATTAGGCCCGATGCCTCTGGCTATGAACCAGCCGTGTGTGTGTGTGTGTGTGTGTGTGTGTGTGCGCGCGCGCGCGCGCATGCATGTGATTACTGGGACTATCAGGTCTACAAGGGCAAAGGATAAAACCCAATATATTATTTCACTTAGGGCATATTTAAAGGAGGGGAGAGGTGGGAAGAAAATGGAGAAGGCAATAGGACATAGATAATGAGTTCTGCCCCTTCCCTGTAGCCACAAGAGTCAAGTGATTTTACTCGGTTGTTAAGAAAAGATCAACTGTCCTGGATGTAAAGGCCCCATGTACAGAGAAACACCTGTTCCCACATCGATACGATTATCCTCCATACTTTCCTGCCTAAGAAATTCAGAGTTATATCAAAGTCACTGAACCTGAAGATGCTTCCTTCACAGCTCCCCACCTGCCCAGCAGTCACCAATGTGATGGAGTGTTCACAATCAAGGAGCATAGTGAGCAGAATATGACACCAGGCAGCAGAAGAAAGGCAAGAGGAACAGTGATGAAGAGTGGGGAGGGGCGGTCAGACAAAAAGATTCCAAGGCTGAAAAGGAGGAGAACGGAGAGAGAGCAGAGACACAGAGGTGAAGGAGAGTGAGAGGTCACTAAAGAGCAAGAAAATGGTTACCAAATATTCTTTCCTCCAATTAAAAGTCACTTGTTTTTCTTTCAATGTAAATAATACATATTCTTATTCACCATAGCTGTAACTTTAAGGCCAGGCACTGCTCTTGCTACAGTCCTAAGACATGTGCTATATCATGGCCAAGTTACAGCATCTGCTTCCAGAAGTCACACACCGTTTACTGTCAGTCTTGTTTCTTTGTAGTTACCCTTTTCATACTGCACAACTATTACAAAGTGAGCTGAGGATACAGCTTAAAACAGAATCACAGCCTCAACACTGAGGTCTCCATATCCTAGCTTGAGGGAGGTACCACATAGCCCCAGGATCCAAGTCCACCCCTCTGATCTCAGGGTCGCCTCAGTCCCTGACACTTCTTTCCTTGCTAATTCCACAAGAAGGATTTGCAGAGCTAACTAAAGCACTAACAGGAAAAGGCTATAAAAAGGAAGGCACGGGGTCAAGGCAATTATAAGAACAGTCTCCTGGGCTGACCTTTCTACTCATTATGATTTCTGCCCAGCCCTACAAAAAGTATTCATTTCTTATTCATTTTAAAAAATTTTTTTCTTGGTCAGTCATTTTCAGTTATCACAATTCTCTATCTGAAAAATGATATTGGGTAGATAAGCAGCAACAGGTCATGGTGTTAGGGGAGATAAAGTTTATCAGATATCTTAGCAAGGTCACAATTCAGAAATGAATGTTTTTGCCTTTGTGGAATAAAACACTATCTGTATAAAAATGATTCTGTTGCTCTGTCAAACTATTTTCTACTTGCACAAATAAAAACCAATCACAGAGAGAATTCAAAGGCAGCAAGAACACCAGGGCACCGTTCACCGTTCCCAGTGGGCATGGACCCTTTGGCCCTACCGAGAGGCTTCTTGACTACCACCTCAAGGAGGATGTGACATGAACAAGCATAAGCAAAAAGATGAAGCTCGTTGAGAGTAAAGAAAATTGATTTTCATTAACTATGCATTGGCAGAGAACTTAGAAACTCAAGGATATGATAAAATATAACCAAAAGCAATTCTGTCACTATTCATAACTAAATAAAAGATTAGCCTAAAATTATCCACAAGGAGATGAATACTCAAGTTCAATACATAAATACTGTGTGACAATTGACAGATTTGGATTTCATCGCAAAAGACATGTTCATTCTAGAAAAAAAGTAAATTATAAAATCTGAGAGCAAAGAATAAAAGGATAAAATTCTAAATTAAATAACAAGTGACTAAATAGCAAATGACGGCAAAAAATAAACTAGGTATCAACTGAGTAACAAAAATATTTACAGATCAAGAAAAAAGTTACAGCAGTAACCACAGAATTTAAGAAAAAGATAACTTAACCAAAGGTTTTATTTCAGAAACGAGGAATAAAATAGACTAAAATGCTCTGATAAAAAAACTGATACGAACGCAATAGATTTGAGACAATTAGTTATACTGCAACCTCAGTCTTTCCTTGGTTGTACTAACTCTAAGATTTTATTAATACAGAAAATAGCAATGAAACAACCATTATACTGCACTGTTTTTCAGTCTACATAAAGATTAAGACATACCAGGGGGCATATTAATGTTTAACACAATCAGTTCTGGTGGAAACTTACCATAGGCAGGATTTCTTCAGCGTATAAATGGACTAAAAACATGTTTTGGAATGGAGACATTCTATTTGACTTTATTTATGATGCCAAGTTATCAATAAATAACTGATTAGTTAGAGGTAGAGACATATTCATTCTGATTGTCTTCAGGAATGCAAACAGTTTCTTTGTGTTTGCTTGAACAAGTATACTTTGCAGTCTGTCCCAATGATACAAAACTGGACTTCTCAATTCACCACAGCAAATTACTTATCTATTCATTCAAGCTATACATTCATTACTGTATTCTGCTTCATGACAATGATTTTTCGTGTTATATAAAAGACGACTGTAGTTTGTTAAAAAGAAAATAAAAATAAAAAGGTAAATCATAGAAATGTACCTTTTGACAAGTAAAATTTTACTAAACAATCTCATCAAATTTCAGTAGAATTTGTCTTTCCATATCATAGTCATTTAATGCCAATGAAAACAATAACTTATGAATTAAAATGTTTTTCTTTTAGTCCGACAGGGAAATATTATAAACATAATTTCTAAATAGAGAAAATGAGGTGCAGGTGGTAGTGCTTTCTACACTTCATTTTTAAAAATAAAAACAGTACAAATCATCATTGATTTCAGTAAGTGAATACTTAAAACTTAATTTATTAATCAATTTTGAAGTCTGAAACCAAAACGATCCTTTAACAGTATTGCCTAATAGACTAGACAATTCTAAAAAAACGCAATGTAAAATTTTGACCAAATTAGGGTGGTTCTCTCTCTGTTACTATGGTACCAGAGTCCATATTTTTGTTGGGTTTCAATTTGCTATAACAACCAAAGATAGGATTACATGTAAACAGAAGTATAAAAAGGCTTGATGAAATCAAATATGGAAGCATTTTCAAAATCTGGGTTATAATTCTTGCTGCAACACAAGTTCTACTGCATAATTAATTTACAATGCCCTAAAGCTTTTAGCAACAAAATTATATTTAAAAAATATACCATCATCCCTATTTGTAACCATAACTGTAGAAATCACAACCACGTAAGCCTTTGATTAACTTAGAAAAGCATAACTTTTCCCTGAAAAACTCTAAAGAATGATCATATTGCAATCACAGCTGTCCTGAATTAACTTATAATCAGTAGTGACTATATTTTGTCACTACTTTATTCTAACGGGGACAGAAGTAGTGACAATAATTTTTTTTGAAAAGAGGCTAGAGAACCTGGCTCCATTTCATGACATAATGGACTTTTTTAACAACTACTGGATTTTTATACTGCTTCTGTTGTAAAGCATCCATTGTACAGGTGAAACAGTTGAGAGCGAACAAACTGCCAGACCTGCCAAACCTGACAAAACTACTTTTGTTCCATAGAATTTTGATCCCTTCTAAATTAATAATGGCATACAAACTTAGCTATGAAAAATTCAGTCCTTATAAATGAAAACAAACATAATAAACCTACAGAAGGTTTACAAGTAACTTCATTTGCTTTTAAATATTCAAGTGTAATATGCTTCTGTAAAAGATTAAAACATACATTTCAATTTTATCAGATATGCCAATTTCAAATTGTACCTAACCTGCCATTAGTACATAGATTCACTGTGCTGTCAAATAAATAGCCCAGATAATCATGGAGAGAGGTGAAGGTGTCAGTGGAAGAAGAGCATGGATACCACGGCATTTATCCAAACAGTCTGAGACCCGTTTTCACATCCCTGAAGTAAGAATGGCCACTTTGTTCTATACTAAAGCAGCATTGTCTGTGCAGTTACTTCATATCCATAACATTTTACTATCCAGGTTACCAATTCAAAAGTTAAAAAAAAAAAAAGACCAAATCCATGTACTCGTGATCCTTCATATCCTAAAATGTAGAAATATTCTTAGTTTTAACCAAGAATTACATTGGAATGAATTAAAAACATCTTTTAAAGTAATGTTAAGTATATTCTTATTTTTTACATAGATTATTTAATATTGCTTGTGGACATAATTTAATCAATAATATATCATAATATCAACCACTATGGTGATCTAGAATCAGATTCTGGCTACAAAGGGAGCTTAATTATTAAGCAACACCTTCCTAAAAAGCTTCTATAGTTCTGATTGGTAAGAAAAACAAACAAAAAAAGAGCATCTCTCATTGAAATAACACTGAAGCTCAAGCTCGGGCCCCCTTCTTCGTGTTCAACATAATTAAACTCTTCAGGATAAAATAAAGAAACCTTAAGACACATTAATAAATTACAGTAATCTTCAAGAAAACTCGATGGGTAACTCTGGTGTTACAGTCGTATATCTTGGATCCAACCTAGGGATAAAATCCTGAAAGTGTTTAGATGCATCAGTACCAAAAACATCAAGGGCTTTTCGGTTTATGGCAGCAAATCTGTAAAACAGAGGACACAGTGAACATGTATTTAATGAAGTTTATAAAATACGGTGACTCACTCTATTTGACTTATCTTTCATGGGATAGGAAAACAGAAAAGACTGACATGGCAAAAAAGACTCAATGGCAGATTCAAATTCACTTTGAGACTCTTCCTCAAGATTCAATATCTCATATTTTCTTTAAAGAGATAGTAATCCCTTGACCTGAAAACTCAGAGATGATCATCATTATTTTAAACTCTTTCCAAAAGTGCCAAATAGAAAAATACTTTCGTCACGATTTTTCTGACGAATGAAATCATAAGAAACTAAATAATGAAATGAGCTAACATTTACCAATGAGGCAAAGGTATTAAATTGACATTTAAATTGACAATTTACAATCAACAGAAAACACAAATATTTAAAGATCAAAAGGCCTACAGGTTTTCAAATTTCTAATAGATACAACAGTGTAAAAACACACCCTCATTTTCTCCATCACCTAACCTAGGAGATATAAAATTTTAAAAAGACACATATTTAGCTAATGTGCAGGATGGACCTTCTGTATTTCTGTGCCTGATCACAAGCATTCCCTCTCTGGAGAAGACAACAGTGAAATTAGGTTTGCGTCATTGACCAGTATCATTATACCAAGAGCCTTTTTAGTTCCTTTCCAAAGTGAGTTCCTCTCAAAAATAATCAATGGATTAAACTTATTAATGTGCAAAAAACTAAATGACAAAAAAAATAAATATAATACAAAGGATACATAGTGTAATGGCTAAGAAGAATTCTGAAGCCAGACTGCCTGGCTCATATCCCAGCCCCATTGTTGACTAGCTGTGTGAATCTAGAAAGCTAGCTAACATCTCTGTGCAGCTCAGATTCCTCATATGCAAAATTGGGACGTTAACATTACCTATCTCATAAGTTATTTTAAGGATTAAACACATATGTATACATATAGGTGTTGTGTGTGTATATATGTGTGTGTTATCTTAAACCACATAGGGTTTAAACATATGGGACATAGTAAGCACTATACACTACTATTAATGATAGTGATATTAATAGCAGATACAATTTATTGAATTTCAGTACTAACTGCTAAGTACTACTAGAAATATCTCGATTTTCCCACAATCAGACAAAGTATGTATTACTATTTCATGGTAGAGAAGCTTGTAAGGCTAGTGACACAGCCGAAGGTATCAAAGCTGAAGTCAAATCTAGGTCTGTCCTTCTCCAAAGCCTCTGAGCCAAAGACTCCATGGTCTACGTATTAAGTCGCATTGCCCCCCTAAAGAATTAGATTAGGATCAAGAATTGCTAACAACAATAAACAGCATGACAATAAAGCAAAGGAGAGTATGCTTATAACATCAGGGAAAAGAATAAGATTATCCTTCCAAAAGGAAAATCAGTTAATTTGGGGGCATGATCTCTAATGAATATGTTTAATATTTTTAATCAAAAAGAAGAGATCAAAGATTTTAAAAGTGAGATTTAAGTATGTTATGTAGCAACTAATTAGCAAGTTGCAAATCAACATGGTATTAATCTAAAACACTTAAAATCTCTAAAATAATATAGGGAAAAAAATCAAAATAATGCTCACTAAAAGTATGCCCTTTGTAATTAATTCTTATTAAGTTGGATATACTTGATTTATATCTAGATATCTACTTTACTAATAAAAGACTTCCTTCAAGGAGACAAAAAGATTCAAAATCTTTTTAATGGAAATTACTTTTTTTCTATGACAAGTTAAAGTATCTCAGTCACTTACTTGCCCTTGGTGAGCCTTAAAAGGAACTTCCAGTAAGATGGTCGTAAGGTCTGAACTTCCATGACAGCCTAAGATGAAAGTATTCAGTTTGAGATTTCTTTCAGTAAAAAGCAAATATTATCAGCAGTCTTAGGCAACAGAGTAGTTTTATCTCTATTTTTATTGCTCATTGTATTTTTTAAATGACAGTAATGAGAGTAACAAAAACATGTATTTATGTTTTAGGTGATAACTATCAAGAATCTTTGTAAATATGCCTTCAAATAAGAATATTGCTTATGAAATGATAATTGAGTTAATCGAATCATTATTCTTCAGAAGCATTTGCTGAATACTTGTTACATAGCTGGCCCTTCACTAGTTAAGTATTTATCAACCTGGCAGCATTACTGTAAGAAAGTACAAATAAAAGCTGTCCCCAAAACTTTGACCTAAAAAAAAACCTCTGACCTAAACCCATTAACATCAATGATGATTAAAGAATTTAAAGAGATTGAACAATACCTCTATTAAACTAGATTTTACCCCTGTCCTCACTGCCTGAGTAATATTATTCTTATTTACGTCCACAGTATCTTTTTTCTAAAAGAAATATAATTAAATTGGGCTATTCTAGCCAAGATACTAGAGTAATAATTTACTAATAAAAACTGCACTCTATTAAAACTAAACATTGTTGTGTTCGTAAAACATGAACTGGCCCATTAAGTTAACATGTTTAATGATTTGAAACTTGCAAGCTAGCTGGCTTTAAAAAAAAAAAAAAAAAAACATAAAATGTGGTAAATAGAAATGTTCCCAGGCCTTTATTTTTCCCCCAATGGTTTAATGCACATTAGAAACATAAGTAAATCAATTATTTCAAAAAGTTATACTTACTGCCTGGAAGCAAATTGCTGTAGAGATGGAATAGATAATAGTATCTGCATGGGGAAAATAGGGAACCTTTCCTGCTTCAATGCCTTTGAAATACATAGTCTGCAAAACAAGCATAATGCAAGATTTATTAAAAAAAAAAAAAACTTTAAATAGCATTAATATAGTTGAGCAATATGCTCCCTATCTACAATTATTTTTTCTACCTTTCAAAATCTTAACAATCCTTTCAGAGCTCAAATCATAGGGAACATTTTCCACAATAGCATTAAGTGTCAGTCCTTCCCTTTCCTTCTTGCCCTCACCCCAAACCCCAGATGCCAGTAATAATACTTTTTATAAAATTCAATAGCACTTTATTTCTACCTTTTTTATGTCATTTATTCTTCAATGCTTTTTTGTACAATGTTCAGGTCCTCCCTTCCTTATCATAGCTCTTCGTTCGTCCATTCATTCATTCATTAAACATTTAATCATGTTAAATTAACTATATGCTGAGTACTATGCTAGGAGCTAGGGATTTGAAAATGAATAAAAATGGTTAGTGCACAACAAATAACTAATGCAGTCTAAAGAGGCTATGAGATATCTACCTACCTACAGATAGATAGATAGATAGATAGATAGATAGATAGATAGATAGATCGATCTTAAAGCCTCATTAGATGTGTATGTGTATGAGAGAGACAGAAAGAGAGAAATGTTTTTCTCAGTGCAATTAGAAGCCATTATATAGCTTTAAAACATAGAAACAATATGATTTAATTCATATTTTAAGAACATTCTGGCTACTATATAGAGAATAGATTAGAGGCAAGACTGGAAACTGGGAAAAGTCAACTTGGAGAGGCTTTCTTGGCCAAAGATGGGGCAATTTGAGTAAAAAGACGGCAATGGGTTGAAACAAATCAAATACGTTAAAATCCATGACTTCATATGGTAATTGAAAATAAAGACTCATAAAGAAAAAAGGAAAATAAAGACCAACTTTGCAGGATGTTAGGGACTAATTTAGTCTGAACACTGATAAATGAAGGGAAGCTCTCAAGCATTTTATGACTTTGTGAACAAACTACTTCACAGTAACCATACAGTTGAAAAGGGAAAGTTCTTTTCAGAAAAATTCCCACTAATAAATGCAGAAGAAACAATAATATTGAATTATTACCATTTTGCAACCCTCAATGAAATAACTGCTGTTAAGGATCATTAATGGCTGCTAAAACAATTAGGTAAAAGACTAATGGGGAACTTTATGTTGGCTTTATCAACCTGAGCCAACCGATCAATCTAAGCATCACAAAAAGAGAGACGAGCAGACATTTTTGTGCCTCTTAATGCAACGCAACGAGAATTCCCACACAGTAACTATTAAGTATTTCTGTAATATCGCTCACCCCAAATTGAATCTGAATTTGTTTAAGCCTTTAGACCAAATAACAGTTTGTAAGAAATATGTGAGTTAAAGAAACATGTTAATACCACCAGTGAGATGAAATCAACAAAATCCAAAATGTGTAAAATTCCATAGAAGTAATGACCTAGATCTTCAACAAATAAATGAAATGGCAGGGAAAAAAAGGAAGGGCAGAGAAGAAAAAGAAAGGGGTAGAGGGGATAACTATTATAAACTAAAAGAGACTTGGGATCTTGATTAAAACAAAAGCATTGCAAAAAGACATTTTTGAGACAATCAATGAAAATGTAAGCTCTAATTGGATATATGATAATATTAAACAACTACTAGGTTTTCCTTAATGTATGATAATGGCATTGTGCTTATACTTTAGTGGTATTGTTGATTTGTTTGTTTTTAAGGTGTCTTTATCCTTTAGCTTTATTCTTTAAGGAGTCTTTATCCCAAGTTGTTTATGGATGAAGTTTTATGATGTCTGGGATTTACCCTAAATTAATTCAGTACTTGGGAGGCCAGGGAAGTACAGATGAAATGAGACTGGCCTAATGCTGTCAACTGTTGAAGCTGTATGATAGGTACATGACAGCTAATTTCATTATTCTTTCTATAGCTGTGTATATTTGAAAATAACACAAAGAAGACAAAATAGGGGAACTGACTTTGTCATTACTTTTATAGGATTAGAATCTGCTTTTTTAAAATTAGGATATATATATTTGTTGCTAAAGCTTTAAAAGCTCTATATCCTTGGGAACTGTACATAGATAAAAATGTTTGCTTACCTCCACCAATTTGGAAGCCAAATACATGGATATTGTTGTGCTTTTATAAAACATCATTGATACTCCTGCCAAAAATCCTAAAACAAAGAATGCAAAACTCATCAGATCTCAAAGTATTTGTTTGTTATTAAGTCATTTGGAAATGTTAACTCACTTAAGTAGAAAATAACTGATTTGTAGCACTGCCTTTTGTTACATCAAATTTGAGGACAGTAATATAGTTAACAACATTAAAATGGAGTGAGTTCTTATCATATATTTTTAAATTTTAAAAAATGACCTTCAGAGTTAGGAACACACAGTTCTGATAGTTATTACAAGAAACTTTACATTCTAAATTTAACCTTAAAAATTTGATCTCGCCAAATATAATGAGTTTCAAAAATAATTTTTTAAAGGCTATTGGTATCATCTTTAATTTTAAGTAGAAATATTTATCTGTTCTAACAGCTCAAATTATTATAGTGCTATCATCACACTTCTTTCCACAGTACTACCTTCATTCTATAAATGGAAAACCAAGGTGGGAGGAGGCCTGAAATACTAATAGTAGAAAAATTACTAATAGCTGAAAATTGTCTATTTAGTACACATATTGCACTTATAAAAAATGTTCTTTAGTTTTTATTTTTATAAAATTGTTCAGGTTCCCCCAAAATTAAAAAAAATATATATGAAAATATATATCACCTGCCAGTGGTAAAAACAGAATTGTTTAAGAAATCTGATATAGTTGTACTTAAACTATTATCTAGTCACTTGGCACTAAGTGACTAGATAATATTTTAAGACTTCATGTTCCTTTGTGACACATTCTCTAGGATTTCTGGCCTGTAGCAGGGCAGATACCCAAGTCATTATTATTACCAACTCAAAACACCAGATGGCAAGAGTGCCTTGATATGTTAAACTTCACAAATACAAAATGTTTGGACTAGTGCCTTGGTAGGGATTCTATTACAGAGAAAGTAAGATACACAGAAATCAGATGAATCTGGAAATGATTTCTGATTCATTTCTGCCACTGATTGATGCAATAATAATAATAATTCTTTTTTTTAATCATTGCTTTACCAGCTATTATAGCATGCAGCTCATCATCCAGGTTTCTGACCCAGCGCAGGAAGCAACTAGTACCCTGTATCAAGAAGAAAATAACAATGACTTCAGTTGTTTCATTTCTAGGGGGACGAAAACGCATGTAACATCTGTAATG
The DNA here is from genome assembly GCF_014176215.1 of Rousettus aegyptiacus. Classification (NCBI taxonomy): domain Eukaryota; kingdom Metazoa; phylum Chordata; class Mammalia; order Chiroptera; family Pteropodidae; genus Rousettus; species Rousettus aegyptiacus. The sequence goes on from NW_023416308.1 coordinate 65,930,504, forward strand.
AGTAAGTAATAGCTGACCATAGAGGCAAACTGGTGATCTTATCTAAATCTAAATGAATGCATGATGGGGAAATTTATAAATAATAATCTGTTATAAAGTTTCTCTTTTGGATAGACACTATTAAGAAATTATCCATATTTTTATTGTAATGATTTTTAAAAGTGAATCCACAGATTCTTCTTTCGTCTACATGTAGAATACTGGGAAAAGTATCACTCCTACTCTAACAAGGAGAAAAAGCTGGATAAACTACAAATCTGTCAAGCCAGAATTCTATACCCAGAGATAATATTTTTTCAATATAAAGGTAAAATAAAGACTTTCTCAGAGAGACAAAAACTGAGATAATTCTTCACCTGTAGACCTGTACTACCAAAAATATTAAAAGAGTTCTGCAGGCAGAAGGAATATGATACCAGATAAAAATTTAGATTTGTAAAAAAAAAAAAAAAGGAAGAGCTCTGGAAATGGTTAAATGAAGGTAAATTTATAAGACATGCTTTTCTTATTTTAGCTGCTGTAAAAATGAATTTGCTGTCTAAAGCAATGGTCCTAAAACTATGGCCCACAAGCCAAATCTGGCCTGCCACCTGTTCTTATATGACTCATAAGCTAAGAATGTTTTTTACACCTCTAAATTGATAAAAATAAACAAAACAATAATATTTTGTCATATGAAAATTATATAAAATTCTAATTACAGTATGATAAAGTTTTATTGGAACATAACCATGCTCATTCATTCATATATTGTCTGTGGCTGCTTTCACACTGTAACAGCACAGCTGAGCAGCTATGACAGAGACCACAAACTTAAAATATTTACTATCTGGCACTTTACAGAAAAAGATTTCTGACTCTTGGTCCAAAACAAAAAAGGTAACAACATACTGTGGGGCTTATAACATATGAAAAGATAAATGTACAGCACAAAGAATGGGAAGAAGAAATAAGAAGTATAGTGTTGTGAGATTCTTACACTACAATAAAGTGATATATTATTTAAATACATTGATAAATTAAAAATGTTTATAATGTTAACACAATCACTAAATTTTTAAAAAGATATAAAAAAAACAATACTAAAGACAGAATATAAAAAAAAAACAAAAATTCCAAAAAAAAATTTAAAAATATATTTTGAAGAATACAGGAGGCAGAAAAAGAAAAAAGAAAGAGGAACAAAGAAAAAAAATGGAACAAATACAAAACGACTAGCAAGAAGGTAAATTTAACTCAACTATATCAATAAGTACATTAAATGTAAATAATCTAAACATATCAATTAAAGACAGATTATCAAACAATAAAAAAGGAAAAACCAACTATGTGAGGTCTAAAAGAAACCAACCTTTATACTGAAGACATAGAAAAATTAAAGTAAAAGGATGGAAACAATATACTATCAAATATAATCAAAATAAAGCTAGAATAGTTATATTACTATCAGACACAGTGTACTTCAGAACAAGGACTATTATCGGGGATAAAGAGGAATAGTACAAAATGAAAAAAGGGTCGGTTCACCAAGACACAGAACAAATAAGGTTTGTCTGTCTGTCCTCTTAATTACAATCTTATGATGGCATTGGAAATTGTTTTAAAAATTACATATGCCTTTGGAACACATTATATGAATATTTTCTATAAGAGATTTTTCTGACACAGTTATATTTTCCTTAGTTTAATACATTAGTTTGTACTACCTAAGCAAATAAATAGTAACAGAAAAACAAACAAACAAACATGCTCTGAGATATGATAAAGAATAACCAACCTGGGCTAAAAATGTTGGCGATAATCTACACATAAACATTTAAGAGTTTACGCTAAGAATAAATACAAACACTATGGCATGAGAAATGAAAAAGAATGAGAATATAAATATACAATTATCAATATTCTAACCTATTAACTCTTGTACATTCAGAGATAATAGTAATGCTTCCTAGTCAAACCATTTCGAAACTGTTTTCAATATTAAAATATTTTGTAAGAAGTGATTAAGTATAGTTTATCTGTAGTTTGTCGCTCTTGTTCGCCTTTCCATTTCAAAATACTTTCTCCATAACTACATTTTATGAATGAACTTGTACATAAAATGACACATACCCATCTTACCCAAAATAATGCCAGAATTCAATTTTTCTAACATTAATTTTGAGTTTAACAACAGTATGTGTGCGTGTGCATGCGTGTACCAATGCTTACAAGTCAACCTTAGTTAACACATTTTGCCGTTTAGAATCTATGGGGTAAAAGGGGTCAAATATGTGATGACAGAAAGAAATCTAACTATGGGAGGTGAGCACAATGCAGTATATAGATGTCTTACTGTTGAACTGTACACCTGAAACTTACTGGATTTCATTAACTAATGTCAGCATCACAAAAATAAATTTAAAAAATAAATAAAAACACACACAAAAGAATCTATATTTAGATTGAGAATCTAAATTTTAGATGTTTAATAAAATATGTCAGTAGTATGATTTATTTATTACTGATGCCCATTAATCAAGGGCCATTATTTAAAGCTACAGAGTATTATGTCATGAATGATCCTTACAAATAAGTTTAGGTGTATGCTTATATATGTGTGGGTACATTTTACAGGAACACACAGAAAGAGGTAGAAGAATGTTCACAATAGTTATTTGAGAGAGTGTAGCAGAAATAGTGAGTGAAAGAGGTAAAATTAGTTACTGATTATGTAAATTATAACAAAATCCTTACTAATTCTATCAAGTGCTGACATCAGCTAGAGTAGTCTGAAATATGTTTAAATTAAAACCGGGGATAAATATGATTAAGAAAAACATATAGACCAGGCACGTTAATATCACTTTTGATGTCAGAAATGTCAGAGAGTTCATATTTTTCTCAGTGATTACTTTATAAAAAAAATTCTGAACATCTTTAATATTGTGTGTAAATCCAAGTATGTCTGTACCTTCAAGCATATTAAATAAAATTTTAAAAGAAATTTCCCCAACCTCAATCCCCAAGATATTGTGCATATTTAGTAATGTTAAGATATTTATGAATACTAAAGAAAGAAGCATTTAAAAAAATTATAGATGACTTAAGGCCCTATCTCATTTTAACAATAGCAGTGTCATTTATTTCTCATTTTTCTTTCCTCTTCTGAAAGCCTTACCTTGTATATACTAACAAAAGAGCCCAGAAAAGCTCCAAGCTGGAAGTTTTCTTTATTGTAGAAGAGGGAAAGCAGCCGGGATGGCTGTGTAAACAGATGCCTAAATGCAGAGGGAATTCGGAGGCAGCACTGAATTAAGTATCCCACGCTAAACATTCTGATGAAACCCTAGAGAAAATTGGGAAGAAATTCTAATCAGACTTCTGAATTTGATTGTAAATCATAACAAATATTAATACAAGTTTATATTACAGCCATTTTCAAAATTAAATCTTAAGACCTCAATTTTTAAAATAAGGGTGAAATTGTGTGATGAATACATTTTCTTTGATTTACAAAAACTTGAGAGTTTCATTAAGTACTGGCCAAGCTTGTCTATATACCAAACTGCATTTCTTGACATTTTGTTGACAATAGCAGGATTTATAATTCCTAAACTAAATCTGAAGTTTTAGAAACAAAAGCACTGAAATTAAAAAAAAAAAAAAAAAAAACAAACAAGTTAAGAAAACCAAATCCTTTTGTAAATTTTAATGGAAAACTCCTCTTACTCATCAGTATGAGTATGAATTATTTTGACGAAAAAATAATTTTATTTGCTTAGATCTTCAGTAGCAACTTTTTAAATAACCAGGCTGACAGGCTTTCACAGGAACAGATTAATATTATAAGATTAGCTTACATCCTAAGTACATCTAGGTTTTTATTTCTATACTCAAATGTGTCAGGCTAAAACATCACTAGAGAATGGTAGCTTTAAACTATACTTAACAAAACTTGAGAAAGCAAATCTACTACAGATACATATTTGCTGCCGTCAACATTTCTCCATCTTACCTGCAACTATTTATAGTGCAAAAGGAAACAGAGAGGATGACTAGTATTGGTCAATTTCATTGCAGCATTTAGGAAAATGAAGTTTAGATGTCACTTAATACTGGGAGACTGAAAAATTCCAATTAGCACAAAATAAAATGTTATCAAAATAACAGTATATATTATACATGATTCAACCAATACATTGTGATACTGATCTCCCATCCTCCTCCTCTCTCACCCTGCTGGGATAGGAAAATGTCTACATTCTTAGCAGTGCTTGCCTAAGTTCCAAAGGTCAGGTTTGTATCTTCCAGATAGCAGTCTTCTTTTTTAGAAAAAAAATTGAATCACTATGAAGAAACATTCCTTAATTTACCTGAAACTATCAATACCTGGTTAAAACATGAAAATTAAATTCTATAATAAATTAGTATGAATTTATGAATTCATATTAGTATATCATGTATTTGCTGAACTGAAATAGCCAAATATTTGTTTAATGCATGGAATGTTCATAATTTCATCTTTCCATTGATAATGTTATATTAATCTAAGGATTCAAGGCTCACACTCATGTTCAATCTTTTTCATGCTGTTTTCAAGAGGCCCATGCATTCCTCCATCCATTCACTCTGTCATCTATTCAGGAAATATTTCCTAGATGCCTCTTACGTGCCAAGCATTACACTAGATGCTGGGGATAGAGATGACGAGGACACAAAGTTCTTGCCTTCGTGGAGCTTTCATACTCATTAGAGGAAGAGAAAATAAAAAAGCATAAAAACATAAAATGATTACAGATTACAATAAGTGTTATGAAGGAAATAGGGTATTAGGAGAGAAATTAACAGGGCAACTTAGATTTAGTGGTAAGGGAAGGCTGTTGAGGATGTGACATTTAAATAGACACAAAAGAAAAAGAGTTAGCATGAAGAAAACATTTCAGATAGCTTGGACAGAAAGCACAAAGCCAGAAATGAGAATGACAGGTATGAAGAACCAACAAAAAGTTAGTGTGAATAGAATACGGTGAGCAAAGGGGAATGTAATTCATATGATTCTTTACTCAGGAATATGATTTAACATGTGGTGTAACTGAGTCCATGGAATAATAAGGTGCACTATCAAAATACTATATTTGTGGTATAAATTCTTCACTACCACGTCTCCAAATTCTACATTCATAGACAAAATATTCAAATATTTACATAAATTACCAATTTTATAGTACTGGTACACATTTGAAAGAATGACTAGATTTTTTTCATTGCTTAGTAATTCTCACTAACTTTCTCATATAATTTTTTAAATACCATCTACTCTCTTCCCCGAATTTCTCAAATATTTCTGATTTAATCAGTTCCCCTCCTGAAGTCTCCCCTTGAACTAGAATTACATCCAGTTAGATGGAATAATAACTCTCTGGGAACTTGCAGACTCTGAGAGTGCCAGCAATGATGGTTTTTTGGGTTTGTTTTGTTTTGTTTTGTTTTTTGCCACTTTAAAAGTAGGACTGGAAATCAGATTTGAAAGAAGTGTTAGCAGAAACCACTGTACAACTGAAAAAATACTCTACTGCTTTTACTCCCATTCAGATCTTTGGAGACTCCGAAAGTAAAGTATTGGCTTGATCAAATGCCACCGTTAACACTTGTCTGTAGGTGTTCACATTCAGAACTTGTAATGTGATACAGTCACCCCTTTCCATAATGACTGCCAGGAGGCTGTCTTTTGGGGTGCTTTACAACTCTGCTCTTATCATCGACTGAGTGGGGATCTAATGTTGTAAGAATATAAACTTTTTAAAGCATCAGAATTGTTAGAGTACCATCCAAAACTGAAGAATTTGTAGCAGGTGGTGCCATCTGTGCCAGACCAACTGAAATGAAAATAAGTTCCTTCCCAGAGTTGGTGGTGATGAGGGATAAAGGGATGGAAAGTATGGGGTGGGAGTGAGTAGGGAGAGACACACTAATACACTAATGTATTAGGGAGTGAGGAATTTATGCCAATGGGCATAGCTAACTCTTAATGTAGAGCAACTGTGAATATGCTCCAGTTACCTCCATGCCTTAAAAAATATAACAGCTTTACAGGTCCAAACCCAAATGCCACTGAATCAGATTATGCACAGTGTACATGTGTGACTGCTGATCCACAGCACACAATACAGTCCAGGGGCTTTGTTCTAATGAAGATACATACAATGTACAAATTTTAATGACTTTTTCTTTTTTGTTGTTGTTTCATCTTCTCTTCTCTGTTTAAGTTTTACACTGATTTTTAGATAAGCAAACTTTTAAATTATTTAACTGAATCTGGTAAATAAACAGTAAGCTAAATTGTTATCTATTCACACAAATATCTTATTTTTCAAGTCAAATGCAAAAAAATGATAGCAATTATTGTTGAATTTTCCATTTACTTTGAAATTATGTTTTAATAAACATTTCTATACATATTCCCCATGGTTAATAAAGAAAATACTTTTATATACTTACTTTAATACAATAAGAGATGCAATTATCTTCATAGTGTTTGCAACATCTATGCCTTGGTCCATGCTTACATCTGAAATTAAATCAAAAACTTAATCAAAGTGAAAATATGTGTGTGTGCATGCATGCACATGCATGTGTGAGTAAATCTGCTATAATCTCTCTAACCAAAACAGGTGAAAATATTACCTACTAGTTTCTAAATGTGTGCATTTTTTGGTTTTGTAGGACATACAGAAGCAAAGATAACAGATTTCTTTTTCTTTGCTGATCATCATTTTGACACATTATATAAAAATACATGACTGTAGTCAAAATACTTGAATGTGGAACAGAAAAATCATATTGGTAAATATTTGTGACTAAATATGAAAAATAAGTAGATATTATCTTTTACTATGACAAATCTTTTGGGAGCTTTAAATCACTTATTTTAGAGTATAACAGCCATAAATCATCCATAAAGTTGGTATTTGAGCAAAAATCATAATGAGAATGTGCTCAGGTTACAGGAATTTATACTTAATTATATATGAGAGAAAACATCTGGAAAAGAAACATGATATTGTATTAGAATTCAAATTTCAGTTTTTAAAATAAATACAGATTTAGATTATGTGGGAATTCAAAAGTAGGTTATTTGTAATTTAACTGGAAACCACTTAGTCCTCTAGTGTTTAATAAACATTTCTGCTGGGAGGACTACTGTTATAGACACACTTATTTTAATTATTCGGTATGCTGACTCCAGCACCATTTATTCACTCTAGGCATAAAAAAATAAGTAAAATATCTAACATGGGTTTGGCTCTCCCTTTTTCTCTTTGAAGAGTTCATGTTCCCAAAATAAGTAGTCTTTATAACTCTTTCAGACTGCAGTTAATTAATTATCTTCATGGTTGGAACACATTAACTCTTTCCTGTTTATAACAATAACTTATAGAGTGATATCCTGGCTCCACATCCAATTTCATTTGCAAATTGATTAGCAAGACCTTTTCTGAAATCTAATTCTGCAGTGCAGCTGGCATAGAGGCAGCCTTTCCTACAGAAGGGTGACAGCAATAGTTTATACTGACCATAACGCTTATATCTTTAGGATGATAGGACATATCTCATCATGTGAAGCTGCTGAATGATTAAAGCTGGAGGCCTGAAAAGAGGTGAATCCGAAAAGAACTGCCTTATGTAAACCATCACTCTTCATACTTCTAAGTGTCCTCTTCAAAGACATTTTTCAGCCATTGCTACCAGAACTACTCAGAAATTGGCAAATTCCCTTGGCTAGTGAAGCTAAATTCTGATATCGACTATACTGTCATTTAATCTTTCCTTACTTTTTCGTTAAAATGGCTTCCCAAGTCCTGGACTGCCCATCTCCTGTATGATCCACTTTCCTTCTGTATTATCCTGTGCCTGCTTTCACACCAGTGGACTTGAGGCTACACTGACAAATTCTGCCAGAGCCTAATCGGTTCTGATATCTGAGGCATCATTCACACACATAATACATTCTCTGTGTGACCCTATGATTCTTGTTGATATGATTTCCATTAAGAGGGATCCCTTCTCCCTTCTCCCCAATAAAGTAACTCATAACTATTTTGAACTTGCTTAATAAGTTCACTACCACAATGACTCCTGCCACCTACTATTCCTTTCCTTCCCTCTTAGCTTCTGTGCACAGTGTATGCCAAAATGAAGACAAAGTCTTTAAATTCAGTAAAAATTCTGAGCACCTACTCTGTGCTAATGTTTATGAGGCAACTCATATGTTATTTCATTTAATGCATACAACACTCCTTAAGAGAGATTATTATACTCAGTTCACTGATGAGGACTTGGGGATTCAGGTAGTTAAATCACTTACCCAAAGGCACACAGCCCAGCAGGGGCAAAATGAGAATAGAACATAAATCTTCTGATTTCTAAAAGGGCCTCGACTACCCATAATTGATCCCCTAACTTTTTATATTGCCTACCCATGCCATACTTTCTAAAATATCACTACCAAGATTATTTTTGCTGATTTAATGTTAAGCCATTAAATTTTCTTAAATATCTACATTTGAAATACAAATGAAGATTTATTTATATAAAATATAGACTTCTTTGTGTAATATACAAATAAAGATTTATTCTATTTCCAAAGCCCTAAAAATTTCCACTATTGCAAAATATCCTTTACTTAAGGTTTGCTCCTTATCATTTCTGCATCTTCTTGAATCTCTCAGAGCTTTTTATCCTCCTTTCCGTACTTAGAACATTCAATTAGCACATATTTCCGTACTTAGAACATTCAATTAGCACATATTAATCTGTTTCCTGAAGTTTCCCCTTTCTAGCTTCCTGCAACTCTCCCCAGTTTGAAACAGAAAAGTATTTCAATTTCACGTAAAATTTTTCAAAGGCAATTATGGTATATAGTCCTGCCAAAAATAAAAAATAATATTCATTTGCTATCATGTGCCTTTTATAAAACTCTGCATAATTTCTGGTAAAAAAAAAATATTATTATCTGAAAAAAAAAACAATAACACCTTAGCATGGCACGAATATAATATAAACCGATGAGAAAGTATGCTAAAAGATAAAGATAAAGAACTCACATTGAATCCACAAGTTTCCTGACTAGAGAAATCATATTCATTCTTCTTGGTTTTTCCTGTTTCTCTGTCTTTTGTTCCACTTTTGTATATGCTGTCTCTGGTGAATAAGAATGTGTGGGGATTTCTTCCTTCCCTACAATGAACCTAAAGAAAAGAGCACAATGTGAGGCATTTTTCACTTTTCAATTAAAAAAATCAATGAGAAATATCTAATTTTGTTTATATATAAATAAACTTTGGAAAGTACCTCATCATTTGAATTATTTTTCACAATTTATATAAAAATCCAATCATCCTTTTAAAAATAGGCTTTTAAAATCCGAATACTCAGAAAATGTTAATGGTCATTTGCTTGACAATGTAAGTATTTTAAAATTAAATTAACTAAGTAAAATATAGCAGGGCACTTTTATAAAGCACTTTTTAACTTAGGTCATCACTTTGTTAAGTTATTAGACATCTTAAAGTTTTTTCAAACAAAGAAGTTGATGAACTATTAACTCAGATCTACTAGTTAATGACAAAACTCAATTTTTCTCTAAAATCTGCAAATAATTATAATTGAATGAGTTTGTCAATTTTTTTACTCTAAATTTACATTTAATGTCACTTGAAACAGCTGCAGTGCAATACAAGGCCATCTAGTATACATGAGGAAATAAAGAATGAGAATCAGAAAAATGGTTAATTCCATGTATCTTCACATTATGTCATCAGAAAATCTTAAATTCTATGCTATTCCAATCTACTTATTTATTTTTGGAAAAAACCCAATACCCAGAAGAAGATACCTATCTCATCAAAACACAACTATATTTTTCCAAAGACAATACAAAGAAAATGTTACCACCATTAGATATCACTCAATCAGTATCCTTAATAATTTTTGATATTTGTACCTTCACTATAAAAGTTGTTGCTCTTATAAAGAATAACTAAGCTTTCCTCAGGGAACTCTACTTGCTCAATTTTCAGAAAATATCATAAAATTTAAATAATACTATATTAAAATTCTGGAAAATGGGACCTCTGACAAACAGAAAAAGACAATTTGAACATTCGTAAAAGAGAGGAAAAAAAGGCTGTTACTATCAGCAAGTACAACGCATCCACTTGGACAAACCTGGTAAAATATCTAACTTACAAAATTGTGTGCAATGAGATTGTCACCAGGTGGCAGCTGTGCATCCTTGATGTAAATATAATCAAAAAGAATCTGGTTCTTAATCATTGGTGTGTTTGGAGAGTTCAAGATCTGTACTCTGCTCTTTACAAACAAGATAAAACTATGCAAGAACAAATAAAATAGCTCTCACATGTTTTGTAACACTGTTGCTATTTTGACCAGAATGACCATATCAGATTAGAGGTCACTTCCATGGAGAAGCTGTCCCTGCCTCAAATTAAAATGAGTTAACAATCCTGTTGTATTCTCATAGCTCAATGAACTTCCAGTACCGAAGCACTTTTTTAGTAGTTTACATTCCACTAAATGGTAAGGTCTATGAGACTATGCATATCTTCTTTGCTGTTATATCCTGATGCTTAGCATAGGGTCTGGCAAATAGTTAACATTTAGTTAATAAACATAGAATAAATAGAGTAATAACTAGCATTTTATGAGAATTTACTGACAGGCACAGTACTGAGCCTTTTATGTAATTTCCATGAGAGTTAGCATGAAAAAGCATCTCATCCACAGCCAATAATATCAGTAATTATTTGGACCCAGAACTGTCTGACTCTAAAGCTTGGGTACTTAATGACCAAGTTATGCACCCTTCAATTATAGTTTTAAACTATGATGAAGCAGGCTTGGTATACCTTCAGACACTCACAATGGCTCTTTTCCCATGGTTTTGTCCTTGACTCTATCTATTCCCTTAACTTCTACTATTATCTGTACAGAATTAGCAAAAATTGATAGCCATTTTTTCCATATTATTTTCCTATAATACAAAGGAAAATATAAGTGTAAATCATCCAAATCAACCCTTTATAAGTGTATTTGAAAAAGAGACACAAAGACCTACAACCAAGATCACTCTACCCAGCAAGGCTATCATTTAGAATTGAAGGAGAGGTAAAGAATTTCCCAAACAATAAAAAGCTAAAGGAGTCTGTAACCTTTAAACTAGTATTTCAAGAAATGTTAAAGGGATTCTTTAAGTACAAAAGAAAACATCAAAAATATGACTAAGAAAATATGAGAAAAAATTCTCACTGATGAAGCCAAATATTCAGTGAAAGCAGTAAATAAACCAACTATAAAGCTTATACGAAGGTTAAAAGGTCAAAGTAGAAAGATCATGTGTAATGACAACGATAAATTAAGGGATACACACATGTATGCACACACACGAAGTAAAAAGGAAAAACAAAACATAAATGTGGAAGAAATGAGCAAAAATTGGAGTGACTTTAGAATGTGTTTGAACTTAAGTCCCATCAACTTAAAGTAGACTGCTGTAAACATAGCTTGCTATATATGAAGCCCATAATAACCATGAACCAAAAGCCTACTACAAGAGATATACAAGAAAGAAATCCAAACATGACACCAGAGAAAGCAACATACAAAAGGAGAGCATGAGAATAAGAGAGGAAGAGAGAAGAATTAGAAAGCAATCAGAAAAAAAATTAATACAATGGCAATAATTACTTTAACTGTAAAGGAACTAAATGCGCCAATCAAAACAAATAGAGTGGTTAAATGGATGAAAGAAAGAAGACCCATACCCATGCTGCCTACAAGAGACCCACTTGAGATTGAAAAAACACCGAGATTGAAAGTAAATGGATGAAAAAGATAGTACATGCAAATGCAAATGAAAATAAAGAGCTGGGGGAGCAATACTTATACCAGACAAAATAGACTTTAAAACAAGAGCTGTAACAAGATAAGGAAGGGCACTTCACAATGATAATAATGATCAAAGGGTCAATCCAAATGATAATGATCAAAGGGTCAATCCAAATGATAATGATCAAAGGGTCAATCCAAATGAAAGGATATAATAATGATCAAAGGGTCAATCCAAATGATAATGATCAAAGGGTCAATCCAAATGAAAGGATATAATTCTCATAAACATCTGCATACCCAACATAGGAGCATCCAAATATATAAAGGAAATATTGATGAACATAAAGGGAGATACTGACAGTAATACTGTTATAATAGGAGATTTGAACACCCCAGTGGCATCAATGGATAGATGATCCAGACAGAAAATCAACAAGAAAATAGCTGCCTTAAATGACACATTAGAATAAATGGCCTTAATTGATATTTTTAGGACATTATGGTCCAAAGTAGTAGAATATATATACTTTTCAAGTGCACATGAAACATTTTCCAAGATAAGACACATGTTAGGCCACGAAACAAGTATCAATAAATTTAAGAAGACTGAAATCATAGCACGCAGCTCCAGTCACATTGGTATAAAACTAGAAATCAATTATAAGGAAAAATTAAAAAAAAAAAAACACAGAAAAACACAGAAATATGTGGAGGCTAAATAACATGCTACTAAATAATGAATGGGTAAACAACAAGATAAAGGAAGAAATCAAAAGATACCTTGACACAAACAAAAATGAAAACACAAATATATAGGACACAGCAAAAGTAGTTCTAAGAGGGAAATTCATAGCAATACAGACCTACATCAAGAAGCAAAAAAAATCCTGAAACAATCTAACTTAAACTTACAGGAACTAGTAAAAGAAGAACAAACAAAGCCCAAAGTGAGTAGAAGGAAGGAAATAACAAAGATCAAAGCAGAAAAAATAATATATTTTTAAAAAATAGAAAAAATCAATGAAACCAAGAGCCGGTTCTTTTAAAAGATAAGGAAAGTTAATAACCTGTAGCCACACGTGTCATAAAAAAAAAGAGAGGACTAAAATAAGTAAAATCAAAATGAAAAAGAAGTTTCAACTGACACCACAGAAATACAAAAAATCATCAGGAATTACTAGGAACAATTTTATGCCAACAAATTGGACAACTCTGGAAGACGTGGATAAATTCCTAGAAACATACAATTTTCCAAGGCTGAATCAGGAAGATAGAAAATCTGAACTATTAACGAAATCAGATCAGTAATCAAAGAACTTCCATCAAACAAAAGCCCTAAAACAGATGGCTTCAAAGGTGAATTTTACCAAACATTCAAAGAAGAATTAATACCTGCCCTTCTCAAGCTATTTTAGAAAACTGAAGAGGAAAGAAGGCTCCCAAACTCATTTTATAAGGCCAGTATTACCTTAATACCAAAACCAGACAAAGGCACTACAAAAAAAAAAAAAAAAAAAAAAGGCCAATATCCCTGATAAACACAGATGCAAAAATCCTCAACAAATATTAGCAAACCAAATTTATCAATACATTAAAAAGATCACACACAATGATCAAGTGAGATTTATTCCTGATACGCAAGACTGATTCAATATCCTCAAGTAAGTTAACATGATACACCACGTAAAAAAAATGAAAGATAAAAAAATCATACATCATATCAATAGATGCAAAAAAAAGCAGTTGACAAATTTCCAACATTCATTTATGATAAAAAGTAAAGTAGAGGTAGGGAGAACACACCACAGCACAGCTAACCCACGGCTAACATTATACTTAATAGGGGAAAGCTAAAAGCTTTTTCTTTAAGATCAGGAACAAGACAGGATGTTCGCTTTCACCATTTTTAAAGGAAGTCCTAGGAACAGCAATCAGAGAAGAAAAAATAAAAGGCATCTGAATTGAAAAGGAAGAAGTAAAACCGTCATTATTTTCAGAAGACATATTATACATAGAGAACTCTAAACAGTCGACCAAAAAACTATTAGAATAAATGAATTCAGTAAGTTAGCAAGACAGAAAACTAATATTCACAGATTGTTTGCATTTTTATAAACCAATAATGAACTATTAGAAAGAGAAATTTAGAAAACAATCCCATTTACATGAAAAAGAATAAAATACCTAGGCATAAATTTAACCAAGGAAGTAAGTGATCTGTACTCGGAAAACTACAAGACACTAAAGAAAGAAACTGAAGATGCAAATAAATGGAAGGATATACCATGCTCATGGATAGGAAAAATTAACATCATTAAAATGTTCATCCTAGTCAAAGCAATCTACAGCTTCAATGCGATCCCCATCAAAATACCAATGGTATTTTTCACAGAACTAGAACAAACAATCCTAAAATTTGTATGGAACTACAGAAGGCCCTGATAGCCAAAGCAATCTTGTGGGAGAAAACAAAAAACAAAAAACAAACAAAAAAAAGTTGGAAGTATAATACCACTTGATATAAAACTATACTGCAAGACTATAGTATCAAAACAGCATGGCATAAAAACAGACACATGGATCAATGAAACAGAATATAGAGTCCAGAAATAAACCCACACCTATATGGTCAATTAATCTATGACAAAGGAGGAAAGAACACATAATGGAGTAAAGACAGTCTATTCAATAAATAGTGCTGGGAAAATTAAACAGATACATGCAAAAGAATGAAACTGGATCACCTTCTTAAACCATATACAGAAATAAACTCAAATGGTTTAAACACTTAAATGTAAGATCTGAAACCATAAAACTAGAAGAAAACAGGCAGTAAAATCTTTGACATTGTTCTTAACAATATTTTTTTGGATATGTCTCCTTGGGCAAGGGAAACAAAAGAAAAAAATCGAAAATGGGACTACATCAAACTAAAGAGTTTTGCACAGTGAAGGAAACAATCAGCAAAATGAAAAACATAACTGACTAAATGGGAGAAGATATTTGTCAATGATACACCTGATAAAGGGTTCACATCTAAAATATATAAGGAACTCATACAACACCAAAAACACAATCTGACTAAAAAATGGGCAAGAGGACCTGAACAGACATTTCTCCAAAGAAGATGTAGACATCTCTGGCCAACAGACATATGAAAAGATGCTCATTGTCACTAATCATCAGGTAAATGCCAATTAAAACCACAAAAAGATATGACCTCACGCCTGTCAGAATGGCTATTATCAATAAATCAACAAACAAGTGTTGGCAAGGATGTGAAGAAAAGGAAACCCTTATGCACTGTTGGTGGATTGCAAATTGGTACAGCAACTATGGAAAAGTTTGGAGGTTCCTGAAAAAATTAAAAATAAAATTACCTTTTGACTCAGCAATTCCAATTCCGGGTATTTATCCAAAAAAATCCAAAACGCTAATTCGAAAAGATATATGTACCCCTCTGTTCACTGCAGCATTATTTACAATAGCCAAGGTATGGAAGCAACCTAACATGAATGGATAAAGAAGAGATAGTACATACATACAATGTACTATTACTCAGCCTTAAAAAAGAATGAAATCTTGCCATTTGCAACAACATGGATGGACCTAGAGGCTATCATGCTAAGTGAAATAAGTCAGACAGAGAAAGACAAATACCATATGATTTCACTTGTATGTGGAACTAAAAAACAAAATAAATAAACAAATAAAACTCATAGATACAGCGAACGAATTGATGGATGCCAGGTGGAAATGGGGTTGGGGGTGGGAGGTGAAAAAGGTGAAGGGATTAGGAAGTCAAAATCGCCAGTTATAAAAACAGTCATGGGGAGGTAAAGTACAGCATAGGGAATATAGTCGATAATATTGTAATAACTATATATAGTGTCAGATGCATACTAGACCTATCAGGGTGATCACTTCATTAAGTTATTTAAATATCTAATCACTATGTTGTACATCTGAAACTAATTTTTAATTAAAAAATAACAACAATAATAGTCAACAGTTCTTCAGCCGTACGTACCAAGTATAGTTCTAAAGACTGTTTATGCATTAACTCATTTGACCCTCAAAATAATCTTATAAGACAATCATATAAAACCTTCTCCTGGCACTAAAGCCCATCCTAATTTTCTCTTCTATATTTGCAGTAAATATCACACTACTAATCTTTGCTAAGCATATAGTGTATGTACTTTCGAGCAGAAATAAGTAACCTTTATGACACAACCTGGAAGACCATGGGGTTTGGAGTAAGTACATATAGTCATTTCGTGATGTTAAATTATCAAACATTCTAAGCCTCAGATTCTTCAGCATGTCACATGAGCATAAAAACATCCATCCCACGTACTTGTGAAAATTTAGTTTTCTAAACTACGTGAAACTACTTGGTGAACTACAAAAATACAGTGCTAACCAACATATCTATACATCTATCATGCAGCAATTACGGTGATAAGAGATGGGCTCTGAGGTATAGAGAAGACTCTAGTTACTCCAGTGATGCTTATAATCCAAAATGTGTTTGACATTGCACAAAGTCCTGCTGTAAGGAAGCCCACAATGACCGCACAAAGACATAGGACCAGGGCTGAGGGAATGCCGGATGGCCAGGAGGAACTCCAGATTAGCTAACCACAAGAATGCCACCACCCCAGAAACAGCTGACTATTATCTCTCTTCTAACCATTTACTCTCACACACAGATGTCGAAACCACTATTCCACATCCAGAATTGATAATGGTTTAACTACTATACAACCTTCCAGGGTGGCAATAATGAGCAGTCTACCATGCTGTCCCACAGCACTGGTGTGAACATGGTTATCAGACAATGTAAAGACAAAGAAAGCCCTACACTTTCAAAAAGCTCACCTTTTCGGGCAAACTCATTTGTCCCCAGCTTATAAAAGCAGCCAAAGAAAGCCAAACTGAGCCAGTTGGGAGGAACTTCCTTTCCTCTGCACTGCCTCCCTTGTGCTAGAGCAGAGGTCCCCAACTCCTCAACCGTGGATCGGTACCAGTCCATGGCCTGTTAGGAACCACCTGCATAGCAGGAGGTGAGTGGCAAGCAAGTGGGCAAAGCTTCATCTGTATTATCGGCCGCTCCCCAGCACGAGCATCACCACCTCAGCTCCCCCTCAGATCATCAGGCATTAGATTCTCATAGGAGCACTGGTCCCTGGTGCCAAAAAGGTTGGAGACCTCTGTGCTAGAGCATATACTTAATAAAATCTGTCTGGGAATTTTTCTGGGATTTCCTATAAATTTCTATTTGGGGGAACTCAAACATTGAAGGCCAGTAACAATCAGGTATCACACCATTAAGCAATTTTCCAGTAATTGTTCATGTGTAGCTTTGTCTTTCAAAGCTCCCTGAACAGAGTGTTCTGGCAATTGTTTTCTAATATTCCGTGGTATAAGGCACATCATAGGCCTCAAAATTAGTTGTTGACTGATTTTTAGGGGGGTGAAATCTAACAATTTATTCTTGTAATGAAATAGTCAGAAAGTCACTTTTGTTACTTCTAAAATTACTTTCAGCTAAAAAACTGAGTCAATAAATACCTGTTATAATTATGCATAATGATACTTTTTAAGAAAAAGTTAACTCACAAATTCTGTTAACATAAAGGTAAATAAAATATGCTACTTACCTAAGTGCGGAGAATGTAAATCCTTTCAAACCATCTTTACACCTAAAACGAAATAAAAATTTACAATAATTAAATAATATGTTTGAGATATAAAGTAGTATTAGTAGTATATTAAATAGCTATTAAAATTTTTCTGAAAACGATTATTTTTCACAGGTGAAACTCTTTTAGGACAATGATCAGAGCAGTACGAATGGCCGAACAAACAACAAACAATGAAGCAAGCTATCTTACACAAAATGATTAACATAATAATGTTTTCTTATGACATATCAACATAATTTAAGGCTCAACTCTCAGATTTGCAGGTTGAAGAGAGATTTAAGACATCTTCTCAGGGGTCCAAGACTTAAAATGAAGGCTGAGAGTGGAGTATTCTTCATTCTACTAAAATCAAGGGGAAGCAATTTGTTGCGAAGGAAAAGGCCACATACACCTGCTGGGTATTATGTATAGGTCAATTCAGGGTCCTGACTTCCCCCTATTTATTAATTCAGTGAATGAAGAGCAATATTGAGTTGGCAGGCAAAATGAAGGCTTTAAGTTTAGTTCAACAGTTTTAACTTCTGAGTAAGCCCAATCAGACAACATAGCATGGGGAATAGGGTAGGAGTAAGGTAAGAACAAAGAAAAGGGATCCCAAATAATATCTGAGTGCTTATTGCTGGGCATTGTTTGGGGGCTTTATATGTGTTGTCTCAATTAATTATATCACAATTCTCTGAACAGGTATTTCTCTATTCCACAGTTGTGCTGAGGGCCCCCAAATGCAGCAACTTCCCATGATGTCATAAAATAAATAGCAATCAGAATTCAGGGGAAAAAAGTTCAGCTGATTTAGAAGTTGTGGTTTTCTCTTATACCTCTTCCTAAAAGATATATTCTTTTTAATGAGGAAAGGCTCAAAATACATGGCAATCAAAAAAAAAAAAAGATTTTCAGATCTATAAAAACTATTTTAACAATATTTTAAAACGAAGACAGACATTACTGGTCTTAACGGCTTGCTGTATAGGTATGATCAAGGTACTAAAGAATCCTTTAGGTATCTAGTATCGAAATCTCTTGGAGAAAATATAAAAAGGTGATATAATAATGCTCTTATTTATGTTAATATTAGACATGGGATATTCTTGAATAAAAAGCACAGCCTCAAGTCTAATTGGGCATTTTTTTCTAAATACCTTTTATATAAAGTGTCACAAAAAATGCACAAAAATACAGAAAATCTATCTTAATTTCAAATATATATATTTTTATTGGAGAACACATAAAATCTCAGAAAAGAATTTAGTCCAAGTACACAGAGATATTTTAAAACACTTAAGAATTAATTTCAATTAGTAACATGATCTCCTTTGTGGTCATGTTAATAATGAGAAATGTAACCAGAGAATTCAGCTAACATAGTACATAATTATCTACTCTCAGAAGAATAAGGGTAAAGAGAAAATAATTCATATGTTAAGCTAAAAATGTGCATGGGAAAATTCTAGCATAAAAATTATTAAACTTATCTTTTTCATTTGAAGAAAATGTTTCTCAGTAATTTAAAACTCATAATTGGGTAATTTCTAGATAGGTGTGGCGAGGGAGTAGGAGTCTATTGACTAGAAAACAGAAAGCAACAGATTGATTAAAAGATTATATGCAACTGGGAACAAATTTTGGCTTCAATATGTAATTGTCAAAAGATAGCTATTTATCTTTGTACAATGCTGAATAGATAAAAGATTCTGACAACTTGGTCTAGTTGGGATTGCATATTTGTGACCTTAAACAATAAATCTAATTGCAGACCAAACATCAAAAAGTAGCTTTCAAATATAAAAGGGCATATACAAATGATTTTGCAATTTCATTATGATGGAAGTTTGGGTCTTTCAGCAGAACCCTGTGGGAAGCACTTCATATTGATAAAGTCTTAGCATGGATTCAAAAGGGGCTATTCTTTCTTCCATTCATGTGTATAAGGACTGTTAATGTAATTGAGGGTCAGATGCCTATGTCAAAAGAACAAAAAGGAATTATTCCCATAAAAAGAATCTTTAAAATAGTAATAGTGCCCTGCATTTTGACACCAAGAGTACTGTCTGAGCCTTAACCCAACTATGAAACACTACTGTAATCTGTGTTAAATATAAAAAAGTATGAGATAAAAATAAAGTTTATACAAGGAGACCCCATTAGAAGATACCTCACTATTCCATGGATCCTGTTATAATGTAAATTAAATCACATTCTCTATTCATGTATTAAGGCTCACTGATTTACTCAACAAATATTGACTGAGTGCCTAATATGTGTATGCACTGATTTAGGTTCTAAGAATGTAACAGTGAACAACAGAGTCCCTGCTTTCATGCAACTGACATTTTAGGTTGGGGAGAGATATAACAAATAAACAAACAGACAGACAGGACAGGACAGGACAGGACAGGACAGGACAGGACAGGACAGGACAGGACAGGACAGGAAAGGAAAGGAAAGGAAAGGAAAGGAAAGGAAAGGAAAGGAAAGGAAAGGAAAGGAAAGGAAAGGAAAGGAAAGGAAAGGAAAGGAAAGGAAAGGAAAGGAAAGGAAAGGAAAGGAAAGGAAAGGAAAGGAAAGGAAAGGAAAGGAAAGGAAAGGAAAGGAAAAGAAAGGAAAGGAAACATGTCATTGATAATAACTGCTATAATGAAAAACAAAGCAGAATAAGGGGAGAAACGGTGATGAAGCCAGACTTTATCATTTTACATAGTGTGTTCAGGAAGGGCCTCTCTGAGAAGATGAAATTTGGTAATTTGATCGGAAACATTAGTGACTTGAGGAAAGAGCATTTCAGTTTGAAGAAAGAGCAAGTACATAGCCCATGATGGGGTGTCTGCATAGCTTGTAAGGAGGACAGCCAACTAGATTACTACATGTGGAAGAGAATAGGGAAGGGAAATGGTGGTAGGAAATGAGGTCACAGTATGGCGGGAGACAGTGGTCCACAATTCCTATAGAGCCCTTTAGCCATGGTAAAGACTTTGGAAGGTTCTCAGCAAAGGAATGACAAGACAGGTTTTAAATTTTAAGGTAATCACTTTGACTGCTAGTTGGAAAATGGACTACAGGAAGGCACAGTTAGAAGCATGGAGGCTAATTCAAAGGGAAAGATGATTGTGCCTTGACTAGATCATAGTGGTAGAGGTGGAAAGAAGTGGTAAGATTCTAAAAAATTTCAAAAACAGAGTTGGCTAAATTCCTTGATGGTCTGAATGTGTAGTACGAGCAAAAACGAGAATTTACATATTGTTGAAATATTGTTGTTTAGCAAATGGAAAGATAAAATGTCCATTTACTGAAGTGAGGAAGACTTCGGGTTTCAGGAGAAAATCAAAGTTCTGTTTTGGACATGTTAAGTTTGAGATGCATGTTATGTATAGAACTGTTAAGGAAGCAAGCAGCTGGCTATACTGGTTTAAATTCAAAAAAGAAGTCTGATTCATATAAAATAGTACCTAAAGCCATGGGACTAGATACAATCACCTAGGCAATAAGTGCTGAGACAAAAAAAATATCCAAAAACTGAATATGTTTTATTTCTGATATTGAGTTACTTAGATGATTGATATAATCAATAGAATAGAATATTCTATAGTAGAAAAATTCATTTCTCCTCCTAATAAAATCGCCTTCTAATACTGTCTCATTTTTAGAGTATGCATAAAGATAACGCATTTAACTCATGTATACATAAACTTTGCTATTAAAGTTAGTCTATGCAAATGACAAAAATAACTAGTATAATTCAATCTATAGTTATTGAATCTTTCCACATTTGCAAGATTATATGCTATGTACGATATAAAACAAAGCCAGGGGAGACAAAGAGAAAAAAGAATTTATAGCATTATACCAAAAACTTTAATCGCTTCTCAGCCTTTTGGCTAAGATCAAGTATATAAAAACAGCAGATATACAACTTCGAAATTCCAAATTCCAGTTGGAATTTAAGACTATGTACAAGAAAGTAGAAAGTTTAACGTTATTACTAGAATATTATTCTTGGTCAGATGTCAATGTGGGGAACTCACAAAGACAAAAAAAATTCAAGTAGAAGTGTAATAATAGTAAAAGAAACAATTTTGCCCACAAAGATTCTTTATCTCATGCTTAATTTCTATGAAATTACTTCAATGAGACACTTTCATCTCTACTACATTACACCAGCAGATGTCACTAGTAAACCATTTTTGGAAGAATCTGAGCTCTTTGATGTGATTGCTGTATCGAATATTTTGTTGCATGTTTTCTCTTAAAGATATATTTATAGGCATTCGAACTGCTGCTAATTTTAATCAAATTGCATTAACTTCCCCAATGTAATTACAGTAATATTAGACTTTTATTAATAGGTGATTTCCTGTTCTGTAAGAGGTCAGAATTCCACAAGAATACCTTTTGGTCAATTGGTTGTTTTTTCTTTTTCTTCTTTTTTATTTTAATTAAGGTAGCATTGATTAATAACATTATATAAATATCAGATGTACAACATTAAATTTTGTATCTGTATATTCTACTGTGTGCTCATCATCAAAAATCTAGTTTCTTTCTGTTACCATATATTTGACCCCCTTTACCCAATTCACCCTCCTCCCCACTCTGCTTCCTCTCTGGTAACCATCATTCTGTTATCTCTGTCTATGAGTTTGTTTTTGTTAGTTCCTTTGTTACTTTTTGATTTATATTCCACATACAAGTTAAAATCATACGGTTATAGAAAGTGGTCAAAAGACGTAACTCAGTTGTTAGTAAGCTATCTACTGAAGTAAAATGGGTGAAGAGGCATGAAAAAAGAATATAACTTTTTATTCTCTATATTTATATATCACTTTAAAATTTTTACAAGTATACATTTATATATTATTTGTATAGTTTAATTAAAAACATCAATAGAACATTTAGGAACAGATTAAACAGTATAAAAGGTATTCATCTCTATTTCACCAACATAATGGCAGAGAATGTTAAACTCAAACAAGGCAAATTTACTAATTAATACTGCTATAAAGTTGCAACAGAAGACATAAAATTGCTAACTAAAATAAATAGCTTAGGCTAAAATTTTCTGAAACTATGATCCCAATGAACATGGATAATTAGGTGACTACAATCATTTAAAAAATTCATTAATATCAATTTCAGAAATCTTTTGTATTTTTTTGCTCACTGAATTGGTTAGAAGGAAACTCAAATATTGGTTAAATGTTTCGTCATCTATCTTTCTTCACTCAATAGTCATTTATTGAGCACCTAATGTACAGAAGACACTGTTGTGCCAATCACTTGAGGAATGCAAAGATAAATTATATACCATATCGGACCATAAAAAATATACAAGATCTCTGCAAAGCTATCTGTATGTCAAATAAATGAAAATAACCTTATCTAGAAGTTCTAGCAACAATTTCTGGTATTAGTAGTGCTTTCTAGGAGCTTGATTACTCTGCACTTCAAATTTCTTTAGTCCGGTATCTACCCAAATGATTAGAGAAAGGTAGTAGATGCAAAGTCACAATTAAAGATGCTAAAAGGCTACCAAAAAAATAAAGATGGATTTAAAAGCGCACAATGATAATTATTAAAATATTCTATTCTATTGATTATATCAATCATCTAAGTAACTCAATATCAAAAATAAAAGTTGCATTCTTATGTGAACAAAACTCTTTAAAACAAAATATCTTAAAGTTCAAGTATACTGAGGGTAAGAAAAGAATGATACATAAACTTAATTATATATTTATTATAGCTACAGATAAAAATAAATCTTCGAAAGTTTGATTTGTTTGATTATCTAATTATCATTGGTATTAAAACCTAAATATGTGGTGTGAACACAAAAATTTTAAGTTTAAAGTTAAAAGAACGAGAATGACTCAAATTTTAACTCACAGTTTGTCTTCATTTTAAAGAAAACTTGTGCAACGTTATGCAGTTTCTTCTTACGTTAATTTTTTCTTTTCTTATTTATAAAAACCCACATAAAATAATAAACCACTTTTCCTAACCCATTTTCAAGTGCAGAAGCTCACTTTAATACTCAGTTACAGTTTAGTAATTAAAACTTGATCAATATTAGCTAGATTTTGATTGATACTTGTTTATCATAAGATATAAAAAAAGATTGACATGAAATTAATTTCGGACATTTTTGTTTTGTTTTTAAAAAATCTTCAATATCCTCATCACATATGTATACTCCAATAGGTTAACTCAATCATTTCAATTTACTATTCAGAACTTGAGGTGTGTAAAGAAAATAAATTACATTGTTTACATACATACAACATGTTTTCCTCTTAAGATGACTGTTGTTTGAATAATAAACTTAAAGAGTTCAGTTTCAGCTGGCATATGGCACTCAACATGAGAAAACAAAATAACTAATGTTACATTCCTATTTTAAGAAAATACAAAAATCTGAAGATATTTGGGAAAGATTATTTTGTTAGCTTCGGGAATACATTATACAGCTTCAAAATAAATTTCAATTGGATTCCTTTAAATATTGACTTCTCCCAGTGCATTAAAAATACTACTTTTGATTCTGATGAATATTTTACAATAATTTTTTTCATACAAAACAGAACACGGCTTTCAAGAACCTAAAGAAAAGTTGCTGAAGCAGGCGCAGTTATGAGTAATGAAGTCTGATTGTTAAGCCCCCAGATGATTATTGTGTACTTTTTTCTGGTGTGTCCTAAATATAAATTGGAAACATTTTGATTCAAACTTACAGTAACAACTCCAACAAAATCAGGTTTCTCCTTAAATTTAGACAGGCTGGCAACTGTTTTTGCTTTAAAATACAAACTAGAAGGTCATTCTCCTAGCTGTCTCCAATTGCTAAGGAAACAAGAATCACATTCGAATTGTTTCTAAGAGAAATGTTAATTAGAATGAATATCCCTCTCAAAAAGAACTGGTAATACCAATATTAGTCAAACTTTTAAATACCTGTAAAAGAAGATCTTAGTTCTATTGGACCTAAACTGAAAGGCTCATTTGCAGTTCCTGAGGAAATGTCATATGTGTTTAAACTTGACAAATTAACTATAGGTAAAAAACAAAACAAACAAACAAACAAAAAACAAAACAAAAAAAAAATTTAAGATCAAAATGGTGTTTTATATAAATCCAAGAAAAAACTTAGCAACTTTTTAAGGTCATGCATTGCTATGAACAAATATTATGTATATTAAAATTATAACCACAATACTGAACTAGCATATTTTTAAAGACCTCAAGACTAGTATATATTTTCATTTTTTCCCCTCCTATAGTAGTTGTGAAAAAGATTAAAACAAATGTTTTCAATTATATAGAATCCTTGAATCAACATTAATTTATGTTCAAATGCATGTTGGTATCTATATATCATTAAAATAATATGGCAATTGGCTTTCATATTGAACAAAACAAGTAGCTATTTGAAACTATAACATCAGGCTATACGTCTTCATAAATTGATGCTTATTTAATATCAAAGGTTAAATCTAAAATAAATAAAATATTCATCTCCAGGTAATGGAGCAAAAACAATATTTTGGAAGCTTTTGGAAAACTATTGATTTCTGATTAACTGAGGACTACAAAGTATCCTAACTCTAAAAGGAAAACATTCATTTCAAAAACTTCATTACTTCATTCACCTCAAAGATGATGAACTTAACTTGTGGTATGTACAATACAATTGGCAAGTTAACACATATTGGAATCTTGCTAGACTATAGGTGGTATTAGAAAAATGGAATATTGGAGCTAAAGTAAACCTGAGATTATTATATTTTACAGATTGAGGAATCAAGGCCCAGGGAGGTTAAGTGATCTACGGAAAAACAGACTTTGGTCTCACATATCTTCTCACAACAGTAAAATCATTTTATATCCTAATCGTCTCACTCTGAGACTGCTGAGGTCTCACTGTGAAGAAGAAATACTACAGAGAAGTAAGGGGATCTTGGACTGTAGAAGAGAAACCACAAATCACCAGAATGAAGAGAGAGAGCAATGCTCTTCCAACAGATATTATGCAAAGACTTTACAAAGGACATAAGAGCATAGATAGTTTTAAAGGAACCAATTTCCAGTTTCTCACTTCCATATGTCCTCCTATCTAAACAGGATTTGCCTGAAAGTGTACTTTGGTCAGGAACCCTTGCTGGTTTTTCTTATCCACCGCCTCTTCGCAACAGCTACTTTTTCACATAGGTCTCTCCACAATTTCCTGGACAATCATAAGGCCCACCCATGATGTTAATTTGCCACCTTTAGCAATATAAATTCCAAAAGCATCTCAATTGCATGTGTGAATATAAAAAACAGTGCTGAACTGAAGTTTCATTGTTGTCCCTATTATACACCAGGTAAAAAATTGGACTTCTGAAAGAAATTTATAAGATCATTTCCCTCTTATCTCTCAGTAGTAAACTGAATCATTAGTTACTTTCAGACACATTTAACACTTTCTCAACTCTCTCATTTTGGTCATCCTGGTCCTTCCATATGCAATGCCCTCTTTAACTGCCTTTCTTTTTTGAGAGATTCCCTACCTAGTCTATCAGGAATGGCAATTTCTTCCACAATTAGATGTTACTGTTTCTTTCTCAAACTCTTTGTTCTTTGTAGATTTGGGGCAGGGTAGGGGGGTGATATGACTCTGGTTAATATGATAGTGATTTCCATAGTTATCTAATCTACTCCATCAAATTTAGGGTTTCTTATGCTGTTTTGTGTTTCATGTTCCAGAAATCGAAGGAGCAATTTACAAAGTTTACTTCTTTAATAATGAGGTTGGAAATATTCTGCATTTTATTGTTATACCATTCATTAAATAATTAAGGCATCCAGGAATATAAATTAACAGGCTGTATCCATCTGGAAAGACTAGGCTAGTGATTGATTTTCCAAGTGTAGTCCCTGGAGCAGCATCAACATTAGATGATAGACAACTTGTTCAAAATACAAATTCTTGGTCCCTACCCTAGACCTGCTAAATTCAAAAACTCTAAGAGTGGGTCTCAACTATTTATACAATCTACGTTTTAACAAAATCTCCATCTGATTCCAATAAATGCTCAAGTTTGAGAACTGGGCTAGGTTATGCTGCAGTAATAAAATTTCAGGGGCCTTCAGTAATAAAACTTTATTCCTTGCTCACGCTATACATCAAACAAGGGTTGGCTATGGCTCAACTACATGTCTTTATTTTGGACCTTAGGGTTATGGAGAAGTGTCTATTCAGATCTGTTGATTGTGAGAGCAGAGAGAAAATGAAAATATGGGACACTAGGTTATGACTCAAAGCTTCTACTCAAAAGTAAACATAAATCATTTCCACTCATTTCATTAGCCAAAGCAAATCTAAGGCCAGGCGTGATGTCAATAGGGCAAGGAAGTATAATACTTCCCCAGAGAGGGGAAGCAAAGGTTTCTGAACAATAACACAGTCTACCATACGGGCCAAGCATATTATTGTTGAAAATCAATCGCATTTGTTTATTATATTTAAGGAAATTCAAGGCATAATTTCCTTTTTCCTCCTAAATCTTACCATCATTTAGTCTTTTTCATAATAACTTCAATATTTCACTTTAAGTATGATAATTAAAAACTTTTCTAGTACTGGCTTCAGAAATAGGCTTGTCCTACAACATATTAATATTTTACATATATGCAAAAACATGTGTGTGTATAGTCTGAGTTTTTCCTAATTACTAAAGCATTCAGGAATTTCACATTGTTCAATTATGTATCCCAAGTGCCTACATCAGTGCATAGCACATAAGTCATTCCATAAACATGTTGAAAGAAATAATTTTTTATCTGTGTAGTAACTGAAAACACCATTTTATAGCAATTATATTTTCAACTGGGTGCCAAGTTTCTTGAATTCATTTTTTTAACAGCAATTCTAGGTTTGTTTGTTTGTTTTTTAATATTCTTTTTCTAAAGAAATTTATTTTTTAATCAGCTACCTCAATACTTATTAACAATTTCCAGTGATCATCCTTTTTTTTCCACCTTGGATTTTACTGAGTACTGTTCTTGAGCTGGCTCACATGCATGTGGTCAGCTGGAGCCTGGGGTGGTCTCTGCAAGGTACAAGCTAAGGAAGCCAGGTAGGTCAGGGCCCTTTCAGCCTTTTCAAGCCTTGGGCCAAGTCCTCATCAATCCAATCTCTCTGGCATGATTAGGAACATTAACAGAGAAACATCTCATGGGTGCATATATGGGCACCTACACTCTTTCCTTCAGATGCATCATCCTCCGCCCTCAGTTCAACACCTGACTTATTATTACAGGAGACCTTTCCACCAGAACTTTTCTTGCAGGAAAGCTGACTTGGAAACATGTGGCGGGCGGGGGGTGGGGTGCAGGGGGCGAGGTGCAGGAATAAGAGGGACTCCAGCAAGCAGATCCATTTGTCTGGGTGTCTACAGTAAGGAATCCTTGAGGCAGGTACTGTAAACTTTGAAGAAACCATGCACTACAGGTCCTCCCATTTTGAGGAACTAAAAGCAAGGAACAGAAGCAAAATGAAACCTCTGTCACCCTACCCATCTTCTGGCAGTTTCTAGATAATGATCTAAGGAAATAAGCTGATATTTCTAATTGGAGGATAATCTGGAAAACATACACTATCAACAAGGGCCACCTTGCAGGAGAAGCAGGGAAGGTGAGAGACTCCTGGGCACAGAATGCAAACAGTTTGGGGAGTTCTAACTTCTTTTCCCCCTTGATTTTTCTATGCTCACCATTCAGCTCTAAGAGCGAGAGTGAGGAATCAGATTCTCTTGGGGAGTACAGGAAGGCAAAGAGACCAGTCACCAGGGTCTTGTTGCATGCAAAGGGTCCAGTGCAGAAGGCACCTATCGTGTGACATCTGCTCTGGCATAACCAGGCAAGGTGGAGCTAAAGGGGTAGACAGTTCCTGCCTGTTGTCCTTATTCAGAGGCTTTGGACAGCCCAACCATACAAGTGCCCAGAAGAATGGACAGCTTGAGCGGCAAGGATAAGGTCAGGCCTCTACCACAGCTCAGGAATGAACTCAACCTAATTGATGGTGTCAGGGCCTAGCAGGTCCTCCTCTAGGCCAGGGAAGCTGATGTCCAACAGGATCTTGCTCAGGCTATCATTCATTGTATCCAAAACCAGGCCTTCTGTCAGGGAATGGTTGGCTCAAAGGCCAGCAACCAGTGGCTCAGGGGAGCCTGACTTGGGGTAGACTGGCTTGGGGACATAAATATCTGAAATGTAACAGCCACAGGGGAGGTCAAAGGGCTCAGAATTGAGGCACTCTTGGGGAGAGTCAAAGAACAGGATACTTTTCAGAGTGGTACTGAGATCTATCAGCCCCAGAGAGTCAGGCAGGGGGCCAAAGGGATCCTGAGGGCTTCATACTGGGCTGAAATCTAGCTCACCAACTTGGGCTGGGTGTGACCTCCAGGATTCGGAGGTCAAGAAAAGGGCAGATTTGCTCAGGGCGAAGGAGAGGAGCAGCATCTCCTAAATGGGTGTCTTAAAAGATCCTCCCTTCCCTGGGAGGAGCCAAGCTGGGAGGCAGGCACAGAGGACTCTGAGGGGAGAGAAAGCTCTATGGCTCATCGTGAAGTCACGGGGCCTTCT
The DNA here is from genome assembly GCF_014176215.1 of Rousettus aegyptiacus. NCBI lineage: Eukaryota > Metazoa > Chordata > Mammalia > Chiroptera > Pteropodidae > Rousettus > Rousettus aegyptiacus. Next base: position 65,959,723 of record NW_023416308.1, read on the forward strand.
GAGAAGAGCAGCTCAGGCTAATCCACACAGGGAGGATGTAGGTGCTACTTCCTTTGAGATGGGTTCATCTCCCTCCTCTTCCTTCATTTAATCACGAGCATTTCAGAGACACACCAGGCTGGAGACTTGAGCCCACTGCAGGGTCTTGGTAATCACTTCTGTCCTCTTGGGATCATTGCTGGTTCAGGCTTGAGGTTGAGGAGAGAAAGTGGGGGTTCCCCTACAGCTGATAAGGATGAATTTGCTGGGTCCACTGCTGCCACTCTTCTCCTTTGGCAGTCAATGCTGTGATGATGCTGTGGCTATTGGAATCATTGGGGATGGCCACCACCTTGGTGTTGTGGATAATAATGGTGAGGTAGTTAATAATCTTGTTCCCAGCTAAAAACTTGCAAAAGTTGGACTCTGCCACCTCCTTGAGCCTGCATTTGAACGCTGGGCAGGGTGCCTCTAAGGCTCCTCTTTCTGATGTTTCGCCTGGGGCATTCTGAACAAGAAGGGGCAGCGTCCATCTTTGGAGAATCAGTGGCCAACAGGGGCTAGTTTTCATTATGAATCTCTGTTTTCACTCTCCACTGAGAATCATAAGCATGGACCCTCCTGACTACAACTACCACTGCTGCTAGGCTGTGGCTCCTAGGGTAGGCTCTGGGCAACTCCAACCTAGGGGCCAAGCCAGGGTCCCAGACAGGGGCTCATGCCAGGCCAGCTGGGTCCCTGGCAGTGTGAAAGGGGAACATCTACCTTGGGGATCCTGGAAGGGAAGGGGATCCCAGGCCAGTGATCATCTTAATAGAATTTTCTATTGAATTTTTACACTGATTATTTGGTATGAATTTATCCTTAGACATAAATATAAATAAATAGGAGTCTAAATAGAAGTCTCTTTTATTAATGAGAAGCTTTTTTTTAATACCCCAAATGAAATATGACAATGATTATAAAATAAAACTATCAAATCCAAAAGGCAGTATTGGGGATGCTGCTGTAGGCATGCTTGTCACTTTAGTAGGAATTGTAATTGAGTAAATGAGTTGAGAGCATAAAGTTTGTAGGTAGGGGCATTATTCACATTCATTCATCATTTATTCATGCATTCAAGCAGTTAAATATTTCACATATATTTACTACAAGTCAACTATGTGCCAGGCAGGTTGCCAAGTGCTGAGGATAGTCATTGTTTGTGTTCTTTAGGGATTTAACAATGCAGTAGGATATACAGGCAAGTAAAGCGCTAGTACAGTATACAAACCACTTTAATAGAAACTACGCAGTGCCACAGGAATACAAAGGAGAGATGCCTAACTTTGGCTTGGTCATGTAAGGCTATCCAGAGGGGGAAAAAAAAGATATTTAAGGAGATACATAAAGGAAGAAGCAGAAGAAGAAAGTTGGAAGGGAGGAGAGGAGACAATATATAAGACTTAGAAAAAAGAGGAACTAAAGAGGTTTAAGGTGACTGGAGCATGGAGATTTAAAAAAAAAAAAAAAAAGCAGAGTGAAGAAAGACTGGCACAAGCCATACTATGCCAAAAATGAGTTTGAACTTTACGTAAAAGGCAAAAGAATGACATTACTTGAAGAATAACATGACTAGAATTGTGTATAACAGATATTACAAGCATACCTTTCATGACCTACTATTGAATCCCATTTCATTATTTAAACTATAATCTCATTTAGAAATATTTAAATTTTTAAAATGTCAGCTTACAAACTGAATTCTGTTGAAAGCAACAGATATTAAAGCCATCTAAAAAATTATATTCATTTTGAGATAATAAATTAAACTACACATCAACTTTAAGACCTTTTGATATATAAATTTGTTTAAAATAGTAACTCTTTTCCAAACCATAACTAAAGAAAAAGTATCAAACCTGACACTATTAAATTCAAATAATTAATACTAGCTGTTATAATAAACAAGCCAAAAAAATCTCAGTGCTTTAACATAATAAAAATCTATTTCTTGCTTATCACTATCCAATAAAGAATTCCTCTAGGCCATTTCTGCTATAGAGAGTAACCTAATTTCCAGCAACCATAATGGTAGTTCTACATGTTGCTGTGTGTGTATATAATTAATAAAGCACATCATTTATTTATTGTGGGAATAGGGAAGGATAATGAAAACCAAGACTATCAATGAGTCATATCAAATGCAATAGCTATACACTTTTGTGTTACTAACACTATATCTAGAGAACTATGAAGCAATGGCTGTTCATTTACACATTTATTCATTTGTTCCACAGTTATTAACCACTGAGGCAGCAGAGTTAAAAGAAAGGGCTATGGAATCAGACAAGTCATTTAAATTCTGTGTATGTCCATCTATAAAATGCAAATAATTGCACTAACTTCATGTGAATATTACACTAAGTGCTCAATAAATGTCACCTATGACTATCGCCTCTGCTACTGCTACAAGCATAGCTACAAAGATAAAGGTATGGCAGTTATCGTCTTCGGCATTGAGACTATAGAGAATATGTAATAGTCTCTACCCATATCAAGTCCATAGGCTTAAACCCTGAGGTGAAACAGTGAGCCACACACAGCAAGAGGAAGTACAGACAGTACCTACCATGAAATTAACACCATTATCTAAAAAGGTCCAACATTACAGCCCTCCCTCCAAATATACAAATAGATACAATCATATTAGCGCATAATTATTTACAAATCAAAAACAACAGTACATGCAACATAAACTTTCAAATTAAAAAAAAAAAAAAAAAAAAAACTGACCTGAACTGGAAATGAGTCCATCAACATTTGAATGCGTAAGCTAACTGCAGCTACAGGGGAATACTGCTCAGCAATAAAAAAAAAACTGCTGAGATACTCAACAAAATGGATGAACCTCCAAAACATGCTCAGAAGAAGCCAGACACAAAGTGCATACTGTGTGATTCCATTTACATAAAATTCTAAAAAAAAAAAAAAAAAAAAAAAAAGGAAATCTAATCTATAGTGATAGAAAGCAGATTAGTACTTGGTACCAGGGATAGGGATGGAGACAGGAACTGATTGCAAAAGAACACAAGAGAACTTTTAGGAATAATGATTAAATTACTTGATCTCACAGAGCTTCAGTTTCCCCAAATGTAAAATTGAATAATACTGTTTGCCACAAGAGGACTGTTATGGAAGTTAAAAGATAAACATAGTCTGAAAGAGAGAAGGTGCCCAGTAGGTTGCTGCTGCCTTAGGGTTGGGTTAGTTTTCTTTTGTGAGGAGAGGGTAAAAGTACAGGGAGGGTTTGACCACCCTAACAAAGGGCTAGCTAACCACATGATCACAGAATGTTTGTAATGAAAGGGTTACAAAAATCTCAAAACTACTCAATGAGCATTAAATGTATAACCCTCTGGATTATACTTTTACGATGACAAAATTGGCAACTCAGCCTCAGGGAGGGAATAAGTGATAAAGACAAATACAAAAGAACACCAAAAAAGATTCAGTGAGGGGACAATATGGAGGAAAACGGTTTCCTGAAGTCCTTGTTCCTTCTATAGAAATTTTATGACCCTTACCAACCTTACAACACTACTTTCGCAAATGTTTTTTGGGAGAATTGGGCAGGGTAGGGAAGAATAGGGGACTAGTTACAGGAATACTCTGATATATTTTGAAAACTTTAGAAAAAGTTGTGTTATTTTTCTCTCAAAGCTTTATTAAAAGTAAAATTCTACAACAGGTAGAAAACTAGAATGAAAAGGTTTTAATTTATCAGACTATTTGGGAAAACTAAGTTTTTTTGAATATAGACATAAAACGGAAAATAAATTTATATGCAAACAGTCATGCTTCCTTCAAAACAAAAACAAAGAAAACCCTATATGACCAGCTTAAATGAGAAACGGAGATATTAAAGATCATCTGAACCTATAAGGCCCATATTCTTTCAAAGACAGCCATTAGTGTGGAAAACAGAGAGTTCAGTAAACTAAAGTCACGTAGAAGGTATTTCTTAGGTATCAATTATATGGCATTGATAATTTCAAAATGCAAGAGAAAGAAAAGACAGCTACTCTTACTTGAGCAATGTTTCAACTACTTTTATCAGAGCCAACAACATTAATGACTTAGAATATCTTGAAGTTATCATGAATTTCAACAGAAATGATCGGCTCACCTACAAACAGGTCAACAGATATAATTACAAAACCTCAAAAAGAAACTTCCATTTCTAATCCTTAGTGTTCTAAATATAAAACGAAAGGATTGAATTGAATGGTACTTAATATTCCTCACAACTTAAAGATTTTGATACAAAATATTACCCACAATTTTGTATGATCTTATCAAACTTGATATAGTCCCAAACTGATTCTAGGTCTCAATTAAAATCCTAAATTTGTATGAGATGGACTAGAACATTCAACTCTAGAGAACACTGAAGATATATCCCCTTATATGTTCGAAGAAGAAAAAATGTTAATTACTGTATAATTAACATTCTACCCAAAGTAAAAGAATTTCTAATACAAATAAACACTAAATAATCAAATGTTCAAGATTATATTTTACCTTGACAGTAGCTTATCTACTTCTATTAGTCTATAATAATTCTATATGTGGAAGTTATCTGAGTTCTGTTAAATTAAGGATAGCAAATAATCAGAGTATATTTAAAGAGTATGTTTATAGTACCATTCATATCTGTTATAAGCTGACTTTCTGCAACATGCTCTTGCTTTATTAGGTTAGAAAGCTGGAACATACACATGTAGTTTTTTACAGAAAAATATCTTAGAATATTTAAGGTATATATGATCTAATACTTAACAAGAAAATGTCCTAGAACATTTAACAAGCCTACATTAAGAACTGTTTAAAAATATATAAAAAGAGCTAATGATATGCATATATACACATATACACATATTTACATATACATACAAACATATTTTTTTTAGGATTATCTGTTCTTTTTTAAAGAGGGGCAAAAAATAATTCTAGGTTATCCTATTTGTATCTTAATTTCCTCAAATACTGTCCTAGCCGGGTGTCCAGTCCTTGTAATTTTATATATTCCTTTGCATATGTAAATTAAAATGCTGCTAAGTCAAAACCAATATTATTATTTAGAAATACAAAAACTAATTTTCTTTTCAGTGCTACATGATTAGGGGTCCCTGTAGAGCTGGGCAGTAGAGAAAAGTGGGTGGAAAACTTTAAAATCCAAAATAGCTTGGCTTTTCTCACTCTGAAACTCTAACTTGGTGAAAAATGTATTTTGTCTTCCAACAAGTTTATATTTTATGTTTTCAGTATCCTGTCAAATACTACACAGAGCTATTTTATTTATTTATTTTTTTGGCAACAGTGTATTAAAACTTAACATTCTTAGAGTTAGTCCAGTGCCTAACGTAAGGTCACTCAACAGCCAAGTGGCTCATAGGTAGGCTTTGACCTCAGGAAACCTGTAATGATTGCTAGTGTTTAAATATATGAATTTACTTTTGACTTCAAGCTATGCCTTGTTCTTCATATCATTTTTGTAGAAAAAAAGGAAAGGGAATTGAAGCTTCAGAGGAAAACTTTCAAGAGGCTAAAAAAGAAGGGAGAGTCGTAAAAACACAAAAGACAACCATATAACAGAGTAGAAGAAAATAACATTCTTGTATTTAGTTTGTAATATAATTACCCAATGTAATAGTAACACTTCATACAAAAAAAATTTTAAGGATCAAATATGTGTTGACAGAAAGAAATCTAACTATGGGAGGTGAACATATAACGTTATGTGTGTGTATATATACATATGCGTGCGTGTGTGTGTGTGTGTGTATGTCTTACTGTTGAATTGTACACCTGAAACACTGAATTTCATTAACCAATGTAATTATAATAAAAATAAATTTAAAATAAATTAAATTTTTAATAGAAAAATTGTAGAGGCCTAAACATGGAGACAAGGGCTTCTCAAATATTCATTCATTTAAATAAAACAAAGCATGAAGAAGAGGTTAGAGGTTATTTTTGCTCTAAAGATACAACAGATGCCTCTTAGAACTCCTTAGAGAGAAAAAGGTTCCTTGAAACCAGTGCACTTACAAATCATATTTTGTAAATGTCTTGCCTAGCCTTCTTTAATATAAAGACATGGAGTTGAAAATATGGTATTTATTTCTCAAGAGTTCATTCACTCCTACTACTAATCCTATACTTCAGTCAGTATAGAATACTTGCCATAAGATCTCTAAAGCACAACAAGGTATTTAGCTTATTTTGGCCTTTCTAAAAAACTAAGTCAGAAAGTCAGAAGGTAGGAATGTACTGGTGGAACCTGAGAAAAACATGTATGAGCATGCAAGGGAGCTATTAAGTAGAAAGTATAGACAGGGAGGAAAACTTTGAGGAAAACGGGCAGAGATTGTTATAAGTCAAACTTGTGAAGACATTTCAAATAAGTCTGGGTTTAGCTGTGAAAGTCACGGCATAATTCACAAATTTACAATTATCATTTTAGCTTTGCCTACCAGTAAAGGGAGTAGCTGGCAGAATCGCAAGAATTGGGCCCTATAAGGGAATGTGGGAAAGAAAATTAGACATTAAGAAGGGTTTCATTTTTAGTGTTCAGCAGCATTCAGACCCAAAGTTCTGTTGACATTTCTAGCTTGGGAAGGAAAGGCTTCCTGAATTACTGCTAATACCCCTTCCACCCACTCTGAATCTGGTCTAGAGACCTATGTTTCCTAAAAAAGTACAAAACACATTTTGTAAATCTCATATCTGGTGTCTTTGTTTAAAAACACTCAAGTTTCATTTTCTTTTGCTAGTATACTGGAAACCAACTCTATCTACATCATTAGCACAGAACTCAAATGCTCAAAGTAAACAGTATTTACCCAACAATGGTCTTGAGGGAAAATGCAGATAAACAATGAGGAGGAACCTAAATAACCTAAAAACAAAGTACTTAATAAGTCTGGTCCTCAGTTTCTTCCTCTAAACAATGAGAGAGGAAAAAAAACCCAAAAACTGTCCCTTAAAAGATTGTGGTGAACATGAAAAAAAATGAGGTAACATACAACCATCTATCAAGAGCAGTGCCTGGGACATGACAGGTATTCAAAACACGTTATGTTCCTTTTTCCCTTTCCCTTGGGTCTTGTTTTCTACAATTTGTGGTATTCTCACTCCTCCTCCACTTGGTTTTTGGAACTTTTTGCTGAATCTATGATCTCAGCTTATAAATGTCTACATGCAAATTCAAAGTGATGATTTCCATTTTCTGAGAAATATATTTGTTCTATTTTTCTTTATAACCGTAGTCTGTTAGATGGACTAAGGACTAATAGTCCCACAAATATCAATGGATGAGGAAGAAGACCTAAGTTGGTAATAAAAGTAAAGAGCAAGAAATAAAGGATACTAGAAAAAGAGAGTACTATTGAAGTCGAATACTAACGACAACAAAAAAAAAGGGTTGAAAGGACCTCTGAATAAGAACATGGGTCGGTAATAATATTCATATGGTATTTTATTTGATCCTCACAACATCCATTTTACAGATAAAAATATGGAGGTTTAGGAAGAAAGTGTCTTGCCCAAGATTGTTCAGTTAATAAATTATTAGAGGAAACAAAGTTAGAATCAAAGACTTTTGACTGTAAATCCTATATTCTTTCTACTGCACCATTCTATACCTAGTGAAGATAGAACTCACAATATAAAGTTGAAAGTTTTAGAAAAAAATGGAATCGTTAAGATAAAATAAATTAGAGGTTTTAAATGCAAGAATAAAAGACAGGGTACTAGTAGAAAGGTTCAGCTTTAGAAATGAGAAGACCTTAGCATAATGAAAAATTTAAAGGCTAAATTCTTTTAAAGCAAACGTAGTCTGGGTCATGCCCTAATAAACATAAAGGATTTTCCAAGAGCCTTACATTCCAAAAGAGCACACTGTAAAAATCCTCAACTAAAACCTCAACATCATAACAATCAAATATAAAACAATGGTTTCCAAATCAATCAGAGAATCAATCAGAATTATCACAATGCTGAGACCAGAAAAAAATTCAGAGATCATTTCCAGTACTGTATCTATTAAAGCAGCAGTGTCCAACAGAAACATAATGCAAGCTATATATGTAATTTTAAATTAGCTAGTAGCCATATTTTTAAAAGTAAAAAGATGTGAAATTAATTTTAATAATATATTTCACTTAACCATGTCCAAGATATTATCATGTCAACAAATGATCAACATAAAATAATTTTAATGAAATATTTACATCTTTTTTCTGTACCAAGTGTTCGAAATCTGGTGTGTGCTTTATGTTTACAATACACTAAATTTGAACTAGCCACATTTCAAGTTCTCAATAGCTAGATATATGTAGCCAGTGGCTTCCATACTGAACAATGCAGTTCTAGACAACCACAAAAGCAACTAGAGCCTGCATATGTTGTCACTTTCTAAAGATTAAAATTAAAAGGGTAGTTAGTAGAATGTGTTATATAACTTTCTGCTCTTCATTGATAATCCAAAACTTAATATAAATCTATAGTAAGGATCTGGTTATGGATCAACTGAACCCAGTAAGACTATGATTACAGATGCTTTTCTCTCTCTCTCTCTCTCTCTCTCTCTCTCTCTCTCTCTCTCTCTCTCTCTCTCTCTCTCTCTCTTTCTTTTTTTTAGTGCTGGTGTAAAATTTTTGAAGGGGCTTTTCTTCTAAGGATTATAGTCAAGAAGGAAGCAATCACAATTGACCTTTCCAAAAGTAAACTGATAGGTAACCTGATACAGCAAGTTTCATGAAAAGTACTTTATAACTGAGGGTTCATGTAAGAGAAACAGAATTGAGATTTTTATAGATATTCCTTTAGGTATACATGATTTGAATATGAGAAAAACAAAGTTTCTCAGAAGGAAAAAAAAAAACTTGTGAGAATAATGATGGCTGATAACTTTCCAGAAAATATTATTTCATTTATGACCTTATGAATAAAGCTATGAAACTAAATTTTAACAATAAACATAAGAGCTTGACAAGTAGTATAAGTCAAAACTATATGTGAAACTGCTTACATTTTGGTGAATAAAATAAAAAAGGAGTCTGTATCTTCACAATAGACGTTGTAACTTCTGAATTAGAAGCCCTAAGGAAATATTTTTTTGTTATATACTGTCTCAGTTAGAGACAGCCTACTGAATTCTATTGATTTGGCTAATTTCAGAATCCATAATCCTATTAACATAATAAATTCAAGCATAAGTAGCATTTTAACATGAATATCTAAGCAAAATTCTTAGAAATGTAGAAGAAAAAATAATTTAAACTGCTTAAGAAAGACTAGGACAGGCATTTTAACCAGAATTGTCTTTGTGATCTAGACGCTATCTGAAACCTAGACTTCTAAGAGAAAAATCTCAAACAGTTGGAATCCGGATTAGAAACACAAAATAAATCACTTCTGACTGAAAGTCACTCTCAAAAGGTTTAATCATGAGTTTCCACAAGCAACAAAACAACAAAACAAATAAAGAACATTAATGACATTAGTCAACTGGTTTTACTAATGGTGTGGCAAAAGTAAAAATACAATAGCAAAGAGACAGAAGAGTATTGTGAAATCCATGATCATCCATTCAGTATCTTTGACCCTTAAAGTCAGCATTTTGTTCCTAATACACTCTTGTAATATGGATATAGGTGTTCTCATTCTAGTTTAAATCCTTAAATCATTTACTAGAAACTTAAGTCATCTAAAATGTAACCGTTGATAGTGTATAATAAACAAGTCATATAAATATTCATATTTAAACTATCTTTTAAAAAGAGTAGGTACTCAATCTCCCTGGAAAGTAAACAAGAATTTACCTAGCAATCCTATATTCCACAGCACATTGTCTTATAGGGAAATAAGAATACTGATCATAACATTTAGTTTCATGTACTATTTAGTTTCGTATATTATTTTTTGAAATGCATATCATGCATAAAATTCCTTAATTTGTGAAAAATTTTCATGTATCACCAAAAGCAATCATGAAATCCAAGCTGTGACTAAAACAAGAAAAAAGCTATGTAACTATTGGAAGTTTACAATTATGTTCAGTGTATTGGGGGCGATGGGGTACATTTTCCAGAAAAATATTTTTCCTTCAAAATACTTTTTTTCTTTTTTTATATAATAAAATCCCCACAGCCCTAAGAAATCAGATACAGCATGTCTACAATTTTCTAAAAGAGGGTAGACAAGAGTGTTCAATAATCATTTTTTCCCTATAAACTTAAAGAAATAGATGAGAATTTTTTCATCTACCCCTTCTGCACACAGGAAACTAGAAGTCCAATTTAAAAATACTGCTTTTTATTAACCTGTTAAAAATATAATATATTTTATGGAACTGTATAATTAGACATTTTATAGAAGAGTTTACTCTTATTGAAAACTACAGCAATTATGACTTATGACCCTTCCAATTTGTTTTTTGTATTACCCTCGTTATATGCCATGAGAGACAAAATATCCCATTCTACTCTTTCACAATTCTTGCCTTCACCCATCAGTTAAATTCTTAGTTCAAAATGTGCTGATAAAATTAATATAAAAGACCAATTTGAAAAGATGTGGATACCAAGGATGGTGTTTCACAAACTGCTAGATACTTACCCAATACTCACTCTCCCTTTCTACTTTAGTAACAGAATCTAGTTAGGCATGTTGCTCTCTAGAATATAAACCCACAGTTCCCAGCTTGTATGGCCATATAACTATGTTCTAAATAACTAGATGAGAACAGGAGTGTGTGTGGTGGGGGAGGTGGGGTGAGTGGCGGGTGGCGGTGGGCGGGGCGGGGCGGGGCGGGGCGGGGCGGGGGGTGGGGAGTCTTTATCTAAAGGAAGCTGATTTCAATAGGCGGCAGCCCCTTTTCATTTTTCGCCATTCACCTTCCTTCTGGCTTATAAAACAGATAGTATGGCTGGAGTTTCAGCAGCCATCTTAGTACAGGAAGTGAACTCAAGAATAAAATTTATTCACAAGGTGGTGAAACTGATAGTAGGTTAAGAACACAATGACTGTGGAGTTACTATATCAGCCCTGGATTGCCCACTTTGAGTCCGCTTTTATATAAAAAATAAATTTCATGTTTAAACTACTGTATTTTGGATTTTTCAATCTTAAATACTAAAGCCAATCTTAAGTAATCCACAGAGGATAAGAAAATGAGACAATGTAGGAAAGGAAAAGTTTTATTTTTTATGGGTCACATTCTTCCACACATCACATTCAGTAGTTTAACATAATGGTTAAGAGTACAGACTTTGGATCCACACAGCTGGCTCTGCCACTTATAGCAAGTTAGCTAAACCTAGAGAGGTTTACCTCGGTTTACCCATCTGTAAAAATGGGATAATAAGAATGGTACCTACTACCCTCATTGGGTTGTTTTAAGGATTAATTAACATATGCTAAGTACTTAAACAGTGCTTGCCACAATGTAAGTGTTACATGTAAGTTAGCTACCATGATTATAACTGATAATTCTAATAATAATAATAAATAGCCTTCATTACGTATTTACATTTCAATACCAACTAGATTTAAAGAAATTGCTGAACACAAAGAGATTTTCTCAAACATTCACAGAGTCCAACATTGGAATATGGGTACAACCAAATATATCTGTTTAATGAGTCAATTTACTTCACTAGGAAATTTTAGAAAATATTTCCAAGAAAGGCTAATGACTTCATTCAATAAGAAAATAATTTTTATTTAGTTTTATTACTTAATAGATTAAATAAATCATTATTATAAATAGAAATTGTTATTGTTATATTTATAAATTTAGATAATTTATAAATGTGATCAAATTATCAACTCAAAGAATATAAAACTTTGAAGCATTTTAAGCAATACCAGACATTTAGCAAATTTAATTCCAACATGTAATTGATCTATCATATTTACAAATAGAATTATACCATCCTTAGACAGTAAATGTTTTGTTTGACTTACAAATTATGCACTGATTTCACCCATAGTTCTGACTATTTCCCCCATCATTCCTAGTACTCTTTGAACTCATCCCATTGGAGGGTATTAAACTCCAAATGCAATATGTATACTCCAAACACCAACATACATGAAAACCAAATTGTGGACATAATAGTAGTGTTGCAATCAACTTTTTATTGTTGCTCAATAAATAAATCATATTTATTGAGTACATTCTGTTTTACCTTGTCCTATTATCTCGACCCTATCTGGAAAAAGTTTTGGTGTTTTTGTTTGTTTTTGCTTTTGTTTGTTTGGTGTTGTGCTTCTTTACCTCTAGTAAAAACTAGCGGTCCCTTAGAGATACATATACCCTGCAGCCATCTCAAACTAATGTTGATTGTACCACATTCTTACTTGCTTCCTATTTCTAGCTTTATACCATTATCTCCAATTCTTTAGTAAAAATCCTGATCATTTAAGGCTCATGCCATTCAGTCATACCACTCTCTTTGCCTCCTCATCGCTGTTGCATGTACTAATCAACCTCTCTGTCATTCTCTCTTATCTATTCGAGGCTTTGAAACTTAATTCACAGTCTTTCTCTCAATTCCAAATCCTTCCATTGTTCTGGGTGACTTCAACATCTAGATGTGTGATCCATTTAGTATTGCGGCCTTCTCAATGTCAGTAACTCCACTTTTCACTTCAACTATCTGCTTCCACAGTTACTATCAGAATCTTGTTATCCTAACTGCTCTTGAATCATGTATTCAAGTAGCTCACCTTAAAATCATTCTCCTCTTCTAATTCTCTTGATGAACTATTCCCACCATGAAGGTTCTCTGGCCTCTTAAGAGACCTCCTTTCCCATCTATCAATGCTTTCTTTCTTCACTATCCTTCTTATCCACAGCTTAAATTCCATAACCCTAGAAAATACTTTATTACCCTAAACTCCCTTCTCAATCAGTCCTTGCATCACTTCCACTGGCAAAACTGAAACCCTGAATGATATTAACTAGTTTCTCCATATCTATAATGAAGCAAGTATATGTTGCTAGGGAAAATTACACAACAAAATATGATCACCATGCTCAAATGGATCCTGCACACAGCCATCCTACCATTTTACTCTGATTTATCAAAACAAGTATTTCAAATCCTCTGAATTCTGTTCAGGCCATTGACTCACTAGCTTTAGTTTCATCAAAGATGCTACCTTCTACTTTATTGGAAAATATAAATGCTAACACACATGACTTTCCAATAGGAAGCTAAGAAGATTCATGCCTGATAGCTTCTGCTTTGTACCATTTTCTTTTTCTTCTCTCCAATTACAGAAGATAGTAGTTAAATCTATGAACATGGGGTGTTTACAATCAGAATAAAGAGAGAGACGAGAAGAGAGCCTAGAATCAAGTTTTAAAGGATTCTAAAAATTGATGACTGACTAGAAGAGAATAAAGCTTTAAGTTAAATCACAAATTTTGTACTGAAAACAAGCCAGTTACATTGTGTGTGTGTGCACGTGCGTGCGCATTCACACATTTCAGCTACATTTTATGTGTGTGCATATAGATTCACATACACGTACATATATTTATACAAGAAACTGGTTTGGAAGACAAAGATAACTCTAGTGTGTTCCAACAATATTAAACATTAGTCCTTTGATAGATGAAATTTAGCAATGTTATTATTACTAAAGTCCAAAGAAATCTTTTCCCCTGTGGAAATAAAATAATCTACTTGATAGAATTTTACTAGCCAAGGGTTGGAGGAGAAACATGAAATTATTACCCTTTGTAGACATAAAACTTTCTAGTTGGAACAAAGATAGGTCTTGCTCATCAAGAGCATATGTAGACTTAAGATCCCTAACTATAAACAGTAGGCTTCAGGCCTGGGTGGTCTGTATTATGTCCAATAATATATAAATTGGATTATCTTCAAAATAAATATTTCCTTTTTCATTATTCTGAGTCATGGAAAAGATTCAATCTTTGTTCAGAAACAAAGATTTTCAGTAAAACCTTTTAGCTTTAAGTCTATATATATTCAATAGATAGTTCAGGATATTACTTCTCATTAATGCATAGAAAAAGGTCTTAAATAATTTTCTCAGTATCTCAAGAAATGTTCTGAGTAAACTGGGAACATGCTTAATGAGAAGTAAATCCTCTCTATGCACACAGTGATCACCGATATCTTTTGCATGGTGTTTAATAACAGCTATGACCCAAAGGATGAAATAAACTATAAAATACCCTATGCTCCTATTTTTATCTCAGAGATAATTTATTACTGACTGTTTGGCAAACTATACAAATCACCTAAAAAAAAAACTATTTTAAAGTTGAATGTCTTTCATTTTCTTTTAATATTATGTCAAAATGAGAGCTAATTAGTTAATAGGTCCGTAAGATTATAATTGAATATTTTATAAACAATGCATACCAATTATTTTCAAGAAGTCTTCAGATCCTTATGAAAATTTGGTCTAAGTTAAGGAAAAGTAGTATTCAAGGGAAGTGAAACAGATTTTCTTTTTCTGGAAGATGAGGAGAAAACATCAAGGAGTAATACACTCTGTTTATGTACAATATGGCAAATGGCTCCATGAAATCATCCAAAGAATTGTTTTTCTCTTTCAGGATCAAAAGAGCCAGTATTCTTTATGCATGATAGGAACTCAGTCTGACTCAGGATTTGTTTCCATACCTGCTTAATGAGTTGGCCAGAAAATATTCTAAAGTCATAACAAAGACATATCATCAGAGTGTAAAGATTCCAACATCATCATGACCAGATGTGCAGGACTAAAAATCTTGGCTTCTAACTGGGTTTCTCACTATTGGTCTATAAAATCAGCATTAAATATTATTTGTTCTAGCTCTAAATTTTCTCTTTCTAAAAGAGCTGATCTAAGTGTGAAACACTTTCTCTATGGAAAGTTAATGAACATCATGAGAAAATGTTTCAGCTGCAACTGGCTGTTTTCCAGATACTACAGATGGACTCAGATGTTCACTCAACTCCTACATAATTCCATTCTCAGAACTGCAGTGGTTGAATACCAAAAACACTTTTTTCCCTATACAATTAATATCATACTTTTTATTTTATTTTATTATCTAAATGACAGAAAATTTTACCTTAGACTCTTAGTACTGTAATTTTTCTAACAACTAGGAATTTGTGATGAATACCATAGCCATCTTGTAACTGTAAAAATATTTATTATATTGGGATAAAATGGGTTTTAAAAAAGCTATGCATTATTAATACTGAGAAAAATAAAATGTAGCTTGAATTTGAATTCATAATTATGCTACTACTAATGAATGCATTAAGTCTAAATAAATAGAAATCCAATGTGTTAGAGGCAAAGAAAATGCACATTTTAAGAAAAAAATACAATTTAAAAAAATAATGAAAAATAAAGAACGCATGCTATCATTTCAGTTATTCTAGTTACAATTTGAAAAAAAGAACATTTTCTTCCCTTAACAGAAGCCATGAGCGTACATTACAGAAACCTTTCACATACATGTCATAAACTTTTAAGTTATTATCTAAACATGAGTGATTGCTTTAGAAAATAAATATCTCATCAACCCTTGAATTTGTCCACTCTGGAAAAGCATATGCTTTTTATTATGAATTTCTTAAAGGTTGGTATTCTTTAATACTTATGTCACTCATACTCTCCTGTTTATTATTACATGAAATCTTGGTATACAAAATATAGCATTAAATTCTGTATAATCTAGTCATTTTATATGCTAATCAAGGGTGGCATTAATTACCAAAAACTCAACATTCTGATTATAAGGCTATCTCACTCACAGTATGAAATCTAGTTCTTATATGGCGTGAAATTCATAAAAACAACATAAGCCTACTCCAACATAAAGCAAGACTACTTCTAAGACTAAAGTTTGTTTTAAACTTTTTTATGTTGACATTTGTCACCAAAGACGTTTCAAGTATGTATTACTAAATCTATCAATTTTGTCACTTCTACAGAATCGATAACATATACAAAGTCTCCTTACATAGACTAGGGTAAATCTGCAATTGTGGGATATTTTTTTAACCTTTGCTACAATTTCAGCTGAATACTGCCTCTTCTCTCGCATGTCAAAAGTATTCAAGGAGCCCTAAACAAAGAAACAAGAATCTTTCAAATGTCAGACAATGGACAAAATAGGATTCAATATGAGAAAGCTGCTTCAAAAACAACTTTTTATTATCAGATGCTCATGAGGCAAACATTATCCTGATAACTTAATGAAGTAAAAAATGTATAATCTAATATCTATACATATAGATAAGTCACTATGTGCAAAAAGTAATATCTCTATAATATTAAATATGCAGAGTTTATATACCTAACTATGAACATGAGAATTATATCGCTGAACTAGAGAAGAAATTTAATTTAATCTACTATTTATTGAGGGCTGTACCATAGAAAGATATGAGGACCTTTTTTTGACAGGGTACTTCAGTAAGCCTTTGGAATTTAAAAAGAAGTGCTCATACCATGCAAGAAATTAGAAGTCTCATGAGTTTTATGTCATATTAAGGAAAATAAAGGCATTTAATAAAGAATACTATTCATAAGAAAAGGAATAGTGTCATTTCTTTCTAAAATCATATAGAAAAAGGCATTGATAATGCATCTATACCACTTTTGTCTACAAATGCAGTTAACTCTGATATTTTTAGCATCTTGTAAATTATAGTCACAGAGCTAAGCATTTAATATGTCATCCCAATACATGATCTCGTATCTTTACATCATCAGTAGGCATTATCCTGCCCATTTCATGGGTAATAAAATAAAGTCAAAAGGAATAAAGAACTTGCTCAAGATTAAGCAGCTAGTAAGTAGTACCCATTTTCACAACTCTGTAGGCAAACTGTTCCCATCAACTGAGCTGCTTTCACTCCCAAACTACAAAACATGAAAAGCAAATGCTCATCTAGGCAATCATAGTAGCAATGTAAGAGGCAACGATTAGCTGTCTATTATGAAATACTGGTAATCTTAATCTACAGTTTCTAACTTTATTTGATCTTTCTCTCAGGACCTATACTATTCAGCAGTGTTAAACAGCTACTCTTGCTATTATGAGGCCTGGGGTGCTCTATGAAGCCCAAAGGTTTTACTACCTAACAATGCCCACCCCGAATGTTACTCTATAAATATACTTGTTAAAAATTTATCTTCTAGATTCCAACATGCCTTCTAAGTACCACTTTCTCATAAAATATATTCCAGAGTATTCAAGATTAATTTTGAGTTAAAGAACTATCATGAGTAATTTTTGTTTTCTAAAGGTAAAATCTTCATTCACAACAGGTAAAGATTTTGCTTTATTCACATTAATCTTGCACACAATTTTTAAGTAGTTCTGTATCACTGAAGATTCAGCTTTGCAGCAGAAAGGAACGGGCCCCAAATCTCAGCAGAATACAGTGAAAGTTTATTTTTACCTCAAAGTGCTAGTTCAGCAGCGGGGCTCTGTTCATTGTAGTCACTCAGGAATCCAGGCTAATTGATGTCCCATCTTGACACCTATTTCCTCAATCAGCAAGACAGCGATAGGGGATATAGCAACTGATACATGGGCTTTTAAAGCTTCTGCCCAGAAGTGACATACATTGCATTCATTCACATTCCTTTGGCCAAAGATAGTCACATGGTCACACTTAGTTAGCTTCAAGTGTCAGTGAAGTACACTTCTAACCATGCAACCCAAGGTTGGAGAGAGCAATCTGGAAATATTTGATGATTAGCACTAATGACAACCATAGATCTCACAACTGAGATAAAATATCTTCCTCAGCAAAAGTGGCACAATCTCCACAGTTTATTGAGTATTGAAAGGGGCCTTATCATCATTGTCTCCAATCCTGAACACAATCAGCAAAGGAGAAATTATTGATATTTTATGAATGATGAAAAAGGATACGAGATATTAAAATGTTCAAGGTTGCAGAACTAGTATTGGTGAAAGTGGAAAATGAATCCAGATTAGTCTAATTCTAAACTTCATGAAATTGCTAGCTCTATGTTCAAGATACAGTAAAAGAAAAAGAGTTTAACATTATATTTTCTCCACTCTTAAATCAGACTAAAATATCAGTATAATGATCTAAAGATACTGATATAGTGAAAAAGAGATACCAATCCCCAATACCTCATTTCTAAGATGTTATTAAATGGGAGAAAAAAATCAGTCACCTGGAATACAAATGAAGTACTAACTAATACAAATTAATATGCCTGTAAGAAAAACCATCAAAGAAAAAAGCCTTCTTTTATCTGGTATTAGTGAGAGGCATAGTCATATTCTCCTTATAAGAGCTCAATTAATTTGTGAATTGGGTTGTCTACATCTTGACAGTTAAACACATAGTTTGTAATCTCTCTATCAAAAGACTGTAGATTCTGTATAGTCCATAAAAAAAGCCCCTACGAAAGACTATACAAAATTGAAAATTTTTCATAGTTTTGGCCTGCTAGGGAAGGCTATCAAAAAAAAAAAAGTCATCAAAATTAACTTTTAAAGATGCTTTAAAGAAAGAACAAAAAGTAAACTGTGCAATAGGTATGCATGATACCAAATTAAATTTGAGATGAATAACTGTTAGATAATCTTTTCCAATAAAATAACATAAAAAAGATATTACCATATACATTGTAACCAAAGTCAATCAATCTATCCTCACAAAAGAAAATCTAGCCTGTTTGGTGTTTGAAAATATAGCACTTGATATAACACCATTTAAAGTCTGTCATAAATAAAATAAAAACTCAACATAAACATCCCAGATCTTCAAACAAAAGTTCTATTCCAAATACTCTACTTACAATGAAACGTACTAAGCCTATGGAGTCTATTAAATCAAGCCCGAACACAACTTCTAAATTATCAATAGGATATTAGTTCTTCTCTACATTTGCAAAATTCCAAAGGCCACCAAAGAAACAGACATATTCACCCAAAACTTCCTCTAAACATAATTTGGAATGTGTCACTTAAAAAGCCTAAAACAATACAACCTGTAAAATACTCACTTTTTTTTTTTTTTTTGGCAACTGAACATTGGCTATCACATTCTTCCTAAATCTTTCATGTTACAAGGCTGATGCGAGGCATTTTCTTTCTACACACTGCAATTATAATTTACTTGTACAATATATTTTACACATGAGAAAATTAGCATAAATACATTATATTTTATGTACATTTAAAATAACATTACATTGTTTTTAAACACCATTAGACAGACAGACAGATGACAGGAAGAGTAGTGTGTATGTTGCATTGCCTTGAAAGATATATGACAGATAAGGAAAAATATTTTAAAGCATGGAAAATGAGAGAATGTCTTTGTCATCTATCTGGATTTGAATTCTCGCTTAACATTTGATAGGGATGCCTAATCTTTTCAGCTCGTTTCCCAGTAAAATAGGGCTATAAATAATATTTCTTAAAGTTGCTTTAAGAAAAATAATACACATAAAGTGTTAACCAGTGCCTAGCACATAGTATGGGCTCAATAAATGTTAGCTGCTGCAGATGCCACTGTATTGATTACCCTTTTAAAAACAGATCAAATTTTCACAAAATTTCTTCTTCTTTTGAACTCCTATGGTGTTCAGACTATTTTTTTTTTTGCTAGCATTTGTCTACAAAGAACACGGATTACCATATTCTCTCCACTTATGCTGAAGTCACAGAAATTACTTTGCTTTAACCACTGAATAAGCATGTGTAAGTAATGCTGTAATATTAAATTTTTTAAAATAACGTGTTTGGGTAAGGTAACAATTACAATAATAAGAGTTAACAGTTACTGACTAATTACTATGTACCAGACACTGTTCTAACAAGTCATTCAATCCTAGCAATAATCCTAAACCTTATTTTTAGCCCCATTTCAACACAGCAAAGAAATAAGGCAAAGGAAAGATAAGCAACTTGTCCAAGATCACACAAGTTAGTATGTGGTATTCAAGCCCAAGCAACAGACTCCAATTCCTGCATTCCCACTCCCCTAGATGAAACTAGGTCTTTATAAAGGACTTATAAAACTACTTTAAAGAGTTTATCATTAAGTGGGATTAACTTGGAAGCAAAAGATTGGAATGCTCTCTGTTGGTTGGGAAATTAACTGGACAGGACAGAGAGATGTATGGAGACCTATGAGTTGTGGTAATCAGGGCAATGGAGGGCTTGATTATAGAATAGCAGCTGTGGGCACAGAGAGAGTCTCAGGGATTTGAGATATAGTAAGGAGATAAAATAGATAATTCTTGCTGACTGAATATTCAAGTAATTGAAAAGGAAAAACTTGGGGACGATGCCCAAATTTCCAATTGGGTAAGTAGCATTTTGATTCACTGAAGTGAACACTCAAAGAAAAATAGCTTGAGGGAGAAGAGGTTAGGAGAAGGGTTGAGGCAGAGACAATAAGTTCATTTTTGGAAAAATTTACTTTGAAGGATAGTGAGACAATTAAGTGAGCAGTTGAATATATGAACCTGAAGTTCTGGAGAGATCTGAGCTACAGATATAGATGAGAAGGGTCGTTAGTATATAAACTGGTAATTGAGGACAGAAATGTGTAAGATTATTCACAGAGAGTATAAAGAGTGATAAATGTTGAGGTCCTAGAAAAGAATATTAAATACATGAACACTTAAGGGGTGCTACAGGAAAAAGAAGAACAAAGAGGATGAAGGGAAGTGACTAGATGAAAAAGTGTCAAGAGAGAGCATGAGAAGCGGGCCCAAAGTCAAGCAGTTGAGAGAGACCTTGTAAAATAAGAACATAAAAGTGTTCAGTAGATTTAGCTACAGGGTGTCTTTGGTGATCTCAGTGAGATCAATATCAGAGGCATGATGTGGTAGAAATCAGATTAGAGTGAAACATAAGAAAGCCAAACAGCAAATGTGAACACCTGACAGGAGAAATTTGGCTGTAAAGAGACTTAAAGAAATATGGTAGTAACTGGAAAGAATAATGGGGCAACAAAGGGTTATTTTCTTCTTCCCTATCTCTCTCCCTCCGTTTCTTTCTTTTAACATATAAACATAGTTATAAGCATTCTAACCTCTAAGTCTTTCTTGATGCTATCAACTCTACCTGCATTACTGTCTTCATCATGAACCTCCTGATCTCGTCTTTAAATTTTATTAATATTTCAAGGGTTGGATAAGATGCTACTTTTTAGTAAAATAGTCACTGTACTTCTTAGTTGAACTAATCACAGTACCTTTCCTGTTAGTTGCACTTTGTTCATGCCACTATGACACTTAGCATGCCATATTAATTTATGTACGAATGTCTTAGTCCATTTGAGGTGCTTTAACAAAATCCCGTACAATGGGTAGTTTATAAAAAACAGCAATTTATTTCTCAAAGTTCTTTCTGGCAGCTGAGAAGTCCAAGATCAAGGCACCAACAGATTCCATGTCTGTTGAGGGACTATTTCCTGGTTCATAGATTGAGCCTTTTTGTTGTTTCTTGTGGAAGAAGGAACAAAGGCTCTCTCTTGGGCTTCTTTTATAAGGACACTAATCCCATTCATGAAAGTTCAGGCCCTCATAACCTATTCACCTTCCCTGGCCCCACCTCCTAATACCATCACCTTGGAGGTTAGGATTTCAACATATGAACTGGGGGTGGGAGACACAAACATCCAGACCGTAGCAAAAAAATATTATTTCCTCTGGCAAACTGTGAAGTTTTTTAACTACCAAAACACATACCACTGCATATAGTACATACTCAATAAATATTTCCTGAATGAACAAAACTCGACCATCAATTACGTGTTGTTCTTACTAGAAGAGAAAGAGAAAAAGGGGTAGGGGGGGAACATAAGAGAACTGAGAACACATCACTAATCCAAACTCCTACTACCTGGTCTGTGATGATGAAGGAAGCTGGAGGCACTGTGACATTACAAAAAAGGGCATTTACCTCTCATCTCCCATTTTCTTGAGACACTGTAGTATAGAACAGAGCTTCCCAATAGGTGTATCTGCCACAAATGGTAATTCAGTACAACCAGGTACTAATCCCTCCTTCCTTTTGATTTGACTGGTGGAGGTTTAGGGGGAGACCTCTGGGGTGCCTAGAAGCTCCGGGTCAGTTGCTTCCAACTATAAGCAGCCTCAGCCACTTTGCCCACAATGCTATAAAAAAACACACTAACATTTTCTATGCATGACACAATGTGGGAAAGACTAGGAAGTACTGGTGTAGTAAGGCAGACTGAGAAATATAGAGAACAGGCTCTGAGATTAGAAAGACCTAAATTCAGATCCAAACTCTGTTTATTTCTAGTTATACAGTTCTTGGCAAGTTACTTAACCTCCCAATACCTCAGTTTCTTAACATGTGAATGGAAAAAATATCAGTGCTTACTCTAATGGGTAGCAGGTAGCGGTAAGGATTAACCTAATACTGGTTATAAAGCCCTTAGTACAGTGTCTGGAACAAAATAAGCACTCAATAAATATTACTTAGCTATAATTATTCCCTTTTTCTTCAAAGCCTCAGCAGCCACAGGCCTTTCCTGTTGGAAGAAAAGGATAAACTGACTCTGAAGGTCTGGGAGAAACAGACTGGAATGGTGTATTTAATAAGTCATATGTGCTTATATGCTATTTACATGTAAAATTCCTATTAATATATGACTCCATCAATGTTGATAAAATTTAGATAAATATCTGTTCCGCAGATTCATTACATTCGTCTCTGACTAGTCTATTGTTAGCTCCTCCCATAAGAATTTGAAACTTCTTTCACTTAGGTTGCATACCCAGAAATATAACTTTCTGCACTATTTCCAATAGAAAAATGTTACAAATATGTGAGAATCCAGACGGGTTTACCTAAGGTACATTATGCGATTTAAAATTATTTTATACTCCAAATAAAATTGGGCACTGAAAGAAAGTATGTTGTGCCCAAAATGTGGCATGTATAATTATTCTCACCTTGTAAAATACCACTTATGGAGAAAAACTGACAGGTAACAACAACGACAAAAAAAAAAAATAGGAAGGAAATTCTGAAAAGAAGAAATATGCTGAATTTAAACCAAAAGTTCAACACTCAAGAATAGGGAATCTAGTTAATTTGTAGGGTTAGAAATAGGGCAATAGGTCAAGATCTGGAGTTGATCTGAATGTTACTAACCAGTAAAAACAGTTAAAGACAAAAGAATTATGGTTTGGAAAGAATACATTTAGAAAACAGAAAAGGCTTATTATACAAGGTAGATGTGATCAGCTTAATATCTATTTAATTCATGAATGAAACATTTGCTTGCTGAAGTGAGATTAAGCAGAGCAGAATTAGAATTTAAACTCGGTAAGCTAAAAAAGGAGACTTGTGAGAAGATAATGTTTTAGACATAGTAAAATTCTAGTCAAGCTCTTTTATGACAACAGCTGTTGGTAACATTCCAAGTTCTGCTTTATGTCAAAGTGTCGTATTTCAATTGTAGCTTATTATTACTGTGGCAAATCTGATCGGAAAAAAAGTGTAAAACCTATATTCTAAAACATAGTCTCAGACTCATAAACTTTCAAGTAGTTCATAGCTTTAAAAACAGCAATCTCTATTTATTTATAAATCTCTTTGGAGATTTAGTCAATTATTTTTCAACAAAATGATGATTAATACTAGAAATAAAATGTCCTCAAAAATGATAAGCACAGAAAAAAGTTGAAGACATTTCTGATTTCCTAGAAGAAATTCTTATACCTTAAATTAGAAGGTTGCATTTAAGTGACGACTAACTTAAGGCTGGAACTACACTGCAGAAATTAAAACAACTAAAATCTTTAAAATGTACAAATTCTGTGTAAGTAAATCTTCAATACATATCTGTTTACACCTCATAAAGAAAACAGTGATCAATTCATGATAAAAGATCTGAATGATTATAAATATATGCTAATGTAAAGTTTTTCTTAAGAAAGTATTAAGAATGTATAAGGAAGTAGTAACATAAATTTAATTTTGTTCTAAAATGTCACACATTTGTCATACTTTAAATGATGTGATAGATGTTTAATGTTAAATGCCATTGTGCACTAATAGTTACTTCCTTGATATTATATATTAAAGAAAAAAATCAGAAAACAAAACAAAATAAAAGATTAGAAAAGAAACAGAGTAGCGAGAAGAAGAAAAGAGGGAAAGAGAGAAAGATTGAAACACAAGACAGAAAGCATAGCCAACTGACTACAATGTAGCTTTTATCCTCCCTTCTGGTTTAAAATCTAGTCAGGAGAAAGGAATTCCAAAGATTTCTAATGGCAATAATCAGAAATATTTATTATTTCAAATAGAAAGATTAATAACCTCAATGTGACAGTATTTCTGATAAAAGCTAAAAGTATTTTATGCTCAAAACCCAAAATATGCATTGAAAAAATTTTAACCAAACTTCTATCTTCCTTAATTTCTAGATCTTTCTATTTAATTTCATCTTTTCTCCCAAAAAGGCTCTCCTTCACATTGTAGTATGTAAGAGTATTAAAGTATACTCTTTTGCTATATTCCTCTTTCAAAAATTCAATTGTTTTGAAATAATTTGTAGTATTTTAAAGTAAATTATTCTATTTCTACCTCTCTCCCTAACTGCTATGTGAGTTAATAAGACAAGTTGCAAAATTTCTCAGAGACTGTTTCCTTATCAGAACAGTAACAATGCTGTATTATATAATCTCTGATTTGCTTCCTACTCTAAAACATATAATCCTCTGAAACATTAAACATTGAATTTTTCACTTTAAAGGAAATACTTCTGTTTTGGGGATTTAGCAGATATCAAAATAATTTAAAATAACACAATCAGCACATAGTTCCTGGATCCTTGAACTTCAGTTACTTTTAGGCTACAATAAGTATCGAGATACATGTCAAATACATAAAGTGGTTGGTTCCTAAGTAAAAGTATGACTTTGAAGTATGGCTCTACTACAATAAATAACAGCAACAACAAAAGTAGGAGCCAAATGTTAAAAAGCTTTTAAGGCATGGAAGAAATCCTAAAAGAATGAAAAAAAGGACAGTGATGATGGTAGTACAGAGAGAGACCAAACACATAGAATCAGTAGTAATATTTTAAATGTGCTCTTTGTAGTAAAAATTCTCTAATCTAATCTCCATATAAGAGACTATACATATGGCAAATTTATCTTAGGTTCCTACTTTCTCTCTGTAAAACATTCTAATGTTCACATTGATTGCTCAAAGATAAAAATACCACTCCCAAATATCACATATGTGTCTATTCATATCGGTTGTTATAAGCTTACCAAGAGTCAGATGTTTCTCCCCAAATACGTTTCCCTCATTCGTATTTATTTATTAATGCAATTATGTAACTGATCTACATATTACATAAACCAAAAAGGCAAAAAGTTTTTTTTTCCATGGAAACTGATCTGAATGCTTTGGAAGACAGTACCTAATAAATATGGTTTATACAACAAAAACTCATAACTAGCTCAGCTAGGAAACTCATAAACAAAGGAAATGCTTTGGTAAATGAGCAAATATTTATGTGTGTAAGGTTCAAATAAAGCACTTAAGATATATCTATATTGACATTTTGGAGATGATGTTAGTAAAAACAAACCCCATGCCACTGTCATGAGGTCAGCTTCCCCTGAACAGCTTCTGTCCCCTCAGCTTGGGCCTCAGATAAATACAGAGGAGCAGACCTGCCCTAACTGACCAACAGACAGACTTGCGGCGTGACATAGATATAGCCCAGTCAACTTGCTTGGTATATGCCACTAAGATTTTATGGTTGTTGCTTACATAATAGCTCATTATACGACAATATAACAGAACAAAATAAATATTAACAGCACATAAAGAGCTCCTACAAATCAGCACGATAAATTAAAAATAATGGGTAGAGTATGTGAAATCAAACAGCTAATAAACCTATCTATAAAAAGATGTTCTACTACACTAGTTATCAGGGAAGTATAAAGTAAGGCAAAAATGAGGCATTATGTTTTAGCTCATTTCATTGATGAAGGTAAAAATTACTGACATGAAATAGGTTTGGGAACCAACAAGAACTCTTGAAGGGAAATTAGGTTAGTACTGCCTTTTAGGGATGATAATCTGGCAATATCTATTAAAATTAAATATGTCTAGCGTATTTGATGCAGAGAATCCATTTGTTGGTAACTAGTCTATGGAAACACTGGAACATGTCCACAAACACATTTTTAAAAAAAGTTCATACGTGTATAATTTGTAATATTGAAAAACTGCAAACAGTATAAATATCTGTTAAGAGGGCTTAAAAATTATAGATTTTTTTTGAAGCCTGCAAAAACAATGCAGTAGCTCTGTATGTCCTAATATATAGATAGAACCTTAAATATATACTATTAAACAAAAAACCAGCAGAAAAATATTTAATTTGTAATCCTATTTTTCAAAATAAATACTGACATAGGTACACAGGTATGTATAGAAAGAATTCTGAAAGAACATATATCAAACTGAATATGGTTTCAAATGAAAAAAAGAGAAACAAGAGGAGGGAGCTGGATTAAGGGCAGAAGAACTTTCACATTTTACTCTATATACTTTTACATTATTTTACATTTTCAAAAGACTTTAGTTAAGTATTACTTGTACAATTAACATTATTTTTTAAAAAGAGACTTGGTTCTACTAGTCTTTTTGTTCCATAGATTAATGATAAATGTCTCTCATCAATTTACCTATTGAATAAAAGAGTCATCGATTTCTACCCTACAGAGACAATTTACAGTTCAAAGTGGGGTAATAAAGTAAAACATATACTGAAATGCTAAAGAAAGTTGATGTTGAGAAGAAGGACAAAAGTTGACTTAATAATCTTTGAGCATCTAAACCAATTATATAAATGACTGTGTCTTGTTTCAACTGAGTGAAGAACTTTAGAGTAAGTCCATTCCTTTTTATTACAGAGATTTAAGATATTTGGGGGGAAAATGTCTTGACTCTACATGTGTGAACTACTGGAAAAGGTTGCCAATAGAGGCAGTGGAATTATATTCTCTGGATTTTTTTTTTTGAACAGATTTTAAGGAAAATTTGTCATTTATTTCTTGAGGTGACTTATAGCTTTGCTACTCAGTTTGATCCCAGGACCAGCAGCAACTGATATCACCTGGGAGCTTATTGGAAATGCACGAGCTCAGACCTGGACCTATTGAAACATAATCATATTTTAATAAGAGTTCTAAATGATTTGTATGCATGTTAAAATTTCAAAATTCCCTTATAGCCTTTACATCAGAAATTTATAACTGTTTATCTCCCACTTTTCAAAAGTTTGTGTTTCACCACTTCATTTTTGAGAAAGACCTACATTAGTACCTGTTTTCGCTAACCAGAAGAAATCCAGGAGAATTTTCACATTTACAAAGAAAAGTAAAAAGTAAAGATAGCAGTGTTTGTTTTGCAGCCAGCCATTTTAGAGGCAGTATACACCAGAGCAGGAAGAATGGCACCTCACTGTCAAGTTCCTTCCCCAAGAACTACACTCAGCATCTCAGCATTAAGCCGTCATAGCTTAGACTGTATCGGTGAGCATCTGTGTTCTATCTCAATTTATTTTGCACATTCGTTAGCAAGAAACAGAAGATAGCAATTGTGCCTCCAATATTTGAGCTTGATGTTTTTGTGATAGAAGAAATCAAATCTCATAAGTTTAACTGCTTTCTATCATCTGATTTTAAATTTCACTCTTGTTCTGAACACACCCAAGGAGCTCAAAACCTTAAGAATTACATACTCCATTTCAGTGAATGAATCACTTAAAGCTTTCCATATTCCATTATTATTGAGTTGTTAATTAAAAAAAAAAAAGGAATTAAAGAAAGAGAAAGAGGGAGGTGGGGAGGGGAGAGAGAGAGGGAAGGAGTGAGGAAAGCAAGCATGCATGCATTCCAGAACAGCTTGAATTCAGAGGCTGCCACAAGGATCTTATCCTCTAAGGCCAGAGAAGCTAACGGTATGCTCTTCTCCTCCTTTTACTGTTACATTTTAGTATGACAGGAACATAATAAACAGCCAGCACTCAGTCACCATCAAGGTTCCACCAACACAAAGGCTTTGTGATTGACAAGAGAGTATAAAAAGAGGGGAGATCCACTTTTTCCTTCCTCTTGGAAGACTCTCAGATATTTTAGAACTTAAAAGCTTCTATTTTAACCAGCTCACCTTGCAGGTGAACGAACACCTTCCTGGTTCAGTGACTCAGTCACAAATTAGAAACAGAATCTGGCCTGAAAATTGATAATGATGAAAAAATGTTTTACTGTGAACTTCAGTTCAGCACAGCTATCAGTGAAGTACTTCCTCTCCCAGTAAGCCCTGTCACTGAACATATATGGCATGAAAAATAAGCTTCCATACATGGATAATTTATTTGAAAGGATACAGACTAGAATAATGCCAAATTTTTCCAATTTTTGCTATCTGTGATTTTTTGGAAAATGTCTAGAATAGATCATGGAAGAAGAAAAAATATGATATGATATATAATATAAATATTAATATAATTTCCTTCTATGCTCTTCTATTCGTTTTAATAATTTCCTATTGCAAGAGGATTTTAAAACATCTTTCCTAAAATAAACAGAAAATACAGTAAAATTCTTCTTCAAAATATAATTTTGACACAAATATAATCTATGAAATACATAATCAAAATATAATCAATTTATGAACTGATAATTTATATTTCCAAAGACTAATATTTAATTTCCATTCAAACTAAGTTGGAATGTCTTAGCAATGGATTTAATAGATATTGAAAGTGCCTTTTCATGATAACAGTTTTTAAATGGTAATCTATTACTTTTCATTTTGAACAGCAGGAATACATCAGACTCATATTTGAGAATATATTTGCTAAAAGCCTAAAGGATTCATATCAATAAATTTATCTCAATTCTGCTATTTTATTTTCCTTCAATTAATAAATACCTTTGACATCATACCATACCTGCATATATTTCTGAAATTAGTCTTTGTTTGCAATCCTATAAAACTTTTCTAAAACTATACTTTTCAAATGTCACTACCAAGTAAAAACTATCCTAAATTGTTAAGTATCAAATTTTTTTCAGTCTTATTAGGACGTCATAACAACAACCTCATATATAATTGTTACTTCTATTACTTCCCTTCTAATTATAAAGTATAGTGTTTCAGAACTAAAAGTATGCATATTCTAAACTGCAGTTCTGATAATTCTGAAAAGAGAGCTGACAAGCCTTGCAGTACACTTGCATACTCTCCATTCTGTCATTCTCTAAGGGAACACGCCTTCAAATTCCCCTGAGAAAAAGAGAACTTTCC
The DNA here is from genome assembly GCF_014176215.1 of Rousettus aegyptiacus. Lineage (NCBI taxonomy): Eukaryota > Metazoa > Chordata > Mammalia > Chiroptera > Pteropodidae > Rousettus > Rousettus aegyptiacus. The sequence goes on from NW_023416308.1 coordinate 65,989,124, forward strand.
TGATGTTCTCTTTCATTGTTTACCTATGTGCCCACAAAAACAGTAACATCCATGAGATGTGGCAACCAGAGGGATGATTAATGGCAATAACACAAGAAACACCATGTAACTGTGCAATAAAGATCTGTTTCCAAATCAGAATTTTCTATAAGAGCTTAATTGATATAATTCACATACTAACCAATTCTCTGTTTAAAGTATGTCATTCAATGATTTTTATTATATTCAGACTTGTGCAACCATCATTATAATTACTTTTAGAACATTTTCATCAACATTTAAAAAAAAACCTTAACCATTAGTAGTCTCTCCCCATAGAGTCCCCTAGCCATACACAATACAAATCTACTTTCTATCTCTATAGATTTGCCTATTCTGAATATTTCATATAAATGGAATCATACAATATGTGATCTACACAACTCAGATTTAAATAATAAAAACAGCTAATATTTATTGAATGTTTACAATGTGGCAGTCATTTAATGCACACAATAAGCCCATGAAGTAAGTACGTACTATTATCATGCCCATTTTAAGATGAGAAACATGAAGCACAGAAAGGCTAAATACCTTATCCCAAAATCACGAAACAAGTTAGATGGTACAGAAATGTGAATCTACACAGTATGGCTTCAAGTTCATGCTCTTAACCAACTCTGCTACACAGTAGTGCCCCTTGATTACCTCTAAGAGAACTTAAGCAGAAGAAAATAAAAGAAACAAAAAGATAAGATTGTAAAAAAACATAGTGAATTATAGCATTACTAACTGGGATAGCAAGAAAACAAACTTAACTGCTTCAAATTTGAGCATCTGTATCACCAAAGTCTAGTCGAAGACCTTTCTGTGATTAGTAAGAATGCTTCTTAAACAAGAAGCAGGTATCTTAGCACACAGAAGAAGATTCCCAAAACTTAAAATAATAGATTCCTGGAAACATTATTTTAGTCACATTCACACTGTTAAGAGTTATCACCAGTTTCTTACTAAAGAATCGAAGACTGGTAACAGAATCCTTTCTATGACTTCTAATAACTTGCTGTGTGTGCCAGTGGGTATTGGTTTGAGTGTGTGTGTGAGTAAACTAAATAGGAGGCTTTGTGTTTCAGTCTATCTGTGTTGGATTGCCTGCTTCCTACTTCATGGTACTTAGTACTAATCACAGAAAGTTTCGTCTTTACTAATGCAGATGTGCCCGGAAAAGCTATTTCATCATACGGCCTCCATCATATGATCTCATTAGAGAAGCTGGAGAGAGAACATATATATGTGAAGGGTGAGAGGAAAGAAGTGAAGGAGGAAGAAAAAAGAGTAAGGAAGGTAGGGAGGGTAGGTGAGGAGGAAAGTTAGACAAAGACATAGCAGATGGCTTATAAGAATATAAACAAAGGTGGTAGCTGTTCGTCTTTAAAAGAAGAGATTATGGGTGTTGATGGCAATGATTTTGCTTAGTGGTATTTTTCTACAATGAGCAAAAAAAAATTTTTTTTTTACAAAAAATCGCTTTAATTTTAATTTGAGGCCATTTGTCCTCTAACATATACCAGAAAACACTGGTTGTTTTTCTAACTTATATGATACTATGTCTCATTATAAAATAAGTTTTATCATTCTCTTATATTTGTCATAAACTCCCAAATTAAAAGTCTCTCTAGGGATTATATCATAACTCAACTAAATAAAGCTAAAACATGATTCTTGGAAGTATCTGCAACCACTTCATCATCTTTTCATAGCCAAACAGCTTTTAACTTCTCTATTTATCATTTATAAATTATGCTCAATTCCAATTAATTTTAATTTCATATTTTCAAAAAGAGACTATATCCCAAGCCTAAATAAGATGAAATAAGTTACAATTATGACTAAGGTGCATGGGTTTGTAAGTCAACTTAGGAGGAATCTCTGATTTTGGCTAATATAATTAGGTAATCTAATAATATTTAGTCATAATGTGACATGTGGGATAACCATGAACAATAAATGTGATTCAACGATAATTTCAGACTTCATTTAAAAGACTCTCCTTAACAGACTTCCTTTAAGAGAAAGGAAGCTTATTTATATGAAGACAGTAGTTGGCCTACACCTTAGGGTAGCAAGCAGATCTTCAGGTTAATTTTTATAATAGACACCTCAAACATGAATTTCATTAGAAAGGTGAAAAGTCTTTCTGAGTTGTCATAGTCAGTTCAAGCTGTTATTTAAAAAATACCACAGAGTAGGTGACTTATAAACAATGGAAATTTATTTCTCACAGTTCTGAAGGCCAGGAAGTCTAAGATGAAGGCATCAGCAGATTCTGAGTATTGTGAGGGAGCTGTTTCAGGCCTCTTTAATAAGGACACTAATCCCATTCATGAGAGTAGAGCTGATCTAATCAACTCCCAAAGTCCCCAGCATTTAATATCATCATTTTGGAAGTTAGGATTTCAATTTGGGGAGGTCACAAACAATCAGAACATAGCATTGAGTTTTATAATTTACCAAAAAGAAGATAAATCAGCAACTTCAGAAAAAATACTGCCCTATAACTACACTGAATATACACAAAAAAGAACGTAGATTCTTTAAATACAAATGGCCACTCTTGGCAAATATAACTAAGGCCTCTGATTACCCCACTGCTTCTAGCAACCGTTTCCTCCTTATCTCTCTTTACGACTGCTCCCTCTCCCATAGGCAAGAGGTAAAACAGTCAACTGCATGGCAGCTGTCTGGATATGAAAAGAAAAAAAATATTTTTAAGAATTACCCGTGGCTTTATTAAGTTGCATTATGACAGAATATGATATAATATGGAACATGAAGGGAAAAGGATACTTGTTTGGTTCCATTTTTTATACATTCTAACATTTTTAGACTTTTTTATCCAGTTTTCAATGACTAGACTAGCAACTAGTTAAGAGTAAGGCTGACAACAGAGAGACAGCCAGCCAAATCTTGCTGTGCAGGGAATTTAGGCCAAGATATTTCTTCCCTCTCACTCCACTCTCATCCCCACCCATCTACCCACACCTAAGCCCCGTCAGTGCCCATCCACTTTATAGCTTCAAGACCTCTTTGTAGTCCTACTTACTGTGCTGCCCCAATACTCTTCTAGACAAAATAGCATCAGAGTGAGGAAGAGATGGAGAAGAAGAAAAAATAGTGAAAGGAAAGCCTCAGTTTAAACCACAGTCCCTATCCCTTGGCACTTTAGTTTGTAATATTAGTCTGTTTCATTTTATTCTGTTTTTAACCATTCTTTCCCTAAGTTTTATTTTGTTTTTAATCATTCTCTCCAATTCTCTTCTTCTATCCCCTCACTTTCTAAACTCTAACTTCAAACATGGGACTCTGTGGAGTAGCTCAGGAACTAGATAATCACCATCCTTCCACTTTAGCTCTAACAACATATTCGACATAAATCTATTTCCCCAAAGATATAGTATCATAAATATTATTTGTTTTATAGTACCACTGGCTCTATACCCCATATACATTTTATGGATTCATTTATTGGTTAACTAACTTTTAAGGATTGGCTTGGAAACATAAATGCAATTTTCAAAAAACATTTTCTTGTCAGAGTATCTGTTCTAAGTTCTCATAGCCATAGGGATAATTTTATGAATGAAAACTTTAAAATGAAAGAAGCCAAGTAACTTGAAGACCACAGAATTAGTAAACAGTAGAGCTAAAACCTAAAGAGAGATCTGTTCTTTGTGGCACTGAAGACTGTAAAAATTTCTATTACACCATGAAACCTCCTAAAATACATCTATGTTTTTCATTAAGTCAATGAAAATTCTGAAAAGCTAAAAATTTTCTTTCTAATCATTAAATGTTTTAAAGTTAGTATCATACATTCAAATATTTACTGGGTACTTATTTACCCCAAATTCCCTAAAAATAATCACCAATGCTAATAAACTATTACTGAAATCATTAGAAACAAATATATTTAAATTATTTCAAGGATTTATCACTGTTGTTTGAAATTTATCATGATTTGTTATTTCTCTTACCTATAATATTTGATTTGATGAGACTTCTGGAAAGGTAATGGATTTTTATATAAAAGGGAATTTTCTCATTGCTCAAAACAGAAATGCCTTATTGAAAAATGCTTTGTCAAAATCTTCTGTGAATTGTCATTTTCAAAAAAGAAATATTTTCATTTTTCATAACTACTAAAGAGTAAACTGAATTTACAGGAAGAACTATTCTTCTGTCAATAATATAAATACAATTTGTAGAACTTGAAACAAATTACTTCTTCATGATAATATTGCTACTATTGAATTCTAACTAAATTGTAGCTTAATAAGACTGTAATAAGACTGTAATAAGACTGTAAGTACCAATTTGAAATAGCTCAACAATACTAACAGAGGTTAAAATTGTAATGGCTCAAAAGTGTACACCAGGCTATTACTATTAAAAATAAATAAACTATAATTATGGCTCATCCTTTATTTTAACTGCAGACCATCCTCTTGATTCAAAAAGAGGCTCCTATACTCAGGAGAACTTCAGAACTACTGTAGGACTAGAATATTGGCAATGAATGATAATAGTATGTTAATGGTATAAACTTTTCACTGAGTTAACAATATATGGAAATCATCCACTTTACATTTTAAAAACTAACTTAAAATGCCATTTATATTCATGAAAATAAATCTGCAGCAAATTTTGAAAAGCAACAAGCCACTAATGACATGATTCCATTAAGTCCTTCCTTTAGGAGTTGCACTTTAAGTGCATCCTATTTCTCTTACCGTATTTCCCTTTGTCTCTACTGAAAAAAAAAAAACATTTATATTAATTATAAGATGTTTGAGCAATTTCTTTATCTAGGCACAAGCATCTCAAAGGCTGATAAGCAAAAAGTGAAAATCGATTTGCCTCAACTTTCATCTATAGTGGAGTACATTGTTAACCAAATGGACAGACTAAACTTCCTCCCACCAAAAAAGAAAGTCAGAATGACAGGATAACAAGCTTTGCATTCTCAGAGAAAATGATTTACATTTATGAACCAATGTTTTTCTCACTTTTTCCATTTGCTTTGAGAAAAGCAAGTCCTAATGATCTCTATATGTTCCTTCTTTTCATTGGGCAAATTTGGCATTCTTTGGCAAGCTCACTGGCTTAGTTGCCAATTACAGAACTGCCTGTTTCACCCGTATCTTCTAAGCATAGATGGTTTCAAAAGCCCATGTGTTTATATAACAACTTAATTTACCTTTTAAGAATGACAATGAATTTAGGAAACCAAAAACATTAGATTTTCCATTTCCTACCTCTTCTACACATCAGTCCTCTTTCATTTAAACCATGTGTCCAAAGCTTTCAGTTTCAATTTCTTCCTAATCACTTATTATGATCACTCCCAGACAAGCAGATTTAATAATCCACCCATATATACTGACATTCTGAACCACACTGTAGACTCTCTCTTCTCTTTCCCATTCCCCAACCTGTCACTCTCTCCTTCTTATACAATAATAAGAAAAATACAAAAGAAAAACGCTTAATCCTGTAACAACTTGCCCTACCGTTCTATTCTCAAACTTCTTGCATTTACTATACTCATTTTACTTCCTCATCTCACATTTTTTTATATTTTAATTTTCCTAACTGTATTGACAAATATAATTGCATATATTTAAAGTGTGCAACATGTCACATTTATTTCTTACTGAACTACAGAAATTTCTCTAGCATGTGACCAATGACCACCAGATTGCTAGAGCAAATGAACACTTTTTAACACATACTTTACTGGATATATCTACAGCAATACTACTAAAGATAATGTCCTCCTTTCTGAAATTCTCTATCTTAATTAACTTTTTTTCCTAGTTTAAAAAACAACAATCACTACTTTTAACTCTACTTTTTCTAAAGTACCAATCACTGTGCCAGGTACTCACGTATTAGCTCAGTATTTTCAGTATTAGCTACCCATGAGGTCAACCAGCTTTTTAAATAAATAAATTAGAACAGAAAATATCCAAATGTATTAAATGTAGTAAAGTTAAATATAATTCTGGGAAATTTGTGTGTGCATATATTCACAATATGAAAAGTAGGTCTTATTTTAGATCACATCCAAAAAGTTTAAAGGACATAATGTCTTATTTAATTCCCAAAACCCGCTAGGTCTATATAATATTTAATACTTTTTAATAAAGAAACAGGTATACACAGAATTTATGTAATCTGTCTAAAGTTAAGCAGCTAATGTGAGTCAATAAAAGCCTCTATTTTATCTCCTGAACTCCAAATACCCAATTATGTCCATGTATTTCTATATGAATGTCTAAAAGCATGTCAACCTCAGTATTTGCAAAAGCTGTACTCAATTTCTACACATTTTCTAGTTTCCTCAGCTTCCAGGGTTTTGTTTTTCTATATCCAAGCAGCAATCCTCATATCCTAGATAAATCCACTCTTCACCACATCATTACCATAATGCTCGGTCATGTCCTCATCATTTGTCTCCTGGATAACTACAATGGTACCCTCTCATTATTTGTCATTATACCCCCTCCAAAACCCTAATTCACTCTTTACATTACTAGAAATAACCTCTTCAAAATAAAAATCTAATTATTTAAGGCAAACACTCTTAACCCTAAAGTAAAACTTTTATACTCTGAATGCCATATGTAATTTTCTAGACTAGATTTCTATGTGTATCTAGGCAACACTTTAAAAAATAGAACCTAGTTAATATTGAAAGGACTATCATTAAAATTATGAAATGGCTAAAAGACCCAGATCAAAAGTTCATTACTTACTGTTAAAGTTATTTCAGAGATATTAAGTTTATCTAAACAGATTGCAGAACAATCATAAATGTCTTTCACATAAGAACTGCAGGTTGTGCAACCAATAAATAGTGCCGTTTTCTTAAATACGCACACTACGTCTTTGTCTTGAAACTAATGAAATGCTTTATTATTTGTGCCTTCAGAGTTGAACTGACCAGAATTCATCAAATGGCAGGTATCAATACTGTTTCTAAATCTGTTTAAAACACAATAAACTTGAATTTGCACTGGTTTCTAACTAAAAATGTGATGCTTTTCAATGTTTATATCCGATTGAGATATGTCTATTATGAATCATCATACAGGCTGTAGAGTCTGTGCTATGACAACAAATCTGAGCCTTTATATCTACATAACAAATTCGGATCTGTGGCTGCCTTTGCAAAGGCAGGAGGGAAGGATTTCTAGCTAGCTATTCACTAGGATGGGATCGAAACTGTCATAATATGCTTTATAATACTGTGTTAAATCAAATCATTTAAAGAAAAGTAAAGCTGAATTATTTCTTTTTAAAAAATATTAAGTGTTCTTCATACACAGATACCTAATGTCAAAAATAAAACTTATAATTTTTTAAAGTGCTGCATGTTTCATTACTTTTTTATGAGCAAGTTTAAGTGTAATAGTTTTGAAATGATGTTTGTGTTGTTGATTCTTTCCTTTGCTTCTCAAGTAAAACAAAAGAGAACTGGCAGTTCAAAGGAAACTCATTTCTTTTCTCTATATGACTGCTGGGATGATCCTAGTCAAACCAGAATCAACAACTATGATTAATTCTTTGGCTTGTAAAAAACATGGGTTGCTTTACCCATAAATACATATTTGAAAGTAAAGAAATATTTTAAAGGGATGCATGAGACAAAAATATTTTATAAAACTTTCAATTTTAATTTGTTTGACCTAAATTGATAGCGACAGATAATGCTCTAAGGTGAAGCTATGATAGTAACATAAAAAATAATAAAATGAATGAAAGAGGTAGAACCATTATGAAGAACGCTCACTGGGGTTGTATAGAAAGATTTCTTTCAAAACATCTTCAATATATTGTACTGCAATTCCTAACAGAATCCATAGTACGTGCTGGTATTAATAGACAGCTGGATGGCTGAATGGCCAGCTGGTTAAGAACTAGAAAAAACTAGAACTCTCTCTTCACATATTATCATTCCTCATCCCAAGCCTCAGAAGTGTTCCCAAGATTCCATCTGAATGTAAGGTTTATTTTTGGTTTACAAACTGAAAATCAAGATCACCATGTATGAAATAATATGTGTGAAAAAAACTGTAAAAAAAAAAAACTATTAAATGCTATGCAAAAGAATGATATTTTCTCTATATACTTTGATAACCATAATTTGAGTACTAAGAACATTGTGTTGCTTCTTAGGTAAATTCATACTATAATCATCACATCATATCACTTTTAGAAAATACTTATGGAACTATTTCCTTAAATTTCTCGTTTAAAAAAAATTGGCACATTTTCTCTCTAGTGAAACGGGGTCTTATTTCCCTTTTTCCCAGTTATGACTTAGGATAAAAACATATGTTGACTCATTTCTAATGTAAGATGTTTCCCTTATTCTCTTCTCAAAGGAAGTTACCATAAATGGAGTCCTGAGGATGATATAATTTGATATTTTCTTATTCAGTTTTATACAATTAGAACTAAAATAATTGTTAATAAATGTAATAAACGTTTCCTCAGGTTTCTTTATTTATAATAAAATTGAATCTTATGAATAAAATTTTCTAATGCAATTGGCTCTGTTAACTGCTATGTACAACATATTGTTTGTTCATTCTAAACACATGCTAGAATTCAAACAAACATATAACGTTGTTTTATTTGGTTGTAGTACTTTATAAATAGTTTTTCTTAACCATTTACCAAACCTCTTTTTTTGAGTTATTCACACTAACTTCTGCCAAGAACACTAGGAATTTGGTGATAGTGCTTCTTTTAGGAGAAAAACAACTCCTTTCCTCAGAAAATTAAAAATGTTTATCTTGGCACTAAAACCTTGTATTGAGCCTTCTGGAAAGTATTTTAAATTGTTGTTTTTAACCTAGACTTTGTGACTGAAACAGGAAAAGGCTCTGTAGCTCTGCACCAAAATACATATTTATAGGGTTGATTTTCTTTCTACACCAAAAATACTAGGTTATGGTAGCAGTTTTCAAAGAACCATGCTAAAAATTGAGCATTATCGCTATATTCAATACACAATGTTTTTAAACCTCAAAAACTTCTGATGAATAAGAAGTGCTAAATGTTGATCAAATATCCTGTCTTTAAGTGCCTTATTGAGAAGGACTGTTTCATTTAATTGCCTGTTCTGTTAGGAATTTTCACAAAAAGATTTACTTGATATTGTACACTCTTCCTGTGTATATCAACAAAAGATATGTTTCTAAGTTTTTATCTTTTTTACATTGGTATGCTTTATCTCTTCGAACTAGACAGAACATAAAGATAAACCATGTAAGCTTTTTGCAATACTTCCTAATAATGTGTCTGAATACAATGATGAAGTTTTTTGAAACCGATAAAATGAAGTAGTCATTGTTCTTAACTCCTCTACCCTAACCCTATTATTAAAATATAAGAGACCACAGACATTGTAGAGCGTGTATGAAGCTATATATTAAAATAGCAGGTCAAACAATTTTACAAAGAGCACCAGAGAGCTGCAATGATTTTTCAGTCACTAATAACTGACAGGAAATACAACACATCCCATTATCAATTCTTTGCAGATCAAGTCCTCCCTACCTTGAAACTATTCATTTTTCCCCCCTTCTAACAGACTAGCTGTCTCTTTACAAGAATTATAGCAACATCATCATTTTATAGTTGCATATAACACATTTGATAAAGTCGAAATAAATTAAAATTCTATCATTGTGCTTATCAAGTATTTATTAAAATGTTCTGGCAGGAAATTAGTTGTTCGAAAATTCTGGTACAATTTAATTACATTATTTAGGTTAAAAAAGATAAATATATCAAATATATCTTATTAAAATCCATTACTGCCTTTGTCAATTAAGTATAAATTTTAATTTTAAAGGCCTAGTCCTTCCTGCTGATTGAATTCTGCCTATATTCAGAAATATCAAGAAAAAATCTATTCAAATGAGTGCAATAAGAGGGAAATAAATGGGAATTACTGGTTATCACTGAAAATGAATACTATGAAGATCAGGCTCTTCCCAAACAATAATCCTATTCCCATACTACTATGGTTATGTAACAATAACAGACATCCTTTTTATTGGCACTGAAATCTTGAGCCATCTTAACACTCACTCACATTTTTCAAAGTCTTAATGTCAATGAAAAGTAGAACTTCGACATTATGGACTAATTTAATATTTTACAATTATTTACTATTACATATGATTAATGTGCTAAGTTACCTTCACAGAAGGCTTATATTAAACCTTACAGTCACTTTTTCTCATTTAAATTTAAAATATCAATTGTTATATAAGAAGAGTGAAGAATAACTAAAATCAAGCCCATGAAAAACACCTATCAGGATTTAAGGGCTATAAATTTATATATTCAGCTTTACAAATAAACCTATAAGTAAAATGTGAAAAAAGAAATCTCCCTTATCTCTCTTCTCTATTTACTAATGAGGAATCATTTATCTCTTACCTCTTTAGAAAAAGAAGAACAAAACAAAACTCATGCCACTTGTAGGTGATAATTATTTGGGGAACATTTTAGTTACATGCTTGATAAAAAATTACAAAGAAACGCTATTTTTTTCTATTAAAATAAATAGGTAAAATAGAACATACCTGAAAAAGAACATGTACATGGCAGCGGTGATGCAGAACAAAAGGACCTATAACAAGGAGAAAATACATTATTTGCAAAAAGAAAACTCTGAGATCGTCATTGGTATGTCTTATAAAAACAAAATACCTACTATTAAATCTTGTATCTGAAACAATTTAAAGATGTGCAAAAGTGGTCATTCATCTATCATATTCTCTACCTTTCAAATAAGCCATATTAAGACAATAATGACTATACACACAGATATATGTATAGAAATAAAATTATATACCTTATAAAATATGTACACAAATTACAATATGTACATGTGTATAAAGACTGGGTAGAAGGATAATAGAATTCAAAAAAAGAACCAGTTTTTTAAATTATTTCTAAGAATGCCATTAAAAAGAGTGAATCTTGCCATTTGCAACAAGAATGAACCTAGAAGTTATTATGCTATGTGAAATAGAGAAAGACAAATAGCGTATGATTTCATTTATATGTGGAATCTAAAAAAAAAAAAAATGAACAAACAAAACAGAAACAAACTCATAGATACAGAGAACAAACTGAGGGTTGCCAGATGAGAGAAAATCTGGGGGGTTGGGTAAAAAAATGTGAAGGGATTATGAGGTACAAATTGGCAGTTATAGTCACAGGGATGTAAAGCACAGCATAGGAAATATAGTAATAATATTGTAATAACTATGTATGGTGTCAGGTGGGGGTGATAAACTTATGAGGTGATCACTTTGTAAGTTATATAAATGTCTAATCAGTATGTTGTACACCTGAAATTAATATAATATTGTATGTCAAGTGTAATTGAATTTTTAAAAGAATGTCTGAAGAAGAACGTTAAGAACAAAGACAATGGCTTTTATATAATGAAATCAGCAAATAAATCATAATGCTTATTACTACTAAGATGACCAGATTTTATTGTCGACCAATTACAATCAATAAGAAAAGCTCCTAAAAATATAATCATCCTTTGTGGGATATAAACTATTAAAAAAATTCCTCTGTCACCACATATTTGACCCCCTTAACTATGGGAAGTGAATACACAGTGTAAATACATATATGCCTTACTGTTAAAGTGTACAGCTGAAACTTATTGGATTTTATTAACCAATGTCATCATCAAAAAAACAAACAAATAAAAAAAAGGGGGAATGAATGTCAAGTTTTCAATAAAAACAAATGTCCACTTAAAAATTTTTCTCTAAAAGGAGGCATCAGAACACATAGTAAATCTGGTTTAAAGAAGCTCCCCTCAAATACACCATACTAAATACAACATACTAAGATGTACATGGAAAGAATCTAGTACCCATGTCATGACCAAAAGCTTAGATCGCCAACAAAGTTTTTCTCTTTACTCTCCATGTTTCTTTCACTTGGATTATTTCTACCACTATATATTCAAGTTTACTTGGACGGATTTACTTCATTTCAATTTGATCTTTATTAATGCCTTCTTTCTATTCACTTTGGATTTAATTTGGTTTTGTTTTCCTAGTTTCTTCAAGGTAGAAATGTAGGCCATTGATTTAAGGTAGAAATGTAGGCCATTGATTTAAGTTCTTTTTTCTTTTTTAATTTAGATGTATAATGCTATAAATTTACCAAGATCTGCTGTACATGTATCCTACTAATTTTGATAAGTTGGGTATGTACTTTTGTTCCATTCAAAATACTTTCTAATTTTGCTTTTGCTTACTTCTATGATCCACGATCTAGAAGTGTGTTATTTAGTTTCCAAATGTTTGAGGATTTTCAGAAATTGTTCTGTTATTAACTTCTTATTTTACTCTATTATGGTCAAAAAACACTTTCTTTATATGACTTGTTATTTCTAAATTTATCAAAATTTAGTTTATGTCCCAGAATATGTTCTATGTTTGATAAATATTTCATACTCATTTTAAAAGAACAGGCATTCTACTGTTGCTGGGCAGAAGGATCTATAAGTGTTAGTTATGTCAAATGGTTGACATTGTTGGTTCAAATCTTCCATATCTTTATTGATTTTTTTGTTCACTTGCTCAGTCAGTTATTGAGACAAGGTGTCAAAATATCCTACTGTAATTGTGGAGTTGTCACCACAATCTCTCCTTGCAGTTTTATCTGTTTTTCCTTGGTGAATTTTGAAGCTCTCTTATTAGGGACATAAACATTTTGAATTCTGTCTACTTTATCATGATAAATTACCTTCTTTACCTCTGATAATACTCTTTGCTCTGAAATATGTATTATCTGATCACATATCTCTAGCTGTCTTCTGATTATTGTTAGTTTTTTCATTCTTTTACTTTTAACTGATTGGGTCTTTATATTTGAAGTTCATTGCTTATAGGCATCATATCATTGTTTCTTGCTTTCTATCCTACCTGAAACAATCTCTACTCCTTCAGGGACATGTTTAAATTGTTTACACTGAATGTGATTATTGGTAATTCAGAACTCAATCTATCATCTTGCTATTTATTTTTCTATTTTCTCTTATTTGTTTCCAATTTCCTCTTTTCTGCCTTCTTTGGATTAACTATTTTTTTTTTACTCCAATTTCTTTCCTTTGTTGGATTATATTAGTGTTTATTTTAGGGTTTATAGTATATATCTTTACGTTGATACAGCCTCCATTCAAGTGATACTATACCACTTACATATAGAAACTTGCAACAGTATACTTCCATTTTTCCCCTCATGATCTTTGTGCAATTGTTGTCACCCATTGTACCTTTATCTACATTATAAAACCACTATGTTTTAACTATTTTTCAATGCCTAAAATCAAGGATCTTGAAACCATTGTTTCATATGATTGCTCACATTTTGGTTGTTTCTATTTGGAAGGGTAAAGATTATCCTAATTTTCCTTGTAACTATTATTAGGTCATGGCCAGAAGCCAAGTGTGGTTATTTCAATTCAAAAATCTATGTCTAAAAAGATTTCACCTTTTTTTGAAAGTTGCTTTCACTATATATAGATTTCTAGGTTGATGGATCATTTTATTTCAGTAGTTTGCTCCATGAACATCACTCCAATATCTTCTTACAATTTGATTATAATGTGCTTTGGAGTAGTCTTCTTCATGTTTCTTGAAAGTTTTTCAATTATTATTATATCAATTTTTTTTCTTCCCCCTGTTCTTCTTCTTTAAGAACTCCATTTAATGCACAGCAGGTCACCTTAAGTTGTCCCCTAACTCAAAAAAGTTCTTTATTTTGTAAAAAAATTCCCTTTACTCTGTTTCATTCTGGATCATTTCCATTGTGATGTCTTCGAGTTTACTAATATTGTGTTCTGTAATACAGAATGTCATTAATGCCATCCAGAAATTTTCTATCTTACATATTGTAATTACTATTTCCAGGAATTTGGTTTGGATTTTTCCCCTATTTTCCATATTTCTAACTTTTTGAAACTACAGAATTCAGTTATAATAACTCTTTTTAATGTTCTTGCCTGCTAACAGCTTTATGAATTTGGGTTTGGTATTGACTGATTTATCTCCACATTATGGATCAAATTTTCCTGTTTTTATTGCATATCTTTTAATTTTAACTGGATAGTAGACATTGTGAAGTTTACCTTGGTGGGTGCTGGCTACTCTTGTATTCCCATAAATCTTCTTGAGTTTTATTCTGGGACACAGTTATTGGAAACAGTTTAATTCTTTAAGGACTTGGTTTTAAGATATTTTAGGAGAGAGAAGAGTAGTGCTCAATTTAGGGCTAATAATCCCTCATAACCGAGAATTTTACTCAGTGCAAAATGGATCTTGAGATGTTCCAGTGTGGCTGGTAAGGAATCTATTCCTGCTGCTATTTGAGTGCCAAGCACTCAATTAAGGACCTCTAATCCTTTCAGGTAGCACTTTCCTTGGCCTGGGGTATTTCTTCCCTTACATGTTCATCCTAATTAGTAATCAGCTGAGTACTTTCCTCTAGTATCTAGTCTTCTGTGACCTCTATCCAGCATGGTCTACTCTCACTCTCCACTCTATTTCCTTAACTCAGAAAGTCCTCTAGACTTCAAATGCTTCCTCTTTAACCCATTGCTTAGAAACTCTCTCAAGACATAGCTAGTATAATCAGAGGGGTTATTTCATTTGTTTCCAAATTCTCAAGGATCTCTGCCTTTCTGTACCTAATGTCCAGAATCTTAAAATCATTGTTTCAGTTGTTTTGCTGATGTTTTGATTATCCAACATTTTGACTGTTTCAATCAGAAGCATAAGGATTACCCTGATTATCCCATAACTGTTAGGTCATGGGCAGAAGCTGAATGTGGTTATTGAAATTTAAATTAATTTAAATTAAATAATATCAAAATTCGGTTCTCATTCACACTAGCCATATCATGTAATCAATAAGCTACATGTGGTAGTAGATACTATAATGAACAGAACAGAAAAAGAACATCTCTATAATTACAAAAAGTTCTATTAGACTTGTTTGGCTAGGAAATGATATTTTCACTGTACATAGTGGTAATGTTATAGCACTTAACATATTCTAACTTTGGCTGTAAAGTATACATCTGCACACATCTATTTTTATATTCTACACTTTTATGTCTAAATTAACACATAAAAGTAATAATCATATCACTTCATTTACTCATTTGTGGAAATAATACTATCTATTACATATATTGTAAGGATTAAATGAGATAACATACAAAAAGCCTAACAGAGTGACTAGTATATCACAGTTCCTCAATAACCGATAACAAGAAATAATTTCTCTGTGATTCCTTTCCATTTCCCAACCATTGCATAATATACTTAAACAGGATAAGTAATTTTGAAATTGCTATTTTCTCTTCAGTTTTTAACATTTTCTTAAAAATCAAAAAGTGATCTAGGGCCTGCTACAACATGGATCAGCCTCAAAAACATTTTTTAAGTGAAAGAAACCAGTTATAAATGACCACATGCTGTATAATAATATCATTTATATGAAATTCCAGAATAGACAACGCTGTTCACAGAAAGCAGATAATGAATGTCTAGAGCTAAGGGAGTGAGTGATGATTGGAAATGTTTGCAAATGGTACAAGGTTTCTTCTGGAGGCAATAAAACATTTCTAAAATTAGATTGTATGGACAGGTGGACAACTCGGCAAATACACTAAAAATGCATGGAATTGACAACTCAAACTGGTAAATTTTAGAGCATATAAATTACATCTCGAAATGCTATTGAGGCTGATTTTTTTTACAAAGTAACACATGCACACAATAAACACTAAATTTAAATTGAACAAAAATACAATGAAAAGAAAGTACCCTCTATTCCAGATCTCTGGTATCCTGTCTATGTATAATTTTGTGTGTATAAATATGTATTATATAAAAACATTGTTTTATACCTTTTGGATTTTACACACATACACCTACACAAACACACACACACAGAAAGGCTGAAGTTTACCTAACGGTCTATGAATAGATATTTAGAGTGGATGCAATAAATACTGAATACCAAAGGATACTATGTGAACATGTCCACTTATATACCAGGAGGTAAATTCACTCCATCAAGGGATAGGTGCATTTTTAATTTTGATGCAGGCCCATCAAATGTATATGAAAAGTAGCTATTTCCTTAGACTGGCTATTTCCCTATTCTCACAAAAGCTGTGTTTTATCAAACTATTTTTATCTTTACCAAAATGGTGGGTGAAAGAAATAATATATTATGGCTGCATTCTTCTTATGAGTGAAACTGAGTCTCTCAGGTTTATAAACCTTTTTGTTTGTTCTTGATCAGTTTATTTACCCGCTTTTCATACCACTTGCTTATTTTAAGATTATTATCTTTTAGAAACCATTTTTGCTTTTTGAAACAGAATATACTAATATAAAAATCTAGAAATAATGTCATTATTAATTATTTGTACTAAGGATATGGGTGGTTAAATAAAAGTAATTACATAAAAAAAATCTCATAATGCATTATGCCAAAAGACGTTTAAGCCAAGAGTGTAAGGAAAGTATAACGAATAATGTAAAAGTAAAGTTCACTCAACTAGAAAATATTGTTTTCTCTGGAATGACTTTTCAGGAAGTGACAGATTTACAATACATGGCTTCTTGGTTATAGAACTTTAAAAACTTTCAGAAAAAAAAAAACTGTACTATTGCTGTCATTACTATGTCATGTAGAATTATATGAAAACTATTCTTTCTCAAGGATCTAACGAAGAAACAATATCACAATAATGAAATACTTCAAAATCCTAAAAATAACCAGAAATATGACAAATGTAAATATAGCCCTATGTGAGTATGGCCTGGTAAAGAACGCTGTTTTTACCATTTAATTCTCAAAATGGTTAAGGCATGTATCTTGAAGACACTTTAAAGTCTTCTAGAAACCTAAACAGATGGTACATTTAACTACTTCCTACCACAGAACTCTTCTGCTTTTCTTTAACATAATTAAATGTTCTTTACCCCTGATCACAGTGCTTTTAACCACTCCTTAAGGATGTCCAAAGACAATGATGCTTTTTGCTGTCTGACCTTCATTACTCATCAAGTCCATTTCCCTTTGTCTTCATTGAGCCCTCTTTCTTCCATTATTCAAATAAATACTGAAATCTCATCCCTGTTTTCAGGAAAAAGGGCAATAAATTTCCCCTTGCCCTATGAATATGTCATTCATATTTTAGCATGTATCCGCCCACCAATTCCCAAAAATTGATTTGGTGTCTATGTGTTGCTAATACTTTGCAACTTAGCAAGTCAAAGAGAGAAAGATACAAAGGTAAGCCCCAGACTACCAGAAGCCCACACGATCTTTGAGTGAAATAGAACAGACAAGGAACTACAAGTTCTCACCATCATTTATGTATTTATTCAGTACTTGCTATACTATCAGCATACCAGGGAAACAGAACTATGTAATACTTGATTCCTGTTGCCCTTAAGAGGTCAGTCTAGTGGAAATGCAGGTGTATTAACAAATCATTCCAATACCAGTATTAGGACAGAATATTTACACTTCAAACTACAAAAGGTAATCACCAAAACATCCCATTGTATTATTTTCTTAATTATTCAGTATATTTAGGCAATGCTTTCTGGGGTATCTGTATACTTTTATTTTCTATCAGAACTTAGACCATAAAGTTCCAAAGGGCAGACTCTTTACCTAATTCTATACATGGATTCTTGATATATTATATAAGGCTTTTGAAAATGATGTTAATTTTTATTTATAGCAACCATCTTTCAAAACAACTAAATAGTACTCCCATTCATATACTTTTTAAAAGACTAAATTTTAGACTCCACTAAATATTTTCAGCTTTTCTGAAAACACAGATTATTGCATGTCCTCTCGGGGAAACCACTCTTATTGGATGAATAAGTATTATTATAATTTGCAAAGTATATATTTTGACTTTGACACACAATATAGTAGTATCATAATATTGATTCGCTTCAGCTAACACATAATTTTAAGCAGCACCATTCTAAGTTAAATAGCTATGTATTGCTTTATAACTTTAAAAAATCCTTATACGATTCAATTCTCACATAATATACAGTCCATCTTTTTAATCTGTCCCTTTGTTTCAGATTAGCAGCTATATTTGTTGATTTTTTTAAAGTTTTCTTTCCTTGACAAAACAAATACAGGAAAAGGACAAAAAACTTAATGGGAAACTAGGGCCATATACGCCAGACTAGAATTAAGAAAGGAATCTCGGGTCTCCAAATTTATGTCTATAAACTTGATCAAATTAGTTCAAGTCTTAACTTTTTCATCTTTAAAAGAAATTAGATTAATCTGTAGGATCCTTCTGAACCACAAAATTCTAAGAATCTACAGTCATTTATTTTCCAGTATACAACCAAATTATTTCCAAGCAAAATATCACTAACATATAAAGAGACAAATCTCACAATATATGTATGTACTAAGCAAGTGAAAGTATTTGTCTGACTGAACTGAATGTAACTGAGGGAAATTACATTACATATGCCAAAAACTTGGGCCTAGTCTCTTCCTTGCACTGCTCATCATTCTTGATTTATACATCAAGGTAAGCAAACAGAGTCTGACAAGATATTAAGCTTGAAATTTTCCAGTTATAGAAACAGCTATGTTAGATAAAAGGCTGGAAAGTACAGACTATATGATATCCTGTCCTTTTATGGTAAGTAGGTAAGCTGCTTTTTGTCTATTTTGTCTGCTATTAAAACACATATGTGCACGTGCATGCGTGCACACACACACACACAACAAAGTATGTAACTATTGAAAATTTCAATACGTAATAACTAATACAATCCAAAAGTTGCATTCCTTAATACGACAAAATTCTAATTCTGCTGGCATATTTTTTAAAACATATAAACGGCTTTAAAACAACTCATTATTTAAAAAAGTTTACAGATAGAGACTTATATTTGGAGAAATTCGATCTTTTTTAAAAACTTAAAAACCAAGATACAAATTCATTTACGAAACAAATACCCATTGAAAGTATATTCTCAGAACTGGAACTAAAAAACCAATTAGACTTTATCATCACCCAGCAAGCACTTCATTTACATCTCTACTTTATCAGGTAAAGAAAATGCAGTTTTTTGGAAGTAAAAGTTGTTAATGACATTTAAAAATTATCAAGACAGTCAGCTGTCTCTTTTCTTCCCCATCCATTTCTCTATGGTCAATTAACTGATAATTAACAATCATTAAAAATGCAACTCAAAACAAATAGGAAAAGAAACAAATATGAAAAGAAAGAGAAAGGAGCCAAAAGAAACCATAGGAGAATTTAAAGATAGAAAGTTAGCAAAGGTAAATCAAGAAAATAAAAAAGGAGCAGAGAGCATAGAGAAATAGGGAAGTAGAGAAATAAAATAGATAATAAACTACTATTGATTAATAGTACCAAGCACTGTATAAGATATTTTTAAAATATTATTTCTACTAACAATAGCTCTTCAAGATAGGTTTTTATTAGTCCCATTTTAAAGATGACCCGAAGATAGACTCAGAAGATAAGTTACTCACCTAAAATCACAAAATATTTAAGTAGCTGAATTAAGACTCAAAGCTAGGACTACCTGATTTCAATTTCAGGTTTTCAATTATATCCCTCTGCCTCTAGAAAATATTTTATTCTTATTAATGTTAATTTAGTGGCTACTGTACTTCCAAGGTAGGAATAATTTCCAGAATGAGTCCAACTTTTTTAATCAATGTCTGTCATCTTTTTAAAAAGGAGGGGAGGAATAAGGATAAAGTTCTTTCAAAGTTCAGTATTACAATAATTAAAATAACAGTGTTAACAACAACATCAATTACTGGTATTACTAAATGCTCCTCTGTGTCACACGCTGTATTAAGTCTTGACTTACTTCACTTTACACAATCCTCAAAATAGCCCTACAACGTAGGGACTATTATACTAATTTCAGAGAAAAGGTTAAGAGAAATAGTTAGACTCAGTCCCTAACTATCTATGGGACAGCCAGTTTGGGGAAGCAGATGTGATTCCAAAACCCAAGCTATGATGGATTTCAAAGATTTCTTTTAAAACTTCCATTAAATAATTACAGCTTTTATAAATTTTATTCAA
The DNA here is from genome assembly GCF_014176215.1 of Rousettus aegyptiacus. Taxonomy (NCBI): domain Eukaryota; kingdom Metazoa; phylum Chordata; class Mammalia; order Chiroptera; family Pteropodidae; genus Rousettus; species Rousettus aegyptiacus. Next base: position 66,009,369 of record NW_023416308.1, read on the forward strand.
CTTAATTTTAAAACATCTCTTATTTTCATGCACAGCAGATAAAAAAGTAAGTTAGGAAATAGTCTCTGTCAACAAACTCATTGTTTACATTATAAACCGGACTTAAGAAAAGTAAAGGTGAAAAAGAAAATTCCATAATCCTCAAAGCTTCTATAAAATATTCTAATAAAAAAAACATATTTAAGAAATGTACTTTTTAAATTTCTAAATAAGTAATCTAAATATTACAATCATAAACTAAAAACTTTACATGTTTACATATAAAGTGAGATGACAAAAAAGTTGCATAAGCCAGTTTTCCAATATGTTTACAGAACAATGTAAGAGACCACCATTCTTTACCATAATGCTACCAAACATGTTACTTTTTCAATTCAGAAAACAAAACAAAACAAATCTCATGTCATTCAGCACATGGAGGAGGAGAGAAAGTTTTTATATGGACCCAGAGCAAAGTTAAAGCTGAAAAAATATTGTGTTTTCACCAGGGCAAAGTAGACGGGTCAGCTACATGAAACCTCATTATTATAAGTAGACAATTTGTAGTAAGTTAGTTATTTTCATCCAAAGGGTGATATTCCCATTAACCTCAAATAAGAACCAGGCTTAGAGTGATATTATGTTTTTCTCTCAGAGGCATTACAAAAATAAATAAATAAGAGCTTCCAGATTACTTAATAGAGAGGTCACAGCAGGACCACAACACATGGCACTGTGGCAATTCAGATCTTTATCATTTGATAAAGGTTAGAAATACCATAAGAGGGAGGGTTATTTTCATTCTAACAAAGGAGATCAGGAGGACAGTACTCGCTACTTCACTAAATTACACCACGCTGTAGACAAAGGGCCAACAGCTCCCCTCTAGCTGAGTTTCATATTTTTAAGTGTCCACTGAGAACCAACTCAATCCTAATACATAATACTCCCCAAAATAGCCATCAACAAGAAACAGAAAAATATATACTAGCCTTACTTTTGTTTTAAACACAGCATACGGATACTTTACTCATGTACTGGTATAATGGAATGTCACTTAATTCTCTCAAATGGTGTTCCTTGTGTCCACGATGAAGCCATCTGCCAGTTCTTTGGGCATATGTTCATTCCAGAATTCATTTGAAAAAAAAACCTTTCCTTGATTAGGCATGGCATTGCTCACATCTGTCCTGGTTCTCACTATTTCTATCCAGCTGCAGATTCCTCTCTACATACTGTTTCCACTGCCTACCATTTCTTCAGAAAAGAAAGGTCCGGAATTAATGGTTTTTTTTTTTTTCCTAACGAACACTTGAAAAGTTTTGGAGTACAATTAAAATGAACATTACCTCTACAAAAAAGGGATTGGGAAGGGAGTAGCATGTGCTTCAATTCTGAATCGATGAACTATGGAAGACTTTTCAATCACTTCTTCTAAACTTAATACACAGACAATTTTTCCTTTTGATCACTCCATGACTATTACACCAGGGAAACAATAGATCAAGTCCTCTTATCTATGTTCAGTAACCTTTTTTCTGTGCTTTATTCCCTGTCCCCCCCGCCGCCAATCAGCAAGACAGGTTCAGTATCTAGTTTATCAGTAAGGGACATAGTGATATTAAAATACGCAGGTTTTCAAAATACCAACAAAAGTATATTCACAGTTCACAGACGAGAGTGTGATAAAAGAATAAAAAATCACTACCGAAATTTTTTAAAATCCAAAGTCAACTTTGCTCATTATCTAATGTATCTACAGCAATGAGAGGAAATTTAGATGCTTATCTAGTCTTGTTCCAACTGTAAAAATGAAATAAGAATAAACAGAGATAAAAATCTAGTGCAACTGTAAAATCAAGTTTTATGCAGTATTAGCTATTAGTTATGAATTCCAAAATGATTAAAGAGAAGAGATTAATAGACCGAGGTTACCTCTATCATAGAAAGCAGAAGCTTTATTCTAGTTGCATATGGTCAAGACCTTCTAGGAAATGTGTATATAGCCAGGTTCAAGGATGAAAAATCTACCATATGACCTAAAATGAAGGAGGCAGTCTTTGTCTGTCTGAAAGTCAAAATCATAATTTTAGGCACTAATATCTGGAAATGTATGTACAAACTCTTACCCGTTAAAAGTACCTTATTCTTATATTACTAATGACAATATTATGTATTATATGTATGCATGTGTGGATGGATAGATGGATGGATGGATTTATATCCACAATACCTCTTCAGAATCCTCTTACCAAAGGATAATAGTCCCTAACTTCCTAAATAAACTCATAATAATGTACCTGCAAATAGAAGTACAATTTGTACTTGAAGAAACCGCCATCTTGTTTTTTTCCTCTCCATCTTACTTGCTTTTTCATAATGCCTGCAGCTAAGTGAACTGGGAGGTTTCCAAACGAAGAATGTGATCCCCATATGGTATTTCAATCCCTCAATTAAGTTCACAACCTGATAATCATCTACTCCTATAGAAATTGTCATGAAAGGAAAAATAAGTTTAAATCTCAATTTTATTTTCTCCGTGTTATTAAAAGGCATCAGAAGAATTGAACAAAGGTTTTCTGAAGCTTTCTCACAATAGCATTCTTAATGTTCACTCAGTCTTTTTTGCCAGCAATTAGCATAGTTGCAGAGTTTTAGCTTACTTCTCCAGTATTATTTTGTGTACACACCCATATTAATTTTTATTAAAAGTTACTAATAACATGAATGTATACTTACTCTACGTTATATTCCAAAGCAGTCCTTTGAAAATGCAGGTTATTGGACATAGACATATAGAACATGATTTCATAAGTAAGAACAAAAGAAACACTCGTTTTCTTCATTCATTTAAATTACATACTTAGTTATTTCTCTCATCCACCTCAGATTTTTTCAAGTGGCTATTTTTAAAGGTATCGTACAGTTTAGAAAGTTAGAGTCTTCCGGAAAAAACTTTCTAAAATTACAGTACACACAAAGGCCTCCCTGGGATATTTCTAAAGCACCATATCTAAATCTCATTGCTGTCTCCACCTGCAAAGTTAGAATGAGATGAACAAGCGGTAATATCAGCAGAACAATTCAATACTGTCATGCTGGGAAGATAATTAAGAGTGAAATAGAGTAACACTCTTAAATATAAGTTCTTACAACAGCCAGAGAACTTTGAAACTGATATGACTTGGCCTTCTCAGTCTTCAAAATTTAATTAGTAACAATAAACCAGACTAATATGGGGTGGAAGCTGCAAAATTCTGATGAGCATTTCTAAATGTAATTTTCTTAGTACATTAAATATAGGGCACAGCAAAAATGAGGCATGTACGTATGTGAGCCAAAATTTTCACATGGAAATTATGTCTATAACAACAAGTGGTCTGATTAATATTTTAATAGAAAAGGCCCCTAGGGAAAGCAGGTGGTTCCTGGTACACACAGTCTCAGTGTCTAAGCTACCCTAAGTATACATTTCTTCATACTAATCAAGCCAGGAGCCAAAGTATAAAGGGTATTTGTGGAAGCATAATTTCATATTTATAAAAAGGAAAAAGGGTAAAATGACCAGTTTTTAATGAAAACTAAACATTAAAATATTGAAAATTACTCTGCCTCAAAATTTCATTATAACTAGACTTTTATATATCTGGAGACTTACTTGAGCAAAACATAAATTCTACAGTTAAATATAATTAGTACTTAGTAGTAAAGATAGTATGAATGACCAGGAAAAAACTCTTCTCATTATCTATAACAATATGGTGATAATCAAATTTTGGATTGTTATGCCACCAAACTACAAATCAGAACTGCTTATTTACAGCAACTAAATTTCAAAATAAAACTATTGCCTGATTATTTCCTTTATGCATACATGTGTAAATAAAACTGATAGTTAACTTGCAAGTTAAGTGATCTCTACTTAAGTGATTGTAGGCCATTCTAAGAACTAATAATTTCCAGTGCTCAAATTGCTTATGTTGATATTTTCGTATACCTCTGAGTTGCTAGCTCTAATTAGCTTTATATAAATGCAGGTAAATATTTCTAATGTCTTGTTTGAATTTTTATCTAAATAATTCTGAATAGTGTTAGACACCAATCACATTATCTTGCTTTAATAAAGTATTGACATACAATATGTATAAATGACAACTTGCAAATTTTCCAATTTTATAGTCCTGTGCTTAGATAACATTGGAAAGCTTCTGCAGAATCACTATGGATCACTGAGGGGAAAAGAAAGATTGAGGCATTATCACAAATTAAGGAAAGAGTATTAAATCACTATCTGTAGGTATATTCACTTTTCAGATTACCTAGGTAATAGAGGACAGATGTTGAAGAAATGGGCCCAAGGATGCTAAATCTGATGAGATCAAGAGTCATTACAGAGCTGATAGGTCAAAAGGGTGATTGATACAGACAGACCTTACAAAACTCAAGAGAAATGGAATTAATTGATCACGGGAAGGGCATGGCAAGAAGTTGTTGAAAATAAGTGTTTCCTACTTCATTCCTTTGCCTAAGGCCATTATTAGCTGGCCTAATCACTTCAGGCCCAGAGACCTAGTCTCAAAGATCAAATGGACTACTATTTAAGTCACTCAGCCAAACCCCTTAGAGCCAAATCCCAGAATTTCTCACGCTTGGCACAAGTGACATTTGAAGGTGGATAATTCTTTGTTGTTGAAGGTAAGGAGGTAGAAGGCTGTCTTGTGCATTGTAGATGTTTAGCAGCATCTCTGGCCTTTATACACTGGATAACAATAGCACCCCTTACCACCAGAGAGGACAACCAAAAATGTCTCCAAACATTGGCAAGTATCTCTTTGAAGAATGTACAAAATTGCCCCCAGCTGGCACCACTGATCTAGAGGAAGCCTAGAGATTCTTTACTTGGACCATTCATAGAATCTCATGCACTGATAAAACCCTGAGAATAATCTAACCCCTTTTCTGCTATATTATTCCCTTTTGTAACAACCATAAAAGATCACTATATAGCTTTTGCTTAAAATTCCTATAATGAAAAATTATCAACTTTATTAGGCAACAAAATCTATTTTTTAGACAGTTCTATTTGAAAATTCTTCCTCATTATTGCAGTGAAATCTGCCTTTCTCTAAATTATACCTGTAATGCCTAGTTTCATAAAAAATAAATCTTTCCTCCACAAAAACAGTCCTTCAAATATAAGATGAAAACCTCTATACCTTGACCTCTTTGTAGGTCAGAACTACAAGAAAAACAAACAATTTCAATCAACATTTAAGTACTCAAGGGTCAAGGAGCCACCTAAGCCATCCCATGTGGATGGAGAGAAATTGAACTATAACCCAGACAGGTCCAGCCCTGTATCATATTTGGACTTACAATAACACCCATAAACTCTTTTGTTTTTCATTTAAACTTTTATATCTTCAAAAATACACACTTATAACTTATAGAATAGTTTTTTTTCTTTTCTAATTATTTTCTTTACATTTAAACAGGCAGTCAATTTCTGACAAAGTTTTCGATTTTTTTTTTTTTAAAAAAAAGAATCTATTCCCTCATTTGTAGACTAAATGATATACCTCCTTCGATATACTGAAAGACTTTTCATTTGGCTGTTTTTCTATATCCATTGATTTCTTAGATATAAGTTAGCCCTTAATCTTATATAATATTTTTGTGTGTATGTGTAATTGATGCTCTGAATTCAGGGTTGCTAAATTCTGAAATACGTTTTTAAAGTATCTGATAAAATGAAAGCTTATAAATTCCCCATTTAGAAAATAAATTTTAGAAATAGCTTAAGGCAAAAATATTTTTATAAGACCTTAAATCATTTGTGTTTTAACCATTCAATTAACCTCACACATCCGAAACTCAGCTAGCCAACTAGTCTAAGAACCTAAAATGGTGGTTTTGTTTTTTAAGCAAAGAAATTCTTTGTTGAAATAAAATCAGATCTTAAAAAAAAAAAAAAAGCTATAAAATGAATGGATTTAGACGTGTTCTACCTGAGGTACTTACTGCTTTGTCTCTCACACCACACTACACAACAGTTCCTGGGAGGCTCTGCGAAACCCTGCACATGCGTAAAGAGTATCTTAGAAAACACTCTCTTGGCACATAGTACAAAAGAGGGGAGGGGTCGGGAGAAGAGGGAAGTCACTGTACCCTTCCTCCTAAATACTATCTGTCCAAAAAGAAAAAAAAAAAAATCAGAGACTGGTAAAAGAGATGTCACAACAACCATACACTTGATTTGCAGAAGAATATCCCAATTCTCTCAAAGTCTGTTCTTAGTTTACATATCATTCTAGTGATGTGGCTTAAGTGGTTTTCAAAAACAAAGCAAAGTTAGCACAGAAGGAAAAGGAAAGAAAGGAGATGATGGAGGAAGACATAAAAATAATAGTAAAAAGTTGAAAGCAGAAGAAAAAATTTGTTAAGACTGATATATATTGTGTGCGAAGTTGGCCACAACTTCTCCCATTCCAGAATGCCTATGACTTTGCTTCTCTGCTTATTAAAATTAGAGACAGAGATTAGTTCCCCACCCTACCTGGGTAAGCCCTATATAATTTGCTTAGACAAACAGTGTGGCAAAAGTGACACTAAGCTACTTCCAAGCCTAGGCTCCACTCTCATTTCTTGGAACCTTGAGACCACTTCATAAAGAAGTCCAAACTAGCCAACTTGAAGATGAGAGACCAGGAAGAGAGAGGGTGAACAACTAGCTCCACAACATCTAAGACCATGAAGCCCCAGTCAAGCACCCGAAGACTAGAGTTGCAGAGTGATCCCGAGAGAAACCAGCAGAACTACCTGGCTAAAACCAGACTAAACCACTGATGCACAAAACCATAAGCAAATAAAACCATTGTGTTTTAAAGCCACTAAGTTTTTGGGTGATTCATTACACAGCAACAGATAATAAAAATAAGCTAAACTCAAATTTAATAGTCATCTAGAGACCATTTAGCATAGACTAAAGAGACCTACCCAATTTTATAAGTCCTAAATGTATAAATTTTATAGTATTATAGAATACTTCATATTAACAATATAAATAATGATGTAATTTGTTTAATATGTTCTAATTAAGAAAGAGATATACATGATATCTTTTAGAAACAATTAATCTAAAATTTTAAAAAAAATTTTAATGACAAAACTTGGGTTTTATATTATTAAATAACAATGAATTATTGTTATTTATCTATTTATCTATTGGTTTTAGATACATAATTGAAATTATAATAAGTAATAGAATAAAATTCTTTAGCACCAACATTTTCTTATATATGCCATTACTATTAAATAGGAAGTGAATTGTAGATATATTAAGCCTAGAATATACTTTTTAATTACTTAGTAAAAATGTATATTTTGGCTGCTAAAACATCTTTATCCAATTCCTTATTCAAAACATTGGCTAAACACTGTAACCAGTTGTTATAACAGCAGAAATTATATAAGAGAATCATAGCGTCAGTCTTTCCTTCACATAACATTCTGTGGTTATATAACATAGGGGAAAATGTTTTAAATACTTGAAATAAGACCATTTAATTAACCAAACACCATAATTACTATAGTGTATATATTTTCTGCCTCATAACCTGGTGCTACAGCCAAAAGGGGGGGAAAAAAAACATTACGCAGTCTGACCTACATAGGTAGCATGTTTTCCTTAAAGAAAACTCTCCTTCACATGATAATCTGTATCATAACCTAAAAAGAAGTAGCCCCCCAATACAGGTCTTCTGTGAATAAGATTTTAGCATACCTACCACCAATCCTACTAAGTACATAGAAGTCTGAAAACATGCTAGCTTTCACTGGCAAAGTAACTGGAGATCACCTGGCGGCCACATGGGTCCCTGGCAGGACTCCATTATATTGAGGATTCACCACAGTCTAGCTAAAAAAAAAATGGTTCTCAATCATTTCGTGTTCTCAGCGCACTTGGGGATTAAGAAATTAAGACTCAAAACAACACTGAAGCCAAAATAATGATTCCTGCTATAAAGTTTTAAACTATTAGTATCTTGCCAAAATACCTTGAAATATTAAACTTGTGTAGACTAAGCTTTTTTATTCTAGTTAGGTATACTACGAATATGCAATAAATATTCTTAATTTACATTAAATGTGAATATTCCTAACAAATGATTCTAATTAGCCTCTTAGAAACACTACCACAGGTTACATTATGGATATTTTAAAGAAATTTGTCTTTGTTGTGAGATTTTTTTTGTACCATTTCATTTAATAAATCTTTAGCTCTGAACAGTTATGACAGTAATCTCTACCATGGAGTTGTGGCTGTGGAGTATAACATTTAAAAATTCCTGAGTGAGTTAAATGTACCATCATTTGCCTTCCTATAGTCCTGGAGTAATTTGGGATTAGTAATTATAACAAATTTTCACAATCCTCAATTTTTATCTGCTACATACAGACATGTACTACTAGCCTTACTGAACTCTAAATCACAGCATTTCACAAATTACCACATGTTACTCTCAGATGCAATATCTGAAGTTTTGCCAACAATCTGGAACAGAGTATGGACTTTTCAAACCAGATGCACATCATTTCCTCACTTTATGAAATGTTACTAAAATTATGTTTCAATAAAAGTATTACAAAATGAATCACATTTTAAATGACTAAAACAGTAGTTCACAACCACCTGTGCATATAAGTGACCAGCTAATGATAAAAGGACAATAAAAATGTATTACAATTAGTAAGAAAGTGAATCCCCATATTCATCCTTTCAAGCATATCTGCCAAAGAGATTATCTTTGTGACCTCAGGGAGACAAAGAGTCATCAAGACACTATTTCTCTTCATTGCCTCATTCCTTATCCTTCAACCAACAGCATGTTGAGAAACAGTGAGGGGCAGAGCATGTGATGGAGACTCCAGACAAGGAAGGGTACAGAGCAAGAACAAAATCTAACTTAAATTACTATGCTCAGCCAACTTTTATCTTAGATTTGAAGAATAAGAGATTGTATTTTATTCATCTATCTCTAGGGCCTAGGACTTTACCATTACAAATGTTAAATAACTGATTGTTTTTAAAAAATCTAACTATACATAGCTTGCTGTATCAAACTTTCAAAGAATATCAAAGTTTCCCACAAACTGTGGTATTTAATTATGTCTCCCTATAGAAATGGCAATATCTCCGTCCTACTCCAGCCTCTGATCCCTCCACTATAGTATCTATGCTATCCATTATCTAGATAACTACAAACATCTTCTAGCCGGTTTCTTAACATTCAGTTCTCCTAATCCATGTAAACTGACAGACATGTCTTGCTAATGCATCATTTGCATCATACCTTTCTTACTCAAATATCCACAGCAGGTCTCTACTGCCTACTGAGAATCCACAGCCACATCTCCATCAAACAATATGTACTTATCCCATCTCACCTCACAGTACTCCTTAAAACAACCCTATGTTTCAACCATGCTCCCATGTCTTCCTTACTACTATCTCCACACTTCTATTTTTTCCATCTATGTTATCTCTTATTTGTCCTTCTGAAGTTCAGTTACCCCTTCTTTCAGCAGCATATAAGCAAAGAACATAGACGACAAGTCTCTGATTTTTGCCATAGACAAAACTCACAAAAATGACTTTAACTCAAAAATAATTAGTGTTAAACAATAAATACAGATTAAAAACACAGTAAGAGCACAGAATGCACATTCAGGCTTGTCTGAGTTTCATGGAGAAGGTAGAATATAACAGGTAGAATTCAGAAAAGAAATACAAAGGGCATTTCAGATACAAAAAAAAATATGAAGAAAAAATAGCTATAAAAACAAGTATTATATCATACCCTGTAGAAAAGCAGCAGGAAGAAAATTTGAATAGATAAGAAATAAATTATAAATGGCCTTAAATACTAGGCCAAAAGGCCTGGACTTGATGGATCATTTGTATGAATATTCAATCCATTCATTCACTGAACAAAGATTAGATAAGTAAACCTATTATAGATTCATAACAGACTTTTAGAAAGATGCATCTTAGCCTTAAACAAAATAAATGAGATAGAAAAAAAGCAGGGGAAGACCTCCCAGATTATCTGCAGTAACTGTTTCAAAAGAGGATAGGGTCCAGAAATGGGTAATGGCACTCAAGCTGGAGAGAAAAGGATAATTCTAAAAATTATTTGAACGACTGAGGAAAACCTAGAAAAGACTACACCAAGGAAAAAAGGAAAAGAAAAATATAAAGGCAAAGATAATTTACTCAGATAGTGTAACAATAAGTATTTAGGAGATTCACTCTGAAGTGATTCTACCAACATATGATTTTGGAAGAGAGTGTGGATTCTGCATAAGTTTTTCATTTTTCTACATGTCTTACATGGGAGACACCCATCTTTTGTTCCAAGCTAGCTTTCCAGGATGTCTGTATACAGTGAACAACTTTAAAAGAGAGGTTTTTGCTCTGGAGCGAAAAGTCATGATTATTGCCCATCATAAAAGATTCGGGTTCCCCTGGGTCAGAGTTCTGCTGTTATGTAATCCACTATGTTTGCAGAGGTCACCTAGCCCTCTTCATTTCACCCTAAGAGAACTGGAACCATAACAAGAAAAAGATAATATTCTGTCTAATATTATTGCTATAATAAAGTCTTTTGTCTCTGACCAGAAATCTCATGTTTTCTGTCAACATCCATGAAACTATGGCAAGATAACTTGCTACCCCACAGATAGAGTAAAATCTCCTTACAGTTCTTGACAATGTCTCATTTATTAAGAGTGTGATCATGTGGAATTTAATTAATTTCAAGCCACAGTTTTCTGTAAAATGAAAATAAGAATAGCACCTACAACACAGGTTATCAATATTAAACTAAATGAGAAAATCTATATAATTAGTACAGTGCTTGACAACTAATATCTATCATTATTATTGATATAAAATGTATTACATACACACGTGTAATATAAAAGTACATTGTATATACATACAAATATGTTCTGCCACTTGCCCCTTAACAGTTATACAGATTAATAAAATCCCAAACTACGAAATGGTAATGACAGAAATACTTTTACGGAATTGTCTTTAAAATAAAAACTGGAAGTACGTCTGTATATAGATGTGCGGGTATGTTTTCAAATCTCCTATGTCTAAAAAAATGTAATCATACAACAGATTCTATTAACAGTATTATGCATGTAATACCCTTTTTTAACATATTACAGTTCCTGGATGGCTTAATATAAATTCAATATCAATCAAGCAGTAGGCCTCCTAACAATGACCTCAACAATTACCATGCTATATTCATTAAGTGCATCAGAAAAAATACATACTCACAAGATTATACAGAAGGATGAAAGCCAAGGAACACTTTGTACTACATGAAATCTTAAAATTCAATGGAACTTAAACTGCATCTACTAAGACCCTAGTTAAAACCTCAACAAAATGACAATATATACTATACAGACTTGTAATATTTTCTTTTCCAGAAGTAGTTTATTTTCTATAAAAAAAAAAGTTATTAGAACATGAAAGATGTAAAAGGACAGTTATTTTTATAAAAATTAAGTTACACTTAAAATTACGACAAATAAGATTATTTATATATTACATATTCCTTCTCCAAGACAGAAAGATGTAGCAGGAACGAAGTCTAAGATTCAATTCCTGGCTTTATAATTCCTACCAATGTAATTTTGGAAAAGTGATAGAAATTCTCTGTACCTCAGTTTCCTCAGGTGCAAGTAGGAATAACTGTACTTTACTTAGCAAGAATGAAAAGGAAAAGGAAAATACTTTAAAAACAACAGCACTAATATATGTAAGTTTTTTTCCCTTCCTTAAAGCTAAAAGAATACAATGAAATATTATTCAGCACTAAAAGAGATGCGTTATCAAGTACAGTAAGATATGGTAAAACATTAAATGTTTATTACTAAGTGAAAGAAGTTAATGAGAAAAGGCTACATATGGATCCTATTTATATGACATTCTGTAAAAGGCAAAGAGACTGTGAAAAGATCAGTGGTTGCCAGCAATTTGTGGGGAAGAAAGGACGAACAGGTAGAACAGAGCAATTTTTAGAGTAGTGAAACTACTTTGCATGGTACTTTAATAATGGATACATGTCATTACAGATTTGTCATAACCTACAGAAGGAACACCACCAAGAGTAAACCCTAGGGTAAGTAAACTATGCCTTTGGGTTGATAATGATGTGTCCACGTAGACTCTTCAATTATAACAAACTTACCACTCTGGAGGGGATGCTGATAAGGGAGTCTGGGAGACGGGGGGAAATAATATGGAAATTCTCCATACTTTCTACTCAACCTAAAACCGCTCTAAAAAAGTCTATTAATGTTTTTTTTTTTAAAAAAAAAGCTAAAATAAATTATAAAATAACATATATTATAAACATAAATTAGGTAACTTTGACGATCTTGATTTCCACGATTACCAAAATCCTAACAAGATAATTCAAATATCCAGTTAGGTTACTTTCCAAATAAAATTTTTGGATGTATGTTGACAAAGCCTAACACCCTGGGAATGTCCATATTAATTAAAAATACTTAGGTGGATAAGCTATTTCCTATTAGAAATAAAAATTAACTATTATCTCATAATTTAAAAACATCATTTCACTTCTATACGCTAATTATCAAGTCAAGAATTATAATTACATATTTTACTGATTTTTAACAATTATTAATAAGAGAAGAAGCAAGATATATTGAAGATTAAAGTGAAATTCCATCTTAAATAAACGTGCTCAAAAAAAAAAAAGATTCAAAGGTTAATAATAGAAAATTTCTCATGAGAAAAAACCCAAGTTCTTTTTTACCCTCTTCTCCTTTACTCAGGTCTACTCTAATTTCCTCAAATGCCTCAACTAGAAATCTCTAAGTGTCCATCTCATGCTACAAGCCTCAGTAATGATTAAATACTACTACTGTATGCTCAATTGAGTAAATTACTGTTCATTCAAGTTCATAGTAGTTCCAAAGTGAATGCTTGTACATAAAACAGCTCTGAGTAGAGGTCACAGCTTTCTATGTTTATAGCTTCCCCACACAATTAATCTTGCGGCTGCACTTGATTAGTTTTTAACATGAATGCACTGTCTCAGAGAGGTCAATATAAGGAGGTTTCCATCCTCCTGACATCCCCTCTAACCTACGCTATTCAGAAACATTAAACTGCTTGTAACAGCATTGTACAAGGAGTTCCTAGTGTATAGATTCTAAGTGAGATCTCTATTGTCAGTGATGCCTTCTTTACACTGCAAAAGGTAGTCTGAACACATCTTCCTCTTTCTGAATACTTTCTGAAAAAACGAAAGTTCATTATCAAGCAACAGTCCAAATTTCCAGTGATGTCATATCATTTTAGCAAAAACAGTTGAAAAAATAAGAATAGTTATTGCAAAGCTAGTATTTGAGGTTAAATTCTTCTCCTTCAAAATAAAAATCAGTAATTTATCTTCACTAAAATAAAAATTATGTTAAAAGGTCATTCATACCAACAATTATGTTAATAAAACAAAGACATAGATGAATATAAGAAAAGTGATACACAAATATGAAAGTCATTCAAGTACTGAATGAATTAATTTTCCCAAATGGTAGCTCCTATAGTATTTCACAACTTTTTCCAAATATAGGAAAAAAGAACATATACAGTTCAAGCAAATACATATATAGACACACATATATTTTTTTAATACCATGGTTTGTGTAAACTGATGTTTTTATCAAACAAAAATGTTCATGGAAAAGTATCACACTACAGAGTAAGTTAAAATGGGAAAAAATGTAAAAAATTATATATTCATATATATATATAGCTATACACACAAGTACACACACACACACACACACACACACATACATACACACACGAAGGCAATTCACAGAGAGAAAAAGATACATTCTATAGTATATTCCTCTCATAAAATTAGCCTGTTTGTAAAATGCTGCAACTGCACACTGGTAGGTAAGATATGTCCAACTGCAGAGAAAAGCCTGTTTCCATGATTAAGGAGCAATAACTCGAAAACACTTCTACAGTTAAGAAACACCTAATGAAAAGAAACACAACTTTATTTTTACAAAGAAAATAATAATGATTTCACACGCAAGTTACCATTTGTATTGTCAAATATGCATAGCTTATGTGATCCTTATCAATTTGCAGTGTCCTTGCTGAGTGCCCTCAGTTCAGTACCTGTAAAAATTTCCACATGCCTTCCATTACGCTGATGTTCGCTTTTAGTAGAAACTTAATCAGCTAGGGAGGAACACTACCATAGACTTGATAGATTATAACGACTGTAAACCAATGTTCTTGGACTAATAAAGTGACGTAGTTATAAGAACTTCTAACATTCTTATGAAGTTTTGGGATGTGGAGTTATGGGTAAAAAAAAAAATCACTACCATAAACAAATTTGTTTAGAAGATAACATATAGCTACTGCTCAAAATCTAGCCAATAAAATAAAATTCTTTGGAACTGCCATTACTGGGAATCTCAAAAGAAACATTTATATCCTGAAGACCTGTTGAACAATTTTCGTTTGCAGCCAATGAACAGAATCTAACTTAAGCTAATAAGAGACATACTAATCTAAAGTGGTATAGAATACATCAAGTTTAACTCTGGTTGAACAACAGTGTCTTTTATGACTATTTTAATTCTAGGTACAACACCATCAGGCAAAACACTCTTATAAGGTAAAACAAGGAATTACAATTCACGTGGCTACCCTAAGAGTTTATTATTTTTTTCTAATCTGATTTATTACATAATAACCAAAAAGCTTAGCATATCAAAATATTTCTTACAACATACTGTCACCACTTAAATCTTTTATTTTTTCTGTCCTCAAGCATTATAAATTCCATTTATAAAGACAGCTGAAGACAAATTAAATATACTTAATAAAAATGGAATTTCTAAAACACAATGCATCTTCACTACCTCCCAGAAAAGGAAGTCCAAGTCTTCATTTGAATTTTCTTCCCAAATTGTAAACCTTTCGTCAAGGAAAACAGAAATGACAGCTAAAGAAAGATAAAAGTTGGTAAAGTAAAATATTTTCGAGATGTGATTCTGTTGTAAAATAATCAGCATGCTTGTCTAGGATTTATTTCTATTTCCAGTCCCAATAACATGTCTTTAATTGAAGCACTTACTTATTTTCTTAGTATTGACTATTCATATCATGCATTTAAATATTCTTATGATTGATCCTAAAGAAAATTATGTTTAAAAATGAGTATGGAATGAAAAAGTTCTGACAAAGCATTAAAGCTGAATCTCCAGAAGTCTATATGTAAATCTACAAGAAATTATTGATAATGATTTAAGCTTATATATTCTAGGGCAATTTAAGACCTTTCCAAATTCTGATCTCAATTTTTAAACCTTACCTTCTATTACATGCCATTAAAACAGATTTACTAAAGTTCCCAAATGTCTTTTATTCTTATGCTATTCCAAATTCCTTCAAAATATAGGGGAAAGCATGAACTTTAGTATTAAAAAGAATTAAATTTATCACTCTATCCCAAAACCTAGACACTATTATTATACTAATTAAGTTTGGCCTTATATTAGAATCTCTTAAACACTATGTCTTCAAACTAAAACTGAGGTCCTAGGAGCCAAGGGACAATGATTTACCAATCTTTGTAGGCCCTATGAATTAGTCAGTATTTTTTCTACAATGATCAATACAATAATAGTAACTTAATACTTTATATTGACATATTACATTATGGAGCATATGGACAAATAATTTTTATATATTGAAGTCACTAAGATAATTATGTCCATTATCATATTAACAGTCAAAATTGTCAGCCAGATGAAACGGGCTGTTTTTAAATCCATTGTTCACTCTCAAAGGGAAGGAAGGATAAGAGAGAAGGCAGGCAAATGCTTGGTTTGTAAGATAGAGAAGGCTACATTAAACAATAGTAATATAAGTAATTTTGGAATACTGATTGTAGGCACTCTAGAGGTTAATTCAGTAAATATCCTGAAGCCAGAAACCATGTCTTTTGATTTAGTGTGTACAGAACTTAATACAGAATAATATATACTTTGGTGCATTAGCAAATGTAAAACCTGGAAGGACTAGATGAAAGTCTAAATGTGTTTTGGTTTTAAAATATTTAAATAATTTCAATCTACGGCCATGCTACACTGATCCAGTCTGATCTCGAAAGCTAAGCAGGATTGGGCCTGGTTATTAGTACTTGGATGGGAGACCAAGTAGGAAGACCAGGTGTTGTAGGTGTAAAAAATAAGGAACTGTAAGCTGACAAGGTCCTTGCAATCTGTAAGGTCAACCAAGGGTTGCCTCACCTAAAAAATAAAATAAAATAAAATAAATAAATAAAATATTTAAATAATTTCAGCTTAAAAACCCATCTTTGATATACTATCTTTGATGTTATTCTGACGATTATAAACATGTTGAAAAAGCATAAAAATGTTAAGTGGTTAATCATCTTTAAAACTGTTTTTTTTTTAATTTTTATTTTTTAGCTACTTATATCCACTGACATATAAAAAACTTTTTACACATTAGTTTGGTCGGAAATAATAAGATATTGATCAAAACTCAAGAACATACACTGCAATCCATTCCAAGAACCCCTTTATTTATATATAGGCTTTCGTTTAAAAGCTTTTCTGTTGGTTTCTGAAAATTATCAATACTCTTACTACATGTTAGATCTAATATAAACATTTGAGAACAAGCCTTAGAATCAAAAAACTTTCAAAAGAGTTTTACTAGGGTAAAAGTACTGTGGTTAGAAGTGATGAACTGAGGACCACACATATTTTTAACAGAGCAACCTGGCAAGAAGTTAATGTGAGAGCAGCTCCAAGAAAGCTTATGTTCTGAGCGCAGTGAAAGCCATCCGATGGTATATACTAAAAATTGAACATTTCATTTTCTGAAATGTATCTTTCCCTATCTCTATTAACAGATTATGTTTTCCCACTGCCACTCATCCATAACTCCAAAGATTCCGCAGTGGTATTATGGCTGGGCCTGTAAAAATGTAGGGTTGAAATTCTTAAATTCTGCTATTAACTAGATAAATGTTATTTACCCATGAGGTACCTGAATTAGGCTTCCAAATCAGAGCACAAAGAATCTTTTCTGAAGGCTGACTAAGATGCTCCCTTCCCTATACTCCCATGGCATTTCGTGCATACTTCCATTATTTATTTCCAATACCAAATATATTTACAAGGCTCTTGTGAGTAAGAAAATCCCTAGTGTCCAGCAAAGCATAAAAGAGTCAAAATTTATTAAATGAAGTTACAAAACTGAGCCCTCAGTCAAATGTTCTTAATTTCTAAGCACCTTTTGAAACATTCCCATTACTTTTACTTATCCCCACCACCTACAATAGTGGCTAAATATGGCAGGTGTTCAGTCATTTACTCATTCATTGAAAAAAAAAAAAAAAAAAGGAAGGAAGAGAGGAAAGAAAAAGACAGAAGAGTGAGAAGGAGGAAAAGAAGGGATAAAGAGAAGGAACGAAAGGAAGGACAGACCAACTAATCAAACTCATGCATTAGATGTTTTGAACTTGGAAAGTCCACATTAACTAGTTTTGTTGTTTTTGTTTTGTTCTGTTTTGTTTTTCTCTATACTCTAATGGTTTTCAAGGGCTGCCAAGGCTCTCACTCTAGTACGCCACCTCCTAAGTAAATTTAGATCAAAAAGAGGTGTCCTAATAAAAATATATAACGAAACAAAACAAAAACGGACTCTGAGATGGAATTAATTTGTGCTTTAACTGTTTTCCAAAGAAATAAAATGTCGACTTTCTTCTCTGATAACATACAAATAAAAAAACACATATTGTAACTTTTTTCATTCTAATTAGCATTGTATTTATGACACCCCTAATAGATTTGCAAAAAAAAAAAAAAAAACTTTAAATAAGTATAAAAATTAAATTTAAGCTCATTACTCAATCAACCTAAGTGACACTTATTTGCTAAGTCACACATAAAACAACAGCAGCCACAAATAAACCATCAAATAAGGAAAAACTACTAATTTCAGCAATATTATTAAGAACCATCATAAATGTCTATCCTACAGATAGCACAAACTTAATAAATTTTACTTTCTAACTCAGAAAGAGATCTGAATCTAATGTCAAATCACAGGTTAGCTTCTCCTTACTTGATTCACTTATTTAAAGAGTGTTTTTTTGCTTCTGCTCAGCAAAAGAAATTGTCAACAAGGTGAAGAGACAACCAATCTCAATGGGAAAATATATTTGCAAGCAATGCCTCCGATAAGAGCCTAATATTCAAAATATACAAAGAACTCATATGACTCAATAACAACAACAAAAAACAAACGATCCAATCAAAAAATGGGCAGAGGACTTCAACAGACACTTCTCCCCAGAGGACATACAAAAGGCCTACAAACATATGAAAAGATGCTCAACATCACTAGCTGTTACGGAAATGCAAATCAAAACCACAATGAGATACCATCTCGCACCTGTTAGAATAGCTGTTATCAACAGGACAAGTCATAACGAATGTTACAGAGGATGCAGAGAAAAAGGAACCCTCATACACTGCTGGTGGGACTGCAAATTGGTACAGCTACTATGGAAAACAGTACAGAGGTTCCTTAAACTAAGAATTGATCTACCAAATGATCCAGCAATCCCACTAATGGGTATTTACCCCAAACACTTGAAACCCCATATCAAAAAAGATATTTGCACATTGATGTTCATAGCAGCATTATTTACAGTAGCCAGGACATGGAAGCAACTGAAGCGTCCTATGATAGATAACTGGCTAAAGAAGCTACGGCACATATATAAAATGGAATATTATTCAGTCATGATAAGAAATGAAATACTGTCATTTGTGACAAGATGAATGGACCTCAAGGTAATCATGCTAAGTGAAATAAGCCATACTGAAAAAGTAGAAAATCACATGATATCACTTAGATGTGGGATATGAACCTAAAAGCAACAAAGGAACAGGACAAACAGAGACTCAGGTACATGGACAATGGACTAGTGGTTATCAGAGGGTAAGGAGTGAGGGAGGAGGGGAGAGGTAACCAGGGTAAGGGGGTAAAATATAGGGGGTAAGGGGAGGGTGAAGTGGGTAAAGGGGATCAAGTATACGGTAGCTGAAGGAAACTAGACTTTGGGTGGTAATCACACAATAGAATATATAGATGCCAAATTATAACGTACATCTGAAAATTATATGACTATATTAACCAATGTTACCCCAATAAACTTAATTTTTTTTAAAAAAGTGATTTTTATGTGACAACACGACGGAATTTAGTGTATTTTCCCCATTATACTATTAACAATACTCTGTATCAGAGAGTTGGCTTAGTTTTATCATTAAAGCTGATACCAAGAAATTTCTAAAAAATAAAAATATTCAATTCTGTTTGTCTGAAGAAAAAATAGCCTAAAACTGAAAAATAATTTATTTCCTTTATTTTGGTACCATAAATAAGTTCAGTTCATGTTTTGTTTTAACTTGGAGAAATGTAACTATGCTCCAAATCTTTAATTTATAAACACACTATTTAATATTAGATAACATGTGTTCTGAAAATATATATTTATAAAGGAATTTTAATTCCTTTTTGGATTAATTTTCAAAAAGAATTCTTAATATTTCTTTAAAGTCTACTAAAAGCATATACTACTATATTACCCCACTTGTAGGATTATGCATTTCTAAAAGTTCAAGTTTCACTGAAAATTTCACTCTACCTGGGCTTTATCTTATCAGAAAGTCAAGAAATAATAAATAAGTGGCAAATTGCGCACAATTAAATTTAGATTCTACTTCCTGACAATACTGAAAAGATCTTCCTATAAAACTAAGCCTCAATTTCGGGTTCCTTGCACTAAACTCCATAAAAATAATGATCCCAAATGTGACAAAAGAAAAAGAAAACATTCTAACAGCCAGATACCTAAATCTGATATGGTCAAATTAGAACAATTTTTAGGCTAGAAAGACTGACTGGCATATCTTAAAATAAGCAAACATATAGTAAATATTTGTGACTTTTAATTTAATCGTTCATTTTATTTCCTCAGTATTTTGTCAAGTTAACTAAGTCGACTATAGTGAAAAGTCTATTAAATGATAGTTAATGTAATTTTAATAACCCTCACTTTGATTTTAAGTATATAAAATTTATAAATAATTAATCCAATATTTAACTTTAATTTTTTAATATTTCACCATTGCATAGGGTGATGAATGTTATTTGTCACTTTTTAGGGCAAAATCTTAAAATATTTCCCAATAAAACTGTCACAAATATTATTTTTACATAATTTTTTTCTCCCTAATGAAATTATGAAAAGAGATTTTTAAAATGGGCTGAAATCTTTATTAATTCTAGCCAACAGACTGGTATCATTCCATATAATGTGTATAACTGCCATAAAACAGTCTGGCCCAGATACTGAAAGTTGTTTTAAAATGCTACTATAATACCAAGCAAAAGCCATATTTTTAAAATGTCTCAAATTTTACTTGTTATTAACATGGAACATTAACACTAGGAGGCAGAATGACTGCAAGCTGAAAACAACAGATATGCAAAAATAATTTTCACTTGTGTACAGTAGACAAATAACTTCTTAACACTGAATAAAATTTATCATTCTTGGCAACATCATTCAATAGAAAAGAAGGGGCGGAGGAGGAAGGAAAGACAGACATGCCCCAATAAAAAAAAAAAAAATTACCTAAGTTTGGTTAGTTAAATTTGCATTTGGGATCTTGCAAAGAATATTCAGATTTTAACAAACTTGCTCCAAATAACATACAACTAAGATAATTTTTAATGTATGTTTCACACTGTAATAAAAAGGCATATTTTTTAAAAATTAGAATGTATAATACAGTTTTAAAGTTTAGGAAAATAGCATATGACTTACATTAAATGGCATATGAATGTACCACTTTAGTAAGAAGATGTAATTCATCTACTTATGATGGTACAGAAAAGCTAAAATTATGACACAGCATCAGGAAATTAGCAAGATGTCTAATAATTTCCTAAAAACAATAGTACATCACATGTGATTTGGTATAACTTAGAGATACTTCAATGTCAAAAGACAGACACATTTGTTCAAAGTCAACTGTCATCGACTTCAATGAGAGCAACAAGTACACTCGGTTAGGTTTTCCCTTCTTTCTTTACTTGTATACTTTACAGCGACCAATGATTTTAAAGAGAATTCTGAAGGGTTAACAGGCTGTGAAAGACAACAAAAATTTTGCTCAACGTAGTAGATTAGGAATAAAAGGCAATCATTCCAACTAGAGTTTTATGGTTGCTTAATTTGTATATTTTATGACAATCAAATTTTCCACTATATAAATGTGTTGCTATTATTAGTCATTAATGTTATTATTTATTAGTATAGGTATTGATATTATTAGTATTAGTATTATTATTCTTCAGGAAAGTAAAACTATAAAATGCAGAGGAAACAAAAATAGCAAGTAAATATTATAATACAAAAGAATTTTTTAAGACTCTGTCTAATAAATGATTTGATTCCTTTTAAGTATTTGCAGAATGGCATCTATTTGGCCAGATTAACGGTGTTAACTTCAGTAGGGAAACTGTTGCCTTTTAAGCGAAGCCAAAAAAGGTTACTTTTTCATTAAATGCAATCGATGGAAGCAAAAACCATGAAAATTCACATGAGCATACTCTTCTAAACATTTCACTGATTCAAAACAGACTTTTTATTTAGATTCTAAAGAATAAGCATGACTATCCTAATTTGAGCTTTACTACATTAACCCTTCCCTGCCAATAAGTAAAAGAAGCAAAAGTAACAAGACTACATACATCTTACTACAAAAAGGTTTTGTCTTCCGCAGCAATACTTCACTATACACAAAAAGAAACTGATTGGGGATATACATAGCCTAACATGATGTAGGCCTAATAAAAATTCAAAACAAATATAATTCTCCTCATTAATGAACACTTAAAATATGAATGTGAATCAACTAAAACAAAAGGAACTAATTCAATTCTTATTTCTTTTTCTGATTATATAATGAAAAAAGAATTCACATACTCTTAATGTTACATTTACAAAATTAAAACCTTAGTTATTCCCGTGGTATTTAGTAACAATTAATTATTATTCCCCTTTCCCCCAAAAAAGGGTTCATTTCCAATTATTAGCACCAAACTAAAATAATTTTAGTATCTGGAGTCTCATTAACATTTACTTCTATAGAAAAATAAATGAGAAAACAAAATTGAAAAAACTGAAAAGTTTGTACAAATCACAAGGAAAATGGATAAAAATTAACACAGGCTAATTAATGATCCATATCTTAATGTCAAGAAAAACTGTAAACAAGGTGATTTTATAAATTTCTCTTACAATTTCCAGACATCTCCTAAATATTTTTCAAATGAGATTTTACTGCCACTCTCCTAGTTTAGAATCTACTAGACACAAACTCCATAAAAGCAGGTACTATATTATCTCCACTGTCGTGTATTACCCAACCTGAACTTAACGATGGACTATAATATTTGATGACAAAGGAATAAATAATGGAAATCTGACAATCAAAATATTTATTAAAAGCATTATCATGTGGCTCATTCGCACATGCAATCACATTCTTACCAATATGTAAACTGATTTTATAAAGAAACTCAAGCAAGATTGTGTGTCTAGATCTAAAAACAACAAATCAAATCACTTTGTCAAATTACATGAGATAAAGCTTATCTAGCTCATTTATAGTATGACAACTAATGTCTTCAAATAGGACGGTCACTACAAAAAAAGTAAATACATGTTTCTTTGAAAACTCATATACTCATTCATATGTACCTCATTAGCGATGCTTTCATCTGCAGGTTAAAAAACAAGTAAGAATAAGAAACGTATACTTATCTTTAAAGAAATATTTCTGATGTTCGCTTATACATAAAATATGTAAGTATGTAAATTCACTTTTATTCTTATTGGCTTATAGTGCAAAAACAAAAGACATGGTCTTCTAAGTATATAAACTTGCTTTCAAAATTTATCTTAAAAATATACTGAAATTGGTATCAGAAATGACTAAGAGAGACAGAAACTCTACATAAATCAAATATTATGAAAGAAATAGAAAAAGTGGTTACACAACTCCCAACAAAAAAGCTCCAGTCTCAGATGGCTTCTCAGAATTCTAGCACACTTTAAAAAACTATGAATACCCAATGATACGTGACACTATTCCAAAAACATAAAAACATAAGAAAACTTCCAAGTTATTTCTGTAAGGAGGGTATTAATCCTGATTGCAAAGCTCAAAACAATTTCATCAAAAACAAATTATAGCACATGTCATTTATTAACATTACTGCAAAAATCCCAAATAATACACTCTAATGGCAAGTTTGTTTTAAAAAATCATATATCTTGACTGTACTGGTTTTAAAACACATTGTACAAATTCCTTATAGTCTTTCTTTCAAAGCGTGGAACCTATTTCCCCTCCTCTTAAGTGTTGCCTATACTTAGTAATTCAGTTCTAACGAGCAGAGTGCGGCAGAAGTGATGGTGTATGACTTATGAAATTAGGACAAAAAATACACTGTGGCTTCCTCCTTGCTTTCTCTTGGAACACTTACTCTGGGGAGTGTTAGGGTACTTTGCTGTTTTTTTTTTTTTTTTTTTTTTTTTGGAATTCTTTGAAATTCCAAAAGATTTCTAAGTATTTGGTTGTAACTGCCTAAAAGTTTGTTTCAAGTTTTCCAATGACTAAAATAGTACCAAAAAGAAAAAGAAAAAGCTAAGAAAAAGTCTGCTTGATCCTTGTTAAAAACACACATTCCCCCCACCTCAACCCCACTCTCTCTTTCATCCAATATCATTACTGCCATTAGTTCTTCCTTAACCAAATGGTTTTCTATTTTCCATGGCATTATCTATAATAATTCTCAGAGACAGCAGTCAAAGATAAACTGGAATTAGGCAGTGACAGTACTTCAGAAAGATGGTGATTATGTTTATCGGGAGAGACGTTAAGAGCTTTGAAGTCTAGAGAATATCTGTAAACAAGCAAGAAAGAATCTGAGGTGTAGATCAATTTTGGCCTTATCTGACAAGGTTATGAGTTAAAGGGAATAGGATTTTTGTAAGACAACTCTCAAGAAACAGGAGATTCAAAAGTATTAAAATAGCAGTTCTCTGTTCTACATGATTGAATTAAAAAGAAAATCTAGATCTGCTGCTCTATCTTTGGCCTTTCGAAATGATTTTTTAAAATCCTATTTTAAACGCAGTTTCAGAATGCATTCTTCCCAGTCCTATAAATATTTTTGTAAACAAAAGTTACTAGAGGGATGGACGCTGCACATTGAGATGTTCTATCTGTCATGCTCATCACTACACAAACTCTTAACATGCTTAAAATAATTACTATGCAGCTGAGAATGCCAGGGATTCCTAGAAGTGTGAAAAAGGTCATGAGTACAGCTGGTATATTATAGGTAATAATCCCATGCATGGGATTAGTTAAGCCTTTAAAAAGCATGACACCATCTAATAATAAGACTTAAAAAAAAAAAAAGAAAGAAAGAAACTTTCTACTTTATACAATCAAAGGAAGAATATATTGCATTGGAAAAATGTAAATTTTTCTAAAATTCAAAGAATGACAAAGATAGTCTTTGCCCTTGGGAACTTATAAAGCAACGAGATAATATACAGAGAACAATTAAAGAACAATAAAAAATCAGGGAAAAGTGACTAGTATGGAATAGAATACTTAGAAGGAAATATATATAAAAAAGTTAAAACTTAAGCTAGAAGGCATATAAAATATATGTGCATATAATTTTAAACTGCATTTGTATTAGAATTTATGTTGTGATGACTTCTGCAGCAAATTTATATTCATAGTACAGTCTTCATAGTATGTTCATAAGATCAGTTTGAATCAACTGGGCACTCTACAGGAGGTATCAGAAAATAGTATCACAGGAAAATATTTTAAAGATGGTAAATAGCAGAGGGTCACAGTTAACCAGGACTCAAAACTGGCCATAAAAATGTTCCACAAAATTGACAGTTCATCTTCCCAGGCAGGCAAGATAACTGTTTGGAAAAAATTATCATTAAGACTGACCTCTTCAAGTTGGAAATTTTGAAACTTTTTCAATAAATACTTTCCCTTCATGAATTTAATCAATGTTCACTGGTCAATACTGGACTGTATTGTAAGTCAACCTAAATCAACAAATCCTTACTAAGGTGTATGGAAAATTCTACGGAGGAATACACATAAGTATCTTTAGAACCTATCCTAGAGAGTTTACTATACCCTTGTTTAAAAAAAATAATAAGACGAAAAATTTGTTTTAAAGAATCTATTAAATTTCATCAACTTATGAGTTTTGAAGATGTGCTATCATAGTATCTTAATTTTCATCATTAATCTTCTAAAACCTGAAACTTGGTATAAATTATAAAAATATGAATGTCAACAAAAGTGTTATCACTTGGGTGATCCAGTACGAACATAACAAGCATGAAGAGAAGTGAGGAAAGAACATTGTCTTCATGTGTGCTGTGTTATAAACTAGTCCTAGTTTTTGGGAAGGCAATTTGGCCACGTTGATCAATATATTAAATGTACACACCCTCTGACCCAGAATTTCCTTCAGATACCTATCCAACACAAGAATAAACAAAAGCACTTAGGAGTATATGCTCAAGGATGTTCGCTTTACCGTTAAAGAACTAAAATACCAAAAACAACCTAAATGTTCAACAATAAGAGAATGAGTAAATAAGTGAGGGTGTATCTGTACTATATAATAATTATACAACAGTTGAAAAGAATAAGTTGTACTGACATATGTACCAATTGGAAGCATGTTCATAATCTGCTTTCGTGTAAAAAAAGTAATATGCAGAATGTGTTATTATTAAAACGGATATATAATACATATATAGTCTTTCTATGCTCATATGTGTGCTTATTTATATAGGGATAAATACAAAAGTCAAAAATATGTGGATAAATACAATATATACATAGATAAACACAAAACAAACTATTAACAGTAGTTAATCCAGAGGGTGAGAATGAAAAAGAGTAAAAACAGGAAACATTCATTTTTTTACTTTATACATTTCTACATACGTGAAATTGTCAAATAGTATAAATTACTTTTATAATTTTTTATTAAATCCAATGTAAATATTAAAAGACAGGATAAGAAACAAAGAGTAATTTAAAAATGAAACAAAAACGAATGCTAGGCTATAACTTTTTTCAGATTTCAGTTCAAATTAGCTCAGTTCGATTAATTTAAAGAAATTCCATAACTTTTTTTTCTCCATAAAACCCTCTGCATGAGATTGGGCGTGGAATGAACAAAAAGATGACCATGCAAACTGCATCAGCTCCCTCTCTATAACACTCAAGAAACAGGCACTTGAACATCGTGCAGGTAGGTATGAGCTAAATTTCACCATCATAACAAAAAGAAGTTTGTTCAACTCTGAATTCACAGCTGGAAATTCTGAATAAATAACTTTATTTAGCAAAATATCATGCAGCATAAACACAAAGTGTTCTTTCTAAACAAAATCATATATAGACATTAACTAAGTCTCAAAGTATAATGAAGTCTAAGAAGGTTTAATTTTGAAAGATGGCAAATATATAGCTTCTAACCATGCTTAAGTAATGCTTTGTGCCAGAGGAACGAATGGTAAAGGAATCTGACTTTGTTTATAGTACCACAAACAATAAAAAGTTGTTGAAGCAGCATGGTGACAAGACATTTTCTTTACAGATTTACAGTTTGGTTGAAAAATGCTCCAATCTTTGAAATCTAAAGTTGTAAAAGACCTCAAAAGTCAATTTTCTCAATAGTCAAAGTATTATAAGCATAAAGCAAATCAAATGGTACTACATGCACACGCAAGTGCACATAGAAACACACACATACAAAGCATTCAGGTCATCACACTACAGTCGTTACAACAGACCCCAAAGAGAGGGTGGTTTTAGGATCCATGGCAGGTAAGATCATAATATGACACAGTGAACAAATCTTTAAAAAATGATCCACTCATACATCCTATAAAATCTAAGTCAAATCAAAATTTTAATTCATGAGGGAGGCGTTACTTTTAAAGAGAGAAAATCTTTAAAAGTCTTAAGTTAAAATCCTTCCAAAAATTATCCATGACTCCTGGGTGAATTGGCTGGTTCTAGCTGGGGCAAGCAAATGTGCAACATGAACATCATATGTTACCACAACACTACTACTAGGGTCATAGCAAAACAATTCAGGAGCCAACTTGTACAGGTTTCTCCTGTTCCAAGGAAGGTACAATCTGATCATCAAGAGGAATTACCACAATGGACTGAAGCACATAAAATATGTTTAAGTCTAAGACTTTATAATAATAAATTTAAAAACCTCATTACTCATTTTTGGAGCTGGTTTCTACGAAACAAGAGAGATGGAAAAGGGGGAAGCAACCAGTTAAAACAGATTTAAGATTTATTAACAAATTGAAATGTTATTTGCACTCTCACTTTAACAAATGAAAGAGATGACTGTAAAAATATGAACACTGATTAAAAGTATGGGTGAACAAGGAAAATTTTAAGTGAGATAAATGACTCCGTGTTTATATTTTTTAAAGGGGGTATCCTTGTCTTTTAGTAATACATATTAAAATCTTTACAGACGACATGATGTCTGAAATGTTTCAAAATTTTTGAAAGGTAATAGAATAGCGTTTGGGGATATGGATAAAATATACTGGCAATCAGTATAAAATTATAAGAGCTGGTGATGGCTACTCTTTTCATGTACATTTGAAATTTTCCATAATAAAAAAAGTTTTATCAAAAAAGCCTTTTGTAATGCAATAAATGATATCCCAATTTTTTAATTTAGAAAAGAGGACGTTTGCCTACTGAGTCTTCAAAGAGAGAGTAAACCAATGTGCCTTAATACTTCTTTCTTGGGTATTTTTAAATCTTATAAATCAACATCTACTTACAAGAATATTTAACATCAACCTTTTATTGATGTTAAATATTCTTGTAAGTAGATGTTGGGCTAGAAGCTACAGGCATTCAATATAGAAAGCTATATATGCAGAATAAAGGTGATAACTTCATTAAATGTAATGCCCCTTATATAACACAAAAATACAGGCTACCAAGCATACCTCATTTTATTGCATTCCACTTTATTGCTTCACAGATATTGTTTTTTACAAATTGAAGGCAAGACTGTCTCTCAACCAAAAAGATTATGACTCATTTTATTGCAAAACTAGCATTATTGCGGTGATCTGGAACCAAACCTGCAATATCTCTAAGGCATGCCTGTACTGAATAACTTGTGTTTGGAACCTAACAGGATTGATTGCCTACAGCAGCACCACCACTAACAACAACAAAAACAGCAACAAAACAACAACAAATCAATTTTCCAGAGGACTGAGCGTCTTTAAGATAACCAAGAGTGTAATAATACAAGTCTCTAGGGTACATTCTAAAAGTATTTAACCTTCCACTCAATAACACAAGGCCAATAAGTGAACAAGAAACTAACTTAAACAAGCATACAAGAAAGGACTTTCATTTTTAGTTTTCTCTTAAATTTGTTGTCATTTTGTCTTCCATTAACTCACTGAACATAAACTGAGATTGCATACCAAGTGCTATCCAGAATGCAAAGAAAACTCAGACACAAAAACTGTCCTTAGAGCTTAAAATCTAGCAACAAACATAGGCAAGTAACTAACAAATGTAAATACAGGAAATATTGAAATTTTTTAGAGTACAATACTGTGCTATTTCAGAGAAAGGAAAAATGATTCAAAGCATGCTTCACAAAGGAGGTAATGATTGAGATGGGTATCACATGAGGAATGAGCATGATTTGAATAGGAAAAGTGGAAAAAAGGGGAAAAGAGTTGTAGTTTGTTTTCAACAAAGATTTACCTGCTTTTAAATCTTTCATTATCTTTTGGTATGGTACAGCTAGCTATTACCATCTATCTGCTTTTTAGCATTCTGTGAGGTAAGCAAACATGTCGATTCCTTTTTTCTTCAGCAGCAGTGGTTATAGAAGAGGTAGTCATAAGCTGCAAAGAAGGTTTTTTGCCTCCCCATACTGTTGCACAACCCAGGTTGCAAAGGAAAACTTCATATGGTTTTACCATACTTCTTTGGGAGCAACTGGTCTTACAGTATTTGGTAAATTTGATTTATTTAAAATACTAATTTATATCTGTGCCTTAATAATAAATCATGCTTAAGAAAACTATAGAAAAGTCTGTAAACTGGTGTATAACTTCACTTTCTTTTCAATGGTTTTCTTATACTTAACATTTAGGTAAAATATAATGCAATGGTTCTTTTAAAAAAATTACTATTACTGCCAAAGTAGCCTTGATAAAACCCATGCAAACCAAAGCTAAAGACAGCTCTTAAAATAGCAGAATCATTTTTTTTTAAGTCTTTTCTCTTTATTGTTCGTATTGTACTTTTGAGTTTTGTTCATCTTCACTTTTCTTTCCTCTGTCTTCTCCTCTCTGCTATTGAAGTCACCTAATGAATTTTTAGTTGTTTTAATATTAATATTATTTTAATTTTATCAAAAAAATTGAATTTGGTTCTTTTTATTTTCTTTTTTCTTTGCTGAGAACTTCAATTTTACCATTCATGTCAAAAGTGTTTGCACAAGATTATAATAACTGCACTGAGTATTTTTTATTATAATTCCAATACTGAGGTCATCTCAGGGTTGGCATCTGTTGATTATTGTTTTCCTTACAATTAGTTATAATTTCCCTGGTTCTCGGTATGTTAAATACTTTTAGAATGTACTCTAGAGACTTGTATTATTACACTCTTGGTTATTTTAAAGACGCTCAGTCCCCTGGAAAATTGATTTGTTGTTGTTTTGTTGCTGTTTTTGTTGTTGTTAGTGGTGGTGCTGCTGTAGGCAATCAGTCCTGTTAGGTTCCAAACACAAGTTCTATGGACTGTGTTTTCAATATCATTTTCAGTTTCCCAAGTCTTTTCAGTGCTATTCTGTATATCCCCATATGTGCCACTTAAGGGCAGTGGTCTATACTACAGTTCAGTTCTCAAAGCCTTTATTATGCTTCCGAAAAGAAGTTTTACACATGCTCAGCTCTCAGGGGTGAGTTTCAGACTTCACACAAAGATTTAGGTCATTTCTTTCTCAACCTCCTACCTCTCCGTGATTTTCCCCCACATTCTGTGTCCCAGGCCCCTTTTCTTGATCCTCTGTCTACACTGGTTTTTTTAGCTTTCCATACCACTGTACATTTCCTGCGACTACATCTGCCTCAGGAATGGTGAGAAAGAAAAGAGGAAAAAATAATAGCTATTTTCCCCACATTCTTTGGACTATAGGAATCCCTTTTTCAGTTTCTCTAGTCAAAGAGAAAGATTATCTTTCAGTGTTTGAAATGGCTGCATTGCTGCCACTGCCACTGCTGCTGGAGGACAGCCTCCTGACTGGGCGGGCCTGCAGTCCTACCAGAAGAATAAAACCAAAATACAAAACACAAAAGAAAGTGGTAATTGTCTGTACAGTCTCCTTCACGTGGGGGCCCAGTTCTCTGACCCTAATCAGAGGAAAAGGGAGTTTCTCTTAGAGATTTTTCTGTCTGGATCCATCGTGCAGATCAAGAATAGGGGATACCCAGAAATCCAAGCTAGGAGATAAAGATGGTGGGTGAGAGGGAACAGGAAACTCACTTGTATCAGTCACATTCTTTTTCTTCTTTCTCCAACCTTCTGCTATTACTTACTCTTTCAGGATCTCAGAGAGCTGCTTTATATATTCTATTCAGGGTTTTAGTTGTAATTAGTGTGAGAAATAGACAGACTGTGCTTCCGCCATCTTAGCAAAACCGGAACCACAAAATTTCCAGAAATAAATTCTAACATTTGTGGTCAACTGATTTTTGACAAAGGTAATTCAATAGGCAAAGAAGTTTTCTTTTTTTCCAAAAAATGCTGCTGGGACAATTGGATATGCATAAGCAAAATAAATAGATGAATTTTGCCTTACATTATATGCAAAAGTCAACTAAAAATGGAACAGATCTAAATGTAAAACGAAAAATTATAAAACTTCCAGAAGAAAACATAAAAGTAAATCTTTGTGAC
Organism: Rousettus aegyptiacus; assembly: GCF_014176215.1. Lineage (NCBI taxonomy): Eukaryota > Metazoa > Chordata > Mammalia > Chiroptera > Pteropodidae > Rousettus > Rousettus aegyptiacus. The sequence continues at coordinate 66,040,659 of NW_023416308.1, forward strand.
CCTAGCTAGGGAAATATTTCTTAGAGGAGATGATACCAAAGTAAAAAACAAATAAAAAACAAATGAACAAAAACAATGAACTGAACTTCATCAAACTTTAGAACATTTTATTTCAAAAAATACTATTTAGAAAATTAAAAGACAGGCCACAGACTGGGGGCAGGGGTAGTATTTTCAAATCATGTTTAATAAAAGATTTTTATCCAGAATTCTTCTTTTAAATTACTTCCTGCAACTCAATAATGAGAAACAAACCCAACAACAACAACAAAAAATGTCCAAAAGATTTCAACAAACATGTCATCAAGATATACAAATAACTAATAAGTACATGAAAAGATGCCCAACATCATTAGTCATTAGGGAAGTTCAAATAACAACCACAATGAGATACCACTACATACCTCTAGAATGGATATAATCAAAAAGATCAATAATACCAAATGTTGGCAAAGATATTGACAAACTGGGCCCCTTGTCCATTGACACAGTGAATGTAAAATAGTACAGCCACTTTTTCTTATTACTCATATGACCTTAGTAATTCCACTCTCTAGTTATCAACCCAAGAGATATTAAAACATATCTCAACACGAAGACTTCTATGCAAATGCTCACAGAAGTATTATTCATAATAGCCAAAAACTAAAAACAATACAAATATTCATTAACTAGTTAATAGATAAATAAATGCCCATTCGGTGGAATACTATTTAGTTATGAAAAAGAAAAAAAAATGATATGAATGAACCTCAAAACCATGTTAAGTGAAAGAAGTCAGACTCAAAAGAGCACATAGTATATAATGCCATATATATAAACTTTTCAGAAACAGCCAATCTACAGATTGTGTTATAATAAAGAATATATCTGGTCTTTGTTCCCAGTTCCTAGTATACAGTCTAGAAAATCCTTGGAATTTCCTAAGTGATAGTAGTGTCTGTTATGCTAATGGATGATTCATGATGTTAGCTTTAGGATCAGAGCTGATCACCAGAAAGATCAATCACATCACTAAATGCGAATCCTCTGTTTTCTGATCTGCCATATCCCTACTCAATCATCATAAACAACACTTGTCTCTACACAGCAAACTCACCTATTGAGTCAAGAGTCAACAAAGAAAACAATACTAACAAAATGGCAATAAATATACATATGTGTATATAATATAAAATTTATTTGGTAATTCAGAAAGTTTAAATTACTTTCTGCTATACTCACTCAGAAATGCAAAATGTTTTTAGTATGTTTTATACAAAGAAACATTTTCTATATATCCAAAGACTTTATTTTTAAATAGAGCCTGCATTTTCTAACACATTCGACCACATTTAGCTATATAGCCGAGGTAAGCAAGTTGAAGGTCAGTGAGCAGTCGGTGGAGGGGAAGTAGTTGGGATTGGCCTTATCCATGTGGAAATAATTGCTTTCCTAGCCTAAAGCTCTTCCTATTAGGATCAAAACAAATTGATGTTATCTTAAGAACCCTTCGAATTTTTGAAAAACAAAACCTAAGTATTCCATAGTTCGCCAGATATTGTCCAGAAAATAAGGGCCTTTCAAAAAATAGTTATCTCAGTATAGAAAAGTACATACAGAGTTGGTATAGACAAGACCACCAAGATTAACATTGTGATCTGATATTTTTAAAACCTCAGTTTGGCTCGGCCTTCTTTGTCTGCACCAAAATTTTTCAAATAAACTCTGTTCACCAAGAATATGAAATAATCCCACACATATAATACGATGAGCTATTTAAAGCATATTTAGTGACAAAGATAAACTATTCGGCAAGAACAAAATATAAGTTCTGAAGCTCAAATATTTAATGATGCAATTCTGGCATGGGTTCTAAATTTCTAAGCACCTGCCAAAACATAACATGTTTTAATTCATGGAACTGGAAAACTGGAAGAAAAAAAAAAAATCAAGACATTACTTAGACCAGTCTTCATGCTTCTGGCAGTTCAATATCTTTGCCAAATTGATGGCCATTAAGAAACTTTTTTTGAAATCACCAAGATAGCAATCCCACAACTTCTTTGAAGACTCTTTTAATGTTTCATCACCTGAAGTAATGACCCGTGGCTCCAGTTATTTCAAACTTTCTGTTCTGCAATCAAAACTCATTTCTTCCCACTTTATTAGAGAGAGGTTTGTGACTTGTCTATACCTTGTTATTATAAAAACTCTCTAAGCCTTAATCTTTCTTTCTAGATCATTTCCATAGTTATTCTGTCCTTCTCAGGATACTATCCACCTTCCTTTATGTAGCTTTTTTCCAAGCTATATTCTACCTGCTGCTTGGGAGGAAAAAACATTATAATAACTTTTCTAGGCTAAATTTTTATATACCTTATCAATAATTTGGAAATCATTCAAAGAAAAAAGAGAGAGAGAGAGAGAGAGAGAGACTTGAAAAAGTTATTTGGGAACATTCCAGAGTGGTCAGAATTCTTTATTATTTTTCTTAGATTATATGAGTATATGAGAGGAAGCTAATCAAGTTAACAAAGAGTATATTTCAATGGCAATGGACATGTGTAAAGTATCTTAACATTTTCTTTCTATTAAAACACAATACATAAATCAGAGGTCTTATTGCTGAAGAGATAATCTAGTTTTTCTTGACAGGATCAACTGAGCCTTCATCTACATTTCTGGGAGGTCAGTGTCTCATCTTTCTCTGTGAAACTTGCCCAACTAAGACTTGCAATTATCAAAAGAACTAAGTTTTCACTATGTAATGACTTTACCATGTTTTTTAATAGGGTTCTTATGTTTGTATGTGTCAGGTTTTCTACCATTGCACTTCTCCCTGCTATATTTATCCTATATATAGAAACAAAATCATGATCAGCGTAATTAAATAAAAAATAATTAGCATTTAGTATAGGCCAAATTCTAAAAGTCTTTACTTTGTGACAGACATTCGGCTAGCTTCATTATATATATTATCTAATTTATTTCCCACAAAGTAAGAAGTGAATGCTTTTATCTCATTTACAGAAGACACTGAATGGAAGGTTCAAGTGGCAAGTTATGGATTATAAAGTTTCCTGAGAGCAGGAACTAAATTAGTTTTATTTAGAGTTAAAACCCAGCCCCTAGTATAGTGCCTGACACTCAGTTAATATTTAGGGAAGGAAAAAAAGAGAAAGGACACTACATCTGATTCTAATTCCATGTGTCACATCTGCCTTTAAGATGCTCTCACTAAATATTTGCTCACTTGATTAGAATTTGCAAGCCACTAGTTAGTGTCATTCGACTAACAACCAGGTCTCAGACTTCACTGTTTGAAATACTAACACTGTGCTTATTAAAGACTTATATTTCCTGAGGTGATATTAAAAGAGAAATAATAATAATAACTGAGAAAAAATAGATGCCTCTTAAAATATATAAATATAAGACAGTTTATTTTTAGCTTTCCTTATATAAAAATTCACATTAAAAATATTTAGTTTAAGTATTCCATTAAATATAATTTTAATATAATTTCAACATTAGAAGTATATATTAGCATCTGAATAATTAACTTTGTAAATAAGAGGGAATATCAAATATGTAAATTTCAGTCTCCAAATGTCCCTTAATTCATGAAAAAAACTAATGTGAAAAAATATATCATCATTGTATTATAAATTTCATAATTTTGAAATAATATAGCCCTAGTATTTATATGTACATGTATAAATCTATAAATCTATAATACATATAAATCTATAAAGATATTTATGGTTATATTTACCTTAAACTGAGAGTTGATTAAATCAAAGTAATATTTGCCATATAAGTACTTACTAAATAAATCTATTACTTGTCCATTAGACATATACTTACTAAGATCACTATTATATACTAGGCAAGTGCTAAACCTGAAGAAACAGAAATCCATAACAGAGAGCCTACCCTCACTGAAGCAATCACACCAAATCTAAATAGTCTATATCACTTATTTACAGCATGCTCCAGGAGGCAAAAAAAGTTTCCCTTCTAACAAAAGCTGCAGAATACCTAATACCATGCAGTAAAATAAAACAAAAGTAGATATTGGGTCACATCCTATATCCATCTTTCTAAAACAGCAACAATCCATGCTACTGTGTTCTACTTTATATATAAAAATCTTTAAATAAACTTTAAATTTACTTGCTATTTCTTTATATGCTTTGTCTCACTCAAACTGTACATTCCTTGAGTTCAAAAAAGACATTAGATTGAAAAATACTTCTCAAAAAAATGGTACTTTACAACCATAGCTAAACATTAAAATCAGTGGATGTTTTAACAAATACTGATACTGAAGCCCGAAGCTCGACCAAATGAACAAATATTTTGGAGATGGAGCCCACAAACATACACTTTTACAGAGCTCCGTGTGCAATTCTGATGCACAGTCAATGTTAAGAACCACATTGAAAGAAGGAAGGGCATACGAAGCTGCCAGAAGTAGAAAATGTTAAATACGTACAGGACCTCAAAGATCATCTAATCCAGCAGTCCCCAACCTTTCTGGCACCAGGGACCGGTGCTCCTATGAGAATCTAATGCCCGATCATCTGAAGTGGAGCTGAGGTGGTGATGCTAGTGCTGGGGAACAGCTGCAAATACAGATAAAGTTTCACTCACAAGCCTGTCGCTCACCTCCTGCTGTGCTGCTTGGCTCCTAACAGGCCACCGGACTGGTATTGGTCCATGGCCTCGGGATTAGGGACCCCTGATCTTATCAACTCATTTTCTAAAGTATGAATTGAAACTGTAAGAAGTTAAGTAAATTGTCCAAGACCACATATCTAGGAAAGCCAGGAAGAAAACCCAGGTCCCTTGGCATGCAGACTAGTGCCCTTTCTGCCACACAAGACTGGCTGCTCCAATTGGGAGGAAAATAAAGTATTAATTCTTGATTCTACCACAAGTTTAATCAAAATCATAAGTATTCAAATTATCAGGGAAATGCAATATTAAAAAAAAACAACAACACTACTCTTTCTTAAACCTTAAATATTTCCCTTGAAAAGAATGGCGATAAAAGAATCTAAAATGGAAAGTTGTGTTGATATATAAATGAGCTGAATAATAATAAAGTATCTGCAAAAAGTACTCAACGAATATTACTTCCTTTCAACACCTCCCCTCCTTTCCTTTTTGATGAAAATATATCACTATAACTCTCAACTATGCTCCCTTTTATATAGTTTCTCCTATTTGGCAATGCCTTGTGATCTCTTCTCCCTCAATTACATTCATAAATTTTTTAGGGCCCAGTTTAAGATGTGCCTCCTAAGAAATCTTCTGAAATAACCCTATTCTAATTACTTGTTTTTTCATTCATTACTTAAATTACTTGTACTTTTAAACCACATATTTGCTTACACTTTCCTTTGAAATTTTGTAATAGTAATAACTACTAGTCGCTTTGTACATTTTAATTTTATTCCATAATTAGAAAGTAAGTTATTAATGTGCTAAGTTCCCGAAAGGCAAGAATATTGGTCTGTTTTGCTTACTGATACATCACAGGTACCTAAAAACAATGCCAGAAAAATAGACAGTGCTCACTAAATACAAGCAAGGATTATTTCTACTTCCACTTATAAATCTCTCCAAAATTTCAAATGTAATGCTAGAAACTTAATTGTCAAAATTAAAAATTTTTTAATAAATGAAAACAGATATACCTGATATTTTAGAAATTCATAAAATTTAAATAATTAATAGAGCTACAATAGACAAATCAACTCACTGGCTACAGAAAGTCATTCAGCTTCATCATTACACTCTGATTCCTTACTATTACTATCAGAACCGGGTACATGGTGTCAGCAAATAAGAAGGCAAAGGATTTAATTAAGTCCTAGAGTTTGAAATCCTACCTTCCTGTAGTAAAAAATTGCTGTCTTTGTTCTCTTTCAAAACTTTAAAATTAAGAAGAATCTAATAAAAAAAATACCAATTTCTGCCTTACTTGCATCTCAAGTTATGTAAAAGAACAGATAATTTTTAAAATACATAATTTTAGGAAAGTAACTATCTTTTAACAAAAAGTACTTGTTTCACTCTATATATAAATACCTGCGAGCTGAAAATAGAATCATACCTTTCTTGAAAAAACTACACAAGAGTAATTTTTGAGACAAGCACATTCAATAACTATTTATTGACAGTTATAATTTTATAAGTTACCCCCAAAATAAACATATTTAAAAAATTTCTACCCAGAAAAATTATCTGTGTTCTAGCTTATGTAATTTGATCAAGATACAAAAAGCCAGCTAGCCCATATACAGAGCTGTACAGAGAACAAATAAACGTGATTAGGTAGTCACAAAACAGAACTGTGAAGGGTCAGTATTTTTTCTATTCATTTTAAGTCATACATTTCTTTACACATATGAAATGATAATAGTGATAATCAAAATGCATAAAAAAATCAGGCTGAATATATAATCTGAGTCTTAGCTATTATGCTATATTTCAATTGTCAAACCTCAGGATAATTGAACAATTAGAAAACTCTAGTCTAAGTAAAGTACATTGAGGGAGATTACATTGTACAATGGAATGAATGGGTTTTGCTGTTTGATCATAGGCAAAATGTTTATCTTCTCTGAGCCTCAGTTTACCTATGAGATAGGCATAATAATTTCTCCCTTGCAGAATTGTGATGAGGACTTTAAAAGATAATGTAACTTCTTTGCTTAAAGCTATCATTATAGCTTATAAAGTAAGCATCCAATTCTTTCACAAACTATCTTATTACTTTAAAGAGATGAACCACGTTTTCCGGTCTCAACATTTCTTAAAACACCCAAATAGAAACGTTTAATTAGATAGGCAAAATGTAGGCTTAGTGACAGAACACAGATAAGGTTAGACAAGCAAAGTTCATTCTCATCATGCATCCATATAACAAATTTACTCAAAGACTGATATTTTTGTTATTTGGATATACCAGTCTTTATTCTCTCTACCTTCTATCACTGTTATGGGGTTACTTATTAAAATCCCTGTTTAACAGACATTTTTTTACAGTAATGGGCTACAATGATTTTTTAAATGCTCTAGGGCAAGCAAACTCTGCTTGCTACTCTCCTCTCTTACTATATCAAAGATTTTCCAAAATGATAAATATGGTGATTTCATCTTCTGTTTTAGATAATCCACTCAATTGCTAACCTTTTAGTTTATCTCCTACTTCTAAATGAATTCTCTATTATTGCCTTGTTACTTAAATTTAGCACATTCCAAGCGGAATCTGGACTCTAGTTAGAGAGTCAACCTAAACTAAGCATTTCTATTCTCTCCCAGATTTTTTTTCAAGTACCGATGTTATTGTTTCCTCCACCAGGAAGAAAGCTCCTATAAAGACAGGCACCATACTATGTCATCTACTTACATAGCACTTAGCCTACTATCATCTCTAAAAATCTATGCCATTTGTTTACACACATATTCAATAACATCTTTGTTTTGTTTTAATTCTCCATCTCCCAAAGTCATATAATTAAATTAAAACTAATTCATGGCCTATTCTAACTTTTACTGAATATCACTGCATTTTTTTAAATTACAAAGCATTGCCATATATTATCAACTCTGAAATATCATAGACATAAGAAATCTCACAATTTAAGACGTGTTAAACTGTGAAAATGTGATTATGAGGTGTCACTGATTAGAAGACCCTTTGTATTTTTAAAGATTTTAAAATGTAAGGAAAAAACGTACATCTTACAGTTTCATCCTTGTTTTAGAAACTGAAGAACAGAGAGTGCTTGAAAACTCTAACATTAATATATCTGTTAACCAGTTTAGTCATCTGTAGCAATCTGGGGAAAAATGGATCAAAAGCAGGTACTTCACTTCCTCTGCATTAAGTAAAATACGTACATATCCATTACTTATAAAACTTTCTTGCATACATTTTGCCAACCTTCTTAGAAGAGTTCAAAACTTCATTGCCCCCTTCATTTGGAAATACATAACAATTACTAAAATCCAAATTTCACTTTGACACATTCTAGACTGATAAATACGTCTGACTTTATGAATGGGAATGTTTTCTTTTCTTAAAATGGCACCATATATTGCAGTTTGTTGAGAATACAAAGGGATTAATTAAGACTTTTTCATACATAAAATATATATTACAAAGTAATACCAAAGTGATTTGCCGATACACAAGTAAAAATTTAAGAGTTTATGATCTCCAAATGATTGTACATTTTTGCCTTATAAGCAGATATATCAAACAATAAATTTTATAAAGTAGAGTAGTAATCAGGCCAGTAATAATTTTGGAATAAAATTTATTTAAGAGGGTAAAACTTTTTTTAACAACTGGTAGGAATTTTACAAAAGTCAAAACTTAAAATCTGTATCTTAATTGGACCCCAACAACAAGAGCAGACTAAATCCCATTTCTCCGTCTCCCCCATTCTCCTTCATCTTTCCCCGCCCCACATAGTTCTCTCTCTAGCATCTTCTCTCTCTAATAAATGTTATTTCAAATTATTTTATCCTAAGAAAGAAGTATCACATTTGTAGAACGTAAAATAGGAAAGAAAGAAAATACATATTTGCAGAAGTTATTATAAATAAAATGCCATTTCCTTTAGGAATAAAAACAACTGGTAACCAAATATTAAAAGGCTCAGCAATTCATTTTCAACTCAAGATCTGGTTCCATTATGACTGAACTAAAATGGATTTTTAGGTCAGATTCACTCAATATTGTAAACATCAGGTATTTCTCAATCTGTTATATAAAACATCATAAAATTCACATTTTATGTTTTAAAAATGGCATACTATGAATTAAGAACTAATAATTATATCAAAATTCTCATCTTACTTCTCCATTTCTTAACGCTGTGATGTTTCCTCTTGCTACACCCATTCTAAATAGTGTTTCTGTCGCCTGTGAATTAAAAAAAAGCAAAAAGATATCATCTATAATGTGTATTCAACTGTATATCCCACCTCCAGAATGTAAAAAAACATTCTAGTGACATCTAGAGAAGCATCAAAAAAGCATAATAAGAGTTACAAGCTTCAAATTCGACCCAAAAATATAATTTCCAGAACTTTTAAATGTTATCAAGAGCTCAAACTAAATTGTTTCAAAGGTTACTTTGATTTCTAGTATTTTTCCAGATCTATCATTTTAAACTAGCATATTTGATAAGTTTAAACCTTAGCATGATTAACAAAGATCAAGTAAAAATTTAGGCCTTAGACTCAATTCTGAAATTATCATTTGTTCTGATTTTTAGATTCCATTTGAATTCAGTTCAAGTCACTTGACTATCACTGAAATACTGACAGAAGGTGAAGTAATTCAGTGATGTAATATATTAAATGACACCCAAAAAGAGTAATTGCTTTCTATACACTAACAATGAATTATCCAAAAAAGAAATTAAGAATTCTATTTACAACAGCATAAAATAATAATAATAAAAAAACCCCACAGGAATAAACGACTAAAGAAGCAAAAGACTGTTCACTGAAAACTATAATACACTGCTGAAAAAGAGTAAAAAACACATAAATAAATGGCAAGACATCTTGTGTTAATTAACTGGAAGACGACATTGCTAAGATGTCAACATTACCCAAAATGATATAAAGATTCAATGTGATTCCTATCAAAATACCAATGACCTTTTCCCGGAAATACAAAACCCACCCTAAAATTCACATGGAACCCAAAAGACCTCAAAATGCTAAAACGATTTTGAAACAGAGGAACAATGTTGGAAGAGTCATACTTCCTAATTTCAAAACTTACTACAAAGCTACAGTAATCAGTGTGGTACTGTTATAAAGACATATATATAAGCCAATGAATAGGATAGAGAGCCCAAAAACAAACAGTTATATATATGGTTCGATTGTATTCGATAAGGGTACCAAACCCTTTCAATAGGAAAAGGGGGGCAGCAGTCTTATTAACAAATGGTGCCGGGAAAACTAGATATCCATTAGCAAAAGAGTAAAGTTGGATCTTTACCTGATACCATATACAAAAATTATTTCAAAAGGTTGAAAGACCTAAATGTAAAGATCTAAAACCATAAAACTCTTAGAAGAAAACATAAGGGAAAGACTTTATGATTCAGTGTCTGGTAAGGATGTGCTTCCTGGTTCCTAGATGGCTATCTTCTTGTATTCTCCCTCACGTGGCAAAGAGCAAAGAGGAGCAAGCTCTCTCTGACTCCTATAAGAGCACTAAATCCCATGCTAATTCTAATTACCTCCCAAAGGCCTAGCTCCAATAGCATCACTTTGGGGTAAGTTTTGAAATGAATTCAGGAGGAACACAAACATTTGGTCCATAACAGGGGAGTTCCAGTCAGAAGTGATAAGAAGACAAAGGCCTTAGGTAAGATCATTCTTGGCACAGTAGGTAAGATCATTCTTGGCACATTCAAGGACAAGTAAGATGGCCAGTGAAACTGAAAGAAAAAGACTGCCTGAGAGTATAGTTGGAAAAGAGAAGATACAAGTTCATCTGCTCTATAGGCGCTTTTATTTTTTAACCTGGCATAAGAGAAATATATTACCAACCTTCATAAGTAAAAATATAATTCAAAGGATACTCTACTAAATATAAATTTTAAGAATTATGAACAAATAAAAGAGAATTTAAATTTAAAAACTGAATGCACATCTAAAGAAATCCAAAGAGCAGGAGAGATAGAAAACTGGAGGAAACTGTTATATGCCTATAAAATCAGTGTACTCAGTGGGATATAAATAGAACTGTACATGTTCATTTAGATATAAGAAAGTACATAACAGAAGAAATAAAAAGGGTTCCAAGTAGTTGCCTCTGGGTTGTGGAAATGAGGCATTGGAAAAGGTGAAGAAAAGCACTACTCTTTTTCTACTAGCTTTGCTGCATACTATTTGACTATTTAAACTACATGTTAAGTTGTTGATCAAAACTTTTTTAACTATTAAAGGAATCAGCAGTGTCTAATTTTGCAAAGAGTGATGTGTATAAGAATACAGTTAAGGGCTGAATAAGAGAATATAAAGTCAAACAGTATAAGTAAACTCTCAAAAAGTTTTATAATGAAAGTAAGGAATGTGATGGAATTGTTGCTAGAAAGAGTAGAGTTCAGAGACAATTGATAACAAGATATTTTTAGGATAGAAGAGATTTAAACAAGTTTTTAATGGCTAAGTAGAAGTTTTCAGTAAGGTGGCCAAAGTTACAGACACAAGAAGGAAAATGGATACTGACTGAGGAAGATTCCTGTAAAAGATAGGAACATGAGTACACACAGCAATCTGTTAGCTATGTTAAAAGGGAGAAGGGGCAAATATAAGTAAATGTTCTCCTTGTCCTTCTCTCTCTCTCTACCCCTCCTTCTCCTCTTATCCCTCTCTTTTCTCCCTCTCCCTCTCTGAATTAGGAGACAGCATAATGTTCTGAGAATGACAAAGTTACTAACTTAAGGATAGGGTGAGAGCAAGTAATACATGTAAAAGGAAAACATAAGAGAATGGAATACAGAATTGCTAAGCAATACTAAAAGGCCAGCTAAGGTTGAAAATCATAAACTTTTGTTTTTGCCAATCCATACAGTTATAGGATCAGAAAGCTAGAGATATCCGTGGTTTAGAAATTACAACATAAAATTTTTCTAACATTTTTAAAGGAGAGATGGCAATCTTTACAACATTCTTACACACAGGTGGTGGGGAACTAATGTCTAAATGACAAGTTAGAAAACTAAAAAAAAAACTTTTGCTAAATTTTGTGACTGTAGCACAATATGAATATAATTCCAATCCATAATTTATTCAGAAAGCGTTAAAGCAGGCCCTTACTGGGGATGGGAAGGGTCATTCGCATACCTAAACAAAAATCAAATCATAAATGAATGGCTTTGCTATGACATATTTTTACTAAGGCATGTAAAACTAGGTGTTGAAAGTTATAGAAATTTTTATTAAAGGAAAATGATATCTCACCAATGATGTACTTTTTTTTTTTTCTATTCTTAATGATATATTAAATTTCATCTTCCATCTTCCTGGTTCTTTTTAAATCTTATTTGATCTAGTGATGTGACTGTTAACAATACTCATCTAAGTCAGGTTAGTTACTATATATATGAGGGGCAAAAGGGTAAAAGCAGAGGCAGCAGCACTTGGGATAAAGTATGCAACAATTTAACCAGATCTTACTTTTTTTGTGTCTCAAACTCCCAGTTTGAAAATCTAATTCTTTCCCTGCACTCTCTTCAGTAGAATACCGAATTCAATCCTTAGTTTCCAACTAAATTGATTTATTTCTTCAGCTATTCCCATCAACATGTTTAAGGATATCTCATTCTAATAGCACTCAGTCAATTCAACTCAGATTCCTTTGATTCTATAGGGAAGCACTGGAGTGTACAACATTCTTTTGACCTCTGCTACAGGGAATGCTTTTAATTTACTTGTACCCAAACAACGACTAACAAGTGTCAAAACAATGAGATACAGGGCTAATTCTCAGCATTTGTAAACTTACCACCAGCAAATTCTCAATTGAAATTTCCCTCTCCTTGAGTTTTGGTAACAATTAAAAATGATTAATACTAAAAACATTCATTAAACATTTTCTGTCAGTGGCAGGATGGTGGGGGATGTGGGGGCACCTACAGGTTTTTGTTTAAAAAGAAGTTCTCAAAAGAGGCTATTTTAAAAAGAATGTTATATAAAAGAGACAGGAGACATGAAATCTAGCTGTAACAAATGCAAAGTTCTGGACTAGATCCTTGTGTCTGTGTATGTGTGTGAATCAAAAAAGATCCAGAATTAAATACAAGTTAATAACAATAGTAATCTCTGGGTGTTTTTCTTTTTATTTTCTAATGTTCTACCATTCACATGTACTATGTGGTAATAATAAAAATAAAAAGTAAAAAATAAAAGTAATAATTTTTGTTATACTGAAAGGTAAAACAGGTTTAAAACAGAATTTTGCAACAATGTAAAATGTTATAGTACAAGCAGTTCTATACTGAGTAAGCTCCCTGAGTGAAAATAATCCAAATTCAAGAGACTCATATTCTTATAGTCTAATGCTTTTTAAATTAAACCAACACAAAATAAGTAAAATTAACAAGAAATGTATACTTAATATCCTTTTACCTTGAAAAGCAGTATGATTATAACAACTTTAAAGCATATTATAGAAAGACATGCAGTTTATAAATATAAATACAAAAGTTGTTATTTGTATTTAGCATATATTTGTTTCCAATTAGTCAAGTAATAGATTTCTAGTTATCTTATTTCCACTACTACAATCTTAGTCAGGTTATTTAAACTCTCTAAGTTCTGATCTCCTCTTAAAAAGGTGACAGCTAATAACCTGCCTTCTTGTGATAGTGAATAGAGGTGTTAAAATATGTGGAAACCTCTGTAAAGAGCTAGATAAATGTAAAATAATGAATCCAAAGTTTAGTTTAGGGCAGAACTTCTTGAGATGAAAAATGTTTGAGAAATATTAATTTTGATTTTTCAAATGTAAAAGTAAGGAATGGACTAATGAAAGACCAAAAATGAATGAGCCTTAATCACAGTTGTGAATATGAAAAACAAAAATCTATGTCAAGGAGTCACAGCACTTTACCACTGTTCTATAACTCTCTTCTGGTTCACTGGCTAAACAGTAAGGTCCTGGAGGGAATGAACTGAATCTTTTCTTTGTGTATTCCCAGACCTTGCATAATGTACAACAATATAGCATAAAGATTAAGAGAACAGGTTTTAGAAACAGACTACTAAGTCCAAATTCTAGCTTTGCCATTTGCAAGATGTGTGATCTCAGCCAAGCAACTTCACTTCTTTGAGTTCAGCTTCATCATTAGCAAAATAAGCATAACAGTATATAACTTAAGGGAAACTGTAAGTACTAAAAAAAAATGATAATTTTATAACTATTGTTATCTCAAAGAAAATGCAGAATTCTAATTCTACTTTAAAATTAGTCATCAGTTTACAATTAAAAATGCAAATTAAATTGTAATAGGTGGCAATTAAAATATACTATACAGAAGTTAACTACAATTAGCACATTGTGCTATATGGCCATTTAGTTATGCTAAAATTCTTGACAAGTCGATCAGAAAAATTAAAAACTTACATTATTTCAAGATTAATTTAACAAATGTCTTCAGAAATCATTGCAAAATTCATTCCCCAGCTGTTTATCCTGGCCATAGCAGAAAAATTTAAATAGTGAGGCTTTTAAGCACCAGCTGTTTTCCTTCCTTATGATGATAAAAATAAAAAATAAAAACTAGGAAACTGAGCATTAGCTATCTGCTTCTCACAAAAGAATCAGTGCATAATCCAAATCTAATAATATACCTTCGAAATACTCAAATGCATTAGCAGAGCAACCAAGACCTTTGTGTTATCTCCAAGTCATTATCACTCCCTTTTCTCTAAACAGCTGCCTGTAGCCCAACCCCTTTCTAACTCACTAATTTAACTCATAACTTTGGAGTCCATGAACTGCAGCAGCTGAAGCACAAGGAGCAAACCTCTGAGAGAAAACTCTTTCTAGCCAGAAAACAGAGAAAAGGGGACCAAGTAGGCCAGAGCATATACAGGGAATTAATCCCAGGTTGTTGGGAAGGCTTTCTTTTTTTCTCTCTTGACTCTGCCTCAAGGATAGGCCCCAGTTATAAAATGAAGTAGCAGCAGTGCAGGTAGGCAGTTAAAACTGGGGAAAAAATTCTGTTATTTCTGGCCCAAAGATATATGGAAAGGAAAACTCAATAGCCCAAAGAAGAAAGGAAGAATCCCCATTATTTTTTTCAGTCTCTCTTCTCAAGCTGCTTTGTCCCAATGGAAGGCTCTTTTCAGTGTCTGCAATTATGACAGCAGTACAGGCAACTAAAACTCCAAGAGAAACCCAATCTTTCAGGCCAGAGGACCAGGAAAAGGATGCCCAGTGAACCAGAGAGTGTAGGTGTAACTCCAAAAAAGATGAGCTAGAAAAGGAGATATCCTAACCAAATCTGAGTTTGAACTGGCGCAAGTACAGGGCTCGTCCCTAATCAGCATAGACGCAGAACAGACCCCAGCAGCAAAGCAAAGGTATTTAGAGCAAAACTACAGGTAAAACTACCACTCAATCCTAAAACAGCCCATGAGTGGCATACAGATGGGACAGACCCAAAGTAGCACAGGGAAGGTACGGACCACAGAACTGACACTGCAAATACTGCCCACTGAAGATGAGATGGATATTACGGCCTGAATCTAACAGGGTGACTGCTTACTACTACTCTTTGTGGGGAAAAAAATCAACACACTCCAGAGGACTTTATCAGGATCCAAAGTTTCACAACATGATATTCAAAACATCCCAGATCATTCCAAAATTATTCTGCTTGCAAAGAACAAAAAAATTGTGACCATTTCTCAAAACAAATGCTTTCAGATGTTAAAATTACCAGACAAAATCTGTATAGCGGTTATTATAACTGTGTTCCAGGATAAAGTTAAACACTACCATTAATGAAAAGAGAAGTTCTCAGTAGAGAAATAAAAACCATAAAAAAAATGGAAATTTTGGAATTGAAAATACAAAATCCAATATAAGAAATTCAGTGGATTGGGGCTCAACATCAAAATGGTGATAAAAGAGGCAAGAATCAGTGAACTTGAAGGCAAGTCAATAGAAATTATCAATTCTACAGAACAGATAGAAAAAAGGTTGAAAAAAAAAATGAACAGAGCCCCACAGACTAGTGTGGGAACACACAGCAAATGATCTAGCATTTGTATTACCAGATATCTGGAAAGAGAAGAAAAAAGATTGATATAGAGAAAATATTTGAAGAAATAATAACTGAAGACTTCCAAAATCTGGTGAAAGACATATATTTTTCAGATTCAAGAAGTTTAGTAAAGCTCAAGTAAGACATGCTAAAAGAAAACCATGCCTAGATACATCAAGAACAAAATGCTAACCAAGTATAAAGGAAAAAATACTGAAAGTAGCCAAAAAAATAAATATTACATATAGTATAACAACTATTAGAACGATTATGGATTTACCATCAGAAATCATGAAAACGAGAACATCTTTTAAAGTTTTGAAGCAAAAAATTATAAACCCAGAATTCTATATCCAACAAAAATATCCTTCACGAATGAAGGCAAAACAAAGACATTCTCATGTGAAAGAGAATAAGAGAATCTATCACCAGCAGCAGAACTGCTCTAAAGGAAATGATAAAGACACTTCTATAGACTTAAAAGAAATAATCCTAAAGGGAAATGTGAAACTTCAGGAATGAAAGAAAAGCAAAAAAAAAAATGGTAAAGATTTGAGTAAACGACCAAGATTATATCTCTTCTTTTAAGATCTTTAAAATATGTGTGATTAGACAATTATAACATTGTCTAATGAAGTTTTCAACATAGGTAGATATATGAGAACTATAAAAGAAGAAATTAAAGAGGTCTTTATGGTTATAACTCTTTTACATTTCACTAGAAGTGGTAAAATATCAATTCTAAGTAGACTGTGAAAGATTAAGAATGTATATTATAATCGCTAAAGCAACTGCTAAAAAAAATGCATACAGATATAGCTAAAAAGCTAGCAGATAAATTTAAATGGGATGGCAAAAAAAAAAAAATTCATAATCCAAGAAAGCAAAAGAGGAACAAAGAAGCAAAAAAGATGACAAACAGAAAACAAATAAGGTAGTACACCTATTTCAAACAATATAAGTAATTACATTAAATATAAATTATCTAAACCACCTGTCAGCATACTTTACAGCAAGGGGTCAAATTAAATAAGCTTTTCAAGCTATACAGTGTCTGTTACAACTACTCAGCTTTGCCAATGTAGCATGAAAGCAACCATAGACAATACATCAATGAATGGACATGACTCCAATAAAACTTTACTTACAAAAAACAGACAGCAAGCTATTTGCTGATTCCTGATATAAACATATCAATTAAAAGCCAAAGACTGTTACATTATATTAAAAAATATAACTTCAGGATTGAATTCAGAATCCCTTTATTGTCCCTTCAAGGTAAAGAATAAATGTCTCTCCTAAATATAAACATTTTTACAGCAGTATACATTATAAGTGTACTTTTTTCTGTACCACATTTATTTTTTGAAACAGAGAAAAAGTTTTATTTGCATTCATATTCCAGTGATCTCAATAAATACTTTGCCTGTTAGATGACATGGGCATACATTTCTTCAGTAGACTAATCGTTCGAGGTGAAAATTAAATTAAAGGGGGGGGGGGACTCATATAAACTCTCCAAAAAAGACCCTTGAAATAATAGTTATTAAAATGCGTTTAAATTTTTTTGCTTTCTAATAACATACCTTTTTCTCATAGCAAATAAGATATGTAGTGCATTATATAGTGGATCAGCACATTAGTGATCTACTTTCTAAAAAAAATAAAGTCCCACTGTCCTCAACATATATTTATAATCTAGTATAAAACTCAAAAATACATAATAAATTTAATGCATCTCCATCTATGTTATGCTTATACATTAGTTTTCAAACTATGATATCATCTATTATAGAGACACTACATGACGCCTGGTAGAATGTGTGATTTAAAGACAGTTTTTTGGACAGAAAAAATACTAGGGTTAGATAGACTGAATTCCATTGTTTATTTCAAACTAGAGGTTGAAGGTAACACTTTCCTAATTACAAAAGAAAAATTGACACTCGGATTAATCCTACATGCTAAGAAATAGCAATTTACATTGCCAAACATTCATCATAAAAGGAATGAATTTCTTTAGACCAGACATCGTCAAAATATGGCCTGTAGGCCAAATCCTGGCATTATTTAGAGATTGAGAATCTGATTATAAAATTGATATAGAAATGCAGACACACACATACACACACCATAGCCAAAGCAATGTTAAAAAAAGAACAATGTTGGCAGACCTATCCTATGTAATTTGAAGACTATAAGCCTTCAGCAATCAATATACTGTGATATTAGCATAAAGTAACAATCCAGAAATAGATCCACACTGTCTGTTCAACTGATTTTCTACAAAGTACCAAGATACTGGGGAAAGAACGGTCTTTTCAACTAATGGAGCTGAAACAACTGAATTTTCAAACAGAAACATATAAACCTCAACCCATCCCTACTCCTTACAGAAAAACTAACTCAAAATGGAACTCAGAATTAAATGTTGAAGCTCAAACCACAAAACTGCTAGAAGAAAACACTAGAAATACTTTATAAAATTTATTTAGGCAAAGATATTTTATATAGGGAGAAAACAAAACAAAACACTTAAGAAAAAAACAACACAAGAAAAAAACTACAGCAAACCAAAGATGGCCACACCAATATATATCCTATTGCACATGTCCTTCTTAAAATGTAACACTGACTCTCCTTCAAATGTCATATGTTCCCTCTTGAACCTGGAACATTTGAAACATCCTTTGTAACTATAACTTAAAACCTAATAAGGCCGAAGTTATGCTGATTTTAAGGCTAAATCATAAAAGGCAAAATGGCTTCTGTCTGCTTTTCTCTTTCTATAAATACGTGCCTTTGGAACCCTGAGCCACCACGTAGTAAGTACAACTATCTTGAAACCAACATGCTAGAGAAACTACATAGAAATAGAGAGAGGTACCCCAGCTATTCCAACATACATCTATTCAAGTACTCCAAACCCAGATGCCATTCATTTGAGTGAGTCTTCAAATGATTCCAGCCCTTAGTTTCCAAGCTGTACCAGCCAATATCAAGTAAAGCAACCATGGTCTATTTTGGGCAAGCCCTTCCCAGACTTTAGATTCATATTGATATTTTGAGCCACCAATTTGAGTGTTTTCTTATGCAGCATCAGATAACTATACATAGATAAAAAGTGCTTCATCAAAATTAAAAGGCTTTTGCTCTTTGCATTCTCTGAGAAAATCCAAAAGCAAACCAGACTCACAGACAATATCTGCAAATATCTAACAAAGCACTTGTAATGAGAATATGTTAATAACTCTTACAACTCAAAAATAAGACATACAACTAAAAAATGAGCAAAAGATTTCAACAGACATTTCATCAAAAAGAAAAAGATATATACATATAGATATATATACATATATACACATATATACACATATATAAATGGGAAAAAGTCAAGGAAAAAATGTTCAACATAATTAATCTTTAGGAAAATGCAAATTTAAACCATAATGAGATACCATTACACATGTACCAGAATGGCTAAAAAAAAAAAAAAAAAAAAATGACAATACCAAGTGAAAATGGGAATATAGAACTACTGGAACTCTCATATTTCTGGTGAGAATATAAAATCGTATAGTCACTCTGGAAAAGAATTGGGTAGTTTCCTACAAAGTTAAACATACACTTACCATAAGACCAAGCAATTCTATCCCTAGGTATCTATCTATCCAAAGGAAATGAAAACATATGTTCATTTACATAAATTGTAGAAAAGCCAAAATTATAGTGACAGACAGTAGATTAGTAATTGGGGCCTGTAATATGGGGGGAAAAAACTAACTGCAAAGGAGGAAAACAGAGACTATTTTAGGAAAGAGAAAAATATTCTATATTTTGATTGAGGTTACAGTCACATGACTATAAACAACTGTCAAAACTTATCAAACTGTACTTAAAACAGGTGATATTCATTAAATATAAATAAAGCTGTTTTTGAAAAAGAATGTACACCTGTCCCTCTCCCCCAAAGTAGTTCTCAACTAACTGGTAATTTAATTCCCACCAATCATTAGGGCAAAACCTGGGTACTACCCTAATGAAAATTTTTTTAGAAAAGACATTCATATTTATATTTCATCTTAAATTCATATTAACTGGGGGCAGAAGTAGAGGTTGACCAAAGCAGAAGAATACTAAAGCCAATAATAAATCCAAGAGATAATCTAGGACAGATAGACAAATAGAGTCTGTATATCATACTCATAGGAAGACTCAGGGATCCAGGAAGAGTAAACTGTGATGAAAACTCTGCATTCCATACAAAATTCTACAGATGTCACCATTTAAAAACCATTGCTTTCATATACACGTAACTTGATAATTAAGAAAAAGAAGTACTATATATAAAAACTAATCAATTATCTTGTACACAGTTCTTATACCTGTGTTTCCATCCACCCATCTGCCCAATCAGAAATCAGTCATCTTTCCTCTCAACAATATATAATACTTACTATAAGTAATAACTTATTATAGTATTATACTTATTATAATACTTATTATAGTAATTACTTATTCATCTAAAATTCTCACTAGATTGTAGGTTGTATTTCACTCACCATCATACTCCTAGCTTTTAACACCTGAGAAATAATAAATGTTGATTGAATGTAAGAATTAAGAGCTAATGAATAAGTAGTTATTTGGAATATGTCAACTAAATGCTTATTTATTGATAGTTTTGGGGTATATGCTTTTCCAAGGTGTGAACAAAAATGTCCCAAATGTATTATAACATTTTCTAATGCTGAAAGTATAATTCATGTTAATGAAATCAACTTGATTCTTTTAAACATCATAAATGTCAAAATCTGTTTTCATTAAGTACACAGGAAAATACATTATATATGGAAACAATGGACCTTAGAGTGGTTTTAAGGCTATGAAGAATGTTAATTCTGTTTACAGATGTGGGTTGGTAAGTTATCAAGCAGTTTAAACAATAAGCAGATGGCTTATTTCCGAATTGAAGGCAGTCATCTGGCTCTAAAGAAGAGAACTTTTGTAAATATATGTTCTGTGATGTTCTATCCAACGTGACAGGATGAAATAACGTACTGCTATGTTCTGCTTTTCCTCCTTGAATGTAAAAACTTAAGAAACACAAAAGTTGAAATTTAGAGTTATGCTTCAATTCTGTTTCAAAATAACAGTTGACTCACTCTACCTTTCAGCTGAGTTTTCTCAACCATTAAGTGGTAAAATATCAAATATTATAATAATTGAGAGTCTGTTTAACTTCGAATTTGAAAGATGAATAAACAATTATACCTAAATTTAACCTTTTATTTAATTAGTATATAAAATATTCTAACAAAATGCTGATTTTGTTTAGGTAATCCACCTTCTTTTATAAGGTTATCTATCAGTTTATCTAAATAATGTTAATCCCATTCCTTTTGCCAGTGACTTTTTTAGATATTGGATGATGATACCAGAAATAAAGGAGGCCATTTCATAACAATAAAAGGGTTAATTCATCAGGAGGACATAACAAACTTAAATGTTTATGAATCTAAAAACAGAGATTCAAATCACATGAGTCAAAAATTGATACAACTACATGGACAAATAAGACAAATCCACAACTATAGTCAGAGACTTCACTACCTCTCTACAATAACTGATGGAAAAGTACAGAGAAAACCAATAAAGACATAAGCCTGGAAGAACACTATCAATCAACTTAACCTAACCTAACTGATGTTTTAGAGCACTACATTAAACAAAAGCAGAATAAACACTGTTTTCAGTTGCATATAAAACATTTCTCAAGAGAGACTATAATCTGGAAAAAAAAAAAAAGAGAGAGAAAGAGAAGGCACAAATTACCGTTATGAGGAATGAGGTAATCTCACTAAAAATTCTTCAGAAAATAAAAGGATAATCAGGAAATATATGAACAATTTGATGCCAATTAATTTGATAACTTAAATGAAATGAACAAATTTTTGGGAAGACATAAACTATCAAAGCTTACACAAAAAGAAATATAACAGGCGGTGAGCACACAATGTAGTATACAGATGTCATATTATAAAGTTGTACACCTGAAATTTATATAATGTTATTAACCAATATTACCCCAATAAGCTGAATTTAAAAATTAAAGAAAAGGAACAGAAGAGAAAAGACAGACAGACAGACAGACAGACTAAATAGCCCTATGTCTATTAAAAAAAATAGAGTAGTTAAGCATCTTTCCACAAAGAAAATTCCCAGTCCAGATGGCTTCACTGGTGAATTCTTACAAATATTTAAGGAAGAAATAATTCTAATTCTAAATATACTCTTCAAGAAATTTGAGAAGGGAATGTTTCTTGACTTATTCTACGAGGGCAGTGTTACCCTAAAAGCAAAACCAGACAAAAAACATTACAAGAAAACTACAGGCCAATATCTTCCATGAACATGGATACGAATATGCTTAAAATCTGAGCAGGTTAAATCCAACAACATATAAAAAGAATAATACA
Organism: Rousettus aegyptiacus; assembly: GCF_014176215.1. Taxonomy (NCBI): domain Eukaryota; kingdom Metazoa; phylum Chordata; class Mammalia; order Chiroptera; family Pteropodidae; genus Rousettus; species Rousettus aegyptiacus. Next base: position 66,062,947 of record NW_023416308.1, read on the forward strand.
TCAAGTGGGGTTTAGTCCAGGATATAAGATTAATTTAACATTCAAGCATCAAACAATGTGATTCTCCCTACCAAACCAGAAAAGGAAACCACAGGATCATCTCTATAGATATGGAAAACACATATGACATCATCTATTCCTGATAACAAAAACTGGGAATTTTCTTCGTGGAAAGATGCTTAACTACTCTTTTTATTTTTTTTTAATAGATATAGGGCTATTTGTCTGTCTGTCTGTCTGTCTGTCTTTTCTCTTCTGTTCCTTTTCTTTAATTTTTAAATTCAGCTTATTGGGGTAATATTGGTTAATAACATTATATAAATTTCAGGTGTACAACTTTATAATATGACATCTGTAAACTCCATTGTGTGCTCACCGCCTGTTATATTTCATCTAAAGACCAATATCCTAATAGCATAGTTTTGTGTTTATTTATTTATTGTTAGACCTTTCCAAAATGCTTTATGAAATTACATTCATTTCTAACTACATTGGCATATGATACACATTCAATTCCATATGTAACTTTAAAAAAAAAAAGAATTAGGGATGAAAACAGAGAGGATCATAAAAATAAAAAGTGACGTGTCAAATACTAAAATGCCAGTGCCACAAACCTGGAGGTCAAGAGTCTTGATTATTCCCCAGAAAAATCAGCTTATGGAGACTGTGTGGCTGGCACCCATGGAGCAAGTAACTTGGAATGAATGGACCCCTTAGTATTTCATATTAATTGAAGTAAGACTTTTAAGAATCTGACACTTCAAGTAGTTAGTTCACACTAATTAAACACAATGCTAAACATTATCCTCAGACACCAAACTAAAATATTTAACAACCTATAAACAGAGCTTCAGTATTGAATTCTTTGTTTTATTTAAGTCAAAAGGAACCAGATTACCTTGTTATGGTTTTAACAAAGTAAACAAGAATTGGAAAAAATCCAAAACTGCTCAATGTTACTTTCTACCGGGCTCAAGTTGTTAATAAATATATTATAAATAAACTTAAGCTTTTTCTTATCTACATTTGAATGTGTGTTCTTAAAAAGAATGTAACAGATCCCAATTCTTAATCATTTCTCTTAATTCCACAATTTCTCACCATTTTCTGTACTAGTTTGCCTCTGCTGTTGACTTTTATTTCCATCATAAATTACTCTAATAAGAATTCAGAATCCAAACATAAATTTTATAAACATATACAGTATATATGCCTATTCGGTAACAAAAACCAGCTTTCTTTAAATGTAATGCTTCCTTTCTTATACTTCCAAATATGCAGTTTGTACTTCAGAAGAACTTTATTTTATTAGCAATTTTTAACACCAAAAATGGAAAACATGTCTTTTAAAAAACATTAAGTTCTTAATGGTACAATCAATGAATCCCTTTCTCTTACAAGTGTGTGTATACAGTGTGTTACATGACAAAAGAAAGAAAGAAAGAAAGAAAGAAAGAAAGAAAGAAAGAAAGAAAGAAAGAAAGAAAGAAAGAAAGAAAGAAAAAGAGAGAGAGAGAAAAGAAAGAAAGAAAGAGAGAGAGAGAGAAAAGGAAGGAAGGAAGGAAGGAAGGAAGGAAGGAAGGAAGGAAGGAAGGAAGGAAGGAAGGAAGGAAGGAAGGGAGAGAGAGAGATTAAGAGAGAGAAAGAGAAAGACAGACCCAGAGTACTTCTAAGTCTATACACTGTTAGCACGGACTAAATTTCCTTCTGGAAAAAAACAACAAAAAAATATAGTATACTAAGCTTTTTGCTAGAAAGTTAAATAATGTAATTGTTTTATTATGGTCACTTATCCAAAGGATTATTAATTATCAATAATTGTTAAGTAAAATATTTTAAAATATTTGACAAAAGTGAAATAAAATTAAGATAAAAATTACTGATGCTACTATATATGTAAAAATATACATTTATATACATCGGCACAACAATCCAGACTTATAAAAGACAGGGCCACAAAAATTGTTTTAAAAACCTACTGATAAAGATATAAAATATAATTATTTTTCAAAGTGATCAATATTTATATTGATCCTATGAATTAAAATACTCTATATTTGTAAAGCAATTTAAAATTAACAAATTCCTTTTATATAAATGTTCTAATTTCAAAGATAAATACTAACTATAATAAAAATAAAATGGTTAATAAATAAATAAATGCTTATCTTTCATCTGGAATAGGAGTTTCAACCTCTTTTGCATCATGACCCCTAAAATGACTGACTTAACACTCCCATGGTATTCCTAAGATTATCGGTAATTAATATTATGCTAGCTATAATTCACCTCTTGTCTCCCACTCAAGAAATATCAGGATACAATTCAGGAAAAGAATGGTATATTATTAAAGAGATACCTATATTTTCACTAATACAAGTAAAAATGTACTGGAGCATGCCTCATAGCAGATCTCAATACAATACTGATTACTCAAACTATTGTTGAAAAAAACTGATACAAGAGACGGGGGCAAGGAGTGGCACCGAGTGAGATTTATGTTCCATACACTAACTGCAAATTTTTCTTTAATCAAAGAGTAAAACAAATTAGTACAAATTTTAGAAGCTAACCAAAATTTATCTGCACTTAAACTATAAAATTTAATTAGATCAATTCACAAACTAAGTGCCATGAAAGAACAGAGAACAGAAAACCTATTCTAAAGGAAAGATTTATAAATTCAGATTTGTCATTTTATTAGGTACATGACTAGAAAATAACAAAGACATATACCATATATTAAATGGGGATTATTCCATTTGGTCCTCTATATCACACAGGAGCCCCATGAATGTCTATGATACAAAAGGTGCCATTGACAAAATTCAAGATGCTCTTTAATTCGTGAAGAAGACTCTGGCGGTAAATTTGGGCTTTGCCCTCTTCCCTTGCTTTCCTGGTCCTGATATGTCTGTCTGATCCAGGATCAGATACACTATACCCAAACTAGACCAATGAGATTCTCCCTCCAAAGGATTTGAAATGTGAGGGTAAAGGCAAGGGGATGGTAGGTGGAGTAGGAATGCCAGAGCCAAGTCAATTTAATGGTAGTATCATAAAAAATATTAAATCATTTAAAAGGACCTATTGCTAAATTCCCTATAGCTGCCCTGATTCCAGTCTTTCCGGAGACTTCATTGTTTAGCACTTCCTTCAATTCTATGAATCATTTCAATGTCCTTCCCTTCATCTCTATTTTTGTCTTAAGCTAATCGAATTGATGTCCCTTACATAAAACCAAAGCAACTGTGATAGATACATGAAACACTGTGCAATCATGGTAGTGAAGAGCTAAAGCAAAGATTAAGGATCTATTCTGAGGAGCAGTGTGAAGTCACTACATACATACAGTAACATTGTAGGGAGAGAAAAACACTCACTCACTTTCAGGTGCAGATTCAAATCCTAGATTCACTACTTGCTATCTATGCGATATGAGCCTGAACAAGTATTTAACAATGTTCTCAGTCTGTTTCCTAAGCTGTTGATGACAAAATCTGCCTTATAGGGTTGTTTTAAGATGTAATAAAAAAGGTCAAAACACTCACCAAAATGCCTAGAAGATAGTAGGGGTTCAATAAATGTTAATTCTCACATTGTTTCTCAATAAGGATAAGATGTTTAACCAGAGAATAAATGAAAAACCAACTCTGCATAAAGCAGGAGTTAGCAAACACAGCCAAGGCTCAAATCCATCCCACTTCCTGTTTTGTATGGCTGCCAGCTAAGAATGGTTTTTACACTTTTAAATAGAGTTGTATGGTGAATACTGTCCCCATAAAGATGTGCTGAAATAATAATCCCCAGAATCTGTAAACATGACCTTATTTTGAAAGAGGGCCTTTGCATATAGAAGCAAGGTAAAGTCATATTGGATTAGGGAGAGCCCTAACTTCAATGACTGGTAGTCTTGAAGAGAAAGGAAAGGGAGATTCGGATAAAGGAGAAGAAGGCCATGTGACAATGGAGGCAGAAACTGGAACAATGAAGCTTAAAACCAAGGAAAGAAGGACTGCCAAGAACCACCTGAAGTTGAAAGAAGTGAAAAAGGATGCTTTTCTAGAGACTTCAGAGGGAGCATGGCCCTGTTAATACCTTAATTTCACATTTCTAGTCTCCAGAACTGTGTGAAAATATATTTATTTTCTTAAGTTACCCAGTTTGTGGTAATTTGCTGCGGCAGCCCTAGGCAACTAATACAAATAGTTTTGTTTTTTCTTTTTTAGTCAAAAAAATAGTCTTTCCTAACAAGTAAAAATCATATAAAATTCAAATTTCGGTGTCCATAAGTTTTATTGAAGAACAGCCACATTCATTTGTTTACATATTGTGTATGGCCATTTTGTCCCATACTGGCAAAGTTAGATAGTTACCACAAAGACGACATGACCCACCAAGCTATAAATATTTACTATCTGGCTCTATACAGAAAAAGTTTGCCAATCCTTGACCTTAAACATTAATGCCTGAGAAACAAATAGCTGAGTTCTAAAATGGATAGATAGATGAAAACCTAAATAAACAAACAAAAAACCTACAGATTTTTATTATGGGAAAATAGTTTAAAGTTTTAAAATAAATCAGGATTTGGCAAAAGCCTAGCAAACACAAAAGTGCTAATCAAAAATAGTCTGACATGTCATATTTTGTGAAATAAGTTGGATCACATTACTCACTATGGAGAAGCCGGGTGCAAAGGAAGGATGTGGAATAAGACTATTAATTTCCTTTTTTATGTATTGCTTAAGATAGGCAGAATATGTCCAGTAGAGGTCTCCTGAAAATAGTACCAAATGGAATTGAAAACATGATTTAAAAATTCAGACATAGAGTGACACTCCCTAATCTTTTCTTTGTAGTCTAAATGCCAATTCTAAGCAATTAAAACTTTTTATTGACTAAACATTACAAAAGCTTCCCAATTGGTATATTATAAACCTATCTCTACTATAACATACCGTCTAGTAATTTCAGAATGATTGTTCTAAAATAGAAAGTTTGATTACACAATGGAATTTCCATAGTTAATTTTTTAGTAAGATATTAAACTCCTATACTCAGTATATAATACCCTTCACAATCAGGCCCCAAGCCCCTAACCAGTCACATTTCGTATCACTCTGCAATATTCCAGGAGCTTTTCCTGTATTTATATTTAAACAAACACCTAAAATACCCTATACTTCCTCTTTGTAACACCCATCATGATTAATTACTTGTTTATTCTTCCACGCTAAACTGAATTCATGATGGGAAAATGTCTGTTGAGGTTCATGAAGACATTCACAGCACTCAACACAGTGTCTGGTCCATAGGTGCACAATAAATGTCAGTGAATAAAGAATGAAGAAATGGACAACAAATGACTAAATATGCCAGGGCAACATAAGACCCAGTTTTTTTTGTTTGTTTTTGCTTTGTGTGGGTTTTTTTTTTTTTTTTTTTTTTGCATATAATGGTCTCTCTGCTGAGAATTCCCTTTGCTGTGTTAATTTACCTGGAAAATTCTTATCCTTCAAATGTGGCCTCCTTACATTACCTGGCAAATTGTTCTGTCCTTCCACATCACTAAAATAATATTTACCATATCACATTGTAATGCATCTATATTCGCTGGTAACTACATTTCATTAAACTTGAATTTCTCAAGGACTAGAACATTTTATTCATCATTGTTTTACCCAACACTTAGCAAAATGTATAGAACACGTGAGGAGTCAAAATATATTTGCTGAGTGCATAAATTAACATTATTTTGGAAACTTAAGACAACAAAATTATAGATTGTAGAATGATATACATTTATTTTCATTAGAAGTTAATTTGTTTTAATAAATTTTATTGAGCAGTACTTTAAACAATTGTAATTATGTATTTTAGTTCAAGTAAAATTTTGAGATAACATTTCATTCCATTTTATAAATTATTTTATTATGGAATATATACTACTATACCACTCGAAATAATATTTAGAATAAAACCTAAAATTCTCTTTTCGCCAACATTCCCGTTTCAGAGATATTAACTATAATTAAGCCATTTAGCATTTTCAAATGAATCTTTTTGGTCCTTCATGTATACAGTCATATATACACATACGAATGTATGTGCCTATGTATGTATTTATACACAAATGTTCTATGTCTTAATAGATATTAATCATTTATATAAATCCTATTAAGACAGTTCAACTTAAATGCATCCAAAAGAAATGTCATAATTTAACTGTAATTTTCTAATATCTGGAATCAATTAAGTTCAGGAAAGTATCAAGAAGGCCACCCAGTAATAAACACAAAATAAATTGTGTCTGCTGTCCTGTTAGTGATAACTTTTTATTGCCACCTCAGTTTCAGATGTCAGAGTAATGACTTCCATATTCTGATTAAAATGCAAATTGAAACCATATGTTAGAAAAACATAGGTTTTCAAATGTCACTGTTTTCGGACTTTAAGCACAATAAAAGTATGTTTATAAAGACTAATGGCTACCCAGATGAATTCTGTCAATTCTAAATCTAGAAAATGTGGAATTTTTTATTGTAAACTATGCAATACATTCAGTTGTGGCACATCAAGTAATAGCTACTATCAGTATATATATAGATGTAGACATACACACACACATATATATATATATCAATGGCCAAAGGGGGGTAAAAACTATAAAACAATAACAGAATTAATTAATTATTCTTAATTAATTTTCTTCAAGAGTAAAGATTGAAAAGTGATTTTGCAAAACTATTTTTAATCTTTAGATTTGCTAAACTAAAATGATCTTTAATTTCTATTCTTAGATAATAAAAAGTAAATATTGATTTTTTTAATTTTGCTGATATATTAAATAAACCAAATTCTACATAAATCAATTTAATGTTTAATAAATTTCTAAGACTATGTTACAAGTTTCCCAAACATCTTCTTAGACAAATTTCAAAAATGACCAGACCAGTAATGAATTTAAATATTAGGAGCCCCACTCTTTCTTTTTCATTTGTGACATTAAACTCAAATTTCTATACATATAAAACTTTTTGTTTTAAAAAGGGAAATTTTGAAGTTATAAGAAAACTTCTCTTATAAACAGTATTCCCAAAAAAAGCTGATTCATGAATATTCTACTCAAGAGTAAATATTTCTAAATTTAACAATCTACCTAATAATATCAGCTAGATGTAAAAAAAATAACAGAAAAGTCATGCCATCTAAACCACTAAATTACATAATTTGTGGCCCTCAAAGGTAGTCAATTAATATAAATACAGTTCAATTGTGGAAGTATAAAAGTGAATGTGACTATTAGAGTGTTTACTGAAATAAAGAAGAACTGTGCTGAGGAGGGTAGGGATAAAACCATAGCTCTCAAGACAAATAAAATACCTTTATTCTACCTTTGAAAAGGTTCCACTTGAAATACGGAGACAGAATCTTTAAAGAATAAAGTTAACTGAAGTCATTTCCAATGTAGAGAAAAATAATTATAAACCAAAATGATTTAGAATTTAAGTTTAATTATTAAGAAGGTATTAAAATGTCATTAGGCCTTGATCAGTTTTAGGCTTTTTTAAAAGAGAATATAGTCACTACACAAATATTCCTTAAGATTTGGCTTCCAAAAATTTCTTAAAACAAAACAAATGTCTTTAATACGTTTTTAAACTATAGTATAAATTACACCGTTAAGTGCTTAATCAGTCCCTATCTTTGACTATTAATTACCAGGGCTTCTCTTACAGAGCTCAACATCTAAGATTACTCCAAAATTCTTCACATATGCTACTGTTGTTTGGGTTCAAAGATAACAAAGGTAACTGTGTGAATATACTGGAATGTGTCTGTAGTCTGTTACAGACCTGCTTCTAGCTATTTGCAGGACTAGCTAGTTTGCCAAAGCCTCTGTTGTAAAAGTAACACGCCATTACAAATACTACATTGTTGGCTGACTAATCTGTACAATTACACTCCACTATGTGTGTGTCTCACATTTTCTTTATTCATCCTTCCATCAAGAGAAACAGGTTCTTAACTGTCTTGACTACTGTGAATAATGCTGTATTGAGCATGGGAGTACAGCTATCTCTTTGAGATAGTGATATAATTTTTTTCAGATATATACTCAGAAGTGTGATTACTGGATAACATCGTGGTTCCAACCAATACTATTTTAATTTTTTGAGGAACATTCATATCATTTTTTGTACTGGCTGTTCTAATTTGCATTTTCACTGACAGTACAAAAGGCTTCCCTTTTCTCCTTATCATCCTCAACACTTACTATCTCTTGTTCTCTTGATAACAGCCATTCTAACAGGTGTAAGGCGATATCTAATTGTGGTTTTCATTTGCATTTCTCTGATTAGAGATGTTGAGCATTGTTTCATGTACTTGTTGGCCAGTTGTATGCCTTCCTTGGAAAAATCCTCTGCCCATTTTGAATCACAATATTTTTTCGCTATTGATTTATGAGTTCCTTATATATTTTGGATATAAACCCAATGTTATCAGATGTATGCTTTGCAGATATTTCCTCCCACTCTTTGGTTGCTTTTTCATTTTATTGTTTCTTTTGCTGTGTGAAGCCTTTTTAGTTTAATGTAGTCACTAGTTAGATTTTGCTTTTGTTGCTTGTAGTTTGGGTGTCATATCTAAAATCACTGCCAAGACCAATGTCAAGGAGCTTTTCCCCTATGTTTTCTTCTGGGAGTTTTATAGTTTCAGGTTTTATATTTAAGACTGATCCATTTGGAATGGTATAAAATAGGGGCCCAGTTTCATTCTTCTGAATGTGATTATCCACTTTTTCCAACACCATTTATTGAAGAGACTCCTTTCCCTTATTGGGTAGTGTTGACTCATTTGTCCAATATTATTATTTCGGGGCTCTCGATGTGTTCCTTTGGTCCATTTCTCTATTTTTATCCCAGTACTACACTGTTTTGATTACTAAGGCTTTGTAATACAGTTGTAAATCAGGAAATATGATGCTTCCAGCTTTGTTATTACTTCTCAGGATTGCTATACCATAGGAAATCTTTTGCGGTTCCATACTAATTTTAGAGTTGTTTTTCTATTTCTGTGAAAAATGCCATTGAAATTTTGATAAGGATTGCAATGAATCCACAGATGGCATTGCATTTATAAATATTTTACAATATTAAGTCTTCCAATGTATGAACATGAGGTTATGTTTCTATTTATTTGCGTCTCCTTCCAATTCTTTCATCAAAGTCTTAGAGTTTTTACTGTACAAACCTTTGTACACTACCTTGATTAAATTTGTTCCTAAGTTTTTATTGTTCTGATTCTACTGTAAATGAGATTGTTTCTTTTTTCAAATATTTCATTGTTAGTGTATAGAAATGCAACTGACCTTTGTATACGGATTTTGGATTCTGCAACTTTATTGAATTCATTTATTCTAACAGTTTTTTGGTGCAGTCTTTAGGATTTTCTATAAATAAGACCATATCACCTGCAAACAGAGACCATCTTACATCTCTTTTCCAATATAGATGTCTTTTATCTTGCCTAATTACTCTAGGTAGGACAAGCAATACTATGTTGAATAGAAGTGGTGAGAGTGGGTGACCTTGTCTTATTCCTGATCTTAGAGTAAAAGCTTTCAGCTTTTCACCATTGACTATGACGCTACCTATGTGCTTCTCATATATGCCCCCTATTATGGTGAGGTACGTTCCTCTGACATCTAGTTTGTTAACAGTTTTTATCATGAAAGAATGTTAAATTTTAACAAATAATTTTTGTGTCTATTGAGATGATCATATGATTTTTATCTTTCATTCTATAAATGTGATGTATCATATTTATTTATTTGCATGTAATGAATTATCCTTGCAACCCAGGGATAAATCTCACTCGATTACAATGTATAATTCTTTTCCTGTGCTGTTGAATTTGGTTTGCTAGTATCTTGTTGAGAATTTTTGCATCTGTATTTATCAGAGATAGTGGACTGTGGTTTTCTTTTCTTGTAGTGTCCCTTACCTGGCTTGGGTATTAGGGTAATGCCAGCCTTATAAAATAAGTTTGGGAGTGTTCTCTTCAATATTTTGAAAGAGTATGAAAAGGACTGATATTAATATTTCTTTACATGTTTGGCAGAATTCACCAATCTGTGACATCATCTGTTCCTGGGTTTCTCTTTGTTGGGAGGTTTTTGATTACTGATTCAACCTCCTTACTTGTTTTTGGTGCCTTCAGATTTTCTATTTCTTCATGATTTAGTCTTGGTAAGTTGTATATTTCCAGGAATTTATCCATTTCTTCTAGGTTATCCAATTTTTTACTGATTTTATTCGTTCGAGTCCTCTGTATGTTTTCTTATTCTAGCTCAAGGTTTGTTGGTTTTGTTTATCTTTCCAAAAACCAGCTCTTCCTTTCATTGATCATTTCTATTGTTCTTCTGTCTCTATTTCCATTCTACTTCCTTCACTCTGCTAAGTCTGGCCTTACTTTGTTATCTAGTTTCTTGAGTTGCAAAGGTAAGTTGTTTGAGCTCTTTTTTCTTAATGTAGGTGTTTATTTCTATAAACTTCCATCTTAGAACACTTTCTGCTACATATGCTGTAGCATGTCATGTTTCTATTTTTATCTGTCATAAGATATTTTTTAATTTCCCTCTTCATTTGTTCTTTGATCCACTGGTTTTTCAGGAGTACATTGTTTAATTTTTCCATATATTTATATTTATAAATTTTTCATTTTTCCTATTATTGATTACAAGTTTCAGACCATTGCAGTCATTAAATATATTTCATGTGATTTCAATTTTTTTAAATTTGCTAAGACTTGTTTTGTGACATAACATTTTCTTGGAAAATGTTCCAAGCAATGCTTGAGAAGAATGTGTATTCTGCTGCTGTTGGATGGAATGTTCTAAAGATGTCTGTCAAGTCCATTTTGTCTACTGTGGTACATCCATTTTGCCTACGGTCCAACAAATCCTTATTGATTTTCTGTCTGGATGATCTATCCATTGCAGAAGATACTGAAGTCTCATACTATTATTGTATTGTTGTCTATTTCTCATTTTAGTCTGTTAGTATTTGCTTAATATTATTTATATGCTCAATGTTAGAGTACATAAATATTTATGATTATTATATCTCAATGAATTGATCTCTTTATCATTATCTAAGGACCTTCTTTGTCTCTTATTATAGCTTTTGACTAAAGTTTATTTTATTTTGTCCAATATAAGTATAGCTACACTTGCTTTCTTTGATTCCCATTAGGATGACATATCTTTTTCTATCCATTCACTTTGAGCAAATGTGTCTTTAAAGTTAAAGTGAGTCTCTTTTAGGCAGCATACAGTTAGGTCTTGATTTTTAATCTGTTCAACCAACCCATGTCTTTTTATTGAAGAACTTAACACATTTACATTTAATAGAATTATTGATAGGTTAAAAACTTACTAATGCCATCTTATTAGTCGTTCTCTGGCTTTTTGCAGTTTCCTAGTTCCTTTCTTCCTCTCTTACTGTCTTCCTTTCTGAATTAATGATTTTCTACACTGTTTTGCTTTGATTTCCTTCTGTTTATCTTTTGTGTATCAACTGCAGGTTTTTGCTTTGTGGTTACCATGACACATACATAAAAGATTTTGTATGTATAACAGTCTGTTTTACACTAATAATAACTTCTATTGCATACAAAAACTCTACCCTTTTACTCCTCCCACACATATTGTTCTTGATGTCACAATTTACAGCTTTTTATTTTGTATATCCATTAACAACTATTTGTAGCCCTAGGTATTTTTAATATCTTTGTCATTTAACCTTTATGCTAAAGCTGTTGACACACCATATTATATTACAGTATTCTGAATTTGACTACTTACCTTTACCATTATGCTGTATATTTTCATATGTTTTTACATTACTAATTAGTGTCCTTTCTTTTCAGCATGAAGAATTCCTTTCACATTTTTTGTAAGGCAAGTCTAGTGGTAATGAACTCCCAAAGCTTTCTTTGTTTTGGGACATTCTGTATCTCCTTCATTTCTGAAGAATAATTTTGCTGGGTAAAGTATTCTTGGAGGACATTGATGAAAAAGTTTTCATTTTGCCTTGTTTCTTATAGATATTTGCTGAGTATACAATTCTAGGTTGACAGTTCTTTTTCTCAAGTACTTTAAAATACTGCTTACCTGTCTTCTGTTTTGTACTATTCCCAACAAAGAATGTGCTGTCATCTTAGTCTTTGTTCCTTTTTATAAAATGTTTCTCTTTTCCCTGGCTGCTTTTAAGATTTTCTCTGTCAGTAGTAAAACTGACTATGACATAACAGAATTCTTCCATTTTCCTTGGGCTTGAGGTTCATTAAGCTTCTTGGATATGAGAGAGTTTTTTTTATCAAGTTTCAGACATTTTCAGCCATTATTTCAAACCCTCCCTCTCTCTTTCTTTTAGAGACTACAGTTGTATGCATATTGAGCATATCAATCAAGTCACCTTGTTATAGTGCTAATATTCTGTTCATATATTTTTTATTTTCTCTTGGTGTTTCTTTGTGGATAGTTTCTATTGCTATGGTTTAAGGTTCACTAATCCTATCTTCTGCAGGGTTTGATATGCAATTAATCCTATCCTGTGTACCTTTCAACTCAGATTATAGCTTCCATCTCTAGAAGTTTATGTCCTTTTTTTATATCTTCCATATCTCTGCTATCACAGTATATATTTCCACTAGCTTCTTGAATATATGGAATACAATAAAACTATTCTTTTGATGTTCTTGTCTACTAATTCTATCATAAGTATCATTTTAGAGTTGGCTACAAATGTTCGATATTTCTTGTCATTATGGGTCATTTTTTCTTTATTCTTTTCATGTCTGGTAATTTTTTACTGCATGCCAGACATTGTGAATTTTAACTGATGAGTGTTGTATATTTCTGTATTCCCAAAAATTTTCTTTAGATTTGGTTTTGGATGAACTTATTTGGAAACAAAGCCTTTTAGGGTTTTTCTTTCTTTTTTTTTTTTAAGTTGGGGCCAAAGTAGTGTTTAGTCTATAGCTAGTTTTGTCCCACAGTGAGTTAAAATCCTTCTAAGTATTCTCTTCCAAATGCCCCATGAATTATGAGATTTTCTATTCTCAGCGATGGAAACAACAACTATTCCTAGCCCTGCGTGAGCTCAGAGGGCTTTTCCCTGCAATGCATTTGGCTGGTTCTTTCCCCAGCCTCAGGTATTTTCCTCATATGCATGCACTGACCATAATTCAGCTGAGTATTCATTGGAGACCTCTGCACATATCTGGAACTCTCTACCTCTCTCCTCTCCTGCCTGCAAACTGTAGCCACCTTGTCTCCTCGGACTCCTAGCTATGTCTCATCACCATGGGATATAGCCAGGCTCTGCCTCAGTTCTACATACCTGCTGCATAGCCTAGAAATGTTGTCCAGGTAGTAAGCCAAAGCAATCACAGGGCTAATCTCACTAGTTTCAAATCTTCCAAAAATCACAGTCTCTTGTTGCTTAGTGTACAATGTCTTGAAAACTGCTGTTTCATTTTCTCAAGTTTTTTTGTTGTTCCCCATTACTCCATTTTGGCCTGAATCAGAAGTCATCTTTTATTTTAAACCTAATAAACACCCTTGTTTTAATACATTTTCAGATAATTCTAATACATGTAGTCTCAGCAGGTCTGTTTCTCTTATACGTTGTTTTTACTACCAGATCTTGATTAGTGTCTTGTTTCTTTATAGGTTTATTTCTGATATAAAAATTATATATGAAGAAGATCTTCTGCTTCTAGGAAGATCAGTTATACATATTTTCCCTATTCCTCCCACTGATAAGAACTAAAAATCCTAGACATTATATATAAAACAAACATTAAAAGACAGAAAAGTAGAAGAAGGCAGACCACCTAGAAATTTTGAGATCCAAAAAATGACATGGTGGTGAGTACCTAAGTTTTCTTTTTACTTTATATATCCCAGACTTGGAGCCGAAGAAACCTGCAAACCAAAAATGATAACCAGCACAGACAAAAACCTGCTCTGTCTTGCTAAAGGACCAGGAAAAAGGCAACCTGTCAAAACAAAAACTTTCTGACAATAACTACTATACTCCAACCAAACACCACAGGGAAAAAAAAGTGTGGCCCAACCCCCACCAGCAATGACCAAGTAGAGAGGTTAGACTTCCGCCTTCACAAGGCTGTAACAAGACACCTTAACACCCCGTATAAAAAGGATTCAGAGAAGACCAAGGTGAGAGCTGAGAATTTCATACCCACCAGCTAATAACTAGGGCTCTGCTCTCTTACTCCTCAACCAGGGGTTATCAGTAAAGACCACTCCTACACAGCAGTAAAGAGAAGCCACACACAGCCTTTTAGCATTTGAGAGCCAAATGCTTATTATATGGGTTGGTTTTCTATTTTGCATTTTCCTCTCTTAAATACTGCTTTCCTATGTCTCTTTTATTTATATTCCTTTGTGAAATTCTCTTTATTCATATCTGCTTCTTTTATGTTTATTTTTAATGATTTTCCTTTATATTTGTATCTCTCAATTTTTTAACATATATTTTATATTAGCTTTATAAAGCAAATAGAAAATAAAGGTACACAAACATTAGTTATGATGATAACCCATGCCCCCCCCAAAATTATACCCTTTTTTCCCTTTGGTCTCATTGACCCTGTAACAGTCCTTCAAGCAATTTAAATTAGAGTCCCTATTAATTTCCAAGTACAACCTCCAACACTAAAATCCCTAGAATGAATAATCAAATTATTCAAATAGAAATACAAGTCAAAGAAGACAAAATACTCTACTAAAATAACAAATATACCTCCAAATAAACTACTAATGATATTTCCTCACATTCCAAGACATTCCAAGACACTCTGCCCTTTTACCAGAAAGTACATGATCTAAAAATCCATCTTAGTCTTTATCCATATACAGCCAGAAAAATTCATAAAATGGTCATCTATAAAGATGTTAATCACCACATTGTGATATTGAGGAGTTGGAAACAATTTGGATACCTATCACTGGAAGAATGAACAGTAAATTTTAGTGGATGAAAGAGTCTAAAATTAGTGGTAACAGGTACACAACTTTGTGAATATACTATACTAAAAACCACCGGATTATAAACTTTAAGGGGTAAATTTTATGGTTTATGATTTATACCTCAATAAAAATATTATAAAGCATATGTATAGGAGGTAGATAATCTGCCACACTATGTGGCAATCAGAAGTAATGTACTGGAAGCACATAAAGTAACACACATAGGTCTTGAAAACATGGTGTCAAGTTCAAAGTAAATAAAATAGGGATATATCTTGAAAACATAGTATTAAATTATCCAATAAAATAAAATAAAAGGGAGTCTCTAATAATTCCCCTTTTCAAGCTCACAGGCTTGGCTGTCATCTCTGGGAAAATCCACCTCTACATCTGCCTTTTTGATCAAGATAATGATGGCAACTTTAAGAATCCTGTTCTCCTTGGAGAGCAAATATTTCACCTCCTACTAAGCAAAGATGAGAACTCAATATTGCCTAATGTTATAATGGGTACAGGAAACACATTGTTCAATGTGACTGAAAAAATCAGAGTAAGAACAGAAGGAGAAACATCATCCCTAATTCTGATACTTCTAAGAAAGCTTCCAACAAAGGAATTCAGCTGAGGACAGATTCCCTCCTTTGTTTACTACCTTCATGCAGGAAAACAAGGTCATTTGGCTTAAAGAACATGGGTCTTGGAGCTAATGGAAGGGGAAGAGGAGAATCCATATTATGGTCACAAACTTAGAAGGATCGTTCACTCTCATTTTTGTCATTTTCAGGAGTATTTGCTCCCAATCTATCTTTATTTGAAAATTATTTATAAAGCCTATGTTATATGCTAAGCACTGTTCGCAGGTTCTAGTGATATGTCAGTGAATAAGCAAGAGCCCTTGCCTTTAAGCAGTTTATACATAGTGAGGAAAGAAAGACAATTTAAAAAACAAAGAAAATTTCAGTGCCATGAAATAAGTGCTGTGAAAAAGACAAGATTATGAGTTAGAGAGTAGAGAGGTGGAGGGAAGCTGCCTTAACTATGATAGTAAAAAGCTCTCAGGAGGTGACACTGGGTTGAAAACTATATAAAGATAAGATGCTAACCACGAAAAATCTAGGAAAATAAATTTCCAAGCATAAAATAAAAGTAAGCACTAAGGCTGTAGTAACAAGTTTCAAGGGTTCAACAGATAGAAAGTCAGAGTAAAAAATGAGAAGGTAAATAAATCAGAGAGGTAGCAGCTATCACACAGAAGTAGCAGCTATCATACGGTGAGGCATTTAAATTTTATTTGGGATGCAGTGGGAAGGGAAGGTTTTTCTGAGTTTTAAACAGAAGATTGACATGCTCTCATTTCTATTTCCAATGACTGACTACTATGCAGAAGACAGACTATAGGAAGACAAGACTGGGAAGATATAAATGAGTTAGGTTACTAAGATAGCTCAGACAAGAGATGTTAAGAATTCAGACTCTGGTTATAACCATGGAGACGGTCAGTCACTGTAAGACCCAGACTATATTTTAGAAGTAAAATATGATTTCCCAATAAATTGGAGTAGGAGTATAAAGAGAAGAAAAGAGTTAAAACTCCTAAGTTCCTGGCCTGAGCAACTGGATAAATTGTTGATGCCATTTGCTGCGCAGGGAAGGCAGAGAGGAGCAACTTGAGAGAGTGTTTATAATTGTTTTGAATTTCTGTCAAATTTCTCCAACTAGTTTACAACCCGTTTTGTAGTTCTTCTGTAACTTCATGTGCCTAGCACCGCACTGATTTAATAAATGCCTGCTGAATCTAATTAAAATGAAGTAGCCCTACAAGAACACATATGAATCAACATTTTCAAACTTTATGTTTGAAAAATTAAATACAGATGTTTTAATCAAAGACAGTGTGTGTTTACAATGACAAAACGAAAGCTAGAGACAAACCTACTAGATATGTTTACAAATTTTAAAACACACGCGTTGTTGAACGCTTGATGGCATAAATGAAACTGTAGAAATAAGTTTTCAAAAGGACTTACATAGAAAGACTTTTAAATGTCATAAATTATAATTAAACTAAACATAAATGAACTACACCTCATATCACATTTAAATAACTGTTAGCATCATATGATGAATTTTGAAAGACTGGAATCCTCGGTCATTGTCATAACCAACATAATAAAGGGAAATCACACAACACAAACTTTTATGTGCTCTCTTTTAAATTATACTGTGTCAAAGTTGAATCCTAGCAGCTGGTATTCTTGTGAGTCATTGTTTCTGGCATATTAGTCCCAGGAAAACATTTCCATCATTTTATAGCCATACCCTGGGCAGAAGACAGAGAAAATATTTAATTCTTTATTTCATATATTTCTATATACCTTTTACATATTTTGCCCCTCAGCAATTTATTCTCTATCAATCCAAAAAAAAACTGAAAAACCATACTAGTTTCAAAACTGTACACTTTTCCTTCTAAAATATGCTAACATGTAACAAAAAAAAAATTCAGATGAGTATTAAATTCAACTGCATTAGTGTGTAATTTTTAAAGCTGCTAGTTAATCATTAAGGCTATAAACCATTGGTCTAATAACTGATACTTAAACAGGACTTACTGAAAGACAGTCATAAAAAATAAGTGTAACTATAAGGTAGCCTAAGGGAAGATCTTTTTAAAATAACAAAAGCATTAACAGACATGTCTGTTATTTAGGGGATATAGTTCTTCACTTGCTTCCTACAACACTAACATAAACTCAACTAGCAAAATTTATATTCACAATTATATAATACAAACACTGTACTGTTTTGTTTTGAGACCAGTATCAATGCTAAAAAAAAAAAAAAACAGAGACGAGGTTTACTCCCATTGGTTTACACAGTTCTCTCCCCCAATAAAGTCTGTAGTCCTCAGAAGCAGACGATCCTTTGTTTATTTTGATAACTCAAAATTCACCTACAGTGTTTATTGAGTAGGTGCTCAATAAATATTTATCTTTTTTTGTTTCTAAACCTTCGTCACAGCTTGCCAGTTCTTAGAAAGGCAATAATTTTTTCCTGTAGTCACCAATAACACATCTCTAAGATGTCTCCAATTCCTCTCCTTTCTTCAAGGTTCAAGTCCCATGTAATTCAAAAAACCTTCCCTAACTGCCCCATTCAAAAGCTAACTCTTTTCTAAAGTTCTAGTGACTATACTGTTTAACCACATGTTTGACATAAATATACTCTCTTGGACTATTAACTACTTTTTCATTTTAAATCCAGATCTAGATAATATATTGTTTCTCAACTAATTTCAAGCACAAATTATGGTTTATACTTGTGCCCAATACCTAGCAAAGTGTTTTGTACTCAATAAATGTTTACTGATAAAAACAGAGACAAAGATGATAAAAATAATATAGAGCCAGTTCTGTATATTCCTCTATCATGTATTCATTCAAAAGCAAAGCAATGTAATAAATGGGTAACTATCACAGCCAAAGCTAACAAAACTATATTATTATTAACCTAACAGTTATTATTTCACTACCCTCCAACATTTTGAATGGAGCTAAATAAATGTATATATGTATAAAACTAATTTGTAATGAAGACATAACCAAGATGTAAGAGAAAAGGAAGGAGTAGACCCTCCAGAAAATAATTATCGTGAGCAATAAAAAACTATATGGCATATAACAAAAGATGTCACAAAACAACATGCCCCAATTTTTTTTAACTGAGTATACAGTGTGTAATGTGAATGTACATTTATGTTTGTGTATTTATGTAGGGTACACTGGAAGAGAAGGAAGGGAATAAAAAAATAAATACTAAAATGTTAGTAATTACTACATGGTAAAATTACAGAAGATTTTCACTTTCTTCTTTATGCTTTTCTATACGTTCCAAATCAGAAACACATCACTAAAAACAAATATTTTTAAAAAAATAAAACCTCCCAACATTTAGAAATTTTGTTGTTGCTATAAACCAACAATTTCAATTTAGTCTAGTAAGCAATATAATAAAGTTATTGAACCGAGTTACTTCATTAAGGCTAAATTCAGTCTCTCCGAAAATATTTAAGTTTATACTTAGTCTGAACCAACACCCTGTTACTACAGTAATAGTTATATAGTAATAGTATAAATAAAAGGCTTTATTTAGATAAAGGGAAGATGAAGCTTATTAGATTATCATTAGTATCCAGAATAACAGATTCACTTTCCTTCAGACAAAGAAAATCTATCTGTAAAGCCTTTGATCTCATTAAATTTCTGAATTACAGATCCTTTATAACTGGCTTACAAAGGATTTTTAAAAAATTATATTTTGCATTTTATGAAAAACTTTTCTAATATTGAAATTTAGTCATCTGGACAGAAAGCACAAATCTACTTAATAGACATGCCTCACCCCACCTCAACCCCCCCCCACATCCCCACCCCCCCATCCCCCCCACCCCCCCACCCCCGCCAAAAATGTTTCCCACTTAGAAAGAACTAGATATTCAAAGCAATATTCTAGACTGGAAACACTATCAAAACAGCATAGTACAGCCACTCTGGAAAATAGTTATACAGTTTCTTTAAAAACTGAACAGCAACTACCATATGACCTAGCAATTGCACTCTTGGGCATTTATCCTATAGCAGCTTTATTTGTAACAACCAAAAACTGGAAACAAGCCAGATGTCCTTCAATGGGTAAACAGCTAAACAAGTTGATAAAAATAAACATTACTCAGTAATAAAAAGGAAAGAACTAGTGATATGTGCAACAGCTTTAGAAATATGCTGAGTAAAAAACAGCTAACCACAAATATATACTATATGATTCTACTTATACACCATTCTTAAAATGACTACAGAAATTACAGAATTATAGGAATAAAGAATAGAAGAGTGGTTGCCAGAGGTTAAGTGGGGAGAGAGGTGGTAAGGGGAAGAGAGAAGTGGATGTAGTTAGAAAAGGGCAGCACAAGGGATCCCAGTGGTGAAGGAAATGTTCTCTACCTTGACTACAGTAAATAGCAATATAAATATCCCAATTTTGATACTACTGTAGTTTGAAAATATGACTAATGGGAAAAACTGGGTGTAGAAAACATGAGATCTGTCGATTATTTCTTACAACTGCATATAAATCTATAATTACTCCAAAATAAAAAGTTTTATCTAAAAAAAACATGGAATTTTAAGGCCATTGATTATACCAAAGTTAAAGATCTCCTCTCCAGGAATTTATAATCTAAACCAGACAACACCAAAAAAAAGTCTGTGAAAGTTTACTTAGAATGTAAAGGTATGTGTAGAGAGATACACAGTATTTAGGTATTAAAGTACATAACATGGTAGTATAGAAAAGCATGTGCATAGCTAAAAGATAAAAGACACATTAAAACTCAAATCCATTCTAATATGTAAGTACAATATATTTAAATTTTTTAAAAAATTAAGAAAGAAGAACAGCACCCAGAACAGTTTGGTACTACTGTTATGGTTCCCACAGGAACCTAAAATACATATTTCCATTCTTTTCAAATATTATATCTATTGTGACTTCTCCATTAGACAGCAACTCCATAAATACAAGGACTGTCTCTATGCCACCTACCAGCATATTGCACAGTAACCAATACATGGTAAGTATGGAGCAAAATTAAATAGTTTACAACTGAAATAAGTTGGTAAATATAACTCTGCACTATATTCCCTTGTTACAGAACTCAAGAACTTATCCTTAGATAAATAATTATCTTTTAAGTGAATTTTTCAGTGTTGCTTTTCAATTCTAAATAACTTTGAAAGATTTTAATGTTCTTAAAATGTGAACTTAGCAATGAAAATTATGTTAGTTATACATTTACTATAAAGAATATCAGACTAATGAACATTAATTTCACTTCTGTATGTAGACTTAGAAATTTAGGATCCTAGCTAATTACATTATTAAATAAACTGTAGATAGAAACAGATTCTACCAAAGATGAACATCCACGCTTTAAAAAAAAAAAAAAATCATAAAGGGCACAGAGAAATGAATCACCTTCCCCCCGAACTAAGTGAAATTCAGTCATACATGACAGGAACAAACAAGATGATATCAAGGCTCTTCTAAACATTAAAGTCTATCCTTTAAAACACAGGCACAAATTACTATCAAATTTAAGTAGCTTTCCTTTCCTTTTTAAGGAAATCTGACTTAAAAAAAAAAGATTAAAAAACACATGAAAAAATCTCAAAAGTTAAAAAAAAAATTTACTTACCAAGTTAGCCATATAAATTGTGAGAAGCCCTCTCCTGAAAATAATTTTTAAAAGAGATAGAGTGAGATTAAGCATCAATTTGACGTAATAGTTGCTTTATCATTTTTGAGAAATCTATCCAAATAAATATCAGGAGTTGAGAAAAAGGGATAGATTATGCTAAACTAAGTTTTCAGTACCTTAATAGTTGGATATAAACAGATTCTATAAGTTACCCTGTTTACTGGTCATTTAAAATTACCATTGCCTAGTAATTGTTAACTAGACTGATTATGGTGATCATTTCACAATATATGGCAATATCAAATCATTATGTTGTACTCCTGAAATTAACACTACATGTCAATTATATCACAATTTTAAATATTACTAGTTTTATTATAATTTATTAATAGGAAGAGTGGTAAAATTTGCTATTAGTCTGCTTATTTTAAGAATTGTAAATTTAATAAAGAATCCTAATGAATTCATCTTGCCAAAAAGTCAAGGACAGAACAATTCTAACTAAATGTAAATTTATTCACTACAAAACCAGGTCTTCTATTTGTTTCACACACAATGCAACTGTTAATTAGATGTCGTTACAAAGCATACTAAATCACCCTGGTTTTACCTTCATTGTTAAGAAATCAGGCAGTAAGTAAACTTTCTAATGCCAAAGGACAAACAAAAGTTCTATAAACACTCGCCTTACATAAAAATTGCATAATTAACCAGATTTATCTAAAGAGAATTCAGGTAGAAACTCCAAGATAAGGATGATTTTATGCCTTTAAATACTTTAACTTATGAATGAAGCACATCCTATCCTCTAGGAAAGAACTGTTTTAACGGTTTAAGAGTTTAAGGGCAGACAGAGTTCAAATAACAAACTCTGAAAATTATAAAAACTTATGTGAGTTTCAATTATAAACATTTTTAGTAGTCATTAAAAAAAGTACTTTGTATATAAAACAAATATTAATTTTCCAGGTCTTGAAATTAACATCGCCAATGAATTCTTGATGTCAGATTGAGTCATACACAGTCTGGATTGTTCATCATGTAAAACAGCTTAATAAGGTTTTAACATTACTAAGACCACACAAAGGCAGTATGATTTAACTGAATAACACTGAAGTGAAGTTACAAAACTAGGGTTCCGGTTAATTTTCTGGTACTCTATAATTATGTCATTAAAATAAGGAACAAGACTAGTTATCTAACTTACATTTTTAAATATAAAAACTATTTAAAGAAAAAAAATTTCCATTTATCACCAATATATAAAACATAATATTGGACCTACTCTGGTTCAAAGGAGAAGGAGGTCTAGACAAAGCAACTGAGCCACACCTCTCCCACCCAGGCAATGTCCCTCCTCAGCAGGACCTAATACACCTCCGCAGAACAAAAGAATTCTATTGCTCCTCTAAAAAAGAATTTAAAAATCATTAATAAGATGATCTGCAAGGTCCCTTTTAGTTCTTCTAGGATTTGTACATGTGAATTGAAATTGGTCTTACTAATCTTTACCAATCTTATCAATTCCTACCAAATTCTAAATCAAAGATGTTCTAATAGTACTTATTTTAAATAAATTATGTAAAAAAAAAAATTAGGGTAAAATCAACATCGAAGAGTCACACTGCAGAAAAAAGTTAAATCCTCCTCCAGTGATACCTAGTCTTACCAAAAGCTGATTACATATAATGAAAAAAAAATATTCTTAATTATAAAACCAAAATATTTCTGTAATTTCGGTGGTAATGCCTGATAATACATTTCATTCTGATGTGAACTAATATATGATGCTATCTTTAAAAATATTTGTTCCACTTCTCTAACTCTTTCTCTAATATCCAACGGCAATCTCTAGTATTCAATAGCAACAGTTTCATCGCTAGCTTCCATCTGTCTGATAACATAACATTTTATCTTTAACTACTGGGTATATATTATCTTGTTTATCTTTGCATTTCACAAACCTTCAATAGTACCTGGCATCTAATTGACATTAAACAAATCACAGAATTGTGTTACTAGGAGCCTAGCCTTTTAAAAAGGAATATATTATAGAAATCAAACCACAAAAGAGAGCAACTAGAGGGAGGGAGGGTCAATTAATGATACCAATATATTAGGAAATAAAGATGTGATGAGATTCTCTTACATTTGCATAAAATTTAACAATTTATAAGGTAAAATCAATACTTTTGTAATAGAATAAAATAGTCTTTCTGACTCCATCTTGCCTGAACCTGCCCAGTTCCCATAGCATGAGAATTAGCAACTTTTGCTTAGTCCTGCAAGCAGATACGCTAATTATTAAAGGAATCTAACTCGGAGTCTAGGAATTACTGAAATAATTTCCGTGCTCAAAACTACCTCCCCAAGGAGATAAGTAAGGTATGTACAAAAATGATTATTTTTGCTTATCAAAAGATTTATAGGAACCTCGTGATTGAGACTACAGCAACCAGAGTTTCTTGACCAGAAACAAAGAAGTTTCACCATCCCCCTCGGACCCTTGCTGACTTGCAGATGTCTGCAACATTAATCATCTCCTGACCTCAAACTCCTCCCATTTTCCTCTTTCCCCTGAAATAAAAGAAACCTGAATTCTGTACTTTCTCAACAGAATTCTTTAGGACAATAGTCCACTACCCTCTGTGCTTACTGGCTTTCAGAATAAAGCTGCTTTCCTTGTCCAACTCCTTGTCACTCAACTTACTGGCTATGCTGTAGCAAGCATTTCAAGCTTTCACTCAATTACACTGTAAAATCAAATTTTATTCTCTCAATAGTCCTATAAAGTATAACGCGGACAATAATATCCTCACTCTGTGAAAAATCAAGAATCAGAGAGTGGTTTCCTTCAAAATACAAAAGTAGCAAAAAGACGAATTGGAATTAGGAATCAGTTCATCTCCAGTTTCGTGTTCTTTCTAATGCACTACTTCTACAGCAGAAAATCTTTACTGAATTTCCTTTAAATTCTGCAATTCACTGACTAATTTAATATGGTGTTCTAATAGGCTTCTATGCTTAAGAGCTAAGGATGAATAAAGCCTTGAAATACTCTTACTACTAGAGGATGTACTGTTATTAAACTATGTCCTATTCTGATCTCAAGTTTCAATTTATCATTCCCAAATAACAAGAAAGGTTACTTCCTTCCTAGCTTTATCTGAATTCCAACCCAGAACTAATAGCCCCAAGAATGAGAGAACAATATCTGTGAAGGGCACAACATGTTGGATTACATAGACAAACTTTAAAGTATATTTCCCTGGTGCAGTGTCTTCACCTTCATTCCAATGGCAATTTGGTATGGGTAGAATATCAAAACAGTGATTTGTTTTATCACTTCTCCTGAGATGTTCAATATCATGAGAAACTGATATGGTAATTAAATGCTATCTTATTATTTAACAACTGACTATATCTAGACTCAGTCTAAAGACAAACAGGTCACTTCCTTCCTAGTAAGTAAATTCGCTCTAGAAACCAAATTACATGTTAAAACATTACTACAATAGTGATGGGGAAGGGGAAAATGCCAATTAGAACAAAAGATAGCCTAGGTGTAAAGAGGAGGCAGGTCTAGGGCCAAGAAGGACAATAATTTTCTAAATTTCACAAAAGATTCTGAGATACAAATACTCCCATACTGCTGAAAATTACTAGGTTAAAAAAGACTAGTGAAGCTCAGTGAATAAACATTCTAAAGTTGATCAAATACGTCTTTAAACCACAGATAACATTCCTTCGTTTTTTTGGTTTTCTTTTGTTTTTTTGGTGGGGGAAGGAGGTGAATCTCTTAAGTTTGCATAAAAAATTTAATGCACATCAAGGGGTACTACCTAAAAAAAGTATCAAGAACCACAGCTGTAGGAACTAATTCTGGTACTCAGAGTCTCATTCCTATGGGAAAAATATTAAAATAATTAAATTTTCCTAACATCTAAGTAGATTAAAAAGTTTCTTCATATTCTGATGAAATTCCAAGTATTATTATCTTTTATGTCATTAGTATATCTAATTAGATGAGCAATATGCTTTTTTTCTGGAAACTTTAGTATATATATTCTTTTCGGTAACCTCAAACTTTTGAAGGGTACTGTATGTAACATACATCATGACTAAGGTCACTAAGACATACAGAAGGAATAGTGTGACTCCTAAATTCTAATTACGTGTGTGTGTGTGTGTGTATTCTACAGATGAGAAATTAGAGATTGAAAAAAAAAAAAACAAAGTAAACATTCCTAAATGTTTTACTAAGAGGCATTATTTAATCATCTTAGAAAGTTTTTCAAGGTGTAATATATTTTCATCTGTCAGAATGTTTTACAGGAGTATAAAAATACTTCATTCAGGTATAGGAATGGATAAGATAAACTTGCAGTCCACAGCAAGATCCTAATCTATTATATATAGTGGATAATACAGAAGACTGCAAGATAATTTAATTTTCTGCCTGTGCAGTAACATGACACTTAAACTTGAAGATGACAAGAATTTATAAACAAAATTCATGGTATTCTTTTATTCATATATAGTTCATTCATTTTAGTCATATTTGTTTAGGAGTTTCATAACTAAAACTACATTTAACAACTCAATCCATGAGTTTGTTTAGAATACATGTGCAATTTTTGATATTTTAATACATGTCCATGTTTGAGCACCCTGCGGTTGTAATTTATCTAAATACTAAAAATCAAAGCAAATTCCATGGCAATTCTACAAAACAAAATCCATCAGAACAACTTCTTTCTGAACCACAAACAAAGCACTTCCTAAAAAAAGAAAGAGAAGACTAGTTCTTAACAGCCCACCTAGGGATCAACTAGATGTTACCAATGCTTCCTGCTGAGTTACTGTGATCAGGGTTCTTTGTGGCACAAATTTTTTTAAGCAACCTTGGAAACAACTTCAAAGCTTTCTCAGAACCCCACAGTGATGAGATTAAGATTTAAGTAAACTGTAGTCTTACAAGGTGTCAGGAGATAGCTGGTAAAGCTTGCTTAATTCTCTAAGGGGAGGAAGGGAGACTGAGAAAGATGGATAGATAGATGGATATGGATGGATGGATGGATGGATGGATGGATGGATGGATGGATGGATGGATGGATGGATGGATTGAAGGCTAAATAAATGGATAACTTGAAGAGAGGGAGAAAAAATAGAAAAGAAAGTTAAACGAATATAAAGACATATTTATGAACAGAGAGCTTCACTTAAGTGTGTGTTTATATATTTCCATCATATCTTTGCATATGTGTGTATATGTGTGTATACCCATACTGTATATTTTAATATTAATATTGTGGTTAACATCAATAACACAATATTGTGTTTAACATCGATAATACTGTTTAAACAAATGTTGATCTTCAAAGAAAAGTTTGATATTTTTAAAACTGACATTTTAAAAATAAGATCTAGACTAATACATCAACCAAAAAGAATATAACTTCAAAAAGCAAGTAACATCAAAAATACTATCTTATTCAAGTGCTAAAAATAAATAAATCATTGCAAACTTGGTTTAAAGCATTCTTAAAGTTTCACACATGAGTAACATTTTGAAATCACATATTTGAAACCAATATTCATATTTTTAAAATAGTCAGTAAGTTATAATCCCCAGAAGAACTTTTCATGACTTACAGGCAAAGAATAATAAGAATACCTAACATTTAACACTATGCGTCAGGCACTGTTCTAAGTAATTTTACATGTAGTGACTCATTGAATCCTCTGAATGACTATATGAATAGATTATCACTCTCCATTTTTTAGGTAAGGAATAAGCCACACAGTAAGTGGCAGAGCCAGTGTCCTAAGCCAGTAGTATACCTCCAGAATCCATACTCTTAACCACTAATCTGTACTGTCCTCTCAAGTGGGGTAACTTATGTTTCTAGCAATGCTGACTTGATTATGCTGTGGTCATATCTACCAGTCCTTCAATTTTAGAATTTTAATAATCCAAAAGAATTATGATATAATCATAGAACCATGAAAATTTAAATTACATTTATAAGAATACATTAAAAGTGGCTTCAAGTGATTTAAGTAAATATTTGGTTACCTGGTAAGATCTATAGTTTTACAAAGGAATCACTGATTATAAAAAACATCTTTATAAACTGAAAGATGACCTTAACTTGATCAATACATGACCCCATCTTGATTATCGGGGATAAAGAAGGAATCAAAGCAATTGTCAGCAATAATTATTATTAATGAGATGGCAAAAATTATTTTAAATGGAAGCTTTAACTTCAACTATTTACCTGACTAAAAATTTTACATAATATTTTGTAGCATTTTATAGAAATCTTATTATTTCATATTTCACATGGAACATTTTCAGGTTGAATAAAAATGAAAATACTTTTTTGAACAAGAGGATGCCTTAAAAATAATAATTGATTTAACAAAGGTCACTCAATGAACCTGAAGCAAATTATAGATCCAGATGATAACAGAAAAACTACTGTCAGGTTTGACTTTGGGCAGTGAACATATAATGCAATTTATAGATGATATATTACAGAGTTGTACACTTGAAACCTATATCATTTTATTACCCAATGTCACCCTAGTAAACTTAAAAAGATTAAAAGAAAAAACTATTGTTAATTTCCTTAGGTGTGATAATGGTACTGTGGTTATGAAGATCTTTAACTAGAGTTTATATGTGTCATATTTTAGTTAGGCACATCAAAGAACTCTCTAATTTTTTAGTAAACAAAGACTAACGAATTTTATTGCTCTATAATGTCAATCTTTATATTTTTAAGTTTCATAAGCGTAAAAATAATACTAGTACAAAATTAAATTTTCCATCAAATATCTGTAAGACTAAAAACATGTGTTGAAATATTTCTCATATCTGGACAATAAACAGTAAGTTAAAAACAATTTTTTCCTAGTTGGCATGGCAGGCAGTAAATTAGTTCTTTTAAATATACAGATAAGTAAAAATTTACCTGCTTTTTCTTTCAACTAGAATGGCCACATAAGATGCTGGCAGAGCGGCACCAAAGCCAGGACTCCAAAAGTAGAATTTTCCAAGTATCTTCCTGAAATTCAAATTTGGAATGTTTGTATGAAACTTCTAGTTGGTCATTTCAGTTATTACGAATAGAAATTCCTTTTCTCAGACCACTTTCTTATCTAAATATCCCACAGCACCCCAATTAAACATGTCCAAAACCAGACTCATTATTTCTGTCCCCTATCCTCATGAACTTATCCTCTACCCTCTATTTTCCTAGGTTAGTGGCATCAACAACTACCTATCCACCCATGTGTGACACTTGGAGACATCCTTGGCTTCTTCTCCTCCCTTACCCCACGTATTAAATCACTCCCCTAAATTTTTCCATATGTAATTAATCTCTCAAATTCCTCTCCAACATACTGTCCCCAGTCTTAGTTTAGTCCCTCCCCATCTCTCATTCAGGCTACTAGAGCAGCAAACTAATAGGTAGTTCTCCTCCCAATAATTTAGTTAGTTATATTCATTCAGACATTCCCTGAATTCAACATTGCTCACTATACAAAAGCACTTTATGTTCTCAGTCTCCCTATCTATCAAATGGGAATAATATTACCTATCTCACATAGCTGTTGTGAGGACTACATGAGATATTTCTCAGCAGCATGCACAGCACATAGAAAACACTGAGAAAATGTTAACTGTTATTTTAATTATTACCGTTATTACTATTTTTAACACATAATAATCAACAAAGTCTCTCCCTCTTTGCTTCTACAACCCTTGATAACTTCTTACAGTACTTAATAAAGTATTTGACAGTTTTAAATTACATGTCTACATAGTTTTTTTAAAACCTAATTATCTCATGACTAGAGTTTTAATACATTAGAAACTTTCCAGAGACCACATGAATCATCAGTTTCTTAGATTTTCAAGTCAACTTAAAGGCGTGATTCACTCAATAATATAAACCTTATCAATTATTTTCTACACAATGTAAAAGTTCATAAATATCAATATTTTAGGGGAAAAAATCTGTAAAAGACATTTGGAAATTGTATTTTTAATTGCGGTTAAACTATACCTACAGAACTCTGGGCAACACTAATGGGATAACACTAATGTGATGATAAGGTGAAGTTATTATTTTAAACTTGACAGATTTTAAAAAATACTAGTTTGGGTTTTCAACAATCAGTGAGGAAAAAGATAAAAAGTAAAATATTTAATGAAACTGAATTCTAACTGCCTATATTGAATGAAGCACATCACACAGGTAATGTATATAGGTCTAAATAAGAATCAAAAGTTTCATCAGTAGGATGTGCTGGAAGTTAACTTACTGTTTTATATACAAACACGAGCATTTTATAATCCCTTTGAAGTCTGTTCACTGCAGGTGGACTTAACCTATATCGTGGACAATTGCTTTGAATTCCTGATCTACGAAATTGAAAAGTTGAGAAATTTTCATCAACAAGTTGGTAAATATAGTAGCCCTTTTAAAGCATTTTTGCTATATAATCACAGCAATAACTTGAAGTTTATATTATATCTTTAGGCGATGAAGCCTACAACTCCTGGTTTTATAAGGTTTCTTTGGGACAAATAAATGTTATTTCACAGATAGAAAAAATATATACAAGCAGTGATCTACACAACATTTATATAAACATGTGTTTGTTTCTTTTTCAACAAAGGAATTTGTATTGACCTCCAAAGGTGATTATAAGTACCAACCTTAAAATGCAAAAGAAAGCCATATACAAGGCCCCATTAGCAGTCAAAAATGAAGCAGATTGTAGGATCTCAGGGAGTAGTTTGTATAAATAATAATCTAATTTTCGTTTCCGGAGAATTGCTGCAATCTGAAAAGAGAAAGACTTTTTTGTTTAATCCAACCAACTTTACCCACTTAAATTAACTCTTACTTGTAAGCTACTGAATAACAGCATATATTTTTAAATTAAAGTAGAAACTCTGGTATTATTCAGGTTCCTCTATAAAAATATAATTTCTAGGACAGAAGATATTTTAGTTTATTGAAGGTATAATGGGTAAAATATACACTAGAAATTACGTCATGGGTCATATAATGAATAACAAATGTCCAGGTAAATATTTATAATGCCTTTAAAGTCTTAAACTGAAAAGTAAAATATATTTTTTAAATAGAGGAAAAGAAGCATAATTCAACAGAAATTGAATGCTAAAACAAAATTGCATTATGGATGTTATCAGCCTGGATATTAGAGAACCTCAATAAGAGAAATCAGAGAAATTCATTCAGTTACTCAAACATGACTACTGTGTGATGAAACTCATGCTGGGAATAAAAAAAGTAAAAAATAAAATGAATGATTTATGGCCTAATGAAGCTGATCCAAAAAAATAAAGGTCCGAAAAACAAATATCAAGAATCTAGCTTAATGTAGGTAGGTACCATGTGCTACCAGAACACAGAAACAGGAACAAGTTCCTGTATATAGAACTGCAGAAGTTTATCCCAGAAATATTTTATAAGGAATATTTACCTATGAGTCTTCATGACTTATCTTTTGAATTTAGGTTAAAAACATATTTGTTTTTAAGGTATTTTGTGTATGAACTTTGACTTTAAAAGATAGGTTTCAAGATTAAAACAAAAAAGCCCTGAGATAATTTACTTTATTATTATTATTATTATTATTATTATTATTATTATTATTTATGCTTACAGCACCTGGTCTTCCTAGGTGGTCTCCCATCCAAGTACTAACCAGGCCCAACCCTGCTTAGCTTCCAATATCAGACATTGGGTTTATTCAGGGTGGCATGGCGGTAGACCATGGATTGTGGCTCCACTGGGGCGGGAACCCAGGACCTTCTGCATGTAAAGCAGACATGCTAACCACTACACTATGGAGCCATGCCCCCTGAGATAATTTAATAATGATATCCTCATGAAGCCTCTAGAATTTTATTCATCTAGAACTTTACCATCTAGAACTTTATTCAATTAAACAAATTGTTATTAAGAATTATGCCATATACACATACACACAAAAAGTGATGAATAAGATCTAATCCTTGTCTCCAAGGAACATAAAATCTTATAAAGAAATAGATTAAAAGAAATACATTAAAAATACACTAAAATATGGCAGTGTAGTAATGGTACACTACAAAAAATAGAAACTGCTATAAAAACACATGCTAGGGAACGACTAAAAGGAGACGACAGGTCTGGGCGGGTGGTGATGTCTGGAAAATTTCACTAAACTTTCTAAGATGGATCTTGACAGGTAGAATTTTGACAAGACTAGTTTCTACTGTTTCTGTTACAGTGCATCCTTTTCATTCTCCCACTAAATCTCCAAATGTTATTTCTTTGTTAGTATTTCTTCCTCAGATCTCTACTCATTCTACATATGCTCTCTCTCAACGTATCACCTATTATCTCAAAGGAGAAATTCCTATTACGACTCTAACCTCTCACCTAAATTTTTAATCCATACTTCAAATGTCTATTGGACATGTCAACAAGGATGTGCCACAGGCCTCAAAAAACCAGCATGGCCAAAGTAGAACTCGTTTTATTTCCCCAAAATGCTTTTACTTCTGAGTTTCCTATCCTAATTACCTAAGCCCACCTGATTACTTAGAAACAAAATGTTGGTGTCATTTTCAATTACTCTTTGATCTTCAACTATCTCATCAGTTCTAATGGTTGTTCCTCCAGTATCTTCAGGTTTGGAATGTAGTGTCTCCTTCATTTCAGACTTAACAATGGGCAGAATCTGGTATCTATTATAATATTCAAGCAGTTACAAGGGGGAAAAATATCCTCTCTGTTCCTGAGAAGGAAGAAATAAAACTGTCCCTATTCGCAGATAACATAAATGTCTGTGTACACAGAAAATCCCAAAACAATAAAAAAGAAAAAAAGAAAAAAAAAACCCTCCTAGAACTAATAAAGCAGTTTGGCAAAAGCATAGGTTACAAGACAAAAATACAAAAATTATCTGTATTTCTATATAAAAGCAATGAACACGTGGACACTGAAATTAAAAATACAACAATATTTATAACTCCTCAAAAAAAACGAAATATTTAGAGAAATATCTACAACACTTATATAGCTCTTATATGCTAAAAACTACACAAGTCTAATGAAAGAATCAAAGATTATGTAAATAAATGTTCATGGATTAGAAAACTCAATATGGTAAAGATGTCAATTCTCCCCAAAGTGATATACAGGTTTAACAAAATTTCTATCACAATCTGAGAAAGCATTTTGTAAATATAGACAAGATTATCCTGAACTTTACATAGAAAAGCAAAGGAACTATAAGAGCTAAAACAATTTTGAAAAACAGAAAAAAGTGGAAAGATTCAGTCTACCAGATTTCAAGATTTATTATATAGCTACAGCAATCAAGCTTTGTGATATTGGGAGAAAGCCAAGTAGATTAATGAAATAGAATAAAGAACATAGAAACAGACCCACACAAATATATCCAACTGACTATATCAATGGCAATATTTTGGTTGCAATATCTTACTACCACTTTGCAATATGATACCATTGGGAGAAACCCAATCTCTATTGTTTCTCTATTATATCTTACAATTGCATAAGAATGTATAATTATCTCAAAATAAAATGTTCAATTAAAAAAAAAGCAGTCATCCACATAGCTAGTGGTCATATGAAACATGCTCAGCATCATTAATCAGAGTACTGCACAATGAAATACCAGTATATGCACACCAGCATAACTAAAATAAAAGAACTGATAATGCAAAGTACTACCTGAAATAAAGTAACTGGAACTTCACACATTGCTGGTGGGACTATAAACCTGCACAATTATTTTGGAAAGCTGTTATTATC
Organism: Rousettus aegyptiacus; assembly: GCF_014176215.1. Classification (NCBI taxonomy): domain Eukaryota; kingdom Metazoa; phylum Chordata; class Mammalia; order Chiroptera; family Pteropodidae; genus Rousettus; species Rousettus aegyptiacus. The sequence continues at coordinate 66,096,149 of NW_023416308.1, forward strand.
TAATGAAATTAAATGTATACTTAATCTATGACCCAGCAATTCCACACCTAGGCATATACCCAAGAAAAATAAGTGCTTATTTCCAGCAAAAGTTATATTTTTATAGCACTATCTATAATTACAAATACTGTAAAACACCTAAATATCCATTAATGGTAGAGTGGATAAATTGTACATATTTCCAATATTGGTACACTGTAAGATGCAGGGAAAATCTGACATAATACATGGAAAATAAGCTGGGAACTTATCATCACTGTGCTCTAACCTAGAGCTTCCAACCAGGGTTTTATAAATGACTGAAATACTGATCCTCTCAACAGTCCGGGTAACTAGGCCAGGCCTAGGGTAACAGTAGGGCAATAACCATGTCAGTTTTCCCTGGCATACCGCCCAATTATTGTCATTTTATATGTACACCACAGCATGCTACAGTGTGAAAAAAGGTTAGGAAACACTGACCTACCCAAATAATGTAAGACCAATTGCATTAGCCATGTAGTAATTTTAAGACCTTGTCCAGATGCATCTAAAATTATTATCAGACATCATCAGACACCTTCGCAAATATCATATTTTATAGCAAAAATGCTGCAAGGTTCATATGCTTTGATCAAGTAATTCCACGTTAATTCCTTATGAATTTTCCAAATATGCATGAAAACATTCAGCTAAACACCAGTATATAATAGTACTGTAATTAAAATATATATCTGTATTTATTTATTTATATTTTTATAACCCAGTTTTTAAAAGACTATTTCATGACCAGAGAAAAATGAATCAAAATATATAAAGTGAAGACAGATTGCAACAAAACAATTTCTAATGAACATGTGAAACAAATGCTAGAACATTATGCACTAGTTATCTCTGAATGATAACAGATTATTTTAATCTCCTTTTTTGTTCTGGGGAACTTTCCAGACATTCTACAATAAACATGTTACATTTTTAAAATTGGAAGGGAAAAAACACATATGAGAAAGTGTTATTATAGAAAAAATCTAAATAATAGAAATAGCATGATGGAATAAAAAATAAATGATATGACTTAATCTTAGTTATTTCTATGAAGGATCCTTGTTTAGACGCTCTTTAGATTTCATTTTCCTCATTTATTAAAAAAAGAGATTGAGTTAAATGACATAGGAGTGACATCAGCAAGATGGCAGAATAAAAGTTTCCAGCACTCATGCCCTCATAGAAAGAATAACTATACATGTGCAAAAATACCTTCACAAGAGCTAAGGGTTCCAGGTGAGAGAGTACAGCTTCTTGGTCAAGCACAGAAATAAGAAAAGATGCACTGAAGAGTGTAGCAAAGACAATCTCACATTTCCCATGTTACCCAGCCCCCAACCCCAGGCAACACAGTGTGAAGAAAGATACCCATCCAATGCAGGAAGAAGAGTGAAGTGAGTACCTAACTTCATCACAAACCCCAGAACCAAGCCTGTCAAGTGAAACCAGGCACCACACAAACCCAGAATACAGGAGTGTCCAAGAAGATTCAGGCTACAGACCCATCTTAGCAACAGGTCAACCTCCACGAAACCAGGCTCTAGGCTTCCCCCAGTAATTCAGGCTTCACGACAAACACTGAAGTCCCAGATACCAGACCTGCCCCCATGGACCCAAACACAAGGACCCAAACGCCAGTGAATCCAGGTTCTAGGCCTGCCTCCAAGCAACAGACCAGCCTGGTGAAAGGGGACAGCAATACAATCAAAGTAGGGGACTTTAATACTACACTTTCAACAATGTATAGATCATTCAGACAGAAAATCAATAAAGAAGATTTGGAATCAAATAACACTATAGACCTAACAGACATATACAGAACATTCCATCCATCAATACATTCCTTTCAAGCCACATAAGGCATTCTCAAAGACAGATCATATATTAGGCCACTAAATGAGTCTTAAAAATTTTTTTAAGGTTGAAATTATATCAAGTATATCAAGTATCTTTTCTAACCACAATGATATGAAACTAGAAATCAATAACGAGCAAAACTGGCCAATTAATAAATATGTGGAAATTAAACATTCATGAAAAAAAACAATGGGTCAAAGAAAAATCAAAAGGAAAATAAAAAATATCTTGAGACAAATGAAAAAGGGAATAAAACATATCAAAACTCTTGAGATGTAGCAAAAGCAGTTCTAAGAGGGAAGTTTATAGCAATAAATGCCTACATTTAGAAAAAAGAAAATTCTCAAATAACTTAACTTTCCATCTCAAGAAAAAGAATAAACTAAACCAAAAGTTAATATAAAGAAGAAAATAAAATCAGAGCAGAAATAAATTAAATAGAGACTAAAAAAAATACAAAAGATCAATGAACCTAAGAGTTGTTTTTTTAAAAATATAAAATATGGAATCAACCTAAGTGTCCACCGACAGATGAATGAATATAAAGAAAATGCAGTATATGTATACAATGGAATATTATTCCGTTTTTACAAAGAAGGAAAGCTTGTCATTTGCTACGACATCAATGCACCCAAAAGACATTACGCTAAGTGAAATAAGCTAGACACAGAAAGTCAAATATTGCATGATCTCACATAAATATGGAATATAAGAATGTCAAATCCATAAAAGTAGAGGAGATTGATGGTTACCAGAGCCTGTGGTGGTGGGGAAAACAGAGAGATATCGGTCAAAGGGTAGTACAAAGTTGCAGTTATGTAGAAGAAATAAGTCTACAGATCTAATGTACAGCATGATGACTACAGTTAACACTATATTGAATGATAAAAATATGCAAGGAGAGTAGATTTTAGGTGCTCTCATCACCTAAAAAAAAATGTCACTATAGGAGGAGATGATATGTTAATTAGCTTGGTTGTAGTAATTATTTCACTATATGCATATGAAAATCATCTTGTTGAAAAATAATACATAGCTCAAATCATGTTGAAAAATAAAAAAGTCGACACTGAAAAAAAAAAGATATTTTTCTCCACTTCTAAAACTACATAATTTTTAAAAATAAGTAATACTGGAAAGATAGGTTAACTATGTAGAACAAAAATTAACTTTGACCCCTGCCTCATGCTATACACAGAAATTAATTTGAGATAAATCATAGATTTAAAATTGAAAAGTATAAACAATAAAGAAAAAAACACAGGCAGATATTTTCATGAACATTCCAGTTATAAGTCAAGACAGAAGCATTTCAGCACAGGGCAGATATGGAGACCAATCTAATACAAAGGCTATAAAGACTGAAGAGTGACGTAAAACTATAACAACAGGCCCCCAACTTAGGAGTTTCTTTACAAAAATATCATGATTAAACATCTATCAGGCCCACATACATTTCATCTTATTCATTTATATCCTTTGGTCTGTTTCCCGTGTGATTAATGCAGCACATTTGCCCCAGAGATGGTTGACTAGTATTGGGATTGCAGTGTATGGCCATGGAACAGAACAAAGCTAACTGGACCTCGAAAGGATTGACCTCATGATCTTAGCCTTATTAGTACCAAAACTTAAGGCAGCAGTCTTTGTTATCCACAGAACTTGATCATTAACTGTCCCAGAAAACTATTCCTACAAAGTCTGACAAATCTTATTAACTTCAGAGTATAAAACAGTTCACAATAAGAAACAGTTGATTTTATGTTTTATTTATTTAATCTTTCTTAACATAATCACTAACAAAAAATGATTTATTTCATTAAAGCAGAGTTTCTCAACCTCATTTTGGACCAGGTAATTAATTCACTGTTGTGGAGGGCTATCGCCTGCAGGGATGTTTAGCAGCATCTCTGGCTTCTACTCTGTAAATGCTAGTAGCATACCCTCAGCTATGAAAAACAAAAATATGGTTTATATCTATATATGGTAGGTATGACACACACACCCCCTTTTGGTTCTGTGTCCCTGGAGAACCCTAATTCATTGCATTTAAATTGCTTCTAACATTTTTAAGGTTAAAACTGTAAACTAGAGGCCAAATTTAAACACCTAAAAAAAAAAAAAGGAGACAAGAAACCAAGTATCGCAAGCTAATGTGGCTAAAATTTGCATATATTTTCATAGTTTTCAAAGCTTTTACATATGCACTATCTCATATGATTCCCACAGAAAATTATGAAGTAGTTAAAGCAGAATTATCATCTATACACAGATGAGGAAACTGAGGGTCCTACCACAAACTTTAGAATAAAACAAAAACTCAGATCTTATAACTTATTTCCAATGCACCTACTTTATGCTGCCTTATCATGTACAGAGAAACAGCTTATTAAACAAAACAAACAAAAAACTAGGGCAACTTTGTTAATAATATATGCTAGAGAATATAAGCAAATCTTTAAAAAGTATTCCTTAGCTACTTACTATAAAGCCGCCCTATAATGAAAATATACTGTAGATATAATATTCAGATAAAATATAATCAAGAACAAAACTCTGATTGAGCCCTGTGTACATTATAACCGTGATCCAATATTTTTTGGTAATGTAGGGACAGTCTTGAATTCACACAACTGTTACTTCAACTAACTGATATAACTCACTATGAAATACTATAACCTTAAACTAAAACATTTTTTTCATTTAAGAAATCATCTTAAAGGAGAATTATCATCTATGTATAGATAGGAAACTGAGGGCCATACTTAAGAAAACAATATCGCATTTATGAAATCATCTTCTACATACTTAAATACAAATATCATGAGCGCTAATAAGAAATACCTTAATTAATAAAGAAAAATTCTAATAACACTAATAATAATTCTTTTTGGAGAACTTTATTCATATTAAAAATAAAAGGTATGCACAAATATTCCAGTCTCTCCAAATAAAAACATTGGGAATACTGAACTGAATCCTTAAAACTGAACTCAAGCAAACTAAGAATTAAAAACAGAGAAGTAGGGATAATTTGATCACAAGAAGAAATTACAGATATCAGGGGACTATGCTAACTAAGACACACAAAACTGCCTCACCATCTGTTGGTATATAAAGTTCCATTAACAGAAGACAAAGCCATTCTCAAAAGGTTTAAACTGCACTTGTACTCAAACATTTGCTAAAACTCACACTGAAGTTTAAAAATTAGTCTATCAAGTACTTGATAGACATAAAATTCACTATTTTCTGATGGGGATAACCCTGACCATCTACCTGAACCAGAAAAGAAATTTAACCATTGTTAAGTGAAAAAAAAAAAAAAAAAAAAAAGCTTTAAAAAGATGCTTACCCTCCCAGACCTCAAAATTTTGTCTAAAACAATCGTGATTTACCTTTAAGTAGATGAAGACAAATAGAAGTTAAAAGTTTTCTAACATTTATATTTGAAACTTTCTGACTATCTTAATTTTAATTATAGATTTTAATTAGAAGGGAGCTTCAATTTCAGAGAACCTGTTAATCAAGGTATTTGTATGGTCTGAGATGTTTTATTACTACCTTTGGCTTTCAAACCTAAGTAAAAGTCAAAGTCAAAATGAAAGAAACCAAGTTCTTGACCTGGGTATTACATTTAAGAAATCATCAAATAATCTCTTTCTATAAAGTAATTCTTTCTTATTTTTCTCAATTACCTCACATTAAAATTTGGGTTTTATGTCACAAATGCTAAGTCTAACATATTCACTTGATATATGTTCATATACACACTATGTCACTGTTACTTTGTTGGGAAAGCCTTCCCAAACCCACCACACTTAGAAAGGGTCCTCTTGTAACACTGTGGTAAACATCCTGTACTTCTTAGTAACACTTATCACAGTTTAAACAATTTCTTCTATATTATTTTAAGTTTACCTTCTCCCTTAGCTGTAATGTCCATATACATTTTGTTCCCTATCCCTGTATTCCTGACACATTGTAGGCAATCTGTAGGGAGAGGAAATGAAGATTCAGAGTAAATACAGTTACAGTAACACTACATGTGCTCCAAATGGAACTGTGAGCACACTCTGTAATTCGGTCTGATCCTATTTTATTCAGTGTCATCTGGGCTTCAGAATTCCTGAGATAGAGGTCTGAAAATAAGGATTCCATGTCTACTTTTTTCAAGGTTTAGAAAGCAAGAATGATCAAAACAACCCTCTCTTCATCACTGTCAGTAGATACAGATTTCTTCAAAATAACTGCCAAACTGGACAAATCACAATCTAAACCCCAAAGATCTAGTAGTAATCTAGAAACCAAAGGACCTGACACATGTAATGAGTCAAAAGACTATATCAAATAAATTGTAGTAAGTTGAAAAAACTGTAAAAATTCACCATTCTTATTAGGAACCAACTCCAATCTGATGATACTTGATCTAGTATTCTTCTTTTCATACTTTTTTCACACAAATCCATTTTACTGAATATGTCTCAATGCTGCAGAAAACAAAATAACTTAAAATTTGTATTCGAGTTACTTCAATTAGTCATTCTCCTCAAGTATAAGTATGAAGACAGAGCCTCATACACAATCTGTAATATCAATTTACAATACTAATTTGATTAACTAATAAATCAGGCTCATTAACAAATACTTATTAACCATACTCCTGGTTTCCCAAGATGAAACAGATTCATCTCATGTTAAACACAAAGGGAAAAAAAACACACACAAAAAAAAATCTCAAATAACAACACTCTTTTATAGGAAATCGGTTAGTAGAAAGCAAGCTAAGATTAGTGACCAACACATTTTGAAGACTTTCCAAAAACTTTTATTTAGCTCTTAGTTAAGTAATCATTTCAATTAACTTCCCTTCCCTAATTATTACCTAGCATAGTGCCTGGTAGATATTCATTAAATAGTTGATAAATAAGTTATAAATCTATAAGCAAAGTCTTATTATTTTTATCGGAATCAAAGCTCATACAGAGATTTATAGAAAATAAAGTTTGTGCTTCAGCCTTTTGTAATCAATAAACTATCATAATCAATAAAAGCAATTACTTATATGTATATTGCTTATGCACAAATATGAGACAAGAGTTTCTCCTCAAAGTCATAACTCATAAAAAAAAGCTACCTTATAGTCATTCACTCCTTAGAAATGTTCATTTTTTAATAATTTGTTGTCCAATTTAAGATATTCCCCAGAATCAAGAGCTCTCTGTTCTAAATAACAAAACTAGACTCGAAAATATAAAATAAGTAGTGTAATTATATCTCTTGGAGGTGAATAAGCAAAGGGGAAAATGGTATGAAATGCAATCAAACAAGCAACAATCAGATCACATGAGGGTCTGTAGGCCATGGTAAAGATTTCACATTTTATTGAGAGGGAAAGTCACAGAGTTCTGAGCAGAAGAACAAATACTGATTTATATTTTAAGGCTATGTGATAGGTATTTTATTCATTTTATAGATGAGAACATTGAGGTTCACATATGTTAAGAACCCTGTTCAAGGACACAAAGCTAATAAGTGGGGGAACTAAGACATTCAAACCCATGCTCTTTCCAACTCTTAAAATAACCCCCAAAACTCTCTGCTCAAGACTTCTCTGCAACACTCTCCTGTCAACCTCTTATTATCTTTCTTACTGCTTCTTTTTTCTCTACTCCTAAAATGAACATTTCTCAGGTTGTCATCTTTCTAAACATTCTCCCTTGTTGACTAAGGACGTCTCTTCATTGTTGACCTTCCATAGCTCCAACTTTCACTTCTATTCTTATGAAATCTAAACCTAAATCTCTGGCCCCACCATCTCTCTAGAACAGCAGCTCTACATTTCTCAATGCCTCCTGGTCCCTCTCTATTCATATATTGTACTAGTTGTTCAAACTTAATATGCCCCAAGCAATCCAGCACATATCCCTGAAAATATTTTTTTCAAAAGCACTTCCATGCATTCCAATCAAGAAGGCTTAAAATCATATAGTTTCATTTGATTACTTCCCCTACTTTATATCTGGGCCACTAAATCTAACAGGTCTATATATCACTGCCAGATTAAGCTTTATGAAATAACTTCAAGCATACTACCCCTGTTGGCAACCTTTACTGATTGTCTACTACATCAAATAAAGTCCAAATTCCATCTGTCATTTTTCAAAGCATACCATATCCTATTCTACCCGCATGTCTTTTTTCATATCATTCTTCTCCCTTATCTACCACCAATTCTAGCTTTCCAAATCTTACTTTTCCTTCACGGCTACTAAATTGCCACCTCTCCCATTAAGTTTCCCCTTATTTCTCAATCATGTGATCTACCTCTATCTTTCAAACCATCTTAACTCTACCATATATTTATCTCAATGAAATTTTTCCCAGCTTTACTAAAATATAAAATTAGTTGCTCACATTTACATTGTACAATTCAATTTTTCTCAATTATAGTTGGCAAACAATAATATATTAGTTTCAGTTGTACAGCAGCGATCAGAGATCTATATAACTCACAAAGTGGTCAACTAAATCTAGTACTCCTCTTACCCCTTACATATTTTTTACAACATTGTTGACTGTCTTCCTTATGTTACATTTTATATCTCCATGTTGTATATTGTACCTATCCATTTGCACTTCTTAATTCTTGTACTTTTTCAACTTCCCTCACAACCCCTCCCATCTAGTAGCCCTCAAAATATTCTCTGTATCTATAAGTTGATTTCCATTTTTGTTGTGGTTATTTTTTTATTTTGAAATCATGTGGTATTTATCTTTCTCTATCTGACTTACTTCATTTAGCACAATACTCTCTAGGTCCATTAAGGCAATATTATTTTCCATCCCCTTCCTTTTAGTCTGTGTGTTTTAATCTAAAATGAGTCTCCTGCAGGTAGTATATGTGGGGATCTCGTTTTCTTATCCATTCAGCCTCCCTCTCTTTTGGTTGGAACACTTAATTCTTTTCCATTTGAGGTACTTATTGATAGGTATGTAGTATTACAATTCTTTATACATGTTTTTTCTTCTTAAAGAAGTCCCTCCAACAATTCCTGTAATACTGGCTTGGTGTTGATGAATTCCTTTAGCTAACTTTTGTTTTTATCTGTCCTTCAATTCTAAATGATAGCTTTACTGGATAAAGTATTCTTGGTTGTAGATCCTGGGTTTTAATCACTTTGAATATTTTGTGCCAAGCCCTCTGGCCTGCCAAGTTTCTCTTAAGACATCAGCTGCCAGTCTTATGTGCTCCCTTGTAGGAAACTAATTACTTTTCTCTTGCTGCTTTTAAGATTCTCTTTGTATTTAACCTTTGGCATTTCAATTATGATATGTCTTGGTGTGGGTCTCTTTGGGTTCACTTTTTGGGGGACTGAGTTTCCTGGAACTGTATGTCTATTTCCTTTACCAGTTAGGAAACTTTCCCATCATTATTTCTTCAAATATATTTCAACTTCTTGTTCTCCCTCTTCAGTATCCTTATGACACGGATGTTGTTACCCTTAATTTTGCCCTTTAGGCTCTTTAAATTATTATTATATTCTTGGTTATTTTTTTCTTGCCATTCTGATTGGATGTCCTTGGCTTCCTCCCTATCGGTGGTTTGATCCTCTTCTTCATCCACTCTATGGATTCCCTTTAATATACTCTTCATCTCAGATAATGTATTCTTCATTTCTGACTGGTTCTCTTTTATAATTTCCATTTCCATTTTTTATGTCTTTTATCTTTGTTAAAGTTCTCACTGAGTTCATCTACACTTTCTCTAAGTTCATTGAGCAGTTTTATAACCAGTGTTTTGAACTCTGCATCTGTTAGATTGCTTTACTCCATTATTCCTGGATCTCTGTTCTATTTCCTCGTATGGTTTCTGCTTCCTTGTCTTCCCATTTGGCTGCCTTTCTTTGTCTGTTTCTATATACTAAGAAAATCTCCTAAGTCTCCCAGTCTTATTAGCGTGGCTTTGTGTAGTAGGTGTCCAGTGGCACAGTCCTGAGAGGGGTTCAGCTGCAGCACAATTTTACCCCCAGCCTGTGTCCCTCTGGGGCCCCTTGTTAAGATTCAGCAAGCAATCCACAGATGCTGTGCTTACAGTGGCCTCAGAAAGCCATGCCCGAAACCAAGGTCAGCTGCCACCAGTGTGAGTCTTGGAGCTGCTCAGCAAGTAGCACAGAACTAACCGAGGACACACCTGGATGTGGCTTGGGTGGGGCCATGAGTTTAAGAAGTCCGAGTTTCAGGGAATCCTCTGAGTGGAGGACCTCTGTTAACTAATTTGATGATAGCTCAGCTATTGTGGTTCTACATTTGCACACTGCAGGGTGGGGGACTTAACAGAAGAACAATGGATACTACCAGCTCTTCTGCCCAGGACAAAGCCTTGCCTCCAGCCCTCGCTCCAACAACTCAGTGTCTCCCTGGAAGTCCCTGGTGCCCACAAAGCAGCCCATCCAGTGTTGGTGCTCAGAGTGAGCAAGTCCATCACTACGAAAGTCCACTTGCAGACAAGGCCCCTTTAAGAGGCATCTACACCTGCCAGCTGCAGCTGCAGCAGCCCCTGTCTCACTCAACTGCTGGGGACCAGGCAGTCTCGCGTCTTCACCCCCTCCTACCATCTACCATTGTAGACTGATTAATTATTTCTCTCTCTTGTTGTAGTGCTTCTGTTCATCTAGATCCTAGGTGACTCTGCTTGCTGTTTCCTACGTGTTTCTGTCACAACTTTGATGTGATCTCAAAGAGGGGATGAATGAAGCGTCTATCTTCTGTGCCATTTTGCCCAGTCTCTATCTCAATGAATTTTTGTTATAGGACGATACATGCCTAATCTTCCCTCCTGGACAATAAAGTCTCAATATAAGAAGTCTATCCCATTCATTTTCTTATTCTCCACTATATCACACAGCACATAGCAGCTATACTATACACAGCACCATGGAAACATAATGAATTACTGATACAGTGAATAGGGAACAAATATTCCAATGCTAATATTACTTCAGATATTACTAAACCTAATCATCAAATCTCAGTCCCCTTCCATTATTGTATATTTTTGCACCAATATTTGTGAGCAAATAATCAAAAATATGTTTCAAAGAGTCAAAAATTCATAAAAAAAAAATATTTTTCTAAATAGTAAATAAGAGATCTGGTTACCCAAAATAATCTGTATCACAAGGAATCAACTAGAGAGTTGGGTACAAAGACAATCTTATGGAAAGTCTGTTACGACAGGGAATACCGGTGTGGACGTGACTCCCTCACTCCTCCAGGTGGGTTTCTCTCTGTACCAAAATGTACTATTTTATTGAAGAAAATAAACTTTCCCAGATAGAAGAGATTTTTCAATTCATTTTGATTTGAAGAAAATTTTCTAGTGACCAAGCAAGAGGTAAAAATGCTGGCATTGAAAAATTACCTATCCAGAATTTGAAGGCTTTTTAAATTTTTTTTTATCAACCAAATATGTTTTAATAAGAATCTACTGACTCAGAAACATGAACGGTAATGGATCATAATTATTTAAATACTATATTCCAATATTTATTATCTTTTTTCTATGATCTATGATAACTAAATGGTCAAACAAAAGTAAACCAGATTTGGCCAGCTATATTCAGAAACAGTTGCTACAGAAAAGCGTGAGTTGAGAGAGTATTTAGTGCATTAGTAAATCTTCGACTAACAACTATGAGTGATGTGCTAGAACTGTAATCTGTACTCAGCAGAGATCAGGCAAAGAATAACGAGAAGACACATATAAAAATAAGTTCAACTAACTCAAGTATCATATTAAGGAATAGGAAAATTTATTGTTTAATTGCTCATTAAAAAAAAATTCTCTCTCGCTCTCCCAGTAAAAAGCAAAAGCAAATGGCCTATTACCAGAAACTTAGAAAAGTCTCATTGGTAGTCTCACATTCTCTAGAAAATCTGCTAACCACTGCCTTTAAAAACACAGTTTGCAGTATGTGCCAGAAGTACTTGACATATTATGCTATGCCTCATTGAACCTTCGCAAGTACCTATGAAGTGAAATTTACCATTTCTCCAATACTACAGACATGGAACTTGAGGCTTAGAGTGGTTATGAAATTTGTCTGTGGTCACCCTGCTAGTACTAAGTAGTAAGCTAGAATTCTAACATAGGCAATTTGATCCCAGAATCCAAGATCCCACCACCTAAGCTGTGCTGTAATACAGAAATCTGAACAGCGTCATGTAAGTACAATTAAGCTTTGGGAGCTTTGTGGAATTACCATTTTTTCCATAAAATAAAACTAGGTAAGAACATTTTAAAAAAACAACTCAGTTCATATCACTGAACTAATTTCTTCACAGTCAATGGTTTTTGAGTCTTTAGTCATTAACTAAAGACTGTCCACAACTTTTTTTTTATTCCTAAGAATTCTAACTCTTGCTTAAGTGTTTGTTTAGAGTTTAAAGGAGATTAATTGACCCTTTATAATCTAAGAAATCTGTTAGATTAAAAGGTTCAAAGGGAGTATATATTAAGTAAACATGTTCATACTCTGAAGAAGGATATAAACAACTAAAGGTCAATGAAAACGTAGGTTTTTAAATAATTCCTTCCCATAAGTGAGAAAGGTTCTACTTTGGAGTCAGCTAAGGGTAAATGCCACCATACCTAGTCAGGAGGTCCTGAAGAACGTCACCTAGATCTTAGAACCATTTGTGAGAAGTAAACTTGAACAGCATGGAATCCATCTCCCTAAGTGGACTATTGGGTATCCTAAATTTGCCAGAAATTATTGAGGGCACCATGTTTTCATTAATTTTAATGGTAGTCTAGGATTTAAACAGTTTAACAACTATTTCATGTGTATGTGTGTGGTGAGGGGTAGGCAATAACTAACATTCAAGAAACAAAATATAAGTTCCTGAAATACATTTTTGGTACATGCATAAATTGTTAGCATATATTATAACATATGTAGGATTCTTCAAAAAAACTACAGGAAGTGAATTGATAAGGAGAACTGATGATGTTTTTTACAAATTGTGAAAACACAAAGATTCACTATTAAAAGGATTAGTCCATCTACATTTCAACGGGGTTTAAGTATTGTAAGGTAAATACTGACCAAGAACAGTTGTAGACACCAAAATGAAAAGGAACCATGACAGCAGATATGGTGAACAAGAGAGGAAACATGAAAGGACAAAAGCAATTGGTTTAGTACAAAAGTATTACACATGGTAATACTTCAATTAAAAAGACTCATTTAATAGGATCCTGAAAACATTTGATTAAAATTTTCCCCCATATCAGCTTCCCCTCGAAACTTCTCCTTTTCTATCAATGGTGGCAACAGCATCAATATGGCTTGAAATCCTAGAAGCGTAAACAAATCCTCACACTGTCCCCAATACTGTCCGTCTCTAAGTCTTACTTATTCTTTCTGTGAAATGCCTCTTGTCAAATGCTTCTAAAACTGTCCTTTCATTCTTTCTGGCACTACCTTAGACCTCCCAAAATCTTCTTATTCCTGAACTATTAATGAGTTCATTCATTTATACTTGCACTCATTCAGACTTAGTAAGCACTTACTGAAGTTTTGTGCTAGTGCTAAATACATACCACCATTCTAACAGAAGATAGAAACATCAACTATAATGAATGTACAATTTTAATAATTGCAACATTGTATTAGGTCCCTACTATGTAATAGCTGCTATTCCTACATACTATAATCCCATTTAAGTCCTTACAAAAGCCCTAAAAGATGAGAAAAAAATGCCCAATTATTCAAGACGTGTTATGAACTAGAAGATATGCGATACGTTTCCAATTAATTATTTCACTCAACTCTCACAGAGAAAGACAAAGTAACACGCAAAAAGTAAAATATCTATTAACTGATGAAGCCAAGATTTAAATTCACATGTCCCTAACCCCTTTTAAAAGCCCACCTCTTCCCATACCACCTTGTATCTCGGCACCTGGGGTTACGCATTTAAACAATAATTGCCAACACTGACAAAGAGCTGTGTTGCTATGAGCCCTAAGTAGCCCCAGCCACACACACAAATATAATTGAAACAAAACTATCATGAATTAATACTTATCCTTGGTATCTGCAATGGTCTCTAATTTTTTCTATTCTCTTCCTTGTCAGTTAAAATAAAATACTGCTTAGTTCCCACTAATTTTATTTCACAACTACTTATAAGTACCAATCCAAAGTTTGAAATACACAGTTCTAAGGGATACAGGACAAATAAGATGGAGAATTTATCCTCAAAAAGTATTTACTCTATTGGAGACATAACAGCAAAACACAAACCTTTGACACCCTGCCCCCTTCTCAACTGCTGGAATAGAAAAACTAATGTACCTGTTGCTCTCCTGAACTTGACAATCATAAAACATACCAACAAACTGTCTAGTTTGTAGAGATGACAACTGTCAGACACTCAACAAACAGCTGTTAAATGAATGAGACACCATAAAAGTGCTATGGATTTTCAAAGGAGAAATTACATACACTCTCTCCCCACCCATGTCATAATCCTATGAGGGCAGGGACAATCACTTTGTATCAAGAGTTCAGTAATGTTCGTAGATGTTCTATTTAAAAAAAAAAAAAAAAAAGAGCTACAAACTGGCCACAATTCATGTGGAAAAGCAGATAAACAGGGATCTTTGCCAAAGAAAATCAAGGGAAAAATTTTCAGCTCTAATAATAAGTTTATAATCAGCCTTCACTTTCAATCCTTAGTACTCAAGGTATGGCTCTGAGTTCAGCTGCATCGATATTACGTGGGAGTTAGTGAGAAATGCAGAACGTCAGGTCACACCCAGACCTACTGAATTGGAACCTCAATTTTAACATGATCCCTTAAGGCAGGAGTCCCTAGTTCCCCCAGCCATGGACCTGTACTGGTGTGTGGCTTGTTAGGAATGATGCCACACAGCAGGAGGTGAGCAGCAGGTGAGCAAAGAATCTTCATCTGTATTTGGAGCCACTCCCCAGAACTAGCATCACCACCTCAGCTCCATCTCAGATCATCAGGCATTAGATTTTCATAGGACCACCAGTCCCTGGTACCAAAAAGGTTGGGACCATCGCCCTAAGGGGATTCCTAACATACATTTAAGTTTGAAAAACATCCGTCTATATAATAAAAATAAAACTGGCTTCTGCAAGCTCAAAGAAAGTT
Source organism: Rousettus aegyptiacus (assembly GCF_014176215.1). Classification (NCBI taxonomy): domain Eukaryota; kingdom Metazoa; phylum Chordata; class Mammalia; order Chiroptera; family Pteropodidae; genus Rousettus; species Rousettus aegyptiacus. Next base: position 66,111,221 of record NW_023416308.1, read on the forward strand.
ACCATTTTCTCCTTTGTTATCTCTGCAACAAATAAACTTTTCGAGAAATACTACAGATATGGCTATGGCCTGCTTCCAGGCATAATAGGGTATACATAACCCAAAGTATTACTCAGTGAGAAGACCATCTACTGAATACTGAGTGAAACTTTCAAGAAACATACAAAAAACATGACCTCTGCCTTCTTAAGACAAAGTTCTATTGGGCAAGAAAATGAGAGACTGAACTTCAATAACCAAAGTAATCTTTCACACCAAGGACAAGGCTATCAGGAAAAAAAAAAGATGCTGGTGACAGTATTTAAGAACAAACTTCCTTAACTTCCTTAACTTCCTCAGTGATACGAACACATATTTCCAAATATTCTCTATTAAAAATTCCAAACTAAGATAGCCCTATATGTATATCTATGTGACATAAAGTCAGATTTCCTAATCACCTTCGCTGACTCTGACTGGAATCAATCACCCTTTAAATCACCGCAAAATCTCAACAAGGTGTCTACTTTGTGAACTTTCAAAAACACTTAAAAAGCCCTCAAACCACAATCCTGTCATTCCAAACAGATCAAATCTGAGGCATGCTATCAAATATGTCCTATAAAAAAAAAATGGCTTTGAGGGGACAAGAGAATTTATATGAGAAAAGGATATTTCTTATCGCCTCTCTGACCTCTTCATCTCAAGGCAAGAGAAAGGCAAAACAACGCAGGTCCCTGTAGTTATAATTTTAAGTGCCCTGAACGTAATCCCAGAGTTAGGAGTCAATTCTCTTCCCAACAGGCATTGAGATGACAGCTCAACCTCTAACTCCCCTCCCCTTCTCCCGTCCCGTGTGGGATTTGGGATATCCGCCCCTTGCAACCTCCTCCATCCCAGCTACTCTCGTCCCCTACTCCCCCGCCCCACCCCCAAAAAAACATCCTGACCTCTCCAAATGAGAAACAGACATAGGGCGCGTCCCCAGGCCTCTCTGGAGCAAGACTGTACCCCCGCTCCACTCTCCTCACTAAACTCGCCCCTGACGAGTCTCACCAAGTACAGGGGGACATAGATCTTCAGGGACTCCTCCAGGGCGCACCCGGTGATATGCAAGAAGGAGACCCCGCAGGAAGGGTGCCAAGTGTGGCCGATCTCGTAGCAGTTATGAGGGATGGACTTGCTGAAAGCCGCCATGACGAGGAGTTGAGCGGAGGAGACGCCAGCGGGTCGAGCCGAAGTTCGGAAGGGAGGTAGGAAGGAGGGGCCGGTGCTCACGTCCAAGCGACACGAGCTCGCGGGGCGGGACACGGGGCGGGGTGCGCAGCAGAGGGAAAGGGTCACGCGAGCGGGGTTACTCTGGGCCGACGTCCTCGGATGTTGAACGCTCGACGTATCGCAGCTTGAAGGGGCGGGGCGCGCACCGGGAGGCGTGGAGAGGCGGAGCGTGCGCGCTCCCCAAGCCGGTCTCCGGCGGGGGCGCGCACCACCCCCCGCCCTGCTGCGAGCGCAGAGCGGCGCGCAGAGCGCAAGGCGTGAGAGCAGTGCTCAGCGACGCGCCTGCTTGCTCACTCAGCACGCTGGGCCGGCCTTGTAGCGCGAGCGCTTGGGCGAGGGTGCAATGACAGGAGACCTGTGTCCCGCTGTACTCCAGTTTCTGTCCTCTGCAAGCTCGGCTATGTAGAACTGAGGACAGTGTCAAAAAAGGATTAAATGTCTTTACTGGGAGCTGGTGGAGGAAGATGGATAACTATCCTCAGAACTGCCAGCTTCCCTTCTCTGGAGTGCCGGGTAATAAATAAATAGCTAAGGGAACCTGCCGGTTGCAAATGTACTGCTACCAAATGCTGGGCTTTCTTAGCTTTGAGAAGGCTTGAAAAATCTGTTAGCTGTGTTCAGATATTCTGGAGAAAGGGCACTAGATCATTCTGTACAAAACCTAGGGACACTGAGCAGTCCACCCTACAGTATCCATGGCAAGTGTTCATCGGCCAAATAGTAAACGAGGTAAAGGCAGCAGTGGTCATGGAACTCATGCCTGACTAGAGATGATACAGGACAGGGCCTCGGAATGGGTTCTCAAGCCCCATACCTGCCAGGAAACTGTCCTTGACTCTACACAGGAAAGAATTCAAGCTAGAGCCCCAATTAGAGACAAAAAGAAAGTTTATTAGAGGAGTTACACTCCACCGGCAGAGATGTTGTCTCCTCTCAAAGCCAGAGAATGAGACCCCTGAATGTTCAAGGAATTTGGTTTATATTATTTTCCTTTCCAGATATGAATATGCAACATATAAGGCATGAAGAAGTAGTTGTTAGTAATCTCAGCAGGAATCTTCCTGTAGGTCCCTGTGGTCTGGCCATATGCTAATCAGCCAAGTCCCTGTGTCTAGTAGCACGTAGCAGGTTCTGAATACAACCTGGTTTAATATTTAGTCAGTTTGTGTGGTTTTTATGCCTCTTTCCTGTATTAGAGAGGTTGGCCAACAGTTGGCATGACAAGGGACCTGTGTGATCTATGAGTCATATAACTGCTCTAAATGTCACTTTCCTCACCTATAAAATCCTTCTAAGTACTTTGGGATTCAAAATCCTACAGTTTCTCAAAGCAGGAGCCTATTATCTTTAGAGGAACCATATTCTAATCTAGTGTTCATTCATTCATTCTACAAATATTTACTAAACACATACTATTTTCCAGGCACTGTTCTAAGTTCTGTAGATTCAGATGTGAATAAAAGAGTCATGGTTTCTGCCATCAGTTCTACAGACCAGAGCCTGAGCTGTTGCTACAGCCACAGGCTCTATACTGTGGCTTCTGGATTTACAGTGAGTGATGAAGTCACCAAGTTTTTAATGATATAAAAGTAAGGAAAACTACACAAGAGATCAAAAACAGAAAGAAAGAAGTTCTGTTTAAATGCTGACAAAAGACAAAGAATTGTAGAGGAAGCAAAGCAGATCTTGGTGGATGACGCTGGTGACACTGTAGAATAACCTTACACAATCTTTTATGAAGTCACTGCTCTTAATGACTGCCAATTTGCTTTGTATGATACGCCATACAAATCAAAAGAGTCTAAGAAAGAAGACCTAGTATTTATATTCTGGGCTCCTGAAAGTACGTTTTTAAAAAGCATGATGATTTATGCTAGCTCTAAAGATGCCATTTAAACAGGAGAAAAATATATGGCTTGGATAATATTAAGGAGGCTTGTAACTTGGGGAAGCTGTGTAGTAGTTTTACTTGAAGGAAAACCCTTATAAAATGACAGTCAAATGGAATTCTACTTCTTCAGCTCAGTCAGTTGGCATTACATTAGGTTTTATTTTGTTTTTCCCCCTTCCCAATGGGCCCATCCAAAATAGTGAATGAATGAAATATTCATTTAAGCAGCCTATCAGTGATTAGCATTAGATGTTTAACACTGTTACCTTTATGTAGAACTTAACTGTTGCATTTTAGTTGAAACAACTGATTATATGCCTCCCTTGCAACAAACATTACAATGAATGTGATTGTCAATGTGAATAGCTTACAGTACTGCAAAGGGTAAGCTAATTGAATGCCCTTAAACTACATTCTAGAGAGGGAAGATGGAAAATAAATAAATAAAATACTAAACAAGATAATAAGATAGATAAAATAATAATATAAGATAGTATTAATGGAGATAATATAAGACAGTTGTTTGAAGAAAATAAGAGTACTCACTGATGAAAAGTCCAAAATAACAGTAGCAAAGAGATAAAAGTTTCTCTCTCCCAGGTAAACATAAACAGTCTTCGGCTAAAATAGTGGCTCCATAACCTTCAGGGATCCAGATTCCTTCTGACAGGCTACTCTGCAAACTATTACCTGAGATTTCTACCCTGACTTATAAGATGGTTGCTTCACCTTGAGCCATGACAACCACATGCTAGCCAGGAAAACCAGTGAAAGAGGAAGAGAGGATATACTTCCTCTCTTTAAGAAAACTTTCCAGAACATCTATGCAAACTACTTCTCCTTATATCCCATTGGTTTGAGGTTAGTCACATGGTCACACTTAGTTCCAGGAGAGACTGGGAAATGTAATCTTTTTTTATTGGTTGACAAATGCCTAGCTAACTTTTTGGGTTTTATTACTGAGCAAAATAAAAAGGACAGATACTGAGGGCAACCTGCAACATCTGCCATATTTCTATGCCTCTGGCTACTCAAATATCTGGGCAAATCTCTCTTCCAGATAAAGATAAATATACCCTCCCTTTCCCAAGGGAGACAACCTAAAGCCCTAAGCAGATAACCCATCTTGCTCAAATTCCAGCATCTTCTTCATGACCAAATGCAAGTCTTATGTTCAAATTATTTCCTCTCTTAACATACCCAATATACAATGGTAGGATAGGAACAGATAATATTTTTTTAAATCAATTAGAGAATAAGAAACAGCATAAACTTCCCCACAGAAATTACAGAAATAGCAGAGTTAGGCTTATCCTTTAATAAGTAGGTTTATCCTTTAATTTCAATAACTCACACCTGAAAATCTGATGTTCTGCAAGATAATGCTATGTAGGAGCCTATTTTTAAATAGGGAAAAATAAAATGTGTTACATATCAACACCCAAATTTCTATCATGTATTTAAAATAAAGTAGAATGCCATGTAGAAGTAACAGACTATCATGTTAAAGTGTACAATACTTCAAGAATAGCATTTTATAAAAAAATGGGCAGAGGATCTTAACAGACACTTCTCCCTAGAGGACATACAAATGTCCAACAAATATTTGAAAAGATGCTCAACATCGCTAGCTGTTAGGGAAATGCACATCAAAACCACAATGAGATACCATCTCACACCTGTTAGAATAGCTATAATCAACAGGACAAGTAATAATGAATGTTAGAGAGGATGCAGAGAAAAAAGAACTGTCATACACTGCTGGTGGGACTACAAATTGGTACAGCCACTATGGAAAACAGTATGGAGGCTCCTCAAAAAACTAAGAATTGAACTACCATATGATCCGTCAATCCCTCTACTGGGTATTTACCCCAAAGACTTAGAAACTCATATCCAAGTAGATATTTGCACCCCAATGTTCATAGCAGCATTATTCACGGTGGCCAGGACATGGAAGCAACCAAAGTGTCCTACAATAGGTGATTGGATAAAGAAGCTGTGGTACATATATACAATGCAATATTACTCAGCCATAAGAAGAGATGAAATACTGCCATTTGCGACAGCATGGATGGACCTAGAGATAATCATGCTAAGTGAAATAAGCCAGACAGAAAAGGTTGAAAATCACATGATACCACTTATATGTGAGATATAAACCTAAAAGCAATAAATAAACAGGACAAACAGACAGAGACTCATGGACATGGACTATAGACTAGTGGTTACCAGAGGGTAGGGGGTGGGGAGGAGGAAGAGGTAGATGGAGTAAAGGGGATCAAGTATGTGGTGACAGAAAGAAATCTAACAATGGGAGGGGAACACAGTGTAAATATATATATATATATATATATATATATATATATGCCTTACTGTTAAAGCCTGCAGATGAAACTTACTGAATTTCGTTAACCAATGTCACCATAAAAAAATTGATTAATTAATTTTTTTTAAAAAAGATTAGCATTTTAATCACCAAACAATACAGTTGCTATCGGTCGCTCTTGAAAGTAATAGCTCTTGTAGTTTGCATGCATAATGATGAGCATATTTACCATGTGGTGCAGCAAATACACACCAATAACTAAGGAAATTTTAAAGTTACGATTAAAAGCAGTCAGTTTCTTTTTACTGTTAAATGAAGACGTGAAATTTAAAGATATGTGAGAAGGGAAGAACAATTGTTGTTGTCACAGGTGCCAAAGATAACAGTGCTTATGTGTTAGATAGCAAAGGGTCAATTTCAAGCAAACTCTCAGATACAAAAGAATGGAAAGGGTAATCTCTGTTTTTCCTGGTGCTGCTGTAGAGGCTCCAGAACAGGAAGGCATTGATAAATTCTCAGAGGATGATCTGTGCTTTAGGATTGAAAAAATAAAAAATTGCAAAATGAAGCAGTTTGTAGTTAACCAGTAGTTTACATTTGTAAATTCCTTTATATGATATTATAAGACATATTGTGCTGTTCTTTGAAAGAAAGGCTTCTCATCATGCTTCTGTTAAGTTTAAGCGTAATGTTACACACTGTATCTGCATGGGCCATTTATTCTTTTAGTCTGCCAGTGACCCGTAGCTTGACTGGATACTCTCTTGGGCCTTCATTGTTACTTCTTTTCCATAAAGAAAAAAAAAAATGGCTTTGGGGTTCATCAACAAGGTGCAGCAAAGAGCTTCTTCAAAGAAGATACATAGTGAATGAAGGAAAATAATCTGGCAATTTGTGGCTGAATTCAAAGGCTTTGAAGACATGCCAAGCTGAAAATTGTTGCTCTTACAAGATTCTGGCTTTGAAGATGTCAATGGAAAAGAAAGGAAGAACTCTTAAGATCTCATGCAGAGGATTTAACAACACTAAATTGTTTAGCTTTACATATAGTCACTGTAGAAATGTATATCAGGCATAAGCACAATGACAAAGCATGGCTCAGACTAAGTATGACAATGTGGTGCCTCTTAATTCCAGCAGCATTCAGATACATATTCCCTTTGTTGATACTAGGCAAGCTTTTTCAAAATAGCTACGTATGATTCTGATTTTCTACCAATTTTGGTTGCAACGTGACTTCACATTTTTCTTTACATTATTTTAAGATATTATATTGCATTTTTAAAGTGTAAATATAAATTTTTGCCATATAAACAAACATTTATACTCTCAGTCCAAGAAGGTAGTGCTTCTGCCAATATAATTCTCTTTAAAATTGGGGGAGATTCTTATATATCAAATAATAACCACTCCATTTTTTAAAAGCCACACTCACAATCTCTTTGAGGCACACTTTCCATCTCAAGCTGAGAGTGAGGAACCTGTTGGAAAATTCCCTTAAAATGTTTAGAAGCCCTCTTATCAAGCTGAGAGGGTGTAAGGAGAAGAGTCTTAAAGCTGCTCCCTCGATCTAACCTTTACCTTAAAGCAATACCTTACTTTCAGAATTTTTTTTTTGCCATCTAGAGAGGCTGGAAATGAAAAACAACTTTATTTTTTAACCAAAGTTCCTAGGTTCTTTACATTTCCTCTAAATTCTGCTTTAAAATTAAATAGTTCTTTTCATCTCATCTTTGTCTTACCACACATAGCTTTTTTAAATCGATTGATAGTTTCAACATTCTGTCTGAAATTTTCCTTAATCAAATGCATCAGCTTATTAGAGATACTTTCTATTTTCCATAATTTTTTGGCAACACTGTTGCCAAAATTTCCTCTTACATAACAAGGATTTCTTTTTCTCCACCCTCTGGTAAGAATTTTCTCATTGTCCTTCAAGCCTTCAAGAATTCCACAAAATTCTCTTGAATAACCTTACAAAATATTCAAGTACACCGTCCTCGGAATTTCCAGTGTCTATATTTTTTCGATGATGTTATCAGTACTTGTAGACTACAGCTAAGGACACCAACCTCCTCCACTTCAAACTCAAACTGCTCCCACCACAGAGTTTGAAAGTAAAAGATTTGAGAGAGAAAAAAATACAAAATCTACATGTAATCAATAGGAGTAAATACATAAAAAGTATACCTCCAAGGCCAGTCACATCTGTCTAAAAATTTAGACTAAATGTAATAACATGCCTAAAAAGAAAAGGTGATAGGAATGGAAGCTGTAAAAGAGAGAGCCACTGAGGCAATTCGGTCATATGCTTAGGGGAGTGGAAACTGCAGTGCAGATTGGAATTGTGGGTATTCTGGAGGCACTGACAAAACTATACCATGGCATGGATTCACAAGCTCTATCGGAATGATGTCATTAAACATATGATATATCTAATGCCCTTTTTTTGAGAACGGGTACACCAAACAAACTTTTTATTATTATGGTTTCCCATCCAGGCCTGTCTTAAGTGAGAAATAGGGCTTGATTGTGGTAACACGGATATCCTAGTTTGTATGAGAGGATTTCCCATCCCCCCCCCTTATCACTTAACAAATTGGAATTTTGACTTATACATTCATTTATAAGCTCATTTTGTGTCACTTAGCCTATGAGAGACAGAGTCTCCCTTGGTGTGCTGACAAAACCAGTTTTTGACCTTGACAGTTTGTGAGTATTAGCCAAGAAAGTTAGCTGTGCTGTCATACCACATACACCCCTAAATCTCAGGGGCTTAAAATAAGAAAAGTTTATTTTGTGCTCACACAAAGTCCAAACCAAGTTGATCATCTCTTCAGGGCAACTTTCCTTCAAGCAGTGATTCAAGGTTAAATAAGGTTTCTCCATTTTTATTGGGTCTTCAATAGTTGCTTTTCTTATTTGATTTTTTGTGCATAATTTTTAGTTTTTGTGCATAGTAATGCACAAGAATTTTAAGTATACAGCTTGATGGATTTTTACATTTGCCTTCACACTCCTGAGACAACTATCCAGAAAAAGAGGTTTTCCATCCTACCAGAAGGCTCTCTTGTGCCCCTTCCCAGTTAATACACCTGTGAACAGAGACAGCCACTATTCTGATTCCTATCACAATAGCTTCACTTGCCTTTGTCTCAAATTGACATTGATGGAGGCATACATTAATATATTTTGGTGTCTGGCTTCTCTCACTCAAGAGTTTGTGCATGTTAGTATGTATAACTATAGTTCATTCATTTTTATCATTGTGTAATATTCTATTGTATAAATACAGCACAATTTTTCCATTGCAGGACATTTGGGTTGTTCTAAGTTTGGGGCTATTATGACTAAAGCTACTCTGACCATTCTTTCACTTGTCTTTTTGTAGGTATATGTTTTCATTTCTCTTAGACATACACAAGAGTGGAGTTGCTAGGTCATAGGGAAAGCTTATGTTTAGCTTAGTAGATGCTGATTAGTTATTCTTATTTTTAAGGGTCAGGACTTGAAGTGGTTTACATTACTTCTGCTTATATCCTATGTCCAGAACCGTAGTTATATGTGCCCACCTAACTTCAAGGGAAAATGGACAACGTAGTCTTCATATGAGACCAGAAGGAAAAAAAAAAAAAAAAGATTCAATGAGATTTGTTACATAGCTATCACTGTCTCTGCCAAAAAGACCAACCCAAGGGTCAGGCCACCTGGGAGACGACTGACTAATCTCCGTTTTTCATCCTTCTGAAACTTCATGACCCTTCCTTTTCAACTGAATATATGTGCAACTGTACATCCTGTTTTAAATGAATTAGCGCAAGCTGGTCAACATCACTTACTGTAATGGACTGAAAGTTTGTGTCCCCCTCAAAATTCATATGTCGAAATTCTAACTTCTAATGTGATGATATTTGGAGGTGGGGCCTTTAGAAGGCGATTAGATCAGACATGGAGTCCCCATGAAAGAGATTAGTGCCTTTATAAAAGAGACTCCAAAGAGCTCTCTTGACCCCTCCCCCTCGTGAGAATACAGCCAAAAGTGACAGGCTATGAACCAGGAAGCCAGGAAGCGAGGCCTCACCAGATGTGGAATCAGCTGGTGCCTTCATCTTGGACTTCCCAGCCTCCAGAACTGTGAAAAATAAATTCTTGTTTAAGCCACCCCAGTCTATGGCATTTTTTTTTGTAACAGCCCAAACAGACTAAGACACATTTAAATGTTTAGTAAAACTCCATCTCATTGTAAGCTCCTTGAAGGCAAAATCTATTGCCGATTGTTCTGTTATTTTCTATACCACATAACACAGTGCCTTACACATAGAACAATTTTAATAAAATAGTAAATAAATAAAGAAATGAAAAACTTGGTGGGAGAGAAATTTTAAAGCATTGTATCTTCTCCTTTAAGAAGAAAGCAAGACAAAAATATTTAGAACTTCTTTCTTATTTATTTGCCTGTTTTTGATTTACTTCCCTAACTCCCTATTAAACTCTCAGTTTCTTAGAAGGAGAATATACTCTATTGGTCATTTTTATATTTTCCCTCAGCACCTAGAACACTAGGGTGAAACCACAATGTTTTGAAGGGACAAATAATTGACTCTCGTATAGAATTTTTGGTTTATCACCCCAGTCTATGGTTTTTAGAAATGGCCTTTTACACTAATATATACATATTAATATATATTTATATATATTAGCCTGAGCTCAAGCTTCTTATCATCTCAAACTATTTGTAAGTATGCAAAACTATTCATAAGCTCCACAATTCTGTAATATATACAACTTATTATAGTTCTATGATATGCCATTTATATAATTTACTTGAGGATAGACACTTGAATTCATGAAAAATAGCCAAATCCTTATTGTATTCTCACACCTTGGGCTTTGATTATCCTTAATTTTATTTTTTTCTAATAAATGGTCATTATTTTTAATAGAAAATATAAAAGCAAGAGAGTTCATCACTTTGTATTCTTCTTATCATCCATTTAGAGTACATTATTTGTCCCCAAGCATAAGGCCTACTCCATCCCTTATCTGAGCCAAACATAGCTACAATGTCCTATTTGTAGACCATATTGAGACTCGAACAATTGTTCATTCAGGGATGTAGCTACATCCACAGAATTTGTGTTGCTATTTCTTATGTGTCCTTCCTTGATGAGGTGCCCTTTTATCATTCTTTTCACAAGTCCTTTGAAAATCTATACATGATATGAGGTACCAGCATTTTATTTCTCTTTGTGAAGGTTCTACTATGCTTTTTAACAATACTTTTTGAAATTCTTGTTCTTAAAACAACTATAAGTGCTTACAAGGCAGACACCATCTCTTGTATTTCTTTATGTGTCAAATGATGCTCTAGAAGGTTGTCAGTATAATCTTGAAAAAAAAATGCTATTGCTTTTCTCTCTGCAATTGATAACATCCATCTGAAAAATGGAGATTCACTTTTGCTTAAAGTAATTTAGAGAATCAATATACGTCAAATGCATTAAGTTCTTCAAAACTGCAATTTCCTCCAAAATAGATGCAGTATCTTTAGTGCCTAACCGAGGATCTACTACATAAGCACACTCAACTATTTGCTGAATTAGTAAAATACAATTTAAAGTATACCTTTTTAGTTAAACTTCTATTATTGGTAGTCTATAGTTACATTTTAATTTGAAGATTCAAGTAATAGGCCATTTATTTCTTTTCCTCTCTAAACGTTTCAATATTTGTTTTCTCAGAGTCTTAAGTACATGTCTAAACCTGTCCGGCAATTACATTCTTAACATATTATAAATATTAAAAATTCTAAGATGACACAGATACTTTCTATCAAGGATCTTTTCACTTTCACAGTACAAATCAAAGGCAGAGGTTTTCCTCATTAAGATTAATTTATGAAAGATAAAATTATTTGCAAGAACGTGTTTGATGGTCTGCTCTTAATAAGACCTAACTGAATAGTTGAAGAATTTTGTCCTTACTAAATCTTTTTGTGATCAGTTTTGGAAAAGCATTTTCCACATGGTTTGAAGGACAAAGGTATCTGTCATATGCACCCAAAGTAATGCTTATTTTCTGTCTCTTTTTTAAAAAAAATTCACAACCAAATTTTCTCCATTTTGTGTCTATTCTCCTGATTGAAGATCTCCTCTCAAAATACTGCATTTTGTATACTCATACTCTGATATAAGTTATTGGATTCCTCGTCTCTCCTTTTGGTGAACTTTTCTACTCACCTTTCAAGATATGACTCAAATGTACCTTCTCTGTGAAGCCTTCCAGATAGTCTGTTGCTCTTCTCTGTGCTTCCACATTGTACGATTCACACCTCCATTATCATCTGAGAACAGGCTTTTCATTTTAATATTTTAGTTAACAGTGTTTCCTGCCACCCCGCTCACCTCCATCCCCCAATCAGGAGGGAAACTTTGAGACCTAGTATCGTGCCTGGCACGTAGTAGGCAAGAAATACTTGAATGACTGGAGCTGAAGTCGAAAGAAAAACATGGAAAGTTCTCTACAGCGCCTTTCAGCATACTGTATATCCATTTGTGTTTTATAAATTAAAAAATGCCATTCTCCATTGATGATTTTTAACTTTATGATTTGCAAAAACCCATTTTTATTGTTTGGGCTAGTAGCCAATATAAAAATGGAAATAAATGCGAGCACTGGCCAGCTGTTTTAAATTATAAAATCTTAAAGTCTATTCAGAAATGTATTGAGAAAATCCACCTTTAGCTTCAGTTTATCTGACTTGACAATCTCCACAACCTAAACCCATTAAAATCCACACCTTCATATTCATTTAATTCTAACCTATGACTACAGAAATTGAATCCCTAAAGAATTTCAATTTCACTGTTTTGGCTAACTCTAATTCTTTAACTTTATAAAATTCTTTTTGAATGAATGTTGACAAAGCAAGTAGCTAAGGTTCAAAAAAAGAAAAAAAAAGAAATCAAAATTAGTTCCACAGATTTATGTGGCAGGGGAAAAGCAGTGTCCCCAGGATGGAGGAAGCAGTTTCCCTTACCCTCACCTCAGAGCTGGACTCCTCAGGAATGAGATCCTTGGGAAAAGCAGAGGCCTCTGGAAGTAGATGGATACATAGTACTTGCAACTGGAGCCCTGATAAAAAAATGGGCCTGAGATTTTTTGAAGGCTGGGCTAAGGAGAGTGGATCAAATATTATAATTTCAGATCTTCAAATAGTTTTTCAAGAGGTGGAAACTTTCAGTCATCTTGAGGCAGATTCATCTTTGGTTTAGAAAAAATGAGCAAAATATACGAGGTTAGATATACTAATATTGAACCAGACCCTTTTCTGGAATGGAAGTTTGACAGCTGTGACTCCAGAGATATAAACTTTTCCTCATAATAATATTAAAAGCTGCCTTTATTATGGGCAGAGCTACATCCCTGTAGTTTATGATGCTTTTGAAGAAATATTTGCTTTAAGGTGTGGGTGTAGACTCCCTCAGCCTGTATGGTATTGTTTATTTTAGTAGAGATGCTTGTGCTTCCTATTTAAATAGTTTCTCACAGAAGATTGGGAGTGAAGACTTTAGGACTACAGGAAAACTATAATTCTGGTTTTTTACTTTATGTGTATAAAATGCTATAAAAATAAACAGGACTGGGCTAGGCTTAGTACAAGAAGACTGGCCTGTTATTTCACACGTGGAAATACTCAGACACAGACTTGGGGAATGTACTCCATTGAATATTTTGCTTTTACGCAATGATCTTACAGAGGCAATAGGAACGAACCTCACCCCATGAGTGCATGTGTGTGTGTGCTCGCACAGGGGATTGTTGGGGGTGGGGGTGGCTAGAGTTTCCCCACAGGAAGTGGACAGGAAATGAGGACAGAGGAGGCAGGCCTGAGATGAGAGAGACTACAGAGAGAAATGTGCTCTCCTGGAGCTTCTGGAGCTTGGGGTCTGGACTTTCAGTAGGGCAAATCACTGGAGGTCACCCCCAAAGGGAGAAGATAAGCAGACAGTGTCAGATAGCCCGAGCCTGGGAAATAGGTCTTATGACAGCCTGTGCTTTGGCTTGTGGACTCTGATTATTCAGAATTCATAGCCATTTTTAAGTTTGTTGGTTTTATAATTCCTTTCTCTTATCCTTAACCAATCTGTAAAATTTTGTTAAACATTGCAGCCTAGTCCCTGCCATGATGTGAGAAATTAAGGGAAGGGTCTCTGTCTACCTTTAAGATCATTTAGTAAAGGGGATAAAAGCTTTTCCTTGAGGCCAGTGTAGCTGGGGTGGCTTCAACCGTAGAGTGGCAGGAGGTGAGAGGCGACAGTGGGGGAGCTGTGATGAGCAATCTGAAACCACAGAGGTGGCTGGGACAGTATGGATTTGTGGAACAATGGGGACAGGAAGCTGGGAGCAACTGGAAAGTGCAAAGACCTACTTGTGGAAAGGAGCCTCATAAAAGGTGAGACTTCCTGTCATCAGATAAGATGAAAGTTTGAGCCATAGTAATTTGGACATTATATATAGGCAAACCTGACCTCATTTTTAAATTATAGTCTGGTGAGGTCTGGGAGACTTGGTATGTACATCTGGAATGCACTATAAAATGTAGGCTTTATGTCTTAGTAACCTATTTAAAATAAGGTTTGCAGAATACAAAAGCAGGCTTAATATGGGTTCACAACAAAATTCATGGAAATAATATCGACCACATTCTGTTTATCCATTTGTTACTTATCATGTCCTGGATCCCAACATGTACCAAGCAATACAGTAGAAAGCAGATCCACTAATATGGAGCTGGTATAAATGGCCCCTCAAATCTCAAGTAGAATTATCATCATATATTCAATTCACCTAATTAAAGGAAAAGTGACTTGAACCCCTCATGCTTGATTAATGTGGAATCTTATGTCACTTTCTTTAGGCCTCTTTCCCTTCTTCTAGATCTTCTGAGAACACTGGAGGGCATACACTATTCACTTAGGAGGACCATTTGATTTCTACTTCAAGCTAAAATAAGCCCCAGTATCCAGTGTCCACGCTAGTCCTTGATGCCATAACGTGTCACTATTTAAAGTTGGATCCCCATTGTTGGCCAGGCACTGTCAAATGCTGCTGCTGTCCTTGTTCACTGCTTAGGCCAGCATGGTACCTCAGTGAAGGATGATTTCATGAGAGACTGTATTCTCTCAGTGCCGGGACCAACAGAGAATGGCCCTTTGCTGGATCTCCCAGTCTGCGTCATTTAGTGTTTGGTTCTTTCCATTACACGCAACCATTTTCTTTCAAGCCCCACCACTAACCCTATGATACTTCATACATACTGGCTCAGGTGTCAACCCTTCACAGACTGCAAAATCACTGCCATTCAAGTCCCAGGGGGCCCGCCAGAGGCCAGCCCACTTTCCTTTTCCACCATAAAAATGCAATAGTTATTTTCATTCCTCTCTCAGACAGCAGACTGTTTCATGACCTCAGTTGAAGTGACTACCTATGTGGTCTCCAGGGCCACCACTGTCCTCATAGCAGTTTTCTGTTGACTCAAAGTCCTTCCTTGACAATAGGATTTAGAAAGATTGCTCTGGTCACCTCGTCTTCTTTAGTGCACAAATCTCATTCACTATTTTAACACTAAACTTCTATCGTTGCATGCCCTTAGACAAAAGATTTGGGAACCTTCATAATGAGTTTTAATGCTTACCAAAATATCCAGGCTTTACTTCTGGAGATTCTGATCCATGGGCTTCAAGTTGGACCTAGGAATCTCTATTTTTCCAAGCAGTCTCATATGACAAAGATGTTTATGTGAGGAGAGAAAGCTCAAGTTGATTAATAAGAATCCATCCCATTGTTTAATTCAGTAGGTTCCAACACTAAACATTGGGATCACCTAGGAAGCTTTTGCTCCTACAAAGCTCCCGTGTACCTATCTTTGATTATTTTTTAACTTTTATTTTTTAACTTTTTAATTTTTAAAAATTAGATTATAGTGTCATTGATTAACAAAATCCAGTAAGGTTCAGGTGTATAATTTAGCCGTAAAGCAATATATATATATATATATATATATATATATATATATATATATATATATATTGCATTGTGTGTCCACTGCCTATATAGTTAGATTTCTTTCTGTCACCACATATTTGACCCCTTTTACTTTTTTTGATTTTTTTATTTGGAAATAATCTCAATCTTACAGAAAAGTTGCAAGATGAGAACCAAAAATATTTTTTCTGAACTATTTAAGAATTAGTTGTTATTTGGTGCCCTAGGACTCTAAAATACTTTAGTGTTTCTTACAAACAAGAACCTTTTTTTTTTTTTTTACATAACCAAAGAAACACATCAAAACCAGGAATATTAACATCAATATTTTATGACCCTCTACTTCTCAGATCCCATTATTTTGTGATTGTTCATGAAACACCCTTTAAAGTAAAAGAATAAAAAATCATGTGTTGTATTTGTCATGTCTCTTCAGTTTCCTTATTCTGAAAACAGCTCCTCAGTCTTTCCCTGATTTATACAATCTTGTTATTTTTAATTTACAGGCCATTATTTTGTAAAATGACCCCCAATTTGGTTTTCTGGTTTTCTCCTGATTAGATTCTGGTTATGCACCTCTGAAAGAAATAGCTTAAAAGTGACGCCGCGTTCTTCTCACTGCATTCTATTAGGTGGCACAAAAATTTGATTTGTCCAATTACTGATTAGGGGTACTTTGATCAGTTGATTAAGATGGTGCCTGCTAGGCTTGTCCACTATAAGGTTATTTTCTTTTCTGTCTATAATTAATAAGTTTTTAAGTGAGTGAGAACCCTAAGATTATGTAAATATCCAGTTCCTCATCATGCTTTCTATGTAGTTGTATCAGGAAATAATCATTGATTCCTCTTTTATCCAACGAGTCATAAACCATCACTATCATAACTTATTTTGGTGCTCAAATTGTTCCAGTTATGGCCAGTGGGAGTTCTTTCAAGCTGTATCTTGTACTCTTTAGACATGTTCCCATTATGTTTTTTAGTGCTCACTTGTTTGTTCAGCACAAGATGTCCAGGTTCATTTTTTTTACTTTCATTGCCCCAGCACTGAAATCAGCCAATCTTGCAAAGAACTCTGGTTCCTTTTAGTAAAGAATAGTATATAGAAATCAAGCTTCTAAGTATGCTTTCTTGCTACTGGGTGTTGCTGCTCCCAAGCCCTTCAAATGAACAGAACTAAGATATTATTCATAAATATTTATACATATACAGTATTTACATCTATATTTCTGTATCTAGTTCTATACTGAAAATGATGAAAACCTCCAATTCCAATTCAACACCATGAAATTCATTCTAGTTTTCTCTTGTCCCATATCTGTAACTCTGATAGTAAGAGACCTCCCATCAATAAATTTATTCATTTACTAATCTCTCCTCACCCTGGTCCCCCAACACCCATGTAGATACCCCACTTATCCCACAGGAGTACTGACACTCCATCTAAGCCAGAAGATGCTGCACTGAGACCCCCCTCATCTTGCTTGGACACCTCATGGAGACATGCTTCTGACTCTGTTAGGTTCTGACACTCCATCCCAGGTCATGCTCTGTGCTTCATCCCCCGCGTGAATGCCCACCTCACTCTGCTTGATCTCTGATATCCACGCTGCATCACCCTCCCACCCAGATATTCTCGTCTGGCTCAGTCTTTGTCATTCCACGCTGGGTCTCTGCCCTGCCACCGCCATGTGGATGCCAACCATGTTCGGATCCAGTTAATGGCTTTGGACTGAATTGTTCAGGAAGGAAAACAATGGGATTTAAGAATAACTATAGTGGAATATCAGTATTTGTGTTTTTAAATGCCCCCCCAGGAGACTCTGGTAATAGCCATATTTGTGGTCCATTTGACTTAAAACTCTTAAAGAAAGCTGAGGAAATGAACCACTTTAATTGAACACTTACTAAGGACTGTTCATTACATCAAGCCCAGACAGATACATAGAAAAATAAGATACTAATCTTTTTCTGAGGATCTGACAATTCAGAAGAGGTTGAAAAACAGAACTAGAATGCATGGAGTAACTTGATGTATGTGTAAATGCTACAAGGAGCAAAATGAAAATAATTCATTCTATCTGGGGAGTGGGGGAAAACTAATAGTTGACCTGGGTTTTGAAGGATGAATAGGAATTTACCACGAGAAAAAGAAGAAGAAGAAAATTTGTAATAGCAGGAACTACTTATGTAAGGTAAGGTGCAGGCATGAAAGCTATTAAACATTAGAATCTCCCATGAACATTATCACTTGGGTGTGAGTTACCCATTCAGATCAACCAATGTGATATTATATATGGGTCCATTAAACTCTCCCAGTCAGTCTTTTGAGGGCAGTATCTCATAAACAAGGGCATAATACTATATCACTCAATTTGTTTGTTAAAAAGATCAATACATTCTATTCATAAAATTTGAAATATTCTAGAAACTATACAATGTAGAAAGTTAAAACCCCCTTTAATTCCATCTCTCAGAAATAACCACAGTAATAATTTATCGTATTTTCCTCACAAATTTTTCTATGCATACACTACCACATCCCCCACCCCCGCCCCCGCAAAGTGAATGTGTGACACTTACCAGTTTCAACGTGTTACTTTTAACTTTACATTCCTTGGATAGCTTTCTATATTAGTACATATAATTATATTCAGTTCTTTTTAAAAATAGTTTTTCGTTTTATTTTAATCATTTTTCTTGGTTTATACATATACTACATGAATTTTCAGTGTATAAAAACGATATATGTAAATCAATAGACTGCCATCACCCCACGCTAATTATACTCCTTTTCCAAAGGTAACCAGAATTGCCTGTTGGCGCGTGACCTCCTCCTTTTTCCTTATGCATTTATACACATGCACGCACACACATGGGTGTGATTGGGTTTACTTTTTCATAAATGGAATGATGGACAGTGTTGAGTTTCAGGTACTACAAAATTTCAAAACCTGAAAGGACTGTGACCTGTCCATCGTTCCAGGTCTTTGTTCTCAAAGCCCTCCTTTCTCACTTGTATTGTGGCCACTGCAAATATAACATAGGCACTGGGGATTGAGCCACATTAAAGAAAGAGGTGAATCAATAAGATCCCCTTGAGACAGCTAACTCCTTGGCTTTCTTCCCTTGGGGCTTTAGCATTGCAAAAACAAGCCGAGGAGAAACAGATGGCAGGAAGAGGACTATAAGGGGAAAACGTATGGGCTCCTTGGTTGGGCTCCTAAGTGCCTAGGCATTTAGGTTTAGATATAGTTCTCTCTAGGGCTTTGGACTGCTTTGCTTCTTGTAGCCAGAAGGAGAGAGTTTGAAGCATGTAAGATCTTGGAAAAAGTGCAACTGAGCAAGGTCTAATCATCAGTGATTGGAAGAGAAATTCGCAATAAGCGCCAAGTGGGATTTAACTCAAAGGCATTTTGAAAGTTTGCCTCAGAGAGTTAGGATTGCAGCTTTCTGCCCCAAATTTCGCCACAAATATTCTATAGGCATTTTTTAAGCCCCAGAGCCCTTAACTAATGTTATTTAAGGCAATTTTATGTGTCTAATTGTACAGATTGTTTGCTAACTTTTGAGCAAGAAATGATCTCAAAATACCCTTGTGTGTACTGATATTTCAAGGTAAGAGAATACTCTGGAAAGCGTCCCATTTTCCAAATGTAATATTTTCCAAAATAAATGTTGGAATAACTGCATGGTTGATACCATGTGAACATTTTAATTCATACAATAATATTCTGGAGTTTATGAAAGCTTGGCCTTTTCCCAGGAGGCTTGGAAGTCTTAAAACTAGCTGTTTCTTCTCAGTGGGAGAAAAGATGGAGGATGTGAATCGGAATTGGTAAATTGGAGAGGAGATCACAAACTGAATGGAGTTAAGCAGGGAAAAGCACAGGGCAATCTTCAGTGGGAGGAAAGCCAGTTACCATTAAAGGCTTCGAAATTAGGCCCTTAGAGGAGAACTGAATGGGGAAGTTATCCTCCTTCTAGAGGATAGGGCTGGTATAATGAGATCCAGGTACAATCTGTCCTTATCCCTTCAGAAGCCCCCCAAACTTTCAATGCTTGTAGCCCACGTGCCTCCTCTTCCAAGGAGACTGCCTTGATGGCCATATTGCAGTCATCAGATGACATCACACTGTCAAGATGATTTGTTTTCTTGTCCTTTGCCCCATGGTCTGTGAAATTCTTGAGACCCGGATATAAAATGCACTCAGTAATTATGTGCTGAATGTTGACTGAATGCGTTTCTCTGGCTGGAAATATTCCCTCCCCACTCAGAACTCTCTTGGTACTTTGCACTTACCTCACTCGTGTAATTTTTTCCTATTTTAATGTGTACTATAATTTCTGTACATTTTAGCTCCATTATTAGACTCAGAATTCTTCTGCAGTAGAGATGAGATAGTGCATGTAAAGTATATCTCAGGTCAGCTGAATAAATGATAGCTATTACTATTTGTGTAATGGCATGCCTAGAAGAGCAGAAAATATATTTAAAAAAAAAAAAAGCTTCAGAGAATCACTTTAAAGCAGGTCTGTTTTCCAAGAGTCACTTGAGTAATCTTTCTTAATTATAAAACTACAAGAGACTTACTGCCTTGGAATAAGGGAATTCTAGGGTGTCTTAGTCTTGAAATATCTGCTCTTTTCCATTCCTTTTTGATAGAAAGCTGAGGTTGGGATTAGGCAGAAGAGTTAGTGCTGAGTTACACCACTCCAGGGGGCACCACTCATGTTGTAATCTATTGTGATAGATATCTACACTTTTTGAAGATGTGCTCTGAGGGATACCATTCCTTCTAAATACAATATGGATGGTGTCCCGGGAGTTGTGCAAAGAGGTGGCCCTGACAAGAGGAAAGGAAAGGGGCTCTGACACTTTTTCTTTGGGGTTCAAGATTATAGAACCTCAGATGGATTGGGATGGTGCTCATGATATCTGTTACAGGAAAGAAGATGAAGGCCCCAGAGAGGCATTTACCATAGAGGAGGGCTGTCTTTGGAGGGCTGGGCCCAGCGGTTTTCTGACTGAGGATGCCATTGGGAAACAATGAGAGAACACCCAGAGTGTGTACTAAGTGAGCTGAGGAGCTGAACCTCAAAGGCAAACAGTGAATCATGCAGCCAGGGCAGGATCTGGACCAGCAACAGTATTACCTTAGCAGCAGTCAAGCCTGGTAGACCATGAAGGAGCAGCAGGGACCCAGTGTGGCAGAAACAGAACACATACTTTTGGATTGATCAACTCACCAGTTTTCTCTCAACCTGGCTTTTGAAAGTGGGTTATAACCCTTTAGATGAAGGAAATGTTTTTGAAATCTTGAATAATTCAATGGAGAGAAATATTGGGCTTACTGTTAATGGATAGAAGCATATGGGATAGAACAGTTAATTGAATAAATTAAAGAGATGTGATTATACTTGGACTTCAAGATAATAAATGAGGTCATAATGGTTTTATTTTCTTTAGCACCTTTATCAGTTAGTTTTGCACACTCAGAGTATCTGGCTCGTAGCTGGCACATGATGGGTGACCCATGAGACCAAGGGATCTCAAAAGTTCACTTTTTTAATAAAATTGAGAATTCAGGTCTTTTCAGATTGAGTCTGGAGAGAACTCAAAGTCCCAATATAAAACAGACTCCTGGGCCACCTCAGGAATGGACCTTAATCCCCACAGAAACACTATAACCAAAACACACTCTGGGCTGCCTCTAGCACAGGTCAGAAATCCCAAAGCAGATGTGGAGCTCTTCTTCCCGGGTGCTCTGTATTTCACCAGCTGCTCTTTCTTCAGGGTCCAGGAAGTTGAGACTGGTGTCTTAATTTCACTTCAAGGTCATTGTCCTGTACAGTGTGTACTTAGCTTATGTCAAAGACAGATCAGCTAGCTGGCTGAATGTGAAGTTCTGACATTAAAAGAATTGTAGTAGTTCATTATCAGTTGATTCCAGACATGAGATCAGAATGACAATTCAAGGAAACTAGTACCTTCTGATTTTACTTGTGTGTGTGATTTTTATTATTAAAAATTAGATATATCATATCTTGAGAAACATTACATTTATAATTTTATAACCATACAAACAAGAGTAGCCTCTGGCCCCACCTTTTCTTCCGACCTCAGTGTGGTGATCAAGATCATAGGCTTTGCTCAATCAGCATTGGGTCTGAATTATGTTTTTGCAACCTATTAGTTTAGTGATCTTCAATAACTCACTTAACTTCCAAATATGCTTCTGGTATATAAAAGGGGATTATAAGTGCACAAAGTATAATCCCCTGGAATTAAGAAACTATATGTCAGGCACTGTTCCTGACAGAAGACGTACTCAGTAAACGTTAGTTATCTACTATATGAATTCCTTTGTCACCAAACTCTTCTCTGCTCACTTTTACTCCTTGAACCCACTGCAAAAGAGACAAAAAGAATTATAAACCCCTCAAATTTTGATTTAACATTTGTCTTTGTTACTGCATAATTCTTTCTTAAATGCATAATCAGTTAGACATATTTGCAGTAATACTATTGACTTTTATATTTAATATTTTTTCTTTTTGATATATTTGACATTTTAATCTGACATTAGGCCATGCCTATTGTGCCATGTTGTTTTATTTATTGTTTACTCATGCCCACTTTTTCTCACCCACCAAATACTAACAGCTTGATATAGCCTAATGAAATTCTCATGAAACCATATATAAATTATAGATAGATAGATGATGATGATAGATACATACATAGATAGATAGATAGATAGATAGATAGATAGATAGATAGATAGATAGATAGACAGACAGCTAGAACTATAGCTGTTTTATAAAGATGTATCACACTACACTTTTCAGATATTTGCTTTTCTTATTTAATGAATCGCCATGGTTGTATCTCCAGGTCAACACATCAAGGACCAATTCGTTAAAAATATACCTGCCAAATATGATGTGTCACAGTTAATTCTACTTTCATTTACTGATGGACATTCAGGGTTTTCCCATTCTTACCAATAATATTGCAATAAATATTCTGGTATGTGAATCTTTTAGTATATCCATTACTTCTGTAGAATATATTCCTAGATTGTTAGGTCAATTTATGTGTGTATATATCATCTGTAACTTAAATTTTAATAGATGTTGCAAGATGACTTTCCCAAAAGATCACATTCCCATATTTTCACAAGCCTATCAACTTATCTGTGCAAATATTCAGAGAAGTAGTAAAGCAATAAAGACCTGGAGCAAGACTACCTAGTATGACTCCTAATACAGACTATGTGACTTTAAGCAAATTAATTAATCATGCTGTACCTCAGTTTCATATCTGTAAAATGGGGATAACAATAGTCACACCTCTTATTAATATGTGTAAAATACTTAGAATAGTATCTGACATATAATAAGTACTCAGTAAGGGTCAGCTACAATTATTGTTATGATAAATTGGAATCTTAATATGATCAATTCACTATATTTCCTCCTGTATTTTTTTGTCATAAAGATATGATAGAAGATTCTCCTTATATATTTCAATGAGAAACAATAATCTCAGCAATTATTAATATAGGCAAATCAAGATTTTCCAGCAGTTTATAGCTATGACACATAATTTAACAGTGTTTCTCAATGTGTTCTGAAAGTACTTCAAGTCTGAATTTTTCTTGTTTAATGAACCGAGCCCAAAAGAGCAGTGTTCTTGAACTACACACAACAGCAATAATAGCTCATGGCCATTTTGACACAGAATTGCTGTCAAGTTTTCACAGTAATAAATGTCCTAATTCTCTATCTTTTTTTTTATTCAAGAGGATGTCAGTGACTCTTTCTGTGAAAGCAATTAAGCCCAGGGGAAAGCCAAGTTTTTGTTGTTGTTTTGTTTTGTTTTGTTTTGTTTTTACAAAGGACATTAAGTGAGCATTTCATTTTATTGAGCCACTGATTGAGGAATCCATTCTGCATTCTCTAAGCTGTTTCGTTGGAGCATGCAATGAACATTCTAAAGACAAATTTACACTAAATTCCAGCTTAACATGGATTCAAACTAACAGATCAAATATTTGAAACATCTTCTGCAGACTACTTCTGTGATTAAGAGACATAAAAGCAACAGTCTGCAGGCAGGACGATTTTCTGAACCACCTTTTAGGGAATGTTGAAGAATCAGTCCACATTCAATTCTATAGAACCCATCAGGCATTTACTGAGCACTTGCTATGCACAGGCATCATCCTAGATATTGGTGGGGGTGGAGAACAACGAGAAATACAGCAAGATTAGGGCACTCTGTGTCTAACATAATGTTAGGGAAGAAAACACCATGCAAGCAGTGATAAGCTACACATTATGTCTTTCTGTCAGGTGAGAGAAAATCCCATTCAAACTGACTTAAACAAGCAAAAATTATTAGATCATGTAATGAAAAGTACGGGGGTGCTGGCCTCATATGGGTCTTGATCCAAGGGCTCAATGGGACCCCAACTCTCTCCATCTTCAGGATCTAGACTCTATGTGATGGCTTCTCAGAGTTCTAGGTCCATATGCTCCAAGATTCAAGTCTAACAGAAAGTAGGACTTCTTTTCCACAACCATCTGTTGTAAGTCTTGAACGTGATTTGCAGTGGCTTGAATCTGTTTGCAAGCTTATCCCTAAACTTGCCATAGTGACCAAGGGGATGTCATGGTATAACTGGTCAAAGCTAAGTGACTAGCCCAGCCCTGGAGATGAGGATTAAGTCAGCACTTGCCAAAGCATGTGAACTGAAGTTGAGAAAATGGGTGATTCTTCAGAGGTGGGAAAAACAATCAGTTCTATTACCAGAAGAAGAAAAGATGATTCAGAAACAAATATAACAGAGGAATAAGCATAGTATGATAGGAAGATGGGTAATAGACATAGTCTGGCTTTAAGGAGCTACATATTCTGGCTTTAAGGATCTAAGAAAGAACTACCGAAGTGAAACAGAGTTCAAATCCCTTCCTATTCTGAGAGTCCGTGATTATAGGGATTGCCCTAAAACACACGGCTATTATAAAATGCAGGTCATGTGATCTAGTGCCTAAGAGTTCTTTCTTGCTCTGAAGTCTGGGTTTGAGACCCAATCTATCTCTTATATAACCTTGGGTCTCAAAGCCTGTTTGCATCTCTAACAAGGGGTAATAACAGTCCTTGTCTCATAAGTGTTACAAGTGTTAAATATGATGTTTATTAAAACACCCACATATTAGGACTAGACCCCCAAGTCTTGAGAGAGTATATGTCTTTACATTAGCTTCCATTTGTTAATATGTTCCTCCTGAACATATTAAACTTCTCTTACTAAGGAAATGAATGATCTCCTAGTGGCTAAAACCAATGGCTAATTCTCAGCCTTTATTTGATTTGACTTCTGTATAATACTAACATTACTGATCACCATTCCCTCCTTCTTGAAATTCTTTAATCTATTTTTTCCAGTATGTTCCTTTTTGTATTTTCTTTTCATCGATGTTGCCTTTCTCTGTATTATTTTGGGGATCCTCTTTATCTGCCCATCTTAGATTTTAGGTTTTCTGGTTGTCTATCTTTGTTCTTATAGTAGGTATATGTTATAATCATGACTTCCCATTTGTCTTTTGAATAGCCTTCCTATGTTAGGGGAAATTCCCTTATTAATGTAATAAATTTTCCAATATAATAGTTTCTTTGCAACAATGATGTAGGCACACAATCATAGTATCATCAAACAGTTCAAACCACATAAAACTTAACTAGAAACCTGGTATCCTATAGTTATCACCCTCAAGTTTCCCATTTTCTCAAGCTCTAAGCAATCACTCACCTACTTTCTGTCCTTACAGATTCACCTATTCTGTACATTTCAATAAATGGAATCGTAAAGTGGCTTTCAGGGAGTGACTTTTCTACTTAGCATGTTTTCAAGGTTGATCCATGTTGTAGCATATATCATACTCGATTCCTTTTTACGGCCAAATAATATTTCATTGTATGCATATGTCATATTTTGTTTATCCATATATCAGTTGGTGGGCATCTAAGTCATAGCAGGTCATAACTTGACCCACACATTATAGAGCTGGTGGGTGTAGAACTGGTATATGAACTCAGGCACTCTGACTCTAAATTTGAGGTTCTTTTATTTTTAAATAGATTTTGGGTTCTCAATCACTTCCCTCTTAAGCCAAACAAACAAACGAGCTAACAAACATAATCAAAATAAAGAACAGATGGTTATCAAATCTCTAGGAGGAAGGCTATTTAAGTTTAAAAGTAACAAAAGTTAACATAATGTTAAAAAGCAATACACTGGAGTACCAAAAAGATATTATTCTGTACCCTAGACAAACCAAAATCAAATGGAAAGCAACAAACAAGAAAAATGTATTTGCAGTATATATAGAAGATAACAATGAACTCACATGAAAATTAACGAGGAAAATATTAAATGACCAAATAGAGAAGTGAAAAAGGATATAGATTATGTCCAAAAAACAAACGTTTACTTGAGAAAAAATATTTAACCTCATTAATTATGAAAGAAATGCAAGTTAAGCCTACAATGCATTTGCTTTCCCTATCCAATTAAAAAAAGTATACTTATTACAAAATGTATATGATCATAAAGAAATAACCCAGTAAAAGACTAAAGAGAAATATATCAAATATACTAAATTATTAAGGAATTTTTTCTTTCTACTTTTTCTTATTTACTAAATTTTTTAAATAATGAGTACCGATGACTTTTATAATGTGGAAAAAAGTAAAATAAACTTTGTTTTTAGAAAACAGTTAATGGTAGAGAGTATAGCCAATAATATTGTGATTGGTCACTTTGTCAGTTATACTAATGTCTAACCACTATGCTGAACACCTATAAATAGTATAATATTGAATGTCAACTATAATTAAAAATTTTTTTTAATTAAAAAAAAAAACAGTTAATGGCTTGTGTTATGTGTTGAGTTGACTGATCCCAATTACTCCCATCTCTCACTGGCACCGCTATCTGCCCAGGGGAGTGGGGGTCCATAATCTCTTTGAAGTGCAAGCTCTGGAGATAAGCCTCCATTGACCTGTGGGCTTGTTGATTTGCAAGCAATGCCAGATAAGGAATTTTAAATACAGGAGGAAACTGCAGAGCCACTGGCTGGTCTGCATCAGGAGAGCCCAATCAGTAGAGTTTTTGTTTCCTCTGGTCAGTGGCCCTGGAAGAAAGCGAGATTACACTGTGGCTTTTGCACCCTGTCCAGGACGCCAGGCTCCACCACTTAAAGAGCTGAGATGGATGGATAGCTCTGGCAGCAGAGGAATGCCTGGCTGAAGAGATAGAGGAAAACGACACCCGGTGGTGAAGGATGCAGATAAGATCTCCAAACAAAAACACTTGTTCTGGTTAACAGTTTCCAAAGTCCAGGAACAAATAGAAACCTCTAGGGAAGAGGGAATAGAATGTGGGTAGGAATTCCCTGGGGAGGATTAGGAGCTCTCTGAATTCTTAACTCCTGTTCTCATTCTTTCATTGGCCAGTTATAAAGTGAGCATACAGGATAAAAGGAATATGTTTTGCTTATAGACTCATACAAGAGACAAACAGGCAGACAGACAATTAGACCCAGTGTACAGGATGCTACAGTTGTTGCAACAGGGATATCATCAACTCTTGAGAAAGGCTTTTGGAGGAAGTTGAGTGTAAAGTCAAACCTTGGAAGAGGAGTTAGCCTGAGGAAGGTGAATGGGGGGGTAGGAGAGAAGACCAATCTTCCAGGTTAAGGAAATGGTTAAGATCTGCAGGGAAGAGAGGTAAAGAGCTTTTAAGAAAGCTTAAGATGTCTGGAATCCAAGATAGAAAGAGAAGTGGTTTCTTTCAGTTCCCCACAGACTGTGTTATGGAAAAAGGTGAGAAGAAAAAAAAAAAAAAAAGATTTGCTAGAGCCTTCTTCTCTTCAAAACGTTGCCATTTTCCTTTGTTCCAGAGTATGCTGTTATTGGCTTTCTCAAACCTCATGCTGTTTCAAGGTTGCAAAGGAAATAAAAGGACAGAGGAAGCTTAAGGTTGAGATCTGAGATCCATACAGATGCTTTGGCCATCACACACAGATAGGAGTAACCAGCCAGGCCTAAAATAATTCATGTTGCCCTTACACTGATTGCAATCATTTTCAGTTCCAAAGGGCCAATGGTGAAGGTGGGGGCATCATTCAGTCATTCTGTATATATTGAGTGTGGAGTAGGTATCCACTGATGTAATTCACAGCCTCATTGGGGAGGTAATATATGCAAACATGAATGGTATATATTTACTTGCATGGGGCAATAGTGGAGGGGAACAACACACTTTTATTGGGTCCTGATTATGTCTACTTAGCTTGCATATATATTTAGTGGAAAGAGAACAAGATGGGAAAGCAGGAAATGAAATTTAAAAGTAAAATGCTTCATTATCTTGTGAACCTACTAAAAGAGAGTCATTGGCTCTCTTTCCTTTTGTACAACTCATTTAAGGGCTGACCTGAATAACATAGGTGTCTCACAGCTCCTTCACATCTCGAGATCACACATTTCACTCATGAGATGAGAAAACTCACAAGAATATATCGTCAAAAGGATATGCAGTCAGAGAACTTTGAGTTTGAACTTAGGACTATTCATCCAACTTGTGTTCTTAGGGAGGTTCCTTAACCTTTCTGAGCCTCAATTTCCTCTTCTTAAACAGATAACAATAGCTATGTGTGGCAGATAACATTAGTGGCCTACCCAGTGACAGTGTCTCCTTCTTTTTTGCTATCAAAAGCTCTTCCAGTTTTGTTGGGGGGTTGCGGGGTGTGTACATAACCTAGGTGATGGCAATCCCCAGGTGAAGGCAGGAGTTGGCAAACTTTTCTGTTAGAGGCCATATAGAAAAATTTTAGACTTCGTAGGCCACTGATTTTGTCACAAGTATGCTATTGTAGCATGAAAACAGTCTACACAATACTTAAATAAATGAGTGTGGCTATGTTGCAACAACAGTTTATTTACAAAAACAGGTAACATCCAGACTTGGTTGTTTGCCCATCCCTAGACTAAGGTCACCCTGACAATCCTATTGCCTACTTTTTCTACTTTCTTTGCAACTAAAGGTATGCATCTGATCTAGTTCTGACCAATGATACCTAAGTTGAAGTTTGATGTGGGGGTTTCTGGGAAAGTTTTTGTTTTCTTGATAAAATAGGGACTAATGTAGCTGGCCCTATACTATCTTCTTAATTCTACTTTGAATGTGGATGTGATATCTGGAGCTGATGCGGTCATCTTGCAATCATGAGACAACCAGCATAAGACTAAATGTCAACTTGCTAAGGATAGTGATGCAGAAAAAGGAACTAGTTCCTTGATGTTACCACCAAGAATTTGAATCAATGCCAGCACCACCTA
Organism: Rousettus aegyptiacus; assembly: GCF_014176215.1. Lineage (NCBI taxonomy): Eukaryota > Metazoa > Chordata > Mammalia > Chiroptera > Pteropodidae > Rousettus > Rousettus aegyptiacus. The sequence continues at coordinate 66,140,158 of NW_023416308.1, forward strand.
CTTACTGGACAACTAAACCCATAATTTTTTAAGTCACTGTGGTCAGGTTTCCTGCATTTTGCAGCCAAGTCTATTCTTAAGTAATTTCAATATGTGACAGGGTTATTGTGAACATGAGGTAAAATCAATATACAAATCACACAATAGATGCTCAATAAATGATAGTTCGTTTTACTTTTTATTTAACAGAAAATTGATATAATTTCTTTTGTGATCAGTATTGTTCCCATCTATACAAGCTCCTTTTAAGAATAAGCCACCTAGAATGCAATATTTTGCAGAGTCATCTTTAGTTTCACTCTAGAATTTTCCAAAGCCTCATAAAGACTAGGAAAAGGAAGGACTAGAAAGAATATCTAGTTTAGCAGGAGTCTGAGTACGAAAACATCCTACATTAACTATCAAACAAATTGGAAAAATCTATCTCTCCCTAATAACTATTAATAAAAGTGTCCTTTTGCCTTCCCTTCCTTAGCTGCTTGGCCAGGTTCCTCATACCTGCCTGCAGCAGACTTCAGATGTGAAGACAGAAAGCATGCAGGGTGCCTTGTGCAACACACGACTCACAGGAGACCCTCAGTAGATACTATTCTATTTTCCCTTCCTTTCTTCTTCCTGCCTTGTACTCTCACAGTCTCAGCTCACTGAAGAATCAGATTCAGTGTGAAAGAGTGCTTCATGAAGAAGACACTTTAAGCCTGAAGGATGAGGAGAGGTCAGAGGATGATTAGTCCAAGGACTGGGAGCAACCAGGATCAAAGGTTTGGAAATGGTCAGAGTCTAGCAGTTCAGAAACAAGTTTCTAAAAAGCAGGTGCCTGGGGTCTCTGTTAAAACAGTGTGTGTGTGTGTGTGTGTGTGTGTGTGTGTGTGTGTGTGTGTGTGAGAGAGAGCTTATGGTACCCATGCAGGGACAGACAGTATCAAATAAATGTTTGGGAAAGTATGGATCCATGGGTAGGTGGATAGATGGATAGATCATTAGGGTGGAAATGGATGTGAACGATGAGCTGCAATGGTCGGGCTGTCTCTTGGCCTGGCCTAGCTTTGTGAGAACTTTCAAATTCTCTGTTGCAACTACTCAGTTCTTCTGTAATAAAGTGAAAGCAGCCACAGACAATATGTAAAGGACCTTGAGTGTTCCAATAAAACTTTATTTACAAAAGCAGGTGGTGGTCATAGTTTGTCCATACCTGTCCTGGACTATGCCTGTATCTGAGAGTGTCTCCTGGAACAGCAGCAGCTGTTTTGCTACCAGCTGGAGTATGGAGAACAATAGGTGCAGATAAAGCAATCTGGTTCCTTGACAGGAGCCTCTAATCCTGACACACCTGGAACCCACCCTTACTGTGTGCTTCTTATCTTGTGAGATAGGTGATTTCCTGTTTATTATGTCCATTTGAGTGGGCTTTTCTCTTACTTGCAGCCAAGAGCATCTTAGCTGCCATACTTCCTGAAGAGAATATAATCTACCTTCACACACACACACACACACACACACACACACACACACACACACACACGCATGCACGCACGCACGCACACACAACCGTCTATTTCCCTCACTATCTTGTAGTGGAATATAAATGTACTGAAGGAAAAAGAAATGTGTCCTTATTGAAGACTTTCCAGAGCAAGAATTCACTTTAATTTAGATTCTAAAATCCTTTGGTAATTGTTATACTGCTAAACACCCTGAACTAGCACTGATCTGTTACAGTCGTGTTTACAGGGGTTTGGAGATGATTGGGACACAGTCTCTGTCCTTGAGTGGGCTAACTTCCCTGAGCTGCTTATTTATACTGTCCTTCATTTGTCTCTTATTGTTTCATATGTGTACATTTTATTCCTACTTATTTAGTGAATTTTTATATTTTTAGAGCATTTCTTTCTGTTCCAATTTAGAGAAGCTTTTTATGACAGGAAACTCTTTGTAGACCTTACAGAATTGGGCACTTAACAGGTATGCAATATATTAACTGAATATCTGAAGGGGTATTCTCATGAACACATTACAGAAATAAGAATCATTTCAGATCATTTAAAATAACATAAGTCTGATTTAAGCTACCTATTACAAAAAAAAAAATTCGTATTGAGTTTATCTGGGAAAATTTTTTTCCAGCTAATTTAGAACTCTTGTTTCATTTTTCTTTAAGGGGAATATTTTTCCTATAGCAAAACTTGTACACTGTGAACTTGTATCACTGGAGCCCACAATTTCGGCATGTAGTTGTTGCAATCAACATATCACAATACGCCCAGATTTACCAATTTTTTTCTAAATTTAGCAAGACATTTATTATCAGAAATTGGCCTGTAACCCTGAGGCAGTTTTCAAACATAGTTGGGTTAAAGTAATAAAAGTAGTAAGCAAGGAGACAAAATTAGATTATGATAAGGAGCAAAGACAAAAAAAAATTAGAAAAGATTACTCTAGTTTGGACTTGCCTAAATTACAGCCTATATGCGGTGAGATGTGGTGATTTGATCTTAGTTGAGTTAATGATATAATCCCTCTTTTGCACTAGTAAATAGCCCTCAATTGTCTTCTGTATGAATTATGTTACAAGAAATGTGTAATTCTATCAGAGTTTGCTTGAATAAAAGAGGTAGAATTCTAAAGGTGGTTTTAAAAAGAAATGGAAGTTTGTTTGTTTTTTTTAAATTGAGATTTCTAACAGACCCTAAGTAACTTTTAAACAAATTACAGATTTATTTTCCTGGGTATGTAAGTAATATGTACATACTGAAAAAAGTACAAAGTACAAAGAAGAAAGTACAAAGAAGAAGCATAAACTCAAAATTCAAAGATTCAGAAATTTACTGTAAATATTCTGGGGCAGTACCTTCTAGTCTCTCTCTCTCTCTCTCTCTCTCTCTCTCTCTCTCTCTCTCTCTCTCTCACACACACACACACACACACACAGAGGGGGCGGGAGGGGAGAGAGAGAGACCTACTTTAAGGTCTATGGTTAACATATTGTATATTTTCCAAGATCATCAAGAATTTTTCATTAAGCTTTATAGATAATCTTTTATTTTGGTTATTTTTCACTGTTATAGCCTCCCCCTTTATTTTAGTTTAAAAGAGAAGACACTTGTAGCATTTAAAAAAGACTTTTAAAATGAAAATGATTCTCAATCCTATTTAGTAAAAACTCTTCTCATGTTTCCTACTCCTTCCCTTACAGAGCAGAAGCTATTTTGTATTCTATTACATAGTAAATACCTCTCGATTTGATTGTGGGACCCATTTTTTTAGAGACTATTTATGGGAATGGTTCTCAAAGTGTGGACCCTGGATCATCAGCAGCAGCATCACTTAGGAATTTGTGAGAGATGTAAATTCTCAGGCTCCACTCAGACCTACTGAATCAGAAATTGGCGGGGGATTGGGGAGAGTGCTGTAATCTGTGTTTTTTTATAAGCCATCCATCCAGGCAATTCTGATGCACACTCAAGTTTGAAAACCACTGTCCTATGGGAGCAACAATCTGCAGAACATCCTTTGGGAAGCAATTTGCAAAATTGCCTTTCTGACAAGTCTTTATATTTCCTGGAAGGAAGAGACAAATTGTTGGCTGCCTTTGTTACCTCAAGGGTAGGGCAGGGATATTAGCTGCCTCCTAGGATAAGGATTAAATATAATAATTAGTAAAAGTGTTTTGTAAACTATTAAGTGGTAAAATGATACATAGATATTAATTATTGTTATGCTGACCTTGAATTTAAGCTGAAAGATTTACATTACAAAGCTCTGGGGAAAACCAAGAGGAATGTAGACACAGATGGTTCTTAACTTTCACATATTCAACTTTTTATACAACCTGATTTTCACACATTACACATGCCACCCCTAAAATGCCTTTCCCACACGGAATCTGGAATTTCCTGCACTTGCAGTTTCATGAGCAGTTTGAGGAATCCCACAGCTGTACCACCTGCCAACCCACAGCTCTGCTTTGGCAAGATCACATCTTTTTCTATTTCGCAGTTTTTGTGCATATTTTATTGCATCTTGCCATTATTATTTACAAAGAAAACAAGAGAGAAATAGTAAGAGACACAGTCCTCAGCCATGTTTAGTTTCTATTACATTTCTCTGGCAGTATTAGGCTATGATTGTTCTTATTTTTGTTTCATGCATGAGATAGCCTCTCAAATACCTCCTAGTACACAAATTAGTATTTCTTCCTAGTTCTCCTCTGCTTTCTGAGTTATACCTGCTTCCTCTGGCCAGTTTGTTCTTGTCCTTTCCTAGTCTTGATGTCTGGTGATCCTCATATGCCTGGTAATCCCTAGTTGTCTGTTCATATTTTTATGATTTTAAGTACCTGGCATGAACTCCCTCTGCAGCTGCTCAGCTTGTTTCCTCCAACAGGCCAAAAAAAAAAAAAAAGGCAGCTGTGATCTTCATATAAGTGGGTAGGACCTTGACCAAGAGACTCCACTTTAGGGACTTAGGCTTGGGGCTGACAGGAAGCTAAAGACCCCTTACCCTCACACTACACCCCCCCATCTCCTCCCCTCATAGCCAGACAGACTTTGGCGGTGGACGACTTCAATGAATTTTTTACCTATGCAAAGATGACTTACATTGTTTATTACTATGAGTCTATTTTGGAAGTTTCAATTCATCTCTCTCAGCTCTCCACTCCCACACATCACTATCCCTCCCCAGGTAGGAAATTCACATTATTTGGAGGGATATTCCCTTGGGGTTGTAATACAGGATCTAAGGCTGCTGCTTCTGCTGTTGGCTACTCAGTGGTGGTGATGTGTCTGTGTGTGGGGGGGGGGGTGGAGGTGGGGAGGGGGCAGGGACATGATTGCTTTTGCTGCTCTAGACGCAGGTCTGTAATTAATTATCTGCATAATCACACAGGACCTCCTACTGTTGTTGACTTATAGTCACCCTGACTTTGAGCTGACCATTTCTTTTAATCTTTTCTTTCTTTCTGTTTCATATATCTTTATAGATTTCTCTAGAACAATAGCTCTCTAAGTATAGAGCCTGAATGCACAGCACTAGCAAACCTAGGACTCTGTTAGAAATACAAATTGTTTATCCAAAATACAGCTGATAAACATTTGGTTGTTTCTACATTTTTCACTATTATAAATAAAGCTGCTATGAACTTTCTTGTACAGGTGTTATCAGATAAATACAGAAGTAGAATTACAGGACAAATCCAATCTGGTATAATCCAAAATTCTTCATAATTATGATTGGCTGATGGTACAGTATTATGGATTTATTCTTTTTTATGGTCGCCATGTAAATACAATAAGTCTAAAACAGTGAATTTGGACATACTCATACTAAAAAATTATTTGTCATTTATCTGAAATCCAAATTTAACTGGGTACACTGTTTTTTTTTTATTATTAATTTTGCTAAGTATGCCAACCCTAATTCCTTTTTATTATCATGTTATTTTAAGGACATTGAAGGGTGTAAGAAGCAAGATTGACTTGTATGATCATTCTACCATCTTGATCAAAGATAGAAATTTGGCAGAAAACCAACAGCATCACAATCTATTTATCAGTCTGCTCATTCCTCTACAAAATACCCTGCCCAAGCCAGTAATTTTACATTTTCATCAGAAAGTCCTCCTTCCAAACACTAAATCAATATCTTATGTCTATAAAAAAGTCATTCCATAGATGCTAAGTGAAGAATTTGAGGTAAGAAATTACTTTAGATATGAAATTTTATTCTCTATTTAATGTTTAATTTGTTTTGAACATTTTTAATAATCATATATATATTATATAACACTAAGGTTTCTATTTTTAATCAAGATTAAAACATTTATAACATATCCTAGGGACTTCATAATTGTTTTTTAGCTCTTGGGGATAAAATTTCTCACATAATATGTAAAGCCATTGCTTGATTTTTTATGTTATACTTTTCATATATATTTTCAAACACTCATTAAACACAAAAATAGAAGTGCTGCAAATGGATAGAAAAAATATATTTTTTAATGTACCCATTAGGTCTTTGGGCTAGAAAAATAAATATATGGGTGTTTTGTTAGCTTTCTAGCAAGCTTATCCAATTTTGTTCTCCTACTGTGTAAGTTTTTACTAGAGAAGGCATCCTACTATAGTTCGTTCACTCTTAGCAGTTATGGTTGTTATGAGATTAGTATACATTCTACCAATGAATATTTTGGAGTTGTGTTTCTTTGTCTTGCAATTTTCTGTATGTGGTCTCCTTCTACCCTACTGTTTTGGTATAATCTCTTGTGGTGAGTTGGCGGCAGGACAACACTCTGGCTTTGAGGCTTCTGGCAGAACATTATTCTCATGGGGCTGTGGTTGCTACTAAGTTATTGCTGAGGAATCATGTCCAAGGCCTATCTCCAGTTTGGGTTTTGCCTATGCATTAAATACTGTTAGTGGTTTTAATCCCTTCCTTGTTCTCATTTGAATAAAATGAAAACTCTTGTGGAATAGGATTTCCAGAGGTGGTGGGAAAAGATCTAGATCCAATAAATCCCACGTTATTTTGCGTAGATTGGATTTACTTCTGTTTTACTCTGTCATTCTCTACAGAGGCAAGAGAGATTCTACCTCAAAATGGTTTTTTTTTCATATCTAGTAGAAACATTAATGATAATAACAATAAGTATTTATCATGTATCACATTAAGTCTATGAACTTAACAGGTATTTCTTGCTTGCTTCATAATCATAACCAGTATAACTTATCAATTCCCATCTATATGCGTCACAACAATTTTTTGAGAGACATATTTAGAGATCAGGAAATTGAGGCACTGACAAGTTAAGAAGCATGCCCAAGATAAAACAGGTGGTAAATCATAGAGTTGAGATTTAAACTCAGACTCTCAGCCTTCTTCACATAATGCAGTTGAATCACTTTTCACCTATAAGCACTTGGTCACTTATTATCTTATCTCACTTTGACAAGAACATCCGTGGGAAAAATAGAAGGTACTATTATTGTTAAAGGTAAGGAAAATGATGCACAATTGGTTAAAGGCTTGCCCAGCTTCATACATTATAGTGGGGGAGTTGGCTCGGAGTCCTCACTCACTCTTGGCCATTAATGCAATACCTTTTCTGCTATCTACCCACCCTATGACCAGGTTATATTAAGATAACATAGTTTTAAATTCTTCTACTCAAAGCAAATCTTAAGAGGTTTACCACCCTTGAATTCTGAATTTCCATGTAGTCTTTGTTTATACCTAGTCTAACAGTAGTGAGGAAATAGGGGATTATCCAAGAACCCAGAGAATTTTAGTTTATGCCCGCAAATGTTCATCTTCAAAGATAGAGTCCCCAACAGTTTCACAATCCAAACTACATTTCACAATAAAAATGATCCTCCACAGCTAGTTACAAAGTAAGTTCCAGGCCCAGATCCCAGGCCATGAGTTCTATGGGAAGGTGTCATCCATAACCCACTGGAAATTTGGCAAGTTGTTTAAAAATCTGTCTTCATCAAGCTGCCTTTGATGGCAAAGCCAGAATGGCTTCTCAGGACACCAGCTGACCTTCTCCTGCTCACCTTTGTAGGACTCTTCTCTTATCCTTCCCCTCCAGGTCACCAGTTCCCTACACAAATGCTTCTCCTTGCCAAGATGATCCATTGAAATGATCAAATAAATAGCTAATCATTTATTTTGGTAAATCAATACTGTGTCATTTCAGGTTTCTACACAATTTCCTCCAAATACTTAACAGCCCTATCCATTTACAATCAGAATCTTAAAAGCTAGATGGCAAGTTGAGCCCAGATTCTAATTTCAAATCTCTACTGGCTCACACTTGAGACATTTTCTGTCTTCTATCTCCAGCTGGCCCACTATTATGCCATTTCCTCTGGAACGAAGACTTCCTCACATTCATCTCCACATTCCTCACACTTACACTGGTGGAATTTATAGCATGCTAACTCAGCCTTGTCCTAAAGAGCAAGCAGAAGGAAAAGGGAATTGGGTTCAAGGTCTGTCTGATAAGCAGGAAATAGCCAAAGCTCCAGTTTTTTACCTCTTTGCTCATTTTTCCCCCCTTTTTTACCTTCCTTTTCCATTTGAAAGAATTGCCTTCTGGAGGTCTCTGCTTAACTTTCTCAGCACCCAGCACTTGATCACTGTCTAGTTGAGGTTCAGCAAAAAAAGACCTAACTGAGCTTTCAGCAGGAGGCAGCCAGCCTTGAGCCTCCAAGACAGACTTTCTTGGTAACTCTTGGGTTCTGTGAACCGTGGGTCTGAGGTGGCTGCCCTTAGTGTGCATCAGAACTCTTGCTAGACAGCCCTGAGCCTAGTACTGATAGCAGCCATCCTCGATTAACAGCGTGGCCTCATCCACATGACTTCAGGCTCAGCACAAGAAGCTACCAGCCATGAATCGCTTTGTAGCTCCTAACAGGTGGTCCCGGGCCAGGCACAGGTAGGGTGTGACTTTGGCTTGCAGCAGAGCTCCTCCTCCCAAGAGGTTTTAGAACCAACATACCCAGTAGCCAGCTTCAGATCATAACAGAGCACCCTCCGATTAGCTCTACAAATGAAACACCCAAAGGGTGGTCTTGGCAGACACCAGAGCTCTGCTGGGGAGAACCCTACTACATGGGGTCAGTACCCACACAGTAGTTCCTATGCTGTAGTCATGGCTGATTCTCGCAGCCAGTCAGCCTGGGGGTCCACCCCACCCACTGACATGCCAACAGCAATCAAGGCTCAACTATAACAGGAGGGTTCACACAACTCACACAAAGGATATTCCTGGAGCACCTGGCTCAGGTAATCAGAGAGACTGTGCCACTAGGCCCCACAGGATACTTACTACACAAGGACACCCTCTTAAGAGTGAGAGACATAGCAAATCTCCCGAATACATAGAAACAAACACAGGGAGGCAGCCAAAATGAGGAGACAAAGAATTCTGTCCCAAATGAAAGATCAGAACAAAACTCCAGAAAAAGAACTAAATGAAATGGAAGCAAGCAATCTACTAGAACTCAGAGTTCAAAACACTGGTTATAAGGATGCTCAATGAACTTAGGGGAAGAGTTCATTGGTAGAAGAACTCAGTGAGAACTTCAACAAAGAGATAGTAAATATATAAAAAAAAAACAACATAGAGACCATAAAAAGGAACCGATCAGAAATGATGAATATAATAACTGAAGACACTATCAGGAATCAACAGCAAATTAGATGAAGCAGAAGACCGAATCAGTGATTTAAAAGACAAGGTAGCAGAAAACACCCAATAGGAACAGTAAAAAGAAAAAAGAATTTTAAAAAAATGAGAGTTTAAGGGAATTCTGGAATAATACCAAGTGTACCATCATAGGGATACCAGAAGGAGGGAAGAAAGCAAGGGATTAAGAACCTATTAAAATAAATAATGATTGAAAACTTCCCTAATCTGATAAAGGAAATAGACATACAAGTCCAGGAAGCACAGAGTCCCAAATAAGATGAACCCAAAGAGGCCCATGCCAAGACACAACATAATTAAAACACCAAAATTTAAAGACAAAGAGAATCTTAAAAGCAGCAAGAGAAAAGCAGTTAGTTACCAACAAGGAACTTCTCTAAAAATGTCAGTTGATTTTTCGGCAGAAACCTCACAGGCCAGAAGGGATTGGCATGAAATATTCAAAGTGATGAAAGCAGGAGCCTATAACCAACATAACTACCTAGCAAAGCTATCATTTAAAATCAAAGTACAGATAAAGAGCTTCTCAGAAAAGAAAAAGCTAAAGGAGTTCATCACTACCAAACCAAAATTACAAAAAAAAAAAAAAAAAAAAAAAATGTTAAAGGGACTTCTTTAAAAAGAAGAAAAGAAATACAAATAATAAAATGGCAAAAACTACACATTTATCAACAATTACTTTAAATGTAAATATGCTAAATGCTTCCATCAAAAGACATAGCGTGGCTGTATAGATAAGAAAACAAGACCCATGCATACGCTGTCTACATGAGACCCACTTCAGATTGAAAGAAACACACAGACTGAAAGTAAAGAGATTGAAAAAGATATTTCATGCAAATGGTAACAAAAAAAAAAAGTTGGGGTAGAAATACCTAGATCAGACAAAACAGACTTTAAAACAAATGCTGAAACAAGAGACAAAGAAGAAAATACCAAAATGATAAAGGGATCACTCCAATATGAGAATATAAATATTGTAAATATTTATGCACCTCATGTAGGAGCACCTAAACATATAAAGCAAATATTGATGAACATAAAGAGAGAGATTGACATAATACAGTAGTTGTAGAGGACTTTAACATTCCATTGAAATCAATGGATAGATCATCTAGACAAAAAAATCAACAAGGAAAAAGTGGACTTAAATGACATATTAGACCAGAGAGATTTGGTTGATATTTTTAGAGCATTTCATGCCAAAACAGCAGAATAAACATTCTTTTCAAGAGTACATGAATCATTTTCCAGAATAGACCACAGGTTAAGCCATAATACAAGTCCCAATAAATTTAAGAAGACTGAAATCATATCAAGCATCTTCGTTGATCACAATGGTATAAATCTAAAAACCAATTACAAAAAGGAAACTGAAAAATACACAAACAAGTGGAGGCTAAATAACATGCTACTAAATAACAAATGGTTAATAAGATCAAGGAATAAATCAAAGGATACCTTGAGGCAAATGAAAATGAAAACACAATGTCCCTCCCCCCTAAAAAAAAAATCTCTGAGACACAGCCAAAGCAATTCTAAGAGAGAAATTCATAGCAATATAGGCCAAACTCAAGAAATAAGAAAAAGTCTCAAACAATCTAACATTATACATAAAGGAAGTAGAAAAAAGAATAACAAAGCCCAAAAGGAATAGAGAAAAAGGAAATAGAGATCAGAGCAGAAATAAATGAAATAGTCTAAAAAAAAAATACAAAAGATCAATAAAACCAACAGCTAGTTCTTTGAAAAGATAAACAAAATTGATAACCCTTTAACCAGTTTCATCAAGAAAAAAAAAAACAAATAAATCATAAATGAAAGAGAAGTAAAAAAAATGACACAACAGAAATAGTGAATTCTAAGAAAATACTACAAACAATTATATGACAAAAAATTGGACAAATTAGAAGAAATGCATACCTTCCTAGAAATATAAAATCTTCCAAGACTAAGGAAGAAACAGAAAATCTCAACAAACTGATACCTACTAATAGAATTGAAGCAGGAATTAAAATACTCCTAACAAACAAAAGTCCTGGACTGGATGACTTCACAAGTGAATTTTACCAAACATTCAAAGAAGAATTAACACCTATCCTTCTCAAATTATTCCAAAAAATTCAAGTGGAGGGAAGGCTCCTAAGCTTTTTTTTTAAATGATGCCACCATCACCTTGATTCCAAAACCAGACAAAGACATTACAAAAAAAGAAAATTAAAGGCCTACATCCCTGATGAACATAGATGTAAAAATCTTCAATAAAATATTACAAACTGAATTCAGCACTGCATTAAAAAGATCGTACATCATGCTCAAGTGAGATTTATTCCTGGGATGCAAGGTTGGTTCAATGTCCATAAATCAATTAATGTGATATATTACAAAGACAAAACAAAGGATAAAAATCACATGGTCACATCAATAGATGCAGAAAAACATGTGAGAAAATTCAGTATCCATTTATGATAAAAATTCTCAGAAAAGTGAGAATAGAGGGAACATACTTCAATATAATAAAGGCTATATATGACAAATCCACAAATAACATCATATTGAACATGGAAAAGCTGGAAGCTTTTTAAGATCAAGAACAAGACAAGGATGTCTACTTTCACCATTTCTATTCAAGATAGTGTTGAATGTCCTAGCCATAGCAATCAGACAAGAAAGAGAAATAAAAGGTATCCAAATTGGAAAGGAAGAAATAAAACTCTCACTATTTGTAGATGATATGACACTATAAATAGAGAACCCCCAAAATTAAAATAAAAAACTATCAGAATAAATTAATTTAGTGAAGTAGTAGGATATAAAATTAAAATTCAGAAATCAGTTGCACTTTTATACACCAAAACTATCGGAAAGAGATATTAAGAAAAGAATTTCACAATCACATCAAAAAATAAAATACCTAGGAATAAATTTTATCAAGAAGGTAAAAGACCTGTACTTGGAAAATTATAAGGCATTGAAGAAAGAAATTGAAGATGACACATATAAATGGAAGCATGTACCATGCTCACGGATAGGAAAAATTAACATCATTGAAATGTACATACAACCCAAAGCAATCTACAGATTCAGTGCAATCTCTATCAAAATACCAATGGCATTTTTCACAGAACTAGAACAAGTAATCCAAAAATTTATATGGAATCACAAAAGACTCTGAATAGCAATGGCAAGCTTTAAAAAGAAAAAAAAAAGTTGGAGGTATGAGGCTACCTGATATCAAACTATATTACAAGGCTATAGTAATCAAAACAGCATACTACTGGCATAAAACGAACACACAGATCAATAGAACAGAACAGATAGCCCAAAAATAAGCTCATGCCTATATGGTCATTTAATCTATGACAAAGGAGGCAAGAATATACAATAGAGTAAGGATAGTCTCTTCAATAAATGGTGTTGAGAAAACTGAACAGGTACATGTAAAAAAAATGAAACAGACCACTTATTTACACCATACCCAAGAATAAAATCAAAATGGATTAAAGACTTAAATGTGACTCAACCCATAATACTCCTAGAAGAAAGTAAAGGCAGCAAACTCTTTGACATTGTTCTTAGTAATATTTTTTCTGATATATCTCTTTGGTCAAGGAAAACAAAACAAAAAAATAAACAAATGGAACTACATCTAGCTAGATAGTTTTGCACATCAAAGGAAATCGTCAACAAAATGAAAAGACAACCTAATGATGGGAAAAGATATTTGCCAACGATATATCCAATGAAAGGTTAGTATCCAAAAATTATAAAGAACTCATAGAGCTTAACACCAAAAAAACAAATATTCCAATTAAATAATGGGCAGAGGACTTGAACAGACATTTCTTCTAAAAGGACACACAGATATCCAATAGACATATCAAAAGATGCTCAACATCACTAATCATCAGAGAAATGAAAATTAAAACAACAACGAGATATCACCTCACACCTGTGAGAATGGCTGTCATCAATAAATCACAAACAAGTGTTGGAGAGGATATTGAGGAAAGGAAACCCTTGTTCACTATTGGGATTGAATACTGGTCCACTATGGAAAACAGTATGGAGTTTCCTCAAAAAATTAAAAACAGAACTACCTTATGACCCAGCAATTTCACTTCTGAGCAACTATCTAAAAAAGTCTAAAACACTAATTCAGAAAGATATATGCGTCCCTATGTTCACTGCTGTATCATTTATAATAACCAGGATATGGAAGCAACCTAAGTGTCCATTAATAGAGCACTGAATAAAGAAAATGTGGTACAAGTATACAATGGAATATTACTCCGCCATAAGAAAGAATGAAATCTTACTATTTGTGACAACATGGATGGACCTAGAGGTTATTATGCTAAGTGAAATATGTCAGACAAAGAAAGACAAATACCATAGGATTTGGCCAGTGGGTCAAATTTCATTTATTTGTTGAATCTAAAAAATAAAATAAACCAACAGATAAAACAGAAATAGACTCATAGATACAGAGAACAAACTGCTGGTTGACATATGAAAGGGGGGCTGGAAGGGTTGGGTGGAAAAGGTGAAGGGATTAAGAAGTACAAATTGCAGTTACGAAATAGTCACAGGTATGTAAAGAAAGTATATGGAATGTAGTCAATAATATTGTAATAACAATGCATGGTGCCAGGTGGGTACTAAACTTATTGGGGAATCACTCCATAAATTATATGTTTGCCTAACCATTATGTTGTACACCTGAAACTAATATAAAATATTAAATGTTAACTCTAATTGAAAAACAAAAATTAAAAAATATATATATATATATACATACATAAACTAACTAAAGAATAGAAAAAAAAAAATTTAAGGCCTAAATGAAGTTTATGAATCAGTCTTTCCTTGCTTCAGTAATACTCCCCAGCAGTCTAGTAGATATTTTTGAAAGATATGTTGACAAAAGAACATCTAGCCTAAGAAAATGTCTTATTTATAAGAGTTTATTTGAGCCAAACTGATGACAATTATCTGGAAACAAAATCTCAACTGAGAAATGCTCTGGAGAATGGTCGGTTTGTAGCTTATTTTATACGTTAGAATCAAAGATTTGTAAAGGGGGTTACATGCAATTCATTGGTAGTAAATTAGTGAGGCAGAAGAAAGAAGGGAAATCTCTGAGACCGGCTAAAAAGCGAAATGGAGAGACATACTTCTTTTACACTGGTGGGTATCAGATAGTTAATATTTATAGTACATAAAGATGGTATGTGGGCAACAAAATAACAACATGGTCTTGTGTTCTGGTGTCAGTGATTGTACCTTCGAGGGGTCTAGAAAAGTAGACATTTCAAAGGTATGCTATCTTATATGCACAAAGACAATAGATAATTACAAAGTTAGAGAATGACATCTGTCCAGGAAGCTACAGGCCTAGGACATGATTTTTCACTATGACCTTCTGTTTGTTAGAAATTTTTATTTCTGGCTACCTTGTGTGATTACTTTGGTCTTCGAGTTTGTAAAGCCCACCCGGCTGGCCTCCCCTGAGCTTTTCAGATATAGTATGTGGCCCCTTTTTCGTCCACAGATGCATTAACTCTTTTAGGCTGCTAGGGAGTCATTAGGTAAATCACTGCCTACAAAATGAGCTGTGAAACTGAGTAAACTACTCCATTGCTCTAACGGTAGTGTAGATGCCTTTAAGAGTTCACATGACTTCTAAGAGTTCTGGGAAACAATATAAACAAAGAGAGGGGCCCATCATATCAGTGTCCTCTCAACTATTTCTGTTTCACAAAAAGTAGATGCTTGAACTCATTTGCTCATTCACTCAACAAACATTCTTTGTGTCCCTGCTCAGGGACAAGTAAGAGTTGGGTGATGAGGGTACACCAGTTAAACACAAAATAAGAAAACTTCCTACCTTAAAAGAGTCCCAGAGCCTGAGGAGGTGTATTTAAGCCTCAAGCTCCATTTCTATTCTGGTGACTTAACCTGTCCTGACACTCTTGGAGGGTAGATAAGTATTGTTTCTGTCTTCTCATTTAATCCTTCATCTCCTTGGGCAGCGAGGTGGAAAAGAGACAGACCAGCTGCAAATTCTCCTTCCTCCTAGTATTCATCATTTCTTAACCTCTAGTCATCTGTTAACTTGTCTGTAAAATTGTAGGTAATATTTAACATCTACTTTGCAGGATTGTTGAGATGATTAAGAATAATGTAGGTAAAGTGCCTGGTATACAGTAATTGTTTGAAAAACAATGGTAGCTATTTTAATAAGAAATGCAATGAGATAAAATAGTTGTCCAATAAGTAGTAGTTACTAATATGGTAGTTCTTTGTCTTTAAGCCCAAACATGTATCAAGGTGAAAGTTAATGGATGTGGAAGACTATTTCCTCTGATTCCTTTCTCATTCTGTATCATGTAAACCCTGTTTGTGCAAACCTTTCTGTTCTGTCCTCAGGAGCTCAGGGTGTGTCTGCTCCTCAGGCCAGCCAAGATCTACCTGCTGAAGCTTCCCATGCGGCCAGAGGTCAAGCAGTTGGCAAAGTCAAGCCAGCCAGCTGCTGTGAAGTGATACTTCTGAAGGAAATCCTGGATCGTTCCTGTAAGGGAGTTGCACACTGCAGCCTGGATTAACCCAGGCTGTTCATCAGTGTGCCTCAGCTGCTCGTCCACTCTCTGCCGGGCAGCTGGACAAGAAACTCCAAGACTGCCACTCCCCACTGCCCAGAATGGCCAGAGGGAACACTAGGAATTCCTGATAAGTATATGCTCTCTTTCCCAGAAAAGGGATTAAGCGTGCCCTGACAGAATTTACTCTTCCATCATTCTATCTTGGGGTGTGCAGTGGAAGAGAAAAGGGCCCTGAGCTGTCCATTCCCTCACCTCTTTAAAAAAATTTTTTTAAACTGCTCCATTCCGCCATCAACATTGGATCTGGTCAAACAATGTACTGGCATCAAATATGTCTGTACTCATATAAAATGAGGAATATAGTGCCAACCTCAAAGGCTTGTTAAAAGAAGTAAATGAACGATCACACGTGAAAGCATTTACCAAACTGCCTGGCACATGGTAAATACGCAATCCATGCTAGTTTACCCTTTTTCTTAATAATTTTGTAAGGTAGTATTGTGTAGTATGAGGAAAACAAGCTCATAAGTCTCTACCAGAACATTCTCATTGTAGGTGACCAATACCTGACTCGAACTAGATTAGTAAAATATTTTTTTTTAAAGGATTTATTGGCTCATGGAACTAATAGTTGTGGCTAGAATTAGAGTCCCAAATGAAGTTTTCAGGGCTCAGTTTTCCTATCTTTTAGCTGGCTCTGCTTGGCTCTGATTCTTTTTGCTGTTGACTTCATTCTCTCCTGCCACAGAAAGCATCTATCCATGTGAGAAGGAAGATAGCCATGGGAATCATGAGCCAAAGGAAGAGGCACACATGCTCTCCCAGTGTCCACAAATCCAATCTCATGGCAGGACTTCAGCCCACTGTGGGTCATGTGCTCATTCCTTAGATCAGGAATCAACAAACTATCAAACAACAAACTATGATCCACAGGCCAAATCCTGCCTGCCTTCTGCTTTTGGACAGTACATGAGCTAAGAATGGTTTTGTCATCACTAAATGGTTGGGGGGAAAAGGGGTAATATTTTGTAACACTTGAAAATTATATGAAATTCAAATTTTAGTGCCCCAAAATTTCAGTTTTATTCAACACACCATTGCCATTCATTTATGTATTGTCTATGCCTGTTTTCTGCTACAATGGTAGAATTAAGGAGTGGTGACAGGGACAATGGTATAGCCCACAAAGTCTAAATATTGAAATCTGCTCTTTACAGAAAAATTTTGCTAAACTTACTCCATACTAATCATGGTAAACAAGAAGACAGGATCTGACTGGCCAGATCTGAGTCATGTGCCCACCCTTGTAGCTAGGAGACAGATAAAGTAAGAAGAATAATATTTTATACTTTCTGAGCACTTAATGTCAAGTACTGCTGTAAGCATTTCATTTTTATTAGCTTCTTTAATCTTTGCAGGAACCTTTATAATCCTCATTTGATAGACAAAGACACTAAGGCACAGAAAAATTAAGGAATCAATCTATCCAAAGTTACATAGCTAACAAATGGTAGAGCTGAAATTTGAACCAAGCTGTCTGGCTCCCAAGTTCACTCTTTGTCTGCTAGAATTCTTTGTTCTAGGAAAATAATGGGGATGGAAGTGGGTAGGATGGTTTCCCTTGGGAAAGAAGGGTGCTTGGGAAAATAAACAGCAGATATCCATAACAGTGCCACGTCGATCTGAGTTTGGAAATCTTGTACTTAACTTCTTAGGACCTTAATATTTTCATTTGAAATAGATAAGATCTGCCCTTTGGAGTAGTAGTAATGATATTAGCTAACACTCACTGAGCATTAACCCTGGGCCAATACTAAGCATTTCATTAAGGAAACCGAAGATTACATGGATTGCCCAGAATCATATGACGAAGCAGTCTCAGGGCCCTGATCAGAAGCCAGGTCTATCCACTGCCAGCATTGCCTCCCATGTGAGAGCATATAGAGAGATAAGCTATCAAATAGATTTAGCAGAGAGCCTGACACATTGTAGGCATTTGATTCAGGTTAGTTTCTTTTCTTCCTCCTTCCTGACTTTTCACATTCATGTTATGGAAATATATTTGAGCAAGGAATCCATATGTAACCTTGAAGAGTCCTGGTGCTTCTATCTTTTAAGTAAAAAAAAAAAAAAAAAAAAAATTAAATCTCCATTTAATCTGTCTTGCTGTCAAAAAGGCAGAGCAAAAATAGTAAAGGTGCAGAGAAAGGCAGTGAAAATAATTTATGGCATGCATGGCAGAAGAGCGTGCCATGAAAAGAAGAATTCCAAACCCAGGGATCATTTCATTTGGAAAGGAAAGCTCCCAGAGGCACAATGTTTACAGTATAATAAGCTGACAACAGGTATAGGAAAGGCTAATCAGGACCTGGCATTTACTTTTCCCCCAAAATACAAGAACCAGACTATTTAATGCATTGTATAATAGCCGTGTCACCTTCCACTTTGGAACACTATCAAAGTGAGCTTTACCCTCCCTTCCTACTGACTATGTGCCAAACCACACCTCCAGTCCCCATCAGTACACAAGACACTGTACTCTACACGTACTACTCAGAATCTGGTGATTCCTAGTTGGAAAGTGCATTGGGGCCATGCAGTCCAGCCAGCTTCTTACATTAGAAATGAAATTGAAGCCCACTAAGGTGAACTCATTTGTCCTAATCTGCATGGTGAGCTTATGGAACATCTAAATTTAATTCGGCCTTGGGGTTAGAGGAACATGATTGAGGTCATGGCAAGACCCACATGACTTTTCTGAGATTCATTATCCCCATTTTTAACATAGCTGGAGAATCAAATAACGAAACTGGCCTAATTCTCAGTTCAGTGTATTGTCCTCTAAGTCATTCCGCTCCTTAGAATAACCTGACGTAGAAAAAGAGTGCAATGCTCGGTTATTGAAAAAAAATTGGAAGAAGCAGCACCCCTCGCCCCCCTTTACTTCCCCTCACCAACAATACAGTACAAACTTCAAAAGAAATCAACTTGAAAATGGTGAACACTAGACTCAGAGACCTTTCCCGGAGTGGAACCCTGTGGTCAGATATTGGCCAACTTGGTTGCCATCCAAGTCTGTTTTCAGTGGGGAATAAAGTTCATGTTTTGGAGGCAGTATCCTTGACTTTTTTATCCTGTTATTCAAATATTTCCTAATAATCTTCGGCATTTATACACTCAAGAGACCTTGAAGGAAAAGGATGCAGGACTTCAGTCTTTTTTCCTTCCTATTGCTAATGAATAGATGTTTTCTTTCTGAATTCACTGGCCCTATCACCCTTTTTTTTTTTTTTTTTTTTTTTAGACTCGAATAACTCTACAAATAGGAAACTGTAAGTTACAAAGTTTTGGTTTGGATTTAATGCTATGAGTGCCTTTTCAACATGAAAAATCTAAGTAGAGAGCAACTGAAATTTTAGCAAATACATACATAATACATAAATTTGTTGGAATAAGTGTGGGTGCTTCTGGTGCCACCTGTTGGTCATACTTTAAGATTGAACTATACACAGTATTACTGGTCATGAAGACTATAAAGTGAAATTTATGCTGTAGCAGGCTGGCCAAATGCTGAAATATGGTGACTGTCGCTTGAACTTTATTTTTAGTTACACTATTAAAACTGCAGTATTATTTTGCTATGTGATTTTTGCCTTGGTTTGCTCACCAATTAAATGTGTAGAAAGGAATGTATAATGAGGCATTATCTCTGGGAACTCTGAGATTAATGAACCAACACTCAGATTCAAACAATTTTTGTGTCTGAGGATTCAGAACTGGTGTTGATGCCCTATCCAGATCCCTTTTATCAACTAGTGCACCCAGGCAGTCTCCCAGAGCTGCTGGGAGAGTTGGCTAATAGAAACCACAATTACCTCCTTCTCTGGAGAATTATCCTTGGCTAAGACGAAGCCACTTTGACCAGGAAGCTGCTACATACACATGATTTCCACAGCCAGTGGCCAAAAACTGCCTGCCCTGGTGGGTACAAAAGGCCAGCCCTCCTAACCTTGGGGTGAGACTAACCCTGTGGTGCAATTTGTGCTCCAAAGCTCCCCATGGGATCGAGATGAAGCTAGGTTCTAACCAAAGCCAAAACCTTGTTTAGCCCCCTTTCCCTCTCCTATATTGTTTCTCATTCTCTTCCTCCTTGAAAACCCTGGATAAATCACTTTAACACAACTCATCTCAGATTCTGCTTCTAAGGAACCTGGTCTAAGAAAAGAACTACTGAAAAAATCTGTCTTCATAATGAGGAAAACCATGAGAGCAAAACAGCTCTTTGAGTCTGTGAATGTGGTTTTTCCAACATGCTTGGGAGGCAAATGCTGGACAAAGTAACCCTTCTCTATAGACAGCAAAGCCCAGACTGAAGGATGACAGCAGTGACACTGTACTGTGAGACCCAAAGACCTGGGTAATGATATAAAATAGGTCTTTTAAATGGCACAATGCTAGAGTTTTCTGAAAAATGCATTTCGTTTCAAAATAGTACATCCATGCTGGCTAATGACGATCTAGTGCTCCCAGGGGCAATGAAAAATAACCTGGAATCGGAGGGCTTGAGGCTTTATACATTTCTATGTCAGCTGGAGAAGCCAAGCATTTTGGTTTGTGCCAAAGGAGAACCTTGGGAAAAGGAAAAAACTCGGCCAGAGGACAATTTTGGAAATCTCAAGAATTGTTGGTTAATTTAATTGAGTTTTGCGTGAAGTTCCAGCTGGTTCCCCAGATGTGGCGGCCGTGCCAAGTAGGAAGATGGGAACTTTGGGTATAGTAAGGCCTGGGTTTGACTTCTCCTCCACTTACTAACTCAGTTTCCTCATCTACAAAATTGGGATCATAATATGTACCTCTCAAAGTTATTGGGGAGGGTGCAGTTAGAAATAGTGTCAATTCAGCACCTGGTATATACTGGCCAAAGAATAAAGGGTAGCATTAGAGCTGTAGCATCTACTAGTCGGTATAACCTGTCTCATGAATAAAAGTAATATTTTTGGCTTGTTTGTTTATTTGATGTATTTTGAACCCAATGGAAAAAGGGATGCTGCTAATTTAGGGCTCATTCGGAGACCCCCAAAATTCATTTTTTAAAATTAATCCTCAGATTACTATGATCTTCATTTGGTAAAAAACAATGGGATGGTCTCATATAACATAAGGCCCTCCGGTATGGTTGGAAGATTGTACAGTCAGTGTACAGAGGCACCCTATTGTGGGCAAGTGGGGCTAAAATCTAGCCTTATCTCTCTCACCAAGCCATGAATCCCCATAGAAAATATCCACTTAGAGGAGATAATTTTACTAGTTCTCACGGAGAATGGGCTAGAAGTAGCCCTGACTTGGTGCATGCCCTTTGTTCAAGGTTAAGGTTCCTCTTGTGGGCAGAGGGGACCATGAGCAAGGACCTCCTGACGAGAATACCTAAGCATCATGCTCTCAAGACCAAACTTCACCCACGTTCATGCCCCACCCTCACAGATAAAGCCTGGAAAAGACATTTTAGGCCATAGTAGGTAGCTGGCAGGAGTTTCCTCAAAATATCGTGCCTAGCACAGATGTTTCTGTATCAGTAAGAGTCAAGGTAGGGTCTGAAAAATTACCGACATTATCATTTGGAGTACTTGACAGAAAATGCAATTTCCTGAGGCATACCGCAGATCTTCTAGATTCTAGAACATCTAGAGCTTAAATTATGAAATAGTTGTTGAAATGATATTAATCACTACCTGACAGGTTTACTGACCATGAAGAAGAGTTTCTTGGTCAAGGATTCCCTTTATTCACAAAGTCTACATGGGAGGCAGGGTAAATAGTCGAATGTTCCTTAGAGAGGCTCTTCCTCTTGGAAGAAGCCCAAAGGTACAAACAGCCATAGGTTTCCTTTTCCTTGATAACCTCCTTCCACTCCACACCCCATGCCCCCAACACATGGACAAAATTATCTCTCATAGGGATCCTTCTCCCTCTCTTTCTTGTTTCTGGTGTATGGTATATAGAAGAACATATCCTCTAGCAGGAAGAAACATCTAGGTGATAGCTGTCTGTCCTTAAAATTCTTGTTTACTTTTTAGAATCACATTTAGTATTTTCTATTGCTCTCCTAGAGCCCTGGGTTACCCAAGTCTTTTCAAGCAACTTAATTCTGTCCTTGGTGGCAAACCTAACAGTCAGGAATGTGCCTATGATGGGCTATTAAGTTAATAATGCCTTCAATATAGCACGGACCTTAGATAATAGCAGTTAACATGTAAGCACATCACCCTTAAAATAAGGTTTGCCAATCAAAGAAGAAAACTGAACCAATGACTTACTATGAGGTACACGTCTAGAGTTGTGTAAAGTTCATTTTGCTAAGTTCCTAGGTAATTACTTCCAAGTAAGCATCAATGAAGAAGAAATCCACTAAAAGATATAGTCTAAGACATATTTAACACCTATGCTAGGAGCTGGAGCTAGAGATTAACTAAAAGTGGTCTCAGACTTTAAGAAATTCACAGTGTAATAGCAGAATGTCTATGGGAACACTCTGTAACAAACAAAACACAAACAAAAGGGATTATCATTATTAGGGAGAGAGTCTTACACTATAACTTAGATGCTGAAATGAGAACTAACATTTATTGACCACTGTTAAATATTCACAACAATTCCACTGGCTTGATTGCTGGGTCAGTTATCACGCTTTCAGGAGCAAGAAATAGGAAACCCAACTAAAAATGGCTTAAACAAGAAGAAGAATGTATGATCTCACTTAACCACAAGTCCAGACATAAGGATTACCAAAGTTGATTAATTCAATAGCTCAATCATTTCTGCAAAAACTCAGATTCTTTCCATCTTTCTGCTGTTTCATTATGTGTGTGTGTGTGTGTGTGTGTGTGTGTGTGTGTGAGAGAGAGAGAGAGAGAGAGAGAGAGAGAGAGAGAGAGAGAGAGAGAGAGATGTGTATTATAATGAATTGGATATGGAGGCTGACTGCATGGTGAATCGGCAAGCCAAAGACCCAGGAGAGATGACAGTATAATTCCAGTGTGAATGCTATCAGTTTTGAGGCCCAGAAAGAGCTAATAGTTCAGTTCAAATCTGAAGGCAGGAATAAATCAATGTCCTAGCTTAAAGGCAGTAAAGCAGGAGGAATTTTCTCATTTTAGGGAAGAGTCAGCCTTTCTATTCTCTTTAGACCCTCGACTGATTAGATGAGGTCCACTCTCATTAGGGAGGGCAATCTGCTTTACTTGGTTTATTGATTTAAATGTTAAACTCATCCAAAAAAATACCCTCACAAAAATACCCAGAATAATGTCTGACCAAATACCTGGGTATCCCATGGCCCACACAAGTTGACACACAAAATTAACCATACAATCATTTTGGGCATTTGGTCTACACTCTTTTTTGGTAGCAAGATGGCAGCAACAGTTAAGCTGAAGTATGAAGAGGCAGATCTTAGGGAAAACATCCCAAAAGATGACTCTTCAAACCTACCCCCCATTTCTACTTCATCTCATTGGCTAGAATTATGTCATATGCTCATTCCTAAACCCCTTATTTGCAATGGGAAAGATCTACCCTCTGCCCTAGGACTAGAAGAGAGATTATCTTCCTCTGAAGCAACTGACAAATTGTTGTTAGAAAGGAAAAAGGTTTGGATTGGGCAAGAAGGAGTAGGGGGAAGCTACTAGCTAAACAACCAACAGTTTCTGCCATAATTTCTATTATCCTCATTTTAAAGATATAGATACTGAGGGTCAGAAAGATAGAGTTTGTCAGTAAGTATCACAAAGCTAGTAAACTGTCAAGTTAAAATTTCCAAACAGATTTCTCTGGTCCTAATTTGCTTGCTCTATTTGCTGGACTATTTGTGGATAGGCCTAACTCTACCTACTCTGTCACCATAAGCAAGTACCTTAGTCTTCTCGAATCTTCTTTTCTGTCACTGATAGACATAACAACAGTTTTTATCTTTTAGAGTATCATATTAACTTAGTGTATGTATAGC
Source organism: Rousettus aegyptiacus (assembly GCF_014176215.1). Classification (NCBI taxonomy): domain Eukaryota; kingdom Metazoa; phylum Chordata; class Mammalia; order Chiroptera; family Pteropodidae; genus Rousettus; species Rousettus aegyptiacus. Next base: position 66,163,976 of record NW_023416308.1, read on the forward strand.
AATTTAACTCTTATTTCTTGCTTTACCATAGTATCAAGAGCCACATACTGTGCAACTCCAGAGGGCCTTATTCACCTAGAACGGAAGATAAATTATGCCCCAGGAATTTCACCATAGCATCACCCTTACTAAGAGGCACAGAAAATTTACCTCTGGCATGAGGAATGGATAAATCTGGACGTAAGTACCACAACACAGGCAAGTTTTAACTCAATGCCACAACAAACAGATGAAGGAAAGCTAACAGAATTTTCCAAGCCCACTGGAAAGGACCTTCATGTATTCTCACCAAAGACCTAGGGCAATTAAAGACATTTTGTGATTGCTTTTGCTTTTCCTGTAAAGAGTAACTATGATAGGGCTTAATTCTAAGAAGGAAACAGAATGCCCTAATTTCTTTGCTGGAACACACTGTCAGTCATTCAACACCATTTCCCAGGGGCTCATTGTGTTCCTCATGTTCTAAGTGCCAAGGTTTCAGCCTGATGTAGTTAAGTACTGATCTGCGAAGTCAGAAGGCCTGGGTTCTAGACTTGCTTCATGTCTAACTAGCAGTATCAAAGTAGACAGTCAATTAATATTTCCATTTCTCTCTGTATCCACATTTATCCGCAAATGAGGTGGTAAAGTAGACTCCTTGGCCTCTAAGGGTATCTTCCAGTTCTGACATTCTCTTAGCTATGTAACTCCTACAGCTCTGGCCTCATGGGGATGCTATAATTCAGTCTTCATTAGTAGGGATGTCTTGGCTCACCCCTCAAGAGAGGCTTAGCCAGTCACAGAAGCAGAAATGAGAAAGCCATTTGATAAAGCTTTTCCAAAATACAACATTTGGACAAGGAGGAAAGAGAAAAGGGTTGGCTGAGGTAGAGGAGGGATTGGCCACTCTGAAGGACAGGCAGGCAAGAGAGGTCTAGTCATTCTTAGTGTGTGAATAGTGATGTGTGGCAGTATTATTGAAAAAGAGAAAGGGCCTGGTCATACAGGGTAATCTATGACCTAGCTCCCTGTATATGAACTCTGAAGCCTCAGGTTCGATTAGTGGTTCTGCTGCTATTTACCCATAACCTGGTTTCCACAGCAGTTCTGGTTTTCTGGGCAAGAACGTGGAAAGAAGACAGTGTGATGTAGTAGAAAGAGTCCTGAAGGCAGGGTAAAGGATATCTAGTCCTACCCCTGTCTTGGATAAATCATCTCCATCCACCCTCTGGGTCTCAGCTTCTTTACCTGTTAAGTGGGGTTCAACGGCAGATGCTTTGGAAGATTCCTTCTCAGCCTGTGGTAGTCTAAAAGATGTTACCAGTTTCTACCATTTCTTTGCACGTACCTGAAAACTGTTTTCCTAAAATATGTCCTTTCTTCTCATTTTAGAATAATAATGAAACCCCAGGTATGGATTCTCAAAGGCAAAAGAGATAATGGAGAAAAACTAAGGTAGTGAGGCCTAAAATTCAGCCAAATTCTTGAAACTGGAAAACTGAGGGCTATGGAAGGAAAATCAGATAAAAATGCAGGCATCTGGAAATTCCCAGGATGTGATAAATGAGTCATCCTTAATATCTGCCCTGTTTTCGGAAGCAATTTTGTTACCTTAGCAGCACATACTATAAGGACTCAATATATCTGTATTTGTTAATTAACTTTATTCTAATGACTAAGCAAAGAGCTAGCTGATTATCAAAGGTTCCTTGCAGTTCTAATACGCTGTGATACATTTTGCACCCAGAGGACTCTCGTGGCGGCAACAAAGTGGCTATAGTAGGATACATAATGGTCAGAAGCAAAGGCTGTGAAGGCAGGTGGACCTGTGCTGGAATATTAACTCTGCCATTTACTGTGAGACCTCAGGCAAGTTTCTTTGCCTCTCATGGACTGTTTCCTCAACCGTGAAATGGGGAGAACAATAGTAGGCACTACACAAGTTTGTTCATTTAACAAATATTTACTGAGAACCTGCTAGGCATTAGGGATATGCTGGTAAATAAGACAGTTAAGACCCTGTCCTTGTGGGAATTCTTTTTAGTTAGGAAAGGGGACATTAACAAACAAGCAATTAAATTCCCAGGACAGTGACAGACATAGGAGAATGCCATGAAGAAAATAAAACAGGGCTAAGTAGTGAGTGACTGTAGAGAGGCTAAGACGTGAATGTTCCGAGAAAAACTCTCAGAAGAAATTACATTTATCAGGAAGAACAGCCACGGGAAAAGGGTGCTTTACTCAAAGGAGACAGCAAAGGCCCTACCGCAGAAACCAGCTGGGCACCTTTTAGGAAAAGGGGAAAGGTCACTGTAGCTGGAGTGTGGTGAGCAAGGTAGAAAATGAGACAAAGGTGAGGGGAGATGGGGTCGGATCTTACGGGACTTTGTAGGCCTGATAAATTTTATTCCAACAGCCATGGGAAACCACTAACAGGTTTTCAATAAAGAGTTTATAATTGGGATTCGATCTTACAAAACTGTGGAAACCAGTAGAGCACTCTAGGCAAAACCTTTGCTTTGGTCCTGGTATTGGGCTCAAAGTCACTATAGGTTAGTCAAGATTGCAACCAAGAAGGAAAACTGAAAACAAAGTTTGGGAAGTCAAAGGCAAACTGGAACCCATGTCTGTCCCTAACCACCTCTACTCTTGATGATGCAAGTAACCTAAAGAAGCGGGAGACCTTAGCCATGGAGCCACTAGCACGCATCTGGCCCATGACTCAGAGAACCTGAAGGAGACAAGTCCCGGAGCTGTCTCAGACCAAGTGAGCCACAGATTACAGACAATGTGTGTGAGATGCCACTGTGCCTGGCATCCAACACTGACTTTCAAAGCATAAAATGCTACTTCACTTCCACTTCCTCAGCCTCGTACCAATCCCAATTTCTCTTGTGGTCAATCCCAATCTAGAATCACGTAGGGAAGCGAATTCTGAGAAATACAGTTACGCTTAAGGACTGTTACTTACTCTTTTGTGGCCTCTGATTCCTCCACTTTGAGTGAGATTAGTGTTCCCTTTTGCTTTACTCAGTACACACATTTTTGTCTTATAACTAATTTGGGAGCAAGAAAAGATGTACCCAGACTATCTCTAAATTTATGGGATGTGGCATGACTTCTCCCTATGCTTGTTGTTCCACAGAAAATTCCCAATCCTCATGAGGTTTTGGCCCATTGAATTTTCCCCTCAAAAACTAAACAGGATAATAATGAAACACTTTCTTGCATTTTCTATCAAGACAGGTCTTTGTGAGTTCTAAATGTTCTGTCCAGATTCAAAGAAGCTGGTTTCTTCATGAGTGGTTGGAATAAGACTTTTCTTGGAAGCTACTGAATATGGATTAGTTGGATTGTTTCACAGAAACTGAAAAGCAGGCTGTGGGGTGACTACTTCAGCACTTAATTGGGTTAGCAAAAAACTGCAAATTGAGAGGTTTTCCTTAGGAGGCAAAGGCTGTTTACAGCCCCCACCCCCTAGGTGGTGGTTTTTAACCTAAAGGATAGTCTTCAAATGCAGCCTTTAATTTAGGAATCATTACAAGAATCTATTAGAGCAGAAAATGTCAGGTTGAAAAATTAACACATCACAGGAGTTAATTAGAACCCAGCCTCTCATTAGATACAAATGGAGAGCCCTCCAACTGCCCACCAGCCCCCTGAAGTCATGTTTGTTACAGCTCCTTCGTGAGCTGCCTATCTTTACTGCTCAGAGAGTGGATGGTGGAAGTGCTTAGGCACTCATGCCAGAGCCGCTAGGGGCCCATGGTCTGCCCTCTAGGTTAGTGGAAGGCCCTATTCTCATGCTCCTATATTCTGCTCCTCTCCTAAGTGCCCTGCATGTCACAGGGTGAAGAGCCCTCTGCCTGGAAGTGTTTTCTGCAACAAAGACAAACATGCCATGCCTGTCACCAGAAGCAGACTGGCGACTATGTAAACCACTCTGTGAGAGGGAGGCTGAGGGGCTCCAGGCCATTCAGACTTAGCTCTAAGTTGTGGTCTTTGTTTTCTTTCCACATTCAGACTGAAATGTGATTCCCCTGGCTTTCTTTTTTGGAAAATACCTGAGATGAGTTCTATGAAGAAAAAGAAAAGCTGTTGACAGGAAAAGCTTCTGAAGGGGAAGGGGTTTCTTCAAGTGTTCTCAAAGGAGACAGTTGCTTCAAGCAAGCTGAGGCAGGGATGCCAGGTACAAGAGGCCCAGTTCACAAAAGAGTCATCTTTAACTATGGAGTAAGCTGAGTGTCAAGTGTTTCCTCTGTGAGAGCAGTACCACGCACTGCACACAGACTTTTGGGCCAGCCAGATGTGAATCTGAGTGAGTCCTGTATCACTTACTGTTTGATCTTGGGCAAACTGCTTAACCTCTCAGAAAATCAGTTTCTCAAGCTGTTGTGAGAAATAAACACAAAATATTCATATGAAGCATGTAACACAGTATCTGGCACAGGTCATCTCTCCTATGATCAGCCTTCTGAACTTAGCTACCTCTGCTTTCAATTCACCCACAATTACCTCTCTGTGCACTTACCACATTAAGTTACAGCTATTTATTCTTTGCTTCCTCCTGCTCCTAGAGGGTGGGGATCATCTTTTCATTTGATTCATGCATCTGATCATTTATCCATTTCTGCATTACTCAGCACAGGTACACAGAAGGTTCGATCCTACTTCTGAGTATGTAGATTTCTAGCTGGGAACTTTGGGGGGGGTGGGGGGTGGGGAAGCAACCCTGTTCCCCACCTTTGAAAGGCCTCCTTTGGGCCCTAGTTTGATCGATCTTTCATTTTTTAACTATTACTTTGGTTCTAACCTCAGTTTCTTCATCTCTTTAAGGGGCTAATGGAGTCTCTTTCCCTGGGAGATGATGATGCAACTTCTATGTCCCCAAAACTGTTTTAAGACAAATACCAAAAACGGTGATTCCAGTCTTTCCCTCAGCCAAGTCTACTTGCCAATATAAGAAAACTAAAAGTACAAAACAGAGTATGAGCACCACACCAGACATCCTTCCAACTTATATCCAGCCTCTGCCATATGCTGGACTTAGCTGAAATGGAAGGATACAAACTTCCACAGAAACGTGGTCCCTGTCACCTAGCACCAGGAAAACAGTGGCAAGTGTTGGACAAAACAATCTCAGAAAGACAGTATAAAGCTCTTTACCCAAATCCCCAGACCTGGTCTATGGGAGATGTCTGTCATCTGGAAAGACAGATGCTGGAAAGCAGGAGAATGTCCCACAACAATAACCAAGATATTCAGCACTTACTTCGTGCCAAACCCTGTGCTAGATGATTTATAGGCATTATCTCATTCGATTCTTAGAACAATGTGTGAAGTAGATGTTAGAACAATTGTGTGAAGTAGACGTGAACCTCATTTTACAGATGGTCAGTTCGAGGCTCAGAGACGTGCAGTATCTTGACCACAGTAAAGCAACAAGAAAGCGGTTTAGGAATCCACCTGCTGAGGGTTCCACTGGCCCGACAGTAAATCGGAGAGGGTAAACTAGCTCAAAGCTCCGTCCCAAGGGTGTGGGTGTGGGTGGAGAGGGTTGGGAATGAGAGAGGGGAAAGTTGGATAGAAACGCGGGTCTCATGATCCCCAGATCCCCAACGCAGAAGCAGAAGCACAATAAGTTAGAGAAGCAGGCTGCAGGGGAGGGATGCCTAAGAGGCTGGGGGAAGGGAGCCCCGGTGGTTGTGCGCCTTCTTGGCACCCCCAACCCCCTTGCTCTTGCACAGGTCATGCCTCTCCCCTCCTGCCTTCTCACCCTCCCAACCTTATTTAGAAACCGTGTCCCCGAGACAGGAAGGGCGGCGGGCCGAGAAGCACGGAGCGTCCCGGTCTCATTTCCTTTCGAATCCCCCTGTGGAATTTCATTTCATACGGTGAGGAAATCGGAGCGCGAGACCGTCGGCTGGTCTGCTGCTCCGGGGCGCCTCCCCCACTCGTGGCTGGAGACAGGCAGCTCCCAGGCTCAGGTCCGCCCAGCCTGGGGGCGGGGAGAGGGGCCCCGGCTCCAACCCAAGCAAGTTAAGAGTGAAAATAGCGGCGAGCTCGCGCCGTACCAGGCACCGTGCTAAGCGTTTTACGCATTATCTCTAATCCTCCCAAGTCTCTTTACGGATGAGGAAACCGACGCCGAGAGGTTGAGCAATTTGCTCAAAGTCATACAGCCGGGCTTAAAGCCACAATCTCTGTAAATTCCGTGTTCTTTGTGTACGTTTATCTGCCTGAGGGGGGAGGTGGCCACAAGCCGAGGTGACAGCTGGAAGAAGAAAAGGAAAGGGAGCCCGCCGATCTGGGAGCACTTCTCACCTGAGAGAGGAGGAGGCAGGCTCGCGGGGCCGGAGCGACTCAGCTCTAAACCCGCCTGGCCCCCGAATGCCGCGAACCGGGTGGGAGGAAAGTGAGAGCGGGGAAGCGGGGAGGGGCGCTCAGGGGAGGAAGGGAGGGACAGCGGAGTGCAGCCGGTGGGCGGGGCCTGGCCCCTCCCGCAGCAGAGCGGCCCCGCCCCTCGCTGGCCACGGCGCCTGGCCATTGGAGAGGCGCGCTGCCTGTCCCGCCCCGCCACCGCCCAGCGAACCTCTAGCACCGCAGAGGGCTTGGGTAGTGAGAGCTGCGGGGCGCTGGGTGCTGGCGGGCTTCGGGGAGCTGCAGGGTGGACGCGGCGGGCGCTGGGTGGGGGCTTGCCGCCTGCAGCCATGACCCTCGCAGTCTGTCTCTCCGCCGGGGCCCCGGGAGTCTAATATCCTACACAGTTGCGCGCAGCTGCGGGAGAGCCGGCCGCTGCCCCCTCATCGCCCTTGGCGCGGTATCACACTCCCTGCCCCGGAGCTGGGAGCACCGCAGGCAACAGGCGCCCCCGTGCAAACTGGGGGTGTCTGCTGGAGCAGCCCCTGCCGCCGCCGTCGCCGCCGCCGCTACTGCCCCTGGCTCTGGCCATGGCCTGGCGGGGCGCAGGACCGAGCGTCTTGGGGGCGCCCGGGGGCGTCGGTCTCAGTCTGCGGCTGCTGCTGCTGTTGCTGCTGCTGCTCTTGGGACCAGCTTGGGGTTTCGGGGACGAGGAGGAGCGGCGCTGCGACCCCATCCGCATCTCCATGTGCCAGAACCTGGGCTACAACGTGACCAAGATGCCCAATTTGGTGGGGCACGAGCTGCAGACCGACGCCGAGCTGCAGCTGACAACTTTCACGCCGCTTATCCAGTACGGCTGCTCCAGCCAGCTGCAGGTGGGCGACCCCACCCCCACCCCTGACAGGACCCTTTGGGCAAGGACGCACCACACTAAATCGGTGGAGCCCTTGCCAAATCGAGGCCCCTGCCTTCTTTCTAGGTTGAAGGGCATAGCTATCTTGAAAAAGTGATTTCTATCCCCACCCCCACCTTTCTGTCCCTTCTCAGGAACTGGAAGCCAAAACACTGTGTAAGTCATCTGGCCCGCTAAAGAACCCACTCTTACACCCCGCCCTTCTGTTTTTCTCCCCTACCCACCCGTGTCTGGCCAAGCCCCTAACCCCAGTGGAGTGAGGGTTATCTTTGCCAAGGATTCTGGCCGCCACAGCTCAGTGGGCGAGTCCCCGGCAGGGCAGCCAGCTGCAGCTAAGACTTGGAAGGAGAGATAAGGAGCTGGGAACTTCTCCTCCTTCACCGACCTGATTTCTCCCCTATATTGGGTGGTTTATTAAATGAAACACCATTGCCCGATTTTCTACAGAATGGTCCACCTCGTGTCGTCCCACATGATTTTAGAGGTCATGCAGAAAGGAATGGTTGGATTGGCTTGAGTTCATTGTTATCTTCAGGGTTGAGGGCAGGTTTAGCACTTGGAAGGGAAGAAAACACAGCTTGAGAAAAAGGTGATGGTATGGTTAAGCTCAAAAAAGCTAGTTTGTATACTGGAAGAATTTTTTTTTTCGCAGTCATTAAAAATTTTTAATGTTTACCTTACAATAGTAAGCGAAGAAAGAATTTGCATATACAAGGTGATTACAATCTTACAAACACAACAACCAATTCATTGGAAAAGAAAAAGAAGTGAAAAGAAATTTTAAAACACTGGTTGTATTTTGTTTGGTGAGACTATGCATGATTTTTAGAAATTTAGAAAAGAGAGAAGTTGGGAAAAAATTGGGGATAGTCCTCCAGGCTAAAAGCTTTAGAAATCTATGGCTCTGGTTCTAACTTCTGAGAGATAAGAAACAAGCAGGCAGCTTACTTACTAGGTGCATGTTTTTATATAGGTGATTTAAAAAGTTGGATTGTGGTTTCAGAAAGATGGTTGGGATTAGACCCATTGCTGGTGAAATGTCCCTTTAGAAGTTTCAGAACTTTAGAACTATGTTATAAAAGCTTAAGAAATGATCCTCTAGCTCTCAGTTTGGAAACAGCACATATCCTGACATCAGTGGCAATTTTGTTGGAGAATCAGCTTTTGCAGGGATATATATTTTTAATTACATATATCCTGGGGAAGCAGCCAAGCTGTTTTGAAGGACAGGACTGGATCTCTTTACATGCTGGAATATAGTTACTTGTAACTCTAGACTTCATAGACAACATCTGTAAGGAGCCAAGCAGACTGTTTATCAATGCTGGAGGAATTGAGGACAGCAACTGGACTCTCCCCTGCCGGTATTGCAGTTTCAGGGACTTAACATTTATATTTTCCTATTGTGCTTCATTATTATTCATTATGGAAACCTGGCCAAACAAAACCCCTGGTGACCAGAGACCTCAGCCTACATCCCATCCTCGTGTCTAACAGTGTCTTAATTAGGACATTTTCTGTTTTATTGTGGGACTGATTAAAAAATAATTTTAGGAGATTTAGTAGAGAAAAGAGAGAATATTAACAGGAGAAAAGCTAGATCTATGTATTTTTTAACTCTTATTTTTATAGTGGTAAAGAAATGGGGATCAAAATAAATCACCCCATCACCTAAATGACTGAGCCATTTGATTAGCCTGTTCTGCTTTTTCAAATAGTAGTTGAAAAGGGAGGGAGACTTGAAGTCAGTTTTTTAAGGTTTATCTCCTTTAAGTGTTGTGCAAAAACGGATTATATAAATTCTTCTGATCCTTTTTATACATTTATTTATGTTCTGGAAAGGATTACTAGAATTAAAAGAGGAAAAGTGTGTAAGTGATGGATTAATAGGCACCATCGTTTGAGGTCAACATAAATGGCCAGACTCCCTATAGCAGGGATCCCCAACTCCCAGGCTGTGGCCAGGTACTGGTCCGTGGTCTGTTAAGAACCAGGCTACACAGCAGGAGGTGAGCAGCGGCAGAGCAAAGAAAGCTTCATCTGTATTTGCAGCCGCTCCCCAGCGCTAGCATCACCGCCTCAGCTCCACCTCAGATCATCAGGCATTAGATTCTCATAGGAGCACCTGTCCCTGGTGCCGAAAAGGTTGAGGACCGCTGCCCTATAGGCTGATTTAAAAGTAGATGTATGTACTTTGTCTGGAAGCATTCAACTCAGCTTTGTGCAAGCATTTGGTCACACTTCAAGTCACTATTTTCTTTGTTCATTTCATTACTTTTCCAGTTCTTCCTTTGTTCTGTGTATGTGCCAATGTGCACAGAGAAGATCAACATCCCCATAGGCCCATGCGGTGGCATGTGTCTTTCAGTCAAGAGACGCTGTGAACCTGTCCTGAAGGAATTTGGATTTGCTTGGCCAGAGAGCCTGAACTGCAGCAAATTTCCACCACAGAATGACCACAACCACATGTGCATGGAAGGGCCAGGTGACGAGGAGGTGCCGTTACCTCACAAAACCCCCATCCAACCTGGGGAAGAGTGTCATTCTGTGGGAACCAATTCCGATCAGTACATCTGGGTGAAAAGGAGCCTGAACTGCGTTCTCAAGTGTGGCTACGATGCTGGCTTATATAGCCGCTCGGCCAAGGAGTTCACCGATATCTGGATGGCCGTGTGGGCCAGCCTGTGCTTCATCTCCACTGCCTTCACAGTGCTGACCTTCCTGATCGATTCTTCCAGGTTTTCCTACCCTGAGCGCCCCATCATATTTCTCAGTATGTGCTATAATATTTATAGCATTGCTTATATTGTCAGGCTGACTGTAGGCCGGGAAAGGATATCCTGCGATTTTGAAGAGGCAGCAGAACCTGTTCTCATCCAAGAAGGACTTAAGAACACAGGATGTGCAATCATTTTCTTGTTGATGTACTTTTTTGGAATGGCCAGTTCCATCTGGTGGGTTATTCTGACACTCACTTGGTTTTTGGCAGCAGGACTCAAATGGGGTCATGAAGCCATTGAAATGCACAGCTCTTATTTCCACATTGCAGCTTGGGCCATCCCTGCAGTGAAAACTATTGTCATCTTGATTATGAGACTGGTAGATGCAGATGAACTCACTGGCCTGTGCTATGTTGGGAACCAAAACCTTGATGCCCTCACAGGCTTTGTGGTGGCTCCTCTCTTCACTTACTTAGTGATCGGAACTTTGTTCATTGCTGCAGGTTTGGTGGCCTTGTTCAAAATTCGGTCAAATCTTCAAAAAGATGGGACAAAGACAGACAAGTTGGAAAGACTGATGGTCAAAATTGGAGTCTTCTCTGTCCTGTACACGGTTCCTGCAACCTGTGTGATTGCCTGTTATTTCTATGAAATCTCCAACTGGGCGCTCTTCCGGTTTTCTGCAGATGACTCCAATATGGCAGTTGAAATGTTGAAAATTTTTATGTCTTTGCTGGTGGGCATCACTTCAGGCATGTGGATTTGGTCTGCCAAAACTCTTCACACATGGCAGAAGTGTTCCAACAGATTGGTGAATTCTGGGAAGGTAAAGAGAGAAAAGAGGGGGAATGGTTGGGTAAAGCCTGGGAAAGGCAATGAAACTGTGGTATAAAGCTAGCCAGCCTCCACACTTTCCAAATTTTGAAGGGGGAAATGGGAGCATTTCAGTGGAAATGCTACTAAAAGCGTCATGAAGTGAATCTCAGTTTGACAAACTGGCCACACTTAAGTGATCCCCCCACCCCACAATAACCCACCACCCCTCCTCTCCCCCCACCCACCGCCCCCCACGCCCAGCGTCATAAAACTAATGATTTTGCTGCAGAGTTTAGAATGATCCAAAATGGAAAAGCCAGCTAGAGGCTTTCAAAGCTGTGAAAAATCATAACATTGATCACTTTAGCAGGTCGCAGCTTGGAGCCTGGGGGTCCTGCCTAGATTCCAGAAGGTCCCAGGTGATGCTGCTTTTCCCTTCAGGGTGGGATCTGAGCTGTGAGTAGGTAACTTGCAGGGAGAAAGATGAACTTTTTTAACCTTTAAAAATTTTTAATACTAACTGGGTCTTTCAGATAGCAAAGCAACCTATAAACACTGGAAATAATGCTGGGTTTGGAGAAGTGTTACAGGAGTTTTACAGTTTGGCCGATCTAACATAAACATTTTCTGTGGTGCACTGTCTGCTGTTTAGAACTTGTGGATTGCTCTCCCAAGAGGTGGTGTCAGAATCTTTCAGTGCCTTTGTCATAAAACAGAATTGTTCGAACAAACAAAAGTACTGTACAAACACACACAAGGTATCCAGTGGATTTTCCTTCTCTCTTCTTAAATTTCAGTCTGTTCAAGGCTGCTGCTGTTTTTTTCGTTTTACATTAATGACTTAAAATAGGTATTTTTATAGGAATTTTTGCACTGCAGCATGCCTAATGAGGGGAAAAGGAAGGGTGATTCACTTTCTGACAATCACTTAATTCAGAAGAAAATGAGATTTACCAAGTAGACTTACCTTACCGACCCCAGAGACCTATTGGATTGAGCAATAGGGACTTAATATATTTTACTTTGTGTGATTGCATCTATGCAGACGCCAGTCTGGAAGAGCTAAAATGTTAAATTTCTTGGCAACTTTGCATTCACACAGATTAACTGTGTAATTTGTGTGTGTCAGTTACAATTAAAAGCACATTCTTGGACCATGACATAATAGTATACTCAACTGACTTTCAAACTGTGGTCAACTCGCATTCTCAGAATGATAGTGCCTTTTTTCTTTCAGCATAAGAATGTTATCAGAAGAGTCTAGTCCGCTTGCCACAATGGAGACTTTTTCAGTTTTGTAGAGGGAACTAAGGACAACTAATCCAGCTACTTGGTGCATAATTGTTTCCCAGTAATTGGCAAAGGCTCCTTATAAGATTTCATTGGAAGCAGTGTGGCCTGGAGTATTTATATGGTGCTTAATGAATCTCCAGAATGCCAGCTGGGAGCTGATTGGTTAGTAGGAAATAAAGTGTAGACCATATGAAATGAACTGCAAACTCTAACAGCGCAGGTCTTAATTGCCTTTTGCGGAGGTATCCAGTGCTTTTAAAATTTATGCTCTATGTTCCTTATAAGGGGGTACCTAGCAGCCTCTCAAAAGTTGCAGTTCTTTTACAATTGTAACTGGCCCTTCTCTCAACCCCCCTTAGGCCTTCTAATCACCAGATCTCTGGGACAAATTGTTGACACTGTCACAGGTTGCTCTCCTTGTAACTCATACCTGTCTTTGCTTCAGTAACCACTTTGCAATGATTCATTTGTTTATTTATTCATGCCCACCCCTCTTTTTTAAACAGGTAGGAAAGCTCTTTTATCACATTTCTTAGTGGGAAAACATCTCCAGGGACTCAAAATTTCGAATAGATGGTCAAAGTCTGGAAATAAACACGACATTTTGTTTGTTTGTTTGTTTGTTTGAGCTTTATGCCCATGGTTTGGCATTTTCCTTCCTTCTTCCCTCAGTTTTTGTGTGGTTCATGAGCTGTCTGAGATGAAGGTGTGTGTAAAGTCTGCTGCACATTCTGGAAAGGAAAGTCTTGTGGCTTTGGAGACAGACACTAAATGGGCGTGGGCAGGGGCTGCTGTGTGCACCGAGCCCAAGTACCTTGGCTGGCCTCTGGGTCAGGGCTTCAGGAGCATCCCCAGAGAAAGGATCCCCAGAAGGACCAGTTGATCTCTGAGACTGCATCGCCTCTGAAATGAACAATGTGAACTCCCCATGTTGCTTGCAGACAGTTCTCATAGCTGATCGGGGCCCTGGAGCATGCACCCGGGGCAGAGCCTGCCCTTACTCACGCTCCACTCCAGTGTCTTGGGAGTTGTGCAGGGACTCTGGGCCAGGCGAGGGAAGAAGGAGCGTGCAGCCAGGCACTAGCGTTGCTTTAGAGTACAAGGGTTTGTAATGCAGTTTTCTTTGTAATGTTTTTAGTGACCATGTGACCAAGGTGGCACCTAACAGAGAACTAAGCACAAAATAGGTACTCAATATTTGTGAATGATGAAATAATAGTAATAACAATGAGAGTACTTGGGCAAACTTGACACCAAGATCTGGAGCAAGTACCCTGACAACTTTCTGGGTATTAACATGTCTCTTCAACAAATCTTGCCTTCTTAAGGGGAAGTATATTTGATCAGAATGCTGGATTAGTACACTTAGCAGTGTCCAAGGGTTATAGGCCTTTTTTTTTTTTTTTTACCCCCACATTCCAGACAATGGAGAGTGTTTATGGTTTCAGGAATAGCTGAGGGGTCAGTTACCAATTACTTTGGAGTGACTCTTAAGTTGGTTTTGTTTAAAAACAAAAAAAAACAACAACAAAAAAGTCAATTATCAGCACATTTATTGAGTGCCACCTGTGTATAAAGTCCTGTTAGACACCTTAGGGGATATTGTGGAGAATAAGCTCTGTTCTTCTAATTGACCTTGACTGAGGGTGTTCCTGGGTCTGCTGAACTTCACATTGGTTTTGGGAAGGTGCAGGGGCCTCTGACTAGCCAATCTGTTTCATTCTCTCCATCTCATAAACCTCTTCCTGGGTCTTTCTACCTTAATGCATCTCTTGTCCCTTCCCAGGATTCCCTACAAATCAATGACAGGAATTTTGACAGACAGCATCAGCTCTGTTTCACGAAGGTCTCTGTGGAAATCCCCTAGGAAAACAATGAAAATTGGCTGTAAGGACATGAATGCCCAAATCTAATGTGGCTTTGGGGACAGGCAGTTCAGGGCGTGGGGTGTTCCATGTGACTTGTACAAGAAAATTGGCAGACAGCATCTTGCTAGGGGAAAGGTTAGGGATGTTTTTCTTTCTCTGAAATCTAGAATAAGTACTTATGCTTGTAGCTTCCTACACAATGCCTTGGCCTCCAGAGATGCTATTCTGCAAGGCCCAAGGGCACCTCTGTCCAGCCTCATCTCTGGCAAACTGCTCTCTCCTCCTTCATAAAGGCCACACCTCAGGGCAGAGAAACCTGGGATAGGATGGAACTGGTCAGAACCATTTGATTGAGCTTCTTAGTTGATTCATATCTTTTTTCCTCTGTGGAGACCTGTTTTCTGATCTCTGAGACAGCTTCTGAGTTGGCAGCTTCCTCGGGGAACTGAAACCAGAGAAGGGGTGACACTTTGTATTTCCCTGAGATGTGTTTTCACTTTCCTTTCCCCAGCCACTACCTCACCTGCACCCCCAAACTCAGAATGTGGGAAACTTCTGTATCTAGTTCTGAACTGTGATTTTACCAGCATCCTCAGCGCTGTCCTCTCTGGCCCACCCCGCTCAGCGTCCTGGTCATTGAATCCAGTGTTTACTGTGCTGGGAACCAAGCCTGCAAAGAGGAACTCAACAGTCTCAGAGGCAGCCAGAGAGGCAGATTCAATCGAAAGGGACTTCACAAGTATGGTGTAGTCTTTGGCTTCTGGTGAGGTGGCCTGAGCAGCAGTTAGGGAAGATAGAAACAGAGCACAGACTTTAGAAGGAGCTCCCCAGAATCTACCTACGTTCTGGATTTCATTCTGTGATAAAAGAGATTAGAGAGTCGGCCGTTTTAGCCAATTATTTGGAGTCGGTGGACTCTTGACAGTTCTTTTTGTTTCTTTATTGTATTTGGATTCAGAGTCCCTGTCTGGGTTTGTATCATGTCTGGCAAAGGACCCAGGTTATCATTTTTCCTCTGGGCCTAGGTAACAGATCTTGGAAACTCCTAGGAGAGCACTTATTTCTACCTAGGATCAGATACCAGAGGCTTCAATAATGGATTTTGCTTCACTGTGGCCTAGTCAGAACTCTCCGCTGCTGCCTCTTACCATACACATGTGCACTAATGGCTGGACATTACCAGGAGGAAAGTGAACCCTGGGTCACCCCAAAAGGCCTCTTCCCTTTGGTAAGCCCAGTTGCCCAATAGTAGCCTATTCCTGTTTCTGATTTACCTTATTTCCCTGTTTCTTTGTACAAGCAAATTCCCAATATTCACCCAGGTGATTTGTAGAGGGCCTATTTGGGGTCCTGTATGAGCTTTGTCCTCCAAGCTTTTGCAGCTACCTGATCTCCTGCAATATTCAGTACATGACCACTGTCATCCCAGAAGACTTATGAGAGGAGGGTCAAGGGTGGCCCTGCTCTCTATGACTGGGTCCATCTTCTTCTCCTAGGTCCACCTTTCCAAACCCTGGTAATGGGCTTGGGCCCTGATTTGGTAGTGGGCTTTGGGAGGAGCAGGCTGCTTTCTAGATATCTCCCAGAGGGGCATATGGTGGTTCTGAATTTTTTCCTACCTCACAGGGATGTTGTAAGACTTTAAAAGGTCTGAGGATGAAGGCCCCTTGACCTCTTTAGAGGAAGGGTGGAATAAATTACCAGCTGTGATCCATGAGAAGATGAAATGTGATTCAACTTGCTCATGCAGCAGTTGAGCAAGTACTCTGTGGCCTTTTCCTGGACCCCTGTGCCACTTTGCAGCTCCAGCTACCTTGAGGCCAACCTGGAGACTTTCAGATGTTCAACATAGAGGTACCAGGCAAACCCCAGCTACACATGCCCTGAACAAATTGTTAGATATCAAAGGAAATGGACCCTTCTTTTAAGGATGTACAAACATATGTCTGCATTGATGTCTGTACTGTAAATTTCTAATTTATGGCTGTACAAACAAACAAAAAAAAAACTTTGCTATTTAATTTTTGTATCAAAGGAAAATAAAGTTTTGTTTATTACCTGGTGTGTGATTTGGCATATTCCTAAAGGTACATGACAGCCCCTGGGAAGCGCACATAGCCAGCTGTGAGAAATAGAGAATTTGGTTTGCAGGACAGACTGAGCCTCTTTCTGAGAGCCTGTTTGTTTCTTTTTTACTGGTCCTATTTTTCCCCTCTGGGATTCCTCCTGGGTCAGCAAACCCCCAGGATCTAAGGTCAACAGAATTTATCACTACTGTGGTCATCAGTAACACTCAAGTGGTCACAGGATGCTTTGGACATAACTGTAGTTCTCAAGCAGTCATCCCATGACACCTCTTCTCGGCATTCCCAGTATGTGTAGCCATTTTTATACACCTTCTAAGTCCCTTTGACTTAATCTGGTGGCTGAAAAAAATTTTCCCATCACTGCTAGCACTTCAGCCTTCTTAGAACAGGGGAAGAGGGCTATTTTTTTTCCCCCTGCAGATTTTCATTTAAAAAAAAATTTTTTCTGGATATGCTATGTTTCTGTTTTGTGTAATAGACATGGAACTATGTCACATCAGCTAATTTTTAGCTAATTTTATATGCTAAGGGGTGTATGTCCACAAATCCAGAAAAGCCATTATTGGAATGTTGTCGTGGGCCACACAGACACAGAGGGAGGTAGGGGAGTCACTGCCATTGGAGAGGCCTGCTTGATGTCCCCGAGGAGAACATCAGCTCTTTTCGTTTGCCTTTAAATTGCTTTCCACCCGTTAGTTTCACCTGAGTACCACCCTTTTCTGGTGTGAGTGAAAAGGCCAAGGCACAAGGATCTGCTCTACTATTCTCTGCAGATTGCTATTGTGCTTTTATCTCAAACCATAAATGAAGGGAAGCATGTAATTTAAATTCTCTGCCTTGTAAGACAGGCCACGTTTCTCATTTTATTACCTACTCATTAAGTAGTTATGAAGTTAAGGAAAAGTCAACGCAATCTGGAATGAATTCATAATAATCCCTTGCACTTGTAGAAATACTTTCCATACAGAGAATGCTTTTTTTAAAAAACATAATTTCACTTTATTCTCTTGGCATCTATGAAGTAAGCAGAGAGGAGAATTGAAACATCGAGCGCTCAAGGGATGTGCCTGGGGTACCCCAATGGGAGGTAGGAGGGTGGGCAGCCAGGTCTTCTCATACCTAGCCCAAGGCTTTGGGGGTTTTTTGTTGTTGTTTTACACTCAGTTGTGTGTTGAATTGTGTCCATCAAAAAGCATGTTGAAGTCCTGACCTTTATACCTATAAATGTAAACTTATTTAGAAATAGGATCTTTGCAGACATAATCAATTGAAGATGAGCTGTTACTAGATGAGGGTGGGCCCTAATCCAAGGGCTGGGGTAATAATAAGGGTATAATAAGAGGGCACGTACGCAGAGAGGAAAACGCCATGTGAAGGCAGAGGCAGAGATTAGAACTGCAGTCCAGGCAAGAAACACCTCGGATCTCTGCCAACCGCCTGGAGCTAGGAGAGAGGCATGGAAGGTGCTCCCTCAGAGCCTCCAGTAGGAACCAACCTTGCCAAAACCTTGATTTCAGACTTCTAGCCTCCAGAACTGTGTGTTCTAGTGTTCTAGCCACCTTTTTTTTTTTTTTTTTTTTTTTTATGACAGCCCTAGGAAACTAATACCGCTTTTATTCCTCTGATTTCTTTAATTCCTGCAAATAGTTCACTGGGAATGGATAAATGTTTCGGCAGGAACTCTCTCAATAACAGGATCTGGCCATGAGCTTCTGTTTTTAAGGATTATGTAGCATAATCACTCTGGTAAGTTTCTTTATCTGTAAGCTGGACATCTCTAGAATCAAGCCCATGATCCCTGACACTCAACTGATTTGAACTGGTCTTGGCTGGTCTCCTGCTCACCACCCGCAAGGGGAACTCTGTGTGCCCGGCCAGGACCTTGACTGGAATGTGGCCCAAGGGTTTTTAGCCTTTCAGTTCTGAGAACCGATTTTTTTCTCTTTCCCATTTTAGCTTTTACATGCAATCATAATTTTAGTTGAGCTGACACTTGACTAAAGAGACTAGCCTTGGCCTCCTGTCTTCTGAGATTCTGTGAACAGAAATAACCCACATTCAGGGAAGGGCGTTGTCCTCTCCTTGTTTTTCCTTCACAGTGCAGCTGGGTCATAGGACTGGGAGCATCTCACTAAATGTTTAGAAAATGTTGGACCTGCAAAGGTGTGCTCCAAAGGCTTTCGAAATGGACCGTGGCCCCACCTGAAATTCCCAGAATCACCATCCACTTCTTCCGTCTCATCCTCAGGCTAAGAGAACCCTTGAATTTACCTGTCCACAAGGCAAGGAATTCCAACTTCTCAAAGTCCCAGGGAAAGAGAGTAAAAATGTCTTACGTTTCACATGAATTGCCCGATTTTCATCAGCTTCCCATGTGGTTTTTTATAAGCATCTAATCCTGTTTTTACCCAAGAACATGCTTAATTTCTTGGCTAGCCCACATTATCAATGCCTTTCTCTTTAAGAGATTAAATGATTGGCCCTCTACACTTTCTAAAATGCCTGAGGGTTGCATCATTTCTCTTGAAACAAAGTACATGGGTAGCATATAAAGCATTGAGGTGGAGTCGATAAGTCACAGAGAAGGTCTGTCCTAGTTCCATGCTTTCTTCTTACTCCCTTGCCTTTGTGTACGTGTTTCCCTTTGCCTGAAATCTCCTTCTGTCTTTCTGCAACTATGTTGTGTCCATTCTTCCTTCAAGATTGAAGTCTTAGGTCATTTGTCCTGGGAAGACTTCCCTGACCCTTCCATTTGCCATGTCCTGCCTCCCTTTCCTTCTGGCCATAGCTAAGTTTAAGCCTCTGTGCTTTCAACTCCGGGAGCCTTCGTTAAGCTGTTGGTAATCTTCTCTTCATGTGTTCATCTCCCCACTAGACTGAGCTCCCTGAGGTTGCCTATCTGTGTGTCCTGCGTGCCTGGCACAGAACATAAGTTTCAGGAATATGTATGGACGAAAGGAAGGTAAGATAGGAGGGAGAGAAGGTCTTGCCTTGTTAGGGGGGGAAACTGATGAGCAATGGTGACAAATGCAACCAACATAGGAAAAAAACCGAAAGCGACAATAAGAGCCATTACATAGGCAAGACTTTCTGGAAAGATGCTAGGACAATGGCCTCAGAGAAAATTCTTTGGCCTCAAAGATGGATTTCAGGATGTTTGCCTACCCTCTGTGTAGCTTAATGTTAAATCTTCTTTCTTCAACCTTTTTTCTCCTCCTCCTCTCCAGCAAATATTTTCTAGGAACCTACTGTATGTAGAATACTGGGAAAAGAGAGAGATGATTGTAAAAAGCCGCAAAAGACAAGGTCCAATTGAGAGTCCAAAAGTACAGATGACAGAACAGAGAAAGAATTCAGATGTTATTAACAAGCTTACAACTCCAAACTTGGGAAAACGAGTTCTCTAGTGCTTAGTAAATATTTGTTGAATAGCTGAATGAGGGCCCACATGTGCCAGCCACTGTCCTGGGAGGGCACTGTAGGGGACAACATTATAAAAAAGATAGAACCTTTCCCTCCAGAAGTTGACGGCAGCAAACTGCATGCCCCCTCTATCCCTACCCCTAAAGAGTCAGTGCTACTAGTCCTATCATATTTATTATGTAATTGCTTCCTAACCTAAGTTCCAGGGGCTTGTTGATTTAGCTTGGACGGAATGGCTTCTGAGTACCAAGTGCAATGGGAAAGCATTTCCTAAACAGTTGTCATCTCAGTATTTGATGCCTCGAAAGTACACATCTGCCTCAATAGGTAAATGTGTAGTAAGGGCATGGGGAAGAGCAAAAAGCGGGGAGGGGTAGATGCCAGAGACCATGGCTCTTTAAGACTTGATCTGCTCGCCAAGAACACTCTCTGATTCAATATACAGAAAATAAACATTAAAACTTACTCACGATGTGCCATTGGAGGCATTTAATCGTCAAATCAGCTAATTGCCCCCATCCGAACATCTTTTCTAGCACACGTGTGGATTTATAACATTTGCACCGAGTAGGTGATTAGTGTAGGTGCATCCGCCTTGTGTCCTCTGAACCTCATTCTCTTGCTTCTTTCATGTCATAATTCTGTAAATCCAAAGAGACTTTTCTATGGAAGTTAAAAGGAGTGCATGGGTAATCCTCATTTACCCAGAGTGAAAGGAATAAATGTGTGATCAGCTTGGCTGGGGATTGCCTGTGGGGAGTTGTTGGGCGGCTAGTCATTCCATGTAACTGGAGCCTGAGATTCTTGGAGTGGAGAGAAGGTGGGCCGAGGCCAAGTTATGAAAGGCCTTGGAGGTTGTACTCTCTCCTGCGCCAGGCACAAGGGAGCTGGCCAAAGTTTGAGGGCAAGGAAGGCTCACATTCCTGTTGGTGTCCTACAGAGCCCGCCCTGGCTGTGGACTGTGAGCCAGAGAGAAGGCAAGCTGGAGGCAGGCAGACTGGTTTGGATGGGAAGCATCAAGGCCTGAAAGAAGGTGCTGGCAGAGAGATGGAAAAGAAGGGGTGATTTTCAGAACCACAGCAAACTGTATCCTCTGTGGCACTGTTCAATGAGCTGAATCTTTGCTTTCTAAACTGCCAGTGTTTCAGAGGCAAGAAGCTTTGTGTTTGCTCTGTACACCTGATATAGCATACTCCCTACACTGCAAGCACAGATAAATAACTGCCTCGGCACCACAGGGCTGAGAAAGATTGCAGCCCTGGCCAAGCACCTCTGGAGAGCTCGGGTTTCCCTGAGTGAGACTCTCTCCCTCACAGTCCTCATGTCAGCGTGACACCATTTGTTGATGGCTGGAAGGGACAAGGTCCTTGAGAGGAGAGCTTCGTGTTTAGCTGTTTATGTAATGCTAATGGGCCCCATCACCTCTTGCAGAGTTTCAATGATGACATACTTCCTAGACTAGTTGATACAAATTCCATAGTAAGGGTTTAATTTAGTACAAACTTAATCTCAGTCATGTCTCCCATCTAGATTTTATTTCTTGACATAGTTTTCTTTGCCCGCCACTCTTATCAGTAAGCCTGAGCTGCCTAACCAGATCTACGGAAAAAGGTATCATGGGTATACACATTTTTCCTAGTCCTCTTCCTTTTAAATCAGAAATTCTGTATAACATTTTCCATAAGTTAAAGAGAGGAACACTTCCTAGCTTTTTTGGTGCCTTTTTTTTTTTTTAAACAACAGACCTTCCTTTTGGATTTACATCAGCGTTTAGCTAACTTCCTGAACACTTCACCCATTTCCTGAACTTATTCTGAGGAAGGAAAAACATCCTCCTTCAGAAATAAATGCAAATAATCGCAGAGATTATTTTTATTAAATAAATGGTGTAAATGCAATGGAATTTCCTGTATGATGTGCATTTACTATGGATATTTCAACAAAAATCTATTTATTGTGATTCTCTATGGTCCATCTTACTTGCAGGTAGCCTGAGGAATTATAACCACTATGTAAGCTACTCAAGAGATGAAATCTAAACATTTGCAACTTTTACTCAAAAATATTTTTAACTCAACAATCTGAACACTAGGGAGAATTGTTTTCTGTAGGTCAGCAATTTTGAAGCTTTGTTTTTTTTGTTTATTTTTTTTTTAAAACGGGGTTCTTATGACACCTAGTGGTGAAAAAGCAAAAAACATTTTCTCCACTCAGTAGTGTCCCAGTAATGAGATTTTTTTTTTAATTTATGCATCTGCTTGAAAGAAAATACACCTCTTCCCAGTACTTCTTAATGCCCATACTGCCTAGTAATGCTAAGTAATGACATTGAAACAGCATCCGTATGCTTTTCTGGAGATGTTCTCTTCTTTTGATTAATATTTACTCAGAACCAGCCTACCACCCAGGGCTAAACTGGTTCAGTTTTAAGAATAAATGAAAAAATGTGAGACCTTGCAGAGAAAACACATCAATATATCAAGCTGGGGTCAGGTTTTTAAATTTAAAACACTTTTTTAATGAAAGCAATTTTTAATTGTGAGTAAGCCTCCTCCCATTTAACCATCTTAGTGTAGAAGAATATTTTTCTGGTGAATAAATCTCATTGACATCTTAAAGATATATTTTAGGCTTATTGCTCATCATTTTTGAATGCTTTATAGGGCCCTTCTTATGCTTTCTAGTGTTTGGCTGTAGCTGATTTTTTTTTTTTTTTAAGAACATGGAGATAGGGATCTTAAAGAGTCTGCTTGTTCCCATCTTTATCCCCACCCCTGCCCGGCAGAAATCCATCCGGGGCAGATGGGTATCTGCCTCCTTGCACCATACTCAGGAAGAGAATCCTTAATCCATCATTCAGGCTGACGTTCTTCCTTTGGTTCAAACCCCTTAGTGTAATATCCGAGGCCCCTAGTATCTGACCCCCTTTCCTCTCTTCCTCACCTCCCACCAATTCCTCAGACACAGCCCATGTCCTAGCTAATCCCAACCACTGCCATGCCCCCGTGTATTTCCTGCTGTGTCTCCCTTCTCTGCCTCTGTACATGTTGGTCTTCTTGGCCAGGAGTCTCCTTCCACTGCCCTGTGCTCATTTATCAACACTCCGTGTAAGCATTTCCTTTCCTGTGAGCCTCACGTGATCCGACCAAGCAGAGCTGATAGTGCCCTCTTGTATGTCACCTCTCAGCCTAGCTCAAATGCTCTATAATTGCATGTGTCCTATTACATTCTATTGTTTCTATGTGTCTCTCCCCTAGACATCTGTGAGGTTTTCAAGGACAAGAACTGTTCTTGTGCCTAACACCCTAGTTTGTCCAGGTGCACTATAAATGTTCACTGATGCCCTGACATCTGTGGCATTAGATTTTTCCACTTGGCTAAGTGTTTTGATAGGAGCAAATTAGGAGTTGGGGCAACTAGTTCAAGGGTAGAGTTGACAATCAGGAGAATAGGTCTTTGAAAATGCACAGAACCATTTATTATCCCATATGACCTCAGCCTTCACCCACTGAGAAATAAGATGGTTTCACAAAAATAATCTCTAAGTTTCTGTCTGGGTCTAACACTGTAGAATTCTGTAATTGGGAGAGCTATGATCTAAAGCAGGTTTAAAAAAATCCGGGCCAGTGCAAGAAGTCTATAATTGTATGCAAAATATTTTATGTATACACATGTCATTTTTTCTGGGGAGACGGTGCATTCTTTGAAAAGATTAAATACCACTGATTAAGAAATCGTTGACTGAAATGATGACCATAATCTCTACTGGGTCAACAGGAGCTGACACCTTTCTGAGTGCTTCAGGAGGGAGGTTTACAGACCAGCAGCTGCAAAAAAGCCCTTGATGCTTTTTCTCCACTGCCTTTTGTTAGGGCACACCTACAGGTCTGGTCTGCAATTTAAAAGGAAAGGCTACGAGGCTTTTGACTATGTCCCATTTGTTCTGCATTAATGTCCCCCTCCTCAGATTCTAAATGTAAGGTGAGAATGTGGTCAGAATCTTTGTCAGCCTAGACTGTATACTTTTTTCCACATTAAAAAAAAAAAAAATCCTACTCTGAGAAAGCTACCTCGCAGTGCCCACTAGTTCTGCCCAAGTGGCCCGCACTGAATCCTCTGCGTAACACCAGGAAATCTGGGCATGAAGCACGACCACTGGAAAAAGTCCGCCACTGAGGTCTAGGCCTGCCAATTACCATGATGCCTTTGCTCCTGGGCATTGTGGCTGGCAGGGCAGGCCTCGTGGGTGTGCCATGGGCAGTGATTCATGTCCCCATGCTTAGAAAGGTCTTTTGCTTTTGTCAGTGTTCTGTTGTTACTCTCTTGAAGTTCTTGATCACTTTTGTACAAAGGGCCACATATTTTTACTTTGCAATTGATTCTGCAAATTAAGTTGCTGGCCTCGACCGGCTGTATATAGTGAAGCAGCACCATGTATCAGAAAGAGCATGAGCTTTGGAGCTGACAGATGGAGATTGAAACCCCAGTTGTGTAACTTCCTAGCAGTGTGAGCTTCAGTAGGTCGCTGAGCTTCGGTGTTCTTATATTGAAAATGGTGATCATGACATCTAACTCTTACAATTGTTGGGCCAATTAAACAGTATGTGATGAAGTAATTGGTAGTGGCTGATAATGACAACAATGATTTGAAAACAACCAATCAGGAACATATGAAATACACTAATGTGAAAAGCAGATCAAAAACAAAACAAAACACACTCATAGACTTTAAGGGCTGGAAAGAATCCTAAAGATGAGTGCTTAGGCCAAGTTGTTTCCACCTTGCTTCTACCACAGCACTTTGCACATAGTGTCATTAGGGCCCCTAAAAATATTATAGTATTATTATTTTCCCTCAGTACACATCTTTCCCCCCATTAAACTTTGAGCTCCCCAGAGTAGGGACTGGGTCCATCCTTTTAGAGAAATCTTCAGTTCCTAGCACAAGGCCTGTAACAAAATGGATGCTTACTAAGTTCTTGTTGAAAAATAAACTAATTCATTATTTTATTTTATAGTCGTGGAAGATGAGGCTCAGAGAAATTAGGTGAGTTGCCCAAGCTCACAAAGCTTGTCCTTGGCAAAGTCTGGACTGGAGTCCCCTCTTTTGGCTTCGAAGGGATTGCCTTGGGCCCCACATGGACCTAGCCCTCTGAGAGCTCCTCAACAGAGTCTTTATATCTTGCTGAGTCGCAATTATCAAATTATCTGGGAAATGTGTAAGCCTTTTATGTAAGTGTATATTTATTTATCTGGAGTAAGATATCAGAGGGGAAGAGCAGTCCCTGGAGCTAGAGTATACTTGTGCCTGTCCAAGAGAACTTCTGCAGAAAGCCATCCATCAGATCACCCTCACTTAGCTTGCAAGTCTACGACAGCTCAGGCTCCCCCTTTACCTTCCCCAAATCCTCCCATTCATGAGATTATCTTCTGTGATGCTGATGTCCTGGATGTGATTGATCACCCACCACTATCTTGGGGACCTAAGAGTGACCTTCTGGATGCATTTGTAAGGAACCAGCTTGGAAACAAAAACAAAAACTTAAAGGCATCCTCTGGTTGGCCTGAGATAAGGGGACCTCAGAGTCTTTTTTCATTAGCCTGGCAAAACAGTACAAACAATAAAAAAAATCCATAAGAAAATATTCTGCTTCCAGGGACTTAAAAGAAACTTCTCATTTCACCCTCCCTGTCAACATGATACTATCCCCATGTAAGAAAAACAAATGTGTTTGTGAGAAGAGGAAAGGAAGGGAAGAAAGTAGAGAAGAAAAGGAGATTAACAGAGAAAGGGAGGAGGGAGGAGGGAGGAGGAGGACAGCATGGGAATAGATGAAGAAATAACAGAGAGAGAGAGAGAGAGAGAGAGAGACTGAGACCGAATGTTTTTGGAAAGAGATGTGGAACTAATATTTACCTGAATAATGCCAGGAGCCTAAATCAAATTATCAGGATGAGTCAATCCAAATCACTTTGCTAAACTCAGCTGGTGTGATGATCCTCGCGCTGGGAAAGAAACAGCGGGGTACAGTGAAAGATCTGGGTTTGAGTTTTGGCACAGATGACAATTTTTTTGTGTGAACACGGACATATCATTTCAAATCCCAGACCTCAGTTTTCTCATCCAGAAGTGGGGGAAATAGATGAAATGAGACATATGAAAGTAATTTGAAAAAATAGAGTGTAACACAAGCAAACACAGTCTCAAATTTACACTCAAGCTGGATCCATTCCATTTAAATCAAAACAGGCTTTGACGCGCCTCCAGCTCTGCTTTCCATGGACTCAGTTAAGTTTTCTACCTCATGTTTTTAAAATAAATAAATACACAATCCAATGATCTCGTCACATCATTATGCTCAGGTGAACTCATTCCAAATCATGACTACAACTCTGAATTCAGAATATAAAAGGCAAAAAAGGCACACGGCTTCACCCGCCATTGTTCAACACATTTATTATGGCGGGGAGGGCAGATCTGGCAGGAATCCGATCTGGTTCAGATGTCAGTTCTGCCACTCATAAGCCGTGTGATCACGGGTGAGTTTCTCAGCCTCACCACCCTCACTCTTTCCACTTCTGTGTGGATGCACCTCCCTCCCCGTGTTGTTACCACAAGGGCAAGTGCTTAGTGCAGCTCCCGGCATCTGTTAGAGCCTCTGCCTGTGCTGACCATGGCTGCCTCCTCGGTCCCAGAACAGAATAGCTGGGAAACACATGGTCCTGTTCCTTCTCCCTTCCTGTTTCATTCCTCTTACCCCATCCCCACTCCCACACATTCAAGTGTCTTTCCAAATCCTCCAAAGCAAAGCCTTGGATCTGAGAGTCTGAGCTACTTACAGCTTGAGAACCTTTCTGCGAAGGCTTCAGATGGCAAATGAAACCTCTCCTTTCTGATTGTGTGTCTCTCCTGCGTGTCGGCGATGAAAACAGACTCTGGCTAACTTATAGAGAAGGGAATTTATTGGAGAGATGTTGGAGAATAGAGAGAATTAGGCCAAGAAATGGATGGCAATTATGGGAGATTCCTGAGCTGGGAAGGAAGCAGTGAGGAGAATGCAAAGACCTGGGTTTGAGCTTTGAACCAGATCACATTTGTTGTGTTAACACGGACATGTCATATCAAGTCCTAGACCTCAGTTTTCTCATCCAGAAGTGGAGAGTCCGAGGGTAAGGCCAAAGGAACCACAGCAATGGTGCCTTGGCAGGAGCAGTTTGGTCAGCATGCCAATTCTGCTACTTCTAAACAAATGGCTTCCAGGTGTCTCTTTGGATGACCACCAACCACACTCATGTGCTTGTATTGCTCCTCGGAGACTCCCAGGTCCAAGGAAGACCACTGGGTGGGCTGAACCCAATTCAGCAGCCTATACTCAGACTGTGCCAGGGCCGGGGGGTAGGGGTGGCCAGAGGGTCTTGGGGAGAGAGAGCCTGTCCATTTGCAATGTGGAAGGTCCTACCTCACACCAAGACAAAGCAGCCCTTAGAAGGAAAGAGGAACTGGATGACAGAGACCGATAATAAAATTATGGCCAATGTCCACTGCAGCTCAGAAAATCTTCAATTCACATCTGAAGGTCAGGGAACCTAAGACCGTATCTCGTGCATGGATGTCTTTTATTTGTGATCCAAGGGCTCAAGTACAGTGCCAGGATGGACAGTGTTCATTGGCGTGGATAGGGAGGATCCAGCTGAGTCTGCTCATGGAACTTGGTTTTGAGCGGGGGTTGGGAGAATCAGCATTAAATGAAAGCAAATAATTAGAAATGTATTAACATTGAAAAGAACACATGAAAAGAAGTTGAATCACTTAAATGGTGAGTGACCAGTTAGTCAGATGGCTTTTGACTGATTTCCGTACAGCTGTTTCTCCAAACCTGTCCACACTCAGAGGCAGATGCTTCAAGCAGCACACGTGTGCTTCCCACACACTCTTGGCTCCAAGCAAACTCTCCCAAAGGCTGGGTGGTTGTGTCACTGCTCGTTATGGTCCCCGCCTCAGGAACTGACATTCCACTTCTTTTTTTTTTTTTTTTCAGTATTCTTCAAACCCTAATTATTTTTTAAAAATAAAAATAAATTCAAGACTCAAGACCAGCAGCTGAATGCCTTTTTTGTTGTTGTTGTTGTTGTTGGGGAAAGCCCAGTTTTCAGCAGAGAACTACCCTTGGTAAAAGCAGCTCCTGCCCTGCCCCCCTTTCTTTTGCCCCAAGATCAAGTGTTCTGATGAATCTCAGCAGCCATTGGATCCATTTCCTGACAGATGGTGACAAAACAACAAGAAGATCATGATTAATTACCCCAATCCCTTCACTGCAAACAAACAGGGCTGCCTCAGGGCCATTCACATGGTCCACATTTACCTCCAAAATTTGATATGGGTTAAGTTAGAGTAAATCTTCACTTCTGTGAGGGGCTTCTCGGTTTGTACAGAGCTTTATGGTTTGCTTGGAGCTTTCTGGTTTGCCCTTTACCACACATTATTTTATTTCATCCCCACGATAGACCACTGGACAACTCTCACCCTTCTCCTGAATTATTGTAAACACCTCCTACCTTTCTCAGTGTCCACTCTTTCTTTTTTCTTCTTTTAATCAGGCTATACTTAACATACAATAAAAAGCATAAGTCTCTGTTCACTTTGATGAGTTTTGACAGCTATACACACTGTGTAACTGCCATGTACAACAAGATATAAAACATTTCCATCACCCCAGAAAGTTCCTTCATTTTTCTTTCCAGTCAATTGCCCTTTCCCCTCGGGCAGCTACTTTCTGATTTCTACCACTGTGGACTACTTTTTCTGTGCATGGATTTCATCTCATAGCAATAGGATCATACAGTATATACAATTCCGCGTCTTTTTTTCCCTCCTATGGATTTAAAAATCCTCTATGTTGTGTGTATCAGGAGTCCCTTCCTCTTTATTGTTGAGTAGTATTCCACTGTATAAATGCACCACGATTTGCTCATAAGTTCATCTTTTGATTAAATTCGTGGGTTTCTGGAGGCATGATTTTTGCCATTACAAATACTGCTGCTATAAAAAATACTTGTACAAATACTTTTGTGAACATATGTTTTCATTTAACTTGGATAAATACCTAAGAATGAAACTGCCGGGTCATAGGGTAGGTGTATGTTTAACTTTATAAGAAACCACCGAATACTTCTCTAAAGCATTTTGTCAGATATGAGAGTTGTCAGCATCCATTCCTCCTTCCTCCAGTTGTTTCTCCTCATAGGCTCCAGAGTAATCTATTCAAAACATAACCTTGATCCCATCACTTTTCTGCTTAAACCCTTTTAATGGCTTCTGACTGCCCTTAGGATAAAGTCCAAATTTTGTAACACAGCCTGCAAATTTGGCCCCTAACTTTGTATTCAGCTACTGCTTCCCCCGTCTCCCTACACCCTTGTATCTCTTGCATCTGCATCCATCCATGGAATGAACATGTTTCCATTTCTCTTACCCTCCCCAGGGCTTTTGTACATGGGCTCCCTTTTCTTGGACAGCCATTCTTCACCTATTTGCCCCTTTGTCCATTTATCCATCAAGTTTCAGTTTAAAAGTTACCTCCTCCAGGACTTTCTCTGCAGACTAAGTCAGTCACATTCCCTGTTACCAGCTCCTATGGCGCCTGGGCCCTCTTCTTAACATTCACAGCATTGTTGTTATTTTTTAAATTACATGTATTTATTTCAATTCACAAATAGATTATACATTCATGTGGTTCAAAAATTATTAAAAGATACATAGTAAAAAGTTTTATTTCCATCTCTGTTCCCATTTGCCTGGTTTCCCACCTATATTTAAAAAAAGAGAACCCCTTACATTGGTTTTTAAAATCTTTAAGAGCTTTTGTTAAATGCCAATACAAGATTTTACACACACACACACACACACACACACACACACAAACACACACAACACACACACATTATATAATTATTCATATTACTAACACTATTATATAATTTTATTATATTAGTATATAACTAATGCTATCGCTAATACTGTTCGTGTTACTATACTATCATTACTATTACATGAATACACTCTACATGCCATCTTGAACCTTGCTTCTTCTGCTCACCAATATGTCTTTGCTGTTTCCCATTTCAGAACTTAGCAAACTTCCTATTTGTCACCAATGCCCAGTGTTTCACTCTGTGGTTGATCATTTAAGTGATTTTTAAACTTTTGCTATTAGAAAGAATGCTGCGATAACAGTCATATGGATGTTACTTTTACTGAGCATGAGAACACCTGAAGTACCACTTCTTAGAAACAAGCCGCTGGTACAAAGGGTCTGTGAGTTTGTATTTTAACAGATTTTGGCAAATTGCCCTCCATGGAGTTGTACCCCTTTATGTTCCCACCTGCAACATACAAGTGTACCTGTTTCCCCTTGGCCTCACCCCCGTGTGTTGCAGAACATTTGGACGTTTGGCAATCTGAGAGCAGAAGAACATTACCTCAGAGTACTTCGTTTTAGTTTGCATTTCCTACTTACCAGAAACTGAGCATCTGGTAGGATTTGTTGTATTGTTAATTACTTAGCGCAGTGCCTCACGTATGATAGATGTCCAGTATATCTGTTGATATAATAATAAATGTGTATTATATATTAATACATAAGATGATGCATTATATGCTGTATATGTATGCTTTATGTATTAAAATATAGTAAGCACATGTGTTATATATTTATATATATATGTAATTGTTCAATGGATGAGAAAACTAAATATGATCAAAAAGGTTAAGGTGAAGTGATTTAGGACACACAGTGGAGAATTTCTGGCATCAAGTATAGCGAGCTCCTTAGTCTGTGCAGGCCTACACTTCTAGGGTAGTTCAGAAAGAGGAGAGGAGATGTCATTAAAAAGTGGAAGGTAAAATCTTAGCTCTGCCTTGCTCTCAATACTACTGTCAAAATAATTTAGATGACTCTAGATACCCTATTCAAAGTCGACTGGAGAACACCCTGCTTAGGGTCAGCTTCCGGGGTCTCATAACTGTATTTGGCTATAAACATGTCCTTGAGGGTCAATCAGACCTAGGCATGAATCTCAGCTTTGATATGAGCTATAAGACCGTCTTCTCCCTAAGATATGATTTTCTCCTTGGTAAAAAGAAAATGACAACACCTACCTCTACTAGAAACCTGGAGGCTTCTGCTCAGCCCTGATTCTCTTCCTCCAACAACTCTCATGCCTGTTCATACCTCATGACTCCAGGCCCCTGGCAGAGCTGGTTGGACCCAGGGTGGACTGACTCAAGTTAAGTCAGTCAAACTTTCAAAGGAATTTGGGGAAGAATCCAGAGTTTCCGTTAATCCTTGGTCTGGGAAGTCGGATGAGACCATGACTGGGTAGCACTATTTGACTGCATGTTGGAGTTTGAGGGGACCCAATAAGCACCCCTCATTTCTTTGCCTCACTTCAGAGCCACTTCGGGGTAGAGGAGTTTATGGCTGAGGAAGAGCAACACGTCAGCTTTTTATAAACATGGCTTAATGTGGCCATGCCATAAAATTCACTCAGCACAGGCTGAGTGGCATCCCTGTACTCAGATATGAGGAGGGTCATCCTAGCATGGAGGTGCAGGGAGAGGCAGGGCCGAGAGACAATTCTCCCCAGAGAAGTAACTCCAATCGTCTGGCTTCTGACTTCCTAGCTCCTGCACCAAGTCTCTTCCAAAGCCCAGCCACACTTCTTGCCTTTCAATTTTCTCAGACGTACATTCTGTATGATGATGTGTCCCTCTATATTTAATTATTTCATGTGGGTCCTGTTATTGGTAACCAACAACCCTTTATTAGGACTCTACGTCACACAATTGTTGTGAGGTTTAACAGAGAAATGAATATGGGGCGCCTAATGTGATGAACCCAATAAATGTTTCATTTTATATTTTATATTTTTTATGGGGGAAGGGGTGGGGCAAAGCTTCGAGCCTCAGTCAGCCAACTCGTTTTTGGTTTGAACATGACACCAAACAAACCCCAAAGTCTTGAAATTTCTACTTAAGGTCAAACAGCCATATAAAGTAGTATATTTGCTGTGAAAACATTGTCGAAGACGTATCTGTCGCAAGCCGGGAAGGCAGTGTGGGGAAACAGCTGGAGCCAGACATACTTGGGTAGTAATTCAGGCTCCGACACCTACTAGCTGGGAAGGCTTACAAAAGTCATTACCTCAGTGAGCCTGAATTTTCTCAACTGTAAAAGAAAAACCTAATTTGTGTGGTTGTGGTAAGCGCTAAATGTGCTGCTGGCACACAGCGAAGGCTCCGTGCTTGGTAGGTATTATGGTAATCACCCCAAACTCCCAAGAAGACCCTCCTTGCTGCCTGCCTAATTGCATTTCCCTTCTTACCTGGGGTTCAGAATCAAATTTAAACCTTAGTCATGGCAACCCCGTCAATGTTTTAAGGTTGTCATATTGTACATCCTTTTTCCTGACTCTTGATTTTCTACTTCTGAAGCTTACCAACCAATGAGATGGCACTTATCAGCTTGACCAGACTAGGGTGTGTGAATATGTGTGTGTGTGCGCACACACGCACGAGTTTCAGGGAAACAGTTATTTTTCAAGGCAATTCCCACTTGGGTAACTCCCTGCCAAGAGAAAATGTAAATCACTTTTCAGTCCAGCGTCCCCGGGCTCTGAAAACTAGTCCAAGAGAAATTTAATCTTGGTCTACATAACAGACACCGGGAAGCCAGCCAGCAAACTTTTGTTTTGTGTTCTAAGAAAATTTGAGAGAAATGCAACGTGCTCTTTGTCAAGTGATGTCTGTGGTGATCACGCATGGCCCCAGTGGACAGGACTCACCCCAGAAAAGGGCCAGAGTTGTTAGGTAGGCTGAGCTAAAGGGGAACCTTTGAGGGGTCATCTCCCTTGTGTGACTTGAAGGTGGTAGAAAATACTGAGGAATGAAACATTGAGCGTCAGCATCCAGGATGTTGGTTCTAAAAATGTCACAGATCAGAAGTTGTCACGGGTGGAACAGGAGTGGGTAAATGGGGATGGGAGGGAAACCGGGAGATGAGCTGGGATCAGATCATAGAGGGAAGGGAGATTGAACCTTCCCCTAAAGGCTGCGGGGAGCCCTCGGACCATTTTGAACAATAGTTTTGTCTTTCCTATTCTACAAACTCAATATTGAGTGAACTAGGAGTCAGGAGTTTTCTCATTATCATATAATTACTATAATAATACTTGGAGGTAGATTTTATTACTTCTCTTTTCCAGTTGAGTAAACTGAGACTCAGAGGGTAGCGAAATTGCCTAGATTACCTGACTAGGTGGAGCCAACACTTCAACCCCAGTCCAAGAGCCTTCAGGCTCAGTCATTGCACTTTCTAGTTTGGCTCCAGGGCAAGGGCAGTGTCTTATTTATTCATCGTTGTTTTTCCTACCCCTCCCTGTGCTCCTAGCTCTCCAAAATTTAGTAGAATTTGTGGGGGTTGAAAAAGTCAAACATTACCTCACCATTTTTTTTTTTTTTTTTCTCCAGCAGGCCCCGTAAGTGGCTGTAGGAACTGGCAAAGGAAGTGCACTTTGAGGCCAGAGGCCCTGTTCTCCCCTTCTGAGCACATTCCCATTTCGCCTCCTGTCCAAGGGAGAGGAATTCTGCCCGTGGGAGCTGTCTCAGGTGCCGACTGCTCGCCCTGACCTTTCCGTGCCTCCCTGACACATTCCTGCATCTAAATCAGAACTGGTCAATGTTTCACTCCTCCTGCGAGCCTCCCAGCCATATCTTCTGAAGCTGGTGAACAATTAACCTCCAGCAGCTCTTGATCTTCTGTCCTCAGAAGGCTCCCAACGCTTTACTGCTGGGTGTCAATGATCTACTAAACCTGAGAGGCACCCCAGGGTTTCTCTCCAGTCTTCAAGGAGTCTCTTACATACATTTTTACAATGATTCTGATGATATATGATTCTTCCAAATAAGGAAATACATCTAAAGGAACGCTGGGCAGAAGCACTCACACCAACTCCCTGAGTTATATTTTCTCTTAGAAATTCTTACAAAGAACCAAAGGAGAGGAACAAAGGTCTCTTAACTCATGCAGGGTTTCTCTTTTTCATTTATAAAGTGAGGAGAATCATTCTTCCCTCTTACATTTATTATTCAGATTAAATGATAATGTATGCAGAACTTTTGGGCCCAGGGTAGAAATTAATGCATATTCATACTTAAGAAACTGTAGCCTAAAGTTCATAAAACCACGGAAAGCCAGAACTGGAGACACCTGATAGAACTTCACATCCTTTACAAACGAGGAGGCCCGGAGAGAGAAGTCTGAGATATATTCAGTGATCTTTTGGCCAGTTGGTGGCCTGTTTTCTAGTTAACTCTGTCTAGTAGAAATACAATCTTTAAGCCATCCATGTAATTTTAAAAGTCTTAGTAATCACATTAAAGGTGAAACTAACTTTAATAGCATATCTTATTTAACCCAATATATGTAGTATATTATCATTTCATGTAATCAATATAAAAATTATTAATAAAACATTTTATGCTTTTGTACTAAATCTTTACACTTTTGTGTGTATTTTGCACTTACGGCACAATTAACTCAGACTAGCCACATTTCAAGTGCTTAATGTGGCTCATTGCTACCGTTTTGAACAGTGCAGGTCTAGTTCAATTCAAGTCAGCAAACATTTTGGCCACTTGTTATATGCCAGGCACTCTATTAAATGTAAGGATATGAAGGTGAAGAAATACAGCAGGGGACTCGGCGGGCAGCCTTGGAAACCACAAATATAACCCAAGGCAGATAGTCCCTCCTAAGCTAGGCTGCTGAATTGCTCAGTAGTGTTCATCTGAACAAGTCAAGAAGAAAGTACTCTAGGAAAAATGTCTATACCTTCAGGGCATTTTCCTCCATTCAGGTAGCAGAGGATAGAAAAGTATTTATTGGCACCTAATGACCTTTACGTCTTGGACATTGTGTTCTGCACTGAACAGGTGCTGTCTGATTTATTCCTCATAGTACCTGTGTGAGAACATTGTTTTGCCCATTTTATAGAAGAGAGAATAAAGTCCCTGAGAAGTAAAATAATTTCTCCAGAGGTCATACAGTTTATCAGAGGTGGAGCAGGGACTCTACCTCAGAAAGCAAGCATGTGTAACTTAGTCAATGTCACCCCATAGAGATAAAAGAGAGATGAATGATTTTTAGCCATTAATATTTTGGCCTGTTCATAAACATTCTCAAAACTTTCTGAATAAAGTGACTCAAAGTTTATTTTAATAACAACTTTCCATCTCAATGACCAAAGTTCCCCCTGCCCAAAAAGGCTCTTGCTACTAAGGAAGAGATGAAGAACCATTTCTTGGTTCTTCAGCTGTTGGGTGCCGCTCTGTGCCTTGGAGGCTTCGAGTTGAAATGGATCTCAGCCTCAAGTTCACCTCAAGGACAGTGTACCTTATTTCTCTCAGCTGAGCACGTTGCACACAGCTTCCCTTTGCCATGGCGTTAAGGGGTCAGGCCAGAAGTGTTTTTCCTTTTTCCATAGCCTGGACCACTCTGCTTCCAGCTCCTGCCCACGTGGAATTGTGTGTTCTGGTAAAAAAAGCACCCAGAATGTGAACACCATCAACTAGAATACGGTCTGCTGCAGCTACAGTATCTCCTTAAAGAATATCAACTGCCATTAAGGGCCACAGTTAAAGAAGCTTTCGAACCCAGAATAATCAAGAAGAATAAAATGTTCTGATCAAGATCATCAGTGTGATTTCATGGGGGAAATCTCACACTAGAGAAGAGCAGACATGTGTGTATGTGTGTATGTGGGTGGGTGGGTGGGTGGGGGGAACCAGTCCCTAGAAAAGGGTGTCACTTTGCATCAAGAAACAATTTAAAATTAGATCACATCCTGAAATATAGAGCATATGATACTCTGTTAGGCTTGCCTGGCTGAACTTGAACTGGAGACTAAAGTATTTTTTTAAAAATCAAAACCCTTCTGTCATTTGAAACAATTTGTTTATTTATATTTTATTCAGTCAACAAATACTTTTTGAGTGCTCCCTAGGTACTATACTTATTATTAAACATACAAATTCGAAGAAAGCAAAGATGGATCTGTCCACATAAGGCTTTTAATCTAGAGGGAGGTAGATGTCAAGAAGAAAAATACCAAGGAAGGCCACCCAGCCCTCTGGCGGTGTTTAAGCTTAGACCCCAATGATTGAGAAGTCTGGATTTTAGAAGCCAGGTTTGGATTTAAAAGCTGATACATATTTAAAACCATGGGCTTGAATGAGATTTCCCAGGTAGAAAAAAAAAATCCAAGATCGAGCGCCAAGAAATAGCCATTTCATGTTGGGTAGAGTAGGGGGAGCTGACACAGGAGCCTGAGAAGGAGCAGACTGTGGACTGGGAGATAACAGGAAGAGTGAGTCTCACGGAAGCTGAGAGCGAAAGGTGCTTCAGGAAGGAAAGAGTGCCTCTCTGTGGTGAACACTGAAGAGAAGGAAAGTAAGATGAGGACAACAAAGGCTCATTTGGATAAGGTATCATGGTGAAATTGGTTAGTTATTGAGGGGTGGCAGCTAAGGCAGGATGGGGTGAAGTGTGAGAAGGAGGCGGGGAATAGAGGACAGAGCATGAAGTTTGCTCTTTTGGAAAGTCTGGCCACAGAGGAAACGAACAAATAAGGCGAGATCTGGAAAGAGCTGGGGTTGGTACAAGAGAGTTTTGTTTTTTGATTTTCAAATAGGGCATTTACATCATGTCTATGTGTCCATATTCACCCTGTTCCCTTTCGCTGGAGTGCCTCTTTTGGCAAACTTCTACTCATTTCATAGAATCCAGATTCAAGTGTCCCACCCTTTACCAAAAGGCCTTTTTCCAGGCCCAGTAAGATGTCTGTCCCTGGGCCCCATGTAATGCTGTGTACACATTGTCTGCCTTAAAGCTTATCTTACTGTAGGTAATGAAAGATTTTTCTGTCTCTTTTCTCAATTGGACTAGAACAGGGTAAGGTGAGACTGTGTCTTCTCAAGGTTGTGTCATTGGCACAGATAAAAGCTCAGAACTTGGCACTAGGAAGGTGCCCATTAACTATCAAATAAACAAATAAGTGAATGAATAAACAATGAATCTGAAGGCAGCTCCAGTGGCAAAACTTTATTTTATGAATAAGAAAATGGAGGCATAGAGTAATTTGGAATTCAATTGTTTCACAGTTTAGGAGGAGCCTGAAAAATTGTTAAATCTGTTGTCCTACTCTGTTGACTGTTCTCAGGTCCAGCTCTACAGCTACACTGTCAACTGCGCAAGACACGTAGGGCTGAAACCCTCATGTTCACATCAAGCCTTGAACTTCACCACAGAAGCACATACCATCGTTCTGCGGTCTGTGGTCTTTTTTTTTTTTTTTTTTTTTTACCTTGATTTTAGCATCATCTGCTGGATTGAGGCTGGGGAACTTGTGAGCAAAAGGTGAAAGCACTTTTCTGAATCTGATGGGAGACGAGGCATAAAACCGATGGGGTAGGCTGTGGGGGAAGGAAGACTTGTTTCCCCAGGGATGAATGCCTTAGGCTTTGGGCTAGAAAAACTGAAGACCTCTCAAGGGGTACCACAAGGTGGCACTGTTGATCCTTAGTTAAACAAAAACTGATTTGGCAGTGACTCCAGAAACACCTTAAAGACATTTATTTTGCAGATGAAGAAATGAGATGAAGAGAGGACACACAATTTGGTTAAGATTATGTAGCAAGTTAGTGGCAGAACAATCATGAGACTCCAAGTCCCCTAACTTTGGGACCAACGTACCACCTTCCTGCACTGCTGCTCCCCGAGGGCCCATGGGGAAGAGGATCAAGCTGTCTCTACAATTGTTCACTCAAGACATGGCTCTAGATCAGATGCAGAATAGAATCAGGTGCAAATGGAGAAAGAAAAACAGAATGAAAAAAAAATACCCTTAGCATTCACTTTCACATGTGCCTTATTCAAAGGGTTCAATTTAGATAGATGCCATCGCCCACAATGAGAGCACGGCACACAAGGCCTCCATCTGTAGCGTGGTTTGAATAGCTGAATAGAAAAGTATCAGGTAATGGATTTCATCCTTTTCATGGCTTCGACTTATAAAGAGTCTGGTTCCCAAGGAAAACAAGAAGCCAAGTTGCTTCAGCAAAGAATTAGTTGAAACCTAAGTAGAAACCAGATAAAAAACATTTGCCGGATGGAAAGATGAGGGTAAGTTTCTGGGCCCTGCTGTTCAGGGAATGGAAAGCTACAGGGCAAAAGATCCTTTGAGAGCCAGTGGTCTCTAGACCAGGCGTTTATCCCAGTGTCTGGAAAGAAGGAAGCAATAGAGGAGTCATAAGGGAAAGACTTTGCCAGGTGTCTCACGAGACGTCCCCCATCCTCCCTGGCCTGATTCCACCAGGACTTTTTGCTCCTGTGGTGGCTTCTAGTAGAGTCTCCTTTTCTTGCCTCCCAGGTAACCTTTGCTTTTTTTTTTCTTTTCTTCTTCTTCTTCTTTTTTTTTTTTTTTTTAATTAAGAGTGCTTTATTGCTTTCTTAGGTATTAGAAATAGAACAATTTGATCTCATCACAAAAATACAGATACCAAGTAGCAGAAAGAAGATAAAAAGATCTGTGATTCCTCCATTTGGAAACAATCACTGTTAGCATATTGCCGCTTAAGTCCAGGTGGTCGGCCTGCGGAGCACCTGCCACGTGTTCAGGGCACTGGGTTTCAAGTTGTGAAACAACACACACCAACTTCAGTTCCCAGAGAGCTTACATTCTAGTTGGGAGAGACGGACAAATCAATTGTTTTAAAAAAGTAAAATATATAGAATGTCCTTTTGTGGTAAGTGTTCTGAAGGCATATAAACCAGAGAAGGGGACAGGAATTTGAAAGGTGGTGAGGTGGCAATTTAAAGTAGAATATTCAGAAAGTGACATTTGAACCTGAAGCAGATGAGGGAGCAAACCATGTAGACATCTGGAGAGGACGCTTTCCTTCCCTTCTGTTTTCTGAGCCTATATAATAATGGAATTATAACATAAGGAATATATGACTATATCCTCAGTGTTTAAAACTTCAAACAACACAGAAGTATATGAGTAACAAGAGAACATTCTTCTCATCACCCTCCTCACACCTCCTCCTTCTACCAAGTACACTTTTTGACAATGGTGTTTCTTCCTGAACGTTCCCTCTGCATTTACATTCATTTCTGTATACATTCCCACACATTCAGCTTTATTTTATTTCCTATGTAAATGAGATCATCCTCTGTGAAGGTGGTGCCTTTTTATTTTCAGCACACAGGACCTTCTTTATGTTTCCTAAACTTCAGAGGTATACCAGGCCTATGGGCCTCATTACTAATATGAAATAGCTGCATTTCATGGCTAAGTGCGGTGGAGGTTTCACTTCCTCCCCTGGGCTATTAATCTAGTATTTACTGCATTATATTGTAATAATTCGTCTCTGCCTCTGTCTCTTCTAATGAACAGTGAATTCTTTGTGGTCAGGGATTATGTCTTCCCATCCCTGAATTTCCAGTACATGGTACAATGCCTAACACATGGTGGGTGTTCAGCAAATGAATGGGCAGTTAATTACACTTTCATAAATTACTATAAAAGGCTTCCAACATTGGATGGGATGTTGGCTGAGATCAATGTTATGGTCTGTCCTACCGGGAGCCAATCCTTTCTCAATAAAAAGTCTATGTCATTATTGGATACAGCCACTGTGCATGACAGCCAGGATAACTGTGGTCAGATCCTTCAAATCAAATTGTTCAATGTTAACATTAGAATGAAAAGACCAAATAATGAATGCTACCTTTTACTCCCCTTGCTGAAAGAAAATAAAAATTCAGTAAGTACACAAATGTGCTTAGCACTTTCAAAATACTTTGTTCAAGGTACAAAATAACTCAATGAGATAGATATTATTTTGCACATGAGGAAATCAAGACTCAATGAGATAGAAATGGATATTACGTGGGTCCATTCATGTATCCACCATCCAGATTGATCTAAACAATTCCCCACATTTGTTTTAGGTTGTATTCTCCAGAAAGAAGACAGCACATATAAATATACCTTGGAGGGCCCTGTTTGCAAACTTAATTGACAAGATGGGATATTTAAAAAGTCACTTGATATAACAACTTTGTTACTTAGTCAACAGACATCGATTGAGCCTAGGCCCTATGGCTACAGGAAGAAATTAAACAGTCCCTACCCCTAAAGGGGCTCTCTTTCTAGGAAGGGAAGGATGGTGGATACAATAACTCCTGCAGTTGAGAAACAGGGGCAAAGCCAGCTTTAGACTTGAGGACCACGGAGAGTCCCTGCAGCGTGTCCTGTCCACGTGCAGCAGAGTGGCCCCGAGTGGAGGTCTCTCCTCCCTGAGCCAGTGGCATCAGCTGCGAGTGAGAGCTGATCTGACACCATCAGGCAGAATCCGTGAGAAACACACATGGGCGTTTTCTCTCCCTACACTAACTTTTGTCGTGAAGAGTTAAGTTCTTTTCTCGGGACACATACTTCCTGTCAGGATCAGGCACACCCAGCCAATTAAAACCACCCAAATTAAATGAAGAAAAATCCTTTTAATTCCTCTAGGTACACATTTTTGGGTTCCACTGGACTGCTGCCATTTTCCCAGGGGCTAAGCCAGAGGTGGGCTCGAGGAACAGCAAATAAGAACAATACACTAATAAGGGTAACAACCACAGTGACATTAAAACATCCACGATTTATTATCTCCAATTAAATTTTTCATGTTCTATAAAAGCAATTCATTCTCACGGGAAAATGACAAAATTTGTGAGATTTTTTTTTTTGTAAAATGAAATCAAAATCTCATAACCTCTCAGTCCATACTACATCCACTGTTAACATTTTCATGTATGTGTTTTCTTTTCGAAAATCATATTTATCTGTACTTTATATCCTGCTCTGTTTGCATAACTTTATATGGTAGATATTTCCCCATTAAGTCTGTTCTTTACAACATACTTAAAAATAATTGCATAACATTTTTTAATGCTGTTTGTCTGTGATTTATTTAGTGGGTCAATCTATTGTTAGACATTCAAATTTTCTCCCATTTTGGGGGTATTATATTATTACACCTCTAAGCTGATACATTCCTTATTGAGAAACACCACTTGCCTTGTTTCTTACATTATCTCATTTCCTCGTCAAAAGCCTCCAGACTAAGCATAATCAGTGTTTTAGAAACGAAGGGACTGGAATTCAAAGAG
This sequence comes from Rousettus aegyptiacus, assembly GCF_014176215.1. Taxonomy (NCBI): domain Eukaryota; kingdom Metazoa; phylum Chordata; class Mammalia; order Chiroptera; family Pteropodidae; genus Rousettus; species Rousettus aegyptiacus. Next base: position 66,204,719 of record NW_023416308.1, read on the forward strand.
GGTAAGGAACTGTCGCAAGGTCAGAGCTGGGTCTCTCTAACTCTGAGCCAGACATACCCGTTATCACACCTTGGGGATGCTCGGCTCTCTCTTCTCCACGCTGGGTCTTCTGCCTTCCCAGAGCATCATTACGTATGATGGAAGAGTTTTCTTGTGCTTTCCTTTGTCCCAATCTTATTCTTGGTCCCACTCCTTTCATGTCCCCATGGATACCCTGGTAAGATCCAATCCTTTCCAATTAAACACTCTCCATTTGAAAGATCCCAGGCAGCTGGCTAATGCCATCGATGGTTCCCAACTGCTGGACCACATGTTCTCTCCCCCTTGCTTCTCAGCTGTTCTCAGACAGACTGGCTGCAGGTTAATTGCATCTCGTGTTGTAAAGCTGAATCCTGATACACTCACTAAAGCCCTCGTGGTCCTTTGTGCCCCATTTGGATTCCCATTTATGTTCTCAACAATTTCCAAAATCTGATGTGCCCTCAGCAACTCTGCCCATTTTAAACAGGATACTAGACTTAAAAATAATACATCAAGCTCAAACTTTGCTTTTGAATTTCAAACTTGTATATCCAATGGTCTAAGTGACACCGTTTCTCAGATGTTTTGAAACTTACTACATCTAAATCGTAATTCTTGACGTTTTCCTCCCAAATCTCTCCATGACAGGAGATGTTAGCTGTCTAGGCAGTAGCTGTTCCCTGTCTCTTCCCTAGTTCACAGAACCTTGACTTTGTGCAGGGACAGCATGCCCAGACCAGGGGTAGAACCAGGATTGGGCTAAGCCTGTCATAGCAATCTCTGCTCCATTTGCTGTGCACTCACATTCCCGGCCTCCAGCAAGGGGTGGTCAGTGAAATTTAAAGAAGTCTGCTAGAGAATCTCTCTTGTGCAGAACTTGGAGTCATCCTGGCCTCACTTTTTACTCAAGCTGTCTCTGTGGCAATCAGTTACTTGTGAAATTCCACCAGCTTCCCTCTGGTACAGCTTAAGTCTGCATCTGAGGGCCTCCTGCTTTCTGCCTCAAAGCTCCCCATCTTCCCAGCCACTACCCTATCATCTCTCCTTTGAACTACATCAACAGCTTCTTAATTGACCTCCTCTCTCTCCAACTCCTGACCCTTTCCCATTATCTTCTCTATATCACAGTCAGAGTGACCATTAAAAAATATAACCTGAACCATTCTAATTCTCTGCTTTGAAACTTTCAAGAACTTTGCATTGTATTTTGAGTAAATTTAAACTCCTTACCATGGCCTGCAAGATCTTGGATGATCTGGCCACCTGTCCAGGTCTCCAACCTTTGCTCATCTCAATTTCCCCCTTGCCCAAGGATCCCCCAGGTCCTCATTGTGTGGAGCCTTCACAGTGCAGATCCTTTTGCCTGGATCCTTTTTATCACCCAGTGGTCATTTTGTTCTTTTTCTTCATAGCAGTTATGGTAAGCTGCAATTATATATTGATTTGTTTATTCATCCTTTAATTGCTTGTTTCCCTGATCAAATTAGAATAATTTAGTGCAAAGATTAGGTACTTATGTATGTATGTATGTATGTATTTATTTATAATGCCTATAGCACCCAGTATTTCCAGGCATTCTCCCATCCAAGTACTAACCAGACCCAATCCTGCTTAGCTTCCAAGATCAGATGAGATCAGGCACATTCAGGGTTGTATAGCTGTAGCCACAAAGACCAGGTTTTTATTCTCCACTGAATATCCAAGTCCTTGTACAATGTCTGCTTAAGAATATGTACTCAATAAATTATTTGTTGAATGAATGAATAATTTGTGATAATAACAATATCAATTACCATTTAATATGGTCCCCGTTTGTGTGTTCAAATCCTGGTTCTGCCACTTATTAGCTCTGTGAGCTTAAGCAAGTATCTTAATCTCTCTGAACCTCAGTGTTTTATCTAAGTGGGGGTAATAACAATACCTATTTGAGTTGTCAGAAGAATCAAATTATTTATTGTATGTGAAGAACTAAGAATAGTGCCTTTATAAATGCTTAGCTGCTATTGTCATTGTTATCACTATTATTATCTCTGCCAGAAAATTGAGGCACTGGGAGTTTAGAGCCATATAGATAGTTATGGGCAGCCTGAGATCCCAACCAACTGGAAATGTGAATTAATGAGATAACTCTGCTTGTAGTGGAGGTAAAATTACAAAATCTTTTGAGGGGAAAGTTATTGATGAACGCTGTTTAAAGTGTCTGCCACATTATAATCTTTTTGTCAATTGTTTGCTTCTAAATGCTTTTGAATGCACAATTAGATGGTACTTTTCAAATGCTTATATTCACATAAAAATGGGAACAAAAATGGCTTAATATAATTACACTTTAAAAAATTATGCAGTGTATCATTGTGAAATTTGTGCATAGGAAAAGAACAAGGGAAACCCAGTGCATTGCTTCAAAGGCATCTATAGATGCAGCGCAATCTGCATTTCCTTACTTTCCATTCACTTTTCAACCCTCTCCAGTCTGGTTTCTCCGCTGATACTGCTCTCACGAAGTCACCAATGCTGACTAACACTGGTCACCTTTCCAACTGCCAAATCCAATGGCAGCTTTCTGGACCTCAGTTTAGCAGATTAGTTTGAGGCATTTGACGTTATTAACCAACACTGCTCCTTTTGCAACTCTCTGCTCTGAGCGTCACTGCCATTTTCCTTCTTCTAGTTCTCTGACTCTTAGACGCCTTGCTGCCCAACCACTCTGCCTCTTCCTCAGGGTTCAGCTCCTGATCCATTTCCCTTCTCCCACTTCTCATCATTTCTTAGGAAAGTACCACCTAAGATCATTGCATCAGCTCTTACCCCCAGCTATGTCTCTAACCAGAACTCTTGACATTTTAGTCCAGACTCAATTGCCGGCTATATTCCTGAAGAGCTGGAATTTCAGAATCTGAAACTCTCAAGTATGAACTTTCCTTTTCATCAAATTACTGCTGCTATAAACCCTCGCCACCCTTTTCCTGGAGATTCTACCATAACATCCTGAGGGCTCTCTCCATCCCTCGTCTCATCTCTAATCCATTCACAAAACTCCTGTAGACTACTCTCTAAAACATGGAAATTTGATTAGATATCCACTCTGATGATGGCGGAGTAGTTCTTATAAGACAAACAATTCCACAAATAACAACTATAAACTATAGAAAAAATATGAATACAAATAACCTGAAGGCACTAGAGGGGAACCAAAAGCAGACCGAAAGTGGATAGGAGTCAGCACTTGGACAAATGATATGTTGTGTGTGAGTTTCACATTTTTCATGGATTTTTGCCTGAAGGAACGTCTCACTCAATACTAAGCAGGGCAACTAAACTCGGTAGAAGTACGCAGTCTCACTGGGTGGAAGAACCAGAGTAAAGCACTCGGGGTAACCATAGCAGCTATCAACTGGGGAAGAGGACCCACGAAAGGAGAAAGCAACTTCAGACCTCATCATATAATGATCCATACTGGTCACTTTTGGATCCTGTTACTTCTAAATTAACTTATTATTTATAGAAGATCCTGGAGAGGAAAGGTAAGAGAATTCCTTATTTGATAATTACTTACTGAGTACCAATTATGTGTCAAGGACTATCCTTGGTATTGGGAACATGGCATCAAAAAAAAATCTTTGCTTTTACTCTAGTAGGTGAGTCACATGAGAGGAAAATAACAAATAGATGTGTAATCTAATGCACGGGTGGAATTTCAAGAATATAAAAGCCAGTGTTGCTAGTCAAAATAAAACAAGGGAGAGAATATTTAAAACACAAAAAGTGGACACTTACAAGAAGTCTTTTTTTTTTTAATTGCAAAAACTTTAGCTCATTCTAGATGCTTCAGATATTACCTTCAAATAACAAATGTTAATGATATAAGTATTTTGCATTAAGACATCTTATTTATAATTAAGTTTATGCTATTTTTTACCTGTAAAATGCTAGAATACATTCTACATAGGTACAATCTAAGTTTTTGTGGCTGGGTCTCTCTATGGAGCTAAATAATGTTTGACCAATTTTTTAAAACTTTGAATTGACTCGATGTTCTGGTGTCATTTAGATAGAGTATGAATTTATTTCTCTGTCACTCGGAGAAGGCACAAGATATTATTATAATCAGAAACAAGCTGTAATGAAAATTTATCTTCCATCGTCTATCATCTCCCTTTGGTCTAATGAGATACTGCTATTATCTCCTGGTGAAACTTTGTTCTACAAAACCTTGCCCTGCATGCAATTTCTGCAGACCTTAAAGGAGCACTCTGAGCTCAAGCAATATTAATTTCCATTCTATCACCTAAGATCATTGCATCATATGATCTTAAAATACATGATTATTTGGAAATAAATATCCATTTATTTCCAAATAATCATGTATTTTAAAGATCTTCAATTTCCTGTGAGTCATATAGAAGTTCTCTTGCAGACTAATTCAAAATAGTTGAATTTTAAAAAATACTTTTAGTTGATGGTGCATTTCTTTTTTCGAAGAAGACTGTCTTCAACTTCTATTTTGAAAAGAGCATGTATGAAAAGCACAGTGCGTGACACACTGTTAATATGCAGTAACGTTGTGCCTTTTAGGGGACCTTAACTAAAAGGTTCATTTTATTTCTTAAGTTGATTCATTAAACCAACTATTATTCGGCATTGTCAGTGGTCGAAGAGAGTAAAAGCGCTTAAGGATGCTCAACACATGGAACAGAGCGCCAACAGTCTTCAGTGAACGGTGTTAGGATAAACCTTTGATCAGAGCACAGGCTATGACCGACACAATATCATGGCACTGGGGGAGGTTGCTGCAGATTTTTTCTGCAGGGAGGGCTCAGGACACCCGCTGCTCCTGTCCTGCCTGGCTAGGAGGAGGACAGTTCCCCCACCGCCAGTGCCTTTGCAGGTGCTCCCGGCCACACTACACTGCGTTCCAATATCTGAGCTGCCCTCCATGCCAGCCTCTCCTCCTTTCTCTGATTCTAACTAGCTTCGTTGCTTGGGTCAAATCACTTGTCTTCTCTAGGCCCATTTCTCCTTCTGCAAATGGATAAAGTTGGACTAGATGAGAGGTGGGGTGACTTCAAACCAATGGCTGAAGGCCCTCTCCCCTGCTCATTCCCATCCCTATGACCCCAAGGCGGTTCACAAAAACTAAGCCTTGTCCTACTGGGTTGAGGTTCAGCAGAATGCCACTGGGGACTAATGGGAGAAAGAGGAATGTCCTCATAAACCCCATGAACCTCAGCCTGTCTTCTTCTTCCTGAATTACAGAACCTTGTGGACTACCAGCTGTGCTGTGGAAACCAAGGAAGGTGACAGTGGACGGCCCACCCCAGGCCATATGCAGGAAGGTTTGGCACATAAACACAAGGCCAGGCTGGCTGTGGCTGGCCTCAATGTAGCCTCAGAATCAGGAGCCTTGGGCTTGAGAACTGATAAAGCAATTTAGTGTTCCTGTCCCGGGGAAAGTCACTTAACTCCAATCTTGTCTCCTCCGTGGAACAGAGTTAGCCACCCCTCTGCTAACAACTCGTAGGGTTGTTTGAAGACCAAAGTGAGGAAACTCAATCAACAAACATCTTTTTTTCTTAAAGAGACAATATAAGCCATAATGTGCATGTGAATCACTTGGGCATCTTGAAAAAAGGCAAATTCTGCTTCAGTAGAATTTGGATAGGGCCCCCAATTCTGTACTTCTAACAATCTCTAGGGTGAGACTGGCTGGTACTCCTGCTGCTCAAATGCGCCACACGCCGATGAGCAAGAATACAAACCACTAACATTTTTTAAAATAAAAATAATAAATTATCTAAACCCCATCATCCTAACATTACTTTACTTCTGATATTTTTCACTTAAACATTACATCGTAAATATTTTTCATGTTCCTACAAATTACACAGACTACAAAGTTTCTGTAATTCATATTTTTAAATAGCAATACAATGTCCCTTAGTGCTGAAATGGCCACTTCCCTAGTTGGGCATGAAGTTATCCTGGCTCTTGGGTTCTGTATAGGGTTGGACAGGTGGGTCCCCAGGAAGTGGCTGCTGAGGCAGCGGTGTGCTGCTGGGATAGCTGGAGGGCTTTTCTCGTTTCCTCCTGTTCCTCCCTAGGATCAATCTGCAGGAGTAAACTGGCTCAAGACAATGACTATGGTAAACTCTTGTTACTTTTGACGCATTATTCTTAAAGGCCAATAAAATGATAGATATGTACATATTTTGATTATTAAAAATACATGTTTTCCTTGCATACTGTTGGCAGGACTAAAATGGTGCAGCTACTATGGAAAAGAACATAAAGTTTCCTCAAAAAACTAAAAATAAAACTCCTATATGATCTGGCAATTCCACTTCTGGTACATACCCAAAGAATTAATTCATTGCAGCATTATTTACAACAGCCAAGGTGTGGAAACAACTTAACTGTCCACTGACTGATGAGTGAATAAAGAAAATGTGGTATATACACACAATGGAATATTAACCAGCCTTTAAAAAGAAGGAAATCTTGCCATACATGGCAACATGAGTAAATCCTGAGAACATTATACTGAGTAAAATAAGCCAGTCACAGAAGGACAAATACCACAAGATTTCACTTATATATGGACTCTAAGATAGTCAAATTCATAGAAGCAGAGAGTAGAATGGTGGTTGCCAGGGATGGGCAGGGGTGGGGGTGGGAGTGGGGTAGGGGGAAGTTGCTGTTCAACGGGCGTAATGTTTCAGTTATGCCAGATGGGTAAATTGTAGAGATCTGCTTTATAACACTGTGCCTACAGTTAACCATACTGTATTGTACACTTAAAAATTTGTTAAGAAGATAGATCTTATGCTAAATGTTCTTACCATAATAATAATAAAAAAAATGTTCGTTATAGAAAAGTATAAAAAATGACAATCACTTTTGTGGTAATACCACTGCTGACAATTTGATTCTTTCAATTTTTTTTTCAATCATTAATTTGTTCAACAAACATTTATTGTACATTTGGAATGTTATCAGGTGCCGTGCTATGCATGGAGGATAATGCAGGCATTATGTAAAAAATTACCTTTCAGTCTATCTATATAAAATTATAATATGTGATACTGTGTATACATACATATATATATACTGATGTATGTATACAACATAAATATATACTACAAGATTTTTTTTAAACAATGTTTTATAGGAATAGCAAATAATAATAATAATAGTAAGAATACAATTCTTAATTGAGCCAAAGAAATATGAAACAGAATATGTGAGAACTACAAGCCATTTATGATTACAAGGACACAAAGTGGAAGAAGGAGAGTAGCAGATGAAGGAATATGTCTGGAGTTATGTGATTTGCTGAGGGTTATGCATCCAGGTGGAATAGGACTAGAACTCAGATTTTCTGACTTCCAGTCCTACACACTTGTAAGAGCATTAAGGACAGGAAATACACAACATGGGTGTTGCCACTCCTTCAGGCCATGCCTGTGGCAGATGGTGATAAGTGATCACAGAACTCTTTCTTGCTGGGCCCAAATGCAGTTTCAGAAAGCTTCTCAATCTTACTGGTACTCGGGTAGCCATCAGTCACTAACAAGGTAGCACACATGCTGAAATCTTTTTGTTATCCTAATGTACATCATTCCAGCTAGATGTTTTCCTTTGATGCTATTAGAAAAGGTCTTCAGAAGCAAAAGCTGCCCTTTCAGGCAGCTCAGTCTCAGTGCATTCTAAATCACTGCTGTTTACCATGTCTGTGCCAGGTCATTCTCCTAGGGGTTTCCCCTTCAAGATGAAGAGGAAAGTAGAAAAGTAGTTCATTTATCCAGGGGTCTGGAAGTAAGCATTTTAATTTTTCTAAAACTATTCTAAAATATTATCTTCTAAAACATTACAATGATCAAGGAAACTTGACATATTGGCAGTGCTTCTGGTGGGCACAATGAGAGGCTCAGTCTGCAATGCAGACGTGTGCGTGAGTGCGTGCGTGCGTGCGTGCGTGTGTGTGTGTGTGTGTGTGTGAGAGAGAGAGAGAGAGAGAGAGAGAGAGAGAGAGAGAGAGAGAGAGAGGGAGAGAGAGAGAACTCCCACAGGTGACTGCAGGGACCTCCCCATGGATAGCGGATAAAACAGAAGTGGGGAGGACTCTCGTTTGGTTACATTTTGGAGGACAGGACATCTTTTACATTTTTTTAACTGTGATTGTGCAAACTGACATTAGACATGTCGTCCCTTAATCCATACTATAGATCAGAACAAAGATAGAGAAAGAGAGAAGAGGAGAAGCGGGAGGGGATACATATAGAAGATGTTAGAGCTGGGTCAAACACTAGCAGGAAAAGCTATTTTGAAGATAAGATATTTAAACTTTGGAAATATCATTCATCCAGGGCAAGTGAGGTCCCAGACACCCCAGTGAGCAATCTTTCTCTGTGCTGTTATTTTTCCCTATCTTAAGAATGAGGAAACTGAGGCTTGAAGAGATTACATAGCCTGCCTGCACAATTCAGAGGCAGACCCAGAATTTCCACATTGGCCTCCCAGACTCCACAGTCCAAGCTCTTAACTACTATGATATACATCTTTTATCGTTGGGAAGAAGGAAGGAAATTTCCAAGTGAGGCCTGAAAGCATAAAGTGTTTGAGAGAAGTAGTTTGAATAAGCACCAACGTATGTCTTGATATTATTTTGTTTGGGGTTGTTTTCTTTACTGTCTTTCTGGAAAAAAATATAGGTAGTGGCATCACGTGTACTAATCTTCTCTCCCCAGCTATTTGCATCTGGAGCTATTTGAATAGCTGAGCCTCTGACATCATGCTTGTTACCTGTCATCAGGTGGCAGCTAACCGACTTGTCCGTTTTCTAGGAATTCACTCTTGAAAATCTCATGGAGGGCTTGGGCCGAGGGAAGGTGGGTGGACCCGAAGGGGCTGACACCTGAATGACGACTCTTACCCACGTCAGCCAAAAAGGAGAATGATGTAGTCTGAGTTACGGTTCTTAAGAAGTAGAAAATTTCAGTACAAATGTGTTGTCCGAAGCAAGGGAAGACTCCAGGTGGGAGATGCCGTCAGAGAGCAGAAGCTGGGCGTAAAGAGAGGGGGTTCTGGGGATTGTAGAGAATGTCCCCACAGGGTCCGAGCACAGGTGGGGTGGGTTAAAGTACAACATCTTAAATGAATGCTTGGCTAACTTCATCTCAGTGAAAAAAAAACTCCACGAATCCATCCGTTATTCATGCACACATTCAACAGACCTTGATTGCTGATCCGCTCTGTGCTCAACTCTGCTCTGGACTCCAGGCAAACAAACGCAAGCAGCATCCAGTTTCCGCCTTGAAGGAGCTGCCAGTCCTGGTTCAGTAGAGGGTGACAGACATGAGTCATGAGTTTCTCCCTTTATCTACTTTTCCTTGGAAGTGTCCTGGTTTTCATAAATGACCATGGCTTGACATGCTATGCCTTTATGATAATATTTTGTAATCAGTGGAAAACCAAAGGAATGACGGGAAGGTGCCTTTAGTTATGGGAACAGCTGGGGTTCTCAGAATAACACTGAGTGCACTACACCATGTGAGGATGGATCTGCAGGGCCCAGGTTTCTCTGGAGGTGCAGTTGCTTCTCTTTCAAACATCAACTTTAAATTCAGACATTTTGGCATTTCCATGACCGACTGACTGCATGACTAGATACCTGAGTGATGGGCTTTCCCAAAGACTTCTGATTAGAAGCTTCCCAGCTTTGAAAACCGGACCTTATTTTTCTCGAAGTTCTTCATAACTTTTCAGATCAGTGACCTCCCTTTATCTCAGTTCCTTGGCTAGAAGGAGGAGACAGTCTGCCAACCTACCATTTGCCTCTGATTCAATTGGTTTCAGGTACTTTTTAATAGTTAGATGATCTGTTGTGAGGTGATTTTGGTCAGAAGCCACCAGTTCTCTTTCAGCTGCAGCTTATAAGCTGTCACTTATAAACTGTCAGAAGGCAATTACAACTGAAGCATCATCACAGTGAAGATTGACACAAAATAAGCATGGAGAGGTGGCTCGGAGCCAGACCGTGCAGGGCCTCGTAGCATCTGGTGGAGTGTGGGTTTCATCCTAGTGGCGTGGCAAGTCACAGAAGGGTGGTAAGCAGGGAAATAGTATGATCTGCTTACATTAAGTAATGTCGGTACAAATGCGCAGGACAGAGACTCATGGACATGGGCTATAGACTAGTGGTTATCAGAAGGTAGGGAGGTAGAAGGGAAATAGACAGGGTAAAGGAGGTCAAACATGTGGCGACAGAAAGAAATCTAACTATGAGAGGTGAACACACAGTGTAAAAATATATATATATATGCCTTACTGTTAAAGTGTACAGCTGAAACTTATTAGATTTTGTTAACCAATGTCACCATAAAAAATTAATTAATGAATTTTAGAAAATTAAATTAAGTTAAAAATTTTTAAAAAGTTTATTTAACCAAACCCCTATATTAAAAAATAATCGGTGAATCTGTGTATAGAATGAATCAGATACACATTTAAGAAAAACACATTACATAGTGTGAGTCACTATGTATCTGGCTCACTTGCACTGTGTCTTGGGCAATTTGCTTTTCCAAACTCTTTGGCCAGGTGGGCGTGGAAGCTGGGAGTAACCTGGGCACCTACGTTTCCCTCTTCCACTGCCTCCTCCACCAGTTGCCTGCCTGGGCCACCGAAAGGGGCTTACAGACCCTGCAATGAAGTATAAAGTATCTGTGACTGCAGCAAAGGGAGGTTTTGAGGAGGAAACAGGAAATCAAGTTTTAAAGATCTCACCAACTTAAAGAACAAGTTCTCGTCTTAAGCCGATGCTCAGTGAAAGGGGTTCGTACATTGGCTATAAGCATCTCAAGAAACATGTCCTTAGGGCCCATTGGTTCAGAAACATCTCTATTTTCAAAGTCGTGTTTAGTCAGCCCCTTCCGTCTTCTAACTCAGTTTCCTGCTTTTCTCCCTCACAAACCATGCATTCTTCAGTTATCTGATTTGCCTTTGTAATTTTTTTTAAATGACAAGTGAAAACATCTTGAAAAATTCGGCCTTTTTAGTGTCACTTGTCATTAGTTTCCCCTTCCAATTTAATGCATGGCTGAGGTCTCCCTAGGGGTAATCTTTTTCCCTTGACTTGTCAGAGTTAGCTTGATTCTCCACTCTCTGCTCCCCATAGGCAGAACGTGGGGGTGCATAAAAGTCAGCACAAGAGGGCCTGCTGGCAGGGCCAGGGGTCGCTGAAGTAGGTGGTTGTTGAAAAGTGAGGGACAGACACTTCCCAAACTCACACTGTAAACATGGGTGTCCTTTGTCTGCTAGCGTGCCTGGAAGTGGGGTGATGCCCCAGAATAACGTGTGACCTAATGTTCAGGACACCTGAGTTTTACTTCTTATCACTTCCTAGTGGATAACTCTGGGCTGCAAAGAAATTAGCATGGGCGAGTGTCTGTCACCACCAGACAATGTACACAAATGCTCAGACACTCAAGGGGGTGGATGCTGTTTTCCCCATTTAGAGGTGAGGAAATGAAGGTTCAGAAAAGTTAAGTAACCTAAAGACACACAGCTGGCAAGTTTCAATTTTTCAATCTCTTAGAGGATGATAAACACTGAATGATAAAGCAGGAGGGAGCAATTTATACGCTGTGTAACTTCCATGAAGACAATGTGGCATTATGTGGCCCTTGAGGGCCTCAGGGAACACATATGAGGGGTCTCTAGAATGGGCCTTGGATCTCACCTGTTCCTAGGAAGTTTTCCTGGCAAACACAAAATGTGTGTTGGGGACAGCTGCTCCTGGCCCATTCTTCCCAGTTTCGGTCACTCTGCTCCCCACCCCTAGTCTGCATGCCCCCCAAAGATCACAGACCGACTCTCAGGAGCCCTCACCCCTCCCCTTCCAAGCAGTTCCCTCTGCCTGGAAAGTCTCGGCCTGCCCTGTGCCCACTTCCGAGGAGCTCAGATTCTTTCTGCTGGTCTCAGAGTATGTGTCACATCTCCGTGTGGCATACTTATCCATACAAGACTTAGGCCTCTCAGGACAGGGACCCGTGAAAGAATGACAGCAGAGGGATGTAGATCTGAAAGGCGCTCAGCTCCTCTTGACCTTTCCCCAGATAACATGGAACAGGGGCCAGAGCTACAACCAGAGTGGGATTCTCAAACCGACTCATTCCTTATGACTACATTCAGTGGAAAATGGAGTCTGTGGGACTCTGATCTCCAATTTAAAGAAAATGTGTGTGTGTGTGTGCGTGTGTGTGTGTGTGTGTGTGTGTGTGTGAGATATATATATATATATATATATATATATATATATATATAATGTGTATGTATACCATATATATACCACCCTTATAATATCAAATTGGCTTTAATCAGTCATGGCAGGTTTTGAAATCTTTTGTATACTATATTTCATGATGATAATAAAAAAGAATAATTCAGTTGCTCCATCTGGTTCAGTTTGGGAGCCTTCTTCATTATTATCTTTTTTAACATCCATGGAAAGAGAAGTGAAAACCCTTCTCCTCTTCCTCCTTGCACTATTGACATTATAAACATTCACCTAAATTATAACCATTAGCTTCCCATTGAAAGGAAAGGTCTGCCCTGGGGTTTAAATTCCTAATTTACTGTGTAAGATGAGCTCCCAGTTAAAGCCTTTCCATAAGTAAAACGGAGATTTGATGTTAAAGCACCTTCAGATAATCTGTGGGGAGTTTTACATATAACTTTATAATGTTTATCACAGTCTGATTTGAAGTAGAGTGTAGGTCTATGTCCTCTACTAAGGAGAAAGCCCCTCGAGGACAAGGAATTTACTTTATTCACTTTGATATTTGGCACATGTTGAGCCCATAAGAGGCAGTCAATAAAGTCTGGTAGAACAGAAAGAAAAAGGACATACTGAGGGGAAAAGAGCAAGAGAAAGCCGTTCTGGTCTTTTTCTACATCTGTGCTGCTGCTGCTGCTGCTGCCGATGGCAACGGCAGTGATAATAATGCTGGCGATAGCGAGAGTTACCACTGAGTCGGTGGCAAGCACTATATGAAGCACCTTATATACATGTCTCTTTTCACTGAGATAATTCTGTGAAGTACCCGTTTTCCGCATTAAGTAGATGAGGGCCCAGGGTTATTAACTTATGTGACCAAGTTTACCTGACTTTATGTGTCTAAGGTCTCAGTTCGGGTCTTTCAGCATGCTTTTAACCACTGAGCTATCTTTCCAAATGAGCCGACACTTCTTGTCTTTATGTGTAAATAATCGGGTCAAATATTAAAAAACATTTCACGTGTTCTAATTTAAGTTCATTTGCAAAGCAACCCCACTGGGACACAAGTTGGGTAAATGATGGGTTAAAGTTAAAGATACTCAAATGTAAGGGCTGTATGGGATAATGTTTGTTAACCAGGAAGGGTTAAAGAGAATTATGAGTTTTCAGTGTAACAACTTGAGGCAGGAAAGTGTTCGCATGTTTTGAGGAATTTCCCTTCCTCTGAGCCATTGGGTTTTTGCCAAGGCTGCAGGGTAGGCACTGTGTTAGCAAAAGTCCAATTAGATCCAAGATATCTGCTCAGTCCCTGTGTAAAATTAGTCTGAGGAGGAATCACTTGGTAACAATTTGGAATGGTGTGTGTTAGAATAACAAGCTTTGTCTGGGTTGAGCCTAGAAATGGGTGACAGATGTTAATGATGAGCGACTGAACAGATGTTTGGGGGAGAATTACAAAAAGGGTTTCTATCACAGAGGATCTAAACCTTAACCTTCCTGGCTGTTGCTGAAAGGGGATCTTGTTTATGAAACATGTTCTTAAAAAACTGTTTGGCGGACTGTGACAAAGATGAATGACCGGATACTAAAATTTAAATTTGAAAATAAGGTAAATGGGAGTCCTTGTTTGCGTGCGTGTGTATATGTGTTTTCTTTGACAAGGATAAATGCCTTATTAAAAAATAGGAAGGCTGAGTAAATCATTTCACTCTGCCTTCCCAATTTTTTACTCCAAACTGGAAGGAATGGGCAGTATTTGATACTATACCTTAAGGCTGAACAAAATTATTAAAATACCACCATTTATATATGTTCCAAAATATCTGCTCTATAATTACGATTGGAAATAAAAGATTTTCTGTCCAAACTTAATGGGTAGTTTTAATTGGGGTCTCTGAGGATTACTTAAAGTTTTGAGGAGTCTGAAAAGTCCCTTGTTCAAAATAAGTAAGAAACAATGGCAGAGTTTAAAAGCTATACAGCTACTATCATAAACCAATCCCCCACCTTACTCACTGACTCAATTTTGAGCCAGGCACATGGCCACATGAAATAAAACCAACATTTTCCAGCCTCCTTGAAGCAAGGAATGACATATGACTACATTTTGGCCAACAGAACATGATCAGAAGTGATGTTTGCAGCTTCTAGGTTATAGCCCTTCCACCCCCTCCTCCCTTCCTGTTGATAGAATATGTTTGTGGCATCAGTGGGACATCTTGGTCCATGAAAATGAAAGTGTCACCCTAGGGATGGAGGAGGAATAAATAAGATAGAAGGAGTTGGTGCCCTGGCACTGAGCGCTGTCATAGTAGTTTTAGAATACTTGTGTTCACATTACTATATCAGAGAGTATCAGGAAAGCCGAAATAACTTAAAATGAGCAATTAAAATCTTTATGGGTGTCTTGAGGAGCTTATGGAGCCAGGTTATCTCTACCATTCATTGCCTTTGAACTGTTTACAACTCTGTAAATGTAGGTAACTGATATAGGTACAAATGATTATTTCTTTTCCACGTGTAAACAAATTCTGTCCAGCAGAATATGTACAACGATTTCCCTCTTCTTTGCTTCCCGACTCCGACCCCATAGAAAAAGCCAGTTTTACATCTATTTATAAATTCATTTCCGTATTCGGTATTCCTGACTGACCTATATAAGTATGATACTTGGAATTTTCTGTTGAGCTGGAAGTAACATCTTACTGGTTTTTCCAGTTAGTCAGTGCATTAAAATCTTTGAAATGTATTCATTTATTTTGGTATGAGAGTTGAGATTTTACCTCTTATTTAAAAATTATTCTTTAACAAGAGGAATAAACTTATATTTTATTTAATCCACTGCTACTTTGGGTCTTGTTAGAATGATCAAACTTTTATCTTAATAGCTCCTACTACCCTACTTTAATTATTTCCTTGAGTTAACACTGACTCTTTTTTCCTCTTTTCATTTGTGTTTATTTAATGAGGATCCAGCATTGACTCTTAATCACCAAATCTAAATATCTTTTCTCAGTTAACATTTACCCTCGACGAGAAACAAAGTAGAACAATGATTTTTTCCAGTTGTCGGTGACAACCCATTAGTGAGTCATGAAATCAATTTAGTGGGTCACAACCAGCATTAATATAAGATATTAAAGAGCATCACATATAGTAAGGATGTTTTGTGAAGCTTTGAATTAAGATATATTATGAGTACATGTATGCATTTCCTAGGGCTGCTGTAACAAATGATCACAGACCAAGTGGCTTAAAACAACAGAAATTTATTCTCTCACGGTTCTGGAGGCTTGAAGTCCAACATGAAGGTGTTCAGGGCCATGCTCACGCCGAAGGCTCTAGGGAGAAGCCTGTCCAGACTCTTCCAATTTTTAAAGGTTCCTGGTGTTCCTTAGCTTATAATAGCATAATTTCAGAGCCTGCCTCCATCTTCACATTGCCTTTGTGGTGTGTCCTTTTTTTAAATTTTTTTTAAAAGTTTTTATTTTTTATCTCTTATAAGGACACATTCCTTGGACTTGGGGCCCACTATAACCCAGAATGATCTCATCTCAATCCTTACATAAATTATTTCTGAAAAAAACCCTATTTCCAATTAAGCTCATATTCATGGACATGAATTTGGGGGCCCGCTATTCAACCCACTATATATATAAATACGTATTTTTTTTTTATCACTATATAAAATGTTTTTCTTATAGGAAGAGGTCTAAGAGGTTTAAAGGACAGGACTAGAAGACCTCTCCTGCCTCTTCCACTCTGGTTCCGGAGAAGTATTTAACATTCTCTGCCAGCCCTTCCCTTTTTGCAGTAATAATAGTAACGACTATTCAGTATAAAACTTCTCCAAGCAATTTTATACACAATGAATCATTTAAATCTCATAATACCTTAGAAGGTGGGTTTTAATGATATCACTCACTTAAAGATTATCATAACAGCTGGAAAGTTAAGGAGCCAGAATTCAATTCCAAACCTGTGTTTTCCCACTACATTGTGTATCTTTGGAATGCTCATCTCCTTTGGCTTCTGTATTATTATGTTGATCCGAGTGTCTCTGACCTGGCTCCGTTTTCTGGCTTGTATTTAATTCTTCCTATCTTAATATTGTCACTCCACCAATTTCTGGCTACCGCCCGCTCTCACCCAATCTCATTTGCTTCCTTGCTTTCTACTTACAGGGATGGTGAAGGTTTAATCCTATCTGTAGGAGGAATGGAAGGAGCCAGCAGAGAGCAAAGCCTGAAGGGAGATGAAAGTGAGGAAATGACTGATAAAACGAGACTCCGGGAGAGATGACCAAGCACCCAGAAGGAGGAATTTCCCATAGGAATTAGGGCAGACACCTCTTCCTCTGAGACATTTGGTTATTTCAACAGGGCAGGTAGTAACAACAGCAGAGGCAGGGCTTTCCTGTCCTGTTAGCTGGAATAGGTTCTCTAGCTTCTGGCTGTGAGCCTTGATGTGAAAGGCAAGGCCTTGCCACATGCTTAAGGTTCTCCAGTCCATATATCAGGCCTAGTCCAGCCCAGGAAAATAGGAAATCGTGTGGAATTTACGTAGTTTAAGAAAGAAACGTGGGAAAGCAGAAACAAAAATCCAAAGCCCAGAAGCCTTCCGCTTGTCACCTCATTAGTTGAGGTGATGACTCCCAGAGACATAGAGAACAAGCCAGGAATTCAAGACAGCTGTATTTCTCAGCCCAGAGGAGCAGCGCACAGCCACAGAAGTCCTGGACGATTGCGCACGGCGATCTTCCCCAGATGATTAATGGCATATCCTGTGGCAAATGAGGAAGACGCAAGCCTCAACAGCTTATTTCTTCAAGGCAGGACCTTTTAAATAAGAACACATTGTTGAGGGGGCAATAAAATCATCAGAATGTGGCTCTGGCTCCTTTCCATCTTATGAAGCTTGAGGTAATTACCCAGGTAATTCAGGAAAAATAAACGGCATCGCCTGAATTACTCAGATAATTATCTGAATGTTCTAGTCCAGTCTGGTGGTGGAGGGCCAGCTGTAAAAGTCTCACAGGCCTCAGATGCCTGATAAATGAAAACAGCCTCAGTAATCTAGGAGCCAGGGCAAAGCAGTGGGAGGGGCTGAGCTCAAATAATTAGAAACCTGGGTGTTTTAGACCAAGCTCTGCTGTATACGATCTGCTTACTGGTTGGCTACTTACCTCACTGAGCCCACGTCCACTTTGCGGATGGTAACTTTAAATTTCTAGCCAGTACTCTTTCAGCAATTATTATTAATAAAACTTTTCAGTTGGTGGTATCATCACAATTGGCATAAAATTGGATTTAAAAATTATGCTTTGTGCAAAAGTATGACATTCCAGGGCAATACTTCTCAATTTTAGCAGCCTATTAGACTCATCTGGGGAAGCTTTTAAAAAATAGAGGGTTTCCCAGGCCCCGCCCCATACCAATTAAGTTTGAATCTCTGGGGTGGGGCTTCTGACATTGGTATTTTTTTTAAAAGCTTTCCAGATGATTCTAATGGGCAGGACGACTGCATGTCAGAGAAACTCAAAGGAAAAGGGAGATTTCTGTCACCGGAGGGTCATATCCAGGGTTTAACATGTCTGGTGGATAAGCTTCAGAGCAACAGGTGAAGCCGTGTGGCTGTTCAGCCTGTTGCCCAGAGTTCCAGGCGGAAGGGGCCCAAACTGCCCTGATGCCTGGTCTCAGAGGGCCCTGGTCTGACCGGCAAGGAAAGAGCTTGCTGTGTCTGCCTGATGAAATCCACCAGTCCCGTACAAAAAACACAAGAGCGAATGGTGCCCACTCTGCACACCAAGTCTGAGTAACCGAAGGACTCCTCAAAGCCCACTGAATCAAAGCTAATTACTAATGGAGATGGGCTGAAAGCATTCTTTCTACTTCCTTTTAATCCCTAAAAACTTTCTCTTCCAAGGATTAGGACCAGGCGCATCCTCACTGTGAGTGACCAGGTCTTGGAGGGTGCATCGGTGCATCGCATTGACATTTAATAAAAATAAGGAGACCATAACTGTTAAAAGACATGACTTCACCCTGCCAGAAAATGTTTCCCAAGTGCAAACATGCCATCTGTTAGGCAGTCCTAGGGACTGGAACACTCTCTCCTCTGAAGCAATTCAGTTGGACCCTCCTGCTTCAAAGCATCTGGTTGGTAACTGTGCTGCCAGCTTTAAGCTACCTTCCCCGTTTGGTTTCAGATGCCCGGGTGTCAGAGCCCCAGGGTAAATTCCTGTGGTCTAGACACAAATGCTGCTCCTGGGGCTTACAGATGGGGCTCTCCGTTAAGTCTAGGGGGACGTAACTCAGAAATGATCACGCAGTCTCTCAGGAACGGTCAACCATCTCTTCGAATACGGCACATCTGTTTCCTCCGCGCAGCTGCGCTGTACCCAGGCTGCCTTTCCCGTGCGCACGTTGCTCCTGCCGGGGTGTTAGGACACGCTAATTCAAAACACCATTTCTTTTGCCCCATGACAAGCTTTTCAAAGGGTGAAGTGCTTGGATTTACAGCGACTTCCTCCAGTTGTTGAAATATGGAAAACACTAAGTGCCTGTGATCTATTACAAGACAATGCAGTGATTATTCCTTGTAGAGTGCTCTCCGCACCCTTGAGAAAAAGCAAATAATAGCATATATCCTTACTTCCCCTTTGCAAACAGTCTGGTCTTTTAAAATTCTCCTTGATTGCAGAGCCCTGGTATCCTTCAAGGCCCTGTGCCAACGTGGCGACCTCCTCTGTAAAGCTTTCCAGGGCCCTCCTGGGCAGAATTAACCACACTTTTCGTGGCAGCTCAGTCTTTCTACTCCCTTGACAATACATGGCATTGTGTAATATTTAGTTGTTTGCCATGTGTGCCTGCATCCTTTTCACTGCCGGTACACTGGACTATGAGCCCCTTGAAGACAGGGACCAGGTAGGTAATATCATTACTAATAAATAGTATGTGGGGAATTGGATTTGATTCTTGGTTCAGGTTTGTTTATTTTTACCTTCTCACTCACTCTCTTGCATTTGCCTTTGGTGCTATGAAATCTTCCTTTTGGGACAGTCCTGGTTTTCCCCCAGGACCTCGATGTTTCTGGTTTTTCCTGACTGTTTCCCTGTCTCCTTCTGGTTGTTTCTCATTTACTGTTCCACATCTTGGGCATAACTGGCACTTCATTGTAGTTCTCTACCAACCCTGGCTGGTCCCGAACTTCACGTCAACAACCCAGTCTCCACCTGCTATGTACCTTACTATAGATATTGCACTTGGAGAAAGTCTGCAAATGATAATTTGAAAGAAGACAGAATAACCCGATAAAAATGGACTCAGTCTTGAAGTCAGTCACTCCTGGATTTGAAATCCATTTTGAATTTTACTACAGAGTGTTCTCGGTTGAGTTATTTAACCTCTTTAAAGTTGAATTTCTTTATCTGTAAAATGGGGATAACAATAATACCTACCTTTTTAGATAGGTGGCTGATAATAACAGTTGATTAATTATTTGAATACTTGCTCTCTGTCAGGCCTTGGGTAAAGCACTTTATGTGGACTATTTTGTGTAGTCTTCACAGTGGGATTGTTGCAGGTTGGGTTCTCTGAGAAGCAGATTCTGAGATGGAGATTATTGGGCACAAAGTTTATTAGGGAGGGCTTTTGAGGTTAATATTGGAGGGGAGGGAAGGAACAGGATCGGGCAGAGGGAGAAGCTGGTTGCAATACAGTTTTAACAAAGGCTTCAGCCCATCCTACAGGACAGTTGGAAGCTGGGATGGCCCTTCAGTGTTGTCTTGCAATGTAGAGAGGGAGCTGGCATCTTCCACATTGACCCATTGTTGGAAGGAGGCTGTCCCCTCCCAGAAGGAAGTGTGACTCTGGGTAAGCTAGTTCTCTCCAGCTGAGGGTAATTTTTGGAAAGTTGTCACTGTGAGGTGATACTCTCAAGAGCATCTATTACACAGATTGATAACACATAAAACACTTAGCATAATCCCTGTCAAAGAGTAAGCACTCAGTAAACGTTAGTTGCTATCATCACCATCATCATCACTATTATTCACCACCAGATAACCTATATCTGCCTTCTTGCCAGCAAAAATATAACAAAAATTACTCTGCTTGTAGAAGAGCCACTGGTCTATTTTCTGAATTCTTCCCTTAAAATAACCTATCACCTCTTAGCAGCATGAAAGAGCTAATGCATGTGCCAATGGAAAAGATTCTGGTGTATTAGTCAGAGTTCTCGAGTGAAACGGAGCCAGTAAGATGTGTAGGTATATATAGAGAGATTTATTTTAAGCAATATTTGGGACATATTTACCTGAAATCTAAATTTAATTGGGCTTCCCGTATTAATCAGACAACCCTACACAAGCTGCTCTCAGTCAGTGACTGGATGTGACAAGAGGCTATGGTGGGCTATTCTTGGGAGGCAAAGACTCCTTCTGACTGGTGGCTTTGGCTCAAGGATTGTTCACTGGACTTGCTGACCTTCCTTAGAATGGTACTACAGTCCAAGACTGTTTCGCCCAACCTTCCCTCCTTTCTTCTCTTCACAAAATGAGACAGGCATTTTAGTCTGATCGTTCTCCCAGCCCCCTCTGTCTGCCTCCACATTTTCCCCTCTCAGGCATTTTCTCTAACCGATGCATTGCACTTCTAATCTCATCTCAGAATTTATTTCTCTCGGGACCAGGAATAACGCAGGAAGCTCACGTGAAGGAAAGAAGTTGTGAGCAACCGAATCCCAGGAAGAGCTCTGGAGCAGCTGAACACCAGGAGCCCCGACGTCGCCACATCTCCCTCCCTCTGGTGCTCGTTTCTGCTCTTCTCTCTACAGACTGGCTTCCTTTGCCTGATAAGGAAACATGGTCATCAAAATTCTCAAGTTCCACATCTTGCAACTTCCACCACCAGAGATTTTTACTCTCTTCCTCATTTTTAGTTCAAAAAACTGAGGGAAAGGCTCTGATTGGCCTCGCTTGGGTTAGGTGCCCACCTCTGGATCAATCAACTACGGCCAGGCGTAGGGTCTGTAATAATATAGAATTTCCTGGGCAAATCATATTGTGGCGATTGGGGGAAGAACAGAAAGGGTTGGAGAGACAATATTATAGGTGAATGTCTACTACAGCCCCTAATTTACTGGGTAATGTCAGCCAAGCTTTTCTAGTCCTTAATAAAATAATGTTTTTAAAGGTCCCATTCAGTTAAAATTTTTAAAATTGAAGATATAACTACAGCTTTCTTTTCTCTGGCAATAGCTGGTTTACCATGTCTCTGATTAGGCTTCAGGCTTCCAGATGTGTACACAGAAAAAGGAACTTGATTTATGCAAACACCTTCTTCCATTATTCACCCAATAAAGAGCAACTACATTATAGACCACCCTCTAAGAAACAAGACAGGAGTTGTTGACATGGGTGGGATAATTTGGAAAAGACTTTTAGTTCTGGTGGTTTTTCCCCTTGTCTAAAAAATTCATCATCTCTGCAGAGCCAAGACTCAGTCAAAGATGTTTGTCAGCGGGGCTGGAATGCTTCATCCATCCAAGCCCGCCCTCTGCTGGTTATATGAAGCACAGCATGCTTTGTGAAAATTGGTGAGGAGGAAGAATATTTGAATCTTGTGCTTTTCATTTTTTAATCTATTGCTAGTCTTCTTCTGGGGCTCCTACAGTCTTTCTTAGGCCTTCACCATATGTGTGTGTGTGTGTGTGTGTGTGTGTGTGTGTGTGTGTGTGTGTGTATGCGTATGTATATGTGTAAGGAGAGAAAAGTGAGAAGGAGGAAGAGGAGGGGGGGAGAGAAGAAGGGAGAGAGGAGGAGAGAAAGAGGAGTGGAGGGGAGAGAGGCTGATGAATAATTTTATGAGTGAACTTGGGAGGCTTTAAAGAGAAGGCGGTTTTGTTCCAGGACTTCAAAGGTGAAGGTAATTTTATCACAGGAAAGTTGTAGGGAAGGGTGGTGAGAATGAGGTAAACAAAGGTGTTGAAACTCACTAGTGGATGGGAAAACATTTCTGCTTTGGGAAGAGGATAGACTGGATACCCTGGATCTGTGGATGCCACAGCACTGGTGTATGGAGTCTCTTTCTCTAAGGTACCAACAATGACCAGAACCAGTGCAGTGGCTGGCATATAGAACATTGAAGAGCTTATTAACGAATGAAGACATGGATGAATTTTACACAAATGAATCTAGTAATAGGGCAATATTGCTTAAACGTGCAGGGAATCGTCTATGCAGTTAAAAGAGCCCAATTTCTCCTAATCTCTCTTAATCCCATCCTTGCATGCACTGACCTCTACTCCTGGACCTTACAGTTATTTTTACTGGTCACAGTTCCCAAATCTGTGGTCATAGCTCTCCAAAGTGATTGCAGTCACTTTATTCACATTTGCCTGGTGGTATGCTTTTCTGGGATTGGGAGGAGTAATGTTAGGATTACTCCATAGGAGGGGTCCCAAACCCCCGAGCCACAGACCAGTACCGGTCCCATCCGTGGCCTGTTAGGAACTGCGCCACACAGTAGGAAGTGAGCGGTGGGTGAGCATGCGAAGAAGCTTCATCTGTATTTGCAGCCACTCCCCACCTCTAGCATCACCACCTCAGCTCCACCTCAGATCCTCAGGCATTAAATTCTCATAGGAGCACTGGTCCCTGGTGCCAAAATATTGGGAACTGTTGTTCTGTAGGGTTGCACTGCATGATCAGGCCAGGGCTATAGGGCAATATGCCACTCTGAGCGGCTGAGTCTCACCCCTTTGGGGCTGTTTTTAAATGCAAGAGAAATACATAGAAAAACATCAGACTGGTTCTCAACCTTTGAAACATTTCAGTTCATTTTAGATGTAGAAAGCATTGCAAGAAGTGAAGAGAGCAGGCTTCTTGTTTGTTCCAGCAACATGGAGCATGACTCGCAGATATCCTCCTCCATAAAAACGGAAGAAGTGATGATTGGTGACTAATTACCCAACCATGACTATGATTTTTCCATCCTACGTGGACTTCTCTGAGAAGCATTTGTGACTTCAGTTCAAAGTATTATGTGTAAGACATTGACTTTTTTCATTTGTTCCATACATGGAAAATGAATTTGCAATTAGCTATCATTTTGGCTTAGCCTGCTATTTCCAATGAATGTGAGAACACCTTGGCATTATTAGGTGGGTAGGAGGGGGTACCTGAGCTGCCAGCACTGTCCGTGGAGTCCTCAATAGGACCAAGACCAGGAATTGGCTACCTGAGCAGTAACTGCCAACACGTGGGTGAGTGTAGACCTGCCAACTGATGACCAGAGAGCATCTGACTATATATCCTGATATTTGTAGAACAGCTCATTGCCTCCCTCCTGCTGTTTCACCTGCCTGTCTTCTGGCAAAGAAAGTCTATAGTTGCATTTGCAGGAAGCCCAGGGAGCCATCCTGCCTCAGAGCACGCGGAGTAAGTGTTTCCATCACTACACTCACAAAAGTTGCTTAAACATCGGAATGACAACGATGATGGCCCCTTATTTGTTAAGGTATATACTTTGTATATATCATCTCTAAGCCACACAATAATCCTAGGAGTTATGTACTGTAGCCATTTCTACAAGAGGGCACTGCGACTCTGAGACATTGAGTAGTTAAATATCTTGCCAAGGGCCACATAAACAGTGAAGCTAGAAATGAAATCTCACATCTAGTTGGCTCCAAAATCCATGCCCCCACCCGCACTGCACCATGATAAACAGGAGGGTCAGGTTCAAAATTTAAAAATATCCACTGAGCTCCCATTACTTCCTTTGTATAGCCAACAGATTAATACAACTGCCCCTCCCACCATCATTGAAGATGGTCATGTCCTGATCCCTGGAACCTGACGTGGAACAAAGAACATTGCAGATATGATTACATTAGGGATCTTGAGACTGCGAGATTATCCTGGATTATTTGAATGGGCCCAGTGTAATCATGAGTTTTTATAAGAGGGAGGCAAGAGGGGCACAGTAGGGGATAACGGAAGGAGGATCAGAGAGACTAGAAGATGCTACGCTGCTGGCTTTGAAGGTGAAAACCAGGGTCGTGCGCCAAGGAATGAGGCCAGCCTCCAGGAGCTAGAAAAGGTAAGGCAATGGATTCTCCCCTAGAGCCTCCTGACATGACACAATGAGATTCATATCATAATTTAGTCTATAAGACCCATTTTGGGACCTCTGGTCTACAAAACTGTAAGATAATAAATTTGTGGTCATAAGTTATGGCAACAATAGGAAACTAACACACTCTGGTAAATACTACTAACTACCAGAAGACAAAAGGTGACTTTAAGGTCACTGCTAGGCAGGAGCCACCATGAGAACCGGCGACCGTTAAAGGCAGCACGATGTCATTGAGATCGATGCCCTTGGCCAGAATTGGTGGCACCACCTGCCATGACTCCCAGGCGCAGCTGCATGGCACCTTCTCTGGTTACGGCTTCAGCCCTTTGCCGCTCAGCTTTCAGGAATCTCCAGTATCAGACTTGGCTCCCTCTTGAGACCCTGCCTCTCCCATCCAGGAGTGAGCCTGTTGCAGCTGCCTGATTTCCAGCTTTTCTACCCTCTCTCTTGCTGCCTTTACCAGGTCCTGTGTCAAGCCAAGAGCACTAGGCTTTGGAGAAAAAAATCTAGTTAAAATAATCACTGTCGTGGGCTATGCAGTATGTGTAATGGCTACAATCATAGACTCAAGGCCAGATTGTTAATGTCTCAGCCTTGGTGA
This sequence comes from Rousettus aegyptiacus, assembly GCF_014176215.1. Lineage (NCBI taxonomy): Eukaryota > Metazoa > Chordata > Mammalia > Chiroptera > Pteropodidae > Rousettus > Rousettus aegyptiacus. Next base: position 66,229,758 of record NW_023416308.1, read on the forward strand.
TCTCAGCTGCAAAGTGAGGAGAGGAGTACATACCTCACGGAGCTGTTGGGGGGGAAATTTAGATGATTTATGCAAAATACACTGCACGGTGAGGCACCAAGTCCATTCCCCTAGATGACAGCTATTATCACTATGATTATACATTTTAAACATGAGTCATGAACATGAGCTCCAAAGTGATCTCAGGTGCAATACTCACGTAGGTGTTCGGAAAGCACATTACTCCTTTGTGTCAGGCATTGCATTGCAATGCAGGATCACAGCGCTAGCTTGCAGCATAACACACAATTGAATCTAGATTTTAATTTTGTTACCTACGGCTGGTGGCTTTATCTTTCTTCTTTTTATGTTAATCATTAGAAAGTCAATTAAAAAAAAAATATTTGAGGGAAGGTTGCTGTGGTATTTGAAGTCTATGAAGGGATTTTAAGGACAAGAACACAGGTCTAGGAAAATCTGATACATGGAGAATGAAGAGAGAAAGGACTTAGTTCTGTAGGCATTTGAGCTGCCATGGGATTCTGCTGCATGAAGAGGTCCCTGCTCCCCAGGTGTCCCCTTTTTGAGGCAGTGTGCTTAGGGGGCTGATTTACCCGGCTCCACTCAACTTCCTGGCTCCCTACATGGGCTGCAGGCTAACTGATCAGGAAGCCTACCAATGAGCTCTCATGAGTACCTGGTGCACCTCCTCGACCCTGCTGGATGCTACAAGGGTACTGAGGTGTTTGAAGACAAGGTTGTCTCTTCTAGAAGCTCCTGATACAGTGAGGAGAAAGATTATAGGAAAAGAGGAAGGTCAAAAGGCATCAGAAGAGACATCACAAAGCAGAACATTTACTGGGTACCTATTATGGGGACTAATATTTATCGGACATCCACTATATGCCAAGCATTTTACCCCCATGACCTATTTAACTTACATATTTGCCCTCTACCCACATCCCCCAATGAATAAATGATGGAGTTAGGATCCAGAACCAGGTTGTTGAATTTCAGTCTATGCTCACGGCACTTGCCAGCCACCGGGACTAAGTGTGAATAAATGGACCAGAGGGTGTGTGTTCTTGGAGTTCAGAGGAGGGGGAGACAGCTGTGACCTGAAGAAAGTGGCGAAGGCTTCGTGGAACAGATGGTTTTAGCTGACACTGGAAGGATGTCTGGAATTTGAATAGTTGGAGAGGAGGGTGATAAGGACAGGCACAAACATCAAATATTCAGCAGATATGAACTGAGCACCCGCTACATTCTAAGCACTCTTGGTGTCTGAAGAGAACAAAGCAGACACATATCCTTGCCGCTGTGGAGCTTACATTCTAGTGGGAGGAGAAATACAAAGTGAAAACGTAATGAGTAGATGATATGGCATAATATAAGATGATAAAAAAAAAGAAAAGATAGAGGAGTGTGTTAGCTTCCTATGGCTGCTGCAACAAATTATCACAAAGTTGGTGGCTTAAACAACAATTTTGGAGGTCAGAAATCAGATATTGGTTTCAAGTTCCACTGCATTATAAAGTCAAGGTATCGGTTGGGCTTGTTCCTTCTGGAGGCTCCGAGAGGAGAATCTGTTTCCTCGCCTTTTTCAAGCTTTTATTGGCTGCCTGCATTCCTTGCCTTGTGGTCCCTTCCTGAATCTTCAAAGCACTTCACTCTAATCTTTGCTCACATCGCCACACTTGCCTTTTCCTTCTGATTTTCTGTCTCCTTTATCAGGACTTCTATCATTTCACTGGGCCCATCCAGATATCTTGGTATAACATCCGCACCTCAAAACCCTTAACTTTATCACACTTGCTAAATCCCTCCTAACATTCATAGCTTCTAGAGAATTCTGTCAAGAAGGGGATGAACATGAAGAGGATAGCCAAGCGAGGATGTGGTCACACACTCCCATCTTGACCCACAGACAGTGGCCTTTGGAACATAAACTGCTCCACAGATCCCAGATTTGTCCCCCCGCCCCCAGGCAAGAGGCCTGCCTCTATGATTTTTAGCTTTTTATTTTGAAATTATTTAAAATTTACAGAAAAGTTGCACATATCTTTTAATTAGATTAATCCGTTTTAATTTTTTTCTGCACTTTAGTAATCTCTCTATCTCTCCCTCTCTTTTCCTCTGTCTCTCTCTCTCTCTCTCATTACACACACACAGAGACCTTGGCCACCTAAAAGTGGCAGAGCTGGCATTCAAACTCTGGTAGAGTTCCTCCAGAATTCATGCCCTCAACCCTCTCTGACCCATATGCATAATGCTAGGTCTGGAGCAATGGACCTGCTTTTAAATCTTAGTTTTGTTTAGCAGTTATGTGACCCTGGACAAATAACTTAGACTCACTTGGCAAGCTTTAAGTTCTGTGATTATAAATTAGGGATGATCACAGTATCTACTTAGAGTGCTGTAGAGAGGTTTAAATGATATATTATATAAGTATATACATATATATAATTATACCATTATATAATGATCTATACCTACATATATCATTAGCAAAATGCTTGGCAACAGTGTGCTCTCTCTTAATACAGTGCAGCTATTATCAGAGTGTCACCGATGAAATCTGACTCTTAGCGTAATTACTTACTTAGCGTAAGTAATTACTACCCCTCACTCCTAATCATACACAGAGGCCCCAGATGATGTAGTGCTATGCTTCACACCAGCATCTATCTCACTGCGCACATAATAGGCACCCCAAAAATGCCTAGTGAATATATTCATGAACAGTTGGATGAGTGAGTTAGGTGCCGGCCATACAGTAAGACAGCAGAGAGCTATCTCATGATTGACATCCTTGGCCCTCTGGCTGGGGACTTGCAGACAGGGAAACCTCTCAGAGGATAGGCAGGTGGCAGAGTGAGATCGCGTGCTTTTGACAATGCACCCATTATCTTTCACAGCAAAAGAACTGGCCTGAGCTCTCATTTACTCTGTTCGTTTGGATGTCCTCCAAGCAGTGACCACACTGGACTCTCAGCCAGTGTTTGGGGTTTGTTTTCTCCCAAATGTCATGGACTCAGTTTGCTAGCTTCAGTTCAGACAGGCTTCGAAGTCGCAAGGGAAATCCCAGCTCGGTTTTTCTTCCAAGGACTTTCTGGGTCCCCACCATCATACTTGAGGGCCATATCTCAACTATACATTTTATTGCTTCTTGCTTTCCACTGCACATAGAATCGCTAGAGGCCTGGTTAACATAGCTGTATTAGAACACTATTCTGCCACCCACTGATTGCGAAAACTTAGGTGAGTCACTTAAATGGTCTGAACCTCTGTCCCCTCATGTGTAAAACAAAGATTGTTAAGATTAACTGACACACATGTATGTGAAGCACTTAGCACAAAGCCTGGTTGTATTAATCAGAGTTCTCCAGAGAAATAGAGGATATATACATGTATATGTACATATATACACATACATACATATAATTTTAATAAGAGATTGGCTCATACAATATGGAAGCTGAGAGGTCCCATGATTTATTGTCTGCAAGCTGGAGGTCCAGGGAAGCGGTGGTGTGGTTCTAGTCCAAACCTAAAGTCCTGAGAACCAGAAGCACTGACGTCTCAGGGCAGGAGAAGATGAATGTCCCAGCCAAGCAAAGAACAATGTCCCCCTTCCTTTGCCTTTCCCACTCAGGCCGTCCGTGGGTTGGATGATACCTCACCTTCGGTGAGGGCTATCTGCTTTACTCAGTCTACCAATTCAAATGTTAATCTCTTCTAGAAACACCCTCATGGACACACAAAGAAATCATGTTTCACTAGCTATCTGGGCATCCCTTAGCCTGGTCAAAGTGATACATAAAATTAACCATCACATAGGCCGTAGATGATGTTAAAGCTCGGTCGCCTCATGTCTTACTCCTTTAAGCAGTATTTTTCCATTTAAACGCTGATGACTTTGAGATTGTTCATCCCTTACAGGGGGTTCTGCCTAAGATGGTCTGTCCCGTCTCTCTACTTCCAGAAAAGTCCCTGCCGCTGACAAATCCTGCCTTGTCAGGGCCGAGTGACCTACTTTACCACCCTGAATATCTGAATTTTTGGCCACCACTCCTTAAATTCTGGAACATCCACACCCACTCTCCTCACCGGCAAGTTATATCATGACAGGAATTAGGACTCGCTGAGTCTGCTCTCTGGAAATTGTGAAGATGGAAGGCTCTTGGGAGAGAACCCTTGGACATAAAGAGGTATTCACTGTGTCCTCAGCCTCCAGCAAGAGGGCGTCCTTGTTCTTACAAGAACCATCATTATCATCACCATTATCATTATCACTATAGTAACAACAGATCCAAATCCCCCCTAAAAAGTTAAGAGCATTTTTGCAAGGAACAGGAATATTTTCTACCAAAATAAGGAAGCTAACAAAGCTATAGGACTAAAATTATAGTCCTTATTCAAATTTCATCAATTGCCCCGATAGTGTCCATTGTGACTATCCCCTGCCCCCTCCACGGTGAGGTTGCACAGAGCTGATGCTCGATGCCTTTGTTTCTTCCACTGCAGCCCTGCTGCCCTGCTCTCAGTCATGGAGAAAGAACTAAACAAAATAAATCATCCTGTGCAACACCCTCCCCGGTATTGCCGTGGGGCTGCTACTTAGGTACTGGATTAATGCCAGTGCTTATAAGGTGTCTGAATGGCCAGGGCATTCTGCACTAGAGCTAAGGAAAGTAAATTGTGTATTTGCCATCCCTGTTCGAGAACAAAGCCACATCTTAGCAGCTCATCTCTTTCTACTTGGCAAAGGTATGTGCTGCCACTGAGGGCAGCAGCCAACATCAAGCTTGTAAAAGTGTTCTCTCTTTTCTCTCTTTTTCTTTCCCTCCCTTCCTCCTTCCATCCCTCTCTCCTTTCATTTAGTTATCTGAACTCAAAGATTATCTTACAAGGATCTTAACTGAATAATAAAACCTGGTGGTTCTCAGCAATGAGACGCACACAGTTAGTCTGTTTGCACCCAAAAGGGTTTTTTTAAACCCTGAACCCAGGTATTCTCAGTTTTGGTAGCTGGTACCAAACATATTAAAAGGCACATGAAAATCATATAAGATTTTTGAAAAAATTTTTTATGGTTATGCTTTTGAAATTATCTGCCTATGTTACTTATTTACTCTAGATTGCTTGTGATAGCTCAGAAATTTGTGCTTTCTCTGGAAATCTTGTGATGTGAGAAATTCTAACCTTAAACTGTTCTCGAATGTCATATAAATTTCAACAAATAACAAAAATTATCAAATCTGATTTAATAAAGTCGATATATCTTATAGATATTTAGATTTTTTTCTTTTGGTGTTGCAAACTCCTTACAGTGTTTTAGAACCATTGCAAGTCGTACCTGGTGCTCTTTCACAGGGTCCAAATGTTTTTATAGTTGCCTGAGCAGCCTGTGGGTCTCAGGCACTGCACCCACGGGCTTAACGTGTAGACAGACCCTGCTCACTTAGCCACGCAGCTATGTGACTACTAGGTATGTGTCCCCAGATACATCACTCAACGTCTCTCAGTTTCAATTTTCTCTGGGATAAAATTACAGCAAAGAAATGATTTACGTGAGATAATACGTGTATGAACCTTACCTAGCTCTGTGCTAGGCAAATTTAGGCACCTAGTAAATAGTAGTTATTACCAATAATTACAAAAAATACTAGCAACGTGGGGTTACATTGTGGCTTATACGAAGTCAAGCATGTGCAAATGTTTAGCGGACTACTATGTGCATGTGAAAACTATTATGTTTTTTTTTTATTTTAATAATCCTTAAACGGATATGAATGTGCTATTTTCGTGGTCAAATAGCTTCAGTGACTCCTTGTTTCTCTACGAGCAAGCCTAAGTAAATCTAACTCGGCAATCGGAGCCTTCCATGACGTGCTTCACACTCCACTGTCCTCCCTATGCCTGCCTTTGAGCCCCGTGAGCTGCTCACCACTTCTGGAACCCCCTGGACACTTGCTCCTTCATACTGCCTCTTCTGCCCAAGGCACCTACCCCCCTACTCACATTCCTCAGCCCCTCATTGCAAAGCTCCTGCTTTTCTGAAAGACAACTTATGATTTGGTCTAGTGGTATCCCAGCCTCTCATCTTGCCCCTCTCTGCTCTGTTCTCCACAATGACACTTCCAAAACACAAAAAGGATCAAGTCAGTCCCCTGCTGATGGCTCTTCAGTGTAGTCCTGGCTCCTGCCATGGTCCACCAATCCCTGATGACCCGGCGGCCCCGCCTGCCTCCCAGCCACACCTGACATCACTCCCCACCCATCTGACACTCTGTACTTACATTAAAATTCTCTAAGTTCCTTAAATACATGACACTCTGCTCACCTCCGGAACTTCATGGTTGCTATTTATGCTGTTTTCTCTGCTTAGAACACTCCCTACCAGCCCAACGAGCTTCTCCTTCTGGACAACACCTACTTAGCCATTAGGCCTCAGGGTAAACAATATTTCCTCAAAGAGGCTAACCTTGACCCCTACGCTAGAATAAAGTTAACATTTAACATTGTTTTACCTATCAGACAGACAGACTTGAATGTGGGAGGCCTGTCTCTCTTCACTTAACCATAAGTGATATGGAGCAGGGCACCTGCCTGTTTTGCTCAATGCTATATCTCCAGGACCCAGAACAGGGCCAGCCCCATACCCATCCATCTATTCAGCCATCATCCACCCACCCATCTATCCATCCAACAAAATATTTATTGAGCATCTACTACATGTGCTGAGTAATGACTAATGATGCTAATGCTAATCCATCTTAGAGACTTAGGGGGCTGCATTTTGCACTATAAAATGTTTATTTAGTATCTAAATATGTAACTTTCTTTTAATACACATGTTTTGCTTTATAAATTATATGATTTGTTTAAATTTTTAAAACGTTTTACGAAAGAAGAAACCAACCCCCAAATAAGGTTTGTCACAACCCAAATGTAGGACGTTGCTGGTGTGAGGTAGTGGCTAAAGCACAGAGACTAGCAGTGGGCAGATTGGGTTTAAGGCCAGGCTCAACCATTGGGCGAGGAGCCTGAAGCAAAAAATTTAACATCTTTAGACTGCGCCTTTTTCACCAGTAAAAGCAGTATAATTGCGACTGCTTTATTGACCCCATGAGACTTTGGGGGGATTCATGAGATCACGAGTACGTGTTTTATGAACTGTGAAGAGCAATATATGGTCGTAAGAAAATATGATTATGAACGTGAAGACCAGAACCATTATGGAAGGGGAGCAAAAGAGGTGTCAACTTGTAAATTATTCTATAAAATTCAAATAACAAATTAAGAAAAATGATGAACAGACAGGCTGGAAGAAACATTTTTAGGAATAAAGAGCGATAGAGACATAGTACCCTCCTCCATTCCAATAAACGCAAAGAGGAATCTGTACATGAGCATACAAAATCAGGACATTACTTATGATTTAACCACCTTCCTATAATCTCCTAAAGCAAATATTTAGTTCCAGATTCAATGACACCACACAGCTGTTACTCCCTTGAAGATTGGGCCACCATCCGCAGAGACCGAAGAGAAGCTTGCACTTTCTCCTGTTTTGGAAACTTGTTGGTTATGACAATCTGTTTGCCAAGATGTTCTGTTCATGCAGATATTTGACTGTAATCTCAGTCCCATTTGCTTTTGCCTCCAGAATGAAGTGACAGCTTCCCACTATCCCACTCTGCAAAGGCTCAGAAAGATGGATTTACTGGGTTAGCAATACTTTGTAACACAGACAGGGGCAAGGAACTACATCCAATCAAATCAACACGCTGGCAGGACTGGTAAGCGTCTGTCTCAGGTCACTGCTCATACTGAGTGCCCACTAGGAGTCAGTGCAGGAGATGAGAGGAGAGACATGGTAGAAAAAGGTGAGAGTTAAATCACAATGAAGCAAATAAACTAGGCACCTCTAAAATAGGGTCAGATAACCACACGTGGTCTTTTGCCATCACTCATTGGGTTCTGTGGGCTTAGGAACTCTAGAGAAAAGAGTGGGCTCCACACAATTTCAGAGCTTGAAGGCCCTGCCTCACTGTTGTCAATTCCTCCTGAGCAGGGCCTTCTTTTAGCTTTAGCCTCTCTTCGCCCAAGCCTCCTGCCCTGAATTCTCCATGTAAACTTTGTGAGCAAGCTTTGCTCCATTAAAATGAATCAGAGTGGGGAAGCACGAACAGGTGTAAGCATCACGAGCACACTCTTTTGCAGTGATATATTTATGAACCACCTCCTTTACGCTTCTGTGAACTCCGTGAGGGCAGACCATCGTCTTCTCTATCCTGGTACCTCTGCTTCCTACCAGGTTCTGGAACCTCATAAGTAGTCAAGAGGTGGTTGCTGAATTGATTTAGAAATTGTCGCTCCTATCCCTCTCACTGAGGGGCAAAAAATGAGGTCTGGGGCAGGAGTGGAGCCCAGGTCCTGTGCCAGTCCAGTGCTCATTACACTCAGTAGGGAGGTATCGTGGAGCAGAGGAAGAACAGAGACAGCAAGTTCAAGTCCTGGCTTCACTGCTAGTTAGCTATGTAGCCTTAAGTTAACTAGTTAACTTCTCAGACCCTCCATTCTGTATAATAAGAACTATACTTATTTTTTAGAGAGAGAGAGAGAGAGAGAGAGAGAGAGAGAGAGGGAGAGAGTCTTACAGGTTAGAAGTACTATAGTAAGAGAAGCAGGCACTGAATTAACTGTTGGTGTAATCATTATTACCCTTTGCTTCAATGATTGTGTTCAGTTGCTAGATGTGCCCTCTTGACTCTTTTAGAAAAGTAACTTGTCCCCATCTCCTGAGAGGGTCTCCCCCTACCAAGTCAGATCCAGACCCAAGGTGATCCAGGCCCAATATGCTTGACTCCTGGGGACACAAGAAATATATGGCTCAGTTCATGTGTAGCCAGCACAAACCTGCATTTACACTCTCTGACTCACCTCTTTAGTCTCGGCGTGGTTCTGGCCAGTCCCAGCATCTTGGAAGTAAAAAAGTAAAAGGAAACATGGATTTCACATATTCCCACCTCACCCACACTGCAGAAATCTCTGACACGAGATCCCAAATTTCCTACAAAATGCTTCTACCAACAGAACAAATCCCACCCATCCACTCTCTGCTTCCCATTCCTGGTCAGCACTGATAATAAGCAGGGTCTTCCTTTCATTGAGTGAAAATATTTGTCCTTGAAAGTCCATCCTTTAGTCCTCGTTCTGCTTTTTACAGTCACATAGGATATGGCAGCCCCTCTCTACCATGACACCACAAGTCTCTAAAAGATGGTGATAATTTCTCCCCTAAGTTATCTCTTTGGGGTGTGGGACGAGAAATTGCCATGTGAGCTTCACAGGGGCATACATCGTTTCAGTTTTACCTAAATGGGTGCCTTGCACAGATTAGGTGCTTGATAAGTACTTTCTGAATGAACAAATAAATGAATGGACCCCTATAATATGCTGTACAATTCACTGGTCACTGTATATTCACTATCTCTATTTCTAACAACAACAACAATACTGGACAGAAATAGTTAGTCCCATTTTATAGCCATTATTTTGCATAGAAATGAGGATCTTCTCTTCTTCACTCATCTTCATTTCTTCTATGATATCACTCTTCCTTTGAAAATTCAGGTAAAAGCAAGTGTTCTCTTTAAAGTCTCTTAAGAAAAATATTTTACTTAAAAAAAAAAAAACTATAGGTACTCTTACTCATTGAATTGAGCCAAATATTAGTTTTCGCTTATTAAAGAAGGTTGTTTGGAGTAATGATGTGTGTGGTACTGTTTCCTGATCCTGGTCTACTTGGTGCAGGGGGTCAGGCTGCAGCATGTCACAGAGGGTCAGTCCCTGATGCTGGCTGGGCCTCCCCTTGGCTGTCTGCAGAACTGCAAAGGTTTCTCATGCTATTTGGACGATGCTCAAGTGGCTGGGTCAGCGAGTCACAGCCCTAACTGCCCAGAAGGAGCCAAGAAGTCTGGGGCTGACTGAGGCCTCTGGAGTGGTGACTTGTTTGTATGGGTGAGAGTATGGGACTCCAGCACAGCAGCACTCAACAGGCCTCATTGGCATTTTCGAAGTACAGAGTTGGCTGTAAGTGTCGTTGCGTTCCGAGAATACCTGGCACCATTACAGCGGGTTGTAGACAAAGGGAATAATAGAGTGAGAGGTGGACAAGTGAAACACAGTATCATCGTACAAAGGGGAAAAGCAAGAGCACAAACTTGAAGGAAGGACTTCACAGCCGTCATTGTCAAGAGCGTGTCTTGACCACCACTGAAAGTCTGGGCCATTTTGCACATTGTTCACTTTTAATTTCAAGATGCTATCTTTGAAGGCCCCTCTCTGCAAAAGAGAGAAGGAGGGGACAAAACTAGAAACAAACATCCGAGGCAACCAGGCGTTATCTATTAGTACCTAATAAATAGTCATAAGTCAAATGGACCACTAGGGGGCGATCCAAGAATGTTCAAACGTCAGCACAGTTGGCAAAGGAAAAGTTCATTGGGGAGAGATTTTTTTTACGGTATATTTTTTAAATCTTGAAGAAATCTGAGATCGTTTAGTCTGAATCTGCAGACCATGCTGGTATTTCAAACTGTCATTTATTTGGGGGGTTACTTTTTGACTTAGAGAGGAAAAGTCTTCTTAAATAGTCAGAAACACGTATTAAATAAGAGTTGTTTGGAATCATGTTATCGTGACAAATAACAGAATTAGAACAACAGTGTATTTTTAAAACTTAGAGCCCTTCCCCAAGGCACTTGAGAAACTTCTGAATGTTGGCCACTTTACCTAGATTTTAATTAACGATATACACATGATGTGACAAGAGTGTAAAGGAAATTTGAGAGTATTTCATTAGCACATAAAATGATTCATACATGATTTGTATTATACTTGTGCTGATGTTACAAGTTCTTAGGTATGTAATGCAGTTTTGCAGATACATGCACATTTTTTTTCTAGTGTATCTTCTTTCTAGATAACTCAGTATATGTTAATCAGCTGTTCACAGGGATTAAACAGAAGCTTCATTAAGGACTGACCATCTTTTTCTCTGTGCTGCATACCCTGATACCCTCTCCCTGAACCAGTAGTTTCATGGCACCTTGCTATACATAGGATAAGAGAATGAACTCTGAAGGCAGATTGCTAGGATATAAATCTCAATTTTAGCTGTGCGTTTTTGTCAAATTACTTAACTTCTATGTACCTCAATTTTCCCATCTCTGAAATGGAGATAAAATCAATGCCTACATCATAGGTTTGCAGTAAGAAGCAAATGAATTAATATACATAAAACACTTAGAAAAGTGTCTGGCACATAGCAGGTACACAATAAATGCTATTGGTTTCATGAATGAATGATGTGATATTTGCTTCAACCCAACATATATTCATTATAAGAACAAATACATGAGGAAATTGTAGGATCCTTGGATGGGTTTCACTGGCTATAAAATAAATCAATGGGCCAGTGGCAAATGTGAGAGTTGAATAGTGATACCCTCTACAAAAGTAACTCGAATTAGTGTTCAGGTCCATTAAACAAGGCTCTTTGTCTTACCTCTAGAATATGATGACAGTCAGTAAACTAGAAATATAGGGCATTTCAATAAGAGTTTTGTCTCAAAACTGTCAGATAGCCACTTAGAAAAGTTCTAGCTACAGTCACAGAATTTCTTGTTTGTTTTTCATCTTTTTAACTGCAATCATCTAAAGAGCTTAAAAATAGCCAAATCACTAACTTGACTCACTAGACAGATTGATACCATTTCAAAAGAAAAGGTTTTAAAATAGCATCTGAAAGAAATACTATATAAAGGGGTTACAAAGATCCAGAGTCAAGAAAAATGTGATCCAAGACACATTTTAAATGAAATAAAAAGTGTCTAGGGAAATAGAAACTAACAATAAGAAAGTAATTCTAAAAACCAAATCAAAGTCCCCTTCTTACTCCAAAGAACAATACTTTTAAGCAAAAATGGGCCATTAAAAAACAATATAGACAAAAGAAATCTGGTCACAAATATTAATGCCCAGATTTATAGACTCAGGTGTGATCATTACATGTTTTATAATGTCACATGGTAGGTATTATAAATAATTAGATTTTCAAGTCAAATTTTTTCCCCTAAATCAATATCCATAACATTTTATCATTTTGAGACCTTAGGTTAATGGAAATGAAGAGAATATGAGACATTAAACAGCTTGGAAAACAAAATGAGGCATAAAAAAGTTGATGAATAAAAATATAATGAAGAAATTCAATGAATTCTTTCTAATATTATGTCAGTCAATCAGCAAATACATTTTTCTCATGAGGATAGAAAAAAAAAATGGTGGCATTCCTGTGAGATCTTCTAACTCTGTGTTTGGCTGCTCTGGCAAATATCTGGAATGGTTCAGTGTGTCACTTTTAAAGGACAATGTCCTTATGTCCAAGAATGGCTTATCCATGGAGGATATTAGTCATGCTTGAGTTATATTAGTTTACCAAACATGAGCATTTTCCATCAGGGAGTTGAGTGTAGAATAAGTATTACTAAAGCCCAGAAAAGAAATGCACTAACCAGGAAGGACAATCTAACTCAAAGATTTATTAAAATGTGAGGGGAAAGTTCAATTAGTTCAATTTACGAAGTGGCAATTCCATTTCGCTGACATGGAGGTATTTTTGCAGAGAGAGTAGTTACTGAGCCATGCCACTCTGGGAGGTAGAGCAAAAGTCAGGACTATAGTGACCTCAAAAGGAGAAGACACATGAACACTTCAAGCACAGGGATATGTCTCATTCATCTCTGCAGCTTCAGTATGAGCACATTAACTGGCACCAAGAAAGATTTAATCCTGAATGAATAATTGAATGACTGAATAATCGAAGAGACAGGCAAGGGCAACCTAGGCAGAGGAGTAGAGTCCGGGCAATGGGAGAGGCTTAAAAACACAGATGCGTTCAATACAACTTGCTGGAGGCCGCGTTCCATGACTGTGGAGAGCAATGGAAGATAAACCTGACCATTACGTTGGATGGGAGGTAGATGCGAGGCTAAGAAAACTAAGACTTATCCCCTAGCGGCCGGAACCTAGTTGATAGGTCACATAGGGGAGTGACTTGATCAGGTCTTTGCCTTAGAATATATCTTGGGCTATGGGTGAGCTGGGAGGCTCAAGATCCAGTTTGGAGTCTGCACAATAGTTTAAAGGAAAGAGAATAAGGGCCAGAATCAGGGCAGTGCCAGAAGAACTGGAGAAGAGATGGATAGTGCAGACATCTAAGGGACATGCTGCTTGATTACATGTGAGATGTAGGAGAGGAAGGAGTCTTTGGGACACAGGTTAAGTCATAACAGACATCCATTCATTTTTCTCACCAGTTACTTCCTGTGCTTGACTGTGGGCCAGGCAACGGAAGATATAGGGAAGAATATAATTCAGCTCCTGCTTTTACAAGACTCAGAGTCTAGTAGGAGAAACAGACATGTAGATAACAATAGCAATGTAATACATGCCAGAATAGAATAGAATACATACAAGTCATCACAAGAATTATATTCTGGAATATGTATGGACACAAGAAATATCCAAGCCCGAGTAATCCCGAGCCTTGGTATTATAGGTTGCATAAAGCTATGGGATCATTTATTCAATCATTCACTTAAAAGACATTATGTACTGAAAACCTATGTGCCAGGCACTGGTCTAAGTGTGGGGATACAACAGACAAAATTTCTGCCTTCACAAGAGAAATAAATATAGAGTATGTGAGATAGAGATTAGTATTAAGCAAGGAAAGGAAATAAGAGCCCTCCAAGGCAGGGGCTGGGGAGGGTTGGGCTTTTAGAGAAGGCGGCCTGGGAAGGCCTTCCTGAGAAGACAGAGCAGTAGACGGCTGGCTAGGGGAGCAACTGTTCCCACGGCTGCTGCTCCTCTTCCAGCCACTTGCTCTGTTTACTTCGATTTCTGAGATTCTCCTCATTCTCTCCAATGCAAACACTTCAGTCTTGATTCATTGGATTGAAACTCAACACTTCTCAAAACCGTCCTCACTCTTTATGGAAGAGAGAGCCTTAGTCCTTTTAGAGTCTGAAGACAAGGCCAGTGATAAATCAAGACTAAGAGAGCTCGGTATTTTTATACACGATATACACACACACAAATACCACACTGAAGAGTCATGTTGCACTTTCCGCCCTCAGAAAACATCAGGCTGGACAGGAGGGGACACCCATAGGCCATCCTGAGCCCATGTTTTCATGGCCCTTAGAAGACCTCCTGCACCCTCGCCCAGGGAGGGTGTGGCCCTGGATCCTTGCACTTCCTGTGGGCGGAGCTGTCCCAAGGCTCTAGGAAGGATTTGTTTCATCAATTAACCAGTCGCTGCAGGCATTGACAGAGTGTAGCCTGTGCTCACGCAGTGGCAGCTCAGAGAGGCGCAGGAGAGGTTCTGGTTGGAGGACTAGGTCTCCTGCCCTCCACTCACCTTGCCCACCATCTCCAGAGAGACACTTCTCAACACAGCCTGAAACACAGCAGGATCTTGTCCCGCCCTTTTCTCTCCCCCTCTTCAACTTGTCTTCAAACTTTTTCTCTTGGCTTATGTGAGGCCACATTTTCATGGTTTTCCTTTGACCTCATTGGCTGCTGCTTCTCGGCCTCTTTGCTGCCCCTTCCACCTTGAATCCAACCTCTAACTGTTGGTGGACCAGGATCCTGTCTTTAGCCCTCTTCTCAAGCCTCATTCTCCTCATTCTGTCCCCAAGTGATATTATCTCACTCTGGCTTTAAATGCCAGCTATATTCTGATTTAAGACCTTTTTGCTGGGCTTCATAATCAGAAAGCCTGACTTCACAACTGGAGAGTTCACTTCACATCTCCACTTGGGCGTCTATTAGACATTTCAAACCTAGCATGACCAAAACAAAAATTCTGGATTTTTCATTCTCCCCAATCTTCTTCCTCCAATCTTTCCCCTCTCAGAAAATGGTACCTAGAATCTATGTAGACACTCAGGCCCCAAACTTAAGCGTCATTCTTTCTCTCTTTTTTTTAAGTTAAGATTATAATTGACATATGATATTAGTCAAAATAATGATCGGATATTTGTATACATTGCAAAATGATCACGAGTCTAGTTAACATCCATACAGTTACATACAGTTGTACCATACAGTTACAAAAATTATTTTTCTTGCGATGAGAACTTTTAAGATCTAAGCAACTTTAAAATACACGACACAGCATTATTAACTATAGTGACAGTACCCTACATTACCTCCTTAGGACTTTATATATATTTATACATTTTTATCTCCTACTGCCTCTTGAACAGACCAGTCTTGCACTCCAGCTCCCTCAGCCTAGAGCATTTTTCCCCCCGATCTTCAATGGGCAGCTCACAGTTGGGTGTAGCAAGCCTGTGAGTTTTCAGTGGGTAATGCCGATGTGGGAGAGGATGGCTGGGCTTAGGGTATTTTGCTGTTTCACTACCTGAGGGGGCTGTCTGCCAGATAAGGGTGCCCCAAAAGCAGGAGGCAGAGGGTTATACCATCAGAGGTAAAAGCTAAGGAGGATGGAAAAGCTTGTATCAAGAGGAGAAGACACAGATGTTTGCCCTTTTCTTCTCTACTCCAGCCCACTGGAGGAGCTGGAGCCCAGAAGAGAGAGAATCTTTGCATCAGATAGAAGGGTTTTATGTTTTTAACCCATTTCCTGTTTGCCTCAAGAATATTCACTGGCGGTGCTTGTGGCTGCAGCATTTACCCCGAGATAACTCGCAAATTACAGTCCTAATCTTATCCTCAATGTTTGCCACAAAATATCTCACCTTTATTATTATTTTTGCATTGCTCTAGTATATCAATAGTCTTTGGAAACAAATGACATCATTCTATTTATAGCATTCTGTTTTTAGTAGTGGTATTTCCATTTACCAAATATAGTAATTTTCAAAGAACATGGAAAATCCTAGAAAATGTAGCATTCCTATGTGTGATGTTAACATCATTCTGGAACAGTTGTTAGCCAATATTCATTTAATGAATCTGATTAATGTATACCTTTTTGTAACGTTAGGATTAGAGACAAGTTCTGTTTAGAAATAACTCCAGGAACAGGTTATATTTTATTTTCACATTGAAAACCAGTTTGATTTGCTTCAGCCTCAAAGAGCATCTTTATGTAAAATCAAATTAATGCTGGCAGTGAGCTGCACTTTTTTGTCTAAATGGGAAATGGGTTAATTAAACTGCCTTGAGATTTATTTATCAAAAAGAAACAGAAAACGATGGAATCAGTCTGCCTAGCTCCAAGCCTACCCTCTTCCCGCTCCAGTCTGCTGCCTCAGCTCTCAGCCTTGTTTACTCTTGTCCTGGAAGCTGGTTTATTTCCTTCTCTGGGGGAACAACAGACTAAAAACAGATGCGTTGTTCAACTGCTAGAAATGGATCCTGCTGACCACCTATGTATTCTAGACCTCACCCCATCAAAAGGAGCTTTAAATGCCCTTCCCCTATTTGAGGCCATCAGAACACTGACACAGGCCAAGAAAGCTTGTAGTAGGAACAATGAAAGCCCAGACACCCAGGAGCTGCAGCCCGCCATGGTTACCAAGGATGGCTGTCGGTCTGCATTCTACACAGTGCTCTGAAGGGTATACCAGTGACATGCTGGATTTCCTGGGACATACCTAGTGTATATCTGCTGTCCTAGTCTCATTATTAATAGAATTCTCTTTCAGTCAATCTCAAAAGAATTCCATTCTAGATAATAAATTACATGGCCACTCTACTAAATATTTATAGAAATCAGTTGACAGAGGCAACTTCAAGGCATCCTTGAACTGGTTCATGACTAGGACTAAGGGCAAACACGAACAGGAGGACTCAGATGAAGTAAGAAGGAAAGCCAGGCCAGGGCAGGGACTGCTTATTATGCTCCCTGGCCCAGGACTGTGACCAGCCCCTAGAGAGGAAGTGCTGAGGATTGCTGTCAGAATTCCTGTGGACACCCTGGGTGGCTGTCATTTACCCTTCAGGTAGCAAATGGTGGATAGTCATTTTTCCTGTACGGGCTTGTCATCTTCAACTAGTTATGAACCAAAGACTCCTGTAGGTGTTAGAGAGACCACTACCTTATATATTGACCCAGATGTCACTGAGGGCTTGCCCTCCCACAGAACACGTAGACAGAATTACACCAAGTGAAGAAAATAATCTCAATGTTCCAACTGACTCCCCAGGTACTTTTTTAAAAATCCATTTCTGGTTCAACAAAAGGAAGAATACATGCACAACTCTGCCACTGACTGGCTTATATTTCTTTACCTCTTTCATCCATTTTCCCATTTTGGAGGGGGGACTAGCTCCTTTCTAAAATTCTAAAATTCTGAATAAACTCTATGAAATAAATGTATCCCAAATTTTACCACGACCTAAGCAACTAATGATTTTAAGCTTATTCTCTTCTGTTTTACCATTTCCAAATCTGGATACAGTGTTTTGGTTAAAAGCAAAACACACAAAAAACAAAATACCTGACACCACTCAGGGCTCATCACCTTGACCCAAAGGCTGTCACAAGGATCCTCAAAATGTATTTATTAGAACACATTTTGCTCATAGGCACTATAGGAGAAAACAAGGATTCCAGGATCAAAGATGTTTATTGACATGCAGATTTTAAACATTAACACATCTCTTTCCTACAGGACTTCTTAGAGCTTTCAATGTGCAAACAAGCACGTGAATCCCTGATTTAAAAAGGGAGTGCTGAGAGGCCTCTCCCTCCTGCTTGATGATGGTGCTCTTTTTATTTTTGGTAGAAAATCTGGAGGGATGGGAATTGAAGGCACACATTTTGGGAAACATTGTTCTATCCACCTTATTGGGAATATATCTTTACAATATATAACTAATACATGAAAAGCACTAATTATATTAATAATATCACTAATATTAATAATGTTAGAGTCCTTTTTTATTTCATCTTACATAATAGTTTAATGCCGTGCTTTTTTTTTTTTTTTTTAAGATGGACAAGTAGAATTATTTTAGTCTTCTTTTAGTTCTGTGAGTTACTCTGTATAGAGCATGTGGGTACAATTCTTTAGCAAATTACATCTACTTGTGAACTAAACATTTTTGACTTTGTCCCATTGTCTACATTTGCTGAAGAAAGTTTCAAATTTGCAAATAATCAAAATCAAAAATCAAGATGCTTTATAAAAGGAGCACCTGTTAAAAAAAAAATCAGTTCTAAACTAGGTGCTCAGTGAACTTCTTTTTGCACCAAGCAAAAGCAAAACCACACAAAACCCCCCAAAATCAGACATAGAGATGAAGACCTCTCTTCTTCCTCAGGCTAGATTTCTGCTAGATTTCAAGGCAAACTCTACTGGAACTCAGATATTCCTGGTAGCCCTGCATCTCTTGGCTACACATAGTATTTCTTATGTGATTTGATGAAAGCACCATGGTTATACATTTCTTGAGTGCCTTATCAGAATTATCCTTCTGAAAAGCTCAACAAATTACACATTAAAAGCCACCTGGAGGAGGTTTAAGCATCAGTGTTGTATTTGAATGTCCTCACAGCCAGCCACATTGCAGACTGAAATTACCTGCGGATTGAGAACAGCACACATCTGCTTTATAATCCATTTGCTTTTTTCCTCCACTGGTACATTTAGAAAGAAGTGCTTAGAGGCATAAATGAAAACTTAAGTCAAAGTCTTTTCTTTATATATTGTCAGGATCACATTGATAAAACATTCGTAAAGGCATTTATTGGAGAGGTGATTCTGACCCATTTTGCATTCTTCCAATATTCATTTTTACTACCATACTTGATTATATGTGCCCGCAGCTCCAATAAAAGTGACACTTCTAAAACTAGTGAAAAAAAGCCATGTTGGTTTTTCTTAGAGTAACTTCCAATGATTGTTACTATAAAATAAGTAAAGTATGTGAGAAAAGTCTCCAAATTGCACAAGTATGGAGCTCCCCAAAAGCACGCTGAAAACTATGCAGAATCATTTTGATTAGGCTGCATGACTGCGCCAGGCTCCAAACAAGTGGTTATTCTGTTGTGACATCTGCTGGGCAATGCATCCATTGTTCTCTGGAATTTAATTCATTTGAAATTACTCCATCCAAATGATAAAACATGAGATGTGCTACATTCTGGGGATTAAATGCAATGATTGTTTTTAGTGTGACCACAACTGTTAGCAGAGAAGTGATACAGCCTGTTCTAATTAGTCCCTGATTATCGTCTTCTGAAAAACAGGGAGCTCCAAAAACCTATGTGAAATCCTGTTAAATGGAAGGATTGGCATAAACAATCTTGCCCGCTCTGGTGGGACTGCAAGGCTGGCAGAGCCATATGTAAAGTCTTCCCCAAAAGTAGAGCAACAGTCTTTGGAAGAGAAACTATTTCAAAACTGAAAGCAGCTTGGGATACTGACTGACTGTAAGATATAGTTTAGTATGTATACCAATACAGTCAACATGATTTTTTACTGATCAAGGACTAATGTACAAACACCCCCAAATTCAAAATAGAACTGCCTGTCTAAGAAGTACTGTGAAAGTTTCTAAGAGTTGAATGCAGTGGGGAACGCAGCCATCTGGAAACATCAGTGATTAGGTTTAAAAAACAAAAAACAAAAAACAAACAAAAAAAAGCAAACTGAAAACAAGATGAATCTCAGGAGAAATTACACACATACACACATATAAGAATTTATATCTCCTGTATGCCACATATTTAATATAAACCTTTGAAACAAGTTCAGATGAAATAAAAATCAAAGTTCTCAAAAAGTAAAAGATGAACTTAACTGCTAAAGAGTCCCTATTGCCCCAAACATCAGTATGCTTTTTATTTCTATGCAAATGTATGCCTTCAAACTGTTTAAATGATATATGACACACAAACCAATTTTCAAATAATAAAGCCAGTCATCTTGCAATTTAAAAACATTAGGTAAAAGATATCATGACACATTACACACACATCACACACATGCGCGCACACACACATACACCAATGACAAAATTCGGCTTCTCCTAAGACAGGTACGTGAAGACCATTAAGTGCCACCAGGAAGGTACACCATATCACCCTTCCCTACAATCCATGTAGTTTCCTTTAATCCAATAGCAAATCTGGGCGTATTTGAGAGGGGTGATTCTGACAGCTACGTTGAAATCCTGTGGAGAACCATTCATGTCCACCCACTGGTGCCCTGAAAAGATGCCGATGATTTTTCGCTCCCACTTCTGCTGCTGTCTCTTCCACATCCTCACATAAACCCCTGACCCACTGGCCCCAGGCTGGGCGTCACACTGCTGGTAGAGCAGGTCATAGGTCTCATCTTTGACGTCACAGAAGCGGTACACCAAATTGCCTGGTCGATCATTGTCATAACCAGAGAAGTGAATTCTGCCCCCTGGCAGCTGCTTGGCAGGAGGGCTCACCCCGATCTTCATGAACTTTCTTTTGTGGGGTTTTTTGAGTTCCAGGAGGGCGTAGTCATAATCCATGCCAATGTCGTTGGCATTGCCCTTGATCCAACCCTTGGGTACGTGTGTGCGTTTCACTCGGATCCACTGAAATTTCATCTTGTCGGGCATGGCTGAGCTAGAGTTGTTGGTCCCTCGACCACCATCCTTAAACTTGGGCTTCAGGAAGCCCACTCGAAGTTTCTGGGTTCCTTTCACATACGTTTTCCCATCGTGTATGCAGTGGGCAGCTGTGAGGACGTGCTTCTCTGCCACCAGGGTGCCAGTGCAGCCTGTAGATAATTTCACCGATGTTGAGAAGGGGTAGTTGAGTAGGAAGTCCTTCCCAAAAATGCTGAACCTGCTGTCGTAGCCATAAATCTGCCGCTTCCTCCGAGACTTCCCGGAAGACCCTGCCTCGCCACCGCTGAGGACATAAATGCCCACCTGCGTCTCTGTGCGGCTGCCGTTGGCATAGAGCGTTTCGTAAGACAGGTACTGCTTGACCTCTTCATAAGTGGGCAGTGGCGTTCCTTTATGGCACTGGGGGCCACATGAGGAGGACACTTCCAATTTGGCATCGGCCCCAAAGTCTGGCTTGGTTAAGTGGAGAGTGGACTGGGGCAAGACGACAGGGAGGCGGTAAGCAGGCCAAGTGGGTTTCCAGTGGGCACCGGAGGAGCTCGCCTGTCCGACAGCACAGAGGAGAAGCAGCAGGAGGAGGAAGAGCCCTGGAATCCCCGCCATGCTGAGCACCGCTCTGCAGGAACAAAGACAAGCGGGTCAGGAGGGCAAGCGCTTACCGAGAGCCGGTTTACCCCGGGAGCAGTCAGCGGCATGCCTGTCGTTGTTTCTAAGCCTGTGAACCCTCCTCAGGAATCAGGGTGTGGAGAGGAATCCCTAGATAATGGCCTTACAATGCAGGGGCTTGACCTTGGAACATTCCCGTGGCTGGGCGCCTAAAATGAAATTGGGTGTTCACTCCCTTCCATGCTTGAGATGCCCCTAGAGACAGCCCACTACGGGGCGGTGTGCATACATTTATTAATCTTCAGGTGAACTGATGGACCAACCCGGGTTTCCACGTAATTTCGAGCCTTTTTGGTGCTTCATTCTAAACCTTCGTGTTTTCCTACATCGTTGGTCCCTGTCTTTCCTCCTTTCCTCTCTCTCATTATAGCTTGTACTTGGAAAACTTTCAGAGCAACTTACTTATGTAGAGAGTCGATTTAAATTACTCAGCTTACTGAGTGACAAGGCAACAAGGAGGGATGGGTCCACAGTGTCACACTTACTGGGACTCCCATCACATCTAAATGGCGGGTGCCTGCAGAAAAGGGTATGAGAGTTATGACTTTTTTAAAAAAATTGGAACAACTTTATTATACATTTAGTTCCAGACTAAAAAACAAAATATTCCTTTTTCCTTCGGGTTTTTTGGTATACTACCGACACCCTTGTCAAAGGTTGACCACATTACGACTGTTACTGTTGGTTATTTTTTCAGGTCTCTATATCTGTGTTGCCAGCTAGTCTAAAAGTCTTGTATTTGGGCCTATGCTAGCACTCAAAAAAGATGTATTGAATGAATGCTTATATTAGTGGAAGAGTGAGTGAATGAATGGTGAGGTTCACAAAATGCTTCTCTTGAACGATGCTAAGTGTTAATGACAGAGATGCACAAGGGTGATGTGGTAGCTCAGAGAAACGGCATGAAATCAGTTCTGGGGACTGGGAAGAACAGGCAGGTGTTCCGGGGAGACAATGCTTGAGATGGGTGTTATAGCTCAACAGAAGTTAGATCGTGCATGACAGAGCGAAGGGGGCTCTTAGGGAGAGGGAACAACAGACTGCGCGAGGGCAGGGAGACACAACATAGTGAGCCATTTCAGGAATTACGCATAGTTTAGCAAGTGTGGAACAGAGGACGTCGTGGAAGCAGAAGGCCAGAGCTAGATTATGAAGGGCTGTGCGTACTAAATGAAGGAGTTTGGATTTTATCCTGAAAAGTGTGTTTAAAGACCAGGATCAATCACCCCACAAGAACAACAACAACAATAACAAAAGATGGGAAGTAGTACTTTCATAAATGGTCAAGCATCAGGTACCTCTGATTGGCTCTGAATCTTCTGTTCAAGAGATGCTGACTTAGCAGGTGGCGTAATTCATTCACAATGAAACATCTCAAAACAAGGACAAGGAGGGGTTGGATCTTAAGAGGCCAGCAGAATGTAGCAGGAGTCAGGAAGAAACTGTTCCATTATTCTCACCCTCTTCCTCTGTGAGAGTACAGACCTGCTACAATTTTGGGGTACCTTTGCTTTCTTTTACATAAAACTGAAAAATCCCATTGGGCTGATCTAGTCCAGCTGAGTAGGCCAATCCATATCCTCATTATCTACATGCTATATTTCTAAAAATGTGGGTGCCCCACCCACCTTTGGGATCTGTTTTCTCTTTCTCTTTGATTCCACTCTGTCAGGGAGAACAGGGATGAGAAACAAAAAGAATGAGATCCTGGAAAAGCCAGTTCCTTGTGATTTCCTGATTCCTTGAAACTGATTCTCCACATTTTTCCAAATAAGAAGGATCCCTGGGCCCTTTTGGGAGAAAGTAATAACTCTAATTATTTCTTTAAATCCTTGAAATCACAGTGTATGTGCATGCGCACACACGTATTTTATGTGCTTTTGAGGGTGTTATCAAGACTGAAAGTTCTAAGTAGATGAGGGAGGGGATGTTAACGCTATTAGAGGCTTCTTCCTCGATGGGAACTTTGCAGATGGGCTAGATGTGGTGAGGACAACTCTTCAGGAGACTTTGAAGGACGGCTCTGTGCCTGATTATTCTTCTGGATAGGGACCCAGCTTTTGGACATAGCTAGGGTTTGGACAGCCTTTCTCTATGTACGTTGCTGTCTAGGTAACTAAATGCCCCCACACCAGAATCCTTGCCAAGTGTGATGTGTATGAGGAGGAATCTTGTATCTCCCATAGGGCTGTATCTTGGACCCCTAGACACTTTGACTAATGTGGAGAACATTAATGCTTGCTAACATGTAAGCCAAGTTTTACTTCAGCTTATCTTTAAGAAATAAAATACAGAATCCAGACTAAGGTGCAAGCTGCCAAGTATTCCTGTTTTCAAAATATGATTCTTGGGGGAGAGAAAGGAGGAGGTGAGATAGTATTAGACTATATATTATCATAAGTTATAGATAATAGTTTTGATGTGCATGACAGTTAAAATACGCTCACATTATCATCTAGATCAAGCATCTTCAAATACCAAACCTGAAATTTGTATGTTAACTGTATTCTGGGAATATAGAGTTTAAATTATCTACTATAGCAGAATTGCTCCAGTGGCATCTGTTTTTAGCTTTATCCATTTATCCAAACACTAAATCCATTGGCAAGGGTGTCAGGGAAGATAATAGCAGGAAAGAGTCTTAACTGTTCAAATACACGTTTAAAAAGCTATCTAGGAACTTTGTGTTA
This sequence comes from Rousettus aegyptiacus, assembly GCF_014176215.1. Lineage (NCBI taxonomy): Eukaryota > Metazoa > Chordata > Mammalia > Chiroptera > Pteropodidae > Rousettus > Rousettus aegyptiacus. Next base: position 66,253,757 of record NW_023416308.1, read on the forward strand.
ATGAATTAACCCCTCTTTCAAGCAAAATTAACTCATTTCATTTTTCCAAGGACTTTGCCTGTATAGTAAACCCTGTTTAAAAAATACTTTCAAAGGCCTTGAAGCATGCCTCATCTCACAAGTGCCACTGTGGCATACCTCTTTTTAAATTTTTTAATATCTGTCTTTCAAGAAGAAATATTTTTAGAAACCAGTTGATGAGAGTTAGTGGGCATGGAGAAATGAGAACAAGCCTCTTCTTGGGTGTGAGTGCCAGGCAGTCAGTGAGGCTCCCTCACTAGCCACAGCATCACTCCAGTCTCTCAACAGGACCAAATTTGTTCTTCAGCAAAACAATAGATGACAATGCCAAGGACAGCCAGGATCACTTATAAATCACAGAATGTTGTTAGAGAATGCTAAAGAGTCCACCACAGAATATTACTAGAATTTTACTATTCTAAATAGAATATTATCTAATGACTATTAGAAAATATTACTGATTCAGAGTCTTTACAACTTAAATTCTGGTCATTCAGCCAGTTAAGTCAACTATCTATAAGTAAAGATCACTAACCCACACGCCAGGGTGAAGTTATAATCCCTTAGAAATAACCGTTTCTTTAAAAAACAAAACAAAACTTTTCAAATACCTCAAAAAAATTACTATTCATCTAACACATTGCTTACAAGTCCTCAATATTATTAGTTACACTATTCATTAACTTGTGGGGTAAAACCGTGTTCTTATATTTTCTATCTTGATTAACATTTCTATGTAACTCTGAAAGCCATAAAACTACATTTAAAAAAACTTTAATTCAGATTTAAAAACCGACAGGTCAAATTATTTCAAATTGATTTGTTTTTTAAATACTTGATCAGAAACTGGGAGATAAAGTCGTGTGTTCTCAGTCTTCAGATGGGTTTAAGCTGACATCTGTATTAAAGTGACAAGCTTCATAAATTGCTCACTCCTTCTACTAAATGTGTTAACGGTGGTTTAGAAATTATAAATAGTGACCTGAACCACATGATCTCTTTAGTGGTTTCAGCTCTAGTCTTTTCAGGTTCAGGATTCTCTAATTTTATAATTTTCGAGGGTCACAAAAGTCCAGGTTGAGCACTGTGTTGTTTACAGATGGCATCTGCACGGTTCAGGAGCCTTTCCTCTCGAAATAATGGTGCATGGAGGCACTGGGGAAAAGGAAAAGGAAAGTTTACCGTGCTATCTCTTGCTTATCTGGGTGACAAGATTTTCCTGATCAGTCTTCAAAGTAAACAAAGGCTTCCAGCAGAGGGCGGCTTCCAAGAATGACATGGAGGGAAAGCTGGGTGTGAATGCTCCCAGAGAGGTGTGAGGTGAACTGCTCACTATAGTACTTTCCTGAGGCATTCACACCTTATCCTGACCTCTTCTCCATTAATAACACACTAAGGATAACTGTGATGCTTTAAAATTAGGTTGGTAGCTTTGCATTAATTTCCCAACTCACCTGATAATAGAATAACTCCCCAAAGACAAATAATTATATTTTTCATTTTTACAAACTCTATGTAAGCCTGCTCTATGCCCATTTTATTTAAACATAAACACTCAAGGATGTAAACAGATATACTAAAAAACATTCATGAGCTTGAATCTGGAAAGGTAACTAATGGGTTACCTAAATTAAATTCTCTCTTACCTTTACAAATGAATCACCTTATCCTTACAGAATTGTCTGGAAAACATACATATTTCAAAAAGAAATGAAGATTTCCAACTCTTTTCCTCATTATATCTAAATCTGGATGTAGAAAATTCAGGTCTATAACATTTCACTTCTAGGAATAAGCCATTACTGGGTAAGGATTTCTCATATACAAAATTATCTTTTAAAGTTCTCAACTAAGTATCTTCATGCATTGCTTCACCTAAAAGGCAAAGCAGAATGGAAAATTATGGTAGGCAATTATTTTTTTTCCCATGTTTAGTAATACGGAAACTATATTCCTTTTCCAATTCTGTATATCTAACTCAGAAGAGGATTACACATTCCATGCTCCATCACTCAATCTGAGCCACTGTCCCGTTGTCCATTTTCTAAAAATACATATACCTTATGAGGATGCTGCCACTTCATACGCTCACTATAAACCTTACCGTGAAGGGACTTTCTTAGATGTGCAAACAACAATCATCTGCTTGGAGCAGATGATTGGAGCACTCAAGACTGATCTCTCTGAGTTCTGCACCTTAGTCTTCAAAACTGCAACAACACAGGTCTCCTCAAGAGGGCCAGGGTTTGGGAGAATGATAGATATAAACCCTAAAGCAAGTACTGGGAGGGAAATCTAATCCTTAGGACACACATTCTCTATTGCACAATGTATGAATTCCTGTGACCACTATAAACAGTAATGACAAAGAAACAGTGGGAAAGTTTGTAAAGATACAAGTTTTAGGCACCAGTTGGAAGGATGACAAAGGGTTTTCCATGGAATCTGTGGCCAGGAACACTGAATAGTAAAACTATGCTAATTCCTAAAGCAAATACCTAAACATGAACAAAGCTCTGTGAACACTCTGCAGCCAGGCTTGCTCTCATGTTCCAGAATCACAGAATCTGTCAAAGTAAAATGGACCTGATCACATAATGGTTTAAGAATTATAGTCTTGTACAGGAAAGAAATGCAGGGCATTTACAAGACTAATCCACCTTAAACGTAATCTTGTGGTCAAATGAAGCTTAACTTCTTCTCTATCAAGTTTTAGGCAAAATGAACTACCCCAGTGACCTGGGACAAACCTGGCAACAGAACAAGAACAAAGTGTATAAAACTGTCAATGGTGAGTCCATGAGAAACGAATCCCCTGGAGTCAGTGGTAGTTATGCATGAATGATGTCTGGTGGATTGAATCCTAAGGGACCTATGAGAAGAAATGTGCAGGAGAACCTGAGACACTTAAACAATACAGAGTGGGGCCAGTAATGGTCTCAAATCCATTAATGAATGAGTACTGTGGCACTTACGCTACAGACAGAAAATGTGCCCACCATTCACCATTTACCTAAGTTGTCAGTGTTACAAAATAAGATCCATATTAGTTACCTTGGAAAATGCTTCCTTTCCAGTTTCAGGCACTAGAAAACATGACAAGTTATCTCTTGATTTTAAATGGGATAAATAGAAGTTAAACAATTTATTTAAATGCAGATGGTGTGCATATGATCACAAACACTTTCACAAGTAAATACAGTGGCTTTTTGTGGCATTTCCTAAGTTCTTCTCTCTACTCCATCTCAAACCTGCTACTGTCTAACAGATTTCTGGAGACATAGTGATAAGGTCTATTTGAAATGCTATTATGCACAAGTAGCATCCTGAAACAAGTGCAATAAACATCCTGATATTAATTTGGCATTTGATTTTTGGCCACAGCTGACTTCGAACTATAAATTCAACTCCTTCCCACACCGCCACATGAAAACGATCCTGGCATTGGCCTACCTGCTTCTAAAAAGTGCTTAGAGATCCCCTCAAGTTGAATTTCAAGAGCTGATAGAAGTCAGCCCCATGCCAACACCAACCAGGAGCTTTCCACTCCCTAGTGGCTGTTTCTGAAGTCTTAACGGGTGTCACCCAAAGGGCAATAAAATGAACAGAATTTTTTATCAGCTTCTTTCTCTTGAGATGTTAGAAAGCAAACCTAATTTGTACTCTGGAGGGGATTGGTGGTTTTCTTTCACCTAAACAATTCTTCTCCCTGCTCTTTTAGAACATTTAAAAAACATTTTGCAAACTTTTCTTTACAAGTTAACTCGTGAACAGTGAAATATTTGCTTTCAACAAGCCCGTTGATAGTTCAGACAGCAGTTTCTAGGGAAGCACATGGTCATCAATTAAGGCTCCAGAGAAAAGAACCAATTCCCCAACCTGTGTGCTGCACTTTTCTTGCTTGCTAAGGTGTGCTCACCATCACGTGCCCAGAGTTAAAAATTAATGTTCAGATCTTGTTGGAATACATACATGCAAAACTCAAGGAAAACAAGAGATGGTGGTGGTGTTGGTGTGTGCGCGTGTGAGTGTGTGTAGCCAGAGGAGAGCTCGCTCAGAGCCGGCTCTTTCTCTACTCCCGCCCGGCATCCACGATAGCAGTTCAGAAACTGCTTTCCCCATCCGCTTTACGAGTGACACTGCGTGAATCCAAGCGACCTGCAGTCCTCGAGCCCGAGGGCGGCGCGGACGAGGTCTCCGGCGCCCCCGCAGTCACCCACCCCGCGCACACTGGCCCTTTGTCCCGCTCCGCGCCGCGCCGCGCTCCCCCGCGTCCGGGAGGGCGCCACGGCCGCGCCCGCACTCACCCGCGCCGAGCTGCCGGCCAGGGCCGGGGTTCGCTGCGCGGCTCAGACAGGTGTGGGCGACGGGAGGGCGCGCGCAGCTCCCATGCCTGCCCCGCGGCGCGACCGAGTGCGAGCGGAGAGGCAAGCAGCGCCAGCAGCGGGCGGGTCCGCCCCCCGCGCCTCCCGGGGCCCGCCCGCCCCGCCTCCGCCCTCGGGAAAGCAGCGCGCGCCAGGGCCCGCCCCCGCCCCCCGCACACCGCCCGCGCCCACTCCGCTCGTCGCCCGCCTCGGGCCGCAGCAGGGCCGCGAGGACCCGCGCAGGTGGGCAGTCGTGGCGCGGCGGCGCTCTGCGGTCCCGGCCTCTCGGCGCCTGTCAGCGCCGTTCTCGTGGAGGGCCCACCCTGCCCAGGACCCACGCGCCTTCACCCTTAAACACCGCGCAGCCCCGGGGTTGGGGCGCAGCCTCACGAGCGAGCCTAGGAGTCCGCTGCCAGCTCACAAAGACCAGGTACCTTCCAAGGTCGACCGAACTGGGGACGCGGCCACACCTGGCGCATGGGGATCCCCTCCTCCAATTTGAAGAGCTGGAAAAAAAACTCGTGCGCTCCCCCACAAGCACTTTGAAAGTTTTTAGGTCACGATCGAGTTCCTTCCCGCTTCACTCGATCTCTCAGGTGCCTCCAAGGAACGGAAACCTGCATTCTGGTTACAGGACCAATACATTGCCTCTCCTACAGCACCCAATACGGTGCTTGGGACCCAGAGCAAGGAAAGGCCTTCGTAGTTTCTGAGTGGCAGGCTGGCTGGTGAGCCCACCGGCCTCAGCTCTTTATTGGGGCACCAGCTGGTGGAGCCACCTCCTCGCCTAGTGGGCCTGCTTCCCAGAGTCACTCCAAGGCGCCCACAATGCGTGGTCTTGCTCTAGCCAGACCGATGACTGTACCATTTAAAAATCTAGTGCTAAAGCCGACCCCCAGATACATCAGTATTCTATTTAAATGACCACATACTGAGCATCTTCTGTGAAACAGCTTTCCACATAGGCTGTTGTGGTGAAGAAGGTGCGGGTTACCACTATTTTTTTTAGAGATAAGGAACGGGAGAGGGTTCACAGAGGTTTAGTAACTTGCCTCAAAGCATTGAGGCCACATTTTTTTCTACTAAGCCTTTAACCTTCCTTTCTCCCATCAAAGCCTGCTCATACGATTTCATACCAAAATGTTAATAACATACCTAGTGTGTTTGTGTCTGTTTTAAATAGGAAAGCCCCCCGTTCATGTTGTGTGGCGTTTCTCAAATATGAGAGGAATTGCTGTTCTCCACTGTTTTCAAAAGGCAAAATTTTCTTAGACCTCCCCAATATTGGCTTAAATTATTTTCTTTAAAAATGTTACTATATATATAAAAGCATAAAACCAGATAGAAGTTTATGTTGTAGCTTTTGAACAACTCTGGAGTAAAACCAAAACAAATCTATAAATTAAATATAAAAATCTCCCAGAACTATAAATGTTAAATTAGTAATGTTTAGTCAGCTACTACTAGCATCATGTAGTACTGTGCCCAGGTTGGGTCCCTTTGAGTTCTGTGTGGGTCTACCACTCTCATGGTGTGTGAGGTACCCTAGATTGGCCAGTTTTCTCACCGTTTTCCCTGTTCCAGTGATCACACCTTCTTTCCTCACACTCTGTGTCATTGTAATACAGCATTTGGCTTTCACTTGACTCGAATGCATCACTTTGAGATTAACTTTCTCCAGTTCCTTTCTAATTAGCATAATGACTGAAGTGGTTAACTCATGGTGCCAAGGCATAGCACACACAGGCACTGAAATCACAAGGCAGTTCTTGGTATCAGGTTCTTATCCCTATGGGCCAGAATGTGTTTATATTCATTTTTAATTATAAATAGAAAAAAAATAAATTATGGATCTCCAAGAATTTGTAGCTCCTAACTGGAGAAACACTGTTACAAATCAAATACCTTACTTAAGAGAGGAGCCAAGGGCAGAACTGAAAGGAGGGGAAGAAGGGAGAGACCTCCCAACTATGTTTGAATTTTATTACTTTTACTCCAATTCAACAAATATTTATTTAGCACATATTACATGTAAAGCATTGTGCTAGGCTCAAAATTAAAGAGATAGCCACAGGAAGACAGAACAGCAATATAATTAAGAGGGTGACAGTGGTGTTCAACTATACGAGTGTCATTCCAGGCTCTGCCACATATTAGCTGTGTAGCTTTTGGCTTAACCTTTCCATGTCTCAGTTTCCTCCTCTGTAAAATGGAGACTGCCTCGTAGGGTTGTTTTAAGACTTGAATGAATACACATACAATGCTTAGCATGCTGACTGGCACACAGTAAGATCTTAATAAATACTAGCTATTGTTAACATCTGTTAGGCGACAAGAATGTGGCTTAGCTTTGCTTGGAGCACCAACTCAACCACTTTGATATTCATTGCTCATTTTTCCGGGCAGTTTTAAAAATTACATGGTAACCAGTTTGGGAAGGTACAATCATGGAAGACAAGACCATTATTCTCATCATTCAGGGAGATCAGCTTAGACATAGAAGGATCCAAGAGCACATCCCTCCCCTATTGCCACTCCCACAGCCAGTCTTAGGCCTCTTGTCCCCTACCCAAACAGGAGTTCTAACTATAGATGATCCAGGGGAGGGAGCTCAGGGCTTGAACAGGTATCACTGGCTTCCGTTGTTTCCTGAAGCTGTCAATAGTAAAATGAGAGGGTACTACCTGGCTCTTAGGTTGTCACTGTGATTGCCATAAGGACAACAATAGATTTGTAGAGTACTTTCACCTGTAAGAGAAGTGCCTTGTGTAAATAGGTGTCCTCATGTTGAGCCTAGCTAGATATTTGCTTTTTCTTTTCTTTTTGTCCACTCCCCTCCCTGGAAAAAAAAAAAAAAAAAGGAACGAAACCCCTTTTTTTAAGAATTATGATTATGGAGTTGAACTCACTCAGTTCAATTCCATAATCATAATTCTCGAATGCTTTTCACATGCATAGCAATTGAGTTGTTAAAAATGCATTCAGGACAAGGACCACACATTTACAGAGTATAGGCTCTGTAAGGTGATGGGCTGTAAGAGAGAGAAAGCATATATCCCTCACCTCTAGGAATTTATGCTATGGAGATAAACAAAGAAAAATCAAAGATAGGAGAAACTTATATAGGCTGGGTCATCCTACAGCTAAAGAGCATTAAAAGGGGAATCAGTTCCCATTCTGGCGGGGGCAGAAGGCTTCCATGAGGTGGTAGGATTTGAGCTGAAACTCAAAGATTGAAGATCTGAGCAAGGATTGGGGTTCCTCCACTGTAGAAACGAGAAAATCAATGAGTGAATGAAAGTGGTAGATCTAGGATTGAACTGTAGTAATTATAGCTATGTTTACTGAATGCATGCTCTGTGTCAGGTAGTGTAGAGTATACTTCATTACAAGTAATCTGTAAGCAAACAGAAAAATAGGGACTATATTTATCTTTATTTTTCCGACAAGGAGACTGAGGTTCAAAGTGGTTAACTAGGATATTCAGCTTTACTTCTAAGTTACTTCTAATTGTGACTTTTGCTTGGTCTGTCCCACTCTTTTATCAAGCTCATTTCGTGTTATAGAGCTTCCCAGACCTGTCTTTTCTCCAGCTTACAATGAGAAGGTTGAATTAGTCGCCGATGTCTCTGCTGCTGTAAACATCCTTTTGATCCTATGTTGCTTTTGTTCAAGTTGTGCAATCACTTTGTAATGGCCTATTAAATGGCCTCAGAGCAGGAGATGAGATGGGACTGAAAGATAATTGGAAAGTTAGGGTGGCACAGAGCTGAGAGACCCAGCGCCATCTCTAAATTGCTGAACTCGGTTTTAGTGCTTATTTTTCATGAGGCCAAGATCCAGATGTAGCTTCAACAATTTGTCAGTTTGAAAGTTAAAATAAGGATTATTTCTAAGGAGATAAAATTATATATTTAAAAATCGTTTCTTTATGGTTTCTTATTTCTGTGATAATAAGGATCTAGTGATTTACTCAGTAAGGGGGTTTTCAACTCCATATAGTGAGTGAAAAGAGAAATGGACTAAAAGACAACCCAGAGGGTTGGGAGGGGCCATTCTAAACCTGTCTCTGTGACCTTGGGTAAATCCCGTCATTGACTGGCCTCGATTTCTCACTTGTAAAAAGAGAGCCTAGATGATCTGCTCTTACATTCTTTGAGATTATGACATTGTAATCCTTGTGGAGGAAAATCCACATATTCTTTTATCTTTGGGCATCCCTACTGTGGGGTCCTGGAGGATCAAAGAATATGGAACTTCAGTCAGACTGACTTGGAATCAATTTAGAATTCATATAGTTTCTGGGTAACCATGTGCAAGTTATATAGGTTTATGCATATCACTTTTCTCATCTGTACAATGAGGCTAATTAAAGGCTATTGTGAAGACTCAGTGAGATAATCAGTATAAAGCACACAGCACAGGGCTCAGCACAAAATAAATTCTAAATTGGCATTACCTATTGTTATTACTACTACTACTGTGAGTGCTCAATTTGTTGAATGAGCAAAATTTGCTGAATGAATGAATAAAAGGAATGAATCAAATTGTTGTACTATCAATGCTAAAAAAATTTAATTCGGCTTTCTATGAAGAAATTATCTCAGGACTCCTGTTCAATGCTCGAATCTTCCTGTCACAGGTCTGGTCTGTAGGCAACAAAGAATTTCTTAGTATTGAATTTAGGAAAAATTACAGATTCCAGTGGGAGCCAGGGCTGTGTTTTTTTGTTTTCTGTTCTACTCTATGGCACCATCAGTTCATTTATTCAATAAACATCTATTGAGCCACTAATATTGTCAGGCCCACATATTTGTCAGTGTTTTAAAGGCAAAACCAGATTTTTTTTTTTCTCGTGATGGTAGTTCTAAAGTACTACATGGTAAAAAATTAAACCACGACAAACTCCCATCATTGAAAAAAAAAAAAAAAAGGCTAAGAGAAAGAACCACCAAAAAAAAATCTTTATAGCACTTAAGAAAACAAAGTATTTGTATTACACTTAAAACTTTAAAAATTCCTGTTTTTGTTAAGTATAGATTACCCATTTTAAGTGTGTGAAAATAAAAGTGGTCAGTACACTGTGAATATAAATATGTGAAGGATATATAAAAGCTTAATATATAAAGTAGTTGTACATTTTAATTGTCACATTAGCACACATGGTACCTTAAGAAAAATGCGGCACAGCGAAGAAAGCTTTACCCTAATCTTGTTTAAAAGAATATAGCGAGGGGGGAGGTAGATGGGGTTAAAGGGGTCAAATGTGTGGTAACAGAAAGAAATCTAATTGTGGGAGCTGAACACACAATGTAAATATATACATGCCTTACTGTTAAAATGTACATCTGAAACTTATTGGATTTTGTTAACCAAAGTCACCATAAAAAAAAAAAATAATAATAAAGAGTATAGTAATCTAAAATTATCAGGAAGAGAAAAAAGGCTTTGGCACTAGCAATTTCCTGTATACTGTGGGTATTATTTTAAACCAAACAATTAGAAACATTTTGAAATATCCGTGTGTTTCTCATTTTCTCTGGTCAAATTTGGAAAGTCAGCAGAGGCCAACACAGGACTTCTCATGTACTCCAATTTGCATACTGTATCTCATGATCAAGAACAAAACCCAAAATAAAGATTTTTTTCTTCTTTTGTCTTTAACTTAAGGAGAAGCAGCAGAGCTACTGCCTTAAAAGAGACTTTCATAACTTATTGATAGTCTCTTTAAATTTATATTACAAAAATTTCTACCAAATCTCTATAACTTTAAAAGGCATTTTTGGAAAATCTTTTTGTTTTTAATTTATGTTTATATTTCTCTATAAATATTGGATTCTCTCTTTTCTGTCTTATAAGGAGTAAGCTTTTATGCGGTTAAATATGGGGCCTACATATTCAAATTCAGTGTCTTTCATGAGATTTTTCTCCTTTTTCTGCAGGTAATTTCTACTCATCCTTCAAGCTCAAATATCAACTCTTTGGAGGGTTCTTCAGTGCTAGATATGTAAGTTCATTCTCTGTGTTTTCAGAGAATTGTATTAAAATTATATTGTAGTTATATATTTAAATGTTCAACCTCAAGTAGTCCAGAGTTCCTAATGAGCAGGAACTCTGCTTTCTTCTTCTTTCTAGTCTTCATGGTTTTCTAGTCTTTATAGTTGTTTTAATTGTTATAGTTATTGCTTGTTTTATAATCTAGCAGATGGCCTGACTCATTAATTAGCTTAAAATATCAGATCTGAAATAATTTGGCTTGCCAGTCACTAGAATGAAAGCACCTTGTATATGAAATTTTAACATTGGGGGTGCAATATTGTCCAGTATATAAATTCAGATTTCAAAATAACAAATTTGATTATTACTTGGCTTGCTAATTACATTTCATTAATCATGCTATGGCTATATGATGGCATTCTGGGCATCATGTGTCCATGACTTGTGACATTCCCACTAACTTTCTACAGAACCCTTTGGAAAATGTTCTCAATTCTGGCTGCCACAGGGTGCTCAGAGTTGCTCTGCCGCGGACCCTTAAAGATTGTAGAATCCTATTTGACAATAGGTGTTTCCCAAACTTTGTTTACTCCTGCACTCTGGGAGACATTAATAGACCATCTGTGAAAAAGAAAAGGTAGTAAAAGATAGATATTAGCCTTTCAAATGCTCTGAGATGTCCTAAGTAAAGAAACGTGCTTAAGGTCTGTTAATCTCAAAGTTACCCAAACTTATTTGACTGTGGAGTCTTTTTTTTTCAATGTGGTAGTGACATTTCATAGAACAGCAGGGTTCTATAGGATGCAGTTTCAGAAACAGTATCCATAAGCTTAGTCCCCTTCTGGGATTGAACCACTCTGTTTCTGATGTATAGTTTGTGGGGTTTTTTGTTTGTTTGTTTGTTTGTTTTTTTGCCACGAGGCTTTTGCTCGCATTTGAAACTCTTTCCTCCATTTCCTTGTCTCAATTCCACTTATTTTTAAAAGACCTAACACTGTCATATCCTCAACAAACTGTTTTTGTTGGCCTTTGATCTCCCGTAATACTTTCTGCAATTTCTCATGGCTCTAATAATCTTTTTTTTTTTTTTTTTTAATCAGTTTACTTTTCCTTTCCCCTACTATGGGTTTAAATCTCTGATCCACACCTCTTTTTCTGGATATATCAGTTGGGGTCTTGACAGGAACACGATTTGTCCTTGATAGGTTCAAACGAAGAGCCTTTAATGGAGTGGCTGCATGTGAAGGTGAGGACAAGGTTGAGGAAACGAAACAGGACAGAGCACACCTAGGGTCTAGCAACAGGGGGAAGGCCTCACTACTGTTAGGGCAGGAGCTAGAAGGGAGGAGACGCTGCAGAAGAGCCGGTGATGAGTGTGAGTACCATGGAGGGTTTCTTCTGCTGCCAGGAGCTGCGCAGTCCAGAGAGGGATACAGCTACTGTGAGGAATCTGGTGCCAAGGAAGGAGAGAGTGGGAAAGAAACACCCTGACCTCTTCTTCCACCCACTAACCTCTCTGAGCCTGTGAAAGTCAGCTCATAAGGGAGCCAGGTTGTGCAGTCTGCAAGGCTCAGCCTCTTGGGTACAGAGCAGGGTGCCGCAGGGAGGAGAATTGCTGGAATGGAGGCAGGGAATAGCCAGCACGCTGGGAAAGCCTCTCTGTCCTCATTTACAAAATAGGGTAGTGACAATCCCTCCCCATAGGGTTCTAGCGAAGATTAAATTAGGAAATGTATCAAAATATTAACATTTGTATGGTATCTGGTTGTCCAATTTTGTTAGCTACTCATTATTATTGATTTTTAATTTTAACTCTAACAACTCTGGAGGGCTACAAGTATAAAAACTAACTGGAGGTATCATGTGTTGGTTATTTTGTAGCCCTTACACATCCAGCACAAAACCTCACAGAGTCGCCCCTAATAGCATTTTGTAGACAGTGGGGAGCCCTTTTGAACAGAGGTAACAGGGGAGTTAGTTTGGGCTGTTTTGACTGATATCACCAGCCAATCTGACCTTGAAAACAGACAACCATCAGTTAAATTTGAGACTTATTTTTAGTTTTCAGCATATTGTTTAAGCACTTCTTAGACACAATCAGGAGCCTCCGGTATTCCTCTACCTTGGTAGAAGGGAGAGTTACTAAAACACAAGCCAGCTTGCCAGGACTATCACCTCATAACCATCCCTGGCAATGGCAGCCAATTTCTCATATTTTGAAAACAAAGTTAAGGATGACCAGCCCAAGAGTAAAGCAGGAGGGTTTGTAACTGTAGAAACAATTTGCTTCCTGCTTTCTCAGGCCACTAACCTGTTTTATTTCAAATACAGGATCACCTGGCTCCTGCTGCCCTGGGTACACAGATTAGGGAAACCACAAGAATAATCATCTGTGTTCTTTCCACTTCAAAGCCTGCAGAACAATGTGGAGAGCTAGCGCTCTGCCTGATACCAGGGAGGCTCAACTGAGAAAAAGTCCTTTTCTAGGAGTGGTTGGGGGCGGGGGTGGGGGTGAGACTTACCCACATGAAGGCAAGTGGATGTCACAGCTGGTGGCCACACAGGTGCCCTCCACTGCACTTTTGCTCTTGGAGGAAGGGCACATTCGGAGGGTGACAGCTCTGGGGAGCCTGCCACCCTGACAGAGCAATGAAAGTCACGCTGGGAGGTGATTCCAATACTGACACCAGCAGCTGCAGGTGGGGACTTCCTTCAAGGAGAAGTGACATTTTATCCGGGTTCTCGGCAGACTAAAATTAGTGAGAACACTGAATCCTGTGGTATCTGTACGTAGTTGTTCACATTTTTGTCTTGTCCTGAAAAATCAAGATGTAAGCCACTGTTAATAATTAACGTCTCCGAAATGGCTACAGCCACAAGCCTCAAGCTCTTTTGTGGACCCCGCTTTTGTTGGAGCACACAGACATGGTCTCTGTTTACTCAAGGCCAGCTGAGGTCCCTGTTTGGACAACTGTGTGCAGCCAGAGTGAGGGAGTGAGGGCATCCTCCCCAGATAAGCCGTGGGTCCACTCCATCAAACAGAGGGGTAAAAGGTAACAGGGTAGTTTGGGAATTAGGCTGCCAATAAAAATTAGCTCCTCTTAGCAATGTGACACTATTTCATAATGACATGATATTTTTGTTTTAATTTTGAAATGAAAAAGACACTTGGCTCAAATCCAGGAAGATCCAGGAAGGCCTAGCCTAGGCCTAAAGTACTATGACCTCACCGTTGTATAAATAGCATATTGGTAAAGTGAGGTTATCTGATCTATCTTCTCTTTTAGGACAAGAGATGGTAATGCTTCTCTCTTTCTTTTTTTAACAATGCAATAAAATTGAATTATTAAATTCTTAAGACCCTTTCTGTAGAAAAATTAAAAACAAATAAATGACAAGTCTTTGATTTGTTAGACTGCTCTTTGAAGGGTTGATTGCTGACTTCAAGGCAAATTCCAGTCTTGGTAGCAGCCCCCCAAACTCAGCTTCAATTGTAATTTTATTATCAACTCTTTCATCCCCTGCCCAATGATCTCAAAGCTTCAGGGAAATGAAGTTCACTCAGAGGTTGATCTGAGCTTGATAGGACTGAACCTTTGTGTATCAACTAATACCTGCCTGTCTAGAGGAGAAAGAATAAGTGAGCCAATAAAATCATTTTGTGTGAAGTTATACTTTAAAAAATATTTTTTTTTTTTGTAAAAGAACTCAGGCTTGTGGCAAAATGAAGGGAGAAATAACAAGCAAATATCATATATAATTATATCCAGGAGGAAAAATAAGGGGGACTTCTCTTCCAATGTCTCTCTCTTAGGAGCAAGAAAATTATCCCTCTCCCCAGACCTCTCATCATATTGTAATGACCAGAATTCAGTGGTCGTGAAGCTTTAGCTAAATCACCCACTGGCAAGGGAATGAAGTTGTCTGCTACCCTAAGTAAGTAGCGTGGAGTAATTGGAAGAGCTCTGGATGAGGAGTCAGAAATCTTGGGTTTTAGTCCAAGTTCCATCAACTACTTAGTTATGGAAACTTGCCAGTTGCTTAGCCTCTTGTAGACCTTACATTTTTCTTATTGGTACAACAGGGCTGATGAGTCCTGTGCTATGGATCTCACGGGGTTGTGAAACAAGAATGAAGTAATGTCTGTGCAAGTATTTTGTAAACTGTAACTCACGATTTAAATGCATGTTATTGCTTCTGTTAACATGGCTCAAAGAGGACCGTTGGTCCTGAGACACTTTTTCAGTTACACATAGTGCTTGATCGTTATTCAGACTTTTTAAGGCTTTGCCAAAGATTTACCTAAAATTTACTTTTGTGTTGGAAAATTAGTGCAAAAATAGGGAGAAAGTATGAAATTTAGTACCTAAGAAAGCCAGTTTTCAAGCATCCTAATGAACTCCAATAGTATTTGTTTATATATAGACAGATTTTTTATGTTATTTTTTACATTCATCAGAAAGCAAGTTTCCTAAGAATCTATTAAACAACCTTTCTCTGTTCCTTTATTTATACTAGTTCTATAAGCATATATGGAATATTACTGGCGGTGGTGGGGGCGGGAGTGAAGCACACAAAAAGGAATCTGAAACAGACCCCGTCTGAAGGAGAGTAGCTACCTAGCAGGAAGGAATTCTGGAAAGCAGACTAGATGGAACAAATCTGCAAGTAGCTGCTATAAAATGTAGAAAGATAAGAGGACGTGATAGGTCAAGTCCGAGGAGTGAAGAGATAAAGGCTGTAAGAGTGCAGAAGGGTCCCAGCTGTAAGGTTAAGGACGGTTTTAGGACAGAGCTGCATTTGACCTGGGAGTCAGAGGATTTGGACATGGGAATAGCTGGTTCACTTTGGCTCTGCATCAGACTTGCTTGAGGACTTGAATACCCAATTAGAATGCATAATCTTTTTGCATAATTTACATGAGCAATACAGCAGAAAATTAAAGTTGGAAAGGTAGAGGTTGCAACTAGATTATAGAGAGGTTGGAATATCAGACAAAGGAATTTGAACTTTATTCAGTGGGCATGAGATAATGGAAAAAAAAATATATATATATATATATTTTGGTCTCTGCCCCTAGTTCCTTATACAGAGCTTCTCAAACTCTTGTAATTTCCTAAGTGATAAGAGCACCAGAAGTATCTTTTGTTCTAATATTTGGTTTTTGACCCTAGTTCCTGACACAAGGCTTCTGAAACCCTTGTAATTGCCTGGGTGATAGGAGTGTCTTTTGTTTTAATGGTAGCTCCGGTGGGCTCCTGGTTGCCCCCTCCCCCCCACCCAATTCTCTTGAGAAGGAAGAAGGGCTGGAGATGGAGTTAATAATTGGTCATGCCTGCATGATAAAGCATCCATAAAATTCCAAAAGTATGTGTTCAAGGAGCTTCCAGATTTGTGAACACATCCACATTTCAAGAGGGTGAGGCACCCCGACTCCATAGAGACAGAAGCTTCTGCATTTAGGACCTTCTCAGACCTTGCCTTTATGTATGCGTTCATCAGCTGTTAATCTGTATCCTCTATCACATCCTTTAATGAACTGGCAAATGTAAGTATTTCCCTGAGTTCTATGAGCCGCTCTAGCAAATGAATCAAACCCAAGGAGGGGGTCCTGGGAACTTCCAATTTATAGCTACATGGGACAGAAATTATGGGTAACCTGGGGACTTACTAGTTGCAATTAATTGGCATCTGAAGTGAGAGGGGGGAGTCTTGTGGGACTGAGGCCTTAACCTGTGGGATCTGACACCATTTCCAGGTAGATAGTATCAGAGTTGAACACGGCCAGGTTGGCGTCATGAAAAATTGCTCGATGTGGGGGGCAACCCCCACATACTTGGTGACCAGAGTGTCAGGAGTAAAGTGTTCAAGAGGGAAAGGCTGTAGGTTTTCAAATTCATTAAGATATGGAGGGTCAGTGAAAATTTTGGGGCAGTGGAGCGAGTACCTTTATTATGTCTGTGTTTTCTGAGGTTTAAGTAGGCAGCTTCTGGGAGGATAGATAGGAGAATGTAGAGGTTGAGAGACAATCTCAGAGTCTGCATGTTCAAGCAAGAGGTCATGAGAACCCTGAACTATATTATGGTCATTGAGATGGAGGTGAGCCAGTGGATAAGAGATATTTTGGATGGAGCAAATCTTAGGTCTTGGTAGTTGTTATAAAGACCGGTTGGGGAGAGAGGAGTCCAGGAGTCTTTCATTTGCAAATGACAAAAAGTTGACCCAAGTTTCTCTAAATAAATAAGTGAATTGACCTATGCACTTAATTGAAAAGTCCTGAAAATAGGTGTGTAGCCTCAGGAACTGTCAAATGCCAAAGATCAACTGATACCAATAGGACTCAGGCTTCTCTACTAAATTTCTCTTGTGTTCATTTCACTCTGGGGCAACCTCCAGAACCTGCTAATTTATATTTTCTGAGGATTAAATCCAGTGGAAGAGAAAGCTTGTCTCCCTACCAATTCCAACAAGCGTCCCTGATCTGCTTTTCATTGTGCATCTCTGAAGCAGCTCCTCTGTCTGTTAGAGATTATTGCTGATTAGCTTAGATCCAGATGTGGTCTTTTATTTTTTTTTATTTTCTATTATTAATAGTTTGTCCATGAAGACAGCCTAACAATGAGCCACTGTGAAACATTGCCCTGTGACCAATGTCAGATCTGATGAATTCTTGCTAACCAAAAGACACTGATTCACAACAGTGATGGCTCCTTTTCATTCCATTTCATCAAGTGCAATTATTTCTTTAGGCAAGTTTTTTTGAAGACCTGGCACTTAGCTGAACTCATAAAATGAAAAAAAAATCAAGACCGTTTCTAATGCAGTATTCAAATTGGGCAGTACAAAATACTATATAAGTGCCAGAAAGATTTCAAGTCTGGGAAAAGGGTGAGGGTTGTCTGAGAGGACTGGATGGAGGAAAGGAGTAACTATTGACCTAAGTCTTGAAGCAAGTATAAGCTTTGCTTTGGAACCATCTGGGCAGTACACTGAATGCCAACCAGATGTTGACAAGTCATTTGGATTCCATCTGAAATGGGGCGATGGCTAAAAATAACATGGGGTCATCTGCCTGGTCTGAGAAGTCTTCTCTTCACACAGTACATGTGATGATTACAGTGTTTTAGATGAAAACTTTACAGTGTTTAGATATACTAGGAAAGCTTACACCTTTCAGAGAACCCTATGGACATTCCTTTGGTAAAGAAATGACTTCTGTGAAGTGAGTTTATCAGTCTGTAAAGTAAACCTCTTGCCCCCTGATTTGATGGGTTCACATTCATTCTCACACATACTAGATTTGCTTTAAAGCCAGGTACACACACCTGAACTGCATTAAGGAAAAATGTTGAATCCCTTTATGAGACTTTTAAATTTGGAGCCTGTTTTTATGAAGGAGACAATGTCAATTTGAAGAGTGTTAAAAGCTCAAATGCAGTCTGAGTCAAGTTATTACCAAAAATCACACTGCCGTGTACACATTTTTAGACATATGGGTGAGCCGCCCTTTGCTTTCCAGAATGATCATCATCCTGCTGATGCAAATTGCTGTAACATGCAATTTGGAATGAGATCAAAAGTTGGAAAATTAGAAAAGACAATCTGAGTGGAACCCTTGATTTTTGATTCTGCAAAGTAGACCAGTACACTGGTCTGGCCAGAACTGATTATCAGGCCCACAATCCACAAGTCCTGCCAGCAACAGGTCCCAGGAGGCTGTGGGCCTGCTGCAATATGCCAACTGGATTTGCATAGCCCAGGGAACCTCTTGGCCCTCATTAGGCTCTTAAAACTCATCCTGCAACAAGCACAAATATTAATAATGACACTGAGAGAAGACCCAGCTTGGGAAGGAATCACTTTTTCCTGAATTATGCAGTTTTCTAAGTGGGGACTAGGGAGGCAGGAGGAAGCTGCAAGGGAAAGATGATTTTAGAGATCTACATTTCCTTTTATTTGAGTGTCCCCACCAGGAAATAAAAAGGAGGGATCAGAGAAGAGAGCTTACATTTGGCAATCTACACCTAAGCATAGTGCCTGATG
Organism: Rousettus aegyptiacus; assembly: GCF_014176215.1. Lineage (NCBI taxonomy): Eukaryota > Metazoa > Chordata > Mammalia > Chiroptera > Pteropodidae > Rousettus > Rousettus aegyptiacus. The sequence goes on from NW_023416308.1 coordinate 66,272,182, forward strand.
CAAAGTCCACCACACTCAATCTGTTGCATAAATGAGTGAATGAATGAGTGATTGAGTGAATAAGTAGTAGAATGTGAAAAGTACCTTCCGGAGATTTTTGGGGGGAGTGAGCTATAGTTGAACTTTTCACAGGACCACAGGATGAAGACTTGTTTTGTTCACTGATCAGCTAGGATACAAGGAGTTAGGCAGAAAACTTACTCATCTTAAATCTTTACAGGGCCCAGGCAGCTCTTTTCAAACTTGTTTTGAAATCCTTCAGACTCTCCCCACAGAAAACAAATTCTGGGAAAAGAATTCAGGAGCCAAACCCAGTAAACAATGTCCAACCCTCGACTGAATATACAATGCTTAAAAAAATAAAATAAAATAAAGTTGGAGAAATTGCTAGTGATTTAACAATCAAAACTAGAAATGGTTTGAGGTTCAATGCCAACATGACTTTCCTTTCCTCCCCTCACCCTCATCTGTATCTGTACTAGTTGAAAGGCTGGGCTCTGGAGGATGTTAAACACAAGAGGGAGAATTCAGATGCAGCTTGGATACTCAGGCTGATTTTAGATCTCTGAGAATCTATAGACGGATAATCAAGAGATAATCAAGATGCTGCATTTTCTTCTTTCCTCATCATCCATTATTTTTATTTTTGCGGAGGGTAGGTTTACAGCTTCTAATTTTGTCATTAGGTCTGACCATCAGGAATTAAAAATATGTAGAGAAAGAAAAAATAGGAAAAAGACAGAGGTATTTCAAGAATCAAAATAAGGCTGACCTTAGTGAAAGACCTTGGTTAGAGCATGGGAAAGAACATTCCAAAGTCTTGGGGTGTGTGTGTGTGCGTGTGTGTGTGTGTGTGTGTGTGTGTGGAGAGAGAGAGAGAGAGAGAGAGAATAGAAAATGAGAGATCGCAAATGAATTTCTGAAGTCCTTCCATTCTGGTTCAAATGGAATTTATAGGAGGGACATTCATCTTTTTGGACATGAGTGACTTAACGATTAAGGTCCATGCGGTCCTTTTGTATTTGTTTTGAAAGTTTGTTTGCTATAGCAGTTTGATAACTGGAGAGCCTGTACCTATATCCATAGACTTTTCTCCCATTTTGTCTTCAGGGTCCCTCTTCAGTTATTGGGAGTTAGTAAATTCTACTTCTTTCATATCCAGAAGGCCAGTTGGTGACTTAGTTGACCTTCTCTACTCCCTATCCCCAGGACAAATGCCACTCGCTGTGTCCCTGCAGATACTAGTCACCAAAGAACTAGACCCTTCCTAGTTCTCTTGTCATTGTTATTCTCAAAGATATATGCACAAGCTGTTTCTATTTTAAGAGTGTAACTGCTACTCACTCCTATAGTATTTCTCAGTGTATATGGACCTGCATGAGAATGATCAGGATTATTTTTTAAAAACTCCACAAACTATTATAAGAGTATTCTGTATCTTGGTCTAGGTGCTGGGTGCATGGTATATTCAATTTCTTAAAATTCAGCAAGCTATATTCTTATGTATACTTTTCTAGTTGTACAATATTTTCCAGTAAAATGTTTTTAAAAACCACCTGAACCAAATGAATGAGAATCTCAGGGATTTGAGGCCTGAGAATATGTATTCTTACTAAACTCCTTAGGTGAATTCTTAGGGCCTTTGCACTAAGCTGAAATTAAGATAAATAAATTACAAATATTGAAAACCATCATGCCAGTGCTCATTGTGGTGTTCACTGACCTACTTCAACTACTCAGTCACGAATGCCTATTTCATAAGTGCATTGTTTTAGGCCCAGGATGACGATCATTCAGTGATGGGCCAGGCCCCTGCCCTCCTGCTGCTGAGGGACCACTGAGCTGACCTAGACACCATTTCTACCCTGGAGGAGCTCACTGCCTCCTGGAGGAAATAATGAGCTAATAGTCACAATGCAAGCTGCTTAGTGGTGAGAAGGGGGAAAGTACAGGGTGACTTGGGGGAGCCTCCAACGCCAACCCTCCTAGGCGATGACTGCAGGTCCCGCAGACTTCTGGTTTCTGCTTCTAATCCAAGAATGGTGCTCTCTGGCTTTCTCTTCCCCCATAGAGCCCTGGTTTCCTTCCCTGTCCTCAAGGGGCACCCCCATCTCCTAGGATTTGGGATTACAGGTTAGGCAGAGAGGAACAATAGGCGTCAGGAGAGGCTTTATGTTGTTAAATGCAAAGCTTGGGCCCTAGAGCCAGAGTCTCTCCATTCAAATCCCAGCTCCACAGTGTACCTGCTGTGGGCACTGATCATTATTGTGGTATCTACTTCTAGGTGTGATTACTGTGGAGAGTAAGTGGATTCATTTAGTGCTTAGAACAGTGTTTGGTATACAGTTAGTGCTGCATAAGTGTTAGCTATTATGATCGGTATTGTTGTTTTGTTGTTTTGTCTACCATCAGATGTCCGTTTATCTCAAGTGGGTAAATTACACTGCTGAGAACTTCCAGACAGGCAACACCCATCTTAGTGGGATCAGGCTATCTCCTGGAATGATCCCCTTGAGGCAATTCCTCTCAGTCTGTAAAGCAAATGAGCCAAGTAGAGAAATACTTAACTCAGACAAAACAAAAGCAGGATGATTCAACATGAGGCAGAGAAAGAAAATATTGGTCACAGCAATGTAAGGGTCCTTCCCACAGGCTGTATCACCATGCTGGGGTGGAGGCAGCTTTCTCACACCCCTGACCAGGCAGCTGTTAATGTTACTCAGGGAATATACATCACAAAAAGATATTGGAATCATGCAGTGCTTGTGCTCAGAAACATTCAACAGACTCACAGGAGGATTGTTTTCTTCTCTCACACACCATCTGAAGAAAAGTTCACAGAAGTACTTTCTGTTACTATGTTATTTCATTGATGAGGAAACTGAAGCACATCCAGGGTTCTTAGGCTATTGGCTTTAGGTTACAAAGGTAGTAAAGAGAGAAGCCAGGCTTTGCATCCTTGCGTCATAACTTCAAGGAGAGAACCAGGCAGGCAACTCCTGGCAATGCATGAAGCCTGGTGTGGAGAGATTTAACACGGGAGCAGAGGGAGGGACTCAGAGGCAATATAATTCAGCAATTATGAGTATGAGCTTTGGAATTAGACAAGTTTGGTTTTGAATCCTGACTCTGTCAGTGTCATGAACTAAATGTTTGTGTTTCCAACTCCCAAATTTGTGTATTGAAGCCCTAATCCCCACTTGTAACTAAATTTGGAGGTGGGACCTCTCAGGAAGTAATTAAATTAAATGAAGTCATAAGGATGGGGCCTGACTTAATAGGATTAGTGTCCTTAGAAGAAGAGATACCAGAGAGCTTTCACTCTGTCGCCTTGTTCATGCACTGAAGAAAGGCCATGTGAGGACATAACAAGAAGATAAGCCAGGACGAGAGGCCTCATCAGAAATGGAATTAGCTGGAACCTTGATGTTGAATGTGTGAGAAAATAAATTTCTGTCTTTCAAGCCACTCAGTCTATGGTATTTTGTTATGGCAGCCTGAGCTGACTAAGACAGTTGGTACTAGCAATGTGACTGAGCAGATATTCTTCTGAACGTGTTTCCTCATCTGTCAAATGAAGATAGTAGTAATTATACCTCTTAAGAGCATCAAGGTTATTAAATGAGATAATGCATTTGAAAAACATAGCCAAGGGACTAGCACATAAATGTTAAAAAACTCATTTATTCACCCTGTCTATTTAACAGGTGTTGACTGAGTACCTGCTTTTTGCCAAACATTCATCTGGGTGTTGGAAGTCCAGGGATGTCTAAGAGAATGGAGGTGTCTGCCTTCATGGAGTTCACAGTCTAGTTGGACAGGAAGATGATAAATTATGACAAAAATAATTGTGGATTGTAATAACTGTCATGAAGGAAATAATCAGGTGATTAGATAAAAAGTACTCTAAGGAGGCCACTTAAGATATGGTTGTCAGGAAAAGTCTCTCTGAGTAAGATATTGGAGTTGAGAAGGAAAGAATGGGAATGTGCCAATCATCTGAGGAGCTAGTAGGCAAGCATTCCAGGCAGAGAAAACAAGCATGAAATCCAGGAGATGGAAAGGGCTTGGAGTGCTCCAAAGAAGGGAAGCAAAAGTGTCTGTGTTCTGTGAATAAAGTAGAAGGTCATTCTGGCTGTTGTATGGAGAATGGATTATGTGAGATATGAACAGAAACAGTGAAACTTGTTCAGTGACTATTACTATTATCAGTTCAGGGAGGAGCAATAGTGACTTAGACTGGAGGTGGTGAGGAGAGGTCGGATGCCTAGTTTTGATAGAAGAATTGACAGGAGTTAGAGATAGATTTGAAATGGAGGTTTTAGCTCAGTGCTGTTAACTAACTGCTGATGCGAGGATGAGAGAAGAAGTAGGGAAAGAACAGGATTACGCGTCTCAGGGACCAGAGGTTTGCAGATCACACTTTGAGAACTGCCGACATAGGGAATAACAGGAGTATAGTCCTTAAGAAGGCCAAAGAGAATGAGGTGGAGAACGCAAGTAGAGGGCTTGGACATTGATTAAAAAAAAAAAAAAGTGACAGTTTTCCCATTTTAGTAAGAGAGGAAGCAGGAAGATTGGAATACATTTCTCTCTGTTAGCATGTCCTTTCTCAGTGAAGTGTAAGTCAGGATCTTCAATTAAGAAGAAAAAGTGGGAAGGATGGATATGGGAAGTTTCAGGAGAAAGAAAAAAGTTGGCTAATTGGCTTGAAGAATGGGAAATGAATTTGCTGGAGAAGCACAGCACGTATTCCAGGCAGTGATCATTTGAGGTTTGCAGGCATGAATTTAAAGAGAAACCAACTGGTTTAGTTTCTATGCTTTTATTCCCAGGAATATTCAGCTAATTGGGCACAGGCACAGAAAAGGCAGATAGATAACTTGGTTCAGTGACTGCTGACATTTTTTTTTTAGGTTAGTATATAGAGAGAGAGGGAGAGAGGGAGGAAGGGAAGGGAGAGAAGGAAAGGGAGATGGGGAGATGAGCAAAGGAGTTGAGAGTGATTGAAAGGGAAATATTGTTTAAACTAGGTAAGAGGAATGTAAGAAGGGGGGAGTTGAGTGAAGAATAGTAGAAAAGCAAGGGGGCCAGTAGACTGGAAGTTTTAATATGGTCATTGTCAGGGAACAGGATGTTTGCAATCAGAGTGGAGCTGCCACCAATGGCAGCAGGGTCAATGGATGTGGCTGAGAAAGGTGAGAAAGGCAAGGAACAGAGAGAGGCCAGGGATTTGGATAGTTCATTGATGTGCATGTCGAAGACATCCAGGAGATGATAAGTGTGGCAGGAGAAGACCTAGAGGCCATAACCAAAGCCTTCAGTGAAAGAAGGATGATGAGCAACTGCTGACTAGAGGGGCAGCTATTCGACAACTATAAGGCGTTTGTGTAATCATTGTCGAGAACACTGCTTAACACATAGTAGGTGCCCAGCAAATATTTTTTAAATTAATTGAATGAATTCATAATACCAAGATTTTCTTTTTATCTCTAATTTATTCACAATGCAGTGAATTACATCGCATCCATGGTACTATTTTGATAAAATGGATCCCATGTATTTCTTTCCATTTTATAATTTCCAGTATCACAGATAAGCTGTTCTATATAATCTTTTATTCAAATGTTGATTCTGTTGTTATTTAACATAACAACATAAAACGGATATTTACCATATCCGTTTCTTGGATATCTTCAGCTAGATTTAAAGTTCCTCAATAGTAGACAGTGGTTTGCTTATTCTTTTCTCCATAGTGTGTATCACAGTGGTGGCATACAGTCAGTACTCAATAAGAATAAGTATGTTTTTAATAAATTGATATATCCTCTAATTAATTATTGAAATAATAAATACCTATTTGAAAATTTATGTGTATTCCTAGACAGCCACTGACATATCCCATGAACCAACCCCTAACATAACATCCAGATGCCTTGGTGCAAATTGTGGCTATGTTCCTTCCTAGCTGTGTGACCTCAGACAAGATGCTTAATATTTCTGCATTTCAGTGTCCTTGTTTATAAAATAGAGTTATCACAAATTCATTATGATGAATAAATTCGTATGTGTGAACTGCTTAGAACAATGCCTGGCACATAGTAAACACTTCAAGAAATGTTATTATTAGGCATATAGTACATATTCATGGAATATTTTAATAAATGATAAATAACTCAAGCTGGATCATCAGTAAATATCAGTTGGTCTATTCAATAGACTTTTGTGACTAAACAGTTAGACACACCGTTTACAAATACAATTTGATTAAATATTTCACTTTTCAGTTAATTAAAACAGAACCATATCTGTGAAGTTAGCATAGGAAAAGTAATGCCCTCACTTTATCAAAAGAAGAAACATGAGAAAACCTAGTAACCTAGGTTGAGGCATCCTGAACTAGAGTCAGGGATTGCTGAAAAATGAGGGAAGTCAATAGCATGAGGCTGAGGGCTTTGAGAAAATGTTTATTTATTATATATAATTACAGAAGCAGACCATGCTACATTAAGTCAAACTCTATAGATAAGGAGTCAACATAAAACTCCATTGCGCTGATTATTATTTGCTTCCATTGGTGAGGAATGCAGAGCCCAGTGGTACAGAGAATTAGGAGGAAATGAAAACACTGTTGTAACTTTTGATAGAAAACAGGCTGAGGAGCACTTGACAAAGGGAACTTTGCAGAATCCGCAGAGCTAGATGTATATTCTCAGGGGCATTAGAAGTGGGTATTAGCATTAATGTGTACAAAGTAAAGAAAAACAGGCAGTTCTAGAGGCCAGAATCAGAAAGGTGATTTACATTCAAGGAGTGATGTAGATCCTGTTTCATCAAGTAGCAATATTAATGGAACAAATAAATATGAAACTTAAAAAGGAAGCCTAGAGACTTTAAGAAAAAAAATAAGCAAAATTCAATAAAGAATTTTATTTTTTTTTCTACTTTTAAAGAAAGGGTATCAAACCAAAAAAAAAAAAATCCTTTTAAAATATTATGTCTTGAATTTGACCTCAAAAGCAAAGGAAGTAAAAGCTAAAATAAATGAATGGGACTACATCAAACTAAAAAGCTTCTGCTCAGCAAAAGAAATCGTCAACAAGATAAAGAGACAACATCCAAATGGGAAAATATATTTGCAGGCAATGACTCTGATAAGGCCTAATATCCAAAATATACAAAGAACTCATACAACTCAATCATAACAAAAAAACAAATGATATAATCAAAAAACAGGCAGAGGATCTGAACAGACACTTTATATAGGACATACAAATGGCCAACAAATACAAGAAAAGATGCTCAACATCACTAGCTTTTAGGGAAATCCAAATCAAAACTACAATGAGATACCATCTCACACCTGTTGGAATAGCTATAATCAACAAGACAAGTAATAACAAATGTTGGAGAGGATGCAGAGGAAAAAGGAACCCTCATACACTGCTGGTGAGACTGCAAATTGGTACAGCCACTATGGAAAACAGTATGGAGGTTCCTCAAAAAACTAAGAATTGTTCTACCATATGATCCAGCAATCCCTCTGCTGGGTAAAACCCCCAAAAACTTGAAAACCCATATCAGAAAAGATATTTGCGCATCGATGTTCATAGCAGTATTATTCACAGTGGCCAGGACATGGAAGCAACTGAAGTGTCCTACAATAAATGACTGGCTAAAGAAGCTGTGGTACATATATACAATGGAATATTACTCAGCCATAAGAAGAGATGAAATACTGCCATTTGCTACAGCATGGATGGACCTTGAGATAATCATGCTGAGTGAAATAAGCCAGATAGAAAAAGTTGAAAAATCACATGATATCACTTATATGTGGGATATAAACCTAAAATCAACAAATAAACAGGACAAACAGATTCATGGATATGGACTATAGACTAGTGGTTACCAGAGGGTAGGAGTAGGGGGAGGAAGGGAGAGGTAGACAGGGTAAAGGGGATCAAATATAGGGTAGCCTAAGGAAACTGGACTTTGAGTAGTAAACACAAAATAGAATATACAGATTTCAAACTATAATGGACACCTGAAAATTATATAATTGAATTAACCAATGTTACCCCAATAAACTTAAAAAAAAATAATAAAAGATTATGTCCCTAAATAGGCAAAGGAAGACATTATTATGCATATAATGTATCCATTTTTACCGTATTAGATATAAAATCCTTAAGCTACCTTTAGGAACATTTCACTTTAAAGGTCATCTCTGCTTTTCTGGGTGGTGGGATTAAATGTGCTGTTCAATTTCTTTTTCAACGGTTGGTAAAAACAGTTCAGTCATTGTGTTATGTTACTTTAAAAAAATCATGTTGATTAAAAATTGACCAAAAGGCCCTAAACAAAGAGGAATTCAAGCTGGTTTGCCTGTGTTGGAGAAGATAGGGCCCGGAGGTTTCAGAAGCTGGTGTCAGAATCTATTTCATTCCCTATCTGGGTGTGTAATCTGAAGAAGTCGGTGTGACACAAATGTAATTTGCAGCTGACCCAGCATTGGAAGGTGTGGCGTGTATAATCAAGACAGAGAAATAACAGAAATTTGACTCAGATGCTAGAAATACTGCCTTACAGTAAGTAATTTTAGAAAAGAGAGAGACCAAGCCTGAGACTGCACAACATTTAATTCGTAAACATTGATTGTAACTAGCTGTGGTATGATGGAAAGAACACTTAAGTGGTTTTGCAGTCAGAAATCCTGAGCTCAGATCTTAATTGTGTCTCTCAGGGACTGTGTGAACTTGGGCAGATCATTTCAACTCCCTGGGCTTCAATGTTCTCATCTTTAAAATTAGGATAATAAAAACCTTCCTCAAAGTGTTGCTGTGAGCATGAACTGCTTTCTAAAGGGCCGTAGGGATGTCCATTGTGATGACGGCAAAAGTGGAAAGAACAACAAATTTAGGATCAGGCAGAACTGAAGTCATTGTAAGTTAAATCTTAGCTTGACTTCTAGCAGCTGTTGGACTTTGGGTGAGTTTGACTCACCGAGACATATATTAAAACAGGTATTTATCCATCTACCCCATGGGGTTCTGATAAGAATTAAATAATTTATGTACACGGAACCTGACATAGAAAACTCTCAGCGAGTGTTAGTTTCCCTTTCCTCTCCTACATACCTCAGAAAGGAGTTGGTGATAAATGTGTAGGGCAAACCGTAGATGAATGTGGCACAGAGTCTTTCCTCCCAGACTCACCATGATGTTGGCAAGATGACAAGTGTGTAAGTAGCTCTAAAAGAAAGCAGACTTTGGAAGGAGTAAAGCATATACTGTTTTCTGGAAGCTCAAGGGTGATTGGTTCTCATGCAAGGATCATAAAAAGCACAGTGGGGCAGGTGGACTTGAAGGTGGCTGCTGAGGGAAGAAGGCACTTGACTGGAGGAAGAAGGATGCAGGTGAGATGGAGAATCTTAGACAGGCTGGTGTCACTGGCAAATGATAGCCAATATTACTGAGCAGCGTATCAGTTTTCTATTGCTGCTGTCACAAAGTACTACAAATTTAGCAGCTAAAACATCACAGATTTATTATCTCACAGTTTCTGTGGGACAGAAATCTAACATCAGTCTCACCCAGCCAAAATCAAACCTGTGTTTTTACTGGCAGCTCTGGGGCAGAATCTGCTTCTAGGCTCATTCAGGGGGTTGGCCAAATCAGTTCTTTAGGGCTATAGGACTGAGGTCCACATTTCCTTGCTGCCTGTCAGTTTGTAGCCAACTTTGCTTCTAGAAGCCTCTCTGTCGTCTTCCTATGTGGCCCAGTCCATTCTTCAAACCACAAATAGTGAGCCCTTCTCATGTTTTGAACCTGATTCTCCTCCTGCTGCACCTCTTCTGCCTCTAGACAAAGAAAGTTCCCTGCTTTTAAGGGCTCATGTGATTAGAATTTTCCCACCTAGATGACCCAGGATAATCTCCCCCATTTGAAGGTTCTTAACCTTAATTACATCTATTCTATTTCTCAGGTTTCAGGGATTAATGCATGGACATTTAGGGAGGGAGGTGGTAGTGAATTCTCTGTACCACAGTACTTTGTGTGGGCCGGACACTTTGTTAAATTCTTACCATGTGCTATCTCATTTAATTCTGTCAATAACTCCGCCCAATTTAATTATCAGTAACTCTATGACAGAGGAAACTGAGGCCCAGAGGTGTTATTCAGCTTCCACAAGTCACGGAAAATATGAAAGTCAGAATTCGAATGTAGGTCGTCTAAGTCCAGAGTCCATGTCCCTGAGAACACATGTGTCAGAGGAAAAGGACACATGTCTCAAAGGAAAAGGCATCATAATGTAGGGTCTTGAGTGGCAGACTGATATGCATGGACCCTCCTTTGCAATGCTCCATGTAATCATGTGGGGAGAAAATATCTAAAATATCGATACTCCGTGGAACATTGAATGGTATTTGGAAACCACAGGTTAGAACTCTTTATGGGTAACAGGAGGCAGATTAAAATTTCAATGGAACATTGAATTGGTCTCAAGAAATTGTATTCTTGGAAGGAATCCAGTGTGGTCTGTCAAGGCACAGTGCGGAACTAGACCATGGACTAAAGAGAAATGCAAACAGTTATTAAGCTGGATTCTGGGAGGTCTCTGGGAGAATGTGATGGAGCCTGAGGGTCAGTCTTGGTTTATTTAATATCTCCATTAATGATCTTGGAAAACAGATCATCATCCTTTTTAATGAAATGCACTGAAGATAACAAAAGAGCTGGAGGAGTCACCAGAGAGGACAGATAGAAGGAATGTTGACAGGAAACATTTTCCATTAAACTTGGGGTGGGGGGTGGGGGAAGCAAAGAATTCAAAACATAGATAGTCACTAAGATAAGGAGGTCTAGACAAGTCACCATGATTAAAGAGGCCGGCAGTAGAAAGGACAGAAGGAAATTGTATTGGAATTTAAATGTAGGAGCTGGCCTGAGCACTGTTTCCCAGATGTGTAAATTTCCAGATGTCACAGACTTCTCTGATTTGAGGTACAGCTGGAGGGGGTCCCTGGTCATGCATTGTGCTGGATTCCTCGGTATTGGAGAACTACGGGTGGTTTTGAGAGTAACTGGGGCAGAACAGCACAAGAGAGATTTGGGAGAACAGGTTAATGGAAGAGTTCGTGTCATGGAGAGCAGCTGCACCTCTTAACTTGCCCTCACGCCCTCCCCACTCAGTTAAGTTATTCTCGGCAGCCCACAGGGCAATGTTAAGTGAGCCCTGTGTATCTCCCTAGAGAATTTCTCAGGGACCTCCTCATGACATCATCGCATGTGTCAGATTGGTTGGTAATTACTGGGTTGCTTGACTTTCTCCTTTTCTGAACTGTGAGCTCCATAAAGCCACTTGAGGAAAACACGTTAGGAGACTGTCCACAGAAGTGGTTCTTAATCTTTTCTTGGATCCCAGACTCAGTTAAAAATTTTATGAGAGCTATGTTTTTTTTTATTTTTTCTTCACAGAAAAATGCACGATCACAAATATTTGCATACAGCTCCAGGGATTCTGAAGCCCTTGGGTCACTTGGAATCCTCAGGGAAATCTGATCTATTCCAGGTTAAGAGCCTCTGCATATAGCAATGGCAAATGCTTTGCTCTCTTGGTATAATCTTTACCACTTCCCACTTCAGACAGCCCACCCCCAGCCCCACCCCAGTGTCTCAGTGCCTTGGTAGGCATTGCAAAAACATCATACATTCTCCTCAAATATCTGTCTCAATGCACTAGTCCTAGTAGTACTACCAATTCGTGAGAATTGGAAACCAAGTTCAATCTGGAAGTAGGAAGAGAAGCTAGGAGAAAGACTCATTGAAGTCTAAGATTTTCTAAGTGGAAGGAGTGGGAAAAGGCTCAATAAGGTGAGAGTGGAGAAAAGAATTACTGGAATCGGTAATTAGTTTTTTTGGTACTTAGGAAATGGCATTTTAAGCAGATTTGTGGGTTGCAGCCAGATTGCGGTGAGTTAGACTTCTTTGAATGCATTCTAAAGAATACATTAGAATGTATATTAAGTGCATTTCCTTGAATATATCCTAAATAATCAGTCACATGTGTAGGGATATATGTACAAGGGTATTTACTGTGGTGTTATTAAAATAGTACTAGTACAGATTCGAAGCAGTCTAAAGGCAAAATATCAGGGAATTCGGTTAATTCGATTTTAATGCATCCATATTATGGAATGATGCTATGTCAGTAAGGACTCTTTATTTTAAGTAACAGAAACCTGAATCAAACTAGTTTAAACAAAGAAAGAATAAAAGGAATTTATTGGCCGATATAATGGAATAGTCCAGAAATTGTCTGACTTTACGCAGGTTTGAAACAAATGCTCAGATGATGTCCTATGATCTTTAGGGTCACCTCCCCCCACCTTCCTCTCTCTGGGATGGCTTCATTTTTAGACAAGATCTGTACATAGCAGGAATGATGGCCCCGGTAGGTTCAGCATTTCTAGAGCTCACAGTCGCCACAAGAAAGAAAACTTCTGGGGAGCTGGGAGGAGGGAGGTAGATGAGATAAAAGGGGTCAAATATGTGGTGACAGAAAGAAATCTAACTATACGAGGTGGGCACACAATGAAATATTTTTTCACCTTACTGTTAAATTGTACACCTGAAACTTACTGGATGCCATTAACCAATGTAACTAAAAAAAAAAATTAAAAAAAGAAAAAAGGAAAAAAGTCATCCAAGTATTCAAAAACATGGACAGCTTTCCAATTTGTAATCATTGGAAAGCAAATTGAAAACATACATATCTGGAAGAAATAGTTTTACTGTTAATATATGTAGACTTCAAAGTTTTTCTTTTGTCAAACTTTATGTTTTTACATTTTAATTTATTCATGAGCTTTGTAAATTAAAATGGTAATAATGGGGCTCATCATTGTGAGTGATAAAATGTATTTGTGACTTTAGCCAAATATAAGTATGCCACAGTACTGTGACATTTATGTAGTTACTTAAACTTGGTGAAGAAATCATTTTGGATGCTTTAAAAATAAAATGGAAAAAAATTTTTAAAAAACAAAGAAGGAAAACTTCTTTGTCTCAGCATGCAAACCAGCTCCCTCCCCCCTACCACCAAGAATCTTCTTGGCTCTCTTTGGGTTAACTGCCTGTCCTTCAACCAACTGCTGTGCCCAAAGGGCACAGTGCTGTGACTGGTCAGGCTGGAGCACATGTGCCTTCCTTGGAAAAACCGCCAGACTCGCATGCTATGGGGGAAAGTCATCTTTCAAAAGGAAGTAAGATGGAATTGACAAAAAAAAAGGTAGTTATCATAATTGCAAACTTTTTTTTTTCAATAGTGTAGATCTGTATTTATGGGCATGGAGACTGTGGGGGTGGGGGGGTGGGGAAAGACTAAGGACCCATCACAGTTCTGCTGTTCCCCATGCCTGGAATCCCCCAACATACCACTCTGACCCCTTCCACTTCTCTAGGCCACCACTTGAAGTGGACAGGAAATGCCTCCCTTCCCAAAAGATGTCCACACTAATCCCTGGAGTCTGTGAATATGTTACCTTACATAGCAAAAGGGACTTTGCAGATATGATTAGGAGTCTTGAGATGAGAGCTGACCCTGTACTATCTGGACAGGCCCAATGAAAAGATAGTCCCGTTACACTGAAAAAAAAGAAATATAAGTTGTAAAACACAATGTGGGATGTGAATTTACCTTTATTTTAAAATCTGTTTAACTTCATATATGTATATGCATGGAAAAAAGTTAGGAAGATATACTCCAAGGTGATAGAGTTATTTTTGAGGGGCTGTAATAGATTATTTTTTCTTTTTTGCTTATATGCAGTTTCTAGCTTTGTTACTATAAACATAAAACTTACATAATTCAAAACTATAATATATCACCGAGAGGTGAAGAAGAGGAAGCAGTCATTAAAGAGAAAGGTGGGGTAGTGTTTTGAGTAGGAAGCATATTGAAAAAAAAGTGTTTGTTTATCCATTTATGTATTTATTTGCGTGGGGAACTCTGGAGCCTGGTTAAACGCTGAGGCAACTGGCCTGGGGTTGCCGAAGAAGGAAAAGATGCACAAACAACGGGAAGATTCTGGGACAGGGGCAGAGGGGACACCTCAGCAAGTCTGGGGTTCAGGCCTCTGGAGGGGCAGGGAGAAGAAAAGGAAAGGCCGGGGAGAACAGGAGGCTTTTAACAGGAGGGGAAGGAAGTCAGCAACTTCAGTCTTCTAGGCAAAGAAGGAGATACGGGCAGGGGGCTGGAGTGGGTTGGGGGCTTAAGAAAAGTGGAAACAGTTGGAAAATGTGCCCTGAGGAATGAGGCTTTCTGAGTGGCACTAACGGCTCTGCCGAGATTAGATAACAGGGATTTGTAGTCAGGCTAATCATGGCAGTTACATGACTTTCTCGTGATACTGAGCAGCATGGGAACAGAGAGCAAAGCCAGCAGAGAGAAAACAGGGAGCGCCTGGCTGCACTAAGGTTCTGGGTTCCGGGGCAGGGGCCTCTCCATCGGGCCTCAGTGCCTCCTATCTGAGCTTCCTGATTCAGGTGATTGATTAGGTACCCACTGTATTGCTCTGCCCTGTGCTGCACATGCCACCATCTGGTTGCTGTGTGTCTCTCAGGCCTCATAGAGATATATTCAGGAGCCCTCCATTGAGGCCAAATGGAAAACAAAACATAGCATAGTATGACAAAGAATGTAAACAAATGGTGCGATTGAGCTGTTGGGAGCCCAGGAGCGGGTAGGCCCTAGGAGAGAAAGAGACAGGGGACAGAGCAGTTTTCAAAACAAGTGATAAAGTCCAGGCAGACCTTTTAAAGGTGAGTAAGTGTTAGCCAGACAAAGTCAGGGGAAAGGGCATTTCTGGAAGGAGAACCCGTAAATAAAGGCAGGAGGCATGAAGCTGTGTGGTGTATATGGACAGCAACACACAATTGTCACTACAGGGTGAAGTAAAAGACAGGGCATGGTGGAAGTTGGGGCTGGGCTGGGGCCCCACCCTGGAAGGCTGAGGAAAAGGGCCTATGAAGGAGCTTGAGAGAGCAGTCTCCCAGGTCAGCTAGTCAAGAGGTTATTAGAAAGGATGAAATAAATGATTGACAGTGATTAGGGGGAAGGAGGGCTGTTCTTGGCTAATTGCCTCCATTTCCTTTATTAAGTATGCAGCATGGTGTTCTGTTGAAAGTGAAGAAAATGCTAGAGTAAGAAAGAGGAGGCCTGCTGAGCAAGGCCACGTGGAAGGGCTGTTGGAGAGCTGCATGGGACCGTGAAGGCTCCAGAAAGTATATGAGTTCAGGTGTGGAAAGTGCACAGCTCAAGGCCTGGCAATAAATGGTAGGGATTGTTCCTGTTCTCTGTCAGTCCTGAGGGAATGTATTCAGGGCCTAACTAACCTCCAAGAGACAAAGTCCTGGATGGGTGCAGTGATGGGTCTGAAAGCCAATCAATCACATATGGGAAGTCGAAGGCAGATGTCTACAGAAAAAAATTGTTTTCTTAGTAGTTCGTACAATGCTCTCCAGCATCTGGTTATTGAAATTTGGGAAGAAGAAGCACTAGTTCTGCAAAATAAGGAAAAATTGCAAATTCAGGGGCTGCGTTATAATTCTAGAGGCAGAAACACCTGGGTCTCTGCTGGCAGACTGACCCTTTTGCTGCATTGCCTGCAAATTAAGAAAGATTAAACTGATAATGTTGATGTTACACACAATCTGAGGTGATGTGGTCCAAAATTTAAAAAAAATGATTTTATTATTGGGATTGTTTGGGTAGCTAACTCTACTTCAAGCTGTTTCTAATTCCTCCCCCCCACCCCCCACCCCCGCCCATTTTCTAAACAAATGGTTATTCAGTGTTCTAATAGGTCCTCAAAGTCAGCAAAAACAAAGTTTGGCATAGGTTTTTTTTTAGCATGTCCCCGATTTTGTTGAATGTTCTCAGGTGCAGGCAGCATATGCAAGCCTTCTTTTTCTTTCTTTTGTTCTCTCTTTTGTGCTTGCTTTCTTGTGTGTTTGTGGCACCATGGTTAAAAGTTAAGAGTGAAGTTTAACATCCCATAATTTGCTCAAATGTACAGAGCATGACATAGATAGAGATGGGACTGAACGAATCCAGAGTGTTAAAATTCTAGTTAGATACTGTTGACTGCTAAAGGTTCTGAGCCTGTGGTCTATTGTCTTTTAATACTGGAGTCTTAGGAAGAATAAAAATTATATTAGTCCTAAACTAGACTTTCACTTGAAGAATTGGAAAAATTAAAAAAGAATTGAAAAGGGAATAATTTTTTCAAAATAGGTTATCAGTGTTACTTAATGCTGTGTCTATATGTCATGTAAAATCATCTCACATATTACCAATTGTGTGTCTCCCGTGTTGGTCTAAGGCAGTAGATTCTACCTCCTGCTCTGGGAGCCCTGGGTTCTTCTGGGGTAGGTAGTGAACTATATCAAGATGGGGCAGTAGCAGGTGGGGTTGTGAGGCTATCCCCCTAAGTTAGAGCAGCTTTGCTCTTATTCAGTTTTGTGAAATATTAATTTTTTAAAGGGTGACATTGCTAGAAAATAAAAATCTTGAAAGCCACCAGCCTACAAATTAATAACATCCACTTATTTATTATATGCCAACTGTGGGCTAGGTACTTTATATACTTTAAACTTATCTCTATTCTCAAAGTAATTGTTATTAGTGGTTGGTTGAGGCAGTTGACACTAAGAAATTAAAGAAGCTTTCTAAAGTTATCCAGTCAGTAAGTGGCAGAATTGGCATTCTAACCTAGTCTGTCTGCTTCCTTTCTATTTTTATAGCCTGTTTGGGAATTCTTTTAATTCAACAAACATTTATTGAGATTCTACTACTTTCTAAGTGTTTGTTAGGTTTTGGGGTTAGAAACCACAGTCTGTTGGAAGAGAAAAGCATGTAAGTAAATATTGACACAAAGTGTTTTAAAGAGCTATGCTCCAATGAGACGTGGAGTAAAGAATGGCAGATTCTACCTGGTGGGGTAAGAGAATGAACGGTCATTTAGTCTTCATAAAAGTGGTGATCCTGCAGTGCACAGTAACAAGTAGGAGTGCTGGCAAAGATGACCGTGGAGAGCTGAGGAGGCCAGATTTTAGTGGACTTCGTGTATCATCCATACAAAAATTCAGAGCCCTGTAGTCTTGGAATTGCACCATTTAATTGATTTATATTCATGTGTTTTGTTTTTCCCTTTTGCTCTCCCCTATTAGTTGTTTTAAAATTCCAGTCTTAGGTGAGGAATCTGTGGAAGAGGTTCGTTGCCATTTTAGGAGGAAAATGGAAAGATATCTGAAAAAACATAGAAAGGTATTTGGAAGAGAAACCCCTCTCCCACCAAGGAGTATAGTATTTAGGCAATGGAGAGCCAGTGAAAGATTGTGTTGTTAATTTGTCATGCTGTAGCTCTGAAGTCTCCATGACCCACGTGATCCATCCAGCTAAACTCGCCTCACGGCTCCAATTTCACAGCCTGGGGAAGCCCTCTGTCTACCCCAACACTTTTTCCCCCACGACTTATTCTCTCATGGCCCATTCGTCTTTAGATTTTTTCTTCCTCCAGTGCCGCCTTTGTGTTGCACCAAGGATGACGCCAACCAAACATGAAAGTCAACGTCTAAAAGAATTCACTTACACAAAAGCACAAATGAGCATTGTAGATTTTACAAAAGATTTCTCAAAGGAGTTAGAGGAAAAATTTATAGCAGTCCTCCAAAGCCCACTTTTAGACATTCCTTTTCTCTCCAAATTCCATTTTTATGAAGTATCCAGCCTAAGGCACCTTTCCTCATTTCCTGATTACCTGTTGGAACTTCAAATTTTTCTTTTTATTATTGAAAATGCATCCATTACCCAGGCCTAGTAACAGACCTGGGCTGAGGCCTAGAGATTAAGAGAGATTTCAAACCCCAAGCATTTATAAAAGCTTGTTTATCCCATCTCCCATAACCTTCAGACCAACATACAATGTTCTTCGTAAGAGGAATCCTGGAACATAATTTTCCATAGCTGGTTATAAAAGGCAACAGTAGACTCTTTGTCCAGAAAGGGTAGAGCCTTACTACTGTTTGTAGTGGGCAATCTCCTTTGAAGAATGAAATTATCCTTATTAATCCCTGGGTTGAGGGGAAGGAATACATGTCAGAACCAAGATTAGATAGGCAAGAGAGCAGACATCTTTTCATCCTGTCAGTGGAAAGAGTCAAGGTATTTAAGAAAAAGTTAAGTGGTGGGTATCAATATGACGTCACGCATTTGGCAACAGGATGGGAACTTTGAAGTGAGGGCCTAGGCAAAGGCTCTGGTGTCAGTCCTTCAGATACCTGTCTCATAGCTGTTCATGGATCCACTTCCAAGCTCAACCATGTGTCTCCTCCCTCAAAGTCTGCCTGAACGTGGGGGTGGAAGAGGTATACTGAGATGTACTCCCTACCTCAGAGGTTTCAAAATAATTGTGTCTCGCATTGTAATCCTTTCTCAGGTAAAATTTTACTTGTAAGCCTCAAATATAAAACCAATAAAATTAAAGCACTGTGGTGGAAATGCTGTGGTTTGTAGCCTATCCATCCTTTTTGCCACACCACCCCTCTGAACTCATGTCAAGACTCTAGAGTTCCTTCTGGGGCACTAGACATTGAAGGAGTTCAGTTCGAAGCACCCCAACCCCACCTCATGAATCTGGACATAGTATATATAAGCTTTTTGAACTATCCTTTGGTGGTCGAAGGTCTTTGGGAAGAGTCTGGGATGAAGGGGTCTGAATTGTGGAGACTTATAGTACAGATTCTAACTCTAAGTGACCTCAAGGCTTTCAGAAGAGGATTTGGCTCATAAAGTGGTCTGATGAGGTACCTTTGTTGTATCCCCAGAGCCATGGGTAAGGCAGAGTGAGAGAAATAGCTCTCTGCATTCTCTCCACCATGAGGAAAGTAGAATTTATTAAGGTATCTTTTCTGGCCTTCTTTTTGTTCTTTCTCCATTGTCAGATTTTCTGTAGACATCCTTTAAGTGGTATGAGACCTAAGTTACCTTCTCTTATTAGCTAATGTCTCTTTTTTATACCCACATATCTTTTTCTTCCAATGGAGCCTGGTATAGAGTTGTTGGGGAAAGAGGAAGAGGAGGGGAGAGTCAATGTCTCTTGTGCCTCTGTGAGTCCCAAATGGCCTGGGTCTTGCTCTGGCTCCAAATTAGATTTTCAGGAGCCATGGGAGTCAGATGTAATCAGACCAGCCCACCCAAGTTTTCTGGCCCCAGGAATAATCCTTGGCAACTGAGTCCAGGAGTACAGCTTGAAGAGCTGGTGGCAGAGTTCAGAACCTCACTGGCAGGAATTTTGTGTTTGACCTTGGCCAACACCCAGCTGTGTCCTCATTCCGTACCTGCTTCAGTTTCTTCAGACAGAAGAGAATTAAGGTGAAGGTTGGGAATTATATTGAAAATGATCCCCTGAGTGTCTAGGAAAGTATCCAAAAGTATTTCACAGAAGAAAAAGGAAATGAATAGGTTCAAGATATAGGAAGAAACAAGAAGACCTCATGCTTAGGCAGTTTGTTCTTATATATAGCAAATAAGCCATGAGTGACTGGACCCTCCTCAAATTCTTGCTTCATTCTCATATTCCATGAAAACATTCTAATAGTGCAGCCCTGTTTCACTTTTCTGTTTCTCAGCCAGAAAACTGGTTTGATAGGTCAAGTTGTCATTAAGAGTGAATGTCGGGGCTGGCTGCCTATCACCAGGGTCAGGATCTACAATAGATGTAGTCATCAGGACTCTGCCACCCCAGGCACAGAGTGACAAAAGCAACAGCAGTGGTTATGCCGTTCGGGCAATAACTTTCTCTGGTACATGAGGTTAGAGGGTGTTGACTACTGGACCCTCAAGCTCAGACAGTTCTGTTCTTTCTCTGCCCACTAATTACTGCATCACTTATATCACTTACATCTCCTGGCCTTGATCACTATAAGATTTGGGTTTATGTGGGGTTTTGTTTATGACTCCAGCTAAAGGATAGTGATCTACACATTTACAACAGATTCAAATAATCTACAAAATAACTTTCTTTTCTATATCATATATAATTTCTATTTTGAGGTATCATTCCTATCTGATCGGAGAAAGTTAATGTCAGTCCATTTGAGCGTGCACTGGAGATACTTCTAAATGAGAGGTGGAGGTAGAGAATGCATTTGATTTGTGAGATTGTGTGCCTATGTTGGCCTCTGCAGAGATGTCTAATAGTCCTTTGCATCCTCAGTCATCTATCCACACAAGTTGCTTTTGATTCATTCTTCGTTAATATGTGAAAACCCCTTTTGGATCTATGGACATCTTGGCCTCTCAGGATTGATTCTACAACTCCCGTGCCACACAGAGGCACAGGAAACTCTCCGAGTCTCTCTAAAGCCCTGTCTGACTACTCATAACAGGCAATCATTTCTTCTCAAATGTTTTTTCAGCTTCCTCGGCACAAGTTTTCTTTACTCTTAAAGCCCATAAACATCCTGTTTGGGTGTTTTGGGATTCAAACAGGACAGCCAACAGAAAGTGACTTAGAGCATAAGGTTACATATTATCTCCCATAACAGGAAGTGTGAAAGACAAAACGGACTGTCAAATAAGATAATTTTATTCAAGCTGTTGCAATAGGGAGACTGTTCATCAATGAGGAAGTTATCTAAGAAAGGCAAGGGGACCTTGGATTTTAATAAAAGCAGGTAAACAAGGGAGTCATTCACAGTCTCATGAGAGTCATGAAGAAGGAGAGAGATGGGTTTTATTTCAGCATATGGTAGAGCTTTGCCGGTAGATGTTTCTTAGAACACAAAAAAGTGATGGGACTTTGGATAACAAAAGTGTTGGGAGGTCAACGGCCATGCCACCCTGAACAAGCCCAATTCCATCTGATCTTGGAAGCTAAGCAGGGTTGGGCCTGGTTAGTACTTGGATGGGAGACCACCTAGGAAGACTGGGTGCTGTAGGCGTAAACAATAAAAATAAGGGATTGTAAACTGACAAGGTCCTTGTAATATGTGAGTTCAACCAAGGGTTGTCTTGCCTAAAAAAAGGGGGGGGCAAGAATTTCTTAAACATCTCTGTTTTCTGAGAGCACAGGGCTCAGGTAAAGTTCAGCATTGTCAGTCTGTCCTTTTGTTCAAAGCAAATGAATGTCGCTTCTCACTGAGCAACTCAGAGGTGATCCTAAATCCCCTGAATGGAGTGAAGCATGGTCAAAGAGATAGTCTGTCGAGGACTTTTTGTTGCCTATATTCCTGCAAAACCAGTTGAACCGTCTGCAGAGAGGTGGTGGCAAAGGTCAGTTATTTTGGAGTACAGGAGATCAGGCATCTTTAAAGAAGGATGATTAAAATTAAAAGGGGAAAATATTAACATAGAAGGTTGTACTAAAGAACCCTGATGGATTCCAACAGGCCAATGAAGAAAAAGCATTCAATTATACAGCATTGCTTATTGAGTGACTTTCTTGAAGCTCTGGAGCAAGGATGTCGATGCTCTTGGTGATGTTTTATCCACGGTCTGAGTGACCTCTCATATAACGACAAGCGTGACTCAAACGTTTTGTCAGATTTCCTCAATAGTTCAGACAGTGGCTTGTCCAGAGAGAAATATAGCTCATGCATAGTCTGCTATGATGGTGAGTCTTTTAAGATTTATTCAAGTCATCAGGCTTCAGTTTGCAGGGCTTCTTCAGATCTTGGGGAAAATGGCCAGCTCCAAGGCAACTTAGCATCCTAATACTGATATGGAGAGTCAAGTTATAAGTCTCAGTAATACTACCAGGCAGGAGGGAGATAAATTGAAACAGTAGGTTTAGAAGTTTGTAGCCAAATAGTGAAAGAATCTGGAAGAATTGAAAATTTGGGCCAAGTAACAGGATCAAAACTAGTTTTTCCACAAGGAGGAAAGAAGTCAGTCTTTACTAAACAAGACATAGTTTGCATATTGATCACCTACAATTTCCAGAGAGCTGTAAAATAGCTCAAAGATACTGAAAATCTCATAAATAAACTCATCAAACATAGCCAGCTCTGATTACAATTAAATTCCTTTTCAAGAACCTTCTGAAAACTTTCTATACCGTTATACATCTTTTACAGTAAAACTTCTCAAAGTGACAAAACAGAAACACATTCATTGATAGACCCAAATATATATAACCTATGTGTAGCGTATAAAAATAAGAAGCAGAAGCTCATAAACTTAACTTATACTTGGTAACACTATTTCAGTGTCCTATATTTTTTAGAAATGATCTTGGTATCTAATGAATATTTATTAAACTCAATTTAGTATTAGTCCTAAGTTTTCAGTTACCAAAAGACCTTGGAAATTATCTTCAAGCTAACTTACTATAAAAACCTAATTACAGTTAAAATAAAGTTTTGTCAGAATAAGGATTTGATGTGGTTAAACAAAAATTTACATTTTCTATTTTATATTTTTAGAAGGAATGCTAACTTATTCTATCAGTTAATCTGGATAGATTTTGGGAGAAGATAGTCAAGTAGAATATAAATGAATGTTTACATTATACTTAACTCTAATTCAGAGAAAACAGAGCTCTTTTTATTAAACTGAAATTATTGAACTAGGTTTGTTTATCAAAGATTTACCTACATTCTTCGACCTTGAATTTAAAAAAAATTCTGAGTTAGTTTTTTAAGGATACCTATTTTTTCACACTGAAAATATTTCAGGCTCAATTTCCTTTATTTCTGGGAATTTTAGGAATATTCAATTTACATTACAGCTTTTTCAAAATCTCCAACCCAATCAGAATACAATAAGCGCCTTTAAGAGATTTTATAGTTTAATTTGGGAAAATCACCTAGAGATAGAGAAATACTTCACACTCACATAATGAGGTTTTCTGAGGCTTTTCTGAATTACAGACATATAAACACACACAGAGAGAGAGAGAGAGAGAGAGAGAGAGAGAGAGAGAGAGAGAGAGAGAGAGAGAGAGAGAGAGAGAGAGAGAGAGAGAGAGAGAGAGAGAGAGAGACAGACAGACAGACTGAGAGACTGAGACTTACAGCTTCAGTTTTAAACTTTCAGCCACAGGTTAAATTTGGTCTTCCTTTTTGTTCCCAATTTTCTGTTCCATCTTGACCTTGGAAATTCTCCCCATTCCTCGCAGCTTGTTCTAAATGCACCTCCTCCTTGAAGTCTTAGGCCTCAGCAGGGTGTTATTTCTGCCACAACCACTGCTTCTCTCTGATCACTTCAATCCTGGAATTATAATTTTAAAAAAATGTATGTGCTTCATCTTCTCTTTAAATCTAAAGTCAGTAATGGCAGAGACTAGATTATCTTTCCTTCAATGGAATTAGCACTTCATACAAATTATTTCATTTAATCCTAGGCTCTGTGCCAAGTGCTTTATATCTAGTCTCTGTGCCAGGTGCTTTATATACTTATTTCTAAACTTTACAGCAACCTTGTAAGATAGATGACTGTCCCCATTTTACAGAGGAAACAAACTGAGGCTCAGTAAGGTTATTCCACTTGTCCTAAGTCATGATGCTTCTAGGTGTCAGTATAAGGATTTGAACTTAGACCTGTCTGACTTCAAAGCTCTGAGTCAGACTGCTGAGTATGGTTGGACTACTTTGGAGAAAGCTTAGGTCAAATATTCCAGAAAACAAGTCATAGGTTAAGTCTTGACCTAGGGAGTCCGTGTACCTCAGGCACTTAACAATAAATTGGACCATGCCAGTGACCTGAGGGCCCCTCCAGCCCTCAGTTAGATGAGCCCAGGTGGGAGCCAAGACCAGCAAGTAGTGACATGCTGTGTGCAGGTGGGGCTGAAGTTCCCAGGAGGCGGAGGGCCCCTCTCACCTGGAACCACTCTCAGCCAGGCAGTGAGAGCCAGGGGGACTGCCAGAGAACAACAAGAGCCATTCATACCAGAAGCTCGCTCTTCCCAATGAGGCCATAAGTCACATTTCTTATTTGCAGATCAGTGCCCAGTGTTGGGCTATTCATGGAAGAGATGCTGTGTATGGGAATGAGCTCAATGATAACCAGTACCACATGAATTTTAACCCCTCAGGTTTGCAACAAATGGCCTCAATCAGTCTAACCGATGGTAATGTCAGGAGGGAGGAAGATAAGGGCCGCTACTTTTACTTGAGAAAGGAAGCAGCTCCCTCACTCCCTGCAGAAAATCAGGGCCAGCAGTGAGAGCAGAGAGCTTTAGGACACACTCACTATGTTTTAGTCACTTTGCTGACATGATTACATTTATTTGTGTTCCCAGTGAGGAAACAGGTACAGAACAATTTAAGTCCCTTGTCCTGTATCACAAGTAAGTGGCAGCAGCAGGATTTGAACTCAGTCTGAATCCAAAGACTGTACTCTTAACCACTACATTATAATGTGGCATCTCCAGGCAAAAATAACATGAGAGATCATTATAATAATGACCATCCATGAATGACATCTCCTTTTGCAACCTGTCATTGCTGCCTCTCTCATCAAGAGGTGGAATCTATTGCTCCTTCCTCTCCACCTCACCCCACCCCCATATATGGGATAATTCTGTGACTTACTTTGACTAACGGATTATGGCTGAAGTGACATTGTGAGAGTCCCAGAGCCCTGACTTCAGGAGGCTTTGCAACTTCCACTCTTACCCTCTTGGAATTCCAACATTGCCATGTTAGGAGGAAGTGCAGGTGGTCCTCCTGGAGGATGATGAGAGATCAGGTGGAACAGAACTAAAGCTCTCCAGCCCACAGCGAGCACCAACTGCCAGTTAAGTAAGACTCTCTTGGCTTTTCCAGCTTTAGATGAGTTCCCACTGCCTGCAGCTGCACCTGTGAGCCCAGGCAAAACCAGCAAAAGCACCTCCCTGTCGATCCATAAAATCAGAAAACATAAACCATTGTTTTAAGCCGCTAAGTTTTCAGGTGATTTCTAATGTAGCAATAGATAACTGAAATAGGTAGGTTTTAAATTTGTTGTCTATCTCAGACTGCCTACTTTTTAGCAATTTACTGTGACCTAATACAGAATCACAGGATATTTGAGCAGGAGGGACCATAATGTAGCATCTAATTAGAAGCTTTCATTTTGTAGAGAAAGAAACAGAGACCCAGAGAGAAGTGACGTGTCCCAAACCACAGTTTCTTATAGTCTGAGCCAGGGCTAAATCTGTCTCCAGTGTCTTGTATAGAGTTCTCTTTGCTATACAGTACTGCCCAACTATGTGTGCAGTTAGAGGATGAAAAAGCTATTTCCAACTAATTTCAAGGATAAACACTAAAAGCTGTTTGTAATTTATAGTCTTAAATTTATAGTCTTAAATGCTCATGACATCCATGCAAAGAGATCCATATGCCAAGGGCTCATTAAATGCCAGGAAGCAATTACTGGAGACAAGGCAATGAATTGTTATAATTGAATATATATTGTCTCTCATGGGATCTGTATGTTTATGGATGTGCCAGCTCCTGGTAGATCAGTTGTTCCTTTCTTGGCTTGCACACTGGAGTCATCTGGGGAGTTTTAAAGAACATCTGAGGTGTGGCCCAGGCATCGAGAGATTTAAAACTGGCCCAAGGTGACTCTAATGAGCACCTGGCACTGAGAATCCCTGCTCTGGACTTTGAGTTCCTGGGGGGCAGGATTTTCATCTTTGTACCCCCCTGGAACACCATGCCACAGAGCATTGTTGATTGAAACCAGGGACATGATGACGAAAGTGCTTATAGCGAGCAGTCATGGCAGATTGGAAAATACATGGGCTTTGACATCAAAAACATCTGCCTTTGCCTCTTAATTTTGATATTTAATAGCTGTATAACCTTGCATACAACAGACTGTCTGAGCCACCTATAAAGTGGTATAAAGATGATACAGACTTCCCAGGGATGTTATGAAGTTTAGGCGAGATTGTTTACCTTTTGAAAAGCTCCTTGATAACAGTAAAGACCTTGTCAAGTATTGTCATTTCTATTCAAAATGGAAATAGAAAAGCTTTTTGAAAAGAAATGCTAAAATCAATTAAAGATGATTGTAAGAATTTAAGCAAAATGGAGAGTTATTAAAAAAAATCAAATATACAACTACCCAATTCCTCCATAAGTACATTTAAGCATTTTTGTTGTTTCTCCTTCCAGATTTTTTCCTTGTTGTTTATATGTATGCCTGCATACATGCTAACACACATGCACAAAAACACAATTTAGAAAATCCACATATAGTGTTATATTGTGCTTGTTTTCCATGTTAATAACTATCATTGCTCATAATCATCAATTATAATTATTGTGATGTTTTTCTAACCTAGTGATTTGGTGAGCAACTGAAGAAGGTAATATGGCTAGGATGAAGTGGAAACAAGAGCAAAGCCAGTGCAAATCTGCAGAAAAATCACACATTTGGGCTGCCTAATGATTACTAAAAATTATCTGCAAAGTTCCTCTGAGGCTTACCCATTTTCTCCTTTGAAAAGACGGATGTTTCTCACAAGAGCTTGGGAATTGACACAGATGGAATGAGAGTATTTGGTCCTGACCTTCCTAGAGAGTCTTTCCTCTCTAGAAAGGCCTTGGTCACAGCCCCCAAAATCCTTTTGGCCAGCAATGTTTATGTGCACATGGTTTCAAAGATACAAGGAATGGAATGGAAGGAGGACCAAAAAGTACCTATTAAAGTTAACTATTAATTTAGAGAAAGCAAGTTTTTATATTTAAGCCAACCTAGAGTTGATCCAAAAGTCAACACTTAAAAGAGCCAGAGCAAACACAAAGGCCATATCTCTGAGGGCGATCCAGCTTTAGAAAGGACATGAAGACGATGGAACACTTTCTGGCTCAAGTCTCCTTTTTTTCTGGACTTACTTCCTAATAACACCGGAGCTTCCACGTGTCTGTTGGCTGGGAGCCTTGCTCATAAGGGGACAGTGTTTACAGAATCAGTGGGGAATAGAGAAAGGGCAACTGTAAATCTGAACAAGAGGCCCCTTTTAAGGATATTCCCAGCATAGGCATGCCGAGTGTGGCTCATCAAAATCAGGCCTTTGCCTGAGTGATTTCTTGTTTTGCCCGGACACCACTCCTCAGAACACGCTTGAAATTCTTCTTTGAAAACTATCTTTAGAGGTCCAATAAAGAAATGCAATTCATTTCTTTTTTATAGTACCCTCTGATTTTATATATATATATATATAGGCATGAAGATCTTGTTTAGAGTACAAAGAACTCGGCATAGAGTTGGAGAAACCTGTGTGTGAATTTCAATTAATCGATTTAATAACTGTGTGATCTTGGACAAGTTACATCCCATCTATTTTTCTGAATTTCCTTATGTATAAAAAGGTGGTCATGACCCTTACCTACCTCCCATCATTTATCACATGTGATATCACCTTGATGGTAGCCTCCAACGTCACTGTGAGATGAAGTTGTACTCCCTACCAGAGGTCACAGAACAAAAAGGCTTATTAACTAAAAATGTTTGAATCACACAGATTATAAAATTAATTAAAAACACAGTAAGAAGGAAGAGAAATCTATTAGAACTTCGAGATAGGGTGTGAGTGGGTTGGAAGGACCACAGTACCTGAATCCTGAGGTATGCAGTGTTCATGAGTCCTGTCTTCCTCTCTTACCACATCAGCCTTCCCCACTGATGGTTTAGTTACAGAACCAGAGTTGAGGTTTGGGCTGAGGGGCCCACAAACAGAAAGTGCCCTGGTCAAGAACACACACTTACTTTACTGGAGAGATGCAGGGACAAGTACACCAGGCCAATAGCTAGCTGCAGCTTGCCAATTAACCTGCTGAGCATCAGTGAGTTACAACCGAGAGCTGGCAGAGAACGTATGGAGCCAGAATGGGTGTCATCAGTAACTGAATAATGGCCTCATGAATATTGATTACTTTTGTATATTTAGTGCACCCAGAATATTGAGTGCCTTATAGGTCTCTTGGATATATATATTCAGTGCACTAGTGCCTCATGAATATTTAGTGCTTTATAAATAAATGTTAGAGATTTCTTGATCCTTCCAGCCCTTTCTACCTATGTTAAATATACATATACCATAGTTTTAATATATTTTATGAATTTTATTTCTGTTTCCTTCTTTTGAAGAATTGTATGTTTTCATATACAACAGCAAATATGCATTACAGCATTCTTATTTCTCAAGTGAGAAAGCAGTTTGTAAACTGCAAAGTTCTATACAATTTTAAGGCATTATTATTATTTCTATTATTATTATTAAACAAAAATAACTGTGGCCATTTACAAAAATCAAATCTCTCTTTAAAGAGTAAAGAGGAAGTAGTTTAGCCTAATGACTGAGAGCTGTGAACTAAGAGACTTTGCTAACTTTTGGGAAGTTATATAACCTCCCTGAGGCTAATTCCTTATCTCTAAAATGGAAATAACAATAGCTACTTCATAATGCTATTGTGAAAACAGAACGAGATAATGTGTGGAAAACACTTGAGAAATTGCTTGGCCCATAAGGATGGTGACACTTAACCTTTATTGAGTGCTGACTGTGTGCCAGGCACTCTCTGATTATATGACTACATAGATATAATTATACAGTATGATTACCCTGCCCATTTTATAAACGAGGACTTTAAGACAGAACCAGAATTCAGACCCAGGCAATCAGACTACAAGTCCATACTCTTAATCATTTTGCAGTGGACTCTTACACAGTAAATAGCTACTACATGATGCATCATCATATTTATAAGGTTGTCCACTAGAGCAGATATTAAATATCAAGTGCAAAAAAATGCCACTGATATCGATATTTTGAATTGACTCTTTCAACCCCAGTTCTACCTTCCATCTAGTTAGACAAGTTGGAAAACTACACGTGGCATTTTTCAGAATCCTTTGCAGTTAAGGTTACAGATGTAAATTCTGCTTTGCAATTAGATTCATTTGTGAAAAATGTGGAAGGCAGAAGTGAAGGCAAACCATTCTTCTGCTACTAAGGCTGCTGGCAAATGAGCTGTGGTGGACAGACTCTCAGGTGGCTCCTACGTCCCCACTGTCTGGTATTCACACCCTAGTGTCATCATGTCCCCTAAAGTGTGCATGGTGGTACCTGTGACTTGTATCTAACTAATAGAATATGGGAAAGTAATGGAATTATGTGTACATGATTATGTGAGATAAGATTGCAGCATGTAGTCAGCGATAATGTAATGGCTAAGTGTAGAGCCAGAGGGTGATAGAGTAATCGGGGGGATCATTTCAGAAACTATGGAAATGTGTAACCAATGTCCTGTATACTTGAAACTAATAATAAAATCAAATAAAATGCTAAAAAAAATGTAGGTGAAAAGGAAATGAAAAAAAAGTGCAGCATTTATCTTGCTGGGAAACACACTGCCTCTCGCTGGCTTTGAGGAAGCAAATGGCCATGTGGCAAGGGGTCAAGGATGGCCTCTGCCTAATAACTAACAAGAAACTGAGCCATGGAACTGAGTGTCACCAACAACCTCATGAGGTTGGAAACAGAACCTTCCCCAGTCAGATAGGTAAGACTGCTGCAGCCCCGGGCAGAACCGTGATGGCAGCCTGATGAGAGGGTGAGTAAAGGCTCCGTCTAAGTTGTGCCTGGATTCCTGATCCACACAAACTGTAAGATAACAATATATGTTGTCCTCAGCCATTAGGCTTGTGGTAACCTTGTCCTGCAGCAATGGAAAATGAACACACAGAGTTACGAGACTGAACTGAAGGAGATGAGGCCGTTGTAGCAGCATGTGTGAGGGCAGCAGCAGCAGCAGCAGCAGCAGCTTCCTGACATGGGCATGGCCAGATGCTCTTGAACTCAACAGTCTAGTAGTGGCCCTTGACATCCACTCTGCAAACCCTTTTGACAATTTCGTATTCCCTTAATTCCTTGCATTAAATCACTTTCTTATTGAATTACCAAAAGTGATTTCTATTTCCTTTACAGAATCATAGTCCATATCATTACCCTGCTCAAAACTATGGCCAATCTATCTCAATATTTATTTCTGTTGGTGACCCAAAAACATTTTATGGGAGAACAGAGTATAGCAGGTACTCAGATAATGTTGTAGAAACTAAACTCTGGTTTATATCAATTAGCCTATAGTAATATTGATTTTATTATATGTCATTTCACTTAAAGTTGCAGAACTGATTGATGATTATTAAGTGAGGACTTACTATAGTCCCCTTTTAAAATATCAAAGGAGAAAGGAAATAATAATCATTGAGCAAGGCTATTTCTTTGAATAGCCACAATAGCCTGCAAGGAAGGTAACATTAATCCTATTTTATAGAAGAGAAAAATGAAGTTCAGACTTCAAGTGATTACCCAATATTGCACATTTTGTGAATAGTTTACCTGTGATGTAATTCTAGGTCGAATGGACACTTGACTGCACATTCTTTTCATTGAACCATGCTGTTAAGAATATCCTGAGTTCTTTTTTGTTATTTTTGTTTTTTTATTTTTTATTGGTTTCAAATATACAGAACATTGGTTAGACATTTATAAAATTTATAACAATCCCCCAATTGTTCTTTCTTTCCTCTGGTTTTCCACCTAGCCAATATACTAATGCTAACTGTGTTCCCTGTGCCATGCTTCCCATCCTTGTGACCATCTATCAACTACTAATTTGTGCTTCTTTAACCTTTCACCTCATTCTCCCAGCCCCGCAACCCTCATCCTCTCTGTCCGTCACCAAATTGTCCTCTATCTTTGTGAGTCTGTTTTTTATTAGTTTGTTCTTTTTGTTGCTTAGATTCTGGATATAAGTGAAATCATATGGTATTCATCTTTCTGTCCGACTTACTTCATTCAGCATAACCTCTAGGTCCATCTATGTGGTTGCAAATGGTAGGATTTCATATTTTTTTAGTGGCTGAGTAATATTCCATTGTATATATGAACAATAACTTCTTTATCCAATTGTCTATTGATGGGTATTTAGGTTGCTTCTGTATCTTGGCTACTATAAATTGTGCTGCCATGAATTTTCTGCCGTCTGACCTAATTGTGCATAGATTTTTATGAATTATTGTTTTTGTTTTCTTTGGATAAATACCAGGGGTGCAATTGCTGGATCAAAAGGTATATCCATGTTTAATTTTTTGAGAAACCTCCAGACTTTTTTCCATAGCGGCTGTACCTACCCTATGTTCTTATATGTCCCTTTACTCATTCATTTCTCCAATTTCTGTTGCATGTCTACTATGGGTTCAGTGCTATGGTAAGCACAAGGTGCATAGAGGGCCTTATGAAGCCATATACCAAGTCCCATGATGGAGGCCGGCTCAGAATGCTGTGGGGAGAGTGAAGAGGGGAATCAAACGACCCAACGTGGGGAGTGGGGTCAGAGAAGATATCCAGGGGCAAGGCGCTCATGGTGGCATGGCATAAGGCTTCCTCGCAGGCTCCTTCTTGGAGCACTGCCAGCTGTGGGAACTCCAGAGCAATGTTTCCAGGCAGGAACACTGGCAGAAATGCTCATATGACTCGGTGAGACTTTGGGTTGCCTGGTCCCATCACAGAACTGACCCTAACGGCGCTCTGTCTACACTACCAAGCCACAGTATAGTCCCTGGAGGCCCCACACTTGTTTTTCAAGGCTGACCAGCTGTCAAACTCCAGCAGGCCACAGGCCTGTTTTAGTTAGTTGTTGGCTTTTTGGAATGAATATATTTCCCATTAATTGTGTTTTTCAAAAATGAAATTAAAAGCTTTTGACTTACTCTAAAGATAGATCTGGTTAACTTTCATGAAAGCTTATCCAGCTCTCCTGTCACAAGAGAAAACAAGATTTGAGAGTTTAAATCTCAGGCAGAACTTCAATTAGGTCGGATTGCAGAATATCTCAGTTTTAAGGGCCCATGGGCAATTTTTCTGAATGCTTTTAAACCTCAATTTCCTCATCAGAAAAATGCGGTAACAATAATTCTGACCTGAGAGTATGACTGTTTATGTAGAGACTAAATAAAGCAATGTGAATCTTCCTGTGCCCGGTCTGCTTGCCCTTGATGATGTTCCATGCCCTTCCCCTGATTGATTCTGTATGGCGTGGGACGAAGCCTGCATTTCCCAGCTCCTTGTATCAGCTTGCCTCCTTCTGGATGTGGTCAATGGGAGGTGCTGATGGGAGATTAAAGGGTGGAAGGAAGGGAGAAGCAGGGGTGTTCCTCCCCCCTCCTTCTTTGGGTAAAATCTCTAGAGCAGCTCCTTCCCTTCCTTGGCACCAGCCTCCTGCAGGCATGTCCACTGTGGTCTGGGTTCAGCTATTGAGCCCAGCACCTCAGCTCGAGGAATGCCATCTCCTCCCTTTCTCCCTTCAGCCAAGACTGCCAGCGGCTCCTTCCTGAGGTGACCCTCTGGATGGCCTCATCACTTCCTGTGTGGTTTCTCCCATCTTCCATCTCTTCTGTAGCCATTTTCTGGTATTAGATTCCCTCTGTTTTAAATACTTAGAGAGCTTCTGTTTTCTGGTTGGACTCTGATTGCTGCAGTGAGTGAAACACACTTGCCTAAATGCACAGCATCTAATTTTTCAATGAACAATTAGGCAAGGTATCAGGTGAAAGGAGAGGGAGTAAAATAGAACATGGAGAAGATTGTTTATAGATGTTGGCGGTTTTTAGCCCAACGTCTGGTGAATAGGTGTGTTCAATCGTTGTGCCTATGATGAGGAGGATTGTTCCCTTTCTGCTACAGAGAGTATAAGAGAAATGTGGCTTTGACTAGAATAAAAGGGTAGAAAGATCTAATGGTTTCTATTAACAATGGGCAGCCCCATCCAGTGCCCTGGAGCCTGGTTTCCAGTGCTGGGAAGAGCTGGCCTCAGCCTCTTGGCAACCAATGGGTTGCCTGGAAGGACTGGTGCCTCTGCACACAGTGTGTCCCTAAAGAAGGGTAAATTTTTCCACCTCCACAATCTGGGGTGAGTGCTCTTTCTCCTCTAAGAACAGAGTGGGAACGTTTCAAGAGTATTTGCCACAGCTATTCAACCTTCTTTTCACATTCCTGCTTATGGCTTTCTAGCCCCACGCCAATCTTGTTTATGTCCTGTGGCCATCTTACTTTCATTTCCAGCACAACTTGAGTCAGAGTTGTCCAGTAGGAACCCCACTCAGAGGCAGAAAGAGTTCAACTCGGTCTCTGCCACCAGAAATGAGACTGCACAGTCACTGGACTGAGCTCCTGGCATGGGGGCGAGGAGATGGGAGGTGCCCAAGTGCCCAAGGCATGCTGGGAACGAAGAAATGCAGACAGAGTCCAGTGATGCAGACTCTGAAATAGGCCTCCCTCTCTAGTACCCTCACACCACCACACTGCCTGAGTGATGACTATGCCACGCACCTTATATAAACTATTGCTAACCCTCAAATAACCCTGTGAAGTAGGGTTATCAAGTCCAGTTTACGAATGACGAAACTGAGGCTCAGGTAGGTTCAATGATTTCTGCAAGTCTGCATAACTGGTCAGTGTCAGAATTGGGATTCAAAGCCACATTTTTCAGGTTCCAAAATCTGCATTATTTCAATTCTGCGCTGCCTCCCTGACATATCTGTGGCAGAAGTTTGAGATTACTCTGCGTAGCGACACCACATATTTTACAGTTTCCCTCACCAGAAGCCTGGGTGGACCGCAGTTAGCTGAGTGAGAGGGAGAATGCCTCTGAGCCCAGTGGAATCCATAGCAATCAATCCCCAGAACCTCTCCTGCAGCTCTGAAGCTAAACACCAGCTGTTACCCGGGAAGCCAGAAGCTGTCTGTAAAGGTCATGGGCACTAGGGAGGGAAGATTCACTTTAATACACCTTTATCACCCTGAGGTTGAGTATCAGAAAAAGAGATAGCAGCTCTGGGGTCTCAGTGGCTGACATAAGAACCAGGTTTTTGTTTTTGGGACCAGTTATCACTGTAGTGAACAACCATTAAACCAAAATAAACCTAAAGAACAAAATAATAACCAGAAAATACCTATTCAATGAACATTGTTCCCAACCTTATTGTCGATGATCTGAAGATCCCTGAGGTCACCAAGGCAATCACATTCGCATGTAAGACCCAAGTCTCTAGGGCACTGAGCCTTTCCCTTCTTGAACATAGGAAGACCAGTCTTTGACAGAAACCCCTCAGAAATATTTCTGGGAAGCCCTAGGAATGCTTACATGTATCCAAGTATCAGTGCTGGTGCTGGTTTCTTGCCAAATATTGCAGCTGCTGCCCAAGGCCGGAGCCGCTACCACCCGCATGAAGAGAGAAAGAGAAAGCTCCTTATACCTCACTCTGAGCCAGGACTCCACAGCTTCAGCCACAGAGAGTTGGTATGTTTAATAAAAGACCTATTTGAGTTCATACACACATTCTCCTTACAGCTGAGCACTGTGAGGAGGGCAGGCCAAGGGTGAATATCAGCTAATAGAGTACATCTGGAAACATAGCTCCCTCTAGCCCTGACTGTGCTGGGCCTGGCTGCCTGCAGAACCTCTCTTTCTCTGATAAATGATTCTGTTCAGGAGATTTCATAGTTCCTCTTGTCAAAGCTGGCTCTTATCTGACAGTCTGTATTGTATTTAAACTTCAGGTAAACAGGATTTGAGTCCTTTTTTTTTGTAATCTCCAAATAAACCACCCTACTATCTTCAAATCAGTGGATAAAAATGGACATGTGGGGAAAGGAACAGTGTCACTTTCTTTTTTTTTTTCCATTTGTTTGTTCGTTTTTATTTATTTATTAATTTATTTTTTGGCCAGGATTACATGAAAATGATTTTCATTCGACCAGAATTCCTTATTAGATCTCCTTTAGAGAGACAAAGGAACTAATATTTAGCCAATTAGCCATAAGACTTCCGATTAGAATCATAGATTATTAGTTTTGATAAAAGAATTTATGGATAATTTAGGTCAGTGATTTTCAATTTGTGAGCTATATAGCCGATGTCTGTGGATGATAACACTCTAACCCAAACATTGTCTAGATTCTGAATAAATAGTACACCCCCCTTCACATATAATATTATTTTTCAAACCTATTTTTCCTTGTTGAGATAAATAAACCACAAATGCATCTCAAAATATTACTGAATTCATTATAGTTTCTAATTATTATGTATTTTTTCAACTAACCACCATAACAATTCATTACATTTATGTGGAGACGGTTTTATAAAATTTGTAATGTAAAAAAAGGTACCCTCATATTCAAAAATATTTATGACACTTTCCTCTAGGCCTGTATTTCTTAGAATCACCTCGGGGTGCTTTTAAAATGCATCCCAGATCTAGGAAGATATCTAGCAGTGGGGTCCAAGAATCTGCATTTTAGGCACATTCTCTCAGTGAGTCTTTTACACACTAAACTGCCAACCCATTATATTATGAGTGGGGAAATTCAGGCTCAGACAGGGGGGAAGTGATTGAGTCAAGGCCATGAAACCTTCATCAGTATAGTTTCATCTATCCCAACCACGTCTTGTACCTCTCAAGGGAACAAAGGACCAAGCGAGCCTACTTCTCCCTGAAGGAGGATCCGGGTGACAAAGACCACAGGGCATCAGGTTAGCAGGAAGACACTATCTCCAGTGGGTGCAAATGTTCACTCTTTGAGGTTTCACCCTTCTCCCTCAGTTCTTGAAAATCCCCTAGTCAAGCTGGCAGGCCAGTCACCTCACTGCCCTCTGTGGTGCCCAACGTGTGTGGCCTCTAGGCTTTTGCCAGTGTATCTCCCACTTCCTCATGTCCTCACCTCGTCCTGCCCATTGGTATATTCTACCAATTATCTCAGTTCTGCCTCAGAAGTGTTTTTCAAGACCATTCTAACCCTATTGGTCACTTTGGGCCTTGAATCCCTCTGCACCTGACTGCCTGCTTAATTTTATGTCATTTTGTGTGTGGACAACCAAGTTGTGTCTCATAGAATGTCAGGTGCACATAGGTTCTTGCCTGATGGATAAATGTATCCAAATATGCATGACACAAACTCTAAAAATGTATAGTGTGAACATACACACCATTTGGCCTTTTATTTATTTATAACTTCTCCCCAAATACTTTTTCTGCCAGGCCCTGATGATACAAAATGGACCAAATATGGTCCTTTTCTCAAGGAGCTTGTGTGCTGTGAGTGGGTTAGAGCTCCCCCTGCTCTTTGATTGTTTTTGTATATTGGCAAAGATTTAAATTTTTTCCGTTCCCAAATGATAGTTACCTCACTTTGTAATCAGATAGCAAAATTATCAGGGAGAGCAGTCATCGATGGCAACACAAATTCTTAATGAATAATATGATCCAATGACAGAGCATCTACTACATTCTGGGCCATTTATAAACAGCATCTCATTTACTCCTCCATGCAACCCTTCAAGGTCACCATTACTTTGTTTTAATGATAGAAAAAAAATGAAGCAATTGACTTGACCAAAATGCCATCAAAGCTAGGTTTGTATAATAAGCAAACCTGTGTCTTTAACCGCTGCTCTATACCACCATCCCATCCCCTGACAGTCCTTCTGCATCCAGGGTTTCATAAATGCTGAAGTGCAAGCAGTTGCTAAAGATAACGAAATGAATTAGGGTAGGGATGAGTCACTGAGGGCAGACAGTGGGCCTGATGTGATTGATGAATTTGTTATCAGTACATAGGGTCAGGGATTACAAAACAGCATTAGAATCTATTTCATAAAACCCCAAGCTCTCAGCAAGCCTTGCAAAAAGCCAAGATAGGTCATCATTTTCAGATACTGAGTTTGATGTCTTGACTTGCCTTCCTGCACATTTACCCTGGAGACTTCTCTCCTTCTAGGGTGGTTCTCTAGAAGCAGTGTAGAAAATTCAGATTTAAAAAGCTTGTCCCTAGGCCTCCTCTGCCTGACTCATTGTGTGGTCTCTCACTGGTGAGTCACCAATCTGTGACT
This sequence comes from Rousettus aegyptiacus, assembly GCF_014176215.1. Lineage (NCBI taxonomy): Eukaryota > Metazoa > Chordata > Mammalia > Chiroptera > Pteropodidae > Rousettus > Rousettus aegyptiacus. The sequence continues at coordinate 66,309,141 of NW_023416308.1, forward strand.
CAGTTTTATGTCCTACACTGGGCTCAGAGTTTGGCTGTTGGGATCCTGGAGACAGAGTTATAAGGAGGTGGAATAAGGTTAGTGATATGCTGGTGAACCAGGAATCCTGAGCTCAGAAGGTTAGCTGGTGAGTACCATAGACTAGATCTTGGGAATAAATGGGTCCTTAAGCAGTCTCTGCCTCCGCTTCTAAGCAGGGTGCAGCTAGTCAAGCATCCGGAAGGATGCCATTCCCATAACAGGCTGTTAAGTCAATGGGATGTAACAAGATGTTGGAATGGGTTTTTTCTTGCCACTAGTTCACCTGAGACCTCAATATGATAAACAGTAAGATCAAAAATGAAAATGGCAGCACACCCCAAGATGCAGATTTTCAAGGGAAAGGGCTCATGTACCTTCACTCTTGCTCCTCATCAAGGTCAAGTATACAGAAAAGGGTCACAGAGAATGGCTCAGGAAGAGGATTAGAAAAGAGATTCCTTTGGAGAGAGCTGTCACTTCTCTCTTCCTTCATGGGAGGGGTGGAGGTGCTACAGGAGAACATTGAAGCTGTTCCTTACAGTAGGGAGACAGAGTTCTGGGGCCTTAGTCATGCCTGAGAAAGCCGCGTCTAGTGCCTGGCTTCAGCCCTCAGGAAGTAGAGAAAGAGAGAGGAGTGACTTATTTAGGTGCAGGAACAAGGAAAGAGTGCTGGCTGGGTTTGGATTGTACTCCCAGAATCTTCCAGGGTAAGGGATGCAGTTATTTTCCTGTGCACAAACGTGGGCCATACCAGAAAGAGAACCATGGTGTGGTTGGGTTTTCTTAGATCTTGTCTGAAAGTACCTACTGAAGGAGTGAAGAAACTTTTGCAAGAAGACAAACCGTGCTGCTCCCCAATGCAAGTGGCACCAGGAATGGAGTTGCATCTGTCAAGCTCAAAGGAACTGTAGGACAGAGGTCCCAGAAGGAGACCTTAGAAAAACCCATGGCATGACCCAATGAGAAGAGTCCTGCCCTAGCCCACCCAGGGATGCTTTCTTTGGCCAGGCTCAAGTCAGAGCTGTCCTATCCCCTTACACCTTCTCCCAGCCACGGCTTTGATCTGAAATAGCAGAGAGAGTATAGGGTAGGGGAAAACCAGGACAGGAGGAGTCAACAATAAAGTTGCATTTCTGTTGTGCTGTGAGTCATGCTGTTCAACAGACTAGTCACACAAACCAGAAAAGGTGTTGCCTGTTTTTCATTCGTTTGTTTTCTTAAGTGTTAATAAACATCTTCAACTTTCTCTTGGAGCCTGATCATATCCTGACCTTTCTATTTCTGCTCTCTGTATCTCACGATGTTTTGTATAAGCCCCTACGATGGCACTCCACCTTGTGCCATCACTAATTTCTTACCAGTGTTCCCCATATTAAAAGATGAGTTCCTTAAGGACAGCAACCATATCTTACTCATAGTAACATTCCCTGTAACCAGCACAATGATGGCCTGTGGTTGATATGCAGTTGATTCTTGTTAAATAAATTTAACAAGATTCATTTTGATAGAAAGGATTTGGCAAAAGGGAGCCATTTATTTAGACATCGTGGATCTTCTCAAACCTCACCAGCTGGACTGTGTCCATCGCTTCTACTTGTAGCTGTAGTCGTGCTCCCTGGAGACCTGGGTCTTTGCCCGTTTGGATTTGTTGAAGGGAATCCCGATTACATCCGTAGGGCAGCACATCCCTGAGGGGGGAAGGAGACATCGAAGAGAGCAAGCTCCCCATCAGGGTAAATGAAAAATGGGAGCTGAGCTACGCCTGCCCGATTTCAACAGAACCCTCTGTTGTACAGGGAACAGTGAAGAAATTGTTCATCCACATCTCATTCTTCATGAAAATATTCTGACTGCAAATTTAGTGTCAGCTTTGATTTCCTGCCCTGAGAGTAGACTTGGCCAAAAGGCACAAAGTGGGCCTGTACAGAGGCAGAGGGATTGTGAGGTTGGATAAGAGGAGGCCCTCACACTCCATCTTTGTTCCATGGTGGAACTTCTAGCTCTGGGGTTATCAGCCCAGCCCAGCCCAGCCTTAGCCTTGGGCTCCTCTGAGAACTCAGTGGTGTCTTAGAACCACAGCAAGATCACAGAAGGAAAAGGGAAGGTCAGACCAGGCCTGAGGGTCAGTGCCCCAGTCTTTCGCTTGCTTCCTGGAAAAGAGCAAACACAGAGAGGCCCTGGAGTGATGAGAATCTGAGTGGCTGAGAGCAGGTGAATGAGAAGCCAAATTCAGGTATAAGGGGACATCAACTAAAATAACCAGGAAAAGGTGCTTGTAGCGCAAAAGCAAAGTCAGTTGCTGCCTCAAAGTTAATTTTAAGAATGTCCTTTTCTCTTGAAATTTCATCACCATGACTCATTGCACCGCAAGCCAAGATTCTGAAGCTCTGAGTCACACTGAGCCCTGGGGGTTGAAGCTTAATGGGAGTTTTACCTAAATAAAGCCTGCAAGCGGGGCCTGCTGTGATAGATGAGTTAGACATTTGCTAATTCAGCAAAGCACAGGACCTTGCACCTCTGCGGTTTACAAAGTTGCCCGCAAGTTCCTGGGGCTGTCAGTGGGACTAGTCTTCTCTTAGATGTGAGAGTCCCTTCATTTTTCTTGAGCCTTCGGTTAGTATGTTTCCATATATTTCCTGCTAATTTGCATAATCCAGTCAGCAGTGCCCTAGGTGCTTTTTCAAACAGGTGAGATGATAAAGCACAAATTCCAGAAAGGATCCAGGGTCCCCTGCTTTTAAATGTCAGTCAAAGGGAATGACATTTAAATCGGGATCTCAGAAAGTCAGAGGTGGAAGGAGCCTCAGCTCATATCTATCCTCCCTGTCGTCATATAGATAAGTCACCGAAGACTCAGAGATGTCAGCCAACTTGCCTGACATAACCTAGAGGATAACCTAGACGAGAAGCCAGGATCTGCTCGTGTCTTAATGTCTCATCTACACCACCTCTGCTTTTATTTACTTGTATGTCCAGATTAATCCCCTAGACTTAACAAAGCCCACATCCGGGTATTGGGGGAGGAGAAAACCTTCAGGAATGAGAGAGGACGTAATGTTCAGCGCTGACTTTGTGTGCCTTGGTGTCCTTGGAGCTCCAGGCCAGTGACCAGAGAAGGTGGCTGCCACAACAATGGTTGCAGGAAGCCTGGAATAGGTGTTGGAAGGGAAGGTGGGCTGTTTGGGAGTGGGCTGGAGGCAGAGACCCAATCCTGATTCAGGCATGGTGCTGGTGGGAGGTTAACCAAAGCAGTAGAGTCAAGGCTCTTAGCCTATGGGAACTTTGGCTTCTCAGCTGTCTTTGGGGCACATGATGGGTGTCACCCTTATTGTGATGAAGGGGTGGGGCGTGTTGTCAGGTGTAGTAAGAATGGCTTTAACATCAGACTGTCAAGTCAGAATTTAGGGGGTGGCAGTAGAGACCATGAAGTCGAGTCAGGAAGAAAGGATTGTTATGAGGATTCAGAGACCTCACAAGAACCCAAGGGTAGGTGCCATATGCAGCCAGGACTCCTTGGGTCTAAAATCAGGACTCTGTCAGGAGCCCAGGGGTTAGCTCCAGGCTCCATTCTTTTTAGTTCCATGTCCCTGCCCCTGACCTCTCCCTCCTTGTCTGTTGCTCTGATTTTACACTCACTTTCTCTTGACATCCCTGCTTCTCTCTGTGTATCTGTTCTGTCTTCCCCTCTCTGCTGCCTGTAGTTCTCACTTCAGTATGTACATGGCCCAGTGTTCAGTCTACATCATTAACTTTTAGCTCTGCTCTTTAGCTAACTGGCTGTGATTTCTTCCAGATTCTAAAATCATAAGAGAGAAGTCAGATGGGCCCAGGTCACATTTTTGAGCCTGGCTGCACAAGTCATAGACTGCTAGCTACCCCAAGGATTAGCTGCTCTTGTGTCAGTTCTTCAAGCCTTATCGATCATCTGTGGCCACAGAAGCAGAGTCTCTAGGCCACACAGACTATCAGCAGGGAGTGGGACAAGTATAGACTATGGAAGTTTCTCAGCATGCACAGTATTTAGCTATATATTCCAGCTTTGCAGCTTTTAGGACTTGTGACTTTGGGCAAGACTCCTTACTTCTCTGGACCTCAGTTTCCTCACCTGTCAAATGAGGGAAATAATACCTACCTGATGAGGTTGTTGAGAAAACCAGATAAATATAATATCTAATCAACCCATGCCTTGCACGTGGCAAATAATCAATAGTTACTGTTACTGACTACTATTGCTATTGTCAACTAGTATTTAAGAGAACCAGAGCCTGGATCATACACAGCACATTGTGGCCTGTGGCCTTTTGAACTTCCCCCTCTTTTGTCTTTCTCCATTTGGAATCTTTTCCCCTCTTGATGTTTCTTAATTTTTTCCTTGTTGTCAATGCCGTAAGCCAATGATTGAGGATTTCACAACAGGATGCGCCGAAGCCAATGTTTTCCATTTGGATGTGACTTACACATTCTGCCTTGCTGTTGTCAGTAACAGTAAAGCAGTGGAGGGTGTGGTTTACTGTACTGAATAATGCTGTGATCTGTTTTTTGAAAACTGCTCCAACAAAGGAAGGAAGTTGTCTGTGATGACACCGCTGGCTTTTATAACATAAATATGAAGCTGTGTTGTTGTTTGGCAGAATTCCCAAAATTTTCTTCCAGACGCTCAGGCTAAGTGAGAGCCAGCTACAGAATGCAGAGATATATTTAATAAACAGCAAAAATTACTCCGGTTGCCAGAAATTGTTATAAACAAATAGTTTGCCAAACATACACAGCCTTAGCTCTCTCCCTATCAGTCCCTTATCTGTACACATTGCAAAGTCATTGCCTGGAAAGTTGAATGGGTGAGCTGTGTCCATGAGAATTCAGAGTGTGAGGATTGGTATGGGGTGGGGGGTGGGTTATTGGAGCTTTAGGAAGTTAGAGACAGAGCTACAAATGAGAGAAAGGATCAGCAGATAGAGACCAAGTCCTGTAAGAGCATGGTGAAGGCAGGCCTGCTATCATAAGAGCAGGGAGATGGGATGCAAACACAAGAGAATCTGTGGTGGAAATCTAGGCCATTTTAACAATTGCAGTAAAAATTGCCAGGGCCTGGGCCAACTTTATGGATGTGTGGGCTGCGTGCTTGCACAGGGTCCCACACTCAGATGGGCTCCATGGTTAGTTTAATGGTCTGCTGTTAACGTATTAAAATTCTTCAAAATGTTTGAACAAGAGACCCTATGTTTTAATTTTGTGCTAGGCTTTGAGAATTATGTTGCTGTTCCCGTCTAGGGGGAATTGAACCCAAAGACTCATTTCCAGAAATCCAAGCTGGCAGGAAGAGCAAGGGGAGGATGGAGTGACTCCGGGGCAGGGTGGGGGAAGCCATCAAGTATTTTTAGAACCTAATGGAACCAGGCAGAGGTCAGTGACCCAGTTTGAATAGGCTAAGACTGTGGCAGCAACTGACACTCTAGTAGAGCTGTGCCTTGAAGTGTGCCTCAAGATGACATGGGACACGGAGCACTATCCATAGTCAGGAAATTGTCCTGGTGTCAGGTGGCAATCCTTATCCTATTGGCTCTGGCCACGGGGGAAGGGTCTTGTGTCCACAGCCAATCAACAGGGAGGGAGAGTAGTACAGGCAAAGTGCAGGTAGAAGATTCCCTACAGAAAGACCCAGATACAGATGCCAGCTTTGCCACTTACAGCTGTTGGGCAAAATCTCCTTACTTCTCTGAGCCTTAGTTTCTTCATCTGTAAAATGAGGGAAACAATATCTGTTCATGGAATTGATGAGATTCGATGAGATACAGTTTATAAAGTTCCTACCAATTTGCCTGGCACATGCAAATAATAAACCATTACTGTTCTAGTCTACTATTGATTTAAGAGGACCAGAATAAGAAAAGTATGTTCTAAGCTCACTGACTGTGACCTTAGGCAAACCATTTTACATGTCTGAATCTCAGTTTCCTCATAAATAAAGGGAAGAAAAAAACCCAATGTCTAAGATGGTGACTTGCACATAGTAGGTATCACTATATATATATTAAGTGAACGAATGATCCATCTGTCCTGCCACACTGTGATAAGTGATATGAGAGCTATTTGCAAAGAGCTGTACAGGGCTTTGTAGCTAGACTATATTTTTGTTGACTTCAGAGAATCAGATTTATTATTTTTGGGAGGTAGGGATCAAATATGGTTGAGATAACCTCACTTTGAAAATAAAATAACTTTCTGAGTGTTTGCCTGCTTGGGTATTTGGGTCAGTCTTTTGTTTCTAGCATCAGCACATAGCTAACTGATCCAAATGTAACCAAACTGGGCTAGAAGTCTTGGCATTGTTTTTTTCCTCCCAAGTTTTTCTTTCCAAAATAATAGGGAAATGCTGTTATCACATAGGTTACCACAAATCGAAAAGTATAATTAAAGACAAGACATTCAATTAGCATGTACCTACATCAAATGGATTCAGAGCATGCCATTTATTTTCATTATAGCTCATGAGGCATGAGAGTATTTAGAGAGAGAAAAAAAAAAGTCTCATTCATTAGTCTCAGAGATGCTAAGAGGGGAAATGACTTATGCACAAATGATATAGCGCACATATTTTTTTTTGCTCTGAGTTTACATATTCCATATGGGATAAAAGGAAACCCAGTGTCACCAAGCGCCTTGGATGAGAAGAGTTCTGGGCTTCAAGGATAGAACTTTGAACACTAAGAGGCCAATGGTCAGCCTCCTCAAACTAGAGTGACCTTGAGATTGAATGAATTCTTAAGGCATTGCATATTTTCTGCCTTGAATAATAGAAGTGTGATTGGTTAACAACTGCTACTGAAGCTAACCTTGCTAAATCTCCACCAAAAACCTGTGTTCCACCTTTTGCTGTACTCAGAGTTGTGACTTCTCAACCAGAAGTTAAGTCTCCTAGGTCTCTAGCATTAAATGTAGATAAGTTCTTGATGGAATTCATGTGGAAGTAATGTGTGTATATCTTTTTTGGAATAACATGAATACAAATCCTTGGCCCATTATTATTTAGATTATTTGTCTTTCTCGTTGAGTTGTAATAGTTCTTTATATATTCTGGTTAGTAGTCCCTTATTGGATATATAATTTGCAAATATTTTCTCCCATTTTGTGGGTTTTTGTCTTACTTTTTTATAGTGTCATGGGATGCACAAAGTTTGTAATCGATGAAGTCCAATTTTTCTGTTTTTTCTTTGGTTGCGTGTGCTTTTGGTGACGTAGCTAAGAAACCATAGCCTAATTCAAGAACACCAAGATTTATACCTATGTTTTCTTTTAAGGCTTTCAAACATTTTTTAACTCTTCCATGTTGAACTTCGTACCATTTGAGTTCATTTTTGTATATGGTATGAGGCAGGAGTCCAAGTTTGTGTTGCATGTGGATATTCAGTTGTATCAGCACCCTTTGTTGAAAAGACTATTCTTTCCTTACTGAATATTTTGGCACCTTTGGCAAAATCAGCTAATCAGTGTTTATTCCTGGACTTTCAATTTTATTTTATTTTTATTTATTTTTTAAAATTTATTTTTATTTATTTATTTTTAACACCTATAGCACCTGGTATTCCTAGGTGGTCTCCCATCCAAGTACTAACAAAACTGGACCCTGCTTAGCTTCTGAGATCAGACGAGCCAATTACATTTTATTGATCTGTCTACTTTATGCCAGTACCATATTGTCTTGATTGCTGTAGCTCTGTAATAAGTTCTGAAATCAGGAAGTATGAATCCTTCAACTTTGTTCTTTTCAAGATTGCTTTGCCTCTTCTTATTCCTTGTATTTCCATTTGAATATTAGTATCAACTATCAATTTCTGTAAAACGGACAGCTAGAATTTTGTTTGAATTGGGTTGGCTCTGTAGATCAATTTGGAGGGAATTGCCATTTTAACAATATTAAGTCTTCCAATATATGAACATATGATGTCTTTCCATTTATTTAGATCTTCTTTAAATTCTTTCAACAATGTTTTGTAGTTTTTAATGTGTATTTCTTATACTTTTTGATTACATTTATTCCTAAGTATTTTATCTTTTGATGCTATTGTAAATGGAATTCTTTTATTAATTTTATTTTCCAATTATTTATTGCTAATATGTAGAAATGCTATATTTTAGGTAGTAGAGTGTTGAACAATTTTAATTTTAATGGTAATACATTTAAGGTGTAACAGAAATCACACTAGTGATTTCACATATATTTTTTAGGGGGAAGCTCAAGTAGTTAATCCCATAGTAATTCACCTTACAAAACTGACATGAATTACAGGTGTACTTTTCAGCAATGTCCAATGATTTTTTAAAACATCATTAACCAAACCTCTGCCTCTACAGTTCAGAAGTACACAGTTCAGAAGTAAACATTGTATTCAAAATATAGTTTGCTAGTATGGACCCTCACAGTGCTACTAAGCTTTTATCAGCCATACATCAAAATGTTACTTTCATCAGCACACAGATGTAAAGATAACGGCCAAAGTTTTTGAGTTAACGGCCAAAGTTTTTGAGTCCTTTCCAGATGCCAGGCGTTGTTGTAGACACTTGACATATAGTAACACATCCTTCAAAGTATCACAATCCCATGAGGTATAATCTCCAGACTGTAATGAAGAAATTGAGTATAGAGGTAGGTTATTTTCCCAAAGTTACACTGCCAGGAAGTGGCTAAGCTGAGGTACATATACAGCCTGGCAGCCCTAGGGCCCTGGCTCTTCACCACCACATCACAGAATTGTTCAAAACCATTGTGGTGGTACAAAAAGGAGCAAAGTTTAGGAAATGGAGGAATACAAGATGGAGTCGAAATTCCTTATCAGAATACAGAAGCTCCTTTCTATTCTCCTGACCTTCATTACATGCCCTCTTAGACAGCTCCCCATTGCCCGGCTGTGTCAGTGCCCTTCAAGCCCTGGAGCCTTTATCGTGGGACCCATTCCACCATGTAGGCTCTCAGCGCCACGGAGACCCAGACCCTGATCCCCCATCCAGTGCTTCTAACACAGAGCTCTCCTCACAGAGTCTTGTCTAGTGAATGTTGAATCAAAGTATATTAGAGCCCAAAGAGACTTTAGAAATCATCCAGAACAATTTCATAATTTTATAGATAAGAAAACACAAGCCTATGGAAGGAAAGTACGGTGCCCAAAGTCACACAATCAAGTCACAGACAGGCAGGATCAGAACCCAGACCTCAGTTCCCAGGCCAGAGGCCTTGTTTTATCTCACGGCTGTCTGCCTTTGTTTTTTAAGCACTCCAGGGAAGATCTACAAAAAATAAAAAGAACCGATAGCAAAGGACTTTGGGCATTTTTAGACTGTGAACATTTATTTCAATGTTTTTATTAGCTCTTAAAAAAAACCCAAAAAACAAATCCCAATGTATTTCGAAGTGATCTAGAGACCCGAGAGGGGGCCTGGAAGTCAGAGCCACCCTGAACAATTATGGTGTTTATCATCCCAGCACTTCACAAATAAATTTGTACAGCATCTGGGAGGATAAGAAAGGTTCACTTGTGCCAAGGAGAAAATCTTCATGCCAATATTAAGAGATTTGCCCAAAGGTGTGTGGGGGACTCACCTGCCTGGGATTAAGCTCTATGTACCCTCCAGCCTGACTCCATCTGATAATCCACCAACTGCACTAGCCCTGTAGTGAAGACACCATTCATTCATTCACTTGTGGAGGGAAAAAGGGGTTCTATGGAAAGTAATCTCACAGGGTGATCAGATCATTGGTTCCTAACTGAGCAGGTCTTGGGTAGGTGGTCACAGCCCACGCATATAACTTCTTTACTGGCAAAAGGTTCATTTTTGCCTTAAGCAAGTCCTGGCCATTGTATTTATGCCTCAGCTTAACACACCTTTGAAATAAACAGTGTTAACTATCTGGTATTCCAGTCCCTGCCTTAGTTTCTCCCACTTCCATGTAACCTTCCTCAGTTCCTTCCTTAATTTCAAATGCATAAAAGAAGCTACAAAACTGTTATTCTCTGGAGCATTTAATATCTTGCTCCCTGGCGTATGTCGTCAGTTTGGCTCAAATAAACTCTTATAAAAATTCTCTGCAAGTTTGGACATTTCTTACATTGACATATTCATTCATTCATTTGTTCATTCAACACACTGGTTGGGTGCCCAGTCTGTGCTAGGCAGAGTGCCAGACACAAAGGACCCAGATGCCTAAGCAGAACATCACTGTCAGGATAGCATATGGACACCCACCCACAAGGTGTCACGAGAGTCAAAATAAGGTTGTAAGTCAAGTGCATGAGGGATCCCCGAAGAGGGTCATTGTGGTGACGTCGGTACATATCGCCTGGTTTAAATTCTCTCTCCAACTTCCTAGCTCTGGACCTTCAGCAAATTTCTTAGCTCTTAGTCTCAGTTAGCCTGACATTGAGGGAAAGGCAACAGCAGTATCTACCACACAGGATTGTTAAGAGGATAATGTTGAATAACATCTGTAAAGCAGTTAGAACTGTGGCTCATTAAAGGACTTGTTAATTGTCAGAGCTCCAGGGCTTCCTGTGCTAGTCCTATTTTCATTAGCCATGTTACCCCAAGTGGGGGACTTAACTTTCCTACATTTCCCATTTACTCATTTCTAGGTTGCAAGATGTTCCATGAGAGATCAAAGACAGCTTTGCCCTATTCTTCAGCAAAGAAGCTATCAGAAAACCACATTGGACTCCCACAGCGTAGCCTCCAATAGAGCAGTAGGTACTCCTGTCGTTCTCCCTGAGGAGGTGTATTCTTTTCCTAGGGCTTCTGCAACAAAGTGCTGTATAGTGGATAGATTAAACAATAGAAATTTATTGTCTCACAGTTCTGGAGACTAGAAATCAGAGATCAGGGTGTCTGCAGGGTTGGTTCCTGCTGAGGTTTGCAAGGGAAAGATCTGTTCCAGGATCTCTCCCTGTCTTGCAGGTGGCATGTTTTTCCCATGGCTTTCACATCGTCATCTTCCCTCAATGCCTGTCTCTGTCCAGTTTTTCCCTTTTAATAAGGATACTAGTCATGTTGGATGAAGGCCCTCCCTAGCAAGCTCACTTTAACTCAATTACCTTTGTGAAGATCCTGTCTCCAAACAAGGTCACATTCTGAAGGACTGGGGGTCAGGACTCCAACATGTGAACTTCAGGGGAACGCAATGCAACCCATAACAGAAGCTCCAAAAAGAACTGTTCTAATATAAGTAATGGTAGATTGTTTTACTGTTCACCAGTATCTGCTTCTTTTCTCTGGGAAGATTAAGTTTCCCTGGTCCTTTGAAATTAGTCTCAACCATATAATTTGTTTGGGTCAATAAAATGTAAGCAGAAGTGACACTCTGGGCAGAAACTGGTGAGCGATTTATGTTTTGTCATGCCATTTCTGTGGGCCATGTTTCAGGTGGATCCTGCTTCATCATCCTAGATCCCAGAATGAGGACAACTATCAAGAGCAGAGCTTGGAGTGTGTGTAAAATATAAACCTTTATTTTTATAAACCACTAAGATTTGAGGAGTCTTTGTTACCTCAGCATAACCTACATGAGGGGCAGGCAAACTGTGGCCTTTGGGCCAAATCTTGCCCACCACTGTTTTATAAAAGGTTTTATTGGGATGTAGCAACAGTGATTTGTTTACCTATTGTCTATGGCTGCTTTCGAGCTATAATGGCACAGTTGACTAGTTGCAGCAGGGACTATATGGTCTGTAAATCCTGAACTATTTACTATCTGACCCTTTATAGAAAAATTTTGCCAACCCCTGACCCAGATAATTCTTATTGATGCAATATATTTAGGGCTTTAATTATTCTTTAAGAGTTTTGCTTTAGCAACATTCTATGAACTTTGATATATAGTATAATAATTATTAGTCATTTATAAAGTTTATAATTGATTTTTAATTTTCTTTTTATTCATAATTATTTAAAGAGTAGAATTTGTTTTCTGGGAGGGTCACTATCCTCTTGTTGTGGTATGTATGGTTTTATTTTTTTGAAATTTATTGAATTTTTTTGGTAACCAAATACATAGCTTATGTTTATAAATGATCCATAAACATTTGAAAAGAATGTTTTCAATGTTTACTTTCCTTTGATAGATGATAAATTATTTGTCTGTCTGTCCATCTGTCTCTCTCTCTCTCTCTTTATACATCTGATCAGGATAGTTAATGTTGTTATTCAGATCTTTTCCCTCATTTGTTTTTGGCTTTTGAATTGCCCATTTCTGAGATAGGCTAAGTTCTTCCTTATGATTATGAATTTGTCGGTGTCTACCTTATGTCCATCATTTTTCTTTATATATTTTGAAGCTGTTGTCTGATGTACATAAAAATTGAAGCCTCTTACATCTTTTTGGTGAATTTGAAACATCTTTGTTCTCTTAAATATGCTTTGTCTGGTATTATTCCTTGTATACCTGCTTTCATTTGGTTAGCATTTGCCTGTTGTTTCTTAACATTCTCAGCTTAAAATTTTTTCTGGTTATTGTACTTCAGAAGTGTCTTCGGATTTATTTTTATTTTTATTTGTCTAATAGTCTAATTACTCCAAAGTAAGAGGTTTAATACACATGGAATTATGTTACCATTATTCTCCTTTATAATCTAACTCAGTGATGGTGTTGGTCACATGAGGAGCAAGCAGAATGTGCTCGTTTTCGTTGTCACTACCAGGACACTGGCGGTGGGTCAGAGGCTCGCGTGGGATTCCTTCCGAGGAAGTCTGCATTTCTTGGAGCCAGAACGAGGGCTGGCAGGGCAGCCACCGTTGTGCCTAGGATCTCTTTTCAAATCACGCTGAGAGTCTCTGTCTATTAATAGTGAGTTAATCCGTTCATATATATTATCACTACAAATACATTAGAATTTTTTATAATTTTGTTTTGTTTTCTATTTAAATGGCTTTTTTCATTTTCCCTTTTCTGCTTTCAATTAATTTATTAATGTTTTCTTCATTTCTTTTTTTTTTCTTCTAGTATTTAGATTAGATCAGACTCCAGTTCTATGAAAGTTAGAAAGAGGTACCCCTTGGTACATAAATCTCTGTGAATACAAGACCAGTTGGGGAAGTAAGATTGCCAGCTAATAAGGCAGGTGGATGTTTAAAGTATCAGTTATAAAAATAAGAGATGCGATCATGTTTGTGCATCAAGTTTATGGAAAGTTCTTATGGCATATAAAATGGAGATAATAATCCTGTCTGTTCTTCCTGTGTCACAGGAAGATAAGGAGGTAAAAAGGGAAATGTGAGCCAGTTCTGCTCTGTTGATGTTTATGTTAGCAGCTTTGTTGTAGCGAGCGATTCGAACTAATTCTCAAAGCCTTGGCCTTACCTATTAGTTAAAAGTGATTGGATGAATTTCAGGAACAAGAAAACACATAAACCTACCTCTAGGTGGATATTGACTTTCCCCTATTTGTAAAATTTCCTTTCTGTACTGAGGGCCTCTGAGCAGATAAAAAGCTACAAGATAAAAGACACAGTGTAATTGTCTCCTTCAAGGGCTCAAGTACCTTTTCTAACCAAGATCCTTAAGAAATCTGTATAATTTCTTATAAGCTAAAAGAGGGAAAATCATATCTGTTTAACAGTAGCTTTAGATTTTATTTACATAACTCAAAATCTTGTTTACATGTTTTAACTTTGTTACTTCTCATTTTCTTCTCTACTCACATCCAGTTCATTCTCCTCTCCTGTTTCATCTGTCACATTTCATTGATTAGTTCATTTTTTTCATTCACTTATATAGTCAAAATTTATCCAGTGCCTACAAAGTGGTAGGCACTAAAAATACAAGGATGAACAAAATGTACTTCTTTCTCTTCAAAACATAGGAGCTGGTTCTTAACAGATGAATGTTAGGGATTTTTTATAAATGGAAGGAATGTGGAGCAGAGTGAAAAGTATGTACAGAGTTCTTCCTTCTCTCTGTGGTTCTTTTCTAATATGTCTAAGATTACTTTGGGGTACTAGGTGATGACAAATAGAGAGCTGGAAAGCCTCTTTACTAAGAAAATTGGAGGATATTTACCTGTTAGTTGACCCTTCATATGGGAAAGAGCCTTCTTCCCTGGGATTCATTTCCACCTTTTGGGGCACTGGCAGATTCTTTCTGATATCAGTGTCAAAGGCACCAAAGAGGGTGAAAACAAAGGAGGCAAGGGATGGAGATAACTTTCAAATTAAATCGTTGACTCCTATTTGTTGATTTAGAAGATTGAGCCACAATCCTCTAAGCCCAGCATTGCTTTTCTATGCAGAAAAATCCTGTCCAGGGCTAAGTAGACACAAGTTCTGTGGAGCCAGATGATTATTATACAATCAGAGGGGGAAAGAGGGCTCTTTAAGAAAATGGATACGAAATTATCCATGGGAAAGTACAGGCAAGGCCTTGGAAGGGACCCATGCAACTGAGGAGCCCTAGAGCTCTCATTTCATTAGCTTCCTGGTAAATTGACCTCGCCCAGAGCTTCATCTCTGGAAAGGAAGGAAAAGCTGGCGTTCTTCATGCATGTCTGGGCTGTGAAGTAGCTGGGATTTGTTTTTTTATCATGTTTCATAAGCTGTAGCTCACCCAGGTATCTTCATGATATATCCCATAGTCTCATTTTATTCAACCTTATTGGGTACCAGTTATAGAACCCTGGGTTCTTGCAGCTAATCAAGAAGAGTGTGTTTGTTGAGTATTACAGGGACCCCAGGATGCTAGTCTCTTCTCTGGGATGTTTGTCAGTCTTCAGAAGAATAAGCATCATCACTCCTTTCAGGAGCTGTGAGGGCTTAGAGCCTGTGCAAGCCTTTAGGGACACCAGGGCAGTCTCAAGGTCCTCTTTCTGGGCAGAGTAAGCTGCTTTGCTCTGGAGTGTCAGGCATGTTCCCACATGTATTCGTGTGTTAATCAACTCCAGTTCTGGATTAAAGACAGTGAGTCACCCTGAGGACAGACTGTGCTGTTGGTGCTTGTAGGAGTTTAAATGGCCAACTTGGAATCCAACGCTGTTGAATTTAGAGGCAAAAAAAAAAAAAAATTGACATATAAGATATTGCTCTCTCCCACCAAAAGCAAAACAAAATAAAACAGGATTAATCCCTGTTAGGAAGGAGGAGCCCTACAATGACTAGCAAGAAAGGAGTGTCTGAGGAAAATAGTGATTTACTAACTCACTTGGAGCTCACTTCTATTTGATTTCCCTCCTAGTCTAGGAATTTTGTTTGGCATTGTATGTGCTTAGTCATTTTGTCATGCATTAGTCAAAGACACTACAGCTTACAAGCACTGATGGGAGCTGGCGCCACACAGAAGCCTAAGAAACAGGTTCTGCTTTATAAGGAGTGTCCAGCAGAGAATCAGATCCCAAGAGTTGAGTTTGAACAAACGGCTTAATATCTATGTGCCTGTTTCCTTGTTTGTTCATTGAGATTAAGGCTAGTTACTTTCCACAAGATGTTGTAAGATTACAAGAGATAATAAATGTAAAGCATGTAGATGCCTGATAGAA
This sequence comes from Rousettus aegyptiacus, assembly GCF_014176215.1. NCBI lineage: Eukaryota > Metazoa > Chordata > Mammalia > Chiroptera > Pteropodidae > Rousettus > Rousettus aegyptiacus. Next base: position 66,324,671 of record NW_023416308.1, read on the forward strand.
ATGTTTACTATTAAGATCATTTTGAGTTGCAAAGGATTTACAAAGGCTCAGGGAACACAGAGAAATAGAAGAGAAGGAAGTTTTATGTTTGGATGGTTGGGGACTAGGATGTGATTTGGGGTAGACATGAAGATGGATGAGTGGATAGATTGTTGGAAGGATGGATGAATGGATGGGCAGATGGACAGACAGATGGATGGCTCAGTGGCAGAGTAATAGCGGAGCAGGTGAGAGGTTGGCCCAGGATCTGTTGTTCTATGTGGCCCCGAAGAAACTGTTTTCATATCCTACTGGCTTTCATGTCATCTGCAGGATGGACAGGGTGTGACAAAGCACTAGTGTGAGGGGCTTTCTTTCCTTACATTTCTTCACAACTCATAAGGGGTGATTCTAGTATAGTGAGGTATCAACACACCAGGGGTTGGAGGTTTGAGGAGGGAGGACCAGGCAGAAAAGCAATGTAATCAGGGAACGAAGTGTCTCTTTTTTTATAAAGAAACCAAAAAATTGAGGGATTGCGTGGGTCAAAGGACTTACTCCAAGTCCCACAATTATGTATTGAAACAATGACGAATGATATTCAGTGTGTGACACACTCCCACAGTACATCCAGGGTCACATACAGTTCCTTGCACACTATGACGTGACCCCTCTCTTTGACTTAAGAAAACATATCAGTAAACAGTTGTGTGACAGCAATGTTATTATATGTAGAAACTGAAATCCACTGTATTTTTAAAGAAAATAACTCGATAACATTATTTACCTATTATTTATAAAAAATTACGTATGACAGCTTACACAGACTGCAATCTACCTCTGTGTCATAACACCTCAACTGAAAATGCTGCTCCTGCCCCATGCCTTTCCCAAGGTGTATAGTAAATTACTGAAGACCCACTAAGTTACTTCCCCTGATACTGATCAAACACAGGCTTGTTTGGAAAACATGCCCCATAGGCAGTGGACTGGCAGGAGTCCTTTGTCAACCAATACCATGTTCTCATTGCAGGCCCTGGGATGGATGGACCCCCACAGTGCATGGCGCATGGTTACCTTGACTGATGAAGTCCCTCTGAGCAAAGGTCCTTGAACAGTCAGTTAGGTTAGAAAAACAAACTAGCTCTGCATATATTATTGTCACAAATAAGACAGAAATAAATTTAATACACATGTCCAATTTATTCCTGCCTTACAGCCAGAGAACATGCCTTCTCTACCCTAGGATTTCCCTTGCTGGGTCTCTTTATCTTCATGGCAAGTTGTAGGGCAGGTGGAGGGGTTTTCCTCCAATTTCCACTTCAATTTCCTACTCATTGCTCTGTTGGTCTCTTTCTTCTTGTTATGTATTTCTAAAAACATGGGAGAAATATATTAATCATTGCATGTAACACACTATTCTTGACAGCTTATATATCTGTTGCCCAACTAATGAAAACACCTTGAAGGCAAACACCGTATTTTTCATCTCCAGGTCTTAAGTATGCTATAGTCTTCCATAATAAATTAGGCTGAAAAAATAAACCAAAGTAGCCTTCTTTCCTCTTCATACAAACAGTCTCTCATTACAGGCAAGGGATTGCTTAATACATCACGTAAGAATAATAAGAGCTGGCATATATTAAGAACTAGCCATATGCATAGCACTGATCTAAGAATTTTTTATATAGTGAGGAATCCTGTATTCTTAAGCCTCACACACATCAGTCAGATTCTGGCTGATCTCATGCTAGGTCTATTAGAAAGGGCATAGAGTTTATCAGAAATATAGGGCTTAACGACAACACCTGGTATTAAGCAACATCAACCTTGAGATGGAAGTCTGAAGGAAAAAATGCCCAAGCATATTACTTGTTTATTTTAAAAGAAAAATTGTATACATTTAAGGTGTGCGTGATGAGTTGATATACATGTGCATAGTGAGTTGGTTACTACAGTCGAGCTGATTAGCGTATATTCTCCTCACATAGTTAAGATTTTTTTTTTCGTGTATGATCAGAGCACCTTAAATCTGCTTTCAGCATATTTCCTGTATTTAGCACAGTGTTATTACCTATAGTCATTATGCCCTACATTTAGGTCTCTAGCCTTATTCATCTGACTTAACCACATTTTGTAGTCTTCGAACAATGTCTTCCCATTTTCCCTACCCTTACCCCAAGCCTCTGGTAACCACCATTTCAACTCTCGGCTCCTATAAGTTCAATTTTTTTTTTTTTTTTTTTAAGAATATTCCACTTATAAGTGAGATAATACAGTATATGCCTCTCTCTGTCTGGCTTATATCTATTAGTCCTCCAGATTCACCCCTGTTGTTGCAAATGGCAGGATCTCCTTCTTTCTCATGGCTGGATAATATCCCATTGTGTGTATATATTAATAAAGTTATATGTTACATCTTTATCTATTAATCTGCTATTTCACTATAGCAACCTGGTTGCCTTGTTCTAAGAAGGTATTTTGACTTCATAAATTCTGTGTTTGTCTCTCTCACATTCTTCCCCATGAATTGCTGTAATATTGAACTAAAAGAGAGGCTTCTGTATATAAGTCAAATATATTGCAGAATCTAATGTCATTGATAGTTTTAACTCATTTGTACTTCACAACCCTATGAGGCAGGTACCAGTAATATCCTCGTTTTACAAGTGAAGGAACTAAGAAGCAAAGAGAGGTTAAGTACTTGCTCAAGGATACAAATCTAGATACTATAACTTCAGATTCTGTACTGTAACCCCAACTGTTACACTTCCAAGTTGGGTGCACTGACATATGTTTCAAAAAGAACTGCAAACCAGAGTGATTAAGGAAGGAAAAGATTGATCTTACTGATTATGTCTTTTAGGCAGATAAGGTTGTGTCCAAAATCTTTTAAAATTTGAATTCTCATAAAAAATCTTGCTTTAGGAAGTACAGCAGATACAAGAATGGAGTCCCCAAAAACAGACCAAGCTCCGACCGCAACATTTGATCCCTTTACCGTCCCCACGCTCTTCCTCCCCCATGTCTTCTCTTCAGCTCCATCAGGAGCTCACATCCTGCCACCTCTCTTCCAGACTTTACTCTTGCCAAATCAGACCTAGCCCTCGAGAGTGACTCACTAATAACTCTCTTGCCATGCCCTCCTCATACTAGCAGGCTTATTGTTTTGCTGTCTGGATCTTTACAAACCCCGAACTTCAGGTTAATCCTGCATTTCACTTTCTCTGCTCTCCGACTGGCACCTTAAGTGCTAGTCAACCACATTGGTTGGTGCTATGACAAATTCACAAGTCATCTGACCTTGCTGGGCCTCAGTATCACTTTACAATGCTTTCCTGTGTTCTCGCTTTCTCATAAGGAATATCCAAACTCTGTCTACTCCAAAATTTCTAGTCCTGTCCTCACTTAGTTGGGCGACTTGGACAAATCTTGTAAAAGCTTTATTTCTAACTGTCGTCTTCTGTAAGAAGATTGATTTAGATTAGTATTTTTCCAACTTCATTCAAATGTGTGAACATGGTATGTCTTTTTTATTTGCGTCTTCTTTTGTATACCATCTTGAATTGTGTATGGAAGGCATTTTTAGTTAGCAGTATAGTAAAATTCAGATTCTCTGCAGTATTTTGTACTTTTCAGTATACCAATATTGTACAGTTTCCATAAATTTCCATTCATTCCCAGTTTTTGGTATTTCTTGATCCTATTGCAAATGTAAATTGTGAAATGTTTGTTTAAATCTTATTTTTCAATTATTTGCTGCTACTATATGGAAATGCAATTGATTTTTGTATGTTGAATCTGTGGCCTTGCTTAATTTATTTATTCTAATAGGTTTTTGCAGACACCTTAGTTTTTGTGTTTTCTTTCTTTCTCTTTAAAAAAAAAAAAGGAACTGGATGCATTTTACTAGACAGTTCACTTAGAAATCCTTAAATACACAATTTAAGATGGAATACATTGGGTTTTGAAAGACAGTGCCACCCCTTGGCACTCAGGAACTAATGAAAACCAGTGTAGTACCTGATAGTTTGAGTTCTGATGTGTTCAGATGTCTCTTCTAGAGCCGCCCAAGCTTGGCTGCCCTTCCCCTTTTAGTGGATTGCCTGTCTTTGCCTCTTGCCAGTATGAGATGCTGCTTCTTGCCTTTAATACTCTGTGCCATGCTGGCTGCCAGCTGGATCTGCATCTCTCATTTGGGGATTGGCTTCTCTACACTCTCTCTCAGCCTTGAAGGCTGTCTGGGGTATATTCTCTGGCCCAATGCTCTGTACCATGCTTCACCCTCTGGTAGTCATGAAAGAGAAGTGTGTAAGGAAAGGAGCAGTTTCTGAGGTCTGGGAACTGAGATAAACAAAGGATCTGGCCTTGGGCAGAAATAAACTCCTGACACTGTGCTATTAAACTTCCAGGCTGCAGAGGTGGCTTAGTTTCCAACTTGACCTTTAACATCAATTATCATGTAGGTGAGGTAGGGAGAGAGGTGCAAAAGGTATTATTACATAGAAAATCACAACAGAAGGGATCACAATAGTAAAGCAACCATTTTGACTCCACCTTTTCAACTCTTTTCATTGCTCAATAATAAGAAAATAAAGTAATCTAAATGCTATGCACACATATTCACAGCATATTCAGAACTTCCGTGAATTCTAATTGTTCACTTATATTAAAAGCTGGTTCTTCACGCCTTTGCATGGTTTTTCATCTCTCGCTATTGTGCTGCCCCCTCTACAGCTCTATCATGCTCTATCATAGCTGCTCATCTACTACAAGTCTATGAGTTCTGGGAGGGCAGGCTTTATCCCTGTCCTTAGCACATTGCCAGGCACAATAGGAGGGGATGATTCCTTAGGATTTTCTATGTAAACAATTGTGTTGTCTGTGAATAAAGACAGTTTTACTTTGTTATTTCCAATTTTTATTCCTTTTATTTACTTATTTTTCTTGCTTTGTGGCACTGGCTAATACTTTCTGAACAATGTTGAATAGAAATGCTAAAAGCAGACATCCTCGCTTTGTTTTTTTCATTGTAGGGAGAGAAAACACTCTGCACTTCACCATTAAGAATGATATTAACTGTAGGTTTTTCATAGGTGCCCTTTATCAGATTGAGGTAGTTCTTTTCCCTTCCTATTTTGCTAAGGATTTTAAAAATAAATGAGTGCTGAATTTTGTCAGCTGTTTTTTGTGTCTATTTCATTGACCAGAAGGTTTTCCTCCTTTATTTTCTTAATATGGTTAATTATATTAACTGATTTTTAAATTTTGAGCTACCCTTATACTTCTGAGATAAGCTTCATTTGGTCATAATGTATTTTTTATATATTGCCATGTTTTATTTGGAAATATTTTGTTAGAAATGTTTTCATCTATGTTCTTGAGGGATGTTGGTTTCTAGGTATTTTCGTGTGTAATGTTTTTTTGATGTCAAGACTATCATGAATTTTATGGAAAAAATAACTTAAATAACTTAAATTTTACATTAGTTACTAACCATTTAATGGTGCTAAATATAGTAGGTCTGTTTAGTTACAAGTAACAGAAAGTAACTTGAGCTGCAGCTAGCGCAGATTTTCAAGGTCAAACATGAGACATGTATCTCAGCTTCTGGAAGGAATTGGAACCACAAACCACTAAGCCCTCCATCTCTCTTTGGCACTCCCCCTATTCCTCAGCTGCTTCTTCCCATTTTGCAGACTTTCTCTCTCTGCATCTCTGATCCATATGGCGATTCCTAAGCTTATTACTAATAAAACAAGTAAATACATAAATAAGGCCCAGTAAAGTTCAGGAAATCTTCTCATGTATCACTAGTCAAATGCATGCACAATTATAGTTGACCTTTGAACAACGAGGATGTTAGGGGCACCAATCCCCCCATGAAGTCGAAATTCTATATGTAACTTTTGACTCTTAACTACTAATAGCCTACTGCTGACTGGAAGCCTTATTGATAACATAAACACTCGATTAATACATATTTTGCATATTATATGTATTATATACTGTGTTCTTGCAATAAAGTAAGCTAGAGAAAAGAAAATATTAAGAAGATATATTAAGAACATATATTTATAGTATTTATTGAAAAAAAATTCTTGTGTAAGTGGAGCCGCATGGTTCAAGCTTATTTTGTAAAGATCAGCTGTGTAAGGTAATAGACTAGTCTTAGTCTAAGAAAAAGGAAAAGTGAGTTGAGTCAATCGATTAGAGCAAAAACTTCATTGGTAATGATTATAGCTAACACTGAGTGCCTACTCTGTATTAGGCCCTTGGTAAGCACTTTATTGCCTTCGTCTGACAGGATCTTCACCATACCCTTTGGATAGAAACTCATATTATCTCCCTTTTACAGATGAAGAAGCTAAAGTTTAGGGAGGTGAAATAATGTTACCCATACCTCTCTGAATTTTGAACTTCAGAGTCAGTATTGCTGCATCTGAATGAAGTGCTGGCCTCTGGGTAAAACACAAATCCTTTGAAACAAAAAGGAAGAAAGCAGACTATTAGAACCGTTAACTTTTATGTTGTGTATGAGTTTGCATTTATTGTATATGGCAATATAAAGATGATTGCCAGCAATATGCTATAGAAAAGTTTTTGTCTAATAGTGCTGCTGCATAGTCAAAATTATTAGATTAATGCTTTTTATATTGCCATAAAGAAGCTTTGTATTCTCAATAGTCAACCATATACTACTATAGCAGAAGAATATCAGAAAGGAAGAGGAAAATAACTTTAGTGCTAAGGAGGAATTTTTTAATTAGAAGAAACAAACAATAACATAATGCTGATTGCTACTTTACTAAGTATTTGCTAAATGCTAGGTGCTCTGCTAGATGCTTTGCCTGTATTGGTTAATTTGCTAGTTACAACACCACCAAAAAGTAAGCATTATTAGCCTCATTGAAGATGGAGAAATTGAAGCACAGAGAGGTTCAGGGACTTTCCTAGGAATCACAGCAAGTGAGCGGCTTAGCCAGGATTGCAGCTTGCGTGGCAGCAGAACCGACATGGACACCAATGGGTGTTTGCTTCGGGATTGGTGTGGCCCATTCATCATGATTATTCTGAAAAAGTGTTTTATGCCAATTTCTCAGGCTTTCTTGCCGGCCTCTAGAATAAGACAATGTTGTGAATCCAGGAGCTCTCAGATACTCTCAATTTGGTTCTCAACCACAGCAATTGCTGTATTTCCTGACCGTGGAAAATACTGGCTTCTGTAGCACAGAGGCCCAGAGCTCATAGCCATTTCTAGTTCCGCAGAAGTGCTGAAGGCTAGAATGTAAATAAATAGTCATTCAGTATGAAATACTGCAGGATAAATTTTTCCCCAGGCATACACAGGCCGGAAAGTTTGCTCAATACACAGAGCTCTAATGGCAAACACAGGAAAATAAATATGGCACTGAGATGCAGAAAGGGGAATGGGGCTGAAGAAAATCTGCTGATGACACCCAGACGTTTTTCCATCTGGAGGGGTGCTGGGAGGAACCCTGGAGGCCAGATCTGCCCCTTTTGGACACTTGCCGTGCATTTTGGGCTAGTCTACAATTTGAGCAGTGAAAACCATTCGAGAGGCCTTTGTTTGACCAAATCATGATTAGAAAATAGGATGAAAATGTCTTGAATGTTGACATTGATCTCAGATGGGATTAAAAAAAAAAAAGTCAAGGCGCTTCTAATCATTGAGGTCCACAGGCAATGCTCAGGGTAGCTTGATCTCAACTAATAAAAACCCAGACTAATGAAATCTGGACAAAAAGAAACTCAGGGACTCTTTACCCAGGAGAACGCCTTGACACTTCCTTAGGTAAAGGCTCCTCAAAGGGGCTCTAAGAGTTGAGGGAAGGAATTCCTTCCCCACATTTCACCAATACACACTTCCCCCATGATCTTCATACCCACCCAACTAATACATCTATTAATACACATATGACTTTTCAGGTACCTACCAGGTGAGAAAAACTGAGATCCAGTGTTTCTAAATCATTCTGAACATTTTTTGAGCTTCCTCTATATCCCAGGCACAGTGCCAGGTGCTGACAGCATACAGCTTCAGAAGCATGCAGGATGGCTGAGGAGACAGACCCATAGTCCATTTCTGTTGGGCATGTAGGTGCTGGACCAGAATTATGTGCAGATCACCATAGGAGCATAATGCAAGGGGCTACTTAGCCCAGGCTTGGGTTTAGGCAAGGGAAGAGGTCATGTAATGCTTCCTGGGAATGATGTCTGAGCTGAGTCTTAAAGAGTGAGTAGGAGAGGACCAAATGGAGATAGGGAGTTCAGGGTATTGGTAGTGTGGTCTTACCAGTTCCTGAATTGGGAGCTGGGGAGATTCTGGAAATGAAGCCAGAGAGGGAGAGAGACAAGGGCAAGGTAATAGAGAAGTATGTGTGAAAGGGACATTATTACCCCATTCATAGATGACAAAAGTGATGTTCTAAGATTAGATCAGATGCCTCTGATTTAAAGTCAGATAGTCTTAAATTTAAGTCTCAGGTCCGTGACTCACTCACTAAGGAGACATCTAGGAAGTTGTTCAACTTCTGAGCTCCAGTTTCCTCCTCTGCAAACTAGGAATAATGACAGTGCCTGTTTAATAGGGGCATTGTGAGGACTAACTGAGGCAGTGTATGCAAAGCCCTTAACCTGTTGCAGCACATTGTAAGAACTCAATAATGATAGAAATGACCTTTTAAATATATATGTGTATAAGTTTGCTCAAGACTGCACAATAGATGACAGACTGGATTTGACCCCATCTGCAGAAAACAACCAGGGTGACAGTGCAAGTGCCAGAAGGGGGGATGGGGTGCAAGCTTGGTAGAGAATTTTAAAACTACGATAAAACTAAATAAACCTTGGTTTGCTTTTTATTATCATCGGGCATGGAGAATTCCAAATATTGTCAGTGATAAAATATTCCTCCTCCCAGTAGCTTTTGTTGAACTAAGAATTTCTAAATAATTGTCGCTTGGTTGCTGTTGAGTTTTAACACCACATATGAGAGCCACAGTGGCCTCCCACACTGATTATAAACGAGAGGCCTTGCCCTGGATCACAGTCAGGGGAGCATAGTTTTCAAAAGGTCACTCCAGCCTCTTTGTTTCCCTCTTTTAAATTTTAGGCAGATAAACATTCAAATGATCACACAAGGTAACAGATTTGAAATGACTCAAGTTCTGTTCCTTTGTCCTTTAATCACTGTGCTATCATTGTTTAGTCAGAGTCCATTGTTTCAGTGAGGGAGTATGTGCTCCCACAGGGATGGGAAACATGAACTAACTGCACCCAGAGTGCACTCAAATGATTGTGAACTGTTAGGAAACTAAGGAGTTCTCTGAATTAACTCTCATATGGACAAATGTTTATTAAAGAATAAAGAATAAAGATGGGCAAGTTTAAAGCTATTTACTTCAAATGATTTTTTTTTTTTTTTTTATACAGAGGATGATGTTAAAAAGTTATCTTACTCCAGTTTTCACATATGCAAGGGTGCCCACCTCTGCAAGTCTGTCAGGCTCTGTGGTCACTCTGATGTTTACCCCATTTCCTCCTGATTCCCGCAGGGCTCCACCCGTCCTGATGTCTCTCCTTCGTCCTGGAAGTCAAACACTCCTATCAGCAGTCAGTGACTCAGGTTAAATTGCATCCATCTGAGGTCTCACCGAAATGCAAACCCATCACCCGCAATGGGCAATACCTTTGTGCTTAGCAGCCATGACAACTTCGGGGGGATGGTGCCCTCCGGAGTACAGAGCTCTATTAAATAGGGGATGTGGAGAGAGATGAGAGGCAGGACTCAGAATGAGGGAGCTGGCCACTGGGGTGACAGCAGAGCTGACCCAAGTAGGGAGAGAGCCTAAAAAAGAGAAGCTTCTTACTGGGTGGGGTTGGAGGCAGTATCCATGATAAAGTTTTTCCACTTTGTGGTTTTGCCCAAGACAAAGAGGAGTATAAATTTATTCTTTGTGTTCTGCTGGTTTGGATGAATCAAAAAAAAAAAAAAAAATCTCCAAACCTTGAAGCTAATTATAACAGATGATGGGTACTCTTATAAGCACATGAGAAGACAAGGACAGTGTTGAAAAGAGAATTTGAGTAAAGTAGCCCCAAACCTGACAATGACAAGATTGTGGTATCTAGGCACAGAAACCCTATGAACTCTACTTGTTGGAAGCCTATGCATGTGCCAGGCCTTCCAAGCAACTGGGTTTTAGGAAAGGATCATGAACAAAAGTTACCTGCAGAGTTTACGGACGTGATCTACAGAATGACAGTGTACTCTTGAGAAGGCCTGTGCCACCAGCTCTTTTCACTACCCTGTGGACTGACAATTAGGTCAGTCCACGTATTTATCGGGCATTTGCTTTGCCTCAAGCACTTTGCTAGACCCTGACAATGCAGTTATAAATGAGAAAAACAGTCCTTGTCCTCACTGGGGTTAGTGTCTAGTAGTGGTAACAAGTCTTAAATTATTAGGTGTACAATAACGAATTCAGTGATTTCAGGTGGACAGAGTGCTGTGAAGGAGAGGTACAGGGGGCTATTGGAGTGTGTGACACGGTGAAGGCCAGAGAAGCCTTATCTGACCACCACATAATTAGATAGGATACAAAATGTAATGGGTTGGAGGAATTAGACCATGACAAATCTTAGTGGGAAACAGAAATGCAAGGCTAGGAATAACATGGAGAGATCTTACATTCACACGTGAAATTCCTGACATTTGCCACGGGTGGCTTTGGGAAGCTGTTTGGCACACTCAGATTAAGACATATTTAGGAGTGATTCATAGAACTTTATCATGGGGAAATCAACATTGCTAGATAGAAAATACATTTTCAAATGGCACACAGGCAATTAATACACAGCGACAGCAACACATATTATGGAAGAGCCAGACTGGTCAAAATGCTTCAAGTGGGGAGTAGATAAATTGGTGCTAGCTCAAGGGCCCTAGGACAAGCCAAACACACTTACAGATGATTCCCCAGCTTATGAGGATTTGCCTTGGTTTTTCAACTTTATGATGTGCAAAAGCCATATACATTCAATAGAACCATACTTTGAATTTTGGATTTTGATCTCTTCCTGGGCTTGTGATAGGTGGTACAATTTTCTCTCATGATGCTGGACAGTGGCCATAAGCCACAGATCCCATGCAGTCACAAGGGTAGGTAACCAATACTCTGCAGTGTACTGTGTTGCCAGCATATTTTAAATATTGTGTTTTGTATTTTCGCATTCCATCATGTATATAAAATGCCCATTGTATCTCTTGCTTCTGGTGAAAAGAGAAAGGCAGTTACTCTTGAGATGAAACTCAAGATAATTGCCCAGCTGTAGGTTAATGTGAATGTTCTGAGCATGTTTAAAGTAGGTTCAGCTAAGCTACGATGTTCAGTAGGTTAGGTGTATGAATTGCACTTTTGCCTTCTGATAGTATCAACTTACAATGAGTTTATCAGCACATAGGAGCATCTGTATAGGGAAGTCAAGGAATATCTGTATAGTAAAGAAAGACACATGAAGGAAAAAAATTTACGAAAGGGATGTTTTCCCAGGAGAGAAAGAAAGGATGCAGCCCAAATCAACAATTTAACATTCAAAAAATGGATACAACAAACTCAACAAATAATTAGACAATATAGAGGGCAGAGTCTGCTCCAGAACTCATGAAGGACTATTAAATAGACTCATTCAAATAGAAGCAGAGGTAGCTAAATGAACTTGACCAGGATTTTGGCAGCAGAAGCACAGGGAATAAATCTATGGGAAAACTAATTTTCCTAATTTGTGGCAAATCACAAATGGTGAATGCACTTTACACAGGTGCTCTCTTACTGCCAAGACGCCTTTCCTAAATAAAAATGAGATATTCAGTTAGACAGTTGGTGGGGGGTGCGAGAAGTTTACTAAATTAGACTAAGTGTTACCCCTAAGTAGAAGATGGACCTTATTCAGAAAAGAGAGTAGTAGTTCCATTTCCAGAAACTTCTAGATCCATTGTACTGACTCTTACTTCTTATTGCTTCTCGTGGTCTAGTATGATTTTATTTATTAGTTTACTTTTCATTGTAAAAGTTTCTCTAGTCTGTATAGTTTATAAGGAGTAGGACCTTGCTCAGATACAGTCCTGCTTCTCATAGTCTTTGGAGCTGAGTAGGCACTGAAAGAAGTATTTAAGGAATAGATGATATTACATCAAGACTGGGACATAATGAACAAACCAAATTGGCCAGGCAATGAAGAAAGCACTTTTTAGGTAAGAGATACAGAGTGGAGACCAGTACATACTGCTCCTACTGGAGAAAACTCTCATACTGAGCAAGACCCACACTAAGGTTGAACTGGAGATGAATAAAACATGACAGATGCTTCACTATTCCCGAATGTAAGTTAAGCCTTACAGAAAACTAAAGAAAAATCAGGAGTTTAAGTTTGGACATGGCGAGTTTGAGATCACCTATTCTTCATCCAGGTGGTGTTATTAAAGTGGGCAGTTGGATTTATAAGTCTATAGTTCAGGAGAGAAGTTGAGGTGGGAACTAAAGTTTGAGAAGATAAATATTTTATTTAGCTGAACTGTAATGTTTAGGGAAGATAGTAGTGGAAGATAGGGCTAGAAAGGTAGATTGGGGACAGCATGTTAAACCATTTTGAAAAGATGGATACATTCTAAGACTTGATGATGGTGATGATGATGATGATGATGTTTACCTGCTGGACCAGAATAGGTATGAGGGTCAGCACTTACGGTTGGGAATAGTGCCTAAGTCTGTGGACCTTCAGGGATGGCATGCTCAAGCATAAGACCTCCTCGATGCCTACATACTTCCCAACTGCCTTCTACTGAGCTCCCCATGAAAAGAAAAAGAAAGGGGGTAACAACAGATGAAGATGACACACTGACCAGACAGATTGCCTGCCTGGTCTATCTCCTGCTTGGAAGGAACTGAATGTGAAATTGCTCATGTAAAAACACGCTGCAAGTGATCTTAGGAGGAGTACTGTGATATAATAAGAAATATATGTTTGGTCTTCCTGATGGTTCCTGGCATAGAACTCCTAGAAAACTTGGAGTTTCCCAAGTGACAAGGGTGAGAAGAGGGAAGAATATCTTTTGTTATTCATAGGAGGCCCCTTCCAACCTTATGAGCTTATGCTAATGAGATGACTTCAGAGGATGGGGGCTGGTTGCCAAAGAACTAACCTTGGGATTAGAGGGTTGGAGTTTTAGCCCAAACTGTGACCCTCCCCCCCCCCCACCTCTAGGGATGGGAGAAGGCCTGGGGATCGATGTAATTACCAATGTCCGATGATTTAATCAATCATCGTGTATAAAACTCTAAATGAAGAGGTTGGAGGTTTTCCCAGGTGGGTGAACACACAGAGGTGCTGGGAGGATGCATGCCCAGAGAGGGTATGAAAGCTCTGCACCCCTTTCCACATGCTTTGTCCTATGTGTCTCTTCCATGTCGCCATCCCTAAACTGTATCCTTTGTAATAGATGCGTCATAATAAGTAAACTGTTTCCCTGAGTTCTGTGAGGCCATTCTAGCAAATTATTGAACCTGATTAGGGAGTCATGGGAACTCTCTCCTGATTTATAAGTCAGTTGATCAGAAGTATGGGAAGCCCAGGCTTGCAATTAATATCTAAAGTGTGGGCAATTTTGTGAGACTGAGCCCTTAACCTATGGAGTCTTCACTAACTCCTGATAGCATCAGAATTAAACGGAATCATTAGACACCCAGTTGGTATCCAGAGAGTTGGAAAACTGGTTGTTGGTGTGGAGGAAAAAAAAACAAAAAACAAAAAAACCACACACACATTTGATGTCAAAAGTACTGTGAATAGAGAAATAGTTTTTCCTTTAGGTATAAAAACCTATTATCTTAACTAAGGGTAAGAAGCTATAGAACTCTGCTACCATTTTATGTGCTTCCTGCTATGACTGAACACCAATAAGTATGAATAAATCAAGCATTGGAATTTGGGGATTTCTTTCCATTGGCGTAGGTCAGAGGCTGTATTGGGCAGCCAGACCACCCAAAATCCTCTGCAGTGGTAGCTGCATCCTCAGAGTAGCAGCAAGAAAGGATCCTACTGCCTGCCTCCAACACAGTCACTCTCACTCGTCAGTTCCCCTTGAGTATCAGTAAGCATTTGTTAGATAGCTGATCGGACTAAATATGTGTGTTTACATGAAAGCACATGGGTATATATACGATAGCTAAAGTTGAAAAAAATATACCTGCTATTTAAAATCAGTATATAAACCAAAATAATTGTGACTACCTAGTGATACCATTTTTGCATGGTTTCGCACTAAAAGAAATTAAGTCCTGTATCCAAAATAATTGAAGGAAAAATTCAATTTTTATTGAAGTCTCTCAGATAGCATTAAATGGAAAATAATGAAAAAGAAATATTATTTGATAGTCTCTTTTCCCATATCATGTCCTTTTTATCATCTCATACACGGTACCTATTCCAAAGTACTTCTCCTTCTCCACTCCAAGCTCTCCAAAATTTCCCCAAATTTGGTCCATTTGAGTTCCAATATCTTTCCTTTCTTTATCTTAATTCTATGTTATGTAGTCAAGTTTAATCTTAATCTTAATTCTATGTTATGTAGTCAGGTTTACTCTTTCTGGGTTCTTTCTTTTGTCTGTTGAGTCATAACCCAATTCTTCTCCCTCCATCTTTCCCCTAAAAAGCTGATTCAGCAAACAAGAGTCCTTAGGGGTGGGGGAGGGATGAGGGAATGAAGAAGGGAAGAAGATGTAAATTTGCAAGTTGACTCATTTCTTTTGTCTCTGACACCAGTAAAAGAAGAAAATAATAATAACTCCCACACTCATTTGAGATCTAAACATAACTTTAGCTTGGGATTGTATCTTTCGTAATTAACTAGTCTAAATAAACTGTTCGCACCTGATTAATTTGATAAAAGGAACTGTTTACACACTAGTCAAGATATAGTTGCTTTTCATCCTCAGCAAGTTCTTTCACTGTATAATGTACAATGCGTGCACACGTGCGTGCACGCACGCGCGCGCACACACACACACACACCCCACATCACCCTTTTAATGTTCAGCTTTTCATTTTAATTGAACCAAGCCTTCACTCTTAAGTGCCCTGATTGAGAGCTTCAGAGAGGAAAGAATAGCTTTAAGCCCCAGGGAAATGAAAAACTGATTTGCATAAAAGCATCTCTGCACCAGTGAAAGTTTGGTACATACTAAACTCTTTAAGTACAGAGCCTCTCTTTTCTTTCACCATTAAAACCTCCAGGGAGAATGTTGTGGTGGGACATGTGCAGTAAGGCACATTAGTAATTTTAAGTTTAAGTCTTTAGTCTTTGTTTACACTGTGAGGGAGACCTATATGCCACCTGACATGCAGCTGTGGACAGGCACACACGAGGGTTTCAGAACAAGCCAGGCCAGAGTCCTGGGATCTGATAATCCCAGGAATAATTACTGCTGAAACTTCCCTGGGCTTTGAAAGCAAGGAGCATAGTGAAGGTCCTTCAAACCTATAAATATCCCTCCGAAAATTTCATCAGTAGTAAAACAGCTTGAACTTGAGAAGTCAACAGGTGGCCTTGGGGTGGATGCATTATAAGTTTCCCATTTGGGGGAGGAAATTTATCTTACCAGAACAGTCGAAACCCATTGCAAAGAAATCCACAATCAATCAGTCAACAGTGATATGGAGCACCCACAGAGAGAGATGGGGTCATGGAAGAAGCACCAGACTGGAAGTTGGTAGACAGCTCTTTTCCTGGCTCAGTCATCAAGTACTTGTGTGACCTTGAGGGTGCCTTCCAAGGCTAATATTCTCTGACATGAACACCTTCATTATCCATGATTCAGAACTAATGTACGCATGAAACTTTGTGTAAGACAGTGAGCAATAGAGACAGTCCTGACACTAGGCCTTGTGCTTCTCATAAAGAGAAAGGCTAGAACAGGGCTGTGCACAGTGTGCTGGGAAATCAAGGAGGCTGTGCCCCAGTGACTGACTTCTTATCCACTTTCTGCATCCACACCCCCCGTGCCTGGGTGCCTGGGGCCCTGAAATCTGCTTGTAGACCTTTCTGGACTAGAGTAGTCAAGTCTAACCAGCTGTGTTGGGACAGTGGCCCCTGAGCTATGAACTCAAGTTTTCACCCCTGATCTCTGCTCCCTCCCCCAGCAGGTTGACTTTCTTTCTAGGTCTACTTCAGTCTTGGCTATCCAATGTCACCTGAGATGCTGAATTTCAACCATTGTTTCTCCTCCAATTTTATTTGAGATTTCTACCCAGACCAAAGATATCAGGATCGACTAAAGCACAGAGATGTGCATTCTCCCATGAATTGATGTTGTTCAGGCCAATATGTACAGTCAGACATATACTCTGACTCTAGATTAAGGACACAGTGAACAGAGAGAAGAAGCAGGACTTTTTGCTAAACTGACAGCCTATTCCATTTGGACTCCTTGGCCCTCAAGTTGTAAAATGTAAAATAACAACAATAATAACAACAGTAATCTATTATGTGGCCTAAACTATCTGAAGGATTGGTCTGTGTAGGTAAATAAATTAGCCACAATTGCTCCACTCTCTCCGTCAGAGGATTTGTTTGGCATTGATCACACTTAGCTATCTTTGCTTGACTGTTTATGGGCCTCTGAATTGAAGTCTTTGAAGAAAACTTATCCTTGCAAAAACAAGTATTAGGGGTCCTGGCATGGGGAATCTTTTCTTCTATGGTCACAATGATTGCTAAAAATGGAAGGATAATTTTTTCTTGTTGGAAATGTGGTTAATCAAGTAAGGGCTGGAAACACTGGCCTCTTTCATCACTTCAAATTCCCAGGATGCTAATCAACCAGAGTTATCCTATTTGCATGACAAACCTGCCATGCAGGCAGGATTTTAAAGGAAAAATTCTAAATATGACTTGCTAATGCTGAAGAACTTTCTCTTTTTATAACACATATTCATTAACGAAGTTCTCATGCCTTGGGATATGTATTAATTAGTCATAAACCAAAGAGATCATGCCTGTTAAGGTAATGCTAGCTGCCATAACATAAATTCTAAAACGTTAATAGCTGAACAAAATAGAAATGTGCTTGTTGCTCACTTAAAGTTTAAGTAAGTGTTCCTACCTAGTGGTTGGTTCTGTTCCAAGTAATAATTAAGAAACTCAGGCTCTTTCTATCTTGGAGCTCCTCCATCTTCCATATTTGGGTTCCAAGATCATTGACTTGGGAGAATGAGCACAGAGGATGGCAATTAGGTGTTTTTATGGGCCAGGTCTGTAAGTAGCTCAGATCATTTCTGTTCACATTCCATGTGCTGGAACCTAGTCTTGTAGCCATGCAAACTTCATTCGGGGGTGCCTAGGAAATGTAATCAAACTGTGTCCAGGAAGAAGAAGAAGCAGATTCGGTGATCACCCTGCAGTGTCTGCCATAGTCCCTAAAATCACTGCATATCAGTGATTAAAAACAGGTAGTTTGCAAAATAATTGGAGATCTTCCAGGGTATATGGCCTAGTGCAGCCTAGTAGCTTGCCGAACGTAATGATGATGATGATGGTGATGATGATGATGATGATGATGATGAAAGTAGAGTGTTGATACATCAGAGTTTCTTATGAGCCAGTGAGCTCACCAACAAAAACTTGCTCTGTTGTCTTGCCTCTTTAAATCGGTATATGAGTGGGTATATGAATTAGTGGAATCCTTTTTTCCCATTGAAATAAATTAACGATAGGTGGTCATTAACATACCTTCACCCAAGATTAATACACTATCCATGAATTAAACCTAGGGAGGCAATATACTGTAGTGGCTATAAACATGGCCTAGAATTATACCTGGGTTCAAATTCTGTCATATACTAGCTGTATCAAAGCTCTTTAATTGCAAGTAGCAGAGACAAACTTCAGCTAGTTATGTTAAAAGGGGGAATTTATTATGAGGGCATAGGGATATCTCTCGAAATCAGGGGTAAGGATACAGTTAGAACTCAAGAAAGGATGGAAGTTAGGAGCTGGAAGGCTCTCGTGACTCTATTTCTCATCTCTGTTTCTCTCTTCAGGCAGTTTCTTTCTCATTTTATCTGCCTTTTATGTGCCTCCAACCATATTATTAGAATCTGCCTCCCCAAGGCTGTCAAGTCTATGTGTTCCAGCCACAAGCATGGACTTGTTTCTGAATTCCAATTTCAAATTTCTAGGAGAAAGGATCTGATTGGCTCAGTTAGGGTCATATGTTCATTGCTGGTCCCAGTCAATAACAACAAGGGAAGCCTCAGGCATCAAGGAATAAAGTTGGATGAAGAGGTAGAAGTTCTGATTTGAAGGTTATTGGATTTCAATTTTATACAACTACATTTTTCATGCTGCAGTCCTGAAACCCAAGATCGTTATGGATAAATGTTATGATCTTGAACTGTAGTATAGATTTGCATCCTTACCAAATTCCACATCTGAACTTTTAAACGAGAATTTATGAAAGTGCAAATAAGCCTATTACAATAGGAAACCGTTGTTGCTAACTCACATGACTTAATGTGGTTCATATGATTTACTGGGTCAAGTAGATGGAGGTTTTATAAAAACGATTCATTTCCAGGCTTCTAGTCTGTCACGTTGTTGCAAGTTCCTGCCCAGAGGCAGTCTTTATGGTCATGTTTATTGCTCTGATCTTCCAGGTGAGCAAAACAGATATAGAGGTGAAACTTCTCCAAACCTATTTCGAACCCTACTTGGCTAACACTGTAGATGGCCTAGGTTTCAATCCCACGGCCACCACCTTGTTCAGGGCCTCACTGTATCTCTGTTGGGTCAGAGAAATGGCCCCCATCCCATATCTCTTTCCATTCCACTGCCACAGACCAGGCTGCCTTCTGCAGAAAGAATAAACTTCAAACTACTCATCTTAGCAGTCCTGGCCATATACAATCTGATCTCAGAATATTTTCTAATCTTTTTTGTCATCACTCACTCAATTCCAGTAGCCTCTTTTCCATTCTCTAAACGCTCTTCAATGTTTGAACATGATTTTTCTGTTCATGCTTAACTTTCTGACTGAAATTACCTACCTACTTCTCTCTGTTTATTGAAGTCACATCCCTCTCATCTCAATTCCTCTCCTCATCTGTCCAGAGACTCGTTACCTGCTGTGATGTACCAGTTGTTTGTATCAGTTGTTAAACCATTAAAATATTGACACTGAAAAATCATCACAGAAATGGAAATTTCATTAAATATTCATTGATAGGTTGACATTTAAATAAAATTCTCTATGCTTGTAACAAAATCCTGTATATTTTGTGAGGGGTACAAGTCAATAAGACTTTGGACTACTTCTATAAGTGAATTGCAAAAGAAAGTTAGATTGGTGTTGGATTTGTCATTTGCAATATCCAGTAACTAGTAAAACAATGTCCACTAACAATTTAAACAAAAGGATTATAATCTAAGAATTCTACATTTATGAATAAGTGAGCACAAAAATTTTGTTAGCCATACAGTGATTTAAAAAGTATACCACATATATTAATCCAGCTCTTGGTTGGAACTGACAGAATCTCAACTAATCTATTTCCATAACAATTGATAGACTTCAGCCATGGATCAATGATGTATCTAGGCTCTAGTTCACCATATCTTGGTGAAAACTTTCTCTGGACATAAAAGCTGGAGAACACCAACTACGTGAGACTCACATCCTATACGTTTAGAAATCCTCAGTGAGAAAGTGACTCTTGCTGATGGATCAGGAAGAAGGAGCCCAGAATTTACATCATATGCCTTTTCCTAGGGAGAAAAGTTAGGTGTAGTCAGCCTTACCCAAAACAATGGAATGGATTTGTTATGGGAAAGTGCAGCTCTCTAACTAGAAGGAAAGAAAGGATGCTGAATGAGCAGAAACCACAGTGGTCCACCATACAGCTCATGCACAATTACTAAGGAAATTACTTTAGAAATAGCCAAGGCAAATGAATATCAAATAACACCAAAAATGAAACGATCACTTCTTTGCCAACACTTGGTATTGTCGCTGGTTTTTATTTTAGCCATTTGAGCAAATGTAGTAATAACATGGGGTTTTTATTAAATGGAGTTTTTATTACATTCTATATGTAAATTGCTATAACTTTGGAGAAAGTAATGGGGCAGTATTTATTAAAATTTTAAATGTGGATATATTTTAAATTGGCACTTATACTCCTAGGATTTTTGTCATTCATCAAAAAAAGCATGAGAACTTAATGTAGTTTATAGCAGAAATGATGAAAAATCTCCTAGACAACCCATTAATGGTAGAATGGAAGAATAAATTACATCCAACTTACTAGAGAATACTACATGACTCTCAAAGGAAAAGGGGAGGTCTGTATGTATTATCTGGGGAAAATTTACATATGTATGTAATATATATATACACATACATATATATGTATACATACATGTATATATGTACTTACATACATATATATACACATACACATACATGTATATGTGTAGTTAAGCAAGTCACAAAGCAATTTTTGTAGTACAATTTCATCAGCAGGAATAACTTTCATGGACCATAAACTCAGATGTGCAAAAAACTATTTGTCTTGATTTTTTTCTGACTGAACTTAAGTTCTCTCTTGAGTTCCCATTCTGCCTGATGATGAAAACTGAATCCTATCCAGTGCAGCTCCATTCTTGTCTCTTTTCTCTGGGGTGGGTTTAAGGAGAGGCAAGGCCTTGAAGTATGTGACAGAGACAGGCATAGGGCAGTTGGTCCTTGGTCATCATCTGCTACTGCATGCCTACTGTCCCTCAGGTCTGTCAGCAACTGGTGCCATGCCACGTTGACTGCAGCACAAGGGCCACATTCTGCTGCTTGCCAAGGGACATCGAGGGGCATAAGGGTTGTACATGTGTCATGGTCCTCCGGTGCACACTGCTTTTCCTTTGAGGCACTTACTTATCAAAAGCACTGAGGTGTGAGAAAGGCAGGCAGAAAGTAGCAGCTGAGCAGAGCTTTGACAGTCCTATGGAAATGTCATTCAAAAATTAGAGTCTAAGGTTACCAAGTGCTATGGACTGAACATTTGTGTGTCTCCCCAACCCCACCACCCAATTCATGTGTTGAAACCCTAATCCCCAGTATGATGGCATTTGGAGCTGAGGCTTTGAGGAGATCATGAGAATGGAGCTCTCATGATGAGATTGGTGCCTTTATAAGAGACACAAGAGAGGTTACTCCTTTATTGCTCTGTCATGAGAGGATATAATGAGAAGACAGCCAGCCATCTGTAAACCAGGAAGAGGGCCTTCACCAAGAACCCAATCATGTTGGCACCCTGACCTTGGACTTCCAACCTCCAGAAGTGTGAGAAATAAATGTTCATTGTTTAAGCCGGGGTCTTCAACCCCTGAGCCATGGACTGGTACTGGTCTGTGGCTTGTTAGGAACCAGGTCACACAGCAGAAGGTGAGCGGCGGGTGAGCGAGTGAGGCTTCATCTGTATTTGCAGCTACTCCCCAGCACTAGCATCACCACCTCAGCTCTGCCTCAAATTATCAGGCATTAGATTCTCATAGGAGCACCAGTCTCTGGTGCAAAAAAAATTGGGGACCACTGGTTTAAGCCACCTGGTCTGTGGTGTATTTGTTATAGCAGACTGAAATGACTAAGACACCAAGTCATTTAGGACTTGAAGGGCTGAGAATTGTGAGGGAAGAAAAGTGCAGAGAAGTGAGTCCTGGAGGCATTTGGCAAGTCTTCAGTGGCTCCAAACAGAAAGAAGCTGATCGGATGCTGATAAACCTAGATGAGCTTGCCCTGCTTGAAAGACAAAAACTAGAATTCAGGGCCTTCTAAGGAGGAGACACACTAATAGATATTTCAGCCCCTTGGAGGGGACCCCAAAGGAATGTACTCTAGACATAAGGGTCTAGAAACAGCTCAGGTATTTTTGAAAAGAATAATATTAGAAATTTCTTGTCTTTCTGGCTTTCTTCTAGCTCAAAAATTTATGTATTTCTGTTGTGGTCAAAACTTACTTTTAAAATGTTCTTCCAAGTTTATTGTTCAGACTTTATAGTCAAGAACCATATTCTTTTGATTTTCTTTTCATTTCTGCGGCAGTAACTTTACCCTCTGAATAACCAGTGTCAGTGGTGAGTTTGAACAGATGAAAGCCTTCATATTTAAAGAAGAAAAAATTAAATGCACAATAATATAATTTCATCTGTATTTGATGGAGAAGATACAACCTACTATACAGAGCTATTGGTGAAATAGAGATAACAAATGCGAAGTTTCTAAACTAGTACCTAGCACACAGTAGGACTGCAATAAATAATAACTTTTGTAATTCCCTCTTCAAAAGTTGTTTCTATGAGGCTACCCATAAGAATTATTCTTTTCAAGTTCATCCAAGTATACGTTTGGAAAGGGAGAACACTATAGTTGACTCTAAAGTTTCCCTTTAATAGCTACTATTTTACATCACGGACAGTCATCTGTGATCAATGTTTTTTTTGAAACCAGAACCTTTGAAATTATAGCAGTGTTGAATACAGCTGAGGTTTAGTAAAAGAATCACAGAGGCTTTGAATACAGGTTTCTCATTCTCACTTTAGCCTCCCCAGAACCTTATGAGATTTAAATGTAAAGCTGAAGGCTTAAAAGCTATTTTTAGCATTAAATTAAATTTTGCAGAAACTGAAAATGTGTCACACCAACTAAAATAAAAGGTCAGCTTTCTTCAGGCTGAGATAATTCAATGCTTTGCTAACACTGCTTACCTCATGCTCATCCGTAGCTTTGATCGCTTATTGATGACATCATTGGGATTTCTTAGATACCATAGGATACCATCAATGGGCGACACATTTTTACAGACACATATTCAGTGGTTTCGGTTCCAACAGAACATGTCCAGAGCAGTCGAGACCTTGGACACAAGTATAACCCAATGGCTGGAGTTAGGCCACTAGCTGCTGACTCAACCTTTCCCTCATTATTATAATTACTGCCACAATCATTACAGTGATTCATGTGATTATGCAATTTGTAATACTAAATAAAAAATGACATTATTGATAGTTACACAATAACTGTCCAAGCAAAAGGCACTGATTGAATAGATGAACTTTTTCTTAATAAATACTGTTTACATGGGAGACATATCTTTTCAAACATGGAATTCATAGATGTGAGAAGAGCCTTTGGGGATCAAGAATTAGGAAATCACCCACTTGAAGCACAGACCAAGACCTTGAGTGATAGGAGTTCTGAGAGGAAAGGTGTACTAAGCAAAGCTTAGAGGCTAAGGTGACATATCAAGTAGGCCTTGGAGGATATCTGTGATTTAGACATGGGTGAGTAAAGAATCCTCCAGGAAGAAGTAACTACCTGAGCAGAAGCAAGGAGGAGCAAGGCGAAGGGACTATGGGGAGAACTGGAGCAGCGGTTCTCAGTCACCAAGCAGGAGAGGCCAGCCCCATGCATTCCTGGTGTCCCCACCTGAGAGCAGAAGCGCCACGAGATTCATTTTCAATGTCTCCTTGATGAATCTAAATTACAGGCGTCTTGAAAGATAATTATGAGATTGTTAATGCCAAAGCAAGAAAAGTAGTATATTTCCTATTCTGTATCTTATGCCCATTTCTAAGGTATCTACTACTTTGGGCTGTTAATAATAAAAGCTATACCTACAATGAAACCAAAGAAAGAAACAATGTAACTTGTTTATGTACTATTTATTTATATACATGTCACACACACACACACACACACACACACACACACAATTTGATAGTTTTTAAACACCCTGTCACAAGCACTGATGTTTATATTTACTCCAAGAAATAAATAAATAAGCTGTAATTTCATTGTGGTCAGTAAATTTGGGTTAAATATATCCAGTGTTAAGATTTGGTTTTTGCCGTTCTTCTTAAGCTTTTATAATACCCTAAAAACTAAGTAAATGTTTTAAACATCTAAACAGGGTCACTGTTGCTCATATTTTTAGGGAACAGAGAACCTGTACTTTGTTCCCTTGAGGCAACTAAAGGGTTTAGAGCGAAGAGCCATTTTATGCTCATCTTTACCAATTTTGGCATTTGGGCGGTTCGGCTTGTTGGGACTCACCATGTACTGGCCCTATGAGTCAGACAGGGTTATGAGCACATCTACTTTAGGATCCCCTGAGGAAACAAGACTGTCCAAAAGAGGCTACGTGGTGCAGAATCCCAGACACTGTCCGGGCAGAGGCACCTAGGGGTTTTCATATGTCTGCATAACATTCTCCTAATAACAATATCGAGTCAAGAGGATCCATGCCTGGCATAGATTATTGAATGAAATTCAAGTGTGAGACATACACACAGGAAAGCTTAATCTAAATTTGTATTTTGTATATTTAATAATCCTTCTTAATGCCCTGGTATTATGATGTAGTATTAATGTATTTAAGCCCAAATACCTCCGAATTAGATTATAGCATTCACTTTCTTTCTAGTGACATCTCCACACAGTGGGAGACCCAGACAGGGAGTTACAGAATTCTGTTCATTTAGATGTGTCATCTAATTAAGTAGCATTCTTTGTTTTGGCTGAAATTCTCCATCAGAGGGTTGGTATTTGGCCCATGATCTACAAACTAGCTTCATCTCTGAACTTTGTGTATTTTCTACTTCTCTTGTCAGTTCTCCCTCATACTAAATTCTCTCTGCCTTCCGACCTCTTTTCCATCATACCTGCAACCATTTAGGGCAAAAAAAAAAAAAAAAAAAAGAGAGAGAGAGAGAGAATAGTTTAATTATACCAAAAATCAGACAATAGTGGTAACTGGACAATTAATTTTTCCAGTTAATTTAGGATTAAATGGATCCTTTTGCATTTTCGCATCTTGATGAAAATAAATGAATTTCTTTTTTTTGTTTTGTCTTGAAAATTTCAAGTCATTAAACTGAACAGGAATCTTCATGTTGCAAACCTGTAACTCTTAGGGTCAAAGGGAAAAGCTATGAGGCAGAATGTGATTGAGTCCAGCCTAAACGTGTAATTTTTTTCTTACTGACTTTGATAATCTCTTATTTTATTGGTGTTTCTCTTTCTCTAAAAAATCAAGAGCTGTGAAAATAACTGAGAGCTTCGGTGTGTTGACCTTTTAGCTGACTGGATACTATGACATTGGTCTCTACTGCCTCACCATAAGGCTCTGCCTTGTCCCAAAGTTCCTGCTAATGCAATTTCAGAATGCCAGTTTACTGAATGTGTGTATGATGCAAAACTATGAGTAAGAGCTCACACTTGGATAACAGTCAACATTACAAAGATTGCAACAAGCTAAAAACATGAGCTGAAATGAACAAAACTATAGTTAAAAGGCATGAAAGAACAGAAAGTTATTTAGGATAGAAATTTTCTGTAAACTCAAAAAAAATCAATTGTTCAACAAGTACGATAATTGCCTCTTCAACAAGAATAGGTTTTCTTGGTTACTCTTATGAGGACGTGACTTGGGTGAAGAGCTCCCTGGCTGACCTTGTGTGACCTTCTGCTCAGTTCCTGGCTGGAGTGGTAAACCCCACAGCCTCTTATTGCTAAAGTCCCCTCCCTTGAACAGGTCTCCCCTATGAATTGTCATAGCCCAGGCTCAGCTGCTTTTTGTGGTATTTCGTTAGCCTTCAAGAATCTCCACTTGCGTTTGCCAGAGTGAGGAGTGGAAGGTCACCCCACCTTGCAACTGATCTCTCTCCTCTCCTACCATCACTGACTCCTCCAGTTAGCCTCTGGCTAAAGAATTTCCTATCTCCCAGGGCCATGGTTCAGGTCCCTCATGAGCTACCTCATTGTGCTCCTCCCTGGTGGCCCCACTGAGATGGGCGGTTCGCTACGCATCTATCCAGAGACTGAGATACTTTCTTGCCCTCTCACAGTGGTGCTCATCTCCAGGAGTGGTCCCCTTAGAAGCTCCTTTTTCTGTCCACCAACAATAATAACAACAAAAAAGCCCTGGGCTCTAGCCTTCTGCTAAGGAGAATGACATTTGGTGGATCCATTTGGCCACTCCTAAGAGTACTGGAAGCCATGTCTGATGGCTCTTTGATTTTTAATTGGATGTAGGGTACCACCTGTTGTCCTTAGCTTGAGGCTTTTGCCAAAATCCAGAGATAATAAGAAAAATTCCATTCAGTATCTTGCCATACAATATATAGAACAGTAAGCAGGATTTAAGAAATGTGAACAGATTGTTCCAATCTGATAGCTATACTAATTTTTCTCAATTATCAATCATTTCTTACTCTGTCCAAGATTTTCATCTTCTTGCCTTGGTTAGAGCTAGTCAGCACCTGCAATTAGATCAAAAACCCCTAACTTAGAGTCTGTTGATTGCCATGAACTTTCTTGCTGTACTAAATAGCTTCAGTGCTCAGCATGTACTTTTCCTATCGGTGCAGTCTCTCACTTTCTTCTTATAACAGAGAAAATGTCTTTCTGCAGCATGAGGCTTGATAAAAGCTGGAAATCAGAGGGAAAAAAGGGTTGCTGAGTGTGATCATTATGCAAGAAATGGTTTTCCTCTTCAAAGGAGAGGAATCTCTCTATTTCATTAAAAATCCCGCCATTGCAGGTATGCCGAATATCCTTTTGCATTCAGAAAAGATACCCTTTTCAGGGAGCAAAGTTTCAAAATTCTTGACATCATCACTGATTTATTATCAAACTAGATGATCTCCAAGGTCCTTTCCAACAGTAGAGTTATGTAATTGCATATACTCTGTAATTACCAGGAGTTTTAGAAAGCTCCCTACTCAACTTCAATGCTTCTCCACATTTGTAAAGAAATGTCAATCCTCCCTTCATTTTTGTCACATGCATCTTGTTCAAGCAAAGGTTTTTTAAAGATCTGTGCCAGGACATCTTGACTGAGTGAGAGCTCAGATTTAGATGCAGGTCTGTTGAATTACACAGCTCCTTCTGGAGGTCCTTAGTATGCTTTAGGCAGAAAAATGTTTTAAATGTCACAGGATGCTCAGGACATTTAAATCGCTGTCTGGGTACATCACTGATTTGCACACAGCCTTGGAGCCTCCTGAAGAGGCACTTGAGCCTAATAACCACTGACTAATAAGTATATCCATTAAACTTGGTGGGCCGACTGAAGCTCGAGGGAAAGTGCTGCTCTCTGGGAAAGGCATATTAGACAAAGAATGTTTGCAGGAGAGGCTAGAATTAGAAGCTGGGACAAGGGGAAGCAGAGATCCAGAGAAAAGTACAGGATTGTCCTGGAATTGCTTTGGTCCTGACTTTCACTAGGAACATTTTTTGTTTGCTCTGAGAAGAGGAGAGACGTCATAACTGAATCTGTAGAGGCCCTGCTATTCTTCCGGGGACTGCCCTCTTCCAGAGGTTGGTAAATCTGAAAGAACCCTGTCGAGAGTAGTCCTAGACTACTCTCTGCCTTTCTCTGCTACCACCAAGAGAACTTGACTTTTAGAGTCTCCCATGGAAGAGAAAAAAAATGGGAATCACAGAAATGGAGAGACAGAAATAGCAAAGAGTTTCAAGCAGCACTGGCTAAGAAAGCAGCTACCCCACAGGCTTCAGCATTTACAGTGATCAGTGCCACTAAGTGGGGATACGAGCAAACTTTCAGCAGTGCTAGGGACTGGAACGGGTGGCCTGAGCCCCAGTGAGCAGAAAGGAGCAGGGGATCTGTGAGTGTAGCTCAAATTCTAAAACCTGCCCCTCTGCTGGGCAGACTCCTAGATATGCACAAAGTTGGGGTGAGCTGAGGTCCTAGCATTTGATAGGTGGAGAGAGAGAGATCTGGCAAACTAAAGGCCAGTGGTGCAAGTGAACTTACCTGAAACATGAGATAGGTGGGGCCCAGGGGAAATTCACACGATTCCTATTTTAATAGAACCTGACATAGTATCTAAAAGGTTCATGCTCTGAGTGTGTGTGTCCTATGATAATTAAAATACAACTAAATCTCACCGAACATTCAGCGCTACCATTACCTGCCTTGGAGATATATCAATATTTCACATTGAGCCTTTAAAAGGTGGACTTGTGAAAATTCAGTTAAGCAGTGTTAATTCAGCAATGAGTATGTGCCCAAAATTGTGCTGTGGGAGTGTAGAGAAAGTATTGAAATGATAATAGTTACTATTTGCTAGATTTATGATGTCCCAGGTATTTAATCCTCACAACCACTTTATGAATTAAGTACTATTATTATCATCCTCATGTCATAAGTAAGAAAACTGAGATTCAGAAAGATCAACTAAAACCCCCAGGATCACACAGCTAGTGAGAGACAGAGCGGAAATTAAACCCAGATGTATCTGACACCACAGAGAAGGCTCTTAGCTGCTATACAAAGAGCTTGAAATTTATAATGGTGAAAATCTGAGACGCCAACCTGAAATGGCAACCTTGGTGTCTATCCCTTATTTTATTGTGCAAATTAAAGTGTTAAATAACATGCTGATGGGGTTCAAGTCTCAAAATCTACTTTAAAACAACAGGGTCAAGCCTGTAAAAAAAAGAAAGAAAGAAAGAAAAAAGATGTTTAGCTAAATCTGATGCCTAAAAAGCAAAAAGGTGTCTCTCCAGTCCATTTCACTTGGATGCTGCCTGATTAGCCTCCGCTTCTACACTTCGTAGGTAAGTCTTTCAGATTTGAAACCAAGCCCCAAATTCAAGCTAAAAACTAAATCTACCTGCTCTGAGAAGCATGCATATTCCTGATAAGGAGTGGCTAGCAGGGAGCAACTGATAGGACCTGGAGGGAGAAACACTGACCTTTCGGTCAGAATCCACATTTGGTTTCTCAGCCCAGTGAGTGCTTGCTCTGTGGGCTGCCCGATGACACAGATGGCGTCCAGTGCAATAATTAACGATACAGGCCTAAGCACTAACCTGTGAATCCACAAAGGAAACGTATTACATCTCCATGGGGAAAGGCTCTGCGAATCCAGCAGGGGGATTTGAGGCTGACTTTGAACTGGCGGGGCGAGGGTTGAGAGGGGTTGAGTGGTCAAATCGGTGAGAAGATGAAAACACCCAAGTGAAGTAATAAGAAGCTGAAGAGAAGAACCCAAGGTCACTGGGAATAGCCTACAATCTCACCAATTATACATATGGAAAACATATTTTAAAAACACCAAAAAGAAAGATAACTGAAGCTCTGGTGAGATCCTTAGTATTCCTCCAGAAAACTGATGATTTTTGACCAACCGAGAAGTATGACTGTCAACGTGGAAAACCTTTTTCTCTCCCTATTACAGAGGTGTGTCGGAACTGTTGCAAAATCAGTGAGGAGGCAAGTGGATACGCGCATCACAGTCCAACGAGCCTGGAGCTGAAGGAGCAAAGGAGCTGGAGAAGCAGGGGTCAGGGGCTGCGGACGGGGAATGCTGAATGGGCCAGATGGGCAAATCACTGTGGACGAAGAGCCCTCCCCTTCCCCTACTGGGCCACCACCCTGACCTCAGAACAAACAGTCAGGGCACAGATTTGTTCCCCCTTATCAGCTGCTTAACTCAGCAGCTGCTGCCATGGATTTCTGTTTCCGCGTCTCGCCTTTTTCTAACAGTTGCCTTTTTGTCTAGCTTTTGTGTGAGGAGGGAGGAAGCGGAGAGGCCAGGAGCAGAATGGAGGATAGTGAGGTGTCTGTCGGAGGGCTGAGTGCTTGAATAATTCAGAGTGCTTCAAGAGGGGCAAAAAATAGCTTTTTAAAAAACAAACAAACAAAAAAAAAAAAAACGACCTCTGGGCAATCTAGAGGCCTAGAAAGTACATAAAAAGTACTGGTTATTCACTACCTGGCCATTCTGATCAAGGACATTTTCTTCTTAGAATTCCTGTTGCAAGGCTGAAGTAGGGGCATGTATGAAATGGATTATAAATTGTTTGTGCCTAAACCAGCCATGAAAATAAGGGCTGGCCCATTGGCCAGGCCAGGAAGGGAAGCAGGCCTGTAGAGGATTAGTGCAGAACTAAATGAGAATCAGGCAGGGAGTCTGATGAGAAAGAAATGCAATATGTTGTATCCTGCTTTCTGGAAGCAATTATGTTTGGTCCAACAACTACTTGAGTAGAAGGCTGAATGAGTTTATAAACAAAGATTTCAAAGTGCTTTTGTGACAATAGTATGCAGGGCTAACAGTCTGGTGGGCCACCTCTATTAGAATTGTGGTTACTTCAAAGATACTCTTTTCTTGTTAAAATTGGGTATTAAAAAATTATGGCTATGCCACAGAAGAATAGTGAAACAGAATGCAATGCAATAGAAAAATAAGAAACATGTTTTCTTCTGCTACCCTACAAAATTACTTTTTCATTTCTCCTTGTGGCATTCTCAGGATGCCAGAGGGCTGTTTATTTCCACTTAATGGGACAGGGGGAGGGTGACAGGGAGGTGGGGAAAGGGATAAGGAGAGAGAGAATCAGTTACCCTGGAAACAGCTCCAAAGGAAGGGGGTCAAAGGGCTCAGATACAGAGGCTCCGTGGCTCCACTGGCTTCTTCACATCCTTTTCTAACTCAGGACCCTCTAGGCCACTTTGTCCTTCCTTATTCAGGTGAATTCGATTCAGTTCAGTGGGCATTTATTGCACACAAATAGCCCTGTGCTAGGTGACATGTAAGATGTAAGACGCAAGGCCGAAGAGTCATAATGAGGATGATGACTGAAGATCAGATAACTACTGTATATTTAGCGCCGACCCTGCAACAGGCCTGACTAAGCACTTTCCAAATGTAAGCTTAGTGCTCTGGTGATCACCATGGACTCTGGAGCCTGGGTTTAAACCCCGGTCCACTTCAGGCAGATTATTTGACTTCTCCAGGTTTTGCTTCCTCATCTGTAAAATAGAGATAATAATAGTACCAACCTATTTCACGAAGGGTCCAGTCAAGAATACCATACCACATTAGGTATATTTCAACAAAAAATCAGTTCAATAGAAAGAACTGGTTTCACAGGTGCTAGGGGCTGAAGTAGAAGAGAGTGCCGAGGCGACCATAAAGTAACCATAGGAAGTGGATCCCAACTCTAAGGCTGAAGGGACAAAGGGAAGAGACTGGAACCATGGGAAGCTGGACGCAGGGAGGAAGAGACCCACTGCTAAGTTTGTGGGACCTGGCGAGACTGGTTCTAGCATGTGGAAGAGGCTGGAACCAATGGCTGCTGGTGAGTAACGGGTTGTGGCTGGAGGAAATACCGAAAGGAAATAATAGCAGAGGAAGCTGCTTGAGCAAAGCCCAGAACACAGGGCATGTGTGCCTCTATAATAGCAACCAAACACAGCTTAAGCCTTTAATCTCCCTCTAGTGCCCCCTGTTGGCAAAAATTAACAGGAAACCTGCTACCAAAGAACTGGTTTGCAGGGTCTAAGCCCCAGCCATAAACCAGAGAACAGGAAAGTAGATCTGGAGCTGAGAGAAATAGTTTAATAACCAGCTCGGTATTTCATAAAAATATTATGAGATTAAATGAGCTAATATTTTTAACCTTCTAGAAGAGTGCCTGGCATGTACTAAGTGCATTATAGTGCCTTTAAAATAAAACAACATACAAATAAATACATTAATCCAACCAAGAATCCATGTGGGATGTATATAAGAATCCTAGTTTTATCCATGAAGATGATGGGGCTTCAAGAGGTCACATAAAACGTGCAAGGTCACATAAGCTCGTCACTGGTGAAGTCAGGACTGCCTGAATCCAAAGTTGTTGTTTTAACCTCTCTGAGCCCCTTTGAGGCTCAGAGAAAACAGGCACACAAATGAATCACAGAGACACAGACTGTAAAAGTACACTAGCAGAGGTACAAATGACAGAGTTTGGGGAGCAGGTGGGAGAGAGGACAAGCTGCTGCAGGCTGGGGGATTTGGGGAAGCTTGGTGGAGGGTGCGGTGTTTGAGCAGAGTTATGAAGGAAGGGCTTCAACTAGCAGGTGCTGGGAGCAGAGGAAGCTGCTTGAGCAAAGCCCAGAACACAGGGCATGTGTGCCGAGTTGTGATTATGTGGACAAAGAGGAAATAAATTCTCACCACTCTCCTTTGGTGTAGACAAATAATAGAGTTGAAGTATCTCCAAATATTACTGGCAGCAATGGGAATTAAGAGTTCTTTTAGGGCAATCATGAATACAAATGTTGTGTAAACTGTGATACATTTGTGAAGCAATAAGATTAGCAAAACAAAAATGTTGAATTTTTAATACATCTCCATTTTTTTAAACCTGTATGTAGGGACATTAAAATCAGCTTACAGAAGACAAATGGTCTTGGTTTAAGATTGACGACTGAACTAAAACTCTAACTTGAAGCTACTTTAACAATGTCCCTTTAACAATGTACCAAATTTGGTTTCAATCAAGTCTACTCCTTGGAAGCTTATACACAAATACCAGTTTTATTTAATTCAAAAAAATGAGCACATTCTTGGTGCCAGACACTGTCCCAGGTACTTGAGATGTGATGAATTATGAATGTTGGTTCCAGTCCTCAAGGAATTCCAACTAGTAGGGCAATGGATAGATATGCAAATCTTGTAATCAGAATAGAAAAGAGAAGGTACTCAAAGCACTGGGAATATGGAAGCTTTGGCCAAGGAGGATGGGAATGGAATTCCTTTCCTGCCACCCCACGAAGGAGCATTACAGCGGTGACAGAAGTCAGTAAATGGGATGTGAAGAGAGAGGGGCCAAGATAAATTATGGAGACTCATTATTCTATCTAGTGCTAGACCAGACCACAGGGCTGGCCTGCTAAGGAAGCCTGTGTTGTATGGAGTTGGAAGAAGTTCTGGAATGTTTTCATGGCTCTGAACCTGGCCTCTATAATCCTATGTTCAAAGCTAAAAGTAAGGAAGTTCCCATGAAACCATAGATGGAAACAACATATGCCAATAATAATAGCTAACAATTTCTAAGCATCCACTCCATGCCAAGCACTTTAATATAAAATGAGTTTTATGTAGAGACTCATAGTTATTAGTCCCAGGAACCATTCTCTTCTTCTATCTAGTAGCAGGCTTCCCCACCGAGCTTTGATAGAGTGCATACATGCTTTTCCCACTAGAGACAATAGTTTCCAGGCTTCCTCGTAGCTTGATGTGACCGAGCGACTTAGTTTTCACCAATGTAAATAGAATGTGAACAGAATATGAATAGAAGTAATGTGTACTACTTCCAAATCACTTCCCTGAAGGATAATTGCTTGCCTTCCACTTCCTCTTTCTCCCTTCCCACTGGCTGGGATGCTGATGTGGTATTCGTGCTTTTGTGGAGAGGGCAACAGCTTGGAGAAAGAACACGAATCCTTGGACAGCTCTGTAGAACAGAGAGGTCACCTCTTGCTCTTGCCTTCTGCAGCTGCACCTGAACCTGCTTTTAGCACCTTTCCTTTACTGGGGACAAAGATCAAACACACACAAAAGAAAAACAAGATTGTTAAAATTATGTCTGGGTTAAGAGAATAATAGGCCACAGATGGGGACACACAAGAGACTCATACGTAAACTGTATGTGCTTTAGTGACTAGATTGTATAAAAACTATATTGGCTTGTTTGGGAAATGTTATTGTTTACGTCCTGGTTTCTAGCTGAAATAACTGAGGTTACCTATTATATGTCCTCCAGATGAGAGAGAGGTCACTGTATCAAGCAAAGACAGATTCGTTCAACAAACAATTTTCGATGATTTGCCATGTGCCAAGTACCAAACACACACACACATATACACACAATCTCTACCATAAGGATGTTTGTCAACTGGTAGGAAAATGTGCAAATATAAAAACAGCGTTGATTAGAAAAATGAGTTATTACTGGCCGTGCTAAGTTCTATGAAGGGAAAAACACCTTCATTGTGTAGTCCTTAGTGGAGGCCAACATTGGATGGAATGGACAAAAGGCCTTTGAGTTGACAACTTAGTGGAGACCTGAGAGAATGAGTGTTCCAAGTAGAGGTGAGAGCAAGTGCAAAGGCCCTGAGGTGGAAAGGAACAGGGTGGGGTGGAAGCACAGGAAGAAGAAAGTGTGGCTAGAGTTCAGAGAGGAGGATGGAGTGGGATAAACCCGAAGAGGGTGGCAGGAGCCAGGGTACAGGATAAGCATAGGCATCAAAAAGGGTGGATTTTATTCCACACACAATGAAATGTTTGCTTTAAAGGAATCTTCTGGCTACTGTGTGGAGAAAGTATAAAATTGAATTCAGGACTGGATGGACCCCAAGGTCCCTGTCTGGCCGCAAAAATCTATGGCATGCTTCAGGGGGTCCCCAGGAGCCCTCTTAATAGCTGTGGGCCTAATATCAATCAGTGATGTCCAATAGAATTTTCTGCAAAGATGGAACTGTTCCATATCTGTGCTGTCCAGTCCCATAGACTTGTTAATTTTATTCCATTTAAATCTAAAGAGCCTCGTGGGGCTAATGGCTATTGTACTGGACAGCACATCACAACACTGAGCACTGGGTGTCTTAGAATTTCTACTGGAATCCTGGAGCCACGGCCTTCCTTAAATAGGGGAGAGTCAG
This sequence comes from Rousettus aegyptiacus, assembly GCF_014176215.1. Lineage (NCBI taxonomy): Eukaryota > Metazoa > Chordata > Mammalia > Chiroptera > Pteropodidae > Rousettus > Rousettus aegyptiacus. Next base: position 66,359,243 of record NW_023416308.1, read on the forward strand.
AGGGTATGTTGATCCACATATGCTAAACCCGCGCCATGCGTTCAGCCCGTCAGGATGGCAAGGGGCTCAGAGGGCATTCTTAGCTTCATTTTGTCTCTAGGGAGGCACGTGCACGCGTGTGCTCAGTGCAAGCTCCGTTCTGAGAAGAAGGGTGAGAGGACCGCTCTTTCCCCGAACGCGCCAGCCTCGCGCTCACGCGGCCGCTCGCGCGGTCCAGCCATTGGCAGGAGCGGAACGGACGGTCCGCAGCGCCTCGCCCCGCCTGCCCCGCAGCGGGGCCGCGTGGACAACAGCTTCGGGCGCAGTGCAGGTGGGCTGCGGGAGGAGGCTACCTAGGCAAGCCCCTGAGCAGGGTTGAAGGTTCAGGGACTCCTCGCCGCGCAGTCGCTTCTTCACGGGGATGAGGGCGGGGGTGACGCAGCTGTCACCCGCACACAATCTGCTTCCTGCGCTTGCTTTCGCTTTGCCCGGCGCTTGGCGAGGCCTGCGCACCGCAAGCCGTGAGAGCCGCGCAGGTGGCCGCTGAGGAGGGGCAGGCCTGGCGCCTTTAACTCTTCGGGACCCCCGGCCCTCTCCCTGTGGACGTGTCCGGGGCTCGGGCTCAGTGCCCTGCAGCACGCAAGGGCCTGCCTGGTCGGAAGGCGCCCCTGACCTTGGTTTCTCCCCCGGGCCAGGTCTGCGCAAGGAGCATGGGCGCCACGCTGGGCACCGGCCCTCGGCTGGCTCTCCTGCCCAGCCGGGCCTGCGGCGCCATCCCGCGCTGGGCGCCCTCCGCACCCGCCCGATGCTGCCACTCCAAGCCCGGCCCTGTGCGCCCTGTGCCCCTGAAGAAACGAGGATACGATGTCACCAGGAATCCGCATCTCAACAAGGTAACGGTCCCAAGCCCGTATCCTGTGGCGGGCGGAGGGCGGCGCCCCGCCTCCTGGGCCTGAGAAGGATCCTCCCAGGCGCCGTTCCAGCGGTTTTCCATTTTTGCGTTACAGTGGCTTGATGTAACTCTGTTTGGCTTACCCCTCCCCCCACCCCCACTTCCCCTCCACCCCTCTTCTGCTTAGAAAGAGGTTACCTGTAATGCAAGCAGCCCAGTTTCCTCTGTGAGAACGATATAGAATGGGCTCAGGTCCTCACGGCCAGTCTGACCTGGGTCAGATCTCCCCTTGGTACATACTAATTCTGTTGATCTTGGGCAGTTCCTTTAACCTCTGTCAGTCCAAGTTTCCTATCAGTAAAAGAGACAGTCTCAAGAATGCTCTGAGATTTAAAGAGAAAATGGAGGTAGAGTTCTTAGCAAAGTACCTGGCACCCAGTGAGAACAGATGTCACCTATGGCTATTATTATTATTCTGAGAAAAAGATTAATTTGAGAGCAGGGACAGGAAAGTCTAGAATTACAGAATCTTTAGACCTTGAAGACATCAGTGATCCTAATTCAAACCTCTCCTTTTACAGATGAGAAAATAAGACTAAGGGAACTTGCTCAAGGTCACCAGCTAGTTAGATCTGGCAGCTCTGTCCCTGGAGTTTAGATCTGGATCTCCGGTGCTTTGATCAAGTTCAGCCCACTGCTTATGTGGTGCCCAAGAGCATATGCATTTGTTTCTGGAAATAGAGTTTAGTATTATTGGTTCAGAGGGCTGGGCTAAGAAAGAGAGAATGGTATTAAAACCCAGGAAGCAAGAGACCTGGATTTTGATACCTGTCTCCCTACACCTCCTGCAATTAACTTGGGCATCTCATTTAATTTCTCTGAGATTCAACTTTCTCCTGCCTAAAAGGGACGTTATGACAGACCCACCTTTTCTATTTCATTTGGGTATTGTGACAATCAAATGAATTACCGAATTTGATATATTTTAAATTATATAAAGCCCTTGATAAGTAATTCCTGCAAAATAAAATTATAAGAATTGCTTTGTTTCAGAATTGTGAAATTCATGTGAGTAAATAACATAGTGAGAAATAGGAACAATTATGTAGATGCTCAGTGTTGTGATTGTTTCTGACAGAATTAATAGAAGAAGCTAAGAAAAAAAGATCTTTCTTTTAAACTCACCTATCATACTATCTCCCTGCATTCCCCCCACCCCCCACCAAAGAACCTAAACCCTTTGTATATTCCTACTTGAGGATATTTAATGCGTTTTATGAATTTAAATTACTTTGGTAGCAGGTGTTGAAAATAATTCAAACTAGCTTAAGGAAACAAAAGGTGCTTTTAACTAAAAATGCCTAGAGGGAGGATTGTAGGCAAAGCTTGACCCAGCAGTCCAGATGGCATCCCTAAGGATACAGGTTTTCTCTGGCTCTCTGCTCTGCTTCTGCGACGTCAGCTTCATCCTCAGGCTCCATCCAGTGGAGTCTTTCACCTTGATGTTGTCACAGCCCTCCATTGCCTGTTCTCACCCCACACCATCCAGGGATAAAGAGACATTTTCTTCTGGTAGATCTTGCAGAAGAAAAAGGATACTTTCTCTGAAGCCTCAGAAAAATAATCCTGCTCTCTCATTGACTCTGATTGGATTCCCTTCCCATTCTCAAATGAATCATCATAATGTAAGCCAGTCAGGGCCCACCCCTGGAGTTAAAAATAGAGTTTAAGGTAGGGCCACCCAAACCAACTGGTTTAGCACACAGGGCATGTGGTTCCCCCACAGTAAATCTGTGCTGCCATCAGAGGGAGGAGAGATGGATGCTGGAAAGCATAACAATAAATTCCCACTACAGACTCCAGTCACTTTGACAATAATTACCTTAGAAGTACTGGCATATTACCAATTAGCACTTATTGCTTTGTGAATAGTTAAAAAATACAGGAAGAGTTTGAATGTCTAATTTTAACTCTAGGCTTTTGGCTCCCTAAAGACACTCTTGCCCCTGTCCCTGGTCCCTGATGTAAATTTTTCCTCCTAAATAATATAAATGGGATACTCTGCATAAATCTAGGGGACCTGACCTTTTCATGATGTTAAATTATATATGTGTGTGTGTGTGTGTGTGTGTGTATGTATGTATGTGTGTGTATGTGTGTATATATATATATACATATATATATGTATGTATGTATATATATATATATACACACATATATATATATATATCTCCCTAAAGTCAGTTGATGCCCATCTGTAGTCAGGAAGATATCTAGGATGATGCCAGGAGAGCCTGTTGGCATCCCTATCCACCCTTGCGGAGAGAGGAGAAGCAGTGGAGCAGTAGCACTGCCGGGGACCTGCTGTGAATGCCCTTCACTCCCACTGGAGTGCCACTCTGTTGCCGTACTGCTGACCCCCAGCACTCAGAGTCTCCAGTGAAGGCTTGAAGGTTAGCACTCTCCATCAGCCAGATGGGGAGACTGGCTGAATTAAACAGAACACCTTAGTTCGTCACAGAAAGCAAAAGAAGGGCAGCTTTGAAAGAGTTCTATGCTTAGTGGGTGGGTCTGGGGGTGGATTTATTTTCTGCAAGATTAAACTCCTCCAGGGCAGGGACTGGTTTCATGCATTTGTGACTGGCAGGTGGTGGTTCCTGAAGGATCTAGCAAGGGCATGAATATGAAAATCAACACTCCATTCTTGGAACGTGTTCGCTAGATTTGCATCCCACGTTGGCCAGATTAGGAGAGGCATTTACGTTGAAGCTTGAGGGCAGAGGAACGTCAGGAGGAGGGAGTCTCCCAGAGAGGAGGAGCTGCTGAACAGGCCATGCATGGCTGCTGTTGTGCAGTGACAGGGTCCGGTCCCAGCTCTGTGACCTGAAATTAATCTTGTGACCTCCTCTGCCCGTGTCATCCCACTGCCATAAGGATCATGGAAGATAGCCTTGGTAGAGTCATTTTGAAAATTGAAGTACTGTATTTTAGATGATCATGTTGACAATTCCCAGAATCAGAGTTGGAAGGGCCCTAAGAGATACTGTAGCCTGGAATTGTTCAGACTACGAATCACAAACTGTGGGACCTGAAATTAGTTTAGATGTCCATTTGGAGGAAATACACTTAATTAACCCAAATCTTCCCAGACTTCAGGGAATTTCACTGAAGCGGGTATATGATTTCCCAGAGTGCATTGGCCTTTCCGTTTGACCCACACACCAATAATGATTTTTACAGTAAAATTCCACTGACCCTTCACCTGCTTCTCTATATAGTTTTTTGATCTCTTGAGCTTGATAGGGAAAAAAAAAATGAATGAAAAGGGTACTCATTCAAATCACTGTGATTCTGGATCAGTGCATTGTATGTAGTAGGGCCCCTAGAAACTATGAGGCACTGCAGGCGACCACCTTCCCACATGGACTTGATGCACTTAGTTTAGTGACTGTGCAAAGAAAGGCTTAGTGGCTGGCTCTGCAGCATTGGCTGCATGACTGAGGCTACACAGGTTTCAGCTCAATTCTTTCTATGTTCAGTAGTGATTTATTAGACTCCCACACAGCTTGAATTTGCCTTTGATTAAAGTATATGTTTTTGTTTGGTACCAGCTTTGAACTTGATCTTGCCTCCTTTTGGTGGGGGGAGTCTGTCATCACTCACTTGGCTCATTGATCAATCAGGAGATGATATCTGGGTTGTACGGAGAATTAAACCTTGTTGGTGATACTGTTTTCTTCCCCAAAGGCAGATAACATAATATGTCTTCCTGAGACCTCTGCTTCTGATGTGATGTTGAATTGTTCCCTCTGTGATCGAAAGAGAAGCAATGGATTATTAAGTAAACATTAGTTCCAAATACAGCAGTTTACTTTAGACTTTGGGCCTCTTGTGCAGTGACTCAGGGCTTTGAAGCTCAAATACTTTTCAGATATTTTATGAACCAACAAGCAGAGACAAGCTAGAATTAAATCCTCTCCTGTTGGATATTGTCCTGTCTTCATGGGGCTGATAACTTCTGGTGTTAAGGCTTTGTGCTTGGAACAGCTAAAAGAACTTGTATTAGTTAGGCTAAAGGTTAGGCAACTATTATAATGTGAACACCAAATACAGAGGCTCAGAAAGAGAGAAACCTATTTCTCTCATGTAAACAAGTCTGGGTAGGCACTCGCAGGTTGGTATGTGGCTGGATCTTGTTGCTTTGCTATCCTCAATGTGCATTTACAGTTCATGATCCAAGGTGGCTGCTCAAGTCTCTGCCATCGATTCCATACAGAAGCCAGTGGTAAGAGAAATGTCTTTGAAAGGCACAGATTGGACATTGCAAATATCACTTTCATTCACATCCAGTTGTCCAGAACTTGGTCATATGCCACACCTAGCTGCAAGAGAAACTGGGAAATAGAATCTTTAGTGGGGCATCCATATATTCAGCTAAAAATTCTACACATTAAGGAAGGAGAGAATGGATACTGGGGAAACTGCCACAAAATGCTTTAATTTTTTTTTACTGTTAATTTTGCCCCAACCTTTAAAATCCAATAGTTTCTCTACATCTCCACTACCACCAGCCTCGTTCACTCCTCCATCATCTCATGTCTAGATTATATAGGAGCCTCCTCATTGGCCTCCAAAAATCCAGTCTTACCCCTTTCAACCTGCTCCAGTGTCTGGTAACCACAACTTGAGAGGCTGAAACCTTGCACACATCTCTAACCGCTCTTTTTCTTCCAGACACCATATCTAATCCATCAGATACTCCTGTTGCTCTATGTTCAGACTGGATCTGGAATCTAAGCCCTGCTCACTGCTGATCCACCCTGACCCAAGCTATAAACGTCTCTTTGCTGGGTGACTGCAGTAGCCTCCAAGTTGGCCTTCTTGCTTCCACATGTGTCCCTCTTGTTTATTCTCTTCACAACAGCCAGTGTGATTCTTTTAAATCTAAGTTTGATCATGCCACTTTTCTGCTCAAAACCACGTGAAGTCAAAATTCTTACAATGCCTTGCATGATTTAACCCTCTCTGACCTCATCTTTTGCTACTCCTCAGCCTTGCTGGCTACCTAAACCACTCTGGCCTCCTTGCTGCTCCTAAACACTGTTAGCGCACTACTGCATACAGTCTTTGCATTGGCTGTTTCCTCTTCCTAGAACACATTTCCCTAAAGAGCCACATGGTTAACTCCCTCACTTTCTACAAGGCTTCTTGCTTTCTTAGTAAGACTTATCCTGACTATCTCATATAAAGTTATAAGCAGTCCTTTCAACCTTCTTGTTGACCCTAACATGATCTACTTTCCCCCATAGTATTTGCTACTTCCTAACATACTATTTAACTTTCTTACTTACTGTATCTCATTTATTGTTTGTATTTCCTCACTATACATAAACTCCATTTAGGCGGGGATTTTTGTTTGTTCATTGATGTATCTGACATACTTAGAACAGTGACTGGCCCATAGTTGGCAGTCAATAAACAGTTATTGGATGAGTGAATCATTTGGAGAGAAATCTGCTCAGGCTCCTTCCTCTCACCCCTTTCTTTCACCCTCCCCTTTCACCAAAGACTCCTTCTTTCACCCTGGTGCCTCTCCTCCCCCAGTCACCCCTTCCGTGGTATCAAAATGCCCAGAATCACCTATATCTAGAGTGTGGGTAAAGTTCACATCAGCCCTTTGTGTGCCCAGAGGCCTACTTTAGAGTGAAGACTGGAGTAACACAACTCAGAGATGTTCCTTCTTTGTATTTCCGGTTTTATCTCCATTAAACCAAGCCTGGGGAAGAGAGTCCCTCTTCAGTAGACATAGGTGATGCCTTGGAACCGGAGATGGAAGAAGACATTTTTTAGGCATGTAGAAAAAATCGAAAGGGTAATTTGTAGGGAGTGGACCACAGGTAGGAGACCCCAACTTCTGTGAGCATCTCTAACTTCCTAAAACTCTCACCCTCTACTTTGAGTCCTTGGAGCCCCCATCCCTGTTCTAGACCCCTCCGATTCCCCCATCCTGAAGCACCCCTTTTAAAGACAAGGAAAATCATGTTATGGACTGAATGTGCCCATCCTCCTCACCCCCTAAATTTATATGTTGAAGGCTTAACCCCAAGTATAATGATATTTGGAGGTGGGGCCTTTGGGAGGTAATTTGAGGGTGGAGCCTTATAAAAGAAATGGGAGAGAACTGCTACTTCCTCCCCGCCGTGTGAGAATATAATGAATGGCCGGCCATCTGCAAGCCAGGAAGATGGCCCTCACCAGGAACTGAATTGGGCAACACCTTAATGTTGGGACTTTCAGCCTCCAGAACTGTGAGAAATAAATTTCTGTTGTTCAAGCCACTCAGTCTATGGTGCTTTGTTATAGCAATGTAGGTGGACCGAGACACCATACCAGGAGGCACTGTAGCTCCCAGGCGTCGGAAATTCAAGGAAGTGTAGGATGAGATGCCGGAAGCTCAGGAAGGAGATTTCCTACTCCTGGAACCCAAAGTTGATGCTCAGAGAGTATTTTCTCATAAACATATTGTTATAAATAGCTGAATTGATCTCCAATGAAAGTATATTATGTGTTAGATTAGCGTTTGTATGATCGTTATGAAGATTTCAGAAATGCCGGCTTATGTTTATGAACGCTTAATTCAAAATGCAGAATACTAAGTGGAATCTATAACCATGAATGTGACTGTAACAAAAATGTAATTCTGTAAAAAGATTTGGAAGTAAATGTGTGAATATGATTATGTTAGGGCAGTGGAATTATGGGAGATTTATATTCTCTTTATGTAGTTTCTTTAGTGTTCTATTCTCTTTTCAATTTTAGATTACAGTTTCTATTGAAAGCTAAATTTCTAGAGCCAAGTAAATAACATTCAGACCAACTTTCCGGAAGTTGATGTATCTGTCACATAGGGGTGGCATTCTTATCTTGTGGAAATCCCTAAAATAATCTTATTTCAAGGTTTCCCTGCATTTAATTTGTTATCTTCTAGAGGGATAGATTTAGATTCATGTAATAAAATGTTAACATAGGAACTTGCTGCCTGTTTTAAACAGTTGTAAATAACAATATCTAGATTATGTAAGCAGCGGCATGGAGGGCAGGTTCCATATGGAAATACCTGTTGTCTGACTCAGACTTGGGCCAACTAGCTTCTGAGCCTATCTGAGCCTGGGCTCTCTGTATTGATAACCTGTGGACACTTTTTAAGACTCATCACCAATCTCCTTGTTTGTAGTTTCTCTTGAGCCTTTTGGGCCTCTGTAGGCTCTGGAGGTCGTGGCTTTATTTTACTTTGCATTTTTGTTATTTCTACCAAAGGTTTCTTTTATCATGTACCCTCTTCTTTGTAAATGCCAGTCTCATAGTGAGAGGAAGTGAAAAAAAAGCCTTTTGATTTATAGGAACATTGCAAAGCGGTCACTAATGTGCAACACTTTTGTTTGCAAAGGCATGGTTTATAGTCGGCCTCCAGACCTTCACTTTGATGTGTAGAAAGTGCATTGGGAAATCCTTTGGGGTGGTGTCTGACTGCCTTTCTGATGCAGAGCACAAAAGATGCTCTATGATTGTGCGATGAAAATCTGAGGGCTATCCTACTATTGGGGGTGCTGAGGTCAGCTGTTAAAAGCATGCATTCATTCTGAACCCAAATGGTTGCCTGGCAGCCTGGTTAAAACACAGCTCTTACCAAAAGGACACAATAAAGAGTAAAATGTACTCCGTCATTTGAGGAGAGGGATTTTTGATGGAAAGATCATCAGCTTTTGAGGAGCTTGAATAAGAGAAAATCAAAGTTGTATTTGCTTTTAAAAGCAATATTGAAAGCTAGAGGGGCCACAGGGAATAGGGTTGAATGATGAGCAACTTGAGAATATTTTCGAAAGCTTTTTGTCTGGGTTCTGTATTGTTGTTTGGTAGTAGATCTTCATGAAACCCATAGCATAATTGGACCTCAAACATACTCCTCTGTGGTGTAGAACTCTGGAGAAGGTGGACTCTGTTAGTTCCTTTGTTTTATTTTGCTTGGTTTTTTCACAAAACAGAAAGAGGGAGCCAATACCTGAACAAGGTGGCATCCGTCCGAGTTACTGAGCTGTCCGGTGACTTCCCCAGTAGGAGAAAGGCTGCCAAGTACCCTCAGGATGAAAGTGGGGCTGGGTCTCCTCTCGTGGTAGACATGCAGTGTGCCAGGAATTGTTCTAGGTAGTTTTTATACCATAACTTATTTAATACAATACCACAACCTTTTGAAGTATATTTTAAGTATACCGTTATCTTATAGTCTCTCCATAGAAAGGAGAAGCTTTGAAATATTAAACATTGTTCTTTGTTGCAAACCTAAACATCTGCTAACACAGCTCGTGCTGTCACTCCTTATGTGTCCATTTCTGATGAATGGACATGCTCCTGATCCCATCTTCGTTTCAGGTTTTCTATTTTTTCTCTGCAGTAACGTGATCCTGAAGACAGTTCACAAACCATTTGACAGAAAGCTCAGCCCTCAAGTCATACTCTCCCTTCTTATCTCTTTTATATTTGGTCTCTTCTAGCCCATGATTATTTGTTTTGACTGGTGAAATCACCTCAGGTCACAGGACAGTGAATAGCAATGCAGTTGCCACCTGATAAAGTAGGAGTAAAGATAGAGGGTGTGAAGAAAAACCTATTAACAGCCATTTTTAGAAAGAGGCTTTGCAGTCACCCATCAGAGCTAGAAAGTTTCCCCTGTTCTCACACTCCAAGAGCTGGCAGCAGCTTCTCCTCACATCTGAGACACCTCAGAAGCTGCCTAGCCATGCTTGTGGGAGATGATGGCATGGGCGCCGGTGGGCAGCCGGCCAGATGGTGCTGGGAGGGTGGGCCTGCTAAGCAGAGGGATGGGCCTGCCAAGCAGAGGTACAGTCCTGCCTCCAAGAACCTGCCTCCGCTGCAGGGCTGCGGGGTCATGAGTAGCCTCAGCTGTTCTTCAATTAAATGAACTGCTCAATTTCTGTAACCTTTTATGAGTCAACTGTACACAGAGTCAGCTGCCTTATCTGGAACTCATAACTGCTAGAATAATAATATTAGATATAATAATAATAATAATAATAATAATAATAATAATAAACACTTATATAATACCTACTATTCCAGATATTCTTATGGGTGCTTTACATATATTAGTCCCAAGCAGAGAAAACTTTTGGAGAAGGTAAACTTTGCCCAGAGCTTTCTCACCTCCTGTTTCCATGGCCACCTCTTCCAGTAGCTTTCTATACAAGACATCCTGAGGGTTTTCATGGTGGCACTAGGCTACCTAGGGATGCCAGCTTGAGTGAACCTTTTCATCGTACAGAGTCCTGCTTTCTGTCCTGGATCTCATCTCTTCTTTCCATACTTTCCTGCCTCCCTGTCCATCTGTCTGTCCATCCATCCATCTGTTTGTCCTCCAATCCATCCATTCATCCATCCATCCATCCATTCACCCATCTATCTGTTCATTTGTCCATCCATCTATCCATCCAACTATCAAATTTTATTGAGTACCTATCCCCTCCAGGTATTGTTAGGTGTTGGTAATAATATAATAAACATGGCATCTGTGATCCTTCTCCTTATTTTTTATATAATATAGTGAGAAAGACAGTAAGTAACAAACAAAATTTTTCAGATAGTTATTAGTGATAGAGAAGAAATAAACAGGGTACAATGTGAGAGAATAACAGAGGGTCTATTTCAATCGTAAGGGAAGACCCCTTAAGAGACAATTTTTTTGAGAGGAGACCTAAAGAAAGAGGAGCCAGCCGGAAGAAAAGCTGGTAGCAGTGTTTCAGGTCGAGAGAACAGCACATGTATTGCCTAGAAGCAACAGGCAGCTTGGTATGGTAGGTTCTGGGAACTGACAACAGGCAGTTCAGTAGAAGTGTGATGAGCAAGGAGAGAATTTCCTGAACGCAGGGTGGAAAGAGCTCAGGAATTTCAATTCTGTGTAGGGCCTTGGAGTCCATGGGATTTGGGCTAGGTTTCATCCTCTAAAAATCAGGACATTATTAAATGGTTCTAAGCAAGGAAGTGCCGAGATCTGATTTATATTAGTGAAAGATCTCCTCGGCTGCCCCGTGGAGAACAGCTGGGAGAGGGGCAAGAGTGAAAGCAGGAAGACCAGGTAGGGGCTACTACAGCGATGGGAGCACGGTAAGGCAGCAGCTGGGATGCAGGAGGTGGCAGAGCAGAGGAGAGAAGGATCGAATTGGAAATATCACTTGAAGGTGAAATTGACAGGACAGTGTTCCCTGTGTCCTTCTCCTTCAGGTTCACAAGGACTCAGTCTGTATTTTTTCTGCCCATGCCTCCTACCCTTCATGTAGTTACCACCACTGTTTACTGCAATTCCTTCCGTGCTTCCTCAGCATACCTCATGATAATGAGGAAATAGAATATTTGTTTTACTTTTGGAACATATGACACGCTTCCCAATGGATCATCTCATTTGATCCAAAAAAACTTTGTGAAGCTGACATTATTGTTTTTATGGGAGGGACACTGGGAGCCAGAGAGCCCAAGTGAGTTGCCCATGGTCTCCCAGAGAGTAAGGGACAGCAATAAGACTTAATCTAGATTCTATGAGACTATTCACTGGTTTAGTAAACATGTGTTGTGCACCTTCTGTGTTTCAGGCACTGTGCTAGGTTCAAAAAATAAAGGAATCAGTCATGGTCCTTGCTTTCAAGGAACTTAGCATTCAAAGGAAAATACAGACTTGCAAACTTATAAATGTAATTATGGTTTTTATATTATATTAAAAGTAGGTTATTAATAATGTCCAAGTAATTTTTACTTTGGTAGGGAGAAAGAAGGGTGAAACATTTCCTTAAAGTGGGTAGGTGACCTTTGATCCTTACAATAAATTTCATAAATGATGTGTTGCGTAAAGAAAAAGGATAATCTACTCTGACCTTTCTCCGGGTAACTACTTATTCTTCTTGGTGTATCAGTGCTAAGATCTAAAAGATATATAGGGATTCCCTTGAGCACACAAGGTGGAAGAAAGATATTCCCAGCAAATATAGCAAAACTGCATGGTATGTGAGGAACTCTAGGTGATTCTGAAGGAGGACAGAGTATGTAGGGTGAGGGGGTTAGAGAGCGAGGCAGGGGTCAGATATGGGTGGGGGTCTGGGGCTGCTCTATGCCTGTGTGAAGAGTTCGACCTTCATCCTGAAGGTGAAGGGGGACACTTGGAAGTAATGCCATGGGATTCGAGCTGTAGACAGATCACTCTGGCCCCAGGGAGGGATCAAGAGCAGAGTGAGGGAGATTAGTTAAGAAGGAATTCCTTCCTGTAAGGAAGATAAGGAGGACCTAAAACGGCCAATGGTGAGGTGGACACAGATGTGAGAAGTGCTAAGAAAACAGAAGATTTTGTCCCAGAATTCCTTGGGTTCCATTTTGGTGCAATAGGAGTCCAGTACTTATTATCAACATTCCCCTCCCCCCGCCCACCACAAAAAAAGTAATTATGGAATCTTATATTTAACCATCATATATTTACACTGCATAATCAGGACAACACCTTCCTTTGTCATTGCCCAGAATAAACAAAGTAAAACTATTAATATTGTTTACCTCACGCAAGTATCAGAAGTTCTGCTTAGCAGTTATATGTGTCTTAAACGTTGGAAAATAAATTAATTATTACAAATGTAAGATTTTTCAAAACATGAAATTCCTAGCCATGCTAGGAATGGATATTTTGGGACTGGTCAAAATGTAATGATTTACTGATTTGGGTCGTCTTTAATTCAAGTGTTTTATTGTTGATATTGGTATCATTGGTTCTTATCTAACTAACCATCCTTGTTCTGGTTCTGTTTGCACAAAGCAAGACAGGTATTAATTTTATTTCCCAAAGTGGAGAGAAGGGCCTGACTCACTAAGTACATGATAATATTAGCTGGCATTTTTGTCATTATGGGGACATCGGCCAAACTCCCATCCAGTAACTGGCATTACTACCTTTATCACAAAGATAAGGTGGCGAGATTCTATTTTAACACCTGTGGGAACTCAAGTGACTTCTTTCCTCTATGCTTCTCCTCGGTCCACTGGAAAAACAATAATTCTTTCCACTGAAAATAGAAAGAATGTTCATTGTTTGGAAAATATATTTTCTAGATGAAAATTTCCTTCCTTTGTGTTTTTTTTTGTTTGTTTGTTTCTTTTTTTTCCTTCCTCTGTTTTTATGAGAAGATTTAGGTGGAATAGAAACAAGGATTTGAAGTGCATGCACGGTGAACCTTTCACAGATTTGGCCCTCTGTGGGCAAAGTGTTGTCACTTTCTCCATTGGACTGAACTTTAGCTTGCCTTTCTCTTGGCTGAGTCCTGGCTTGTCTCCTAGAGAAGGAAAATAGAAAATCAGAAGCTCATAGGAATGATTTTATTGGCTAATTCAACCCAGTATTCAGCAACTTTTCTAGGTAAAAGCTATTTAAATTTTTTTTTTTTCAAGAGGTAAAGTTTTAATAGAATCAGCAGCAAGAATACCATAGTAAGCTAACTCTTGTTTTTCATACACTTTTCGGTGTCACCTGGGCAAGGTTGTCTGACACATAAAGACTCTAGTCATAAAGCTATGGACATTATAGAAAGTCTGATAATAAAAACAAGTTTTCCAGAGTGCAAATTCTTAGGAAGCTGTGTAAATCCTTAGGAAGCTAGGTCTTATAGTTCTTGCAGTATTGTAAAAGATCTTTGGTTTTATACCACGGGCGTCCCAAGTCTTTGATCTTGGGTAACTTACTCTGTGGGGTAAAACTGCAGTGGTCGTCTTTAATCCATGTCCTCTTCAAAAGAGTAAATTTTTATAATGGGTCTTAACACTGTAAACATTTCATAATATTGTAGCTTCAAAGAAGGAACACTGTAAACACATTTGTATCCATTTAGCTGATGGTTTATAGATCTGAGGGACTCTTAGGTGCCTACCAGATCCACCGGAGAAGCGTTTATTTCATTGGCTTTGCCTCTAAAGCATAGTTTCCATTAGCCTGCTGAGAAAGTGCTACATTAGCATCTTTGGTCAAATAACCTTTTATGAGGTACACTCCTTTGGTTTTTGTGTCATATTTCTATTTCTGTCTTAAACTTTTCTGTTAACTTCACTGTTGCTTTCTTATTTTTCTTATCAAGTGAGTTAGAAGACTTTCTCCAATTTTCTTCTTTTCTAGTTGGTATCAGGACATGCTACTTTGCCTATTAAAGTTGCATAAGGGTTTCAAAAATTATAATTAATGTAAATATATATCATGCATTTATTCTTTAAGGATGTACTAATATGTGCCTTTCATTGACCCCAATGAAACAGAGATCAGATTATGTGTACTTAGTTAGCTTCCCAATTGTTAAACATAATGTTAGCCTCTGCAAGGTCAGAAATACTTTCCTCTCATTTCTTTCTTTCAGGACGAAGTGCTCAAGTCTGAGATATATGGGGGAAAGACAACATCCTAGAGATGAGATACTAGGGGCTGAGTTGAAAGGGAAGGATGTATCTTGGAATATCAGTGGTAGAAATATCAAACCAAGGAGAGAAGAAAACCGGAATGGAGAGACGGGCCAGTGTTGGAGCCAAGAAAAACTGTATTGTGCGTCATGCAGGAGAGCATAATTGAAGGTATAACATGGCCGATAGGAAGGGAAGTGAAGACAGAGAAGAGTTGAGACTGAGGTCTACAATAGGTGAGGTGAGATAGTTCAAGAGCAGAATAAATGACTGCTGGGAACCTGTGGAGCATTACTGTTTGGGTGGGTCTTGACATCTCTTGAAGTGGGAAGGTAGCTCCTTAAGAAAACCGAACTGGGCTGGGTGTCTGCAGCCTGCCAGTCAGTGCAAGAAGACTATGGTCCCAGGGAGTGTCATCTGAGCACATGGTAGCCATATGCTACCAAAGCTGTTGCTCCACACACTGGGGTCACAGACACTCACTTCTGCAGACCGTGGCAGCTGCCCTGTTCAGCTGCAGCTTGAAGGATATCAGGGCCCTTGAGGTTCAAGAAGATAAAACCAGAGGCCTTTTAGTTTGGGAAACTCCAAACTCTCTTTATTTCCATATCGTGGTGGCCTTTAGTGCCAGAAGTTAATGTGCTCTGTGGCTCTCCACCAAACCCAAACTCCCTGTTTCAAGATCCAGTTTACCAGGAGATGTCCCTGCAGGAGTCTGGCCCAAGCACCAGCAGACTGTCATGCAGTCTTGGTTTTGTTGCCTCTTTTTTCTATATCAAAGACCTCTCAAATGGGTATCACTTAACTGTACCCCCTTCATACTGCTAGGGGAATAGTAGAAATGGGGGTGGAAACGTGTAGGTGACTAAGGTTTGGCTCTGAGGCCAAAGGTCAGTTCTGGCTTCATGTCTTCTCTCTCTTCTCAGTCGTAGACGTTCAGATCCTATGCCCGGAGGTGAGTTCTGTTCCTATTAGCTCCACTCAGTTCTTTCCTGCCGCTCCTTTACCACACCCTGCCCTCAGTTACCCGCCGATGCCAGGCATAGTTAGAGGACTATGTCCTAAGTATCTGCACATCTTAGAGACTATGAACCACATGACTCTTATAGTAAAACTATGTTTATAGCTTAATTTGAAAGAATGTTCAGATTTCTTTTCACTTTGAAGCTCTCTGCTTTCACGCAGAGCTTCATTTTTTATTACAATTTAGCATCTCAGTTTGTAGAAAATAAAGAGCATTTCTGTTTAAGACATCATTGAGATCAGCATAACTTAGTTTATGAATTCTTTTCTCATTCACGAGAAAATTAGCTTTGAATCTAGATCCAACAGAAAGCTCAGGTCCAGGATTCTAGGACAGGAGTCACCCCACAAGCGTGTCTGGTGAGCCCTTTTTATAGAACTCATCATCCTTTATATCCTGGATACAGGTGCTAGGACATGCTTTTGTGCCAGCAGGACTCAGTTATGGCAACACGTGGGAGCCATGTTTATCCTTGGGATAAATATTTGGGCAGGAAGTTTGTGTTGATTGTAAATAAAATCATTTTGCTGTGATTTAATCACTTCTTACTCATTCTCTCATAGCATCTTGTAGAAGCAGATATGTACATTAGGGTGATGTAGTTCATGCATTTCCATTGAATAAATCTGCTAGAGGAAAAGGTATTACTTTTCCAGCTCCTCTTTAGACTCAGGTGAGAATAGAAATCTCATTATTGAAAAAAACAAAAAGAACAACAAACTGTTGTGGGAAACCATTAACTCCTGAGATGGGAGACCTCAGCCTCATATAGTGAAAAGAACAGGTCCCAGAGAGAGAGGAGACCTTAGTTATAGACCGAACAGCCCTCCTTCTCAGCTGCGGGACCTCGGGAAGTGATCCACACCCATCTTCAAGCTTCTTTTTCTGGGGGATTGGAGTTGATCACTTTCAAGGCTCTTTCCAGCCTAACCCATCTCTGAGATATGAAATGGGTACTGTGAGTGACTTCCTTGGGAGCTTTCCAGCTGGCTGTGGAGGTGCAGCCATTCACATTTCTATTAGGAGATAGATAAGTAAGGGAGAGCAACAGAAGAAGTTCAGGCTTTGGTATTCAAGGGGCATGGGTTTGAGTCCTGCCTCTGCCACTTACTAGCTTTGTGATCTTGGGAAGACTACTTGATCTTTCTTTCCTGCAGTTTTCTATTCCTATCTGTGGATTGAGGATAACAATTCCAAGCTCCAAGGTCATTTTGAGGATTAAAAGAGATTTTATATATATAAATATATATATATGTATATGTATATGTGTGTATATATACACACACACATATATATAAAATTTGCTTAACCTAGTATCTGACACATAGTAGGCACCCAGTTAATGATGTTTAGCTCCTTTACCCTTTTATCAGCATTGCCATGATGTTAGCAAGGGTTCCAGGAATAAGAGCTTTTATTTTAACAAAGGCACATTAAATATTACTTATTTCCTTCAGTGAGTGCTGTGGGTTGTGATTTTTTTTTTTTTTTTGCATTTGTTTATACAAATCAATAGTAAATGCTGATTTCCCTTTCTCTTGGTAGCTGTAATTGCCATGTTAATTTCAAGATCTGGTCACAGAAACAAATGCAGCTGTTGTGCTCTCGGTCTTCACAGCCCTGGGTGTGCTGTGTGTGTGTCCAGGCACGCAGCGCTCCCTGTACTTACATCATTTGGGAGAAAGTTTCCAGTATTGCAACCTCACAGGCAGTATTTAATTACCTCAAACTCTGGGCTTGAGGTTAGTCTGGAAATGAATGGTCATTTGGGTTTACCACGGTGGAGAAGGAAGTGGATAGGGTAGATCTGAAGTAACCCCAGGGGAGACAGCCAGGCATGGGGGCGCCTGGAAGCCAGGTATGATTCATGCCAAGGTGTTTCAGTGAAGGCAGACCAGTGGGTTTAGTGTGTATGTGTGTGCGTGTGTGTGCACGGGCACGCGCGCGTATGTGCGTGCACACACTCACATACACACATGGTTAAGGATTGCATCTTTTCTCATTAGGACATTTTTGTAGCCTGTTTATTTGTTACTTTATCTCCAGTTTCTCCTACCTCTAGTCCAACTTCTACTCCAACCTCCCCTGAAATTTTAAAAATATGGACACTTCCCTTCTTAAAAAGCTTTGTAGTCTGTACTACAAAGTTCAGACTTCTTTGTGCTACATCCAAGACCCTTCTTGAGAGGACTCTCAATCTAGCATCATCTACTCCCCACCATGTGCCCTGTGCCCACTTACAACAAGCTTGTTCTATTTCTCAGGTGCACCCCAGGCTCTTTCTTGTTCCAGGTCTTTGTGCCTGCCAGTTCAGTCCCTTCCTCCTCTTAGCTCTGACAGCTCCAATGTCACTTCCTCTGGAAATCCTCCCTGACAGCTCTAGACCAAATATAGGCTTTTTCCATTGTATCTTGATGTTTATTCCACTGTCAGGGCTCTTATCACACTTGTATGATTAGTTTCTTTTTGCTTTTATTTTTACCTTACCCAGAGTAATAGGATCCCCCACAGACAGTAGCTCCAAGAGTCTGACTTGGTGCTTCATACACATAGCAGATGCTTCATAATATTTGTTGACTACATGAGTTCATGGAGACTCACTAAATGTGCATGCATAGACATTGGTTATGGATAAGATGCAACCACTGTTAGTCTTGAAATCCAAGACTTGACTACAGACACTATTAGTGATTAGCTCATTTTGGATTCCATTTTATACTTTCATTCCTTATGTAGGCACACAAACAGTGGTAATCAAACAGCAAATCCTTTGACACACAGATCTTTAGCTTCTCATTTCTTCCACCGATCCACTCTTGTGGGTCATGATGTCTGAGAGCCTAGATTTTAGATCCCACTCTGCTGTTTACCAGCTGCTATGTACTATAAGCAAGGTGCTTAAGGAGAAATGGAAACTAACATTCTAAGGGACATCTTCACATACCTTTCTCATTTAATTCCCACAGCCCCCTTTGAGGCAGTCATTTATCAATTTATTTTTTTAGAACACAGAAATTGAAAATCTGGGAATTAAGAAACCAGCCCAAGATCACATACATGTTAAACTGAAAAGCCAGAGTACAAATGCAGCTCTGACACCCAGACCTGTGCATATTCTACCTGACTGCTTTATCCTCTCCAGATCTCAGTTTCTCCATCTGCAACCTCACAAGATCGTGAGGGGATGAGGAAGGAATGATAGCTGTGCTCTGCAGGTTATCACATGTCCCTGGGAGTATGGGAAGTGTTGTCACTCCAGCCTTTCATCTGGACGGTGCGCCCCCTGAACTGATGCTGGCTACACTGGTCAGCCAGTGCTCAACCACTGCTCTCCGTCCAGGCCAATGACCTTAACCCCTCTGTTTATGAGTGTTTACTCTATTCTAGGCAGCATCGTAAAAGCACTTCACAGTCATTATCTCGTTTCATGCATCATAAAAACTCTAAGAGGCAAATACGTAAGTAGTCCTATTTAATTGGTAAGAAAAACTGAGGTGAAGAGAATTGAGTAGATATCCCTAAGGACTTACAGGGAATTAAACCTAGAAAGTCTCAGGGAAGACCTCCCTCAACCACCTGCCCCAACACTCTTAACCACTGCCTGGAACTGCCTCCTGTTCTTTCAACCCCCTTCAAGGCCCAGGTTTCTTCCCCATGACCCTGGCAGGCTAGTAAGTGGTCTCTGCCACCTCTGCCTGATACTGTGGGAACTCTAGCCCCAAACCTTCCTGGGACACAGGTACTAGGTTAAACAAAGCAGCCCCAGAAGAACCAGGGAGGAAAACAATCAAGTCAGAAGACCAGGGTTCTGATCCTGGCTCTGCCATTTAATCAGCTTTTTCTGGTCCCTCCACCAGTATGAGTCAGTTTACTTATCTGAAAAATGGGGATAATGACATCACCGAGTTATTCTGGGAAGTGACATAGGTTCTCTGTAATTTATGAAGTCCTTGTCTCAGTCAGCTTGAGCTGCCATAACAAAATACCTGACTGGGTGGCTTAAACAACAGGCATTTATTTTTCACAGTTCTGGAGGCTGGAGGCCAGAGATCAAGGTGTCAGATTCTGGTGAGAGCCCTCTTCCTGGCAGATGGCCTCCTTCTCACTGTGTTCTCACACAGCCTTTTCTGGGTGCGTGCACCTGTGAAGAAGAGAGAGCTCTCGTGTCTCTTCCTCATCTTATAAGGGCACTTCCAGAGTGAGAGTCCTGCTCTCTTGACCTCATCTTAACCTAATTACCTGCCAAAGGCCCACCTCCAAATACCATCACATTAGGGATGAGAGCATCAACATATGAATTTGAGGGGGGCACAAACATTCAGTCCATAATGATCCTAACCCTGCAATATTCATCATCATGTTAATGAGGAGGAAGATGGGAACTGTAGGGCCAGTCACCAAGGTCTCCCAGTTTGGGGGACATATTAAGGTCATTGCAAAACTCTCATGCTTCAAGTCCAGGAACAGTTCCTAATATTTTAACAATGCCTAGTGACACCCAGTATGGAGCTAAGATACAATCTCACCCCCCAAGAATTGTCATGGAGAATTCTGTCTAAATTAACTTTTATTGTTCCTAATCATCAATCACAGTTTCATTTGTCCCAAAGGAGCAAGCCAGGGATCATGTTCAAAGGAACCTGCCAAAAGGTTTCCCAGAGAGACGACAATGGACAAAGCAGGTGCCATCTATACCCCTCATCCCCCTCCACACACACTTTTTCAGAATAAAAAACGAACACAAAACCTAGAACCATTTTCCAGCCCATGAATGTGATTCTCTTTCTAACCTGAGCCTTCTTCATGCACAGTAGACAATGTTCTGTCTCAGATATGAGACTAAAATGCTACCAGTACTCTTTGTTGTTAGGATAATTTACTTTCAGAGGCACATCATTTATTTCAGAAGAAAAGCCATAGCTTTGCTGAGAGACAGGTCAGCACTGGATCTGACTGTGAGCTAAGTAAACTGGGAAGTCCAGCATTTAAGGGTTGTGTTGCAAATGAGCTAACACGATTATCAATGTCAGGATGCAGGTGTGAAGCCTCATAGCTGCCTAGGCTGCTGAGGGATTAAGAGTCAGGAGGGGCCAGCCTGGCAGCGGTGAAGGTGACTCACATGTGATTCATATATCAAGGCATGTGCCCCAGGCTCTGGCTTCCATGCTCCCTGGTTCATTTGGGGGTATTTAAATCAGGGCCCCCACTTCTGATTAACCAGGTAGAGACTTCCCAGACACCTCTCTTTTAGGTCTCCTTTCTCCTTTCTTTCTCTTCTCTTCCTCCACCTTTTTCTTTCTCCTTCCCTTCTGCATGTCCGAGATGGCCATGTGTTGGGATGGAAGTAGGGGTGAATTTTGGGTGGAATTTGGGGAACTCCCTTGACTTTCCTGCCTTTTTCCTTTACTCAAGTTATTCCACCTCAGGAAAGGACCTCCCCAGACTGCCTCCCATCTTCATTTGTGCCTAAGAAACCCTAAGGCCCATGGCAAATTCTTCTTGTCAAACCTTTCATGATGCATCTGATGGACATTCTCTTCCTCCTCTGGGCACCTCTAGCACCATTTTTCTATTGCCCTCTGGCCTGAGGAAGAGTATGCATTTGGGTTTCAGATCAATCTGGATTTCTATCCCAGAGACCTGTGCAAATGCATTCCTTTCCCCCACTTCCACCCCTTCCATAGCAGTGAGGTCTCAACATCATGTCCAGTCCCCTTTTATTTCTCTTATTACATTTCTTCTTCATGCCCTTATTTTCTAGTTATTTAAAGGTAAACACTGGGACATGGCATTTAATAACAAGGGCTCTAGAGCCAGCATTATGTGGTTTCAAATTTTGGCTTTGCCTCCCCTAACTATGTGACTTTAGGCAGACTGTCTAAGTACATTGTGTTTAGTTTTTGGATCTATCAAATAGGATTAACAATAATACTCCTCCTGTGGTTATGAGAATGAAATGAGTTAAAACTGTGAACCTCTTAGAACAGTGGCTGGGACATGGTAAGTGACAAAATCTCAATCTGTCCTTGGTCATATCTCTCCTGAGTGTCAAGAAACTGACTAGAGACCATAAAGTCACTTCATATTTTGCAGAGAGGAATATCTGTGACCAAAGAATAAGAAACCAAACTCTCAGCCAGGCCACACAATGCTCGATGGTGACTCAGTGGTCATTACTGGAATGCATATCAGAGACCCACAGCGTTCTTCTGTGGGAACCTCAGGAACCACAACATCCTGACTCTGCGTCCCTGGGCACTGGGGCTTGTGTGGTGCTCGGGAGGAGAGTGACTAAATGCTGCCATTTGGCTGTGGTAACTGACTCATGAATGAGAGGTTGAGGGATGGGAACTCTGGAAGCCTACGCCTCCTGGTGCGTTTCCCATCAGCACAGCGTTGCTCCAGGGCCTGGGGCTTTCACGAAGGAGCGATGCCCAAGAGGAGTTCATGTGACTTCACAACACCATGGATTACCCTCCAGGAAACCTGCCTTCGCTATCACTCATGCCTCCCGTGCCACCCAAGGCCCCAGGAGGGCAGTTCTGCCCTTGATCTCCCCAGTACCCTCTTCCTAGTGGTCTGCAGGTTGTCACAGAGAATTGATGCATCTGGTGCTGGAATAAGCCTTGGGGATGGGGCACAGGGCAGCTCCTCATTTTGCAGACAGAGACCAATGTCTCAAGGGAAACAGGATAGTTAGTTGTACAGTCAGGATCACAACACTAAGGACTGATTTCCAAGTCTCTGTTCTTTTCAGGAACCCCCATCAAAGTGAAAGGACAAATCCACTTGACCATGGTATGAGGAATAGACATAAGCATGTACAGGCGAGCACATCTCACAGCTTAGTGGAGTCCTCTCTGTCCAGCGCTACCTGGCTGTCTGGTTTCACTGCTCAGCTCCTGCATTTCCTGTCTCCCCAGCAGGCTCTGAGGCATTCCAAGAGGGCTCTCTGCTCAGTCTGCATACTCTTACTCCCAGTGTCTGTCGAACACATCTCCGCTCAAGGTATCCAGTTCACACCACCATGACCCTGGTGTCAGACAGGGCGGAGCCACAGTGGCGGCCCCTGTGGGGCTGTGATCGGGATGCTCATCCTCTCAGAGCCTCTGTTTCTCCTTCTGCAATCTTCTGCGTTAAAGACTAAATGAAATCATTTATAGCCAGCCCACAGAACAGTGTGTGGCATAGAGTAGGCGTCTAATGTGCAGCACCCGTTATTATCACTACCAGTTATTTTTAAAGCTTTCTTTCTGATTGTCTTTATTGTGCCAGTGGTTCCAGATGCATCAGAATCACCTAAAAAGCTTCGTAGATGATACGGCGTGATTTAGTAGGTCTAGGATGGGGCCGGCAACTTTTTAAAAAATTAACCAAGGAGCTGCTGATGTATATTTGACTTTGAGAACATGGAGCCCGGCCCCTCCCCCACTGTCCACACAGTTTTCCTATCATGAGTGTTGCTCTTGTTCTTTCATATTCTTTCATTCCCTGCAAATTAAAGGCGGTTTTGTAGGTGGGCTGGCCTTAGCTTTGGAAAATTATGACCGAAGTCTTTAATTTGTCCGTCTTCATGAGCTCCTTCTCACCAAGACATTGAAGTGCAGAGAGGGGGGCTCTGTCCTCTCAGGAGGAAGGAGAGCACGGGGATTGGAAACGTCCAGCTTCCAAATGGGATATCCCTGTGTTCAAATCCAAGTTCTGTCATTTATAGGCTGGGTGACCTTGAGCAAGTTGTTTAATCTCCCCAAGCCAAGCCCTAGGTCCACCATTTTTTAATCACTTGCGTTATGGGAGCAAAAAAATGGGTCTATCCGCCTGCATGGGTCTAAGCCAAAAAAAAGAGCAAAGAGCAGATTTTCCAGCAAAGAAAAAGTGGGGTTTATTAGAGAGTAGTAAGTCTTGGAGATACAAGCAGGCTATGGCTCAAAGGCCTGGCTCCCCGAGTGTCTCAGGTGTACAGATTATAAAGGGAAAAATCAGTAGCCATAGAAACTAAAGGAGTTGGGGCTTTGGATGCTACAGTTTGGATGATTGGAGGGGGATGAAGTAATTGATCATTGTGTCCAGTTCTGGAATCAGCCACGGAGCCATTCCTCTAGTCCCGAAGCCTGTGGGGTAATTGTTCTGCCTCAATAGGCCTGGGGCTGAAACACATCTGAAGTCAAATTGTTATCCTTAATCTAAAGAGGAACTGAAACCTATTGTCATAATGATTATAGGCTCAAGGCTCAATTAAGCTTATATCCTGAGGCTTAATGATGAAAGGAAAAGGCAAAAGGAAGATGAGGCCAGAGAGAGGTGAGTGAGTGAGGATGCCATTATCTGGGCAAAACTAGTTTAACTAAGAGAAAAAAAAAAACATATCAAAGAAATGAAGTTTGTGTGTGGTTATACTTGTTAAGTTATTCGTTCTATCCCGCACCTGCAATTCAGTACATAGTATCCTTCCCCTAGACCAGCTGCTCTCTGGTCCTGTTTCCCAGGGCCTTGGTCACCTGGGCTCATCTATGACTTGATCTGCCCTCTCCAGCATCTTCCCCATTCACGCCCTTTCTACCATCCCTGCCACCTCTGTTAGAATGAAGCCTTTCACGAGCACCTTCTAACCGCCTGCAGTCCCTCGCCCTGCCTCTTTCCCGATTCCGAGTGGACAGAGCTCAGTTTTTCTCCAGGGCTCCTGATTGACTGTCACTTCCCAGCAAACCTCCCCTGCCCCCCAAGTGCTTACACACTCGTGCAGCACTGCCCGAAAAATCCTGACTCAGGTCTCTAACAGGTTATGCACACTTATTAACATGGTTATTCAAGAAGTAAGTTTCTGAGCAGAAACGCTGGAGGTTGCTTTTCTGAGATGCCAAGAAGCATGTTTTCCCCAGACCACAGGCCTGATTGGATCCAATCTGCTTCATCCTGTTGGTTTCTCTTGGCATTTGAACTTATTTGAGGTAAACACTGCTGGAGGTTTGGTTTGCACCTAAGATTGTAATGTTGCTTTGGAGCTTGGAAGATTATGTGTAAAAGCACCGAGTAACTGGTTAAGCTCTTATCTGTTTCGCAGAAACCCAAACACAGTGCAATCCATAGCATTGTGAGGGTCACGGGAGAGTCACTGGGGACCAAATCCACCCATGTGTCTGGGGTGGATGGCCCGAGCCTGCAAAGTTTGGCTGCATTTGCAAATCACTTCAAGAAAATGTTCGCTGTCAGGGCCTCGTGATCAGAAATCCATTTGCCTCTTGCTGTTTTTTCCTTTATTAATAACAGAGGTGAGTCGAAGTGGTTCAAGCCTTTCATTCCTATGCTATTAGCATGGCCTTGAACTCTCTTCCTCAAAAGAATTCTTTTGGGAAACCTTGTACATAAAACAGATAAAAGCAACGAGAAGTTCATCAGGGGGCTTAGATCGTTATGCAAGTAAGCCATTGTTTGCGGAACCTCTGAAGTTCCCGGGTTCTGGAGCTCTGCGACAAGCTCCCGTGTGGGCGTTATTCAGACGCCGTTTCCTCTTCTGTGTGCCTCACACAGCCTCATTGTCACGGTGCAGTTAGCAGAATTAAACCTCAGCAGTTCAAATTTAGACTGTTATTCACATCCAACTTCAATCACCATTTCACTTCCATCAAAGCTGGCGAGGGCGGCGCCTGGCAGCAGCGGGTGGGTGGTACGCGCTGCCAGGAGGGCAGTTTCTGTCAGCTGCCTTATTAGGTCAGAATGATCGCTTTGCTCAGAACCTCAGACACCCGTGGCCTGTGTCCGACGGGCCATGTGTGACCTCTGGAAGCAACATCAGAAACCCAGCGCTCAGCAGATACCCGAGACACTTAAGAACTGACTTTAGGACTGGAAAACAGTATAGACTGGTTGACATTTTTTCTATCAGAGAGAAAAACTAAAGCTCCAAGTGATTTATCTTTATACAGTGCCTAAGGCGCCAAGAGATGAAGGAAAATGCCAGTCTAAGTATACCAGTTCCAGTAGGCAACAGGAAATCTGGTGATCTTTACCCACTGGGAGGGAGGGGTCTTGTCTAAAGCTTGACAGTTGGTCAACCTTCTTTCTTCTGCTTCGGAGAGCTCCCCTCAGTTTTTAAACACTGTTTTGTAAAGGTAAGGTCTTCTTTAAGAAAACAGATAGCTGACTACCAGCCCCACATCTTTCTCTTGAAGTGTGTTTTGAAGCTCCATAGACAAAGCTATGCCGATGGGAATAGTCCAGCTGCTCTCAATGTTATGACAAAGGAATATTAGTCTAGGGACATGAACTCGTGATGCTAGACGTTCTCATGACCCCTGTGAGAAAGATAGTAGGGCTCCAGTTTCCAGGCCTGGGTTTTCTTTCCCCTAAAGACAAATCATCAGTCAGTTCTCATTGAATTCTCTGTATCACCAGTTAGCTTTCACAGGAGCAAGGAGTGTGCATGTGGCCCACAGGTTTCTCTTTGCAGTGACTGTTTAATTGGATGTGTTAATGCAGGACATTGAGGAAGAAAAAGGGACTGGCTCTGTGCTTAGGGCTAATCAGATGATGACCACGGTCACCTTCTTTATTTGATTTTTCTATCCCATATTTTCCCGTGGGAAATACTAAATATAGAGGCTTCTCTCCATGTGAAGTTTCCCCTATATTGTTATAGACCTTTCTGTAAGTAAGAATATGAAACTATGTAGGGAATATAGTCAATAATATTGTAATAACTTTGTACAATGACAGATGGTTACTAGACTTATCCTGGTGATCACTTCTTTAGATATGTAAATCTTGAATAACTATGGTGTACACCTGAAACTAATATAATATTTATCTTAGCTATATTTTAATTAAAACTTTTTTAAAAGAAAAAAAAAGCTATGAAATTGAGGCTTGAAGGCTCCATCCTTTAATCAAGGCTCACACAGCGGAGGAGTTGGAACACACTGGTCTGTGTACATTCAGTCTGTATTTCCATCTCCTGGCTTGGTTACCTAACTCATTACCTAAAAAGGAGCTGGGATCCTAGGCAGGAAACCAGAACAGAATTGTTACTAAGAGCTTCCAGGTGGGACTAATCTCTGGATCAAGGACTAGGTCCTATTATCAAATAGTTTACAAGGTAAGGGACAGACCCACTATGTGACACTGGTTCTCAACCTTGACTGCACTTTATAATTATTTGATGAATTCTTAAAAATACTAATGACAGGTTCCCACCTCTAGATATTCTGGTAAAATATGCCTGGGGTATAGCCAGGGCATTGGAATTTTTCAAAGCTCTACTGGCAATTCAAATGTGCCATCAAAATTGAGAACCACTGTTTAGGAAAGGCAGAAACGGTATTTTGGAATGTGAGGCTGGAGCTGCTTAAATATCTATCTGTTGCACCAAGGGCAGGACCCAGAAGGGGTCCCAGGGGCCCCAGAAGTGCTGGGGAGAGAGTTAGAGATGGGGGTGGACAGTAGAGCTCAGCCAAGGCTGGGAACCAAACTGTCACACTAACAGGCCGTGGAAATCATTGCAAGAGCCAAAGGGTTGACTCTGTGTACTGGCTTGCAATTATTTTGTGTACTTAAATCTGAACTCTCTAAACGGATTATAAACTCCCTCAAAATTTGAGATGCCAGTACCCAAAAGATGTCTACCAGCTTCCCCATCAAACATTATGCTTTGGAAGGTGGGACTCATAGTTCTTCTCAACAACCCCAGGCTGCAGAGCACTGGGTGTAGCATGTGATGACTGGACAGAGAGGACTGAGGTGGAACTTTGGCCAGAGGCAAGGTCATCCCTGGAAAGGGTAACATTTTCATGTTAATTCATCCCAGAGGCCATCCTGCTTTCATGTCTGCAATCGGGAATGTGCTTAGGTATGGTGTAACTGAGGCCACCCTTTTTCAGCAAGCCCTTAGGTCTTGCAGAAAAGCCACAAGGCAAGGCCTGGTGCTTTTCCTTCGGTGCAGGTACACAGGCGTTGGCTGCACTGTGAATGCAGTGCTGGTGAGAACGGTCTTGACAGAAAAGCCTTAAGGAGATGGATGCACTGGGTCCTGAGGGCTGTGATTTTGAGGTTGATACAGAATCCTTCAGAGTAAGGATTAGGGGGCAGACTTTACAAGTCAGCAGAAAAGCCGCCAAGAACATGCTTGCCAAATGGCTGATTTGCCAATGTACACGATACTCAGAACCCTGGTAATTTCACTCTGTTTCTGATTAAAAGATCACATTTGTGGTCTTGGGCAAGGTAAGAATAAAGAAATAATACACAACATGTGTATGCATATGGGCAGAGAAATGTTCACAGTTTGAAAAAGTCATCCTTCCAAAGTTGAAAATCACAAAGGGCAAGGAAATTTGGTCACAGTTTTGTCAGAAATCAAGTAATAGTCCTTGTCTCCATGACACAGAAAGGGAATAGAAGCCAGGAAATTGAACTTTGTTGAGCATTTACTTGATTTATATAAGTCATTTAGTATAAATCAAAGCAAATATTAAGTGATCTACCTTTTTTATAAGGGTAGATCATTTAATTCTTGCCTCAACTCTAGGTTACCCATGAAGATATTTTCAAAATACGAATATGAGCCTATAACTCCTCTGCTTAAAACCCCTTATTGGCTTGCTTTCCTGAGCTTTTAGAGTAGAAAACCTAATCCTTGATGTGGTCTACAGGTTCTTACCTGGGTTGGCCCTACCTTACCTGTGGTCTCTCTGCTTGGACCACAGCAGTTTTCGAGTGAGCCCTGTCCCCATCCCCTACCTCCCACCACAGGGCACTCACACGTGTCCCTCACCAGAACACCTCTCTCCCACTCCCGCCCCAGAGCCTCCAGTCACTTTTTACCTAGCTAGTTCCAAGTCTTCCTTCTGATCCCAATGAAAGTGTATCGGCCAGGGTCCAGGCAGGAGACTGAAAGTATACAGTTTTTTGAACCAAGGGGATATAATATAACAAATTATTAAGTAAGTGCAGAGTTATTAACTAGGTAACAAGAAGAGTGAAAAGAACTCTAAGCCAGGGTTAGAAACTATGGCCAATGAACTGAATCAAGCTCATGGCCTGTTTTTGTATGACTGTAGAACTAAGAATAGTTTTTACATTTGTGAAGAGTTTTTGGGGGGTTGGGAAACCCAACGGAGATCGCATATGGCCCCCAAAGTTCGGAATTTTTGCTATCTGGCCATTTACAGAAAAAGTTAGACAGTATCTGCCCTAAGGCATCGTGAAGGTAGCAAATGTAGGATGCTACCACCTCTAGAACTGTGGGAACACACGTTGGAATTATTAAACTTAGAAACTTAAAGGGGCCAAAGGCCTGAGACCCAGACCTCTGAGGGAGGGAGCCAGCTGGCTGGTACCACCATCTCCGAGGCGGGGTGACAAAGCTGGTTCCACTAGTAGAAGAAAAGCTGAACCCCCGACCTAGCCGCTGCCACAGGAAGAACTGCTGCTGCACAGGGGAGAAAGCAGTGCACGTACCACTCGCAGGTACAGGAAGCCCATGGAAATCACTCAGGAAGGAGACAGGAGGGAGCAGGTTGCATCCCTCCTCTCCAGGCTCTCAGTCTCCCTCCATCGCATCCTCTTGGTAGACCCCAACATAAAGGCAGTTTGCAAAGCAAACATGTGGTTTGTCCCCACATCACAACGCAGACTGTGGGGGAGTAGGTTTGGAGCGCAGAGATAAAATAACTGGCACAGGAAGCCTTCCCCAAACTCGGTGGCGTACTCAGCGCCCTCTATCATATCTGTATTGCACTTTGTATCTTTTCTCCATAGCACTTAACGACAATAATAGTAAGCACTTACACAGCACTTGCTATGTGCCAGCACAGTCCTGAATGCTTGTCAGTATTCAATTCTCACAACAGCTCCTGTGGAGATTACTCATATTATCCCCATTTTACAGATAATCAAACGGGCACAGAAAAATGAAATACCTTACTCAAGGCTACACTCAGCTAGTAAGTAGAAAAAGCAGACTTTGAACTTTGTTTCCGGGGCTGTGTTCTTTACACTATGCTGCCCCTCGGTTTCAGTTTCATGTTTGTGAATCTTGACTTAATGTGTGTCTTCCTCATTAGACTGGCTTCATGAGGGTCGTCCCTGGGTCTCTTCCTGCTGACCACTAGATCCCCTGCACCTGCCACAAGGTCTGGAACATAGAAGACTCTTAATAAATATTTGTTCAAGGAATGAATAAATGGATGAGAAATTAGAGTCACAAAAAGTTAAGCCAATGGTTGACTGTCAGAGCTGGGATTCAAACCCAGGTCTGTTTGACTTTGGAGCCCACATTTTTCACTTCATGAGCTGGCAGATGAGTGCTTGCCAGCCAGTGATACATGAGGTTTCTGATGATGACTTCGAGGTACTGTTCTCTATATTTTGAACAATTGATAGTGTTTCTTGTGGTCTCAGCGTCATCTAGAATGTGTGACCAGCAATAATTTTCCATCCCATGATCATGCAGCATGAGAGAAATTATTATATTCTATAAATATAGTCACCAAACCCAGGGAGCTAGGTGTTCTAGCAAAGCTTTCTCACGCATGTACTGCGTTAACTATAGTTATGTCTGGTGAGGGGTTTGGCAATGGGGTAGGGATTCTTGCATTTTTTTATTCCATATATTGTTCAAGTATTGGATTTTTGTTTTTTTACAATGAGTGTACTAAAGAAAACTATTTAAAATACTGAAAAAGTAGTGTTTCTTCTAGCAAATTCGAAAATTGAATGGTGCTCATGATTTCAGGACAACATTTTTTTCCCCTTAGCATGTCATCTTCTGTCTGACTCTCTGGTCTTACCTTTTCTCTACCCCACCTGGCTCAAATTCTTGCCAGGTTCTGCATGCTGCATTTTCTTCATTCCCCATGCCCTTTTACAATACTATTCACTGAGAGTAAAGCCAGTGTCTCCACAACAGCAGTGAGGCATTCGTGATGTAGCCCTCAGAGCAGCCCATTTACCCTCCCTCTGATGCCAGAGTAGAAGCTCAGAGGAGCCAGAAAGAAATAACAGAGAAAGGCAGAAGAGCAGCAGGTTTCACAAATGTTTATTCATTCTATTAACCTTTTAACCAACTATTAAAATGTAATCACTCAGGGAAATCAGCTGACTTTTCCACATGGGCTATTTTAAAACCAATGAAATCAGACTTAGTTTTCTCTGCTGGTTAGCTCAGATATTTCTGTAACAGTGGCAGCTCCAGAATTAGGTGTGGCCTTGGACAATGCTCTGGTTGGGTGGGGAATTGAAAGGAGGGAAATAGGGGACTGGTCGTAAAGCTATATTTGTATGTTAAGCATATTGTGTTTAAATGACTCTGTTTATTGGGTTGGAGGGGGTCATTCAGAGAATCCAAAAATTTCACAGCCATTGCCGGTGAAAGTAAATGCTAGACCTCCGCTGGTTAAAACGGAAACAAGCTCCATCTAGATTAAGAAAAATAGAGAACAAAAGATTACAAGGGTGTCAGGCAGACCCAGTCAGTGGAATTCAGGCAGACCCTGGGGAACACTGGCACCACTCTGTCCTCTTATTGCCATTAAGCCAGCTTCTTCTCAATTTCTCATTGTGGGAAACATGACTGACCCACAGCTCCCAAGTTTATGTTAAACTTCCAGCCTCAAAGAGATACAAACCTAGCCATCTCTTGGTCCCAATACTAAATTAGGAGAGAATGAATTTGTTCAGCTTAAAGTCAGGTGGCTGCTCCTGGTGCAGACAGTGGCTGGAGGGAAAGGGTCACGTTGTTACACTGTATGTCACGGCTGCTAGAGGCTGAGCAGGCATGTGCTTGGGTGATAGGGGGTGCTGATTTTGAGCTGAGCAGTCATTCTGGAGATGTCTACTGTATTAAGAAAAGGCATTTATAACCCACAGAGGAGAAACATGTCCACCGCACATCCAGACACACAGAGAGTGCTTGGTAACAGTTTGCCATTGAACTAGATGGGCCCTCAGAGGTATCTGTGAAATAGTCTGTTGATTGAGCTGTGGATTAAGCTGTTGTTTCTATAACAGCGCTTTGGTTATTTGACTCTTGACCATCCTGTAGCCACAAAAGTATGTGCTTCAAAAGTATGAAACCACAAATAATGACAGCAAAGACTTACCTAGTACCTTACTATACTGCACCCTGTTCTAAGGACCTTACTTTTTGTTAATTCATTTACATTAATCTTCACAATGCCATGAAGTACATACTATTGTTATTTTCATTTGACAGATGTGACACAGAGAGGTGAAGTCATTTACCCTAGATCACATTGTCAGTAGAAGGTGGAGCCGGAATTTTAATTCTAACCGTCTAGCTTCAGAGTCTGCTGCCAGGGGCAGTGGCTGGAAATAGCTGAAAGGCTCCAAAGACAAAGCTGGGAAGACAGACTATGATGGATCAACTTGCCAAATAAAAAAACAGGGACTCTCTCATTGGTTGACGATGGGATGGCAGCCAGAGCCAGGATATGAGAGGCAAGAAAACATCAAAAATATGAATAGAAGGAGAAAGAGACTAGACATAAAGGTGGCATAAGGGCAGTGTGAAATAGGAGAACCATAGCACAGACTGGCAAGAAGAAGAGAAATTCATCTCAGTGTTTGTCAAATTGTGGTCCATAGACCTCCTGAGCTCTTAATAAAAATTCAGTTGTCTGGGCCCCACTCTGGACTAAATCGGAAACCTATCTGATCGATCAGAAACCCACATTTTAACAAGCACGGTTAGGCATTCTTATCTCGCACTAAGCAGCAAACAGCCTTATGCACCCCCAGGTCCCTGTTGGCATCACCAGATATGGCAGTGTCTTCCTTTCATCTATATACAATGACAGGGAAGTGTGTAATCCATTTTTTAATGACTTCTGTTGATGGGAGGATCTAAAATTAGAACCCAAAGTGCTGCGCTTTAAGTCTAGCTCTGTTATAAACCACCAGTGTGAATGTTGACAGACACGTAATTTCTCTACAGTCTAAAATTTCTCTTCTATCAAAGTGACAAGTTAAACTGGATCAATGAAAAGCATCTGAAACATGCTCTTCCACTAATGGCCTTTCACGTGCCGTGCGTCCTTCCACATCATCTCTGGCCGTGGCAGACATTGTTAATCAGTCGTGGCACTTGGTTCTGATGTGGCTTCACACTACTTCACACCGTGCTCCAGGCATCCACTGACAATTGCTTGAAGCTGGCCTCCAGTTGAAACTTATTTCTCTAGACTACGTAACTCACAGAGCTTCCGTGAACTCTGAAAATTTATAGCTCTCTTAAAGAAAAAGGTAATTTCATTCTTTGCTTTAGAGGGTTCATTTTCAATTATATAAAAATTTATTCAACAAATATTTTCACATTCTAATGATTTTTTAAGTCTCCTATAGACCGTCCCTCTCCCAGTTATTCCAATCTAGAATAATTATGATATGAATGTTGCTTGTCCTGAAAACCCTCTAATATTTATTATTAAATTATATTAAGAGATTAAACTAACTTGACCTTAAACTTATAGTTTCAGGTTAGCTTGAATTTAAAGATAGCACTATTCACAAATACAAGTTTAAAGTTTTGGAATTTGCTATTTTAAAATAAAAGGTGTGTGTGGCAGGGGTGGGGGTGCTCAGTAAGAAAACCCTAAATTTAAAAGTACTTCAGGAAAAAAATATAAAATCTTTCTGATGTGATGAAACCAGCCCTAGTGTATTCATTACTCAAAAGATAGTCTCATGCCAATTATAAATAATTCTAAGTTCTGCATTTCTGTTTAAGAATTCTGAGAATCATGCTTACAAATTAGCCAAGACTAAGGGGGAAAAGATTTTAAAAATATGATGCAGTTGACCTTTATTGTTCTTGAATCTTATGAAATCTGTGCCAATGAAAACATTGTTTTTTTGTTTTTTTTTCCATTGGCACTGGGTTGAAATTGTAGAAAATGGTGATTTCGCTCTGTTTATTAACCTCAAAGAACATTGTGTCAGGATGGGAATGAATATTTCAAGTAGGCAAATAATCTTTCCAAAACAATTTGGAGTCATTCGGAGTTGGCCTGGATAGGTGGGGTTTGATATTCTGATCTGGACTCAAAACAGAAACATTTTGGTTCTGGACACATTGTTGTGAGGTCTGGAAGGGTTCCCTCAACATCAACTGTGCCCTTGATCCAAACCCAGATCTTACTTCTGAGGAGGCCTAGTCAGAAGCTTGGACTGCATTGCATTACTTAACCAGTCACAAGGCCTGAGCAGCCTTGCGCTCTCATGGGAAAATGTAGTGAAACAAGTGGCCCTAGCTCAGATGGAGCCAATATCTAAAACCTCAGGAGACTGGATTGAGACCCTAAAGGGCAGAGAGATTGGCTGAGTTAGCAAAATGTCTGAATTATAAAATATTTGACCAGAAAAAGATGCATTATCTTAAGATGTAGAAGTGGCTGAAACTTATTTGGTGAAGGTGCCTATAAGGTGACCCCCTCTGTAAGCAGCAGACTCGAATAAATGTGACCAGCTTCCTTAAATGGTTGTTCCCTTACATGTGACCAACATTCTCCCTATGACTATATGGCATCATGCAAAGAGGAGTGCACTTGGAATTTAAAGATCTGAATTCAGATACTAGCTCCACAGCCCCTTGTATAAACCCTGATGTTAGGTAAGAGAAGACATGTATTTTAACATATTAGAAAAAAACCTAAAAGGAGGCAATGTAACAACAGCTAACAGTAATCACTCACGTCATAAATTTCCACTTAAACTCTCTGGTCTTGAGTTGATTCATCTGTAAAATGGAGCCATCTACCTCTCAAGGAAAATCCAGGTGACTACAAGACCCTCCCTGCTTGTCCTTTTCCAGGCCAGTCTCATCTCCTGGTCTTCCTGTTTGTTGCTCTCGCCACACCGGTCACACTGGCCATCTTGTGATTCTCCATTCTGGCTTTACGAGCTTTGCTGTTTTTGCCCTCTGCCTGGAACCTGGCTCCTCCGGATGGCTGCTTGGCAAACTCCCTCACCTTCTTCAAGTTTCACCCTCTCAGAGGTCTGCCTTGACTAGCCCTCATTAATACCATGATCTGCTCCCATGTCACACTCCAGATTTTCCATATCCCAGTTGACATTTTCTCCTTAGCACTTATCACTAACCTACCTCTCTGCTGATTTATTATGCTTATTACTTATTATGTCTCCCAAATAGAACTTCCTTTAAGATAAAGGACTTGTGTCAGTCTTTTCATTGATGCTGCACCTAGAACAGTGACTGGCATCAAAGAAGGTACTCGGTACATATTTTTTTAATGAATAAATGGAAGCTAACCCCTAAGCAACCAGATGAGCTCATGCAACGCAGCTCATTTGGTTTATTCTGAGTGCTGCCCTGGTGTCAATAGAAAGCCTATTGACATTTAGTTTTAGATATTATCCCAATAAATAAGCTTTTCTGTTCTTCAGTTCACAACAGAAAAGAGAACGCCCCCAAAAAGTGGCAATATGACAACAGCTAGCAGTGATTGTTAATGTCTTGACAACAAGAAAGGAGATTTAAAACTTAAAAACTACTGGTAAAATGAAAAGATCATATGTCTGAGGCCATTTTATGAAGGCAAACAGCCTCAACGAACTCAAGTCACATGTAATGGTATGCAGTTATTGTGTTTAGAATAACAATTGTAGTCATTAAGATAAAATTGGATCATGCTTGTTAAACTACCTAGAAAAAGGTAAGAATATGTTGCACACTGCAGTTTAGTAAAGCATTTATTGAATATCTAATAGGTGCCAGACACTGCGCTAAGTGCTAGAGATTTAAAGGAAGACAAGATATGTGTTTGTAGTCCAGAACATGAAACAGTCTAGAGCATGAAGAATTGTGAACTATTTTTAAATTTTGTCAAGAAATAATGATGTTTTAGCAAGTATGATTAATTACACTGGAAAATATAATTATACGGAAAAGCTCATTCACTGGATAAATGATTCATTGTGGATTTTTTGTGAATCCCAAAGTTGGAGGAGCATTAGTCAGCTAATCAGGCTTACACCAAAGGGATAAATTTGCTGCCCTAATTAATATATGGTGTCTAGTCCAAACCCTTCTTTCTCTCCACTTCTGAAAGTATCATATTGACAAGCAAGGTTGAATTTGGCAGCTAAGAAGAAGCTGATGTTAGTTGGTGCCATAGTTTCAACACTCAATTTTTAATGCTCTATAATGCAGTTTCAGTATTATTCTATAATTTTTCATATGAATAGATTTTTCACCAACAAGATTGCAAACTCCTTAACATTAGAAACAAGGTCACAAATGTGACCATACCAGGGCTGTGTATGTTCAGACTTAGAGTTAGCTAATATTTATTAATTGTCTCCTCTATGGGAGCTCTGTGCAAGACATTTTTCATGCTATCTAACTTAATTTTTATATTGTCTCTTAAAGAATCTCGTAATGTAGATAGTATTATCACAATATTTGGAGTGAGGAAATGGAAGCAAGGTGGTGCATGGTAGGTAATTTATGAACCTACATCTTGTAAGTGGATTTGAATTCAGGTCCTGGGCTTCAGGTTTAGTGGTGTTGAGTAATGAGTTTATAGCCATAGCCACCCTTTGCCTTCTAGTGAAGTTAGTTTAATATCATCTTAGAATATTTTTTTGATTTTTGGATTATTTATTTTCTTTTTGTCATTTGGACTCTAACTTGTAGATCTAGTTTTACATCTGTGCTGCATCTTAGCACCCAAAATAGAAATTTTATATGTGATAGAGCCAGAGTGTATTTTTCTTTATCCTTTGGTTATTTTTTCTTTCCTACTCACATAGCTTGTGGTTCAATTATTTTCCTTAGACTTTCAAACTAAAATAATTTGCCTTTGGGTAGAAGCCAAGGACAGACCATTCTCAGTCCTCTGCAGGCTTGTTTTTCTAAGCAGCACAAGCGAAAGAATTCCCATATCTTGCAATGGGTATTTGTAAATTGGTTATTTCGGACAATCAATGCTAAAATATAATCTCTTTTCAAAACCTCGTATCTTTTTACTACATCTACCCTTAGGAAACGACTCTACCTATAGAGACTAGAGCAATGAAGTAAAAACCTGTACCAATTACCATTTCCAGATTCATGTAGTAGTTTGTCTCTTTTGAGTTGTTTGAAACTTTCATGAAGCTATTTAATTTCCCACTTTTTACGCATAAAAATTCTTTCTTACTTTACAGAAAAATAAGAATTGGAAAGAACACTTGAACTAAATAAAATAATCATACAGCTTATGTTTATAGAGCACTTACCTTGTGCCAGGAATATTGTTAGGTTGCCTTATCTGTGTTAGTGTAGTTAACAACTACAAGCCTTTGTGGTAGATACTTTTCTTCATATAAAATAGATGAATCGACACTCAAAGAAATCAGTTGTCTAAGATCACTCAGCTGTAACAGATGCCATATCTAGGACTCAAAACCAAATCAGACGGCTCCAGAATGCTTGTTCTACATCTTTTCTAAAAAAAAAATAAACTTTTATTTTGGAATATTTTAAATGGACAGAAAAGTCACAAAGATAATACTGA
Source organism: Rousettus aegyptiacus (assembly GCF_014176215.1). Taxonomy (NCBI): domain Eukaryota; kingdom Metazoa; phylum Chordata; class Mammalia; order Chiroptera; family Pteropodidae; genus Rousettus; species Rousettus aegyptiacus. Next base: position 66,396,153 of record NW_023416308.1, read on the forward strand.
GAGTTCATGTATACCCCTCACCCAGTGTTAACCTCTTGCATTTTTATGGGACATTTGTCAAAACTAAGCAACTGATGTTGGTATATTACCATTAACTAAATTTCAAACTTGATTCAGATTTCACCAGTTTTTCCCCTAAGGCACCTTTTCTGTTGCAGGATCCGGTCCAGAGAACCACACTGCGTTTGGTTGTCATGTTCCCCTAATCTCTGTGCTCTGTGACAGTTTGTCAGTCTTCCCTTATTTTTCGTGACCTCAACAGTCTTGAGAAGTACTGGCCAGGTGTTTTGTAGAGTTTATCTGATGTTTTCTCATGATTAGACTGAGGTTATGAGTTTTTTGAAAGAATATCACAGAGGTAGAGCACTGGTTCTTAACCACTTCCTGATACTGTATCACCTATATTATATGTGGGCAGAATATTTCTATTCGCCATTCTACCAAAGAATGAACTACATATAGCTCTAGTGTGATTTCAAAAAAAGGGAGAAGGGGTGGGTGGTTCATTTAAGAAAATAGTATAATTAAAAATTCCATGATGACTTGCTTATTTCCATATTGACATTGACAGCTTGATAATTAATGTCAGCACTGAGAAATTCCTAATGCAATGATGTTTCAGGTGAAGAGAAGTCCCAATACTTTCATGTTGGAAGTATTTCCAAGAGAAGTAGGCCTGACTATGGCAAAAGTTTTATTCAGAGAAATTTCTTTAGTGCTATTTATGATAATGAAATATTTAAAAAGTAGCATAAATGCCTAACAACAGAGGAATTTTACATAAATTTTAGCATATTCCTAAACAGTATATTATATGACCTTTTAAAATGACGTTTATAAAAGGTAGGTAATAGTATAGACAATATTTAGTAGAAAAAGCAAGCTAAAACATTGCTTGTTTGTTACATTTTCCAAAAACAGCTAGAAGAAACTATACCAAAATGTCAACAAGCAGGTGGCAGGATTATGGGTAAATTTTACTTTCTTCTACTTTTCCATACATTTCATGCAATTAGCAAGACTATTTTGTGATTTTCAAGAGGTGATTACACAGAAGAATCCTTGAGAGTAAGGCACATGAATTAGGCTTCATTCTGTCCGTAACCCGCAAGGGCAGAATACCAACATTCTCTGAATATGGAAAGTTGGGAAGAAGAAGGAGGTACTTCACCACCTTCCACCTCACACTAATATCGACACCACCATATGTACATTCCCCCAGCTCAACAACCATCCAAAGGCCAGGTGCATACCTGTAGCAACTTGACTCTACACTGAGACAGAGATGGATACTTACTAGCTCTGTAATCTTGAATCCAGAAGCAATATAAAGAAGTGATTAAGTGAATTCCCATTTCCTGGCTTTGAACCCTGGGCAGGTTATTTAAATCTCTGTGTTTCCATTTCCTCATTTATAAAATGGGAATAGTAATGGTATATACCTATGAGATTTGAGGGAGGACAAAATAAGTTAATAGATGCCTAACACTTAGTAGGTACTCAGTGAATGACGTTCATGATGGTAGCTTGTGGCTGAACATTAATTTCTATTCAGCGAGGATTTGAGAATTCTCTACTAAATGGTGACCTCAAGCTCGAAAATGTTATGACTCTAATTATCCAGAGGCTACAGCTTCTCAAACTATGACTCTGAAAAATATCTGTAGGTTTCCGATGCAGCCAGAATTTAACATCTATTCATGTATAAGAACAGCGTATAAATTCCAGCTTTGATTTCTGAAAGTCAGGAAAGCGTGTCCCCAAAGGATCTCCATCTGCAGGCCATCGCTGTTGGTTTTTCATGCTGGATCATATAATAAAAGAATTTGGTTCTGCCAGAGTAGATGTGTTCTTACAGCCAAAAACCCTGAACATTCTCTTGTGGCCACACGTGACATGATTTAACATTTTAGCCATTTTATAAAGAAGCAGCTCATTAATTTACTTAAAGTTGTGAGTGCTGTGGAACTGGGAGTGCCAAGCCCTTAATATTTAATACAATATTAAGAATACAAATAATAAGAGAAGTGGCTAGACCTGTTCATAGGTTAGTGGATACAGAGAAGCTATTGAAAAGCTTAATTTCCAGAGCTCTTAATTCAGGGAAGTGTTTGGCAAGTGAAGTGAATATTTGGGTTTGAGGACTCAGCTTGGGGAGACTACTAAAAACATCCTCAGGCGCCTGATTGGTGACTGTTGCCAAGAAGTTGCAAAGACATGAAACTGAGGTCCAAGGCAAGAGCACCACCCTGGGTATTGGGAGACCTGGGACTCCCAGGGAAGGTTGATCCTGTTTTGGGAGCCTTTGATGTCCAACCTGGCCCACTGAGGGCCCAGGTAGAAAGGAAAACAGGTCCCAAGTCTGTGCAGATGGAGCAAAGGAGGTCTTGGACTTCTAGAAAGGATGTAATCCAGCCTATGTGTTTTGGATTGAAGTCAATCCTAAATCAGGCCAGTTTAAGAGAGGACGTTTTAAACTAGTTGAGATGAGTTTATAACTTCTACATGGAAATAACATTTGCAAAGCACTTTGCAATCTCTAGTAGTGTAATCGTGATTGGAGCCAGGCAGACCTGGGTTTGAATTCCAGATCCAAAATTTATGAGCTGTAAAACCGGTGCAAATTGCTTAAGCTCTCTATTCCCCAGTCGCTTTTTATAGGTGCTGGAAAATTGTGTTAGAATCTGTTTCAAAGTGCTACGCACAGAGGTAGGCATGTAGTGAACATCCGATAAAGGGTCGCCATTGGTGTACAGTCTTTGCTCTTCACAGTAACCCTTTGAGGCAGCTGCTGTTATGGTCCCTGTTTTAAAGTGAGGAAGCTGAGGCTGAGAAAAGCTGAGTAGTTTGTCCATAATTAGGTAGATAGAGGCAGGGGAAGTGCCACCATTCAAGACCCCACCTTAAATCCTAACTTCAAGGTCTTCTGATTGGACATGCCTTTCTCTGAATGCAGCGCCAACCAGGTGCTCATTTCTATCAGTCAACCAAGTGTATTTAGAACAGCTACTTTTCTTAGTGTGGACTCGGAAGATGAAGGAGTAACAGCTGTTGCCCCCGGAGGCTCTTGTAAAGTGGTCCAGGCTCTGAGTTATGCCGTCCCAGATTTTCTGATCTGGATCACAAGCCAGTGAGAACAGGTCTGCAGCGTGACCTGGCACACGAGTCTCCGTAGGTACAGGTAGTAGAGTGGGGAACACAGCTGACTACAGGACAGTGCCTGGGAAGCCTGCTTGTCTTGGGGCAGTATCTGGAATCTGGGGCTGTCCAGACCCACTGGCACAGCTACCTGAAACTAGACCATCTTCCCCTGTGCCCTGGCCTTTCTGGCCAAGAGTTGGTTCAGTTTTGTTCAACAAAACACTATCCTCTATTCTTGGCCATTCATTATCTGGGTTTTGACTTGCATCAAGTCCCCATCATTCCTCCCAAAACTCAGAAGCAGAATCTGTCACTCATTCTTCATGTAATGAAATGAATAATATAAACAGACTTCCACATCCCTGCCAGTCTGCCTTTGAGTAGCACATAAGCACTCCCCCTGCCCTCCACCCCTGCCCACTGCAACCTGAAAGAGAACCACACAGGATGCCAGCATATTCCAGCATTCCCAGCCACCCCTGGCCACCCAATTCCCCAGAGAAGCTCCTAGTTTCCCAACTCTACGCCACAGAAAGGAGACTAAGTAGATGTTGCAGCCACCAAGTTCAGGGTCCAAGTCCCTCAGGCTGAGACTCCCAGGGGAACTTGGCATGGAAAACCTAATGTCTTTCTAGCAATCTGAGTTCTGCTGCATCGGCCACGCTTGTGTGCACATCCCTCACTCAGAGTGCACTCTGATTTGCTGGTCCTACTCGTAATGTATAGGTCCCATTTAAATGCCCCTTCTCCGTGCAATATCAGGAGTAATGTTTCTTTCCTTTGACCCTTCAAGGTATTTAGTTTCTGTTTGTTGATCACTTTCTTTATTATGAAATACTTCAAACACAGAGAAAATATAAGTATAAAGAATATCTATGTACCAGTCATCCACCTTAAGAAATGAAACATTCTAAATACGTTTGATGCCCACTCTATTCCCCTCCCTAATCACGTTCCCCTTTCTTTCGCCACCTCTGGTTTAATCAGTGTCATGGAATTAGTGTTTAATGATTCCTATGTATGTTTTAATGCCTTTAAGACATAAAGATGTATTTTTAAATTATAGTCTTTTTGTGTATGTTTAAACATCTTAGCAATTATATCAAATGTAGATATCCTTCAATTTCCTCATTTAACATGGGTTTAATGATAGTACCTACCCTCAGAGGGTTGTTGTGAGGACTGAGTTAATATATACAAAGTACATAATATAAAGTACTGCCTGGTACTTAATAGGTGTTAAATGTTACTATTTTTTCCACTTATCCATGTTATACATTTAGTTAGACCACTTATTTTAATCACTATATATATATCACTACACACACACACACACACACACACACACATATACACATATAACATTCCATTGTACCAGGCATGTACTGAAATGTACTTCTCCATGACTCTATTGATAAATATTTAGTTGTTTCCAGTTTTTGCTGTTAGAAACAATTTTGCAGTCAGTATTCTTGCACATGTTCCTTGTACATGAGCAAGTTTTTTTGGCTTATATGAAGAGCGTGGAATTGCTCATATGTATCTTTAATATATTTTAACTCACTTCTGTCTAGTATTATAATGGTGTGTATGCACGCACACAAATCTTTTTATTCCTAGCAGATTGTAAACTCTTAGAAGATAGGCCTAATGGCATTCAATCATTCATCGATTCATTTAGCAACTATGCATTCAGTACCCAGTATAGACATCATACTGGTCTAGGTGACAGGATCCAAAAACTAAATGGCATGGACTGTCTTCCAAGGGTCTCTGTGCTCTGGAAGACTCACTCAAGACACATGTAGTCAGATTAGTAGTCATTTTAGAGGAGAAAGTATTCGCTGGATGTTGGCGATAGACCAGGCATTATGTGTGTACACTCTCGGTCAAATCCCTCGTTAATGGCACCGCTTGCTAATTGGGCGCCTGGGACTAGTCATTAATCTTGAGTCCAGTTTCCTCTGATGAGAAAGCACTATTTTACTGTCTCCAAGAGCACAGATGAGAGTACCAGTCCCAGCATCACCACTTATTAACTGCGTGAATTTGTATAAAGGATTTAACTTCACTGAGTCCCTGGTTCCTGGTCTGTAAATGGTTCTAATAATAGTATCTATCCAAAAGGGAGCTTGTGAAGATTATGTGAGAAAATAAAGTATTTAGCACAGCGCTTCACACATAATAAGTGCTTGACAATTGGTGACTATAATGATGATCGTGTTGATTATGTTATCCGTTAACCCAAAGATACATGCCTTTTAGAAATCAGCACATCTGAGACGTCATTAAGGAATTTTTGCTTTCTTCATTGCACTGTGAACCATCAGCCTATTACATAACTTGACATTTAAAAATATTACCAGTTACTACCGCTTTTATATGAATGTGCATTCACGATATATTTGTCCTCAGCCTTGCTTTATTTAGAGAATGGAGGAGTTTTGTTTCTAATTTTTTCCAGCCAGTAGATTCGGCTCTAATTAACAGAAAGAACTGATAATGCCCTGTGTTCCTCTTGACTGTGGACATTTGGGTACCCATGAGCTCTGCTGGCAGCTGCACAGTTAAACCTCTAGAGGGAGCTTAGTGGGTGTTTGAGTCCATTGCTTGTCCTCCAGGCAAATCTGCCTTTAAACCATACCTGAAAATGTCACTATTGTGAATGATTCATCAGAGTAAATTCTAGGATTATTACCCAAAATAGATTCAGACACTGCCCATATTGCTTCCATAACGTGCACGCTTCATTTTACCAGAATTGGGTTTCATTTCAGAGTGGTCTCCAGCTCCCCACAGTGGCCCCTCCTAGGAATTTTTCCTAAATTAAGCAAACGTTCATGGACTCTGAGAGACACATAGACCTTATCTTTTGGCCACCTCTTTGTTCCTCTGTGAGAAAGAGGCATAACATTTCACAACTAATGAGCTGCACCGAATTTTAATCTGCTTGATCCATCACAGAATGTTTGGAACTTTTCCAGTCTTTCTAAGAAATACCTTCTATATTTTTACTTCTTATTTTTCTGCACTTGTAACCTTATATTTAAGGGGTGTACTGGTTCCACTTAAATTACTCATTTCTGGAATAAAATGTATTTTTATTTCCCTCAAACAACAGCCTGGTGCCAAGTACTTGGGAAAGAACCTGATAGGTACATTTGGTTTACAAAGGCAGTCATGGTACAAGCCTCTTTTCAGCCTGTCAGAAAGAATGAATCTGGGCTCCAGTCTCCTGGAGGACAGAAGGAAGATGAGAGCCCTCCTCAAATGTCAAAAGGCCCATCAAGGAGAATAGAGATAGACTTATTCTGCATCTCCAGAAGGCAGACCAAGGCCTTGACATATATGTAAAGTTTATTGTGAGATCATCTTTTGCTAATGTAAGTAAAACTTAAAAACAAAACAAAACAAACACCAAACAAACAATAAAACAAAAAACACTGACTTCTCCATGTCTGGAAGTTCCTGATTGGAAGCAGAAAATGCATCTATCAAAAATACTATAGAGTGGGTTGGGAAGGACCTTCTTAGATCCCTTCCAACTCTGATTCTGTAAATCTGTTATGGAAAGGACTTTCTTTCCTGGGTTCCCTTTTTCTGATGATACCGACTGCCTCTGTAGGGATATTTTTACCCTGTGGTGAAAAAACTGTATCTCCTAAATCACTGATGTTATACAGCACTATGGAATCAGAGAGGAAGAGATGACTAACAATGTGTACAGTGGGAAAAGGGAGAGAGGAAAGGGTCAGGGAAGATTTCACAGACCTGAGATCATTGAAGAATGAGTGAGGAGTTAAGGAAAGTTGGGGGCTTCCAAGGCAAAGGGATGAGAACATAAAAGGTCTCGGTTTATTCAAGGCATGATGTGTTTTCTGGAATGGCTTGACTTCTTACCATACGGATAAGGGTAGAATAAGAGGTAGGGGTGATATTCAAAATATTTAGTGACCTGAATGGAATGGATCCAAACCAATCAAAATGGAGGCAGCCACTTCACAGAGCTGTTGGAATACCAGGTAATATCAGCCCAATCAATACGTCTGAAAAGTAACTTTGATGAGAATATCCCAAATAAGGAGTAGCAAATTACATTTGCAATTTAGAAATATCACTCTAAGAGGATGGATTGCTAAAATTCTTAATGACTGTGAATGTATTAATAAGTTTTATTCAGCAAGTTTCAAGAAGCCAGGCTGCATTAAACCATAACCGAGCTATGAAAAATAAACCTATTCCTCCGTCCAGAACAGCAACAACAACAAATGCACAATGTGCCAAAATGAAAATTGAGCTGTTAGTTTACAAGAACTGTAACCCTATCTCCTTTTCTTGTTGTTGGTTTCAGACTGGTTTTCAGGCAAAGCCTGGTTTGGCATTGATTACCGAGTGAATTTGCTGAAAACAGCAACCTCACATGTTTACACTTATTTCTCCTGGTGACACATGGATTAGAAAAAGAAGTAGGGATGAGTAAGACAGGGAAGATAAGCACCAGATAATTGAAAGCCAGACAAATGTCCTCCAACTCAAAACCAGTCAACCAACCAAAGTCACCATGTCACTCCACTGAAGTTCCTCCACTTCTCAGTATAGGGAGAATGATCAGCACTGTGGATTTTCAGTCAGTTCCCAGAGGGTAATGGCAGATATTTCCATCATCCCCATGTGACAACATGAGGTCTGAGCAGCATCTGGAGAACATAGGTCACTGGGGTTGTTAGGGATATTTCGGTGGACTGTCAAGCTCCTGGGGCAAGGGGGGAAGCCTGTTTAGTGGAATGTCAGAGCACTAAAAGTGCCCTGAGATAGCTTCACTAAAGGCCCACCACTGATTCATCCTTTGGGGTCAAGGCCAAAGGATGAATGGCACTCGTGTGTGTGGCTATAAATGGCCAGAGATATCCCCTTCTTTTTGTTGTCTACAAAGAGAACCTTAATGAGGCATGTCCCTGAGTTATATCCCCAAACTCCAGCTTGACCCAGTACGTCAAAGGCCAGAAGGGAAATGAGCCTCAGTCTCCTTATCTATAAAATCAATACTCATTGTTGTGACGGTTTCACAAGATAATAGACAGCAGTGGATAAATCGATCATTGCTACGTAAGGGTCCCATGATATCATTGTTACTGTTATTCTCGAATGGGCTCAGATAGCATTAGGGAAGGAGGAGAGGTGGGGTCTTCTTTCTGCAAAGTGGAGTGGACTCACAGAGCCTCCCCTGGGAGGGATTCATGTGGGCTCCAAAGCTCTTATAAAATGCAGTAGAGAAATAGCCAGGTGTTTCTGGGCATTTGTGGGAGGCCCACGAGATGGAGTGAGGAGGCAAACTCAGGGAAGAGGAAATCATTGAAAGAGTCTTGAAGGAAGAGCCTCGAAGTGAAGAAATTATGGGCTTTGGAGTCATGCTGTCTGGGTTTAAACCCTAGCTAGCCCCTCCCTCTCTGGCTGTTGGCTCTGGAAAGTCACATGTCCATTCCACCTGTAAAACAGGCATGATTTTTATAAATCTGTTTTTAAAGGGTTGTTATAAAGATTTAAAATAATGTAGTCAAATAGAGCCCAAAATAGTAAACGTCAATGAATAACATCTATTATTAAGGTCCACTGACTTCAGTGTAATTCAATGAAAAATACTTGTTCATGCAAATACTACATGTATCACTTACATGTGAAATCTTTAGAAAAATACTTGAACATATAGAAACAAAGACTAGAATGCTGGTGGCCTGGGGCTGGGGTGGGGAGAAATCGGGAGAGGTTGGTAAAAGGTTATAAACTTTCAGCTATAAGAAGAATTAGGTCAGAAAACCTAACACTATATTGTATGATTGAAATTTGCTAAGAGAGTAGAACTTAAGTGTTCTCACAACTTAACGTGTGAAGTGATGGATGTGTTAACTCAATGGCAGGAATCTTTTCACAATGTATGTGCACATCAAATCATCACATTTTATACTTTAAATATAGTACAACTTTATTTGTCAATTATACCTCAGTAAAGCTAAAAGAAATACTTATTCATAGAGTAACACCAAGTCATAGACTAAAAGGGACTCTGAGCCCACCTGAATTAACAGACGAGGACACCAAGGCCAGAGAGGCTGGCCCAGGGTTATATGCAGCTGTTGGTGGCAGAGTTGAGTCTCTAGCGGTCTTCAAACCAAAGTAATTTCCTCTCCATCACAACCCTAAGATGCGTCCTAGGACTGATACCTGTTTACACGTCTCAGAGCCTGTGACTCAGATGCATATCCAGCCTTCTAACTGAGTGCTTGTGGAACAGCATGCGCGGATGCTCCCAGGGGCAGCAGAGAGTGGTGCAGAGTAGAATTCAGGTTGGCGTGAGGTCCTGGGGCCCCGTGGGCCAGAACTGGAGAGGAGGCTGAAGAGTCAGATCACCAAGTCTGTCTTTGAAGAGGGGGAGCCACTCTAAAGTTGCAGAGGACAGAGCAACACAGCCAGATGTGTGCTTTACAGAAGCCACTCTAGCAGCCTGATTTGCCCAGGTTAACACCAGTATAGTGGATTATAGTTTATAAAGTGCTTTTGTGTGTACACGCGCAAGCACACACGTGCACACATGCGAAGGTATTCCACAGAGCTCTCTGATTCCTTGGTGCGGACTCTCATTTTTTCCCATTTCATTCTCACAATAGGCTTCAGAGAAAGGTGAAGCAGATATTTTCATCCCCATCCTACAGACGAGGCAAACTGAAGGGCAGACATAAACCAGTTTGTCTGAGCTTGATCGGCCATGAAGCGAGGCTGTAATTCCAGCACTTTCCCCACCCCGCTACACTGGATTATGTGTGGTGTGACCACCCTAGTAGTAGTCTTTTGTCTCAAATTAAAATTCATTGAGAGCAAGAGACATAGCTTAATAATATTGTTAATTTTTTCTGCTGCAAACCACAAAGTTAAATAACAAATTTCTATAACAAGTTTTAACAAATGTAATTTTCTATAACAAACATTTACAGTTTCAAGGCTGTAAGACAATAGTTCTTATAAATATTAAAACTAATTTTTAATATAAAAAATCTCTCTGCAATAAGAAACAGATTTAGAAATTCAGCTTTAAGATAATAAGATAGCCTACAGAATGGGAGAAAGTGTTTGCAAAATCATATATTTTATAAGGATATAGTATCCAGAACATACAAAGAACTCTTACAACTCAACAACAAAAGGGCAAAAACTCAACTAAAAAAATGAGCAAAGGATTTGAATAGAAATTTCTCCAAAGAAGATATACAAATGGACAATAGGTCAGGAAAAGAAGTTCAGTATTATTAATCATTAGGGAAATGTATATCAAAATTACAATGAGATACCACTTCACACCCACTAGGATGGCTATAAGTAAAACAAACTGGAAAATAACAAGTGATGGTAAGGATATGGAAGAATTGGAACCTTTCTACATTGCTGGTGAGAGTGTAAATGATTCAGCCACTGTGGAAAACAGTTTAATGACCCCTTAGAAAGTTAAGCATAGAAGGACCATATGACTTAACAAGTCCCCTCGTAGGTATACAGCCCTAGGGATCTGCTCTGAAAACAGGTGCCCAAACAAATACATGTACAAGTATGTCCATAGCAGCATTATTTATAGTAGCCAAAAGGTGGAAATAGCACAGAGGTCCACCAACAGATGAACAGATAAACAAACTGCGATGTATACGTATAATGGAATGTTAATCAGCCATAAAAGGAATGAAGTACTGATACAGTCTTACAACCTGAATGAACCTCCAACACGTTGTTAATTGAAAGAAGCCAGACACGGAAGGTCACTTATTCTACAATGCCATTTATATGAACTAACCAGAATAGGGAAATCTGTGAAGACGGTAATTAGATTAGTAGTTCCTTAGGTCTGGGGGACAGAGAGATGGGAGTAGGGAGGGCAACTGCTTAATGGGCAGGAGGATCCGTTTTGAGGTGATGGAAATGTTTTAGAACTAGATAAAAGTAGTGGTTGCATGACATGGGAATGTGCTAGGTGCCACTGAATTCTTCACCTGAAAATAGTTCATTTTAAACTCAAAAAGTGTGATACAGATAATAGATAGAGTCAACTTAAATTATGGTAACGTATTATTATGTTCAATGATGAATGTCGTAATTATCTGTTAAGACGTTATTTCTAACCTAGAGGTTTGTCTGCTCAAACTATTTATGTCAGCTCTCTCCCAAATTATCCCCACTTTCTGTGCCAGTTTTCTCATTGGTAAAATGAGAATTATAATAGTGCTTGCCTCATTCAGTTGATGAGAGGTTTAAATGCGTTAAGAGATATAAATCTATTTATATCTATGTAATTCTATTTATCTCTATGTAGGTGTGCTTATTTTATATCCTTTTTTATATGTTAATATATGTTGACATTTATATCAGATATAAATTTCCTACCTTCGTCTAGATTTCAATTATTTCTCAATAAAACAAGCAGTTATAATACATAGAGAGCGTTGATTTTTTGGGGGGAATCTTCTCCACTCTTTTTTTCTTCTAGGAACAGCTCCTTTGCAGTGAGGTGCACTCTTGCTTGAAGGCGTATCCCACACAGACATGAAGTCCTCACATTGAAAGGCCATGCTGTGCCTGAGGCTACATTTGTTTCACAAAGTGCGCTTCCCAGAGTTGAGAAGGGGTGGACAAGGAACAACAGGCTTGTCCTCGATACACTTCTAGGGTTCCTCCCTCCCTTTCCAGCAGCAAGAGTGTGGGCGCCATGGTTTGGTCTCTGCTTCCCCTTACAGTCCTTTGGCCAGAAATAATCACATGGCCCCAATCCATCTACAGGGGAGGCTGGGAGATGTGTAGAAGTACATGGACTATTTGGTCAGCTACTAACTGTCTCTACCACTGGTCTGGGATAACTTAAGGAACTCTGGGCCAGCAGTTCACTGCTAGTTTTTCATGACCTTGTTCCTTGGGACTGAATTCCAGATTCTGATTCCAGTTCTACCTATTAGGACCCCTGTGGCCACATCCCTGCCTTGGTATTGTACCTCAGGTCTTATGAACTCAAGCCTCCCACTGAAAGGCAGTTCATGAGTCTGGGTCTCTGCTAACTGCAGCTTACCTAATCTGCTTACTACACCTCTACGCAGTGCCTGATGTCAAGGTCCTTGCTCTACACATACCACCTGTCTGTCTGGGCTTCTGCCTTCTGCTGGACTTGTCGGCCAGACTTCTTCTGGCTGCCTGTTGCACAATCTTCCCTCTTTTGCTTTCTTGCTATGGCTGTTCTCCACAACCGAATCTCCTCTGGTTTGACTCATCCTGTCATCATTCAAGACCTGGTTCTGCCAGGGAAAAACATAAAGAAAAAAAGAGAGAAGGTATATAAAAGGAAAGCAAAAGAAAGGCAAAGTGATGTAACTTAAGAATATTACACATAGAATGAGGTCCAAGTCTAAATTCTGCCATTACCTGCCTACATGACCACAGTTAAATCGCTGAACCTTTCTGAAACTCGTTTCCTCATCTATAACACGAAAGAGGTAGACCAGATGATCATTAAGGTCCCTTTTAGCCTTGGCATCTTATGATTTTACATGTAGGTAAGAAACTTTAAGGTTTTTTGGACTCTTCTGAGAGTAAGGAATAAGGAGCCTGGAATATAAGCACTGACTGGAAGGTGTTGTGGGCTGTGTTTTGAATGAGAACTGTTTAGAAGTATCCGGTTCTTCTGGTTAAACATTTTCCTGGGATTTACTGAGTAAAGCCTGAAACTTGGACCTTCAAAATGGAGAAGGGAGAGAGTTGGCTTTAAATATATTTCATCTGGCTGTGATGAAAGTATTAGAATTGCACAAGTAGAAAATTTATAGGGCACTTTTATAGTCTTCTCGTTTTTGCACTAGTCAGGAAAGACTGAAATTCAGTATGTTCTCAAATTAGCTAAAGAAACCCCTTGTCAAAGACCCCTCAATCCATCTGGTTATCATTATTAAAGCATTATGGGGGGTGTGCTTTCCATAGGAAAAAAACGAATAATCTCTTTAAATATGTAATTTCATTGGTTTTGAAATATGGAGGCAACTGTTATGGGAGCTATCAAAGCAGTCTGAGGTATAGTCTGAGTCGTCAGGGGAAATATAAGAAAATTTTCAATAACTGAAAGTTTAAACTTTTTCTAATGCCAAGGCCCAGGATTGTAAGATTTCTTGGAATTTTTAAAGACTGCAATTCATTGTATAGAGGCATCTGAACCCAACAGATAAATTCTGAACCACCCGGACCATATTAGAGTGTTTGAGGCCTCGAAGGTTTAGAGAAGGGCCCACCCAGATGTGCGCTCCAACACCGCTGCCCTCCCGAAGCACAGAACAGCTGAGAGCAGCTCTTGCTCTAGCTGTGGCATTTTGTTGCAAAGAGCACTGTGCCCTATGCCAGCCTTGACTCTTAACACATCAACCCAAACAAGGAAACATTTTTTTAAGCAAGATACAGTAGAAAGAGTAAGGAAGTCAGACAAACCTTGAGCCAAATCCCACTCATGAGATTTGTGACGTTGAGTCACAAACACAAACACAGTGCTTGGTTCATAGGAGACACTTAGTAAATCTCTCTTGACCTGAACCATTAAACTTCAGGGCAGTTATTTACTTAATATGGTCATCAGTTTCTTCTTAGAAGATAGTGTTTTAGAGCACAGGCTTTAAAGGAAGAACAACTGGGATCAGACCCTAACTTTACAAATACTTAACCTCTCTATGCTTCAGTTTCTTCATCTGTCAAATGGAAATCATAGTCTCAGCATCAGAAACTGATTATGATGATAACATGAGTCCACAGTGCTTAAAACAGTGCCTGTTACATAGTAAGCACTATACATGTATTTATTGTAAAAAGAGTATTCTGAATATATCTAATACATGCTCAACATGCCAAAAATGTTACATATAATATTTTCATTTTCTTTATTTTTTTTGGCATTTTATTTGTTTGTTTTAATATAATTCCATACATATTGTAAGCCCCAATCAAAGTCCTCAAGATCCTCCGAAGGCCTTCATGGAAAAGAACAAAACTCTCTCCTGCTGTTCAGTGCTTTACAGCTAACCAAGTGTTTTCATAAAAGAACCTCATTTGATCCTGACTTCTGCCCCCACCCCTGCAGAGATCCTACTTTTCTGGCTTGTCCTGGCTGATCCCCCAAGGAGACTTGGCCTTTGGCAGGAGAAACTCATTCTTGACTTGTCTCCCAGACACATCAGGCCCTAACAGGACACAGATTTATAATCATCATTTTCTGCTACTTTCAAAGCATAGGAGGTGATTCCACTGTTGCCATCCCCGATTTTAGGCTGAGATTCTTTCTTCACCAGAGATTAAAAACAACAACTTTGAAACTTGCCATTTGATGAAAATGTAAATGTCTCTTCAGTTTTCTTGTGTTTTGTTGGTGAATACATGAGGAAAGAGGGGGATGGGGGAAGTCCTTTGGAATGCAACATTTACATTAAAGGTTAGGAAATGAAAAAAAAAATAAACCATTATACTCAATACTGTTAAAAAGCACAAAAGATCCAGAATTGCCAAAGCCACCCTGAGAAAAAAGAACAAGGCTGAAGATGTCACCCTGCCCGACTTTAAATTATACTACAAAGCAACAGTAATCAAAATGGCATGGTATTGTCAGAAAAACGGACATATGAACCAGTGGAATAGAATCAGGAGTCCAGAAGTAAACCCGTATTTGTATGGCCAAAAACATACAATGGAGAAAGGAAAACCTCTTCGATAAATGGTGCTGGGAAAACTGGAAAACCATCTGAAAAAGAATGAAACTACACTATTGTCTATCGCCGCACACCAAAATTAACTCAAAATAGATGAAAGACCTGAATATAAGACCTGAAACAATAAAATGCATAGAAGAAAAGATAGGAACAAAACTCAAGGACCTTGGACTTACAGAGTATTTTATGAATTTGACCTCAAGGGCAAGGAGAATAAAAGCTAAAATAAATGAATGGGACTACATCAAACTAAAAAGCTTCTTCACAGCAAAAGAAACCATAAACAAGGTAAAGAGACAACCATCCGAATGAGGAAATATATTTGCAAGCAACGTCTCTGATAAGGGCCTAATATCCAAAATATACAAAGAACTCATATGACTCGATAACAGCAAAAAAACAAATGATCCAATCAAAAAAATAGGCAGAGGATCTGAGCAGACACTTCTCCCTAGAAAACATACAAATGGCCAACAAATATATGAAAAGATTCTCAATGCCACTAGCTGTCAGGGAAATCAAATTGAAACCACAATGAGACATCATCTCACACCTGATCAACAGGACAAGTAATAACAAATGCGGAGAGGATGTAGAAGAAAAGAAACCCTCATACACTGCTGGTGGGACTCAAAATTGGTACAGCCACCATGGAAAACATTATGGAGGTTCCTTAAAAAGAACTGATCTATCATATGATCCAGCAATCCCTCTACTGGGTATTTACCCCAAAGACTTGAAAACCCATGTCCAAAAAGATATTTGCACACTTATGTTCATAGCAGTATTATTCACAGTGGCCAGGATATGGAAGCAACTGAAGTGTCCTACGAGAGATGATTAGTTAAAGAAGCTGTGGTACATATAAAAAATGGAATATTACTCAGCCATAAGAAGAGATGAAATACTGCCATTTGTGACAACGTGGACGGACCTTGAGATAATCATGCTACATGAAATAAGCCAGAAAGAAAAAGTTGAAAATCACATGATATCACTTATATGTGGGATATAAACCCAAAAGCAATAAATGAACAGGACAAACAAACAGAGACTTATGGTCATGGACAGTAGACGAGTGGTTACCAGAAGGGAGGTGGGATGGGGGAGGTGGACGGGGTAAAGGGAGTCAAATATGTGGTGGCAGAAATCTAACTATGGAAGGTGAACACGCAGTGTAAACATATGTATGCCTTAGTGTTAAAGTGAACAGCTGAAACGTATTGGATTCCATTAACCAATGTCACCATTAAAAAATAATAATAATGAACAAATAATGCAGTAAGGGAGCTAGTTATATACTGCTATTAGGGCTAAAAGTTGCTGCAGCCTTTCTGGAAGTGATTTGGCAATATCCCTAAAGAGACTTAAAATCGTTAATGCAGTAGCCCTCCTCCCCTATTTGCTGTTTCATTTTCCGAAGTTGCAGTTATCCATGGTTGACTATGATCCAAAAATATTAATATGTTGCAAAACAACATATTTCATGTCTGGAAACTTCCAGACATAAACAGTTCATAAGTTTTGAATTGTGTGCCATCCTGAGTAGCACCATCCCATTTCACCCTGCCCCACATGTGAATCACCCCTTTGTCCAGTGTATCCACGCTCTCTATGCTCCCTGCCCATTAGTCACTCAGTAGCCTTCTTGGTTATCAGATTGACTGCCAATGTATAATGCTTGTGTTCAAGTAACCTTTATTTTACTTAATAATGGCCCCAAAATGCAAGAGTAGTGATGCTGGCAATTTAGATATGCCAAAGAAAAGCCCTAAAATGCTTCCTTTAACATAGTACACATAGGGTTCGGTACTGTCCTTGGTTTCAGGCATCCTCTGGTGTCTTGGAATGTGTTCCCCTCAAATAAGGGAGGACTCTCTGGAATGTAAGCTTCATGAAGGCAGGGATATTTTGTCAGTTTTTTATTATTATTATTATTTTTGCTTATTACTGTATTAACAATTTAGAATGTTGTCTAGCATGTAGTGTGTATTCATTAAATATTTGTTGAATGGATGAATGAGTCATCAGTCTCTTAAGTCCGCTTAAAGTAGTTCAACCTAATAAAAGTCAGAAATGCAAAGTTTCATGTGTGATCATCACAGCATAATTCATAATAGTGAAAGTTTGGAAACAATTATACAAAACAAATTATTAGTTATTTGGTTGGAGTATTCTTCAGTTTTTTAATGATATTTTACCTTGAAATTTTTGTATGTGGGAAAGTACTTATATAATTTTGGGAGGGAGAAGAGAATAAAATTTTACATATAATATGATCTAAACATCATTTATACAAAGTAATTTTTTAGCATAGAAAATATTAGAAGGAAATAGACCAAAATGATACAGTGGTTATATCTGAGTGATGAGGCATAATTCTTATTTAAGGTTTCTTAACTTTTTAGTGTATAATAAGCACATATTACTTTTAAACTTAGGAAAAAGATATATGTTACAAAATCCCTTGAACTTAGAATCAGACAGAGACCAGTTCTGCAACCTGCTAGTTGTGTATTGACATTCCATAGATTTTGGGGGGCTCATACGATATATGCATAAGTATTGTTTTGCAAGCCTAAAAACAAATATGAATTGATAGCTGTTATTGTTCTTACTATGTTGCAGCAAGGTGGTACCTTTTGAGAAAGGCATCCAGAGCATCATAAGATCCTTTCCTGATGGATGTTGAAATCCCCAGCAGATTGGAAATGACAGTGTCAGTTCCTAAAGGGGGGACCCTGTCTGCTTTCTATAGTTGATGTCATGTTACTGGTGTGAAGGAGTCTGTATTATACTAGGTTCATAGATGAGAAATCTGAGGCCAATGGAAAGGTAAACAGATTTCTCAGGGTCACACACTTAGCAGCCAATGAAGCCAGAATTCAAATGCAGGTCTCTTTGGCTCCCAAGTTCTGTGCTCTTCCTACTTACTGGGCCTCTTTGCAGAGAAGTGACTTGGCAGTATATTCTCCAGGTCTTGCTGAATTTGAGGGTTTCCTTGGATATTTCAGACGGTACTGTTCTAACCTTTTCTGTTGTTGCCAGCCAGAAACGAAACTTGACATCTCCAAATCTGAATGGGAGTTGGATAAAATGCTCCTTTGTTACTGTTTTGTTAGCAACCCTTAGATAAATGGCTTCTCTCAAATGCATAGACTGAGCTAGCTACATCCAGCAATTGTCTGTGAAATCCACATCTTCTCATTGGTTACCAAGAGATTCCTGGCATTTGCCTAATTAGTGCCACAGGGCTCATACTTTCCTCCCTTGGATTTAGTAATTAAGTCACCACCCCTGAGAAGTGCTCCTTAACCTTTCTGATAGCCTTTGCCTCTCAAAGGTGGATTCCTTTTATGTTGTTCTCCAAGTGGTATTTGTGCAACAAAGCTCCATAGTCATTCTGGTATAAGTGGAATGTTCTCCCTCCCAACACCTAAGAAACCAGCTCTGAGCATTTGCCAAGAGCTGGGTTGTGAGCTTTGTGAACCAATTGACTGGGTTCTTAGAAAAAAAGAGGCAGTTTGCTGCTAGTAATAACCCAGTGCCATTCTTGTTTAAATGACTGAATTCCGTGGACTCATTTGCCTGTCTGTTGTCATGGTGCCTGTGACCGTAATAATGGAATAGGCCATTGGAGAAGTTGGACTGGCTGGAGAAATGAAAAGAGGGACCGTGGTCCCAGGTCCAAGCCTTCACTTATGCTGCGCAGGTGGGTTCAGGCAGGCTTGGGCCTGTGTGAGATTTTATTCACGGGAGGTGTATTTGTCTGCTCAGGCTGCCATAACAACATACCATAACATACCATAGCCTAGGTGGTTTAAACAACAGAAATTTATCTCCTCTGAGTTCTGAAGGCTAGCAGTCCCCGATCAAGGTGTTTGCAGGTTCTTTTTCTTCGAATGCTTCTCCCTTTGGCTTGCAGATGGCTGTCCTCTCCCTGCGTCTTCACATGGTCTCTATGTTATCTGTGTCCTAATCTCTTTTTTAAGGACATCAGTCATAGTGGGTTAGGGACCACTGTAATTACCCCATTTTAACTTAATTACCTCTTTAAAAGCCCTAGCTCCAAATTCGGAGGTAGAGGGGTTGAATTTGGGGAGGGGGGGCACAATGCAGCCCATAACAGGATCTGCAGAGAATCAGAATAGAACAATCAGAATTAAATAATCACTTGCCACAGTCCAAACCATGAGGCTGATGTCAGCAACCCTCCCATGCTGGGTGGCTAATCAGACTCCGGGAAAGGAAAAACATCACAGAGATGGTGAGGATCCCTGCACAGATGTCTAAGCGGCACTGAGGAACAGAAATGGGTACTAGCCCCAGTGTCCCAAGCTCGCAACATCCCAGGCCTGCACATCTTCTACCTTCCCCACATAGCTCAATACACAAGGAGGCAGCATGTCTTGCTTTTTCTCCCTCTGAAATGTACCTTGAAGCTATCTCTTCTTCTCCATTCTGTTCCTCTGCTCTGCCTTTTACAGAGCATCTTCCTCCTCCACACGGACCATGGCCACTGCCTCATAGCTTCCAGCCTCTGCCCTTCTCCAGTCCACCATTCATCTGCCAGCAGGCACTTTAATGTGAAGATTGAACAGTACTCGCCTCCTTAATTACCTTTTTTATTGCCTCCAGGATATTAGCATTCCTTGAAAGTATGGTACAAGAGACCATGCTTTAAAGCCTTCAGTGGCTCCCCACTGCTTCCAGATTGATACATCTAGGAAAGCTTACAGGACCCATTTCAATCTGGTCAGACCTATCCTTCCAGCCTGACTGAATGATGTAACCCTGCCCCTCAGCCCCACCCCCCATATATATGGTCTGGCACCCCAGATCGCTTCCTCTCCCCTCTGGTGCTCCACACCTGCTCTGCTTTTCCTCTCTTGCCTCCCTACTTGAATAACTGCTCAAAGTCAAGGTCTAATTCAAATGTCACCTTTCTGTGAAGTCTGTCCCGCCACTCTTCCCAACCTTTAAGGAGAATTGTTCTCTCCCTACTCTGTAATTCCATAGCGCTTGATATATTTCTGTGTCTGTGCTTAACATCTTGATTGTTTCATTTTCTTAATGTTGTCACTAAGATGTGAGCTTAACAAAAGGACTTTGTATTATCCATCTCTATGTCCCGGCTGTCTGAAGCAGCTCCACACATAGTAGGTGCTCAACAGACAGGCATCTTGGTGAGTGAACAGATGAAGTCATGATAGTCTCTCCAGAACCTTGTTGATGGTCCATGCTGTGAGAGTCTCAGGTTGTCCAATGATGTCCTTTTCAAACCTGAGTGGCGAGCTCTTCTTCGATAGTGTCAATAACCAACTCATCTACAGCAGCACTTTTGTCCTCTGTGGGCCGAGTCACCTCCCAGTCTGGGACAGTCAGCAAAAGCACTATATAAAGTGCAGTGTAAGTTATGTGAAAATTAGACTTGAGAAAATGGAGCTGGGGATAGAGGCTAAAAATACCACTTATCCCCATCCTCTGCACCCCATCCTGTGACTTGGGACAGTACACACGTAAGAAGAACCAGGACACATGGGGAACAGGCATGGCAGCTGAGCTGTCTGAGCTCTGGCCCAAGTAGAATAAACCGTGGATACTTGGCAAGTTAATTTCCTTATTCATGTAATTCCTCTTGTGACCTCCCAAGAATAAGATGCACAAATATGTTCAAACAGTGGTCAAAAGCAGAAAAGATACAAGCACTTGCTCATCATGAAAAATAACAAAGCTGGAAGAGGCTTGAGGGGGAAAAATCTAGCCCAATATTTTTTAAACAGTTGTTTTAGCCACAGAAACTTTTTCTCAAACAAAATCTCAAGTAAGGAAGCCTAATGTATAAGTCGGATGAATATCATAAAAACTGGGTTAAATCGTACAGGGGAAGCAAGTCAGGCCTTGTTACCATGACACTCCCCACCTGACATCTTTGTGGAATGAACCTCTGCAGACCCACTAGAATCTCTAAAATCCAGATTGGCATCTCTTAATCTAGTTTAACTTTGGAGACCAACATTCATTCATTCATTCATTCATTCATTCATTCATTTTCTCTTTCTTTCTCTCTCTTCCTTTCTCCAGACATTTATTAAGCTTCTACTATAAGCCAAACACTAAAATAAAAATAAGACACAGTACCTGCCATAAGGAAACCTTGGAGTCTAAATGGGGAGACACATTTGTAAACAAACACTTGCTATAAATCCGACAAACATTTTTAGAGCTCAGAGCTATACAGGTGACACCAAGGTTACCAAGAAAGGAGAGGGCAGTTGAGTCTCCAGCTGGTGACCAAAATAAAGTTGCCTGAATGCACAAGCCAGCGGGATTTATTCCCTACCCCGCTGCTCCTACAGAAATAAAAGAGGAAGCTTTTCTGTTAAGAGCGTCTGCACCAGCCCAGGCCTCCAGCTCAGCCGTTGCCCCAGTGGCGCTGCGGGCACGGAGCAGGCCCTGGGAGGTGAAGGAGAGCAGTGGGAGGAAGTCTCTCGGCGGTGCTCAGGACGTGCAGCTGCTGCCCCACAATGAAGCAGGGCCAGTGCCTGGCCTGATTCCTTTGTCCCAGGCCACTGAGGAATTAGGAAAGCATTTGTGTCCAGAGATCTTTAAATAATGTTGTCACTCATGAGTAAACCTTAGGGAAACGCAGGCTTTCTTTCAACAGACATGAATTGAGCCCATTAGCAGAGGAAAGGGCCCTCCCCCACCTTTCATGTGTTAGTGGATAGACGGCCTGAGGAGAGAGCCAGGCTTCTGCACTCAGTGCCACATTTCAGGCTCCATTTGAGGTTGCCATTTTTGCCTCCACACAGCTCGAGTCCTGGGGCAATGCCTTTCTGCTCTAGTGAGCCTAAGGTTTTGCGGTTGAGATATGTGACTTGATGTCGTCATTTTCTATTGTGTCTCCTTTGACTTAGAAGCCTGGAGGGGACATGAATTCAGTCACCTTGCCATGATTTCCTCAGTGCCCTACCTGTGTCAGTGCGAGCCTGAGATAGTACCTATTTACAGTGAGACCTCCTGAAAATTTCTGAAGTTAGTAATTAACCTATGTTAGCAAAAGAACACTTGTTATATTATTTTCACTGAAAGAATTAAAAAAAAGTGTACTAAGGCTGTATTCTGAACCAGGCATTGAGCTTGGTGCCTGGCTCCCTTGATTGTTATAGTGGCAATTACTGCAATATTATTTGTGTACTATCTCTCTCTCTGATCTGCAAGCTGCAGGAGGGCAAGGACTGTGCCTATCTTATGAACTTCTGTAGCCCGTCTTCTAGAACAATACCAGACACACAGTAAGACACGCAATAAATGCATTGAATGATCTTCCTGATGACCTTGTAAAAAAAAAAATTGGTATCATTAGCCCATTTTACAGTCATAAATTGAGGTTCTGCAAAGTTGAGTAACTTGCTTAAGGCCACACAGCCAGTCATTAACTGACATGATAAACCCAGGGCTTTCAAACTGATGCTTGTTTATACTTGAACCTAAAGGCACTTCTTTTTTAAATTATAAAATAGAAAAGAGAAAGAATCCTTTTTTTTTTCAATGTTCTGCCTTTTTTCTAGATGAGAGAGACAGGTTACTCTCTCATAATTATAATTTTATGTCCTGCCAGGTTTTTCTCTAGGTGGTGAGGAGGATGCTTCCTAACACAAATAGAGAACGGTGGCCTTTTCCACTGTCTTCTTTTTGGGGTATGATTCGTAAAGATGAAAAAATTTGAGAAAAGGAGGAAGGTGTGAACTGAAATAGTCATGAAGGGCTTTCTTCCAGGGCTAAGAATTGAGTTAGACCTTGGAAATGAGTAGGATTTACCCAGAAGGGTAGGGCTAGACTCTGCAGGGACAGTGTGAGCCAAAGCATGGAAGGGGCAGTGAGGATAAAGAGACACACTTGTCTGGAACAGAGACAACCAGGGATCATGCCCTGGCTTCACTTAAAAGCCTGCAGGAGCTCCCTAAGCCACAAGGCTCCTCAGCTTGACGCCGAAGCGCTCTGTGACCTGGGACTGCCTGCTTCACACCTGTCCAAGCCTTTGGTCTTGTCACCTACCACAGCTCTGGCCAGCAGCCCTACTAAAGCAAACTGTACTGGCCTTGAGCAGCATGGCTCCTAGGCCTCTGCATCTTTGTACATGCTGATCCTTCTACCTGGAATCCTTTGGCCCTTGGCAGAACTTCTACTTGATGTCATCTTAGATATGACCTCCTTTGCACAACCTTCCTATCTGTCTTTTGCAACCCCTAGCAATTAGCTCCTTTCCTCACACTCCCAAACCCTCCTTTATTTGCATCTATTTCTCGGTCCAACTTTCATGTCTGCACATCCTTGCCCCTGATCCAGTCTTACATTCTCCACCCCGTATCTACCACTTGGATTTATATCCTCAATCCCTTCCAGATGGTCTCTCCAGCTCTATTAACTAAAACCTACCTCATCATGAACTGACTGCTTCTTCCAAATCCTTCTCGTGTTTCCCTTCACACTCCTCAACCCTCAAGTCAGGACATAGGTAGGTATCCTTTTTTCCCAAGGCCACTTTTAGGACTGTCCTCTCCCATCCTCTTATTTAAACAAACTTCACAGCAACAAAATCTGCTTCTTTGCTTCTTTTGTAAGAGTTGTGCTATTTAGAGATACTGACTCTTTCTCCTTTTCATCACTGTCATTCATTGATCGAGGCCTTTGGCACCAACTTATAGACATTCTCCACTCCAATCCTGCTGTCATCTTGGATGACTTTAGCATCAATGTGTCTGGCCTCTCCCTGTTGGAATACTGTTCCTCTGCATTCCCCTCAGCTACTCCCAGAGTCACACCCTAGACCTTGACATTGTGTAAAATTCCTCTGTGTGAATCATAGAAATCATAGATTCATAGACATCAGTGATTCTAACAACGCACTCTGACCAGAGATCCTACCTGATCAGCTGTGCCCTCTGAACTCACCACAGTCTCTAGTCCACTCATCCCTCTCCTTTGCCCATCCATGTACCTATTCCAGTCAGTGCTCCTATCCACGAGCCTAATTCAATCCGGTTTGGATTCCATGGTTCATCATTTCCACTCTTCCTGACAATACCTTCAACTTTTTGCTCTTGTATCTTTGCTCTCTTTTGAGAAAAACCACAACCCTAAATAAACTTAGTGTCTGCTTTCTTCATACCTGTAGCAGGCAGCCAAGTCACGCTAGAGGAAAACATTCAAGAGAAGAAAGTATACAACTATACATCTATGATCACCACCCTCAACTGAGCCCTTAACAATGCCCAGAAATCTCATATATTTCTCTGATTACCTTACTCTTCACAACTTCCCTTTCAAAACTCTCTACTCTGACACTTCCAACCCTCACTCCCATCAGGCCTGTGAACACTCAGCACCGCCACTGGTCCATCGCTCCTCCTGTGTCTGTGGCCAGGCCCTCTGCCTGGGGTCTGGCTCCCCTTCCCTCTCTTCCTGAAGAATCCATCCATCAGCGTTTAAACATATCCAAGTTTCTCCACCTTAAACCACTTCCCTTTTGTAAACGAACCTCTTGGAAGAGTGATATGCATTCGCTGTTTTCATTTTCTGACTTCCTGCCCTTCTCAAACCCTCTGGCCTAACTGCAGCAGACTTTCACTGGCTGACGAGGACCTTCCACTCTGCTCAGTCCAGCAGGCAGTTTTCAGTCCTCATATTACTTGACCTTTCAGAGAAATTCAGCAGTGTTGACCACTCTTTCCTTCCTGAAACATTATACTCCTTGGTTGTCTTGTGACAACCCATCTTCTGGTTATCTTTCTACCTCTCAGCTGTTTTTTCTCAAGCTCTTCCACTGGCTTATCCTCCTTTATGCAGCCTTCAAATGATGGAGTTTCTCAAAGCTCATACCTAGGTTCTTTCTTCGCTCTAAACTCTCTCCACAGAGTTTCAGTTACCACATATTAGCTTACAGCTTCCAAATTCATTCTCTAGCCCTCTCTCTAAGACCCAGACTTACAGATACCCAACAGCCTACTGATATCTCCAAACTCAATGCGTATAAAGTGCAATTTGAGATGCACTCCTCTCATTGCACCCCCTCCCCTGGTGCTCATTGCTTAGTGTCCCATCTCAGGGATGCCACCACAGTCATCCATCTAGTTATGATGTCAGTGATCCTTGACCACTGCCCCTCACTCAACCCTCAGATCTCATCCAGCAATGGGTCCCATGCATCTTATCTCCTCCATACATCTCTTATTCTTCTACCTAATACCATCTTCACTCCACTGTCCTAGTTCAAACCACCTTTGCCTTTTACCTGGAAAGGTCATCCTGCAGAAAACTTCTGATGTATCAGCACATTTATAGTCTCCTCCAAAATTTACTCTCACTGTAGTCAACAGTGATCTTTCACAAACAAACAAACCACGACAAAACACGAAGTGAATTATGTCTCTTTTATTAAAACCTTTGGGTGGTTTCTCATTGCCCTAAGGCTGAAAATCCAGGTCCTTAGCAAAGTCACCCACATGCTGCCCAATCTTGGTCCTCCCTGAGCTCCTTCCCCTTCCTGAGCCTTCGAACATGATGTTTCTTCTCCACTTAGAGTGTTCCTCTGCTCACCTCTGCCTTGGCACGTGGCCTAATTAACTATTTATTTATCTTGCATATCTCATCTTGAATGTCACTTCCTTAGGAAGGTTCTCCTAATCACCCTCCCCACAAGGGAAACTGCACCCTGGCTCCCAGTTCCTTCCATGCTTTCACAGCATCCTCTGCCTCTGCTTTGTAGCATTTCTTATCATGAAATAATTACTTGGGTAATTATTTAATAATTGTCTTCTTTACTGGAATGTGAACTTCTCTTTTTCACAGCTATATCCCCATGGCCTAGCACTTTACCTTGCAAAAGTAGATGCTCAACAAATTTTTGTCAAATAAATGGCAGTACCTTTTTCTGTGACTTTGTTTGAATGACAGACCACTTCGTCTTGTAGCATCTGTGTTCATTTTCCCTACGAGGGTGTGAGACTTAGGCTTTTTCACTTCTCTTTCACCTGCTCCTGGAATTGTGCGTGTCACATAGTACCAACTAGTTGAGCAAATGAATGAATTAACTAAATTATTTGATTGAGTATGTGGGGTGGGCCAGATGGTGGACAGCTCAACAGAGACAGCAGTGAGAAAAGCAGTCTAAGGTTTTTATCTTCAAGTCTTGAGTTTTCTGGTTTTCATTAACTTTCAGCTATAAAAATGCTTCAGGGATTTGTTCCCTATAAAAAGCCAGTCCCTGATCTTGGTTTCTCATCAAGGTTTAATTGCCCTTGAAGCCCAGATACTTAACTTGAGCTTCTGTTCTTTTTTCTCCTTACTGTGGAAACTAACAGAGACATCCCTTTGTTTCAGGCTCAGCGGAAACAACTTGGCATCTGTCTTCTCCATAGTCATGGCAGCTAACTTTCTCTCTGTGATAGACGTACTCAGTGCCAGGACTCTCGTTAGGGTTTCCCACTTGGGACAAAGAGAGATCCTGCCACCACAGTACCATCATTGTGGTTTAAGCAGTCTCCATATTTTAAGGCAGAACATTAATAGATAATTATATTAAATATCAGTATTTTTCCTTCTTGTCATTACTGCTCATTTCAAAAGATAAATCTTTACTAATAAGTCAGCATTCACTCACCCTCTTTCTTAGGAAATTCTCCGAATTGTATTTCTATGGGGATATTTTCCAAAGACATGGTACTCACCCTTACTCCTGAATTTGTGTGTTAGAGTTTGAGAAAAATTTTTCTCTCACCTTCTGGACATTTTCTCATAATCACCAGGGGTACAGCTGAAAAGTTCTGGCTCTGCTGTAATCAGCATTTACAGGTAGATGCCTAGAACTTGAATTTTAAACCAGCAACCCAGGTGCTCCTGATGTACACCGAATTTTGAGAATCGGGGTACTTCCTTGTAAGTTTAAGTCAATGACCTTTTCATCCTTGAGTACACTAGAGTGTTTAGCAGACAGGAATAGAAGGGCATTCTCAGCAGAGGAACTAGGTTTCTACTGGGCTAATAAGTGGTAGTGTTAGCTAGAGAATTCACAGGAGGGGTTTGACTTGGAAGATGAGTTTGTTTGGGGGCACATGGTGTGTGACTGGCCTATGAGACATGTAGGTGGGAATGCCCAGGAAACAGATGTGTCTGGAATTAAAATGATTCTGGGGATATAATGCAAAGCATTGTTTTAGCTTGCTACCAACTTATCACCTCAACTGCTTTATTTAATATGTAGCTGACATTTAGTTAGCGAGTCCTTAGTAAGCATCAGACACTCTGGTGCACACGACACACATTGTGAAGTAGGTACTGTCATCATCCCTGTTTTACACAGGAGGAACCCGAAACTTGAAAACTGAGGTAATGTACCCAGGCCGTGCATCTGGAAAGGATCAGAGCCGGGATTCAAACTGGCAGTCTGACTCCATCACTCATAATCATTATCCTATGCTACGCTGTTTCTCAAAACATTTAAACCACAACCTGCAGTTAAAAGTACACTTTACAACAGCATAGGGTATGCAGTCAATAATATGTGGATTACTAGACTAATCAGGGGGATCACTTCATAAATTACATAAATGTCTAACCACTATGCTATATACTTGAAACTAATATAAAATAATATTGAATGTCGACTGTAATTGGAAAAAGGTACACTTTACATCACAACTGGGTACACATAGATACACATTACACACATGCAAACACACGCGAGCAATTAAGCAAAAGTTTAGCAAAATAGCACTTACCCTTACTAAATATGATGCAGCCTGATATTCTCTACGCAGGTTTATATTATTATTATTTTTTTAAACGTTGGTCACTTCTATTAAATTGATTTCACAGCCAGAGTTTGAGTTTGACAAACACTGCTGTGTTTTATTCTCTTGGACAGAATATTTCATTTCAATTCCCAGCCCTTGTCATCCCCCCACTCCCCACCCCACCTTTGGGAGAGAAGACTAAATGTTGCTGCATGCTTCTCTCTTTTACTGCTAGAGAAGGTATGAAAGTTTTTATAAAAGGCTGGGGTATAGGGGGTTAAGGTCAGCCAGGAAGCCACTCCTTTCAGTAGACTGATCAAATCTTGTCTTGGCTGAAAAAGATGACTGCAAAATGTTCAAAATCACAACAAAGAATGCAATACAAAACAATGTGTGCCAAGTAGTGATTATAAGTACGGACTTCAGCAGCACACAGACCTGGGTTCACATTCCAGCATTACAACTTATTAACTGTATAATCTTGGGCCAATATTTTACTTCAGAGGGATGTTGTGGAAGGATAAAATGCAAACTGTGCATTGGTTCATTCAGCACCTCCCACAAGTCTGTCCTTTAGTAGGCACTAAAGAAATAGTATTAATATCTTTATTAATTTAATGTAAGGCATAAAATATAGACTAACTTACAAACTGACTACTCATCTGTTAAAGCAAAGTGAAATCCCCAGACTGTTCAATAATGACCCAATCAATCATTCAATGACGTCTTTAGTTAATAAACATTAACTTAGAACAAGTTATTAGTAGGTCATTTAAAGGAGACTTTAAATATTGACTTTATTACAGGGTGTAGGCTTTAGAAGAGGCTGGTAGCTAAATGTCACTACATACAGCCTTGGGCATAGAGTTGTTTATTTTGAGACATTTGGAGGAGAGGTCACCTTGCAGGTCTCTGGGAATGTGAACATCACTTTCTTCAGGGTAGATAGGGTCACTCTCGAACAACCAAGCCACATGTGCAGAAACTCCGGTGACCTTTCAGGAAATCATCAACAAAAAAGAGCTATGTGATTAAGTAGGTATAATCCCAAGATATACAAATCACAGAGATAATTCTACATATGAGACGAGAAAAATTTTAGAAGACTCTCAGATTCATTAAGTACCAGAATTAGAGTCTATCTCCGGAAGTAATAAAGAAACAATTTAATGTTGACTTTATAAACTAAGCACTGATGAGAAGGGAAACTCACATGATTTGAGATTCAATGTTTTACTTTCCCTTTCTTTTAATATAAATCCACTTTAAAAATGGAAATAAAGTTCAAAAAAGCATTCCTAGTACCTGAACTTTTCAGTCCAGTCCACTATGAGTTTCTTTCATTACTTTTAGACTTGTGTTAGGTCTCCATTACCAGGTAAAATTTATTGGGCTCTTATCCCTAAATTCCAAGCAAATAGTGTCCCAACGGTGAGAACCAAGGAAGAGGAATAGAATGGATTCAGGATAGAGGTTAGAGAGGGAAAAAATACACAGGACGAGAAATTCTAAGGACACTCTATGCTGCTATATCTCTCAGGAGCACAGGGTTCATAAACTCTTGTGTTCTCCACCGTACCTTCATCTGGTAAGGACATGGTCACAGCTGCATTTCCTAAGCCCCTCAGGTGTGCCAGCCACTAGCTGAGCACACTGTGCAAGGGGTTTCCATTAGTTCTCGTGACAATCTTTTGAAATGGGTATTACTAGCTTCATTCCATAGATGAGGAAATTGAGGACCAGAGAAGTTAAGAAAATTGTCCAGGGTCACACAACTGATTGGGGCAGAGTCACCGTTTGAACCCAAAGTGGGCGACTTCAAAGTTTGATCTCCCTCCTTCGCGGCTTCTCATGGGCAAATCTGCAGTGCCTACCTGAACTCCAGCAAAAATACCACTGATGCTATTCTGTTGATCAACGCAGGCTGCCAGGCACTAAAATAACCTGTATAATTCCAAATTAATTCCAAGATATAAAAGCGTGTAAAGGACAGTGGTTTGAATGAAAAAAAAGATCACTGGACTGAAACTCCATGGAGGCAGGGGCCATGTATATTTGGTGTCTCATTGTGTGTCTGGGGCTGATGCTCAAAACTTACTTGTTGAATGAATGATTGTGTATATGAATTAATGAATCAACAATTTGAAATGGAATTCCAGGTTTAAGTCCCATTTCTGCTACTTGCTAGGGCCTTGATTTTAGGCAAATTATTTAACTCCCTTAGTTTTAGTGCTACTCTCTGCAAAATATGCACGGCAC
Organism: Rousettus aegyptiacus; assembly: GCF_014176215.1. Taxonomy (NCBI): domain Eukaryota; kingdom Metazoa; phylum Chordata; class Mammalia; order Chiroptera; family Pteropodidae; genus Rousettus; species Rousettus aegyptiacus. The sequence goes on from NW_023416308.1 coordinate 66,426,112, forward strand.
TTTCACGACACTTTCTACTTCATAGAGTAGTGGTTCCTAAACTTTGCTGTATCTCGCAACCACATGTGGACCTTTAAAAACTCCACATCCAGGCTTCCATCCCCAGAATTCTGACTTAAAGAGTATAGGGTGTGACCTGGGCATTTATTTATCAACTCCCTAGGTGGTTTATTAATTGATAGCAAAGTTTGGGGACCACTGTTACAGGGATATCCTTTTCTGTTTTGGAGGAATTGTCAAATATAACAAGGGAAATAAAACTACTTTCTAAAACCTGAAAATGCAGTTAAGTATAAACAGTTACTATAAAATCAGTCCAAGTGGACCTAGAACTTCTGCCCACTGAGGTCATGACAGAGGAGGAAACTAGTTACTCAGATCTCCCGTATGCCACATCAGTCAATCTGTCTGTACATCAAAATAACCTCCCTCCTGGTTCACCTGATCAGGTGGAAGAATTGAAGTCAAGTCCCAGGAAAAGGAGGATTTGGTTAATATCAGGGCTGGCACAGGTTAACAGTGATCTGGACAATTGCCCTGCTGGATGAACTTGTCTTTAGTTGGCCTCACTTCCAGTTCCGACACCTCCGCCCACTCATCTGCACGCACCAGGCATGCATGTACAATTCTTATTCAGAGATCCTCCCAAATGTGTCTATTTGTTTTATTCCTCCTGGTCACTTTTTGACCCAATCCTCCCAAGCTGACCCCATCAAAGAGCTGTTGTGTTGTTGGAGGAAGGAAGATACTCCCTTATCCTCAGCAGCTCCCCTGCCCATCACCTTCCTCTGCCGTTACCCTATTGAGGTTCAGCTAAGTTAGAGGGCTATCATGGTGCCAAGAACAATATTATTTAATTTTTAAATAATAGTCTATTGAGAGGAGAGGGTCATGAAGTAGTCAAACTGCCACGAGGAATTTTGCCAAGAGAATGATTCAGAAGCCTTCCAACTATTCACCTCTGTTCCCTTGTTCAGTTAGGAAAAATCCTAGAGTCACCAAGTATTTCAGGAGCAGATTCTTCCATTTTTTTTCCCATGTTGGTCATTATCTAACAACTTTGCATAAGCTAGTCTTCCAGTGGCAGAACAATCGAAATAGCCATTATTCTCACTGGCTTTTGAGTAGCATGTAATAGCCACATGCTCTCAGCCTGATGATTGACCCATCTGAGCCTCAATTTCCTCTTCCACAAATGGGGATAATAACACCTTCCCTGTTTAGGATCAAATGACATAAACTATGTGAGACCATGTTAGAAATGATAAAGCTGTAAAAATATGCAAGACCTGCTAGGCAAAAGGAGCACGCAGTTCATTTAGACGTAGTCCCTGCCCTCAAGGAATGGGTTGTCTTGAAAGGGAAAGAGACAAAACAAGAAAATAAATACCATAAAGTTCAATTGTTAAATTGCTTATAGTCCTGATCCTATAGGGGTATGAAACTGCAATAGTCACAGCCTTTTAAAAACCTTTCTACCACATCTTTGAGTTTACAAAGAGATCTCAACATCCATATTCTCATTTGATTGACGCAACCACCCAGTGAAGGCAGCAGGCTCAGGTTTCTTCCCCAGAACCACGCAGCCCAAAAGCAAAGGAACTGAATGTAGAACTTTTGTCTTCTAATTCCCTTCCCACAAGAACAAGAGCTGCTGTGTACACCATAGATGGAAAGATTACAGGCAGCCTACAGATCACATTTGAAGCCTATAGCACCAAAGCCCAGTCTTTGAGTCAAAATATGATTTAGAGTTGGTTCTAGAAAGTAATGAGCAGTGTGTCATCCATTCCCTTTTCATGAATTTATGATGTGTTTCTGGATCTGTAATTTTACACCTGATTAAAGAAGTATGTCTGGGAGGAAGGCCATTCTCAGGTCTGTGTGTGCTAAACCTTGTGTTTTTAGACCCCCATATATCTATCCCAGGAGTGTGCTCAGGGGCCCTCATAAACCTGGGGTTCAGGGAGAGAACAGCAGCCTTAGTAATCCCACTTCCCGTCTCCAACCAGAGTCCTCATCACCCTAACTCATAAAAATCTCAAACAGAGTCATAGAGTACTATGCAAAAGGAGCAGGAAGTGCCTTCCGGTCCCCTAACAGCTAATCAGGTTTAATTGTACAATTTTGGAGTTGATTGTCCACAGCTCGATCCCTGCTCTGCTACTCTCTGTTGCTGCAGTTGATTAATGGAGGAAGCTGCTAACAGCATAAGCATTCAGCTCAGAGCATGGCATAATGATGGTGGAATAGAAAACCTTCACTTTCACATGTGTCTGTTAATCCTTCCTTCCAGTAATGATGCTAGTCAGAGGAAACATGGCTACGTGTGTGTCATGGGCCATATACGTAATTGCAGAGGTACAAGCACACCTGTTTGCAGATGGGCTGACGGGCCTGGTAATAATACAGAAGATCACTCAGCAGTAGCTGAACCATTAAGGTAATTGGCTCTGTTTGGAGAAGCAGAATAATTTTATCTTTAATCAAATAAAAACCAAGTCAGTCAACAACCTATTAATCTATTAGCTCTCAGGAACAGTTGATTAGCTCAAAAGAAAGAGTATGAATTTTGAACATGTATGGACCTGGTTCTTCCATCAATGGATGGTGAGTTCAGGCACATTACTTACCTCTCTGGTCTCGGTTTCCTAGTCGACAAAACGGGGGTGATAATCATAAGATGATTAACTTAGGGTTGCTGTGAGGATTAGAGATGAAAAGTATTAAGACCTTGTCTCAGTGCCTGAAACAGCCCAATATGTGTTCAATAAAAGGTAATGGTTGCTGTTATTATTGATGATGATAGTATTGTGCTACAGCTCTGTGATAGCTACTTCAGAATGTCTGCTTCCCACTACCCCAAGTTTACTACTCATAGTTAATGCTCAAGGAATCAAACAGAAAATACATTTCATGTGCAAAACTTTATGATGCTGATTCTGAAAGAGGCGGGGGAGCTGTGTGAAATGGGGTAGCAGGGAAGGCCTCCTGAAGGAGGGAGTCATAACCATGGATTGGAATATGGAGGAGCAAAGTGGTCAGAGCATGGTGGGTAGGGGTATTGAGTAAATCAAAGTATGGCGGCCAGAAAGAGTATGCCTGTAAGTGTGGGGAGAATGCACAGGGCTGCAGAGACGGGAGCCTTGCACAGCCATGGACAAGTAGTTACACTTGATGCAGTGATTTCACTTTACCCCTGTTCCCCCAGCCCCCTAGCCAGACTAGCTTCTGACAACCCTTCAGAGCTGATCTCCAACATCTGCCGATGAGCTCTCTTGTGCCGTACTGCCCCATAAGCAAAATAGCAATAGTGATAAGGAGAACAACTGATGTTCACTGAGCACTTCCAACGTGGCAGTACCTGTGCTGAGCATTTCACATGCATTATTTCATTTAATCCCACACACATGAAAGGAGCAACACTTCGTTTTATAGGTTGGAGAAGTAGCTTGCCCAAGGTGGAGGCCCAGGATCACTATTATATGTTAATTCACATGTCTCATCTAGTAGATTCATGAAGACAGTGATCAGCACCTATTCCTTTTAGAGACTCCTCAGTGCCTAACATGGCAGGCCTGGCACAAAGTAGGAACTCATAAATGCTTGCGGAATGAATGAGAAGTCATTATTGAGTATACAACAGGGCTCTGGTTCCAGAGGCTCTAGGGAGATCACCAAGCGAACTGGGAGACCTCCCCTCGGAAACACAGTCATAAAGAATGAGGCACTCAGAAGCCTGGGTCTCTGAACAGTGGGAGGCTGATACAGGGGCACAACCTGGGGGGCTTACTGCATCTGAACCCTGCCATTGGACAGTTGGATCTATTCGAACAGCTTCTCTGCTGTCAGTAAGTGTTGTCCTGGGAACTTGGACAACGCTGAGCCCACAGGTAGAGTTCAGTGGTTGGGCCAAAGGTGATCACTAAGGGAAGATGATAAAATGGGTAAAGGCAGGGGTGAGAGTTAAAAGATTAACACTAGTACAGCAGGGGTGCTGACCAAATGAGACAGTCCCAAGCCTGTAGTGCTAGAGCAGGGCCTTGAGACCACCCACTTTGCCATTGGTAGTTGGGTTTCTGGGAGGTCCAAAGGTTCCCTGGGAGAAGCCAAAGCTGGTTGGGAGAGACATTTGGCTGGGGTGGGGGAGGGAGTGGTCAGAGAAGTCCTTCTGTAACAACTGAAACATTTCCAGAAGAGTAGCAACTGGCAGGTCCCTACTGATGTACCGTGAATACCACAAGCATATGAGGTTGAAATATAGCTAAGAGAGTAAGCCATTTTTCAAAAGCCACCCGTCCTATTTTGAGACTTTTGTTAAAACTAGACAATATATCCATAATTCTATTTAGGCACACAGAAACTGTAATTTCTCCATGTGGTAAGAATGAATAAGGGCCCCTCTGTCAACTCCATGTTGCACAAACCCTACTTTTACCTTAAGACTTCTGGTTTGCTTATGGGAATTGTGACTTTTTGACATACAGACCAAGAGCCTGGATGTTGATTAGCAAAGATTTTTTTCTTTTGTGGAGAAATGTAAGTTCTAATACGTTTCCCCTCCACCCTATTGAATCGTCTTGTGCCTATCCTATTTTGGAGTCCATGGTACAGCTGAAGTGCCTGCATTACTGTTTTACAAACCTGTAAATCTGAAGTAGCCTTAACACTAGCTTCAGGATGAAAAGAAGCTTCCAGTAGTTTTTTTTTTTAATCCCTGAAATTATCAGTTGTTAAATGGTTATGCTTTTTCCTCAAATACAAAAGGAGTTGGTGGCAGTCAGCCAAGAGAAATACAGCCTTGTCGAGAGAAGCAGACTGCTATTAAAACCCACAGTGGTCGTTAACAAAGATGATGTCATAATTAAATGCCTGGGCCTCCCTGGGATCCCCAGGGCTGAGAATAGATGATCACAGTCTTTAGCAAGCCAGTGAATAGTTGCCTGCCTAATGGTGTTTGGTGAAAGTGCACAGTCTCCAGGGCGAAGTGGTTTTCTGCAAAAGGATCAGAGACCTCTGTTGTACCATGCTTGCAAAGCTGGTGGCCAGCACAGGGCATTATGAACTGATGACTTTGGGCTTTGATGAAGAAAATGGTTGGAATTTCATGTGTGGAGAGTCCTTCAAGAAGTCTCCGTGAGTAATACTGTCAAACGCAACTGAGCCTATATTAGGATAGGCTCCAGTTCCAGTGGTTGTGAGAGGAGGAACAGTTCTTTAGGGTTTTCATAGTTGAGTCATCATTATTAATTTGTAAAAACATAAGAGGATTCTGATATTCATAATGTTAGAGACCCCCACTATCACAAAACAAAAATAAGGAGGAAATTGGGAGTAGCCAAAAGCCTAACTTTTATTCACTTTTTTCTCTATTTCTCTTTTTTTCCCACTCTCCCCTCACCACCCCCCATCCCAACTTATGTTTTTTAAGGTCCCTCTCACCTATGGCTGGGTGCATACTGTAGTGGCAAGAATGCAGCCTGTGATCAAATCTGAGTCAAAAAAATCACTCTGGTCAAAAATCTATCACTCTGGTCAAAAAAATCATCAGAAAAAAATAATTATACAAAATATGCTTATTAAGTCTATGGCCATGCCATCCTGAACAAGGCTGATCCCATCTGATCTCGGAAGCTAAGCAAGGTCGATCCTGGTTAGTACTTGGGTGGGAGACCACCTAGGAAGACCAGGCGCTATAGGAGTAAAAAATAAAAATATAAGGGATTGTAAGCTGACAAAGTCCTTGCAATCTGTGAGGTCAACCAAGGGTTACCTCGCCTAAAAAAAATAAATAAAAAATAAATAAGTAAACAAAATATATTTATTAATTATTTACCATCTAGCATCCTTGTTTAAGAAATAGTAAAATATAGATAATTGCTTTGCAACTTCAGGAGCATTACATAACCTCTCTTGATTAGCCTTCTCATCTATAAAATGGAGTTTGGAAACTCTCCCCATTATATGATTGTAAGGAAAGTAGAGAGGATGATTGGAATATTCATCAGATTCCCTTCCTTAGAATTGATGACAGCAACAATGCTGAGGAGGGGATGATCTTGACTGTCCTCGTAATAGTTGTAGACGAGTCATTTTTCAGCTGGTGGAGGAATGAGGGGAGCTCTGATGCTCTCTACTTTTTCAAGCTTCCCCTCCCCGAGGGAGTCTGGGGAAGCTAGACTTTCATCAGCATTATTTAGGTCTCACTTATCATCTACACAACCTTCTTCACTTCGAGGAGGAACCTCAGATTGCTTGGGGCTCATTAACCAGAGTTGCCTCAGGTATCATCCACGCTGAACACAACGAGAGTCATAGTAACAGTGTTAGTTGGTTAAAAACCTTCTCAGGCTCCTTCCTACACAGTTCCCCCATAGGGATTCTGGTTCCTTCCTAGTTTGAGTCCACTACTCAGTCAGGAATCCACTGAGGGACTCACCACTGTCACTGTCACCGTCACCAGGACCCTCCGTGAGAATGACGAGGAAGCTGAGCAGTGCAGGACCAGCCCTCACTACAGCAGAGTCACCCTTAGCACTACACAGGAAAGGACTCTTTTTCACATATGTCACACCTTGTCATTTTGGGTTAAAGGCAGGGCAGCTTATGTTCCCATGTCTCACAGTGTTTCTTATGAGAACAGTTCCTGCACTTTTCTACCAACAGACACTGTCTCCGTAGCCTTAACCAGGTTATGGAGCAGATTCCATGATGTCCTACTTATTCCTCATCTCACCCTGCTGGTGCCCAAACCAGAAAGTGCTGTTCTGTGAAAGATACTGGTAAGAGAATGAAAGGACAAGCCACATACTTAGAGAAATATTTATGGAACACATGCCTGATACAGTACTTGTATTCAAAACATGCAAAGAATTCTTTTAAGACAGTTTTATTGAGCTATAATTCGCATACCTTACAATTCACTCATTTAAAGTATATAATTTAGTGGTTTGGGGTCTAATACATTATTAATTTTTTTTTAAATTGTGGTAAAGTGTATATGACAAAATTTGCCATTTTAACCATTTTATGTGTAAGTGGCCACAAGTAAGTGGCATTAAGTCTGTTCACAATGTTGTGCAACCATCACTACTACCCATTTCCAAAACTTTTTCATCACCTCAAACAGAAACTCCGTAACCATTAAGCAATAATTCACCAGTCCCTCCCTTTCCCCCAGATTTTAGTAATCTCTAATCTACTATCTATCTCCATGAATTTGCCTATTCTAGTTAATTCATATAAGTGGAATCATGCAATATTTGTTCTTTTGTATCTGGCTCATTTCATTTAGCATGTTTTCTGGGTTCATCCATGTAATAGCGTATGTCAGAATTTCATTCCTTTTTATGTTGGAATAAATTTTTATTGTACATCTATACATTTTGTTTATCCAGTCACATATCGGTGGACACTCGGGTTGATTCCACCTTTTGGCTGTTGTGAATAATGCTGCAATGAACATTGGCATCCAATTATCTGTTCCAGTCTTTGCTTTCAATTCCTTTGTATATATATCTGGGTGGTGGAATTGCTGGGGTTATATGGTAAGTCTATGTTTTACTTTTTGAGGAACTAGTAAAATATTTTCCATAAAGGCGGAAACACTTTACATTCCCACCAGCAATGTATGAGGGTTCAATTTCTCTACATTGTTACCAATAGTTGTTTGCTGTTTTTTTTTTTTAATTACTGCAGTCCTAGTGAGTGTAAAATGGTATCTCTTTATAGTTTTGATTTGCATTTTCCTAATAACTAATGATGCTGAGAATTTTTTCATGTGCTGTTGGCCGTTTGTGTATCTTCTTTAGAAAAGTGTCTATTTGAGTCACTTTCCTATTTTTTAATTGAATTGTTTTTCTCATTGTTGAGTTGGAACAGTTATTTATAAATCCTGGATATATGACTTCCAAATATTTTCTCCCATTCTGTAGGTTGTCTTTTCACTTTCTCGATAGTGTCCTTCTATGCACAGAAGTTTTTAGATGAAGTTGAGTTATCTAATTTTTCTTTGTAGCTTTTGATACCATATCTAAGAATTCTTTGTCAAATCCGGGTCATGAAGGTTTATCCCCGTTTTCTTCTAAGAGGTTTATGATTTTAGCTCTTACATTCAGATTATTGATTTGTTTTAAGTTACTTTTTCTTTTCGGTGTGAGGTAGGGATCCAGCTTTATTTTTATGTATGTGGAAATCTAGCTGTCCCAGCACTATCTCTTGATGAGATTATTCTTCACTTTAGTGCTTATTGCAAAGTGAAAGAAGCCAGTCTATATGATTCCAGTTGTATGACATCCTAGAAAGGGCAAAACTATAGAGACAGTTTAAAAGCAAACAAACAAACAAACAAAAACCTCAGTAGTTGCCAGAAGTTCAGGGATGAATAGGTAAAGCACATGGGACTTTTTTAAAGCAGTGAAACATTTTTGTGTAGCACTGTAATGATGGATACATGATATAATGCATTTTTCAAAACTCATAGAACTTTACAGTACGAAAAATGGACCTTAGCATGGCCAGATTTTAAAAATCATTTAATAGTTTGGAGGATCCCAAGAAGGAATGCAAACTGTAACAGGAGACTCTAACTTTATTACAGATGTTTGATGCCTCAGCGGAGGGGGTAGAGGGAAAAGTGCTGACCTAAGTAACTTCGAAAATGAGTTGAGTTTTTAAGACTAAAGTCAAAAGGAACTGTACCTAAGTATTGTACTTTAGTTTATAAAGTTGTTTCCCATTGTGATAAAGGTTAACAATTTTGATACTGCTATATATGTATACTTGAATTGAGTAATTAAGTAAATGGATAGCAGACAGTGGGAGCTAAGCCCTGTCACTGTTAAGAGTATTTGTGGATTGGCAAGGTGATAATGCCAGAATGATCCATGTAGTAATGGATTAGAGTTAGAGACATTAGTATGAATGTACATTTAGCTTAATATAGATTTGTTTTCTTGTGGGATACAGGAGCCAACTGAAAGAGGTCGCAACGGGCTGGAAAAATTTGAGCTACAAAATAAATAAAGCAGTTTTAAGATGATAACCCAAAGTCTAAAATAAATATCTATGAGTCCATTCTAATATAAATGATTGAATAAATAAATGAATAGGGGAGAAGACACAAATCTCTCATGAAGAAGGATTCAAAAAAAGGAGTAATTTTATACTGGCAAAACCTGATGAGCATACTTCAACCAGGTGACCAAAGTCAATATCACAGTGATAAATCATGTTGGTAGTATATACCTTGATCTAATGTGATGGAAATGGCACTTTACCTCATGGTTTTCCTCCTAATAAAACCCATAACCCCAGTCTAGTCATGAGAAAAGCATCAGAAAAACTCTAGTATAGTGGTATAAATCTCAAGATCATCAAAAACAAGAAAAGTCTGAGACTCTGTCAAAGCCAAGAAGGGTCTAAGGAGACATGATGACTGAATGTAAGGTGAGCTCCTGGATAGGATTCTTGAACAACAACAACAGAAAAGGGCATTAGGTAAAAACTATGGTAATCTGATTAAACTATGGACTTTACTTAATAATAATGTATCACTATTGGTTCCTTAAGTCTAATGAATGTACTATACTGATGTACGACACTAATAATAGGAGAAACTGAGTGAAGAGATTTATGGGAACTCTCCATACAACTCAGTTTTGCTATAAAATTTAAAGTGTTATAAAACATAAAATATATTTAAAACAACAAAAACAAAAACAAGCCAAAAAAAACTGACAATGTAGATATTATCCCCATTTTTCCAGGAGGAAGCTGACGCTCAAAAGATTCCAAGTAAACTGGCACAAGATTGCTCAGCCCTTTAAAGGTCAAAGATAAGGTTTGAGTCCAGGGTCCTTTCTATTGAGCTACAGTGACTTTTGCCTGTCTGTGGATGGAACCGCTTCTGTTCCTTGGTTTCCTGCATATCCTTTTATGTGTGTATGTCTTTCTTGTTCTCCCCAGGGGATGGCCTTTACACTTGAAGAAAGGATGCAGCTTGGAATCCATGGCCTAATCCCCCCCTGCTTCCTGAGCCAGGATGTCCAAGTCCTCCGGATCATGAGATACTACGAGCGGCAGCAGAGTGACCTGGACAAGTGAGTGTCTAAAGTCTGCTCTCTTTGCCTGAGCCCTGGGCTCAGCTGTCTGTTTCCTATGGTCTGTAGCGTTTTCTGGATACTCTCAGCTGGGGAAGGCTGAGAGCCTTTCCAAAAGATTCCAAACCCAGCGTTGCCTTCCAAGGGATGATGATCTTCCTGAGGGACAGAGCTTGTTATGATCAAGGCAGTCAGCGTGTCCTGGAAGAACTGGGAAGAGAAACTGAATTCCAACCAGTTGAATCTGAGAGGGCCTCTGGGAAGTGAGGGGACCTGAGTCAGCCCCACAAGCACTAATAGGACTTCAGCAAACAGCAGTGCATTCATAAATGGCATTTCACTCAGAGGGAAGAAGTAGAGCCAAGATGTAGGGACAGGTGTGTTAAGGAAGTGGCACATGGCCCAGGTTCTTGGAACAAGGGAAAAATGGTTGAGGAGAGGGGAGATGGACAGGGACACCTTGGGAAGGACCTGATATGTCATATATTGGGAGCTTATGGGGGACAGTTAATAATTCTGCTACCCCTTTGTGTTCTTCTCAGTGAGGTTATAGACATGAAAAGCTAAATGGAGATGACAGAGTCAGGTTTATCAGTTTTACTGAAGAAGATAGTGACCTCCCAGGTCACACAGCTCTGAATGGGAACTGTCAGGATTTGAATACAGGTAGCTGACTCCAGAGTCTGTGCTTTCGAGATCTCTGCTGTGCCATAGCAAGAAGCATTAGAACAAAGTGGCTACAAGATTAGACTCTAGTACTAGACTGAATTCAAACCATCATTCTACCACTTAATAGCAAAAGTTACTTAGCCTCTCTGGGTCATTCCCCTCTGTACAATCAGTGGTACCTACCTCATAGAGTTATGATGAGGCTTAAATGCATTAGTATTTGTGACATGCTTAGAACAGTGCCTGGCACAGAGTAGGCACTATGTAAAAGCTTGTTAAATAAATATGTCACCTTGCCATGGGCTCCAGAAAAAATGTAGAGAAAAGACAAGGGTTCTCTCTACATATCTATAGAGCTTAATGTTCAAGACTTTGGATCCTCGAGAGTATGGTTGCACCCCAGGGACAGAGCTCAGTAGCTTTTCAGGGTCATCCCCCACTTACCTTCCTGTGTTCCCTTTTTACCATTCATTGCTTCTAAGCAGTAATGGTTTAGGAAGCCCCTCCTTAATCCCCCCTACTCCTGAAGCACTAAACTCTGTGCATGTTACTCACAGAACTCCAAAGCCATACTGCAGCCATGTTTGTTCATCCCACGCAGAGTGGGTAGTCATGTCACCTGAAGAGCAAACCAGAAAATACACAGTTCAACTAACAACGGGAGACATGCCCTCGCTTTGAACAATCTGAACCTCCTTCTTTTGTTAAATTTACAAAGAATTAAAGTCCAAGGTGAAATCCTCTTTTTGTTCTTTCTTTTTTCTTTTTTCTTTTTTCTTTTTTTTTAAGCGAGGCAATCCTTGGTTGACCTCACAGATTGCAAGGACCTTGTCAGTTTACGATCCCCCCCCCCTTTTTTTTACACCTATAGCACCTGGTCTTCCTAGGTGGTCTCCCATGCAAGTACTAACCAGGCCCGACCCTGCTTAGCTTCTGAGATCAGACAGGATCGGGCTTGTTCAGGATGGCATGGCCATAGACAATCTTCTTTCCGAAAGATATTAAACTCTAAAAATTAGAGTTGGAAATCCTTTTCTCACCAGTTCTTTCCAGCTAGGTGGAAATCATTCATATACCAGGGGAAACATGCTGGGCAGTGGGCAGGAGATGTGCCTGACCCTGGGAGCTCCAGAGGGCTCGCTGCTGATGCTCTGTTGACTACTCTGACCTCCTTGTCCCCAGAGGTCTTTCATTTCAGCAGGTGCTTGGGGCATCGCTAAGGATGCCCCCTAGCTTCTTTGGGATAAGGGCAGTGGTGTGCTGGTAAATATTTAATAACTGGTTCTAGAGAGGGACAGGGTGGGGTGGAGGGAGCCCTGATTTTTAGTATTTGACAATTTCCATGGTGTAATTATTCCCAAAGTGACCAGGTTTAAGTTACCAACTTGACATCACTGAATGCAGAATTGGGAAGAGATGTGTACAAATGGCCACTGGGTAAGGAATTCTTACACTAGTAATGAGTTGAGATTTTGGCTATTCTAAGAATAAACCCTCCTTTCCTAAGGACACCTTCTAAAACACAGTTTTTCATTCTGGACCAGAGCCTGTGGTGTTAAGAAGAGGCTGAGGTCTCTGGAAGTCACAACTTGCCCAAAGTTACACAGTTAGTAAACAGCAGAGCTGGGGTTCAAACCCAGGACCCTGACACCATGCCCAGGGGTCAACCCCCTATCGGAGTTTCTCTCTCACATAATTCCATGCCAGGACCTCAAGTGTCTCCATATTCTCTCCCAAACTATGGTCCAGAAAGGTTGTGATATCAGCAGTCACTTACACTTCATTGTGAACTTCAAGCCCTGGGTTTTGTTCTTCCAGAGATTTTTGCATTTTTAAGAGTATGAACGAAAGGCTCTTTTCCTGGCTTGGTGATTTCAGGCTTCAGAGAATAGGCAAGAGAGATCTGAGAGGATATGCCTCCTGAGATCACTTGGTACTCAGCCACTTGTGAATTCTACTTGTGACAAGAACCAGCCCTGTGTGGCAGGAAAGGCCAGTTCAAGCATCACTGGTGAGCCCAGATTTTTCCATGGCCCTACTCCACCCTCAGAATGTTGCCATTCTGTTTCATTCATTAATGTCCACATAATGATAACATAACTAACCATCTTGCACAGTGGTTGAGAGCACAGATCCTGGAGTCAGATTGCTTAGATTCAAATCCCTACTCTGCCACTTCGGATGAGATATTTCATTTATCTGTGCCTTGGTATCCTTGGTCTCTCAAACAGCAAAAATTATAGTACCTACTCACAAGTTGTTGGGAGTTCTAAATGAATTCATGTAAAATACTTAAAATAGGACCTACATCTGACAAGCACTGTGAGGCAGGTAATATTCTCCATGTTTCATAGATGATGAAACCCAGGCTTAGGGGAGATAGGTGATTGGCCTATGAATGTGCCATCGTGAGTGGCTGAGTGGGACCTCTGAGTCTTTGCTTCAGTGGCCTCCCTGGCTGCTACATATGCTGCTCATGTAAACAGCTTGGTTCTTATCTCCCTTTCCAAGGTACATCATTCTCATGACACTCCAAGATCGGAATGAGAAGCTCTTCTACCGAGTGCTGACATCAGACGTGGAGAAATTCATGCCCATCGTGTACACGCCCACTGTGGGGCTGGCCTGTCAGCACTACGGCCTGACCTTCCGCAGGCCCCGGTGAGCCATCTGGGGGCCTGGGCTCAGGGAGGGCGTGTCTCATAGTGGTGAATCAATTCCTTCTGCTGGCCTTGCTTATTGGGACTCTGGAGGCTAAGTCCTGATCGGGCCAGATGCCCAACAATGCGTTTGATTTTAAGCACTTGCTCGGGAAATGACCCAGTAAGCAGAGACGTGAGCTGAGAAAGTATCTAGCAAGAGGATAGCAGAGCTTATCCACCTCCCTGTGATAAATGCCCAGCGTGTTGTCAGAGGGGCCCTGAGAGGCGCTTCAGATTGTTTCTCTCTCGTTATCTACCTAACACCTCCCCCACCACTGCTGCTTTTCTGGTCAATGAAAAATGAATGGAGTGTTGGAGAGCAAAAACTGAATTCTTTTGCTGACTCAAAGAGCCAATATTCCTTCCTTTTGGCTTGACTCAGATACCACTAAAAATGTCATTTTATTAGGCAAAAACTTGACACTACATTTTCTTTCAGAGCCAAAGAATTTTGGGGCCGTTTTCCAAAGAGATCGCTTGGTTTTGTTCATGATGAGTTCAGAATATATTTTTTTAAAAAATCAAAAGGGGAAAATGGGACAATTTTGAAAAGGTTTTCAGTGTAAGGTGACTGGTAATTATCAATACATAATTCTAGAACTAACGATACAAGAGCTGCCTGGGTTTATTACATGTAATGGAACATTGTTTTAGTCTGTGTTAGAATATGTAAATATACAGTACAGTATGCACAGATGTGGAATATAGATTTGCAGAGAATTTATAAATCTGTGTTTATTAATCACATGCTAAATGGGGAACATGTAACCATGGATCTAAGACATCTTTTGTTAATTTGGAAAAACAGTCCTCTAGTTCTGAAGCCACTATTCAGGATGAGCACTGCAGGCTGAGTGCTGGCATCCTCAATGCCAGTTCTCGTCCTTTCCTGGTCCCACTGTTACCATTGGCAGAGGGCATCATGTCTTGGTGGGGGTGTCCAACTGCTGAAGCAGACACGTCCTCATCCCTCAGAACAGCCGTGCTTCTACAATCCTACGTTGGGGTCACTGCACCGGGGCCTGCAGCAGTTCTGGTCTTCACCCTGCCTCTTTCAACAGGAAAGAGACTCGTGTTTTTATTCTCATCCCTGAAACCAATACTGGCAGAGACATTGGAAGCCGATGGTACATTTCTGAAGGATGCAGGACCCTATTTACCTCCCAGTTCCCACTCAGAAACAATCCTTCTGGGTCCTCCTTCCTGGACAGTGCAGGTCAGCTCATGTCATTCCCTACTCTGAGGTCATCAGCAGCCTCCTAAGCCTTCAAGAAACATGTCCAACACTTTGGCAAAGCTAAGCCTCTCGCGGCCTAGCTCATACTCAGAAATTTCATGTTCTAACTACACTGATCTATTCTCCATGCCCAAGGACACCCGGTGTTCTCTTCCTCTGTGCCTTTGCATATGTGGTCTCCTCTGCCTCAAACTCCTGCATTCTCTCTTGTCCTCATTCTCTGCCCATCGAAGTTCAAGTTATCCTTTGAGGCCTACCCCAAGAATCAGCTTCTCTGTGGAGCCCTACCTGTTCCCCTTGTTCCTTTCTCAGCCTCCACAATCCATTACACATTCTTCTACTCCATAGTTTCATATTTTGTGCTTTATGTTTTTCATTATTTGTGTATCAGTCTCCTTTACTAGAATGTAAGTTTCTTATGGGGTCAGGAAACATGTCAGATCTGTTTGTGTATTCAAGACCAGTGCGTAGCAAGTAATTAATTGACCCTCAGATGGGAAAGTAGTGGTGTGCCGACTGGGAGTAACTAGGTTCTTATGGTCAGACCTGAGCTTTAGTCTCATTGACCTCAGCTAGTTTCTTATCCTCTCTCAGCCTTAATTTCCGCATTTATGAAATGGAGGTAATAAACCACCTACCTCAAATAATCATTGTGAGGGTAAGATGGGATCGTGGATAAATGTTGATGTCTGTTTTCCTCCAGTAACTATTATAGAAGGAAGGACGGTATTGATAAATGTAGAGTTATACCTCTGCACTTTTAAATTTTTACAAAGAAAATCAAGTCATTAAACATATAATGAATGGCATGTTTAACTATATGATTTGGCACTTCCAGAACCCACTGTTTCTTGAAAAGGTCCTCTAGTCTGTATGGCATGGTTCACTGCCTCCACTGGCTTGCAGCCGAGATCTGGGACACTGTGAGGCCATCCCACTCCTGCCTCCCGCTCCCAGGCTGTGTGGGAGCCCTCTCCCACACACTCTATGGACCAGATTGTGGATTCTGTTGTTGGTTCCAGATAAACTAGTATTAGGGTCAGGACCCAGCATATGCAATAGGCTCTTGAAGGTAGAATTTGCCTCCAGAGCTCATTCCAGAATCCAGAGAACACACGAGACTGATTTTGAATTAATGAATATTTATGGAGCAACTACTAGGTGCCAAGCATCATGCGGACACTGTCAAGTTACCCCAAAGAACGCAGTATAGTTTTTGACCTAAAGCAATTTATCAGCAGAGTGAGGGGGCAGACAGTAGTAATACCAGTTAAATATAATGAGAGTTACAAAGAAATAGCAGATTTAATAGCCACCAAGAGCTATAGGAATATAACAAAAAGGAAATTTTATCTTCCCTGTGGGCAGCAGGAATGCTTCACAGAAGAGATGACATTTGAACTGGTCCTTGTAGGTTGAATAGAAATTCCATAGGGAGAGAAGGGCATGGCCATTTCAGGGAAGGGCTTGGTTTTATGGGCTGTGTAGACACCGGGGTGGTCAGCTCACTTGGGTTTCTCCCTATCTCCTATGCTCAGCAAAGAGGGCCAGCGGAGGGGAGCAAGGTCTCCACATCCATTGGCTTATAATGGGGAGCCTTCCAATGTCCTGGAAGGTTAGTCTGGTAACAGTATCTCCATTTCACGGATGAGGAAATTGAGGTGGCCAGAGGAGAGGAGCTTGTCCAAGATCACAATTGGCAAGCAATTGAAGTCGGAATTCTGACTGTGGGAGTCAGGGAAAGCCGCACCAAAGAGGTGACATTCGAGCTGTGCCATGAAAGATGAATGCAAAGAATTGAGACAAAAATGTATTTGTCTACAGTGACTCAAGCATACCGACCTCCCTCTTGCTAGAATGTATGGCCTCTGGGACCTCGTGGTGGGTGAAACTGGACAGTAGAGGGTCTGGACAGGAGAACTCACCATCGATTCTGCCCAACGAGAAGGAAGTGCCTAGTCTCCTTCCCACCACTCAGGGGGGCCTTTTCAGACTCAGGTCCAGGTCCCACAGGTGGGTCACAGATGGAAAGGGGCGTGACAGCAGAATGGGGGTCCATGTGGGTGGAGATGCAGCCTTGCCGACCACTTGAGCCCAGAGTATCAGGTCCGCCCTGTGTGAGTGTAGAGAGGGTGCTGCAGAAGCTGGGCACATAGCATGGAAACCAGGTGTACAATGGTGGCAGCAGGGAACCCACGGTTGAACTGGAACGAGAAGAAAAGCATACTCATAACTGCTAGCTAAAGGCCAGGTACTATCCTAAAATCTTTACCTATATTAACTCATAATTATCACAACCCCTGCGAGGGGGAGATACTTTTACTATCCCATTTGTACAGACAAAACTGAGGCACAGAGAAATAACTTGCCCAAAGTCACAGAGCTAATAAGCTGCAAAACCAGGACTCAAACCCATGCAGTCTGAACCACAGTGTGGACAGGTAACCACCATAAGTGCTGCCTCCTGTAGTTTGGGACTGTGCACATTTGGTGGGTATTGAGAGCGGGATGTCTTTGCAGCTCCAGGAACATTTCATTGCCCAGCGGTCCTAAGGTGGGGGTTGCTAGATACCATTTTCAGCGCTTCTCCAAGAGGGAAGGATGCAGCCAGATTGTGGGCCCACAGCAGGGTGAGGCTGAGGCAGGCTCGGGCAAATGGTACCGTTGTCTTGGATTCATCATTCACACTCTCAGTAGAGATTTCCCATGTATGTTTTGCACAAACCCTTCTTCAGATGATTACCCAATTAAGTTATTTGACATGTGACATTTTGAGCCTTTGCTCCAGGTTTCCATTTGGCTGCTTTCCAAGTATTGAGTCCACACCTGCCTTGCTCCTGAGGGAAATGTGAGTTTGGGCTCCACCCCAGCCCTGAGCTTCATCTGAGGCCTGGCTGGGAAGGTTTTGCGGATTATCATCCGAAGGGAGGACAGCTCTGAGGCCAACAGGGAGAGCGAGCGCCAGCTCCTTCTCAGTTACTGAAATGATAAACATTCCTGCCAGGTTCCAGGAACAATGGAGTCCTCTGTGAAAGGGCCTGCTACTGCCCTCCCCCCAAAGCTAATTAGGTCCAGCTGGTGCAAAAATGGAACCTCCAGCACGCCTGGGGCTCCATCACCTCACAACCTGGAAAGAGATACCAGAGTTTCTCAGGGGCACCTGAGTATCTCTGGACAGAGGAGGCTCAGCAGAAAGTCCTGGGCTCTGTAGGGCCCCCTCTGCCCCTTCCTACCTCCCCAGCACACCCTCCGCACGTGCCTTCATGGACCACGGCTGCTGTCTAGTCTGGCTTAAAAGAATGCCCCCTGAAGATCAGTAGTGTGTGATTTGGAGCAGATGAAAGCCAGAGGTGAGGCAAGCTGGGAAGCCAGGACAGGACACAACTAAAGAGGGGCTATGGGAAAAAGTCAGTATGGCGCAGTTTGCTGTCCACTGTAAGCGAATACTCTCCCCACCCCAGGCCACCTTTCTGTTCACCAACCCTATCTTCACCGTCCTTGTCCTCTTGGGTTCCAAGTGACCTCTTGGGTACCTGTAGAACTAACATTTCCCAGCCTCCCTGGAGCCCAGCCTGCATGGGTGATGAGGGCTGGGTCGTGGATGGTGGAAGGACAGACTTGGAAGCCTGGTAGTCTTGTCCTTGAGTCCCAGCTCCCGATGACTTTTGACAATTTTTTGAGCACCCACTCAGTCTCCTCATGTACAATGGGACTAATGCCCATTTACGTGGCTGCTTATAAGGATTTGTGAGATTCCACATGAAAAGGGCCTGGCCCTCGTGGGTGCTCAGCAGCTGTGATCCTCTTGACCTGCCATCCCCAAGATCTGCCATCTGACCCAATCACCCCACCCAAAAGCCTAAACTATAAACCGACAGGGCATTTCAGGCCTCTGTAATGCCACCAGACCTTAAATGATCAGTACTTGTCCTTAACTAGCAAATCTTTTAGCAGGTACATGTGAGGACTTAGAGGTTGTGATGCGTTAGAAAGGCGAGAGGGAGACATGGGACTTGGTTTCACTAGTCAGAAGCTCTGTGGAAGATCCTGAAGACATATTTGGATTTTGACAAAGCCAGCAGCCCTTGACCCTGAGCCAGGCTGCTGTCACTCTTACCTGCAGACAAGTGGGTTTCTACACACAGGATATTAACAGATAACATTTATTGGACACTTACAATGCTCCTGGCAGGCCCTAGGCTACCTACTTCGCATACTTTATCTCTGAGCCCTACAACAACCCCACAGGTGTTCATTACTTTACCCATATGAGAACTAGGTTAACTTACCTAAGACATTGCAGCTGACCCAGAGCCAATTCCCTGTGTTTTTACTGCATTCACAGTCCACCTTCTTGTGGCCCTGGTAACTATGGCACTCAGAATAAACACTTGCATTCTTGCCTTCACGTAAACTCCCCTGCGTGACCTGTCTGCACACAGAAGCAGGGCGCATGCGCACACACACACACACACACACACACACACACACACACACACAGGCGAGGGCAGAATGCCATGGTGGGCAGAACACTGGGGCTGAAGTTCAGAGGGAGCGAGCCAGCTCCCCCATTAATAGCCACGTGGCCTTGGAGCCTGGCTACCCCACCTCCCCAAGCCTAGATAACAGGAACTGACCACCCGATGGGGTTGTTGTGAAGGTCAGATGAGCTAAATGTGTGTGAATATGCTTTATCAGTTGTAAAATTCCTCATGAGCTTAAAGGGGATATTTTTTTAATCTCTTCTTCTCCCTCACCTGAACTCCCACAAAAGGGCATGATTAAGGCTCACACTCATCTCCTTTGGTTTGCAACTTCCCACTCATTATATCTGGTGAGCCCTTGCCTTGTTCTTTTTACACTGGGACCTTTTTATCTTCAACCACCTTCATTATTACCACCTTCATCCACATCAGCACACAGATGGGCCCCTGGGGCACGTGCCTCTGCTTCCTAAATGCTCACTGAAGCCATTCCTAGCCGTACATAGGACAAATGTGTGCCAACACCTTGACCAAAGTCGTTCTGGAACATGAAGACAACCTTGTCTCAGCAAATATCAGAAGCCCTCTCACACCCAGGGCACGGTCTTTGGGCGCGCGCGCTCTCTCTCTCTCTCTCTCTCTCTCTCTCTCTCTCTCTCTCTCTCTCTCTCTCTCTCTCTCTCTCTCTCTCTCTCTCTCTCTCTCCCTCCTTCCCTCCTTCTCTCTCTCCTCCCTCCGGCCCCCAGCATAACTGGGAGGCAAGCAAAAAGCAAGGATTAGCCTCACCAGACCAGCCGCCCCCTCCCCATCCTCAGGGCACCAAAGCGCTGAGTCTTTTGGCAGAGTCAGCACCACATCCAGTTATGCCTGGATTCCCCTGCCAAACTGTTCAGCTGTGCTGCTGGAAAGACTCCCTGGAGCAGAGCAAGAGCAAGCACAAAGTCTGCAGCTGGGTCTGCTTAGCTCCTCATCTGGCCCTTTAAGTCCTCCAACCTTGGTGTTATGGGCAGACCACTGGAGTAGGAATCAGGAGACCTGGGTTCTAGCCTTTGCCACCCCCTTTCTGACTATGACTCTGTAAGCAAGTCACTTAGCTCCTTAATCTCTAGTAACAGTGATAGGGTTGATTTGCAGGCTTCTGTGATCTCTTCTAGCTCTAACCATTTATGATTAATAACCCAAACTCTATAACCAAGTTAGAAATGACATCTTTAAGTGAGCCACAGTCACATTATGTAGCTGAACCTAAGTTTCCCCACTTGTAAAATTAGGAGGGTCAAGTTTGAGCAGTGGTTCTCCATCCAGCTATGCATTAAAAGCACTTGGGGAGCTTTAAATCAGAATTCCTGAGATGGGGTCCAGGAAGACTTAGTTTTCAAAAGCTCCTCAGGGCAACCAACACTGAAAACCACAGAGCTGAGTGATCTCTGAAATGCCTTGCAGGTGTGCATCGTCTGTGACTTTTAGAGAGTAGATAACCTGTAGTCCATACTTTTCAGGCCACCCCAGCCTGAAGAGTAGGGTCGTGATAAGATAATAGAACCTCCATCTTTAACTCAGTCCTCAGCAAGCCAGGCTATTGAACCCCACTGCCAAGTTCCCTCATGTCTCATTCACAGGGTTAGTGAAGGAGGATATGGTGAGAAGGAGTCACATGTGTGCTTTCCTCCTCCCTTCCCCAGTTTCTTCCTGACCAAAGGTGACCAATCATTTGAGTGAGCATGTGACTTGTACGGCCTTGCTCAAAAGATGAGCTAGGCCGGTTGGAGTTCTTTTCAGGAATGTGAGCTAAAACATGAGAAAAGCTATGGGGGAAGAATTTTCCAGTTAGGAAGGGAAACTAAAGCAAAAAAAAAAAAAAAGCAATGGTTTAAACTTTAGAGTCAGGTCAGGAGACCAAAGGCAAATGCCAGCTATGAAAGACAGAGGGCAAAAAGGAAGGACCGGATCTGTGCAGAAAGGACAGGACAGATAGGAGAGAAGGAGGTAAAAACAGGCAGAGATGTGACAGCCCCTGAACTGCCTCGGCTCAGAATAGCATTCCACTCCACTTCCTGTTTGCAAATTCACAATAAGCTCTCTTTCTTCACAGGTAACTTAAGTGAACTTCAGCCTTAGGTAGTAAGCAAGAAGAGTCAAGCTGAAAAAAGGGTTGTGAAATTAGATGTATCTGATTAGTGTTCTGCTTCCGTTGTTGATCGGGTGGGTGGGGCTAACATTAGAGCAGGGCGTCTCAAACTTTAGCATGCATGAAAATTACCCAAAGGGCTTGTTAAAACACAGATTCAGCAAGTCTGAGATGGGGCCAGAGAACTGACCTATCCAACAAGTTTCCCCTAATGCTGATCCTGCTGGTGTACAAACTGTACTTTCAAACCACTGAATTAAAAGATGGGGAAAAGTTGCTCCCTGAGAAATGAATAGAGCCCATCTGAAGGAGGATGAAGGAGTAGGTACTTTAAGGCCCCACTGTGCATTATGTCGAAAGATCTGGGAATCATGAGATAGAGGTTCTGGTCCCAGTTTTAGCAATGTGACCTTCGATCAATCCCTCCCCCTTTCTGGGCCTCAATTTCTTCATCTATAAAATGAGAGGATTTTACTAGTTAATCTCAGGGGCTATAATTTTTAAACCGATTAAAACTCTGTGCTATAAATTTGTCTCTAAGGTTTTGACATTTAAGGGGAGGCGGGGATGCAGAAGTAGATGAAAACACATACTTTTCATTTTCTGCCAAGAAAAAGCTTGTAGGCTTATCTGCAGAAGTGTCACTTTTTGCTGAGAGTTCTGACTCACACGTGGGCACCTTCCCAGGCAGACCAGCTGGGTAGCTCAGGGTCTGTCAGGGGTTGTTCACACCATGGCTTGGGAATTGATACTGCAGTAGATCTATGGAAGTTGACACAAGGAGTCCTTCCAACGTGCGAGGTTGTTTGGCTATTTGACACGAATGTCACAATGTCACGTGGAGTAAGTTAAATTGTATCTGGATCCCACATCACTGAAATACTTTGAAACAGAGAGCTGGAGGAGAGAAGGGTCATTTATTTGTTTGTGTCTGAGTGTCATTTATTTGTTTGTGTCTCAGTGTCATGGTGTAGTGACAGTTGTGGAAAATCGAGCTTGAACTCCAGAAATGGAATAGTGAGCTAGAGTAAAACAATTAGTACCACTAGTTCCTATCACTGTGGCCAGTACCCTGATAGTCATGTTACCTTCATGATCTTTAAGTCTCACAACGGTCCTGAGAAATCAGAATGTATTATTGCCTCCATGTCACAGAGGAGCTATTCAGAGGTGATGGGAGACTTGACTAGAGCTGTATGGCAGGATTCAAACATGAGTCTGTCTAAGGCCTCTCCCTCTAGTGCTGTATTGCTGAAACTCAGCATCACATCTGAATCATGTGTCTACAAATATTCCCCTCTGAAACCGCCACAACAAAGCAAATGTGTTCTTTAGACAATGAGATTAGCCACAGATATCAGCAGGAGTCCCATGTGCATCAGTCTCAGCTGGAGTCCCCTGTGGGGCGATGGGGTGAAGTGTGCTGTGAATTATAGTCCCACTACATCAAGATGCCCAGTTAGAGAGTCCCAGGAAGAGAGCCAGGGCTTGCACCTTGGCAGGCCCTTCACATCTGCACAGGCAGAGCCTGTTGGGCATGTGACGAGGGTATGCCAAAGCTCCTGCTCCCATGATATGCCCTTGATTTGGTGTCCAGATAGTTAGTGTCCTATAGTTTTAAAAACATTTCTATAGGCAACGCAGATATTACTTGTGTACCCGCACAGCCCACTACCCAGAACTTCCAGACAACTCCCTATGCTGGATTCCAAGATAGGCTGATGTATTTGCCTGCTAAGAGGACTCTGAAAACAGAGTCACAGTCCCCTTAGGTGGAATTCTGTCTGTGAAGAGATGGAATTAATTGGCTCCTAAGAGATCTTCGTTTCTGTAGTTTTGCTGCCTCCCTTTGCAACATACATACGATGATAGGATCAACCAGCTCACACTGAGGTCACGATGGGACCTGCCACCCTCCCCAGCAGGAGTACGAGTCAGTGGAAATGGTAAGACCAGAACTCAGGTCTCCTGCCTCTTTACTCACCTGGAGCAGAGAGATAGGTGTTCCCCCTGATATTTTAATCAAACTTAATTCATAATTATTACTTATGTTCATTTTGCACTTTGAAGTTTTAGAGCAAGTTCAAATACAGTGTTGCCAACCGCTCTGTGAAAGAGAGGGCAGTCCCCTTCACGAGAGGAAACGGAGGTTTCCAGAGGTTAAACAACTCCCTGAGGCTGTACGAATAATAAGAGGTAGAGCTGGACTTAGGGTTTGGCGCTTTCTTCTTGTCACCCAGGACTCTTTCCACTACTAGACTGTAAGCTTTCGATGGGCAGGCGCCATATTTATTTAGCTCAGCACTGGATACCCATCACCTAGCACAGACCTGTGTATGTGGTTCTTGTCAGATGGAAGGAAAATGGATGGAAAGATCAGCAGATAGAAGAATAGGATCAATGGATAGATAAAAGAAAATCGGAGTCTTATTTTCCTGATGACATCAAGTTGAATTTTGGAGGAATGAAGTTCTATTATTAATGGCTACTTACTCAAAGACAAAGAGCTTTAACTCATAACTTTATTTAAAATATATTATTATGTCTTTAAAAAGTGTTTTTAACAGTAATGTCAAAAGGGGTTCTGTTCCTTTAAGAATCTCCAGCAGGAAGATTTTACAGGACCTGGGACCCAGTAGGCACTTAATAACTATTTCTGGAATTTAATTGCATTTAAAAGCTACCCTGGAGAGATAAAAGCAATTCAAAAGAATATCTATATTGCTGTGATAATTAAAGAACAGACTTTATCCATTATTTGCAAAATAAGTTTATTCCCAAATCCAGGTCTATCAATTGGGAAGAAATCAATAGCTAGTGTGGAATAAGATCACAACCTGCATTTCCAGGATCACTGGTTTTGGAGGATTAATAATAATGTTCAGTCCTCCTCACCAGTGAGGTTCAATAGGTCGCCTTTGCCTGCTGGTGCAGGATGGACCCTGTGCGAGCCATTCGATGCTTCTCGTGTGCAGCCAACTGGGGGGCATAGATGTGAAGTAGCCATGGTAACTTTTTTACTGATTGGGAGAATGGATGAAGCTAGATAATGAACCTCCTTGAATCATATGGGGGTGGGAGTGGGTTAACAAGTACTGAAGAGCAGAGAAACTTCTCTCTTTCTAGACAAGAATAGAGCAGGAAGCTGAAATTCAAATAATAGTAGAACAAAATCAGGTAAGGTGCTGACTAAAATAATTAAGATAAATAGGTAATTAAATGATTTTGATGATTAAACTGAAAGGACAGTGTTTGAGCATAAACTTCTACCTAAGCCAGGGGTTTTAAAATTTCCTAAACGTCCACTTATTAAAAAGTATAGACTCCAGCTCTGTTTCCCAAGATTCTGATTCATTGGGTCAGAAGTGGGGCCCAAGAGTTTCTATTTTAAAACTACCCACAAGTTATTCTCCTGCAGGAAGCTTATGAATGACACCGGCAGCACATGGACCATATTTTCATAAACTCTTCTCTGGGTAAGCACAAAGCATCAGAAATCAAACTCGAGCTGGAGCTGACTCGACTGTTTTCATTTAATGGAAAAACTTAGGGAAAATAAAGCTGTTTTCTTAGTGCTAGTTTAAAAACAAAACAAAAACTGTTTAATTAGTCAATAATTGATAGCAGTTGAGTTTCTGAAACATGTTACTGTAGTTCATGCATTGTGCTTCCTTTTAACCTTGCATTCTACCAGATGCTTTACTAATTAACAGAAACCAGCAGTTTTGTTCGCTTTGACTACTGCCCCTTCCCCACTTACCCAAATGACAAACTTCCATGTCCCCTCTCAAATCCATCCCAAATGTCTTCAGCTCTTGCCACCTCTTTAGTTTCTGTCCTCCCTCCCTCGCTTGCAGAATATTTTGCTTTCTCTTCGATGTCTGTCCACAGTGGCCTCTCATAGAACTTGCTGTGTTATAATCCAGTAGTTACTTACTGATCTGCTCCATTACTCTCTGCTCTATCAAACAAGGATCTTATTCTTGTTCATCTTTGTATCTCTATCCTTTCCCTTTCTTTAACTACTAATATGGCATTGGCCACATACTAGAATGAATGAATGAATGAATGAATCCATAAAGGTAGGGATTTTTTGTCCGTTCACTGAAATAAATACCCCAAGTGCCTAGAAGTGTGTCCATTACACAAAGGGGTCTAATAAATAATTGTTGAAATAATGTATGAATGAGTGCATTAGCGTACATAGGCCAATAGAGAAGAAAGATTGGACCTGCTGTTTTTCGGCATAACAGCAAAAATTTTTCATACTGGCACTCATCACAGTCTCAACAGATTAAGACTGAGATTCTTATTTGATATTTCTGTCATCTAATAGTTTGGGGTTTAGCTCGATAGACCCAAGGTATTCTAATCGAGAAAAAGAAGTAATGTTGCAAGCATTATAGCTCATACCTAGATTATTCAGATCAAGTCAACTTTTCTTTTAGCCTTACTCACACTTTTTACTAATGGTAAGCCTGGGATGCAAAGGATTCTTTAAGATAGTTTACACAGACTAATAGTAAAAGTACCTCCCATTTATTGAGCATTTATTAAATGTGCCAGGCATTGTATTAACTGCTTTCCATATATTATCTCATCACATACAGCTTTTTAGAAACATTTCATTATCCTTATTTTATAGATGAGGAAACTGAGGTTTAAATGTGGCCATTTGCCAAGGTCACTCGGCTACTAACCAGAAGACCTGAGATTTGGGTCTAAGTCTATAAAAGCCTCTGCTCTTAAGCTTCATAACCGAGCTGGTGTTTTGAATTGAATGGGTCCCTTGGGACTTATTTCTGACTAGAGGAGCACAGTCACTTCTGAGCAAATACTTTCTTGGCCTTGAACATTCTTGATCTTGAGTTTTCTGAGATTTCTTCCTTTAAAGAGATTTATAGTTTGGAGGCTAAACTCAGTCAAAATGACAAATTAAGTCCAATGTACCCCCTCCCCACCCCACCCCCAGCTTAATTACACCTGATGAGTGGCCCTTTCAGACTTTTGGTTCTAGGCACTTAACTGTCTCTTACATTTGCTTCCAGTGATCAGGGTCCTTGAGGTTTACACACATGTTTTCCCAGTGAACTTTTGTCCTTTTTGAAAACTGCATTCTGTTCTCCTTTATTAAATTCCAGCTTTCATGACTAGTATGCGATGATAAGCTCCAGAAATGTTTATATGATAAATTAAAATGGTCAGAGTCTTCCGCTTACAAATTGCTTCAAGATAGGACTCAGATGCCTGCCCGTAGAATTGTCTCATAAGTGCTAGCACAGAATGGGTTCAAGCTTTTACAGTTTCATCTTGGCCTTGACTTAGGAGCTTTTTGTTTCAGTGACTCTCGGTAGCGCCTGAGCTTCTAGTCTATTTCTCAAACTAAGGCTATGAGATTTATGACTCAGTGGGAAAAAAATGTGTGCGACTACTTTTCAAACTTGCTTTGGAAAAGCAAACAGGATGTTTTTCTCCTTATCTTGCACATACCTGTAAACAAGCAAGTTGTCGGCAAGGCCTCTGAGTCAGGGATAGAGCAATTTCAGACTGTCAGGTTCGATGATTATTTGCTTTGGATATTTCAGAAGTTCGTGTTAGAACAGAGCCACGTTCCAAAAAAACTTATTGCCCAGAGACCCAGAGTAACCAGAGGCCTTCTGGACTGCAGGAAGGTGTTTGTTTATTTTATAAAGTAGAGGCATATGTGGGTCTGTGCCGTTTTCACAGCCATAAAAGAAAGTGAAGAGTGTTAAGTGTGACTTCTCAGGGAAAAGGGGGCCTAAAGCCTCTGTGATTATTATTTTTGGAGGAGTAAATATTTCAGTAGAAAAAGAAACTCCTTTGTACCAACTCTCTCTGAGTTTTCTTGGCACATTTTAATATTTTCAAGTAACAGCTGAAACCACAGCTGAAAACCTGTTCTGATTGGAAGCATCTGGGAATTGCAAAATTAGAATTTTCAGATTCTGAAGTGATTTGCTGTTTGGACAGGGGTGTCAATTTCAGCTAAAATTTCCATCTATGGGGCCTTTTTTTTTCTTGCATTTATAAGTTATTCAGTCAGCTTATGATGTGATGGAGATATGGGGCACTCTTCATGCTTTTTTAAATGAAAACTGTACTTTCTTCTTCAGCTATTTGTACACCTTATCAGGATTCTTCTTATCCAAGGAGAACAGATGGAGAAATTCCCCCCAAGCCATGGAATTCAACTCGAACAATTTTCTCCTGCCAAAAGGCATCTCATAATCTAAGACACTAGACCGATATATGATATTTGCAAATTCCAGGAAGAAAAAAATACTAAAGACAATTACAAACCTATTTCAGTTTTTCTCTTTGTTAATAGAAGCCTGTCTTCTAAAGGGCTTAATGTTTTACAAATCTATCCTGAAACTTCCACAAGAGAGACAGAAAGACACAGTGGCTTCTTTCCTGCTGCCTGAACTACTTCGGCTGCTTCCTGTCTCACTGATGTTATATCATCTCATGCAGCTTCATACCATCTCAGTACTCTCAGGTGTAAATGAGAATGATACTGCCTCCCCGACTCGGGAATTGAATAAGTGGTGTAGAATTTATAAAATGTTCCCAGTGGGAACTGTCTTAGTCTGTTTGGGTTGCTTATAACAAAATACCAGACTGGGTAGCTTATAAACAGCAGCAGTCTATTTCTCATGGTTCTGGAGGCTGGAAGTCTGAGATCAGGGCCACTGGCATTGTGGGGTAAGGGCTCTCGTCTACATGGCAGACTTCTTATTGCATCTTCACGTGGCAGAGGGGGTAGGGATCTCCCTAGGACCTCTTTTATAAGGGCGCTAATCCCATTCATGAGGTCCCACCCTTATGACCTCATGATCACCACCCAAAGGCCCCATCTTCTAACACCATCACATTGAGCATTAGGATTTCAACATATAAATTTGGAGTGGGGGACATAGTCACATTATAACAGGAGCTAACGAAACATTAGCTTCTTTCTTTCTTTCCTACTTTTTATGCATGGCAACTGAGATAACAATGACATGATTTACCTGAGGCCAAAGGTCAGGACCTCGGGGAGCCACAATCAGACCAGAGGTTTGTGGCCTAACACCTGTAACACTCAATCTTTGTCTAAATTCAACACCAATTCTGCAGAGTTTGGCACAGAATACGCTATAGACTATGCCAAACAGTCATGGAGAGCAAAAGGCTGTGGGTGATATAAGCCACCTCACAGATGCTTTGTGTTGTTAGTAGGATTAAAATTAAAGACTACCCAGAGAAAGGATTCCAAATGATGCCACCAAAAAGATGAGCTTGACTTTCCATGTAGACACCCAATACATGTTTGTAATATTGAATTTAATAGTCTGGACCTACAGATCAGTGAGTTATTGAGAGTGAAAAGGAAAACAATTGTGTCAAGACACAGGCAAACCAGAATATGCAGTTGCCCTGTCTGTGAACCAAGGCATGAAATTCTGTGTCTCTTAGAGGGAAATTGACATTCATTCCTTTGGAAAATGTTTCTTAGGTTCCAACATAAGCTTTATGAGAGGCTTCTTCATGACTGACATTGTATTATTTTATTTAACGCTCACACCAATTAGTAAGATAGATTTAATTATTAAATTGATCATTAATTAGAGCTCCAGTTTAGTAATAAGCAACTGAAACTCAGCGAGGTTAAGTAATTTGCCAAGGTTGCACAGCAAACAAAGGTTAGATCTGGGATTAGAACCCAGGTCTGTCTAGCTCCAAATTCACTACTCCATAGATAACTTCAGATCTTGCTAAATTATGTCATAGAATCATAGATTTTTAGAGGTTATCTGATCTACCATCTATGTTTTTCAGATGGGGAAATAGCCTCAGAGAGGTCTGGTAACTTTCCCAGATCACATAGCAGGGCATAGTCAGGGTATAGGTAAAACCTCTTTTGCCCTTGTTCTAACCGTAGCTCTCTTCCCACATTCAGGGAAGGAGAGAAAAGAATAGACCATCTCTTCAGAAATCCCTTTCTGAAGTTGATATGCTGTTTATGGGGCTGTTTTTGGAGACCCACAGAAATCAATGGAAATGGAAGATATGGTCCCTGCCCTTCTGATTCTTCAAGTCTCTTTAGGGGAAATCATCCCCCAGCAGCAAGACGGAGGGACAGTGGAAGGAAGGGGAGCAAAAGGCCCTTGAATGGGGGTTCCAGACCTGGCTCTGGACTTTCCCACTCTGTAGTTTAGCGATCCCGGGCCTGCTTGTTCTGTGGTTCTCCCCGTCCTTCAGTAATGTCTCTGTTATACCCAACCAGACTGTATTTTTTGCCTGGTCTGCCTAGATCAGAAAACATCACTGGTAAGGTCTTGTTTGTCCTTGTTTCTCATGTGCCCAGCACAGTGCCTGATGCAAAGCAGGATGCCTGAAGCCTATGCAGGGGGCAGCGCAGTTGGTTACCTCAAATATGAGAAACAGACACTCCAAGGTCCACTGATAAAGTCACATGGGCAGAGGTCACTGTCCACACCTTCGCTCCTCACTCCAAAGGCAGGAAAACTCCACATCATTTGTTATCTGGGAGGGTCAGAAGGAAAGGGTCCTCCACGAGGGTGGGGAGGGGACACCCACCCAGTCCCTTTGTAACATCCCACCTCAGAGGGAGACAGAATGGAAACAGGATGGGCTGTCTTAGGTAGAGAAAATTAATTGTGGTTATTTAGTGGGTTAAAATAATCAAAAGTTTCCTCAAGACAGAAAACAATACCAAAGTAGAATTGTGAGCAACTTGCCGCTAACGTCTTGCCCACTTTCGGGAAGATGGTGATTTTTACGTTCCTTCAGGGCCTGAACAGTTGCCTGGCTTTGTCCTCAGGCTCTGCCTTGACAGATGCTGGGCCCCGGAGGCCCTCAGGCTTCTCAGACCTACTTTCTCCTGCAGTACTGTTGACTCTGAGAGATTGCCGCATGGCTTTAAAAATAGCTTTTTGCGAGTTTTCGGAGGACAGGTTCCCTTTCCACCAAAAATGTGTGGAATGGAGGTGGTTTCGTGGCAACAGTGAGCCTTTGTTTCAGAGTTGAAAGTGCACATCCCTCCTCCTGAGCTCAGCCGTGGTGGCTTGCCTGATGTCACTGACCCTGTTTTAATTAAGTCCTCCTTTTTTTGTTGGACTTGGTGCCAAGAAGCCTAAATGAATGTTGTCTATTTTAGTAATTTTTGTTCGTTTTTTTTTTTTTTTTTCTAGTACTGTTTTGGAAAACGTCTAAGGGTCACTCCTCTGCAGGCCGAGATAAGGGTTAAGAGTCTTTTTCTCAAGAAATAACATTCTCCTAAGTGAACGTTATCTCCATTTTTTCTTTCTTATTTTTTTCTTTCGCGCTCTTGTGTAACTAAATTCTAAAATTCAAGAGGATTTTTCTGGCTCCTGATGGAAACTGGAGACAGTGATGTAATTTACAGGCCTTTGTGGGACAGAGGAAACTTCACCTGCACCTGCCCTTATGAAATGCCGACAGATTAAATTTTAAGAAGTGTATAGGGAAGGAATTGTAATGGCCAGTGCTCACGGCTACTGCACAAAAATTGGATAGTTGGTGTATTTGCTTCCTAGGGCTGCTGTAACAAAATACCACACACTGGATGGATTAAAACAACAGAAATTCATTGTGTCAGTTCTGGAGGCTAGACATCTGTAATCAGGGTGCTGATAGGGTCACGCTTTGCTCTGAAATCTGCAGGGGAAAATATTCCCTTGCCTCTTCTAGCTGCAATCCTTGGCACTTCCTGGCTCAGATGCACCACTCCAATCTGTGCCTCCATCGTCACGTGGCAGTCTTCTCCCTTCGGGTCCCTGTCTTCTCTTCTTTGAAGGTCTTCACTCATATTGGATTAGGGCCCTCCCCAATGACATCTGCAAAAACAGACCCTATATCCAAATAAAGCCATGGGTATTTGGCATTAGGATTTTGATGTATCTTTTGGGGGGATGCAATCCAACCCATAACATTTGGCTTAGGATTTTCTCTCACTCAGAAAATATTTGGATATGTTATCACTCCCTAGCATAAGTAACCAATATCAGCTGCCACTTGGGGTGCATTTAACCCATGCCAAGCACTATGCCATGTACCTGATACATACTGTTTCATTTAATCTTCACAGAAGCACCTTGAGGTAGGCAT
The DNA here is from genome assembly GCF_014176215.1 of Rousettus aegyptiacus. Taxonomy (NCBI): domain Eukaryota; kingdom Metazoa; phylum Chordata; class Mammalia; order Chiroptera; family Pteropodidae; genus Rousettus; species Rousettus aegyptiacus. The sequence continues at coordinate 66,457,587 of NW_023416308.1, forward strand.
TATTATATGTCCAGTTTGTAACAGATAATAAAGGCCTAGATCTGTCTCGTTTCAGCACCCATGTTCTGAACCACTTGGCTGTTTGTATGCTTGGCACTATGCTAGGCCCCGGGGTTGCCGCAGTGCGTAAGACAGACATTGTCCTGCCCTCGTAGAACATGCAGTCTAGTGGGAGGAGATATGCATGAAAGGCATAGTTTCCTAAGTACCAGTTACTTGCTCACAGTGCCAGAGCACCATTTCAATCAGGAATCAATTTCCTCTGTGGTCATTGCCTATGACACTGCTAAGATGTAGGGCAGTGAGAAGACCCTCAAAGGAGGATCTCCCCCTCTGCTCTAACCTGAGCTCCAGTATTTTGTTTTATAAATCAGGCATCTCAGGAAGGTTTTGTTGAACAGAGTGCATGTACCGTGACTACATTATGCTGTAGAACAAACTACTATAAGATCTCAATGCTTAAAACAAAGTTTATTCTGTGCTTCTGTGTGCTGTCCCTGGCAGGTCAGCTGGGGGCTGTGCCCGGTGTCTTTTTCACTCTGGGATGGGGCTAACGAAGTCGTCTCATCTGTACAGGTCACCGTGACAGAAGAGAAAGAGAAGATGATGAATCACACACACTGTTCCAGGATGAACAGCCCTTAAAAAATATGACTATCTGGCCAAGTGAATTAAGTATATGAAAGGACAAAAGAGATGCTCAGTGCAGTTTTTGCGAAACTTGCATCTATTCCTTCCCTCCTCTGTGCATGCACCCCAGAACTCCATGCAGGAGGAGGCTGCCCTACATCTCTGGCCACCCCTTCTCTGCTCTGGTCAGTGGACCCTGATGACCACACATCAGCTAAGAAAGACCTGTGTTCTGTTTCAAGAAACTAAAGTAGGAAAGTCCAAACTTATGAAAGCCATAAATCAGGGAACAATGATTTCTGTTAAAAAAAAAAAAATTCTCTGCAGGTTCCCTTTAAACAGCAGACTCCAAGGTATGCATACAATGTAATTTCAGGGATAGATCTTTATTTACCCACAACTTTTTAGGAATATGCTATATATTATATAAAGCAGGGCATATATTCATTTAAGCTCTGGATTCCATAGGTTGATAGCTTGCCATATTCTCTCTATATTTTTTTCTTCCCTCAGGTTCCAAAATTGTTTCCCTGAAATAAACAGGAAAAACTTAGGGGAAGGGATCAGCAGCTAAAATTATTTTTGCTTTTTTCCTGTTCCAGTTAATAGCTATTAACAGCAAGAGACTCCCATGAGTGCCTCTGTCCCAGACGCCCATCTTCACAGCACCAGGAGCAGAGAAGGACGTTCTGTTCTAATTACTCAGAGGAGTCATTAGCCTTGACAAATGCTCTGGTTGCATTAGCTCACTGCAGGATGTTCAGTGCCGGGGCAGCCTATAATTCACTCAAAAGCTGGAAGTGTTTCTCCACCTTAGTGGAGCCCAGCCCAGGGCTTCCTGGAGCGTCCCACCTTCCTGCCTCACTCTGTACCCCAGGGTGGGAAAACATCACACTAGCTGTCAAAGACAGTACCTCACAGGGCATCATTCATGCTGGGCACAGGGTGCCTTCTCAAGGAGAGAAGATTGAAACAGACCCAGCTATGGAATACGATTGCTCCTTGACACCTAAATTATTATTCAATTCACCCATAAAGGGCCGCCAGGAAACCGGAGACAGGGGCATGCTCTTGGAGAGCCTCTCCTTAACACCTCCTCTCTGATGTACCACTTTAGGCAAGGTCAGGCAAACACTGAGATTCACATGTCTACAAGGCTTTACAGTGTGCAGAGTTTTCATGAACTTGTCTTGTTTGATCCTTGGAGTTGCTCCATAATAGAGAAGGAGCCATTGTTTCCATTTCACTGATGAGATAACTAAGGTCCAAGGAGGTGAAGTATTTTGCCCCAAATCACACATCTAATGGGGCCATGTTTGAATTTCACCTCTACCTTCACTACCTCTTAATCTCATCTCTAGAATGGTGATGATGCCCACTTGACAGTGAGATAATTTACATAAAGGGTCTCTGGAAGAGAGGGACTCAAAAAAGCCTATGGATGAATGGTTGGATGAGGATGGGTGGGTGAGTGGATGGATGGATGGATGGATGAATAGGTGAATGAATGGGCGAATGAGTGAATGAATGAATGAATGTAAATGATTTAATGAATGAACGAATACTGCCCCTTTGTGACTTTTTCCCCTTTCAGTCTACCCTTGATCTTGCTCTCATTGAAATTTGCTCTTGCAGGGAACATGGAAACCTTTTCTTCCCAGCTGTGTGTCACCAAAGACCCTTTCATTTGCCCCTGCTCATGACCCATATAATGAAAGATTTTCTACCAAACTTTATGACTGCCTTCCTGTTTGACGAAAGCACATATAACTGTCAACAATGGCTCCTGACAAACATGCACATTGACTTGGCATAATTCTTGTTAAAATACGAATTAATAATTAGCTCCTAACATTTGAGCACTTACACTGAGCCAGGTACCTCACTGGGCATTTTGCCCTCCCTTGAACACAGGCAGTGTGACTCCCGAGCCTGCGCTCTTAACCATGACACCAGCTCAGCACCACTACAAGCTGCCATTTACTGAGTGCCAGTAGGCACTGTAATAAACTCTTTAAATATGCATTATTTGGACGTGGTTCCATAGTGTAGCAGTTAACACATCTGCTTTACACGCAGAAGGTCTTTGGGTCACACCCCAGGGGAGCCACAGGCCATGGTCTATGGCCATGCCACCCCGAACAAGCCCAGTGTCTGATCTTGGAAGCTAAGCAGGGTTGGGCCTGGTTAGTACTTAGATGAGAGACCACCTAGGAAGACCAGGTGCTGTAGGCATAAATAATAATAATTTAAAAATAAATAAATATGCATTATTTTAGTTAATACTTATAACAAAAATATGAAGCAGCTAGTGTCATGTTCTGTGTTTTACAAATGAGGAACTGAAGCTCAAGGAAGGAAAGTAACTTGTCCATAGCCATGTAGCTAGTGAGCAGAGGCAGGCTTTGAGCCCAGGTGCTGTGGTTGCAAAGTACAGACATTAAACTCCTAGCCTATGCTACCTTCCATCTACCTTTACTCTAAAACTTCACTTGAGTTGTTTGCAGTCTCCTAACTTACAGTACTTTGTATTATTAGAAGTCACTGGACAATCCCATTCCAGCCTCAGGACGTCCCATGGGTGGGAGATCTCAAGGTGAGACTGAGCAGGTGTAGTAGGAGCGCCTCCCCCAGCACCTAGAATTCTTTCTGAAGCCACTAAGAAGTAATGCGGGAGAATGAGTGTCAGCATTTATCGTTTGGTCAGGACCTCTTGGAAGCAAGATAAAAGCCAACTCCATCGCCAGGTATTGCTGCAGGAAACAGTGTGCCCTGAGTGAAAAGTGTCTAAACCTGAAAATAGGTTGCTAAAGGCATTTTAAGAGGTTTTCTTTCCTGAAAGTGTCTTCTTTCGAGCTGGTCTAGATTAAGTTCTGCCAAGAAATAGGTGGATAAGCAAGAGAATCCAGCTAGAACCTGTAGTCCATGTGATTATCATCTTAATCCCTCACTCTGCACATTTTACTTTCTTATCAACATGCAACAAAGAAAAATATTTCATTAGTGGCCCCGATGCACATTTCAGTTTGCTCATTTCAGTGCACACCTCCAGCTGTTTGTGGGGAACTAGATCCCCAGAAAGAACAGGCAGTCTGGGTCAGTGGAGAGAGCACTGGACTCAGGACCCTCAATCAGTCAGGTTTTGCTGCTTATGAGCTGTGTGACCTCAGACAGGTCCCTTCACCTCCCTGAACTTCAGTGTTCTCATTTATAAAATTAGGTCTTTGGACCAGATATCTCAAAATCCCCATCCAAGCCAATTTGGGGAGTGAGGATCATTTATAGCTGCAATTTAAATAATAGATGGAAAAGCACTTTAAGAAGTGATTAAAATTTCAAATACATTTCAGAAGGTGTTATTTTTGCAGCATGATCTCTGCAGAGCACAAAATTATATATGCAGAAAAAGAGAAAGTCTTTTGAAATTTTAGTAGCTCAAATTTAAATGTAAAAATATTCATCTTAAGTGTCCATCCTCCCTCTCCTTATCTCCGACAAAGAGGGCCTATTTTAATGTACCAGATAATTTCTATAATCACTCTCTTCCTTTGCTTAGAATTAACCGCATCGGAGCTTTGCTAAGGTCTAAAATACTGCCTGGATCTTACCCCTTAATATGTGAGCTCTTTGCCAAGTATTACTGATAAGGGGAATGTTGAGAACTGGAGTGTTATGGATGGGGGATATTTTCAGAACAGGACAGAGTTAAGAGCTTAAGAGGTAGGGAATGCGTCATTGGGCTTAATTACTGTGGGTAAATGACTTCCCCAAGGTCACTCGGTGAGTCATCAGTGAGCCAGTTGGCTGGGACCCATTCCTCCAGCTCAAAAGAATTGGCCTCTTTGTTAACACTATTGTTCCAAGTGACGCTGTGGATGACCTGGAAGGAAATTGCTTGTGGATATTAGAGTTGCAGCTGTGGAAAAATAGAAACTGGCAAAGATACACCCAAAACAAGACCTCTGTAGTCCACGCCTCAGAGCAGCAGCTGGTTTGGAGGCAGAGAAGGTGGTTCTTTAAAAGATTCCAGGCTTATAGGTTCAATGTGACCCACTTACCCTTCTGCTGCCACCAAGGCAAGTATCCCTCTTCAAACTTCCAGATGCCCCCATGTGACTTCTTTTCTAATCCGGAGCAGTCCTTGAAGTTCGTTGTTACCAATAATGTGATTTTCCAAACTCGAATTGCCTAGAGATGAGCCTTAGAAATAAGTTCCAAGGAGCCAGCTCAGTGCTTAGTTTTTGTCTTGATTGATACAACTGAGCACCACATGGTCATTCCAAAATAGCGTGGCAAATGCCTGGAACTTGCTCACAAACCTAAGGAGTAAGTTAATTCACAAACCCACATCACCATCAATGTGATGGAGAGAGCCCTACAACATCTAAGTCTTAGGCTTTGGGGTTTTCCTCTTCCCTGGCCTGTCCACCTGCCTTTATTTGCACATTTCCCCATTCTAAGCCACTGGGCACAGCCCAGCCCAGCACCACCCAGCCTAGCACAGTGATCCCTTGAGCATGATACAGCATAGCACACATGAAGGTGACCCTCATTCCATCTTAATTCAACACTTTTCATTCTATCTCTAAACCTCAGCCTTCATTTTCATAGTTCATGTAGTCACTTCTCCACTTATTCAGAAATTATGGACTGAACCTGAGCACACAGTGGAAAACAACAACAACAGAGTAAATGCAGACCTTGCCCTGATGAAGCCTACAGTCTAATGGGGCAGAAAATACTAACCAAATAGCCACACAAATAAATGGAGTAAGTTCATGTGTATAGGGATGGGGTACTTTGAGAATATGTAACCAGGAACCTTAGCTTTGAATCAGAAGTCATCAGAAGAATGAGCAGGAATTAACCAGACAAAGAATGAGGAGAGGGAGGGGGCCAGGCAGAGGGAACAGTGTGTGAACTGACCCTGGGTAAGAAAATCATGACACATGGAGGAATGGGAAGACAGCCAGTGTGGCTGATGACTGGGGAATGAAGTTAAGGATGAAGGGAAGAAGTTGAGAAGGGCCAGACCACACAGGGCCTTGCAGGTAGGACATGTTAAGGACTTTGGTCTTTATTCTAAGAGCCGTGGAAGACACAAAAGATATTTAGCACAACGGATAACATAGTAAGACTCATTTCAAGGACATCACTCTTTCTACTGTACAGATAATAGACTGGAGAGAGACAAGAGGGGATGTCACAAAGTTATTGTGGCACTTTAGGGAAGAGGTATTGGAAGCCTGGACCAGGGAGGTGATGCTACAGATGGAAGAAGTGTGTGAACCAGGAGCTATTTAGAAAGTAGAATTGGAGGACTTGACAATGGGTTGTATAAAAGGGGAGAGGAAAGTGTCAACAATGACTCCAGGGGTTTGGGATTGTTAAACTAGATATATGGGGGGTGGGATGGTAATGCTCACTGAGAAAGGGAGCAAAGGAATAGATCATGTTTGTCTTGGGTCTTTGTTTTCTCTTGTCTTCAAGTCATGGTGGTGGAAGATTAGATCATAAAATTGGTTGTGGACGTGGTAAGCTTGAAGTGCCTTCGGAGAAGACAAACTCCTTGCCATCCTCTGCACCACTCCCCTCTCCCTAGCCCAGAACCACATACATGGTCTAAACATTAAAAGTTCTGAATCAAGCTAATAAACTTTTAAGTAAAATATGTTCTAGTCTCTTGCCTTTACAGATATACCTTCATGATAGGAAGGTCAGGTTTGAATTTAGAATTCTCAGACTCTAGTGGTAAAGAGAAAACTGGCTCACAACGGGCAGCCCACCCCTCTTCCCATCCCCAGCTCCATCCTCCACTGCAAGAAGCCTCACGTACCTCTGGACACCTGAACCCATATGTTCAAGTTCCAGTTACAGTCCCTGAAAGCAGCACTGGGGCTGTTTGGCCAGAGAATTTCAGGGTCCTATGTGCCTGGTCTAGAGGGAGGAAGGAAAAGTGTAGGCTCTGGTGAGCAGAGGCTCCAGGTGTGCACAACCCTCAGCCCTGCGGACTCCTTTTGGAGAAGAGAAGTTGAAAGAGGACCAGAGCAGGGCCCTCTAAACTGTTGGGGCTTTGAGCAGAGACCCCACTCGCCCAGGCATATGGGCAAAATTAAGTGATACAATGATACACAGTACCTGTGATCTTTGTTCAGTTCCGAGTCTGACTGCCTGGTTTCTCTGTGTGTACGTGTTTTGTTTCTCCTAGTGGGCTGTTCATCACCATTCATGACAAGGGCCACGTTGCAACAATGCTGAACTCTTGGCCAGAAGACAATATTAAGGTATGATCCTGTTGGGGTTTTTTTTGCCGTTGCTCTGTTGTTGGGTGAATCCTTTCAGCCTGAACCAGAGTCATTCCCAGCTACAAAATGAGCCGTTGCAACACTGAAGGCAAGCCTCTGCCCCCCTTTCCCTTGCCCAGACCGTAGACCGGAACAGCCAAGCATAAACGCACCACAAAGCAGAGGTTTGCATTAACCAGGCACCCATGTGAAACAGTCCTTTATTATTATTATTTTAGTACATTATTAATATAATGATTAATGGGAGTAGTTATAGTCATTGTTGTATTCTGAAAATATGTTCAGCTTGTATCGAGTACCTACTAAATACACACTGCCAGTTTCTGTCGTGGATACAGGGGAGACTCAGACATACACTCTCTTCTCAAGTAGCTTACTTGAGGAAAATAAGACAGAGACACAAAAAATCTGACAAGGGGGAACTCGATCAGAGGTAAACAAGACACACAGAGAGATCTGGGAGTGTTCAAAGAGGCAGAGATTGCTTTTAGCCTGAGGGGAATCTAGGAAGACTTCATGGGGGAGGTGACATTGCAGCAGGGCCTTGAATTGAGGGATAGCATTGAACAGTTAATCATTTGAGAGAGTAGGATGCAGTGTGGGGACATTCTGCAACAAAAATGCTTCTGACAAACAAGACTTTAACACCTGGTTGTACGCAGCAGTGGTGGGGGGTAGGGTGGGGGAGGGGGGAGTGGGGTGATGTATATTTAGAGTGACAAAATAAACCTGACACTTCTTCCTCAAAAAAGTTAAGGAGAAAACATTTTTATATAATAAACAGGATATATATATAATACAGAATGCAAAATTTGTGTTCATTTTAAAATATAAAACATGCAGCTTTGTAGAAAGTCCTTAGCCTCTGGCTACATCCCCAGATCTCCTCCTGCTGTAGGGACTTCTGTGGAAGAGTTAGAGGGGGTCTGGCATCTAGGATCACTGTCGCATTTACAAAAAAATAAAAATAAATGAAAATAATAATAATTAAAAAATAAAAATAGGTGAAACAGAAATGCTCAACATCTGCTGGCTGCTTAGTGAGGGCATTCCTGGCACACGAGCGGGGGAGGGATTGGAGCCGACCAAGCCCAGTATGAGCGAGTACCTCTCAGGGCCAAGGCTGGCACCTCGCTGCCTGGACCGGGAGACTGAGGCACTCCCCTACTGTGTCCTCTCCAGGGCCTCCCTCCCTCTGTCCCTGTCAGTTGTTGAGCAACCCCCACCTCTTTCCACCAGGCATAAAATGTAGCCTGTCTCCCCCTACCTCTCTGTGCCTCACCCACTTTGGCCCTGTCAGTGGTAGCTCAGAACTAGAGCAACCAGGCCAGGACATTGGATTGCAGTCCCGGCCCCCCAGAACAGCTCATTTCATCCATGTCTGTCTGGGTACGATTTCACCCTGTGCTTCTCCTTCCTGCTTATCTGCTTATACTCCAGTTACATGTTAGGCCTTGGCCCTGCGGTTGGTCCCAGTCCCAGAAGAACGAAGTTTCCAGGGCACGTCTAGCATGAATATGTAATAAAATCTTCAGGACATTAAAGGAAGTTAGCTCACCGAGGGGAAGTTAACTCCAGCCTGTGTTGTGGGGACATGCTGCTGAGGTCATGCAAACTAACCTTTCCACCTTAGCGGATACGTCAACCATGGTGAAACCTTGTACATAGTAAGTGCTCAGGAGATGCTTGCTGAGTCGAATGAACTCAGTTGATGGATGAGTGTCTTCCATGTACAAAGAGTGAGGCGGGATCTCCACTGACACATATGGTGCCTTTGTGCATGTTACGAGGAATTAGAAAGAATGATGAAAAGCCACTCCCTCTTCACCAGTAAAATTAAGATGCTCCTTCCTCCAGGCTGGAATGGGTGGGGTGGGGTTCATGGGCCGGATTTCAGGTTCCAATTGCTCCTTTTATCAGGGCACAGTTTACAAAACCGCACCCAGGGCTCTGCTCTGAGGAATGCAAAATGAGAAAAACACAGACCCTGACTGCAAATTGTTCTTTTAAATTCAAAATAGAAACTTAGCTGCTAAACCGCCACTGACTTCAACAAACATATTTTGAGAACCTTCTTAGTTCTGAGTGCTAATTACTAGAGGGATGAAGACGGCAACTCTTTATGATTCTAGAGAAAGAGAAACTGAGGCTTAGGGCCACCCTGGAAAAAGAGGGACTCTAACAGCCCTCAAAGAGAGAGAGACACCCAGAGCCTCTGGGGAAAGCATAAGTTACATGAGAAGCTCTGGGCCAGTGCATCTAATCCAGTTGCATTCAACAGCCATTGTGTAAACATTTACTCTGTAAGAGTTCCCTGGCGGTTTGGGGGATAGAGAATGTGTGCACGTATGACCTCAAGAAGATCGCAGTCTAATTAGAGAGACTGACCCAGAAGCAATTATAGTAGACTGTGTCTGCCAAAGAGAGGAGCCTGGGGATGAGGAACGTACAGGGTGACTGGCTGACCACCGGCCCTACAGTACCCCGGAGTGGATGAGTGAATGCCTGGGAACGTCTCCTCCCCTCCCGCTTTCATTTCTGTTTCACTTTGAAGAAACCCTGAGGTCAGTTCCAGTAACCATATGGGAGAATCAGCTCTGCCTTTGCAGTAAGACAGACGGGGTTCTGGTATGGAATCGTCCATTTATCTGCCATATGTGCAGATAACCTCTCCGATCTTTGTTTTCCTATTGTGAGGATTAACCACGATAAAGTCTGTACAAGGCCGAAGGGCACTTGAATGGACAGCGACATCGCTGGAGGAGGAAGAGGTGGCTGTAGTTCACACAGTAGTGCACGGAAGAGACTACAGGGGCTTAAGGGCAGCTGTGGAAGAGGCCTCCTTACCCAGGAGTCACAGGCCACAAACGGGCAGCCAGCCAGTTTGGCTCCTACACATGTTTGATTTGGCCCTCAGTGGCTTTTGAACATTTTGAATTTGTAGGTAACGTTTTTAAATTGGGAGACTTCATTTAAAAAACGAAACCCATGGATTTCTGGCTTGTCTGAAAAAACCAGGAGCTCTGAATATTGGGCCTATAGTTTGGCTTGTAAACAAGTCAATTAAGGTTGATGGGGTTGCTCCCAGCTTACCCCGGTCCCTGCTACCCTATCTACCAACCTTTTACTGGAGGGTCCTTCCTTCTCATTCCCAGGGCTGCCCTTTCAATGGTTCAGAATGTTCCAGGCTGTGGCCTTTCTTGTTTACTGGTGTGTTTTCTCTAGTTACGTCAAGAAATAGAGATGAAGGTTGTTCTTACTTAGGTAGAGCATCTCTGCTTATTATATCCCTTTCATGGTACTGACGCTGACATGGTACGGAGCTGACACTGACTTCCCCTGTGTTATTGCTTTCAATTCTCTTAGTCACTGTGATCAGAACGGAGTAAGGAGTGCTTCTAAAACCCTTGGGTGGGTCCTGAAGAATGGGTAAGGGCGAGCAAGCAGAAGTTACGTGGCTTGCCTATGGTCACTCACGAATAAGTGTTGATGCCACTCATAGTCCTGTTGCTAGCTACCTCTTCCCCAGCTGCTGAGCTGAGTTTTTCAAGGCACAGGCACCTTCGGACCCTGACATTGTTGGCTGCTTGGCTGGAGGAAGGGGGGGCTTCAGAGGAGCTTCTGAATCAACTCAGAAGATAAAAGATGACTTTCGGTGGTTTCCCAGCCAGAAAGCAGAGATGCAGACAGATGTAAGAGAAGTAGGCTGCAAGGGAAGTGAGGCCACAGCCCAGGGCTGGGGGACATGACGTTTCGTAGGCCCCTCTTGTTCAGGGAGGAAGGGGAGGGTCAGGCCGCCCAGAGCTGTCCAGCATAAATCACAAAGAGGAGTGAGAACTGCTTTTCTGACTCTTTCCCACAACAGCCATCGCTTGAGCCGGGAGAAAAGCTCAGCAGAGAACAGCCTCCTCCCCAGCAGTTTTCCCAAGCTCCTAAATCTCTCCCTCCTCCTAGTCCCAACAGCTTTGGGAAGGAGGTGCTGAGTGGCGGCTGGGCAGTGAAGCCGAGGGAACATCCTCTGCCACTGGGCACCAGCCACTTTAATGATTAAGCTCGGACCAGAAGCAAGTGCCAAGTGCCTGCCTGTCATGCACGGGCCCACCATGTGTTAAACCCCAGTCTTCTCAGTGTCAGAAGCTGGATTTCCTGGGAAACAGTTCGAGATGGAGAGTAGCATACTAGAAGCATATTAGGGAGTACTTGTGGGATCACACTTCTAGATGGGAAAGAGGTAGATAGAGCAGAGGAGCAGAGGAGGTGACGTCTCAAGAAAAACTCAGCCCATGGGGAGGTCCTGGAGCTGAGATGGCCCTTCAGAGTCACCCTGAGTTGGGGCAAGGGAGCCGGGTCTTCATCCCCTGCATCCATCAGTCATTGGTTACTGTCTTTGGAAAAATGCAATGGAATAGGGAAAATCCACTGTCAGGAGACCACTGCAGTGGTTAAGTGAGAGGTGGTTGAGCTGATCCAAGGAGTAGCAGTGGGGATGAAGATCATGGAACAGATACCAATAAATGTGGAGCAGGTCAGATCAGGAGAACTCGGTGACCGATTGGCTGTGGTTGACTAATGACAGAGAGGAGCCAAAGAAGACTGGACAGCTTTGAGCCTGGGAGATAGGAACTAACAGAGGAAGGGAGGACAGCAGAAGCAAAAGGTTTAAAGGGAGTAAAAGGGAAAGTGGATTCATTTGGTTAAGGACTTGGGGAATTTGGGAAGACTCCAACGGCCAAGTGTCGGTGTCCAGCAGACAGTTATCCGTAAGTGTCTGCTTAAAGATGACAGTAGAAGCCATTTGAATGGATAAAGATGTCTGGGTTAGAATGCTATTGAGCTTCACATGGCTGGACTTTCTTCTTAAAAGCTGCATTTGCCAAGGTCTCCCCCTGATTTCCCTTTCATTCACTCATTTAACAGATAATTATTGTATAGTTTTTCCGTGATAATGCTGAAGTAGAGAGAGATGAAACAATTAAATATTCTAATACATAATCTTTGCCCCAGTCATAATCTTATAATCATAAGAGAAGCACCATTTACTGATGACTTATTTTATACAAGGCACCTGGTTAAAATAAGACATGTTATTTCATATTTACAACAAACTGATAAGTTAGTTATCATTATTATTCCCCTTTCGTGGAAAATTAAAACTCAGAAAAGTTACCTGTTGACTCAAGATTACATATGGCAATACATCAAGGTGCATAGATTCAAACGCTAGTTATCAGACTCCAAATCCCTGCCATTAACCATCAGACTGTTTGGTGAGATAAAATGTGCATTTTTAAAAGCGTTAAATAAGAACTCAGACGCTATCACCATTAAATGTTTAAGTAGCAGATGTGGGGCTTGGCAAACGTAGGTGCTTAATAAATGTTTGTGGAAGGCAAGCAGGCAAACAGGAAGGGTGAGCAGGCAGATTTGTAGTAGACACAAATGCTAGAAGAAATTGCATTTGATTGTGATGGGCAGGATTTGCACTGCTGAGAAGAGACCCTTCTAGGAGAGGGAAATATAGAGGCCGAGAGCTAAGAGATTATAGGTGACTTCAGAGTGTGTCTGGCAGGAGTGAGGAGGCCCGTTTGGCTAGAGTAGGCAATTTTGTGTGCAGATGAGTAGCAGGAAATAAGTTTCATAAGATATTGTTGGGTTCGAGTCATCAAAGAGTTAAACATTTTGAACCCTATTTTATGGACAGTTAGAAGTCACTAAAGGTCTTTGAGCCTGGGGATGGCATAATGAAAACGAGCTTATAATACAATGACTCAAACACTGATTGGCAGGCAAGATGGAAAGAAAGATGAGAGTCTGGTTGTAAAGCTCTTGCAATAACCCAACCATTAGCTTGGTAGAATTAAGAGTGGATGACAGATGGAGGCGAGACATTCCCTGGGAGGAGCTGGGATGCCGTAGAGTGCCTCGGACATTGCCAGGCTGGAAGGGCCTCATTGCAGAGCCCCTTTACTATCTTAAAAGGTGCTAGAGTTGTAGGGTCCACACCGTAGAGTTGTGGTTGATTTCCTCTGCTTAACTCAGTGTCTCTCAGCAGAGAGAAATTCTAAGAAAATGGGAACCAAAGTAAGGTTCGATTAGGACAGATGGTAGAGAAATGACCCGAGTTTGGGCTCCCAGGAGCAGCATGAGGGCATGGGCTCCACCAGGGAGAGCTGCCAGGAGGAGGTCAGAGGCAGGCAGGCTGCGGGAACAGTGGCGCCGAGGCAGGGCAGAGTTTTGCAGAGGGCACGGATGCTTTAACTCAGCCGAATGGGGTGGTCGAAGGAGCCCTGAGCCAGGAACCCAAAGCCAGGCTCCCGATGTGCCACATACACAAGCATGGTGACCTTGGTAGGTCATCTAATCTTTCTAAGATAACTGGTGTGGAAACATCAAGTCCAGTGCCTGATACGTGGCAGAGACTTAAATGTGTACAGAATGTGAAGGTCTGAGAGCTTCAGTTTGCTCACCTGTGAAATGGGGGTAACAGAGCTGCCTGCCCACCAGGGCCATGGCATCAGGTGAGTTGTGGGTTGTGAGCACCCTCCAAGGAGGCAGCAGACCAGTCTAAGGGGGATTGGTGACCTTCATGGTTCTGTTACATTCTCTAGAGCTCCATTTTCAGAAGTGGAAAAGTGTTTTTAAGAATATTTACACCTATTTCTACCAAAACGCAGCACAGCCCTTGTGTGCACTTGCCCCTGAAGAGACAGAGAAAAGAAGTGAGAAGATGCTGTGGATCCTTTGGGTACTCATTCGATCATAAACTTTTCCAGGGCAAAGATGGGTCTTCACATCTTTAGCCCCAGTGCCCAGCATTTTACCTTCATGGATCGAACTGACCCCTGTGGTGCCCATTGGCACCATGCATGGGGCCAACCAGGACATCCATAGCTCAGAGCTGGTCCTAAGTCTGACCCAAAGCCAGGCTCCAATGGAAGGAACGGGTAGCCCCTTAAATCTAACTCAGAGATGGAAGGAACCAGTGATGGCAAGCGGGTCGGGGTAATCTGTAAACAAGTTCACTGTCACCTTCAGGGGTTCTCCTTGGCCTGAAATTCAGGCCCTTCACAGTCTGACTCCTGCTTGACTTTCTATTCTCTCTTTTCATGTGACCTGCACCCCGACACACAGCCTGCACACCCCGACCCCTATCCTGGATCTTAATTTCCTTTTGCATCAAATGCCTTTCTCCCCAGCCACACCTCTGATGGACAATCTCTACCTGGCACATGTGTCCCCTCATCCATGAAGCATTTACCCCACAGGAGGTAACTCTCCCTCTTCTCAAGCTCTGCTGCCCTATCCTGTTCTGCTGTACTCACACTTCCCTCCCAGAGTTATAATTTAAAAATACATATTCCATCTCCTTTTTGCCCCTTAGTTCTTTAAGGGCTGGGCCCATGCCTACTGGTTTTTACAGATGAGCAAACTGAAGCTCCTTCCCCTAGGACCTGGCACAGTGTCTTATGCAAAATAGGTACTTTGTAAATATGTGTTAAATGAGTGAGTAAATGAATATCCATCATAATCATATAATCATTTCTGTCATCGCCATCAGCTTCATCAGCACCTGTTAATCCACAGTAAGTAAGCCTTGAACTAGCACTGTCTACTGCCTACTGTGCCCTCGGTGCTTATTTGCCAAAACACAAAGGTAATTCCAGTACAACTTGAGAACCCTCCTGGTTTCACGTGAAATAGCGACCCCAGCATATCACAAGGAGCTCTGTCCTTTGCACATGGGATTTATTATACTCCAGGAGCAGGACCAAGAACACTTACATTTGTCTGTACACCCTGGGGTTATAGCAGCAGCATAAACGCTTGTTTTTTATTATCTCTTTTCATTATGTCCTTCCCTCCCTGGCCCCCTAAATCTCTGTCTGCTTGGTTTTTTGAAGAAGAGTGACTAGATGCGTTTCCCCTCCAGCTGTTTCTGTAGCCCCAAGCCAAAACCTCTGAATGCAAGGCAGGTGTCTTTCTGTCATCTCACCAGCCTGCCAGAAAGAGGAGTGGGTTGGGAGAAAGACCCACCAGCTGCAGTTGAATAAATCCTTTGGCCTTATCCCGGACAAGCAGAGGCAGTGGGCATCTAGGTGTCAGGCTTGACATACTAGGGCTGTTAAAAGGAGCATTGTGTCACAGGAGGTGCTGTCCCTGATTGATAGCATCCTGCTTTGTCTTTCAGGCCGTGGTAGTGACTGATGGGGAGCGCATCCTGGGCTTGGGAGACCTGGGCTGCTATGGCATGGGCATCCCCGTGGGCAAGCTGGCCCTGTACACGGCATGCGGAGGGGTTAATCCGCAGCAGTGCCTCCCCGTCCTGCTGGACGTCGGCACCAACAATGAGGTAACGTACTGCCTGAGCCGGGAGCTCCGGGGCTAGAAGGTGGCAGCTGGGGTGGGGTGGGGAGCACCTTTGGGGCAGTTATGTCTGCAAAGCATCAGGCCATTTCTTTGCTGGGCCCCTTCACCAGGGCACTTTCCCTGCACAGCTGTAGAGTGGAGGCCCTTCCCCCACACACATACCCTCCCAGCCCCATTCTCTTCCCTCAGCCACTGCTGGGTCTTCGTCTTCCTCTCTCTCCTGAGGCCTTCTGTGGTGAGCTCTTTGCTTCCTTGCTCCATTAATGCAAGCAGCTTCCATGTCTTCAGGGCTTCTCTCTGACTCACTAGTGAAGAAGGCCACTGATTGAGGAGGGAGTGGCTGCTGGGCTGGGTTTTTTGTTTTAATTTTAGTTTTTGGGTTTCTATGTATGTATGTATGTATGTATGTATGTATGTATGTATGTATGTATTTATTGAGCATTTTAGAGGCAAGCCGCCTCAGTAAAAGGACTTAAACTGAAGCACCAGGGTTGAGGACTAACATGTCTGATCAGGCAGATCAGTGTCCTGCAGATTCAGGGAGGGAGACTGATCTAGGTCGTGAGTGAGAACAGGTGTGTAAGATTCCAGGTGGTTTAGGATTTAAGGAGCTCAATCCCCAGCCAAGAGTTCGTCTGCTCTGGGTACCACCACCCTGGGGCACGGGGTTCGTGCATGTCTATGGTCTCAGCTCTGTGTCTGTGTGTCAGAGAACATGAAAAAATATCTAAGTATTTCTTCTTAATGACATTTATCTGAGTTTAAAATGAGTGCATGTTTATTTTTTAAAAATTGAGACAGTCCAGAGAAATATTAAAATATCAGTCACAACTAATACTAATCATTGTTTACATTTTGCTCTATTTTCTCCCAACTTTTCCTTCCAAAGCATTTATAAAAATGAAATTGTGTTTATATTGCATGTACAGTTTTGTTTCTTGCTTTCCAAAATGTAATGTGTATTATCGGTTTTGTATCTTCCTTTTTAAAATGTATCTCCAAAGTCATTAGCCATTTTCCACAATGTCATTTTAATAGCTGCCCAATATATCATAATTTACATAAGAAACCCTCTACTGTTGGACAGTTCGGATTTGCTAGTCTTCTTGCCAGTATAATTGTGCTCTCATATCTATTTTTGCAGATCAGTCTGTGTCCATCTCTGATTGTTTCCTAAGGATAAATTCCTAGAAACAAAAATATTGAGACAAGGGGAATGGTTGTTTTTAGATTCTTGATTCATATTGTCAAAAAAGGTTATACTTATTTGCATTCCGTGGAGATCTCTGTCAGGAAAACGCACCACAGCTCTTTGTGTGGCCTCGTCCTCCCTGGACACCACGTGTCCACACTTCTGCGTGAGGAACACTGCAGCTCAGGGCGGAACGGTGCTTATTCAGGCTTCATCCACACCTACAATCAAGTGAGGAGGCAGGGGGCACACCTTGCTTCAGAGCTGGGAAATCACGGGGGCGGGAGTGGGAGGAGGTAGAACAAAGGGAGAAGAGGAAGGACTAGAATGGGGAGCAGGGACACCGGACCCAGGACCTCTGACAGCCAGGGGTGTCCCTCCTATGATCTGGACTTGATCCCCTTCCGGTACAGAAAGGAGTGAGGGACAGGACCAGAAGTTTTCTGCTTATTCTTCTAGCCCTAAATCTCTTCTCCATGTGTCCCTCCCCACCGGCCTAGGAAATGGGAGGCTGATGGTGCCACAAGTCTTAGAGTTGCTCGTCAAGGTAGTTTTCAAGGTTGGCTCCGCACTGTGGTTCCCTCCCCACAGCCAGATGCCTGGGTTTTGCTGAAATTGTCCCCTAGCCAGAAAGAACATGTGTGTAACCGTGCGTGTGTGCAGCAAACTTTGTTTTCATTATTCTTCCCATGCGACACCTCCTGGAGTGTTCCAATGGGATTTAACCTTCATTCTCTATCTTCTAAAAACTGGCTCTAGGGCAGAAATGGACAGCTTGAGTTTGATTCTGAGGCCATCGTATCCACTGGAACAGTGTTGGTTACCTCTAGCAGCTGTGTTAAGATCCTTTATTGTTGAAGATCCAGCACCCAGCAATGATGTGCTCAGGTTTAGAGCTAGCCCCAATTTGTAACAAACGCACCAGGAAAGATGGCAGGAAACCACGAGTAATCGTGACCACACCCTTTACAAAGACCACCCCATTTAAGCCTGACAGACCTGTGAGCGGAGCATGGGGCATTGCGCTCCTTCTACAGTTGAGGGAACTGAGGCCCTGAGAGCTTAATCCACATCTGTGCGCCTCTCCACACACCACAGCACACCACCAGCCTGGATTTATGTTTCCTTATTAACTAAAGGCCATTTCTTTATTTTTAGAATTTTTATTACTAAAGTAACTTTTAAAACATTATTCAAAATCTTGAAAGAAAAAGTAAGTGGCATTTCTCCCACAATGCTACATTTGTGTTCCCATTTAATATTTGTCTATGTGTATAGATGTCATGATTACCTAGTCATAATCATAATGTGCCCATAATTTGTCCTAATTTTTTCAGTGAAGATGGTTTTGTGAACACTTTCTCTTTGCTTATTTAACAAAAGTTAAATTTATTTTTTTTTGACATTTACATTTATTTATCTATTAACTTTATTTATTGAGTGTTTTGTAGGTGTCAGGCACTCTGCTAGGCATGTGGGAGATAAATGAGAGCCAGGCTGCGGGTGGAATATTCTAGTTGTCAGTATTTCAACACTGTCACCTAATTGATCATTTTAATGGCTAATGTATTACAGCTACTCAAAGTGTCCGCTTCTACCCCTGGGACTTGAGGCCTTGAATCACCTCTCCCTCCTGGGCGTGGAAGGGAGAGAGCTCCCCGTGTCAGGAAGGACCAGAGTATTCCCCAGGTGAGAGGAGGGAGCTGAGCCCCACCTGCCCTTGCAACACTTGGGGGTGAGAGACAGCAGTTCTCACCCAGTCCAGTCAGACCAGTACCAGCACCTGCAATGTGCCAGGCATAGTTCTAGAGCTCTTATGTATTTTAATCTCATTTAATTCCCACAATAGCTGTAGGAGATACTGTTCTCCCCGTTTTAGAGATGAGAGAACTTAAACATGTTAACTACTTACCTCAGGTCTCAAACTCTAAGGGTCAGAGCTGGGATCCAAACCCAGGTATCTCCGCCTGCAGAGGTACCTTGTCTATGTGGCACATTGCTCCAGGAAGTTGGGTATTTGTGTTATAGACTAGGTGATGAAGACTGGAAAGTAGGTGTTTCACATAGTCAGGGGCCATGGACAGAATCAAGTGAGGGTGTACTAATGCTATTTCCACGGGTTCCCCTCCCCAAAGAAAGGTAAACTCCCGCCAGACCCTCTTCAGGAAACTCAGAACACAAAAATCCAAAGTTACAAAGTGGCCAACATCGGGAAGAGGATGTTTTGTCTCTTTTCAAATGGATTCACTGTGTGATCTCGCTACACTACAGTTCTTTTAAAAAATGGATCAATTTGCAAGATATTTCCCCCCAGAAGTCTTGGGGCACATCTCTCTCCCAGAGCGAGCCAGAGAACAATAGGAGTGAGAGGCTCGGCCTTGCAACTTCCATCTCACATGTCAGAGCAGGGAGGGTGCTGTCCTGACGGGTTTTAGTGTCAGAACAACTAGACCATCTGCGAGGCTATCTCTGTAAAAACTCCTGAGGCAACAGGAGGTTTAGAGTCAGAGAAAACACTCGCCGAGCTTCCTGTTAAAGGAAAACATCTGCTGTCTACAACCCTGAAACTCTGAGTCACTTTTACCTGCTGACACCAAGGAGCTTTGGAAAAATAAATCTGTGAGGCAGTGAACCCATGAAGAAGGGACATTCCATGATTAAGCTCCAGAGTGGCAGGGGAGGGAGCCCCTCCCAGTTAAGCAGCACACCTGCTCCCAGCCCTCCATCACGGCTGTGTGTGGATTGGCATGTGCGTTTTGTTGCATCTTCACACAGCAGACAGAGGAACAGACTGTCTGTGTTAAAAAGAGACTGAAAATACCAGTCAACCCTTTCATTTCACACAGGAAAAGGGGCTCCAGAGCGGAAATGGTTTCCCCTAGCTTTAAGTTCAAGGCTGGTGCTTGTCCCACTCCATGCTAAGGGCTCTGCAGAGCAACCTGGAGGGCTTGGCTTTAAAGTGGCTAGCCTCTCCCAGCAGAAGTCTTGAGGCTTAATAGATCCACCTCCCAACGAGATGCTGTGTAAGTCTCTGAGGGACTGACCAATGCGGGGATGGAGGACCCAGCAAGGACCCAATGCTAAGGCCTCACCAGACCCCCGGATGCTGTCTGAGTAACATCTTCATGTGTCCGTTGCTACACAAGATAAATATTTTCCCAAACCAGGAGGTTCATCTCTCTTCCAGCTTAAATCCAGTGCTCAGTGATATGGCAAGTGGAGAGGAGGAAACAATTTCGTTTTCCATGACATCTTATCTCCAAGAAAAGCCCTAGGAAATCAGAGCCAGGCACACAGCATAGAGGGCATATTCAACTCCCACGGCAGAGGAGAAAGTTTGGCTCATCTGCTTCGGGCAAAGGCCTTAATCTGAAGTCCTAGTTATAGACTTACTTGGTTTCAAAGGGAACCTGCAATTCTCTGAGGGGAAGCAGCAGGCTCAGAGGAGAACCAAGTGATTTCTAAGACATTCATAGCTCTTAAATTCAACATCTCGTTAACTCATTCCTAGAATTCATGCAACTCACATCATATCACCTTTAAAGGCCTGCCTTGTGCCAACACTGTAAACATCAGTGGAGAGACACTGATGAATAGGGATCCGTTCCTCAAAGACCTTGCATTATGCAGTGGAGATCATTATTATCCCCATTTGACAGAGAAGAAAAATGAAGTGGAGAAGTTAAATACTTTGCCCAAAGTCACAGAGCTAGTTAAGTGGCAGAGCCTAAATTCAAACTCAGATCCTCTTCTGATTATAAAGCCAAGCCTTACTGAGGGTGCTTATGGGGGGCATCCTGACCAGGGCCACCAGGCCCCAGCGGGGCTTCTCCCCTGCGGTATACTGCCAGCTTCAAGATTCCTTCTGCCTCTCTTGATAGAGTTATCAGATTTAGCAAAGGAAAATGTAGGACACTAGTTAAATCTAAATTCCAGATAAATAGCTAATCATTTTTTAGCATAAGTATACTCAACGCAATACTTGAGATATATTTATACTAAAAAAAAATGTTACTGCTATCTGAAATTCAAATTTAACTGGGCATCCTTTATTTTATTTGGCAATACTACCTGCTGAAAATTTCTCTTCTTAACCAGTATCTGAGGATAGAGAGAAGGCTGCAAGGAGAGGGTCCAGGCCAATTAACAGTTCCACACCTTGCTGGCAGTCAGTCTTATGGCCGAATCGCTCTGGGGGAAAGAGCAGAATGTGGACTTCTTGTTCCATGTCCTGCCAAGGCAGCCCTGTGCTGTTTCAGAGAAGCTATTTTTCCTTCTGCCAAAGGAGATCCAGCTGGCTGGAGATGTGACGCGGCTTCTCCCCAGACTCTGTGCTGGCTGCCACTGCTCCCCAGCCTGGTTGGTAGGATGATAACTTGGGCCTTTGCAGCCGCTACTGAACTCTTCTGGGAAGACCAAGCAGAGGGTGAGGAGCCCCAGGTCCCCTAGTCACCACGACCTCGAATGATGGGGCAGAAAGGGCACTATCATAAGATGTAGTCAAAGCAAGGCTCAATTTCAGTTTAGCTACTTTCTGGCTGTGTGAGCTTGGGCAATTTATTTAAACCCTTGAACTCCACCTTCCTCATCTGTAACTAAGAATGAAACTATGTAAAAC
This sequence comes from Rousettus aegyptiacus, assembly GCF_014176215.1. Lineage (NCBI taxonomy): Eukaryota > Metazoa > Chordata > Mammalia > Chiroptera > Pteropodidae > Rousettus > Rousettus aegyptiacus. The sequence continues at coordinate 66,478,699 of NW_023416308.1, forward strand.
GGAAGGGTCAAATTAACTTTGATTCAGAAGGAGTGACTTACTTGAGAGTTCTATACAAACATAAGAAGCTCTTTCTTAGTGTTAGCTCCATATAGAAACTTTCCTATTTTTTGTGTGCTTAGTTTTGAAGTATTTGAGGCACAAAACATCATATTCTAGGAGTGAATACAAGGACTTTTTTAAAAAAAGCTTTGTATAATCACCCTTATACCCCGATTGTACCTCATTATGGTTGACTTTTCATCTTATGTGCAGATGTACTGAGGAATTTTTGGAAAATCCTAAAATTCTTCAGTTCCACTGGAGAATTTGACATGCCCCAGAAACCACATATGCAGCACTGAGAAATTTACTCTTTGCTGCCTGATGCTCCCACCAATCAAGTCTATGATTTGGCAACATTACAAATTATAACATACTACAGACCTTTTAATCTCTACAAGAACTAAAAAAAGTGCATATTTTCTGCAGACGCCAGGAATTAAACTGTTTTTACCATTCCTGTGTAAGCCCTTGCAGGCTTTGTGTGTGTTTCGGATAGTTGAAGTTATGGTATTTATGGTATCTGTGCAATTTCGTATACTGCTTTTTTACTTTAAGTGATCTCATCCACATTTGTCCAGGTGGCTGCGTCATCTTAAAAAACTACCAATTTTAATGACTGACTGTCCATTGAGTCATTATACCATCATTTACTGTATTGTTTCTCCTTGGCTGGATGTTTGCTGCTTCTGACTGGCTTTTAGATGGTCATTTGAGGGTGGCACATGGAAGGGTAGGCACCATATGTGACACACACACACACACACACACAACTGTGACAGAGCAGGATCCTAAATAATCTCAAGGATGTATAATCAGGGGTGAGAGGTCGAGAAAAGAAGGTTAGGACCCACCTCTTTTTAATGTAGATCTGTGGTGCCCTGGAGAAAGGGCTGAACCCACCTCGGATTATGTGGACCCCAGACTCGGGGTGAGAACCTGGGAAGGCAGATATTTCCTATTCTTTTCTGCCCCCTACACCTTTGCCCAACCACCTCCTACAGTGCTGTCAAGACTACATGGACCTAGAGCAGTGTCTTTCACAAAAAATAAGTCAATTCTGGTTGATGTACAAAAGAGCCACCTGAGGAGTGTGGCTCCGTCTTTAAGCTCATAGACTCTGGAGCCAGGCAGCCTGAGTTTGAATCCTGGCTCTTCTACTTACTAGCCCAGGGATCGGGCAGGTTGTTTCACCTTTCTGTGCCTTGTTGTCCCATAAAATGGGGGAAAATAATGAGACCTGCCTCCTTTCCACTCAGATCCTCTAGGAAACAGAGATGTGAGAGGTAGACTGGGGAAGACTCCCATGAAGAATAAATGGAGGGAGCAGGAGTAATTGGCAGGTGGGTGGGGCCTTCAGACGATGATGCGGGTCTGACACCTGTGAAAGGAAAGAAGGAAGGAGGGAGACAGTAAGAAGCTCTCTGTCTGCAATGCAGCCCTGGGAAAGTCTCAGGTCAATGGGAGTCCCCGGGCAAAGATTGCCTGAGAGGAGCCTTGGCTGGGCAGAACTGGCCTGTTCTAGCGCTCACATGCTCAGTCATGGGCTGGTAGCAGCCCAGGGAGGGTGTGGCAGCTGAAGGCTGTCCACCGACTAACTACCCTCCCTCAGCAGGTTCTGCGCTGCACATCTCCATTGCCATACCTCGTAAGGGAGACTCGAGTACTTAGAATATTTATTACTATGTGGCGCATAGGAAGCACTACAACAGTCAGCGCAGCTGCCATTGCTTTTTAGTGTGTGTTGTAAGTCACAAAGCTCTTTCACATCTATCATTTCCTGTGTTCATTGCAATCAGCCTGTGCGGTTGGTATTTTCTCCCCATTTGACAGATGAGCAGGCTCCAAGAGGTCACGTGATTTGCCTGAGGTCACGCAGCTAGTCAGTGGAGGTGAGACTTGACTCTAAGCCCTGTGAGGGCACAGCCAGGGTCTCCTTATCTCTGAATCCTGCAGTGGCGGTTCAGATGAAGATGAAGATAACACTAAACCTTGTCTTTAAGGAGCTGGTATTTTTGTGAGATAGACACAAAAATAGATAATTCTAAACAGGGAAATTACTTCCTGTTTCCTAAACATACAAGGTACTTTTCCCTCTTTCTGCTTCCAGCCCCAGGCCTTTTTTTGTGCTGTCTGGAGGGCCTAGCCCACCTATCAAAATCTGTCCATCTTTTAACGCCAAACCATTTCCTTCATGATACAACCCCCACCATCCCTCAATGGTAATTACCTCCTTCCTATGTGCTGCCATGCACCACACTTTGGTCTAAAGCAAGGTCACCCTGCCCTGCCTTGATTTATTCATCAGCCACCTGCAGTTGACTGTGAGCACCTTGAAGGCAACAGCCACATTCCGCTCATCTACAAATCCGCTGTGAGGGCAGATGTCAGCAGTAACAGAGAAAAAGTGAACATGTCATGCAGAAATGAGTCGCCTGATTCAGTGTAGAGGGGGAGGTGTACGAGAGGCTGGGAAGTCAGCTGGTGGGAGCGGTCATCAGACTAATGCAAACACAGAAGATGACCAAACAGCGTGTGAATACTGTGACAAAGAGCTACAAGAGGCGGGGTGGGGGGTGGCCTGGGGGTCACCTAACACAGGCTGGCGTTAAGGTGGGCATTCTTCTTAAACTGAAATTTCTGCTTGTATCATTCTTACCCTTGTGTCCCCACAGCCTACCATAGAACCAGATACATAGTAGATATTCAGTAAGATTTCGTGGAAGGAAAAAGAGAAGGAGGAAAGAAGAGAGGAAGGAAGGAAAGGGGTAAGGAGGGAGGGAGGGAAGGAAAGGTCCAGATCAGTGACTTTGAGCAAGACCCAATACTTCAAATCAGATGCTGTCTATGACAGTTCTCAACCAGGGGCACTTTTGTCCCCCAAGAAGACATTGGACAATGTTTACAGATTTTTTTGGTCACAACTGGGAGTGCTACTAACTTCTAGTGGCTAGAGACCAGAGATGCTGTTGAATAGCCTACGATATTCACATCAGTCCTCCCATCAAATAATTATCCAAGCCGAATGTCAACAGTACCACTCCTAAGAAACCCTGAAATAAACCCGGAGCCAGAGCCAGAGGTTGGAAGACTGTGCCTGAGAGAGCTTGCCTGTTCAGAGCATCCTGATTTCTAAAAGTGGGGACCACTTGGGAGTGTATCTTCAGTCAGCAGCTTAGCCTTCAGACCCTTCCAGAGATGACACCTTGTATGTGTGTTGTGAGAGGGACAAGGGAAGGGCAGTCAGCTTCCTTTTCTCTCCTCCCTTCCTACCCCCTGGTCCTTCCTGAAAAACCAGGACACTTGAGGAAACAGATGCTGTCTGTTCCAGGAGCTGCTCAGAGACCCTCTGTACATTGGCCTGAAACACCAGCGTGTGCGTGGGAAGGAGTATGATGACCTGCTAGACGAGTTCATGCAGGCCGTGACAGACAAGTAAGTGGTCAGTTTGTTCCTTTTGAAAGAGGGCTCTTGAGAGGTATTATAACTAAAATCAACACTGGTTTTGGCAGATGCACAAACAAGAGGCAATAGGAGCATGCAAGTCTGAAAATTCCAATTTGACCCCATGTCTTGGGAGTCTCAAAGCCAAATGGGCTCGTTCTCTGTGAAAATTTTTGGGAGCAGAGAGGGGAGAGGAGAGGATTAATGGCTGAAGGTGGTTAAGTATCTGATGTCCCAGGAGGAAAGCCCCTTAGCCTGAGCTGTTCTGGGTTCTCAACATAAATAAGGATATTGTGAATGGTGGAGGGAAAAATTGTGCCCTTCTAACAAAATGGCTTCAGAAGGTTGCTTGCCATGCTAGTTGTCACTTTCCACCTCTGCATAAGGACCAGGCAGCATTAATGAGCCACCGTGGGCTGGGCCTGTGACATTTATGAGGTGTCATCTCTGCACTGGGGTGCATGGTATTGGCACTTCCGCCCCCCTTGTCTGCCTTCATGGCCACCCACTCACCCTGCTGTGGCTGGCATACTACTGGCTGGAGTTCTGGAAACAGCCCCTTCACCCTCACACATTTCATCTGACAGTCAGGTCAGTCAGGAGAGTTTCAGCAGCCCAGCTGGCCCCTGCAGACCCAGCAGGTCCCCTTCTCACTTGAAAACCTCCCTCCTTTCTTGATGTCCCAGAAGTGCTCAGGTATGGTAAGGCTGGCCTGGATGTCCTTGGCAAAGTATTCCCTTTCCTGAGTTCAGCCACCCGAACCAGACTGGTTGCAGGAGAGAGAGTTGCTCTGGCCTCTATGAGCCATGAAGTCTCATTTTTGGGGTGTGCTAACTGATCCCCCACTCCTGGGTCTGTGATGTTGGACGGGTGATTGAACTTTTAGTTCTCCTGATCTTGGAATAAGAAGAAAGCATTTGGTCATTTATTTTGTTTTTTGGTTTTGTTTTTTAAGATGAGAGAAAATAATATTGTAGTGATATAGGATGGGAATGATCCGGTAGGAAAGAGGAAGTTAGTAATGGAGTGCTGGATGTGAGGGCAAAAGTTCCGAGAAAGCAAGAAGGCAAGGATCTAGTGCACACCCAGAGAGCTTGGTCTTAGGTTAAAGCACAGAAGCCCGTCTGCAGAGGCAGAGGGAAAGCAGAGCGCCAGGCACAGATGCAAGCAGGTGGGTAGATGTGGTGGGGGAGCGTGCGGGAGCCCCATTAAGAAGTGCAGGGTCATCCACTGAGAGTGAAGAAGGGGACAGAGGTGGCGGAGGTTTAAGGATGGAAGATGTATGACCTTGAATGTGCAAACTAGGGAACTAGAGGATGATTACTGGGGAGCTCCACTGGGCCCCCTTGAGGTTACTGGTCATGAAGTTAACTTAAGCCAGTTAATCTATTTCTATGTTCTTCTCTAGCCAGTTTCTACAGTCTGGATGCAGGGCCGGAAGAGATGGAGAGTAAGATTTTAATCAGCATTGGGATTTTGCCAGGCAAGAGAAAAAAAGAGAGAGAAAGGCATTGAGATACTCTCAAGGGGATGATTATAATGAGGCCTAGGCTGGGTTAGAAAAGACCTGAGGCCATGTCGGAAGAGAGGGGTAGGGACAGTAGTATGATCAGTGGGTGGTAAGTCCTGGTGAGCCCTAAGAATTATTGAGTTGGATACTAGATGGAATGAGCTGGAAAGAATGCAGGTGGTAATCAGGACATTCAGTGTTTAAAGCCGAGATGATGGAACTGGTGCTGCTATTGAGATGCAGCTCACTCAGGGGTCAGCTACATCAGTAGAGGCATATCATCTAGAGCAAGGGAGGTGAATAGCCCACTTGATTCTCCCCATTTCAGACCATCCCGAATACCACAGTTGGTTCCAGACAAGATGCTCTGAGGGTCATAAATTACCTGCAGTGCCCCTGGAGAACAATCATGACAGTGAAGGAAGTTTAAGGCTTGGCCTAGTGAGGAGAAAACTTAGCTCTGTCCGTACCAAGGGCATGGTACTCCCTCCAAGCCCCTGAGAGCTGTTCTTCCAGAAGAGGACTTGTTGCTGTGTACCTATACCCACATGGAGAAAAGCAAGTTGGAAGAATGCCGAAGGAGGCAGCTTGCAGCTCACAGTAAAGCAGAGCTGCCCCACAGTGCACTGGACCTTCTTTGAGAATGAGTTTCCTGTCACAGAAGGAGTTCAAGGATAGCTTGTCCAGCTTATTGGTCATGTTCTTATAGGAGGAAATTTAAGCTTTAGATGCTCTTTAAGATGCCTTCCCACCCCAGTATCCTATTAGGACCTTTTAAGATCCCTGCGTGGCTGATAGGATAGGTATTATTTGTTTCCGTTTTATAGAAGAGGAAACTGAGACCATAAGAGACCAGAAGAGGCCAAGGAGCCTGTCTTGGTCACGCAGTGTCTGGCAGGGCAGGAAGTTGAACCTGCGTCCTCTGACTCCGAAGCCAGACGGCTTTCTGCAAGGCAGAGTTACCTGTGGGTGACAAGAGAAAGGAATGAAATTGGCTTTGAAAGCCTGCTTTTTGCTTCCTGTTTCCAGGGCTCACTGCTTATTTAATGAGTCAGTAGTCATTCTGTGATTCCCCACAGAGAAGTCTTGCTATTATGTGAGAAGGTTACATAAACTAGGATGTAAGAAGCCCTTCAAATGATCATTAAACACAGTTTACAGTCTCACAGGCACACAGGCAGTCCAGGGGCGAACCCTTGGGGAGGGCTCTGCGTCAGCCAAGAGGAACGTGTCCTTAAGTGGAAAAGATGATGGTTTGACAGCTGGTTGTTTTGACTCTCTAATAAGCTAAAGCAGATGTTTCTGTGGATACCGTAGGTAGGGAAGGAGCTGGACTCCCCCCGAACTCTGGGGAATATAGTAGCCCCAAGGTGGAATGCCCGGCGTAGGGATGAGTCAGCAGCGCCAAAGCCAAACTATGTATTTTGAGAAAGAACCTTGAGAAATGTTGACTCCTGCCTTCAACATCCTTGTCTCATTCCAAACATCCTATAAATAAAAATCTCCAACTTCTCGCCCCTACCCACTCATCAGGATGTGTCTTAAGATTTTTTTGGCCTGAAAAAAAGTCACTATGGCTCAGTTACTGTCCTGGAGCTTGGCCCCTGGGGGGTGGGGGGGACACTCTGAGTCAGAAGGGATGCCCATGTAAAGCTGTAAACCACAGTGACAGAGAAGTGTGAGTGTCCTGTTGACAGCTGAGACAATACCTGATGTTCCCATGGAAAAGACTTGTAGTTTCATTCTTCCTGTTTTGTCCCTGCCACGTGTGCAGTGGGATCCCGAGCATTGCACCCAAGTGGCAAGTTTCCCCCCATGGTTTCCACTTACTTTGTTCATTTCTGTTACTTACAGTAGAATGGATGGGAATGGTCGGTTTTAAGTTTGCCCTGGCTCTGTCTGCTGCTTGGCCTGGGCTGGAAAGAAGTTTGATGTCAGCATCAGCTTCGGCCTTTAGGCAGGTCAGGAAAGGAAACCATCTCCTTTCTCTCTAGCACCCCAAAGCCTAAATAGAGAGAGATTTCTAAGCTGCTGAGATAAGAGTGATAAAGAGGAAGAGAAATGATAGTTCTAAGAAAACTTTTTTTAAAAAAAGTTCATTTGCTTTTTAGCTTCAAATAAATTCTTCCTTTTTGTGTATCTTTCTCAACTTTGTGTTCTTAATCTCTCTCTCTTTCTCTCTCTCTTTCTCTTACACACACACACATACACACACACACACACACACACACACACACACACACACCATCCTACACTAGACATCTAAGGTTCACACCATCGTGAGAATCATTATTAGTGGTCTTTGTAGAAAGTCCTAAGTCTCAGAGAAATCCAAACAGCCGTGGACCCCTGGTTTCTGAAGCCACCCCTGCACCGGGCCACCCCTTAAAGCTGCCTTCTAAATACAAGGTGAGCATCTCTCCTTTCTGGAGCCTACCCCACGTGCTCCAGCATGCATTCCCTCTGCACTTTAGCACAAATGGGACCCCCCCACCCCGCCTCCATCTCCCCTCTGCTTCTCATCCCTCTTGTTTCTGCCCTTACATTTGGAGGATGCCCCTAAAGATTTTTATTCAAATATGCTAATAAAATGACTAAATTACCTCTACTGTGCCCTGATCAGATTGACAGGGAGCAAAGGAATTGGTACGTGTCAGGCTTACGTACAAAGCAGAGCACCAAAGCTTAAGGCTGGTAACCAGGAGATGAGATTCCAAGACTGCCCCTTGGTCTGTAATGTCAAAGCAGATAGCCCGTTTTAGTTATCTGTTGCTGTGGAACAGACCACCCAAGTCTTAGTGGCTTAACACATTCTCTTTGCTCTTGATTCTCGCAAGCTGAGCTGACTCAGCCAGGCAGTTCTGCAAGACATCACTTATTCAGGGGTCCCCAACCCTTAGGCTGCAGAACCTATCTGTGTCCTGTTAGTAACCAGGCTGCACAGCAGGAGGTGAGCAGCAGGCAAGTGAGCAAAGCTTCATCTGTATTTGCAGCTGTTTCCCAGCACGAGCATCACCACCTCAGCTCCACCTCAGATCATCAGGCATTAGATTCTCATAGGAGCACCGGTCCCTGGTGCTAAAAAAGTTGGAGACCACTGCCTTATAGGACTGCTTTCAGCTAGTGGGCTCAGCTGAGACTGAAAAGGAAGGCTAGGCTCCTCTCACTCTTTGTAGCATCTCGAGGTTCTCCCTCTTCCCATGACCTCTCCATCTGGTCTCTTCTTTCAACAAGATAGCTGAACTTGATTCATGGCAGTCCTGGGCTCCCAAGAATACAAAAATGAAAGCTTCTAAGCTTTCTTAAGCCTGAGACTCGAAACTGGTACAGTATAACTCTCTCCGCATTCTACTGGCCAGTGCAAATCACAGGTCCATACCAGATTCTGAGGGAGAAGATAACACAAGAATGTAAATCACAAGAGGAATGGTTCATTGAGGAGCCATCAGTGTAACAGATTACCACACTTCATCAGTCTGGGAGACACAAGGAAGGGGGCAGCCACTGTAATAGGAGTTTGTGCTCTGGAAATGCAAGAAGAGCAAGAGAAGAGTAATAGAGTTACTCATATAAGCAGGGAAATGTGTTATCTAAAATAGGCAGTCCTATACTGATACTTGTTGTACACAAGATGCTGTGTCGGGCATAGTTGGCAGGCACCCCATGGAGAAAGAAACAGTCCTGCTCTCAAGGAGCTTTTCCTCTGAAGACATTTTTTATGTATCTAGTGGAGCTTAAACCTGACCTCTAAGCTTTCCTAGCCCCTGAGTCACTCTGCAAGTCTGGAGCTCAAGAAGAGTCCTTAGATGGAAAGAAAAGTTGGGAATTGCCGGTTAATGGATGGTATTTAATGCCAAGGCAATGATGATTTCATCTAGGGAAAAAGAATAAAGAGAAAAGAAAATGTGGCTCATTGCCATTTTCTGAACCATACCCTGTGGCTCCAAATCAAAGTACTCACCAAAATTTAGCATTCGACCAGGATGTTACTGGTAGGAATGGCAAGGCGACTAACAGGTTTAATTCCTTGTGCCAGCTCCAATTGCCAGGATTTTAAAGCCTCTCCATGTTCTACTGGGAACAACCTTGTGGCTGATTAGCAGTGTCTTCCCTGAGACGGGAAACGAGGTGTGGCAGCGTGTGTTCTATGCATTAGCCATTCTGGGTCCATGAGGAGCCTAGTGGCCTAAGCGTCTGTAGTTCTGTGAGCGCTCACACTTGGTCCTTCTATGACTCCTGCAGCTCAGTAGCAACTCAGAGGCCAAAGGAATCTGAAGGCTGATTTTTCTTCACTAGGTGTTCAGTATATTTCAAGAGCTAAATGAAACCTGTCCGTTTGGTCCACATGAATCTGCAGTTGCTTCTTCTGAGTTATAAGAACATTCAGGAATATGCTCCCTTGGATATTCCACCCCCACCCCCACCCCTGGCCCACTCTGGAACAAAGCACTGGATCATATAAAAGTAGGCATGCGAATGCTGATCTGCAAGTCCCAAACCTGGCCTGGCGTCGTAAGCATGAGGGAAGTTACCAAAAACAGACTCCAGGCTCCTGTGCCATTGTAGGCCTGCATTAGGCCTGGGCATCTGTAGTTTTAAAGCTTTCCTGATGTTTCCAGTAGAGGCTGTGCAAAGATTGAAGTTTGGGAAACTCTGACAGAGTTTCATAGAAGACGCACTTTTTGAATGGCCCCAGCTCCCTTACACTAGAGGCTGAGGTGAGGGTTTAAGACCAATACACAGAAATTTCCCGCACACTCCCCACGGGGACCATGTGAGGAAAGACCCAGCACCTTCTCTGGACTCACATGCCATGGCAGTCCACCTTGACAATACACCTGCTGCTCTGACAGCATCCTTCCATCTGAAACCCTCCTGAGCAGGGCTGTGCCTGCTGCTTCTGCTGGAATCCCCTTTGCCACGAGGAACTCAAGCTGTTTTCAGGCCTGACATAATTGTAAGCACTCACACCTCTGGGCACCCTGGCCCAGAGGACACGTGGGGAGGAATCGGGCCTGCCTTTCCCCACCAACCAGCGCTTGCTCAGGCCTGATTCCCTGGCCTCAAGCCTCGACCTCGTGACAGCTGATAAGCATGGAAGAGGGAGATGGCAGGTGCATTGGTTCGGTAAGGCAGGTGTGACTGTCTCGTTCAGGGGATTTCTTATAAAAGCTTCCTGTGGAAGTACAGAAAGCCACATCACCTTCCCAACGAATGTGTCTATTTTTCTAGAAGTTGACTTTTCAAATTGGTCCCGTGAGAGGATGTATTTTTCTGACAAAGAGAATAATGGCAGGTACTGCATTCAGCACTCTGGGATTGGGCTCTCTTTTCACCACTGAGGTGAAAAAAAGTCATCGTAGAAAGCTAGGAGCAGCACAAATAAGTAATGTATCTAATCGTGCATTTCCAGGGCTATTAAGTAATAACCACAGGCTGAGCACTCTACTGGGCACTGAAATGAGATTCAAAAGAAATAAAAGACATGGGCCATGTCCTCAAGAATCTTACAGACCTTTCAAAAAGACAAAATTTTGAACAGGAAATAAAGAGTCAAGGTCTCAACTGTTTGGTGTTGACCTTCGGTTCAGTGGGAATTCAGAGAAAGGAGCAATCAGAGATGATTAGGAAGAGACTGAAACTACGCAAATTCTGACTCAAATTTGAATAAGCAACAGGAGAAAGAATGCATTCCATACAGATGATACATCATGAGAAAAGCAAGAACACAGGAAAGGCAAGGAGTATGCAGAAGATTCTAGAAGACTGGCCTGACTAGAGATGAATGTGTGTTGGTTCAAAATAAAGTTAAGTAGGAATGGAACAGACTATGATAGGCCTCAAAACCTAGGCAGAGGGTTCTAATTATCAGAGCTCAGAAGTAGAAAAGTTTCAGCCGTCTAATCCAGTGGTTTTTAAGCTAAGCTTCTTCAAGCCCCGGGTATTTACACAAGTGTCTCAGGAGTGCTAGAAATGAAATATTTCCCACCAACCATATAAGATTTAAACCAATTAAAGAAATATTTCATTGTTTTTAATTGCTTTCTGTATCAGGGTTCTGCTGAAGATTTCATCAATTAAAGAATTCTTCTGCTAAAAATGTTTGAAAACTACCACTCCACACAGTACCTTAACTGGGACTTGGTGCAGAGAGCAATAGGGAGCCATGGTAGGTTCTTGAGTTACAAAAGTACTGAAATTGATAGGATGTGAAAGAAGATTAGAACAAAAGGCAGAGCAGCGCCCTCTCTCAAATTCTGCCTTCCCCAGGGCAATCTGCCCTGATCAGCCTGGCCTGAAAATCTCTGTTTATAATCATAGAGTAACTTATTGGCTGTATAATTCATTTGCTAAATAATTATGCCCTTTACTGTGGCATTTCTTCTATAATGGTCTAGGGCTTTCCTTTTAAGCTATTTTGGTCTTGAACCTTTCACAGTCAGAGCAGAAATTAGGCAAAGATGCGCCTGGACTGTTGTAGAGAGGTTCAAGTATCACATGGGTTAAGTATGGACTTTGCAGATCATTCCTTCCTAAGGTCTTATAACTCTGTAGTATCTCTACCTGACTGGTAGTACCTGGGTTGGGGAGAGGCAGGGGCAGAGAGCATGACTTTATTCATGGTGGGCCCATGGTTAATGGTGAAGATGGGAGTTGGGTGGCTGGTTGATTGGTTGGTTGGTTGCAGGATAAAAAGCCTTAGCTATTAATTAGAATGGACTAAATGTTATGAATTTGATCACATCTGAGGAAGTTCAGAAGAAGGAACTCTGAAACTCATTCTAGCTTGTCTGACCTCTGAAGAAGCAGGACAGTTTTCCAGTCTGTCTGATGTGGTTAATTGTTGACAGTCCAGTCCATGTTCCCATCAGAACAGGAGCTGAATATTGCATGATGACAGACTCTCGTGCCTGCAAGGAATCTGTCCTGGGTCACAGAAAGAGCTGGAAGGTTGTAGCAAACTGCAAACTGGCATTCAAGTCTTTAGGACCTATTCATTTCTATCATGGCCAAGCAGACCGAACAATTGAGAGAGCACACAGTTCAATACTTAAGGTCCGTCCTCAGGACTGTGCTGGAGGAAGCTCACTGACTGCAGAGAGGGATTCAGTGATGCCAGATGACTGTGTCCTCTTCATTTTCCTTCAGCAGCCTGATTTTATCACCTGGTATCAGAATAGAAACAAAATCATGCCTGGACCTGTAAGTTTCAGATTATAGCAGAGAAGATGAGGGAATAAAAGGGTTTCTTTCTTTCTTTCTTTCTTTCTTTCTTTCTTTCTTTCTTTCTTTCTTTCTTTCTTTTTTCTCATTTTTCTCATTGGATTAACCATATACAGACTCTGATACAAGCACTTAATACGATATTAATTCATTTAATTCTCACACAATGCATGAAGTAGGTACTATTATTAGTTTTATTTTAAGAGATGAGGAAACCGAAGTTTATAAAGTGTAAATACCTCGCCTAAGAGAGGGGACTGTATTAACACCCCACCCACTAATAACGATTGTTAAAAGCACAAACTCCAGAGCTACACTACCTGAGCTTGACCCTCTCACCTGTCACTTACTAACAAGCTACTTGATTTATCTGTGCCTCCATTTCCTCATTTCTAAAATGCATTTTTAATACTTAACTTGTAGAGTGCTTATGATGGAAAACTGAGACAATCCATGCAGAATGCTTAACATAATATCTGATAATAGTAAACACTTCAATAATGTTTGCCGTTATTGTTAATTTAGGCAATTTCCAAAGCCATTCTCCTTTAGGTGATGCTTTAATGGTACTTCCATTTACGCATGCATAGTTGAGTTAAATTATCCATTAATACATCAGTCACTTCCTTCCATTGTTCCCCACTCATCTGTCCCCTCCATTCCCATACTACTTTTCTTCTTTCCCCCAGTTCTTCCTCCTCGATCTGATCTTAAGGCAAGCGAGGTGGGAACAGCCCTGGGTGTGATCCATCTTCATTTTCAGATGTGCAGTTAGTAAACACTTGGTCTCTACTCACTACACCTAATTAGTTTAAGTTTGCTGTGTGTATTCGTGTGTACGTGCAGGGGTGAAATCCCATATTTTCTGCAGCTGTTCCAGCTGAGTGTTGTTTGGACCTTACAGACCCACCACTCTGGGAGCATTGTCCCCTTGCATAACCTAACATCTTTTTGTGTGACACATTTCTCAATACAGAAATGAGAAACAGAAATTTACCCAAGGATAGAAAAGTTTGAAATCTCCCAAGATTAACCCACTGACACCCACTCACTAGGCGGCTGCACGTACAGCACGTTATTTACTCTTGGAACTGAAAGGAAGCCCTTGATAACTTCATCTCCTCCCACCCTCCGCCTTGTCCCTCAGCCCAGTCACACTGGCCTTCTTGCTGCCCCTTCAACGTGTCATTTTTGATAGCCACAGAGCCTTTATGTGTGCTATTTCCCTAGCTTTGAATGTCCTTCTCTTTTCATGGCCGTTTCCTTTTCACCATTCAGGTTTGGAGATGGGTCCGCCCCCAGGCAGGGTCTAGTGTTGAGGCTCATATAAGGCAAGATGTTGGAACTGAGAGTCCTGAAGAAAATAGAAGCCTCAAATGGCTGCAGCCCTCACGAAGAAGAAACAGGCTCTGCTCCCTAACTTAGGGAGCTGGCAGGGAGCTTGGGGGAGGGAGGATGGGGAAGGGAAATGTCTCTTGGAAGAAACCAAACACCAAACCTTTGCCACATGTAAGTTTAGAATCCACATTTACAATATACGCGTGGTGCAAAAATTCCCAAGTTAAGAAATGAGTATAAAATATTGCCTCCTCTCAGTGATAATGGCAGAAGGAAAAGTAAAACTTCCCGCTAAGGACATTCCCAGAACCCACGCTGTGTGGAATTCCTTGAGGGGAAAAGGAATTCCCAATGAAAATAAATTCATGATTCATAATAATTCATATGGAAACAATTCTCAATGTGGGAAAATCAGATTCACAACTAGAAGAACAATTAGAACCCTAGAAAAGAAAAAGCAATATTCTGAGAAAGATTATAAAGCAGCTATACTTAAATGTATGAGATATTTTTTTAAGAATGAAGTAATAAGGAAAGTACCCAAATTTATGGGGCAAAAATAGCAGGCAGATTTGAAAAAGAACCAAATAAAACTCCCAAAAATGAAAAGCAGAGTCACGGATATTCAGCAAAGAGCTCTAGTGTTAGGGAAAGACACCATCAGAAAACCTAATTCCTCAGAAATTACTGCCTGCAGTTATTTTAGAGACTCTCCATTCCTATTCCTGAGTACCCAGAAAGGAACTAGGACACCAAGATGTTTCATTAAGAAAGATTTTTCTGAGCTGCTGTTGATGAAACAGGGTATTTCTTGAGGGAAAGAAAGGATGTATAAAACTGGAATCCCCAAATCCCAGCTTCATTATTCCACACCAGCAAGAGTGTAGTTTTCCCAGACAATGCCATGGTATGGTATATTCACTCTCATATCCTGTCTCTCCATGTCCTGCTCATTCACACACACATTCTACAGCGTTGATTTGATTAGATTTGATCAGATTGTTTTTTAATAAAGTCGGATAACTGGGAAAATTTCTAAAAACAAATGATTCGAGCAAGATAAGTTATGTAAAGAAAAAAGCATCTGGATATATATACACCAGACTGTTTGTAGTGATTGCAATTGAGACATGGGGTTGTCAGAGATTTTTGCTTGCCAAGCCATTCATTTCTATAATGTTTGATTATTTGTGGGCAGGCATTTCTTTTATAATTAAAAAAATAATGGTTTTTTATAATGAATTAAGCAGCAACTCTTTCCCAGAGACAGTTCCTTGCATTAAAAAATAATAAACAAACAAATAAGCATTCCACCCTTCACCCTCTGGTGGATTGAGTGGTGGGCTAACCTTAGACAACAAAGCAATTCACATATGTTTACTCATTAATATGGCAATCCTATTATGTAGATACAGTCATCATCCTATCCCACTAAAATAGAAGCTCCAGGGAGGGATCTTTGTCTCTTCTGTTCACTGCTGTATCTCAAGCACCCAGAACAATGCCTAGTGCAGTATGGATTCTCAATAAAAAGTTACTGAATGAATGCACACTTTACAGATGAGGAAACTGAGGCTCAGAGAGGTTAGGGAACTTGTCCAAGGTCATACCTTTAGCAAATTGTTGAGCCAAGCAGTGAACCCAGGTGGCCTAACTCCAGAACCCACCCTTTAACTTGGATACTCTCTATTCCTGTTCTTTTAACATGAAAGAAAAGACAGTTTAGCATACTCCAGACACCTTCTTAATACAGTAGGCAAGGAGGATAAATGGGAGGGAGGTCTTATGGAAATGAGGTAAGCTACAGAAAGCATTCCTAAAATTCAGTGTTCATGAAAATACTGAGCACCCTACTTAGCAGACTAATGTCTTCTCTCTCCAGTCTGTTCTAGGGCCGGGGTTGTGCCCCACTGGCCTCACCATAAGGGGGCGCCCCGGAGGGACCAGCCATAAACTCCCATTTTCAAAACTCTCTAGCTACCAGTAGTGAAGGAAGAATCCCTTTTTTTTTTTTTAAATTAAGATAAAATTGTCATACAACACTGTAAGTTTAAGGTGTACAATGTGTTGATTTTGTACATTAATATATTCCAATATGAGTACCACCATAGCCTTAGCTAACACCCCTATTACATCACATAATTATCATTTATTTTTTGCAGTGGGAAAATTCGCCAGCGTCCCGTAAGTTGGTTGGTGCTTCTTTGTTCTCCCTTAACCACCCAAGCATGGCCAGTGGTCCTCTTGCCCCTTCATTTGCCAGAACTGGGCGCCCCCTGCAGGCCTGTCCACAAACTACAAACCCAGCTAGCGCAGCTGACTCCCAGGGAAAAACCTGAAGGTTTTTGGGTCCAGGCTTCTTCTGGAGGATTTAAAATGCTATAAACAAAGGTAAACCACTAAGCTTATGGCATACAAACAGCAAAGAACATTTCAAGATTTAATTTTAATTTTAAAATATAGTAAAGAGCATAACCGTTAGCTCTGAGCCCTGATTGCAATGTTTCAAGGGAGCGTTCACATTTGGAGTCCTTCCTTCTCAGCAGAGATGGTCACTGCTCAGGATGTTCATGAACACTGAGTTTTAGGAATGCCTTCCGTAGCTCACCTCATTTCCCCTCCTCGCCGCCCCCAGAACTGTAACCTCACAGTCTTGGAATACACGAGCAAGAAACAATAAGCCCATTTGCTTCAAGTTCCTCACTTTAGAGATGGGGAAACTGAGACTCAGAGAGAAAATTATTTTCCCATAGTCAGATGACGATAAAAGCAGTGCGAAGGTAAGGGGAACTGATCCAGTCGTGTGCTCTCATTCACAAAAATTCATGAAACATTTTCCAAGTTCCTATTCAGCACGTATTTGTCATGTTTCCTCTGTACCCCAGAGTGTGTCCAGTACAAAGAAAAGACCGACCCTGAGGAATTCAATTCTCCTTGAGATTATAATATAAACACATAAAATAATCAGAAAATAGTTTAAGGCAGCCTCCGGTTATCTGTTTATTAATATAATTTTGTATTCATCTATCCATTCATTCAATGGACAGACATTTATGGAATTTAGCATTTAGTCAGTAATAGACTTTGTTCTCAAGGAGCTAACAGTCGACGGCGGGCAGGAAAAAAGATGCTCAAAGAATTACTGCTGGGTTTGTATAGACTGAACGTGTGATGAGTTTAATGACCCTGCCTGCAGTGTCAATCAGGGCTGATTGGGGAAATAGATGGTCAAAGGGCCTGGGACTTTTGATTGGGTGTTAAAGCCTTCTTCTTAGGAAAGATCTAGCAACTCACATTTATAGAGCACCTACCCTGTACTGGGTGCTTTACCTTTAATTATCACAACAGCCCTTAGAGATCCAAACTCAGCCAGCTAAAAATTGAAAGAGTTGGACTCGCCTCCAAACCATCTGACTCTAAAACCTGAGGTCATTTCCCACAGACCTTCTGCTGCCTGCTCCCCCAGCCGGGCTGTGAAGGACCTCTGCACAGTGGCCTCACCCGTGTTAACTTGAATCCTTGAGGGTAAAGGAAATGGCCTGAGCTATTGTGATACAAAGATGCTTTGCCGCTGTGGCCTCTAGGAAAAGCCAGTGCCACTCTAAAGGGAGCCGGTGATGTCATATGGGATGGATGCCACTGGGCACTCCTGTAGTGGGACTATTCTCTGCCATTCATTCATTCACACTTACATTTGTTCAACATTATTTACAGAGCCAGGCAAGTGTAGGGCCTGGGGCATACAGCAGAATGTCTGCTTGGTCTTCTAACATAGGTATCTGAAGTCGACTTGTCCAGAGGGCAGGAAAGGGGACAGAGGACAGGAGGCAGGAAAAGGAGTCATTTAAAATTCTTTCTTCAGCTGTCCTGCCATACAGTGGTGAGTAAGACACCTTCCTATCCTCAAGGACTCTGCTTTGTGCCTGCTTCAGTCTAGTCTGTCACCTAACCTGTCTTAGTCTTTCCCTCTCTTCCCCTCCCCAACGATGGTTCACTTTCATCCCCAAAACCCACCAGATCACGCTGGGTTCTCTGACCTTATTGTTTTCCTCCCCCAGGCTAACTGTCATACTTCAAGGTAGAATTTAGCCAGTTCTCTGAGAAAAGGGCAGCTTAGACTCTGAGGAGGTTGAGACGTGATTCTATGACAGATGGTGTGGTGCAAATACTATGGTGGTTCGCCTGAATAGAGAGATCAGAATGGGATAAACAAATCAGAGGAGCTTTGTAGAGGACATCAGTGGTCTCATGCCAAACACTCAATCTATGGGCCTATCAAAGGTGGCCTAAGTGCTGACACCCCAAAGCCAGCTGGTGGGTTGGTGGCTCAGAAAAGTACATGGGCTTTATTAGCAGAAAGTTGAGGAGTGCCCTAGAGGAAAAACTCAGGGCTGGCCTCTGACCTTTGAGAGGTCAGAGGGTCAGCAGATCAGCCACCATCCTCTTCCCAGCACTGGGATTTCTGGCGCCATTTTTGTGCTTGCCCAGGAAGCCAGACAAACAGAGGAGGAAATTCAAGAGGAAATCCAAACTGTTCCTAAAGCGTTTTCTGTCTGGCCTGGGACTGCTGTCAGAACAGAGACTGAGGAATGGCCACATTATTCTGGGACCTTTGCTTAGAAGTCGCTGTTTCCTGTGACTGTCTTGTTACTCGAGGGGAGTTTTCCCCATTAGGCCGGAACGCCTGGCGCAGGAGCCTGTCAGTCTGGCTGCCGGCGGGGCTCACCAGGGGAGTCTCCCAGAGGGGGACCTGTGAAGGGAAGGGCCTCGGGGGTCCACTCTCACACACCCCACATGCCGCTGGAATCCCTTCCACGACCTCCATGCCAAGCGGAGCTCCGGTAACCGCGGAGTCACTTAAGGGACCTGCAGCCTCTTTCCATCCAGTGTTTGGAATCTGTGCCTTATATATAAGGTGCTAAAACTCAATGTCCTTTTGACTTCCACGTGTTGGCTCTGCTTTTTCCCTCAAGACCACACAAGATTAGTCTACTCAATTCCCTGTCAGCAGAATCATTCTTCATGTCTTTGAAGATAATCATTATGCTTCATTCCACTTGGCTTTCTCTTTTTCAGCCTTCTCCAATCCATGGTTGCTAGTTTCCTCACCTACAGAATAGTCCCCTGTCATCCTTGTGGATTCTTTCCCAACCCCTCATTGGGGCAGGAGATTGAGTCACTGCATATCTGTGGTAGAGCTGCAGTGTGAGGGCTTCACTAGGCTGTGAGGCCCTGGGGCGAGGGGTGGGAGGGGATGATGTCTTCTGCACATTCTAACTGGACTCTGGCTCCCACCTCCTGTCCTCTTTTTAGGATCGCCCCCTCATTACTACACTCACCTCTGCTCCATCCTGGTTCCTTTGTCTCACATGTGCACCTCTCATCCCCAGAATGAATCCACCCTTCAGCCCACATACCCCAGTGGCCATCACCCTCCCTCTACTTCACAACTGAGTTTCTTGAAATTCATAATGACTGACATCTCCTCCCCGGTGTATTTACCCTTTAACCCCCTGAAGAATGGCATCCTCCCCGCCACTTCCCTACAACTCCCATAGACACTTCAAGATTCCTATGTCACTGGACATCTCAGCTGCATCCGATCCGACTGCTCTGTTGGGCCACCTTCCGCCACGCTGGTTTCCCGCTTACTTTCCTTTGCTGGACTTTCTTCCTCTGGCCCCTCTGCTCCTGGGATGCAGACTTGGGGTTCTGTCCTTGACCCTGCTCCCTGCTCACTGCACATGCTCTGCCTGAGACCTTCATCCAATCCCATGGCTTGGACTTCTCACAATGCCTTGAACTTCCTGTTCCTGTCTGCTGAGCCTCATGTCATCTTCCGCTTCGTGAACATTCTTCCTGGGCATCCCAGCACCTCAGAATCATCATGTACCAAATATGTCTTACCAAGTAAGCCTGTCTTTTCCCATCCCCATGCTTTGCAGGCAGTGGACACACCATCTCCCATCCTAGGCTCCTCCTTTTCCTTTGTCTTCCATATCTGGCCCGTTATGAAACCCTGCCTTAACCATCGCCTCCACAGACTCAGTGCCTACAATGTGCCAGGCCTTTTATATACATTATCTCATTAAATTCTCACAACAAGACTGCAGGAGAGGTATTATTATTTCACTCTATTATCAGCAAAGACTCAGCTTTGGATTAAATCACTTGCCTAAGGTCACACATTTAGTAAGTGATGAAGCCAGACTTTCCCAATCCCAAAGCTCTCCGCACTCTGCCTTCCTAACTTCACATCTTTTACCCAGCCCGCCTTCTCCTGCTCTGTCCCCACTGCCTTGCACCGGACCCTGTGATCTCTGGCTGGGGCTACTTGCCTCGCCGTCTCCAGTATGTCCTCCCAGCTGCCCATCCTGTCATCCACCCTGCTGCCAGAGTGAACCTCCTCTAACACATGCCACTTTCCTGCCTAAAGCTCCTCCGGGGGTCCTCGATGCCCTCCAGACAGTCTAGGCTCTTTATACAGGCGTGTAAAGGGGTGGCCCCTGGACTCTGCCTAGCCTCCCGTCTCCCACCTCCCCCCTTTTTCACACCCCTCTCCCAAGCCCCAGCTCTGTTTATTTTCTCGGAGCTCCAGAAAGGCCCCCAAGTCTCATTCCACATGCGTATGCTGTTCCCTCCACCTGGACTGCCCTTCTGTCCCCACCTCCACCTGCACACAGTCTGCCCCTGGACCTCTGCAATTCCTTCAAGCCACACCTCTGAGCCTACTGCTCTGTGAAGCCCTCACTGCCTTTGCCCCGAGCAGAGCTGCCTGCTCCTCTGAGGCCTCCCACACACCTAGCTCACACCTTTACCATTGCCCTTGTTGCCACAGTATGTTGCAACGACGTTTTCATTGTCTCGCGCCCATGGACTCGGACTATGAGATTCTTGTGCTTGCCTTTGTAATCTAGCAGGTAAGACAGTCCCTTGTCCACAGCAGACACTTAGAAATGTTTGCCGAATTGAATTTTTCTATTACGCCTAGGGCAGTTCCTGGCACAAAGAGGGATACTTCACCATATACATTTCTTTAATAATTAAAACAAATGTCAATAAATAATTGTGATGCAGTGTGTTGTATGCTGTTACAGAGATGTGTCCAGAGGGTCATGGCAGCCCAGAGGAGAGAATTGCTGCTGCCCTCAAGGCAGGGAAAGTGATGGGTCAGAGAAAGCTTCCGAGAACAGGTGACATTTCAGCTGGGACTTACAGTTTACGTAGGAGTCGGCCTGAAGAACGGGGCCCTCTAGGCCCTTGTGCAAAGACTTGGAGCTGTGCAGGGGCCACAGTGGCTGTGAGGCAGCGGCGCATGCCACGGGTGTTGGAGGATGTGGGCAGGGATTGAGCACAGAGGTTGGAGCCGAAGCGAACAACACCTAAGGAGCAAAGACAGTGCGAGCCCCGGAAAGATTTTCAGAAAATAAGTTGCCTGCACAGATTTGTGCTTACAGCGATGGGAAGGATGCATTGGGGGAGGGGGAATAAACCTGGAGGAGGTGAGATCAGTTACTGTAGGTTCCTGGCGAATGCAGTATGCCCTGAATCCACCCAGTCCCACCTGCTGCAAAGTTTTCTCTGCAAAGGCTTGTGTCTCACAAAGTTCCTTTGCTTCAGGTGGTGAGCGTGGGACACAGAAGGGTGAGGTCTCTGGTCAAATCAGTTCAGAAGATGCTGGGTTTAACAGGTTTCTTGATGCATGACTTTTCAGAGCCTTTAATATATGTAACATTCAGAGTTTCTCAAATGGAATACCCATGAAAACTTTCTGAGGGCATCTTGAGGGACTCAAGTTTTATGAAATATGTAAAATAGAAACAAAGTCCTGGAATGTTCATGTCAGCCCTGGTTCCTGGGAGGAAAAAATAAATAAAAGGACTAGCTTCGCATTGAGTGACTATTGATGTTCTCACTGAACACTCTTCTGTGAGGGTCTAGTGTGTGTTATTCTTTGGGAGAACAGAATAAGATCCCATGGAAATATGAGTGGTAGCTTTTAGTCATTCTGTTTGGAGGACTAAATTCATCTGCTCCTCCCAGGTCCCTTGTGTTTGTTCAGGCCTGAAAGAGGTCAGACCCAGGTGTTTGAAAGAATGGCAGGTCCTGACCTATGGAAAGAGAAACCAGGTCGGCTACCCCTGGAATGTTCTGCTCTCACTGCACACCTCACGCAGCTTCAGTCGGCTTGCTGGAAGGAAGGATGGAACAGCTACTTCAGAATCGTTTTACACTAGGGAGGCTGCATCGCAGGTGGCAGGTACCCAGCTCTGTTGGCCCTGGCCTGGGTCTTGTCACATTGTCACATAGCTCACTAGGGCTCCCAGTCACAAGTCACCATTTGTAGGCTTCTTCTTGCTTGAGCCCTGAGGGGGGAAAATAAAAATTTAAACATCCACCCACCTATCAGCCTTGTGTCTTTAAATGAGTCCTGACCTTGAAATGCCTTCCCTGGCAGCTCCAAAGCCATTTCCCAGCTGAGTCCCCCGGGTTGAGAAGTTCTGGCAACTCTGTGTGTGGCTTGAGGGAGGTGCCTCTCTCCCCACTGCAGGAATTCTCCCCTGGAGAAACATCAGATATTCCTCAGCCCCTGCCAGGGCTTCCTGGTTCAAAAGGGCAGAAGGGGACAGATAAGCAGGAGCTCCCCCAATGAGGAGTGGCCTCTGGTGGGCAAGGAGGTCAGCAATACAGTATCAGCACTGAAATCAGGAAACTTCCCAGAGCCCTGAGGAGGGGGCCTGAGCAGGGCCCCTTTCAAGGCCTCCTGCTGCTGCTCCAGCTGTACCACCTGGAGAGTGGCCCCCTCGGCGCGCTCACTCAGCTAGTTCGCTGTGTTTTAGCTCAAAAAGGATTCTAAAAGGCTGAATCTCC
The DNA here is from genome assembly GCF_014176215.1 of Rousettus aegyptiacus. Lineage (NCBI taxonomy): Eukaryota > Metazoa > Chordata > Mammalia > Chiroptera > Pteropodidae > Rousettus > Rousettus aegyptiacus. The sequence continues at coordinate 66,501,128 of NW_023416308.1, forward strand.
AGATTTGCCTGTCGCATGTTGCCCTTACTCAGAATGGTCAACTCTCCCTACTTGGGACTTGTAGAATTATCTGAGTAAACTCCTAGTGTATCGACTCCAACCCTATGGTAAGGGGCCCTCCGCCACTCCGAGCAGGAAGCTGAGACCCACAAAGAAAGGGGGTTCACTCGCGACTCACAGCTTATGTCAGAGAAAGGGAAAAATACGGTTTTCCCTTCGCCCACTGCAGGGTTTTCTTCACCACGTGGCACTTCCTTTCTCAAAGGAAAAGGAAATCCGACTTTATCATCTAGTTAGTTTTCTCTTTTACAAATTAAGAGTGCCATTATAACTAAACTAAGTTCTAGAATCAGATTCGGGTTCCAGCTCTACCACTTTGCAACTGCTGTGGAGTAAACAGCCCCTGGGCAAACATCTGTAGCTCAAGATTCCTGCTCTGAAAGGGCACCTACTTCATAAAGTCATGCGAAGATTAATTGAGATAATATGTAAAGAGCTCAATGAGAAGCCCAGCAGGTAATAAACACTCAATAAAGTTTAGTTATTTTCGCTAACACTTGTTAGTAATAGTAATATAGTACATTCATGGACATATGTAAGGCAATTATAATTAACATTTAATTTCAAAGTCTATTGCCTGTATTTGGCTGTACATAGATGAATTGAAAAAAGATTTTTTTCACCTAAGCCATTTAAATTTTCACTTCGAAATTGTTTTTGTTCTTAATTGGCTTTCAGTTTAACAAGTTGGCAAACAAACTCACAGTGCTAAATTCCCGCCAACTCCTTTGCGTATCAACCCCTTCCTAAAACGACTTATGGAACAACTGTAGTAACAGCTTATCACAGGTGCTCAAGTAGATGCTTTTGGATGGATGGATGGATGGATGGATGGATGGATGGACGGACGGACAGATGGAAGGATGGACAGACAGGTAGACAAATGGATGGTGGATGATGCTAAAAGAGCAGTTGAAGTAACCACCCTTGGTGGTCTGGTTTCATGAAAAGCCTCAAAAGAAGGGCCGAGGGACCGGGAGAAAATGGAGACGAGCCTGAAGGTCTTAATGAAGACAAAGAACAGGTAGCGGAATTGAGGGAGGTGGAGAGAAGCTGCGGTCACAGACTGAAATGGGCAGTGTGATTGTAGAGTGGGACTGGTTCCTCGTGAGGAAAAGTCCAGGGAGCAGCCTTGGGGAGGAGAGTCCAGAGCAGATAGGGCTCTTCTGGAGGTCTCCAGGTCCAAGGGGGCCTAGGAACTATGAGTTTTGGTTATTATAAGGCAATTGCTTAGCCCGTTATGCAATCCCAAATTAGGATTAAAGTGACCCAAATTAATGAGATTTTCATTCAATATCTCAGTAAATTGCTCCCTGGGGAGGTTCTCATATAAAACTGAATACAGTATGAAAGAGTAATAGTGCACTAAACAAAACTATTTATTTATAATTCTTGCCTTATTTTTACCTCAGAGTGGTGTTATTTAAAGGTTGTGTGTGTGTGAGAGAGACAGAGATGGAGACAGAGAGAGACAGAGAGACAGAGAAAGAAAGGAGAACATGCATCACATTCTTTTGTTGTCTGACCTTTTCAGCATTTTAGCTCGAGGCCAGCTGTGGAGCTACACTGGGAGTCCTGTGAGGGTTATATATAGCAAAATGTCACCAGCAACTGAAGACATTCTGTTCCTCCTCTCAACCCAAATACTTGAAATTCACACCCTGAACAAAAATTCACAGTAAATTTTGGCTTAGTGAGCATAGCATTATATTTGTGCACAGGAGGTTTTATTTCTTGTTTCTCTTCATTGTACAAGGAGAAGGGGGCTGGATAGTGGATCAAGAGACGTAGACAGCCCCGCCCCCCGCATTCATCAGCGCTTGCTCTGTGACTATGAATAATAATCGTGGCCAGAATAACACATATGTTTCGTACTTTACAATTTAAAAGTCACCCTCAGCTTTTAATCCTCGCAACAGCCCACAGAAGTTGGCCAGGTAGATATTATTGTGCCCACTGACAGATAGGGAAACTGAGGCACAATAGAGCAACGAAGTGACATGTGCAGGATCACCCAGTTGTGTGCAGCAGAGCCAGGTCAGGTCTGCAAGCCTCCGGACCCCAGCCCAGAACTCTTAGACCTAGACTGTGGCAAGTCACCACCTCTCCATTTCTGCACCTGTGACCTGAACCCTTTTCCAGATCCCTCGCCAACAGCCCTAACTCACTAAAGTTCTAGAAGGACCATGGTAGGAACAAATATTTGCCTGCCCCTGGCATTTCTATAGTACAGGATAAGTCATACACAAAATTATGAGGTTGGAAAAACTGTTTTCTGGGCCATTTCAGTGTTACCCCCTCAGAGCCACCAGCTCATCAGACAGACGCCCCCCTCCCCCATAGCACAAGAAGCCCACACAGAAGTGTGTGTCCCACCCACCTTTTCAGCAAGGTCATAAATCATTCTTCCCACAGCTGGTTCCAAGCCTCTAGTTCACACCAGCTTGAGAATGACAGCCCACTTCTCCGTGCCACATGCCCCTACGCTCCTTGCTGATCGATCATTCGGGGCATTTTTTCTCAATGAACATGACCTCAGATACTGTCAGTCACAAATCGACCCATGAGATGAAATTTTTTTTGTCCACAGATTAAGTGCTTTTTAATAATTTGTATTATCCTTGCTTCCAGAAAGACTCCAGTAAGGGACACAATACAACAAAACTGTCAAAATCGGGGTCAAAGAGCAAGAATGGAGTTGGGGGTGAGGGGGGGAGATGCGTGCAGATAGCCTAGGCGGAGGGCAGCTATTGCCCAAGACCAGAAATTTGAGCTCTCACATTACTCACAGACAATGTCAGCAGGAAAAATAACTTGTAAATCTAGTCATTTTTTAAGAAATACAAACTTTTTCCTGACCTTGAAATCTAGGAGGCAGTTTTAGCCTAGATTACGACTAAGGTGTCTCAGGCAGCATGGCGAGCACATCTTCACCCACCAAGGCAGCACTTCTTGGAGCTCTCTAAATTGTCAGGTCAGAACCGTCTGGGATTCTTGCTAAAACTGAAGATTCCTGTGCAGCATGAAGCCCACAGGTAGTAATTAATACTGTATCGTGTACTTGAAGCTTACTAAGAGAGGAGATCTTAAATGTCCTCATCACTAAAAAAAAAAAAAAAAAGTAGCTGTGTGAGATAACGGATATGTCAATGAGCTTGATGGTGGGAATCATTTCCCAGTGTATATCAAAACATCACATAGTACATCTTAAATATATATGCAATTTTTATTTGTCAATTATATCTCAGTAGAGCTGGAAGGAAAAAATGCCGATTTCTGAGCCCCACTTTAAACTCACTTAGTGAGAAGCTCTGGGAGGTGGGCCTGGCAATTTGCATTTTAAACAAGTTTACTAATTTTGCTGTACCTGCGAGATGGAGAACTCCTTTACCAAGGTGTAAGTAGACGACAGTGGCTTAATGTTGTGGCCTTTCCCAGCCTTCTTTGCATCTTGTCGAGGCACAATGCTGGAGCCCAGAGGAGTCTCTAGTGGAGGAACTCGAGGCCTCAGCATCCACCCAGGGAGATGCTGTGAGGCTGCAGAGGCTCCCAAGGCCCCAGTGCTAAACATGCCAGGCATTCTGTATCCACTTAGGTGTACAGTGAGATTTCCACTAGGATTTCAGATGGCCACAGGCCAGAAAGAATAGGCCCCTTCTCAGCCCTTCCAGCATCCCCCAGGGTCTGCCATCCATAGCCCATGGAAGCCACCAGCCCACATAGGAGACAGTGAGGTGAGCTCGGCTGACCACCATGCCCGCTACCCATTCTTTTCCTTCCCCATCCTCATCCATGAGGCAGGCAGAACCCAGGCGTCCAGGAACCAGGCAGATGGCAAAAACCTCGGTGAATGAGCCATGCCACACGCTCCCACCCGCTGGCCTGTGCCTCCCTACTGCCCAGGGCAGGCTGGGATCTGCCGGGGAGCTGCCTCAGGGAGGAAACGGTGCGTTCTTTCCTCTCCCTCCCCCCAGGTTTGGAATAAATTGCCTCATCCAGTTTGAAGACTTTGCCAATGCCAACGCCTTCCGCCTGCTCAACAAATACCGCAACAAGTACTGCATGTTCAACGATGACATCCAAGGTAGGTTTCCACCCCACCTGACAAAGCCATGGTGGACCAACACCTTCTCCCAAGGCTCACTTGGATGCCAAAGAAGAGGCACCTTGTAGCTGGTTCTCTGCCAGCAGCTCTTGAAGAAAGAGCATTAAACTTGCATTCACCTCCCATGTGGATAACCCTTAGCTCTGTGACCTTGAACAAGTCCCTTAACTTTGCTAAGCCTCAGATTTCTCATCTGCGAAATGGATATAATATTACTTCAGAGGAAAGTAAGAATTATATAATTTAACATATGAAAAAATATTTTAAAATGCTGTCATTTTCTAGTTAGTCAAACTTGGACAGACCATGTCTCTGAGCTTCAGTTTCATCATCTTTTCAATACAGATGATAATAACTGCCTTAAAAGATTATCGTGAAATTTTAAAGTACAATGGAAAGTACTAACACATAGGACTCTCAGACCAAAGCATCAGTCACCATAGAAATGGCCTTTCCCAGCCACAGGAACTTGCTCTTGTTTTCCAAAACAAGACATGTCTCTGTCAGAGAATTGGAACAATTCCTTCTCCTAACTTGGTGCTACTCAGAATGTGTGTTGCTCCAAATAATACCCCTGAGAGACCTATATAGGCCCCAGGGCCCCAGAGCACACCAAAAGCCAATGGGAAGCATCTTCTAATTAAATCAGGTTCAACTTGGTTACGTGCCTATGGACCAGAAACACCTGAAGGCCCTTGCTTCTTGCTGTTTGGATGCCAGTATATGAAACTGGAATGGAAGCCGTGGTCCCTCAGGGATCATCTGTCCTCATCCAGGCATTCTCAGGAAGGAGCTTTATGTGTTACGCCTAGTATCTTATAAAGCCCAAGAGAAACCTTGAGGACGTGTGAGTTATTAATTAGCAAGTGAAGTTTGGCAAGCAGAATTTTTTAAAACTAAGGTTTCATGTGAGGTAAAAAGAACAAGTTTGTGGGGCACAGGCATTGGTCCTTGGGAGTAAAAGACTGGCAACACTTCATTTTGCAGATGAGGCCCAAAGAGGTCACAACTTTTCATCAAATGAGCTAAGAGGATTCAAACTCAGGTAATAATAGCTAAGGTTTAGAGCTGAATATTTATTATACATCAGGTACTGTTCTAGGCATGTTACACATTTAATCCTATGAGATATTATCATTTCTGTCTTATAAATGAAGAAAGTGAGGTACAGAGAGACTGAGTAACTTCCATAGCCAATAAGCACAGAGTCAAAATTTGGACTGTAAAGTCCAAGTTCATAATCACCATTCTATTCCCAGATCTCATACTCCTACTACAAAACCAAATGCTTCTTTCCTGTGGTCCACATTAAGGGCTAAAGAACTATGATAAATCGTTGTGGGATTTTTTTTGCATTAGTTATAAATCTTCAAGAGACAGGAAAACATAGTTAAACATATTTTAGGTCATTGAGATCAAAATATATGACTTCAATGCCTGAAGAATGACTGCTCAGAGAGGGAAGACCCAGAAAGGAAAAGCTGACACATGGCAAGTCCCCAAGCCTGACACCATTCTGTTCCCCCAGCTCCGATGCATGGGCCTGGGACTGGCATCAGAATCCAGGAGCACTGGCTGGGGGAGGAAGGCATTCCCTCACTGCTCTCTGGTCATCTCACCGGCAGCCCAGAGGGCTGGGGTGTGCCTGTGGTCCTGGAGGAAACACCTGCTGGCTAGCCCCTGACCAGCTCCCCCGTCATGGCACTCACCCATGAGTCAGCAAGAGGACAGCCATCCCCCTGAGCCCGTCGGGCTGTCAAGGTCAGAGGATGAAAGTGGAAAACAAAGCCATGTGGGCGGCACACCTGGTGCACAGACTCCAGATGTGCAGACACACACAGTCACGTGTGTATACATCCTCGTAAACACAGACACGGGGACACAGCCAGGTCCCGCGGTCCATCCACTCCCAACACCCCACACTGCTGCCAGAACACATCTCTAAGATGAAATGTGACTACAGACCCTCTTCATGGGAAAGTTCTCGCTCCTTCACTGGAAGCGTATGGCTTCAGGATCTGCCTGCGTGCGCCCCACCTCCACCCCAACTAACCTCTCTCTCCCTGTCCTCTGACCCACCCTTACCTTTATCTTATGACCTCCTTCCCAGTCAGTTTTCCCTATGTGTGAAAGTTCTGCTCTTCAGCTTTGGGACACCCTCCCCATCACCTTAGCCCATGTAACTCCTACTCACCCTTCAAAGACTCAGCTCAAGGCTCTCCTGTCCCAGGGAAGGCCCCACATCAGCCCCCAGTCAGATTTGGGTACACACCAGGCACTCCTACAGCCACCTGTGCTCCCCTCTGTCAGCTTTCTTACCCCAAATTGCCTGCCCTGGGTTTCTGTCTCCCCCAGAGATGTTAAGCTTCCGGAGGCAGGAGCCACGTCTTATGTATTCTCATTCCCCAGCTCCCTGGCACACTGTAGATGCTTCGTAAATGTTTGAAGAACAAACAAATGAAATATACACATGGCAAATAGACCTTCTCATAAGCACGTCAACCCGTTCATATGTGTCGATCCCAAGGGCACTTCTTGATAACATCCCGATCACTCCACATGCCTCAGAATCTGCTTACCAAGGAACCCAAGCTGTGCCAAATAGTAACATTTTTGCATGCACATAGAAATCTAGGTTTGGAAAGGGTTATCTGTCCCACAACTTTCTTGCAACACCCTCCTCCTACTTCTGGGTAGGAAAGACATTGCTGTCCTGTGTCACCGATGAGGAAACTGGAGTTCAAGGATTAAGTTTTGCTCCAGATCACATAGCCAGACAGGCACAAAACTGGGACTAGTTATTTCTGGATAATAATAACTGGAACATAGTTATTTCTGACTCAGAACTCTCCACTCTGCCTCCGTGACATCAGGCTGCCTGTTCTCCTGTGTGGGTGAGGCGGTGCAGTGAGTCTTCTTGTTAAGGATTAAATTCCAGGCCCCACTCAAGTGTGGGGGGTCTTTGCTGTCCAGCATCCTGGTGCTCTCCTCACCTTTCTCATTTTCTCCTCTAACTCCCACAGTTTACAGACCCAAAGATGAGGCCTGGGGAAGGAAAGGGACTTGCCCACAGTCCCCAGCTGGTTAGTGATGGGTCCAGGTCCAGAAGCCTATGATGTATATTCTCATTGCTAAGTGGGCAGTTAGGAGACTGATGAGGAATTCCAGGACTAATGGGGCCGCGTGTAAGATTAAGCTCGTGGTAGAATTGGCCCCCTTTACCTCCAATTACAAGGTACAGAGAAATGAAACATAAGACTACATAGCTTTGCTCAAAAATAGAAAAAGGAATGTCAGCATACACAGTATTGGAGAGGGCTGGGAAAAGGGGAAGGAGGGAGACAGCAATCACAGTGGTGATCAGAAACCAAAACTATGCCACATGTGGTTGCTGGGGACAGGCCAGTCCACCCCGGCAAAACCCGTGGTCAGAATTCGTTAGAATCCCACACATGGCAGGGGCTGGACCCTGGCTGCCCAAATGCAAACGAGACTAGGCCGTGCTGCCTGCTCTGAATACCAGCCCAGCCTCATCAGTAGAACAAGGAAAGACATGAGTGAAGAACTAGGGATCCCACCAGCCTGAGCTCCATGAGGGCAGGATCATGCCTGGTGCTGAGCAGGAACTCAGGCACACGGTTTAAAGAGTCTCCCAGCCAGTGCTGCTGTGACACACATAGGGGGACTCACTGACCCAACAGGGCCAACCGTGGGGCGGAGCCTCTGGAGCCCCATCTGGAAGGGTAAAGTGCTTCCTGGGGCTGTCGATGGTCCCCTGCCCCTCTGGCCCCAGCTCAGAGTCACAGAAAGCCTCAGCCGCCCCAAACTGGTTCTCGGTGATCAGGGCTGCCGATGCACTGACTCATAGCTGGCAGCCTCTTTAGGAATTTTGGAAAAGGCAGAGGCTCAGGTGACTTTGTTGTTTCAGCTGGGACCAGGGAAGCCTCCCTATTCCTAGGGGAAGGGAGAGACCTTGTAGAGGGATGGTCATGCTGGTGGCCAGGTCAGCTGTGTCCTTCCACAGGAGCCAAGTCCAGGACACTGCTGGCCTAGGGACCACAGGTCCCCGGCCTCTAGTGCTAGCTGCCCACAGTGTGTGACTGGGGACAGGAAAACCCAGCTGGCTTGTTAGCTCCAGAGCATCCTTTTACCCCACCAGCCTTCCCTGGACCTGCACTGTCCTGAAGTCCGACCACATTTCTGAGGGGCAGACGGCCCCTCAGGGTGCCTGTGTAGCATATTCAGCCATCATCACCCCCTCACAATTTCAAGGTTTGTGAGCCAGAGAGCTTAGCAGTCAGACATCGGATGGAGACAAGTTAGATTTGAATTCCCACTTTTCTGCTTTGTGGCTTTATCTGAGTGGCTTAAATCCTCACAGCTTTCTTTTTCTTATCTGTAAAATGGACACCATAGCATTCATTAACAGCCACAACCGATAATCAGCCAGTCCTGCCAGATGGACCAGATGCTTTGATAAGGCCAGCATCATTCTGACTGGCGGCAGCTTGCGCCAGTTCATTGTTACGCTTTTCCATCATCACCCCTCTTTAGGGGACCAAGTTGCTGTAAGCACTACAGTGATGTGTAGGCAGGGACAGGCATGGAACAGCACTCAGTTCTGGTACCCAGCACTGATATTCTGGTGCATGGTAGACTCCCAATACATACATATGGGCAGGAGGAAGAGCTGAGACCCAAGACAGAGAGGCTTTCGTGGAGGTGAGGAGAGGGACGAGTGTGAGCGCAGGACTGGGGGAGCCTGAGAAGAAGCGAGGCAGGGCCCCACCTCTCCACTCTCCACTTTCCACATATACCCTAGTCTTCCAACCCATTGAATTACTCACGTTTCTGGGAATTTTCTGCCAACTCTGTGATTTGAATGTGCTGGGCCCTCTACCTAGGACTCTGTTCTGCTCTTGGCTTATTTCTCTTTGTCCCTGGCTTCTCCAGGACACCGCAGCCAAGGCCACGCCTGTTCCACAGGTGCCTAGGTGATCCTACCCTTCCCCAGAGCCTGGGAGTGACATTGGTTACCCTCTTTGCAGAATGCGTCAAAGTACCCCAGGGTTCAGACGCCACAGTAGGAAAGAAGCAAACGGGAAGGAATAGTCTAGTTCAGAAGACTGTCCAGCTGTTTTGTCCTGTTTACAGGATGCCAGGGTTATTTCCGGCTGCCATGGGTCTGCTCCCCACCCACTCACACCACCACCACACACACTGAGCAGTTGTTCTTCAACCCCTCTTGTCTTGAATGTGATCTCTTCCCAGTTCCCAAAATCTTCCTTTTCATTAATTCCTGTGTTCCGAGGCTGTTCTTCACTGTCACAGCCCTGAGGTTCACACGAGTCTCATGCACCTAATCCTGACTCCCGGGGACCTCTCTCTTAGCCTGTTGCATCACTTAAAACCCCAAAGAAGCTGAATGGTGGTAATTATTCTCTCTGGTTCCTTACGAATTATGGCAGAATAGGCCTAACCCCGCCTTTTCCATGGGCCAGGAACTGCCTTCTAGAGAGACTGGCCTTGCAGTAGAGGACGCCCAGTCCCCCCGTGGTCCCAGGCCTCCAAAGCCACCTCGGCTGGAGCCTAACTCCCCATCCTTCTCACTGCCTGGGACAGCGGCCTGGCCTCACATGATAAGTAGCTCCTTCTTTCCTTTTTCTCCAATACTCTGTTGTTTCTCATGGGAACTCTTTTACCTTTGTCAAATGTGGCTATTAAAAGCAGAATAGAAGCTATATTTTCAGCTTATCCTTTTGTGCTATTTCCCGAACCTACGACCTCCAGTATTCAGTTTGCAAGAGGCGTAATTATGGAAAGCTCCCTCAAGAGGAGAATTTGCTTTCCTTTCATTGTGAATGAGGAACGACCATTCGTTTTTGTCTGCCCACGGCACTTATGAGCACAAGGCGTGTTCCAACACATCCCTGACCCCTGGGCTGTTCCAGGGGGTTTCCGCCAAAAAGCTAAGCAGCTTCCTTCCTCTCCATTTTTAAATTCCTAGCATGTTATCCAAGAGTTCCCCAAAATGTAAATCGATGATGTAGATAACTTTATTTGCCAAACTTTATAATATGGGGCTTAAGAACTGTTCTCGAGTTCTGGTTTGTAATTAGGATAACTTGCCACTTCAGAGGAAGATCCCAGAAGGTGACCATGAAGAAGTAGCCAGGGAGGTAGCCAGTGAGTGTGGGGTTCAAGGAGCCAAGTGCAGAGAGTTTCCCAAAAGAAAAATGAACAATGGTATCAAACGCTGCTGAGAGGTCAAGGAAGAGGAGGGCTGAGGCCTGACAGCTGAAGGTGGAGGTGCTGGCGACGTTGACAAGAGGTAGAGACAGTCACTTAATTGGATTGGATGTCAGGGAGACCAGGGAGAAAGGAAATAGCGGCAATGAGTATATTCACCTCTTTAGAAGAGTTCGGCTATGAAGGGAAGTAAGAAATAGGGTAGGAACTACATAGGATCCAGAAAAGGCTCTTTTAGGATGCAAGCTTTATGACATATTTATATGCTGATGGCCGTGCTCCAGGAGAGAGGGAGGAATTGAGAATGCAGAAAATGGGAGCGAGAACTACATGACAAGTTCCTTGAGTAGGCAAAAATGATGGGGTCCAGGACATACCTCGAGGTGGTTTTAGCAATAGTAAGCGGACGAGTAATAGCAATAGTAAAAGTATACCGACGTGGATGCAGAAAGTTTATAGACCTGGCGGTGAGAGGATTCAGAAGTTCTCTCCTGGTAATTTCTATTTCCTTTGAACCTCACTTTCCACTTTGGAGTTGGGTGGTGGGGGGGGGGGGCGAGTGGGTGGGTAAGACCTGCTTCACAGAGCTCTTGTGAAGAGTCAATGAACAAGTGCAGGTGAGCACATACATAGCAACAGAGTCAAGGTCGCAGTGAAGGCGATCCATAAATGGCAGTTGCCCTGTATCCTTTCACTGACATTTTCTACTCATTCCTATGAGATTTCCCACTGGCTTGTGTTCTCCACCTCTCCCAGAGTCACAGCTGAAAAGTTACATGCACTGTCTAAATCACTCCCCTCTCCCTCCACTCCCGCCTGCCCCTCAGTTATCCCCCAGGGAAACCCATAATGTCGCCCCTCCACCTTCAACTGTAGAGTCAGGAAACGCTGTCTGAGCTGTATAGACCATGAAAGGGTAGAAGCAGCACCCAGGTTTTCCTGTTTTGCTCCCAACTGGGTGACTGGCAAGCTATTGCCTCTCTCTGGCCTGTTTCCTCATCTGTCTACTTGTTGGATGCCATGCTCTCCACCCCCCATCCAGCACTGAATTTCGCAGGTAAGCTGTTTTTCAACCTGCAGATTCTAACCACAAAAGATATTTAACACCCAAGAAGGAAAAGCTCCTCAGGAGTGGAGTGTCTTTGGGAGCTTCTCTGATGAATGTCTTTGTCGCCATCTTGTGGCAGGTGCTTTGTTACATCTTCTTTAAGGAGGCAGAAGTTAGTTGGGAAATAGAATTGGACAAGCAGAAAACTCCCTGCCTATCTATCTCATGGAAGGAAACCAGTGTTTCACCTACAGAAGCCATCTAGTTCAATGGGTCTCAAACTTAAATGAGTGTATAAATCATCTGTAGGTCTTTTGGGTTACGGATTCTGAGTCAGTAGAACTGAAATGAAAGTGGGTTTTGAGGGGAAAAAGTAAGTTGGATGAGGTTGTTTGCGGGGAAATGGAGAAATGGGAAATAGCCACCACAATAAAAGTGGGTTTTGAGAAGATGATGGACAAAGGGTAATTGGAGAATCAGGAGAGAAGGGTCTTAATATGCAACTCTCATCACCTCTTTAAGTGACTTAAATAACTATACTGCTTTTTGATGCTTTATCGGATGTCAGCTTGATGTTCCTTTTAATTGCAGTACATTGCTGAGCCTGGCTATGACGGAGCCCAGCTTTATTCAGTTAGATGAAAAGTAGATATCAGAAAAGAAGGTTAATGCTGCCTGGGGAAAGCAGAGAATGCCTGGCAGAGGAGATCATTTGGGCTGAATCTTAAGGAATGAATAATGAGCAGAAGGGTCCTGTGGGAGCAGCATGAGCAAAGCACAGAAATGGAAAAATACGTGGCATGTGTCTGTTAAGGAATGATGAATAATGCGACTGGTAGATAGGATACATGGGGAGTCATGAAGCTGTAAAGTATTCTGATTGTATACTTTTATACCTGTAATGTAACAAAAAGTGTACTGTAAACAACTTCTTTACAACAGTCATCATATTTGTCATCATTTAATAACTTTTTTTTCTGAAGTGGAATGAACCTATTTCATCACCACTGGTATCCTCAGTACCCTTGAGTCTGGTACATAATTGATGCTTGTAATGAATGTAACAGTTTCAAAACAGTGATCTCAGACTCCTGATTGTGTTATAATTATTTGTGCCCAAGCCTTGGGAAACTGGGAGTTCCCTGAGTGCAGGGACCATGTTCGGTGCCCAGGATGGTGCCATCCCCCGGTAGACCCTCAGCCTTGGCTCTGGGACCCTACTAACACTTCAGCATTCCTTCCAGGCCATAGCTGTGTGGCAGCTGGAGAGCCTGCACCTCATCTTTTGGGAAGCATGTTCCATCCTCAGGCCCTGCTTTCTGATGTCCACAGTGATGAACATGCATTTATCAGGCTCCAACTGTTTGTCATGCCCCCTATCTCAGCCCACCACACAGCCTCTAACCCAGATAGAAATCCAGCCCATGTTCTGGGAGAAGACTCAACCCCCGAGCTACCAAAATCAACTCCCTCTGGAAAACCAGAAACGGAAAACAAAAATTCACTAATGCTCCCACCCTGTCACCATGAGTAGTTTATAGTTCCTTCCAGATTGTGTGTGTGCGTTTTTTTACTATTAGAATCAAGATATGTAAATTGTTTAAGGTTCTTTTTCCTTCCAGCTAACCCAATGAAGCATCAGGTTATCTGGAAGTTTAAGGGTCTGGAGTACAAGCCCTAGAGCCTGATGCCAAGGTTCAATGCCTCATTCTGTCATGTGATCTTGGACAATCCAGCAAACTACTCTGTACCTCATTTTCCCATTCTGTAAATTAGGGATAATAGGGTTCAATAAATGTCTTTACATTAAGACATAAAGCACTTAGAACAATATGTTGCTAACTTCAGAGCATTTTCTATGTTGCTACATCATCTTCATAATGACCATTTTTAATGGCTGTAGTACAATCTACTGAGTGTCTACATGAACCAATTTACTTAATCATCACTCCTTTGTTAAGTCTTTGTTATTTCTAGTCATTCTGTATTATAAATAACATTGTCATAAATACCTTAGGACAGACATTTTGGATTTTTCCATACATAGATTTCCCAGAAGTAGAAGCATGAGGTCAAAGGGCAAAACATTTTATGCCTTTGGTCTATATAGGGAAGAAATAGTTTTCTAAAAAGGGTTATAGCTCTTTAAAATGCAATGTATGCTGGAACTTTTTACTTTTCGCTGCTCCCTCACCAGCCTTAGATAATATCAATTTCTTTGATTTGTGCAAATTTAACAAGCCATAAATAGTTCCACTTTAATTTCCTTTTCTTCAACCATCATTGAGGCTTATTATTGCCAGTTGCAATTACTTTATTATGAATTCTACCAGTCAAGGTCAACACCAGTTGCTTTAACAGAGAAGACTTAATACAAAGAATTGTGGATTATGCGTTAGAGAATTGAAAAGCTAAATGAAGCAGTAAGGATCTGCTGCCATCCCTGAGACTGGGGGAACAGAGGGAAGATGAGATGGCTGAGTGTTGTGTCTGGGGTGTGCTAGAAGCCTAATTCTGTAAGTGAGGGACAGACTGCAAACTGGATTCAGCTGCTGCTCTTGGAACAAACCGCTGCTGTAGAGGTAAAAAACGAAGGCTGTGAGTTTGCCAGATTTAGCAAAACAAAATGCAGATGCCCAGTTAAATTTGAATTTCAGATAAATAACATTGCAGAATAGTTATGCTATCACACGAGACATACTTACAATAAAAATTATTTGTTGTTTATCTATAATTCAAATTTAAGCATCCTTCATTTTAATGGCATTCTTACAAGGCAGTTGTATGCCTATTTACTATAGCGCATGGAAGTACTGTGGCACGCCCCAGAGGATCCCCTGACTCAGATTTACTCCTCTCTGCCCCCGATTTCCCTCTGTTATCAGAACGAATCGCTACAGTCAGTAAAGTAACCTTCTTCTTTGCCCACTGGTTTCATGGCCGAAAGAGCACATGGCAATCTTGACTTCCAATTCAATAAAACTATATTGTGAACTCTGATAGAAGCATTTGACTCTTGGGAACCAAGACCTCCAATCCAGAGAGCACAGAATTAAAGAAGCAAGAAGCAAAAAATCTGCAAGTGAGTTATTAGGTGAAAGATTGAGAGGAGCCACTACCACTTCAACCCCTTGATTTCTAGATCCAAGTATTCCGGCTGTGGGAGAAGGAGTACAATATATTGTTTGCTGCGTCAAATCATTTACTGCATTCTGTAAGATAGAAGCTCACCATCTCCATAGGGTATTACCTCAACTAAGTCTTACTTAAGTCTTCAGTAGCCCATTCTACTGATTCATTAGGCCAGCTGCTCCTGGGTGATAGAATACATGTTAGGACCACTGAATTCCATGGGCATGAGCCAATTGCTGCACTTCTATTACTATGAAATGAATTTCTTGATCAGAAACCTGTTGTTCGGAATATAGCAGGATGATGAATAGGCATCGCAAACATCTACAGATGATGGAACTAGCAGAGCATTATAGACAGGGAAGGAAAATTCGTACCCAGAATATAGGTTTATTCCAGCGATGACAAATCTCTTCCCTGTCTACAATGGAAGGAATCTAATGTAATCATTCTGCTGCTAGTTGGATGGTCCTTTCAGGGAATGGTGCCATTATCAAGAGCTCAACATTGGTCTCTGCCACTGACATGCTAGTCGTTCAGCAGTAGCAGAAGCAGATCAGCCTTAGTGAGAGGAAGTCCATGCATGTAGCCTCCATTCTTGTCACCATGGTTACTTAGTACATAAACTCATTGAGCAAACCCTCGGTGGCTGGGGAAAGATGCTGACTGACATACACAGAACATGCCATGTTGTCCACCCAGTTACTGAGAACCTAGTCCCATTATGCCCTGTGGTGAGTTTTCACATGGGGCACAAATATCTTCACACTCTGTATCTGTTCCAAGAGGTCCATCCACACACACCTCCCCCAGACCTCCTCAACACCTATCTTACTATTTTATTCGTTTTAATTCCCTGACCATCCAGCTCAACCATTAGCAACTGCCCGTGAATCAATAGAAATCTAACTATCTCTTAGACCAAAGTGGACAACCAAATGTATGACTGGAAGTCATTCATGTCCATTGGGAAGATTTCCTTCACCATGACCTTTTATTGAGGCTGTGAACCTGCAACCATACACTTCTAGTCAATGGCAGCATATCATTAAGAATAATCTGTAAATCAAGTCCGAGTTTTTTTCTCCTTGGTCAGCTGGTCATAAGAAATTCCTGTTGAGCCCTAGGCATGGACTGAGGGAGAGGAAGTCATGCAAAAGGCGTAGGTATCCAATGAATCTCAGCCACCCATTCATGCACCTTGTACCTTCCAGACATGCTCAGGCCAGCTGATGATGTTATGTTTCTGGGCACAGCAAATCTTATCACTTGGTGAATAAGATAGACAACTCAGATCACATGGTCACTTAATGTTTCATGGTTAGTTTGTGGCCTCATTTTTAATGTGTTTTTATCCATTTATCTCTTAAACAAAGAATTTCTTTTTTTTTTTATTAAGTTTATTGGGGAAACATTGGTTGATACAATTATATAATTTTCAGTTGTATATTACAATTTAACATCTGTATATTCTATTGTATGTTTACCACCCAAAGTCCAGTTTCCTTCAGTTAGCATATATTTGATCCCATTTACCCTCTTCACTCTCCCCCTAACTCCCTATACTTGACCCTTTTACCCCATCTACCTCATCCCCCACCCTCTACCCTCTGGTAACCATTAGTCTATAGTCCATGTCCATGAGTCTCTGTTTGTTTATCCTGTTCCTCTGTTGCTTTGAAGTTTATATCCCACATATAAGTGATATTATGTGATTTCCAACTTTTTCTGTCTGGCTTATTTCACTTAGCATGATTATCTCAAGGTCCATCCATGTTGTTGCAAATGGCAGTATTTCATCTCTTCTTATGGCTGAGTAATATTCCATTGTATATATGTACCACAGCTTCTTTAGCCAATCATCTGTCTTAGGAAACTTTGGTTGCTTCCATGTCTTGGCCACTGTGAATAATACTCCTATGAACATCGGTGTGCAAATATCTTTTCAGATATGAGTTTTCAAGTCTTTAGGGTAAATATCCAGTAGAGGGATTGCTGGGTCATATGGTAGATCATTTCTTAGTTTTTTGAGGAACCTCCATACTATTTTTCATAGTGGCTGTACCAATTTTCAGTCCCACCAGCAGTGTATGAGGGTTCCTATTTCTCCACATCCTCTCCAGCATTTGTTATTACTTGCCCTGTTGATTATAGCTATTCTAACAGGTGTGCGATGGTATCTCATTGTGGTTTTGTTTGGCATTTCTTAATAGCTAGTGATGTTTAGCATCTTTCTGTTTATTTGTTGGCCATTCATATGTCCTGTAGGGAGAAGTGTCTGCTCAGATCCTCTGCCCATTTTTTGACAGGATCATTTGTTTTTTTGTTCTTATTATTGAGTCGTATGAGTTCTTTGTATATTTTGGATATTAGGCCCTTACCAGAGAAGTTGCTTGCAAATATATTTTCCCATTCTGATGGTTCTCCCTTTACCTTGTTGACAGTTTCTTTTGCTGAGCAGAAGCTGTTTAGTTTGATATAGTCCCATTCATTTATTTTAGCTTTTACTTCCCTTGCCTTTGAGATCAAATTCATAAAATCCTCTTTAAGGCTAAGGTCCTTGAGTTTTGTTCCTATCTTTTCTTATATGCATTTTATTGTTTCAGGTCTTATATCCAGGTCCTTCATCCCTTTTGAGTTAATTTTGGTGCACAGTGATAGACAACGGACTAGTTTCTTTTGCAGATGGCTTTCCAGTTTCCCCAGCACCATTTATTGAAGAGGTTTTCCTTTCTCCACTGTATGTTTTTGGCTTTTTTGTCAAAAATTACTTGCCCATGTAAATATGGGTTTACTTCTGGACTCTCGATTCTGTTCCACTGGTCCGTGTGTCTGTTTCTCTGCCAATACCAAGCTGTTTTGATTACTGTCGTTTTGTAGTATAATGTGAAGTTGGGCAGAGTGATGCTTCCCACCTCATTCTTTTTTCTCAGGATGGCTTTGGCAATTCAGTATTTTTTTGTGCTTTCATACAAATCTAATGATTTTTTTGTTCTATTTCTTTTAAAAATGCTGATGGGACTTTGATGGGGATTGCATTCAATCTGTATAATGCTTTAGTAATATGGTTATTTTAACTATGTTGATTCTTTCAATCCAAGAACACGGAATTTCTTTCCATTTCTTTGTATCATGTTCAATTTCTTTTGATAGAGTCTAATAGTTTCATTATATAGGTTCTTCACATATTTTGTTAAATTTCTTCCTAGGTATTTTATTCTTTTGTTGCAACTGTGAAAGGAATTATTTTTTCCACTTCTTTTTCTGACGTTTCGTTATTAGAGTATAAGAATGCTCTGGATTTTTGAATGTTGATTTTGTATCCAGAAACTTTACTATATTTGCTTATTGTTTCTAGTAGTGTTCTTGTGGAGTCTTTAGAGTTTTCTATGTACAGAATCATGTCATCCACAAATAGTGACAGTTTGACTTTTTTGTTTCCTATTTGGATGCCTTTTTTATCTTTCACATGTCCAATTGCACTTGCTAGGACCTCCAATGTTATATTGAATAACAGTAGTGATAGTGGACAGTCTCACCTTGTTCCTGATCTTAGAGGGAAGTAAACAAATAATTTCTATGAGACTCTCTTCATTTAGATTCCATTATATTTGTTCTTGTCGTTTCACTTATAAATTATAGTGGTAGCAGCACTTGACTCTCTGATCTTCTCTCTCAGGGTCAAGTAACAATCCAGGAGCTGTTTCCCAAAATAACATTTACCTTCAAAAGAGGGCATGGATTTCCTTAACAACCTGCATGCTTATAAACTTGACTTCTAAAGGACTAAGGAAAGTGGCTTGTTCCACCACAGGTTCTAAGTGTGGGGAACTCTGACAAGGGTCTTCTCTTGGGGGTTGAGAACCAGTGGCCAGAGGTTAATCTCAGTCCACTCTGTTGCAGGCACAGCCTCCGTTGCTGTGGCAGGGATCCTGGCTGCTCTGAGAATCACCAAGAACAAGCTTTCCAATCATGTGTTTGTTTTCCAAGGTGCAGGTGAGGTAGGTACAGTCAGGAGGTCTCTACTGGGACCTGAAGGAGGGGTGGTGTTCTGGGATTCTGAGAAGAGGAAGAAGCACAGGTACAGTTTGATAATTGTAGCTTCCTGGGTCTCAATATTTGGATGACTCAAGGCAAGGACTTAACCGGGTTTCCTGGAAGTAGGGGTGGAAGGAAAGAGGATCTTGGTGAAGCATCTGATAAATGCCAAGTAGCTGTTTGCCCTGTGTCTGAACATCTGCCATATGGTACCTCCCAGGCAGCCATGGGCATTGCCCACCTCCTTGTCATGGCCCTAGAGAAAGAAGGCATACCCAAGGCAGAAGCCACAAGGAAGATCTGGATGGTGGACTCCAAGGGACTCATTGTCAAGGTACTTTTAGTCTGGAGACCTAGAGGTTTCCTGACACCTTCAGCTATTGAAAGTGGACAGGATGTCTCCAAGGGGAAATCTACTCAGGCAAAGGGAGGGCAGTGCCCTAACCTTCAAAGCAAAAGACTCATTGCACAGTAGCCTTAATTACTCTTGTCCAAAACCTTTGAGTGTGTGTGTGTGTGTGCATGCACGCGCGCACACCCCTACTGGCCTTGCACCAATCTCCAGCCATACTGAATTATAGTTGTCCAGAAGTAACATGCTCCCTCTTCCACATCGTTACACATTTTGTTTCTCTGCCTCAAATGCCCTTCTCTTTTCCCACGCACCTGTTCTCAACCCTCAATCCCATTCATGCTTCTTTTCCAATTGAGCTCAAATGTTTTCTCTTCCAAAAGGTTTTCTCTGAGCATCTGCGTCTCAATTAATTTCCTGCATCTATGCTTATATAGCCCTCTCCCCTCCATAAATTGCACTTACCACATTGTAGAGCAGTTCCCCCTTTACTAGTCTGTCCTCCAACTAGGCTGTATAGTCTTGATGTCAACATCTAGCATATGGTAGGGGCATAACTGTTTGAAGTATGAATGAAAGAATGAATGAGAGAGGAACAGTCCAGCTTCTGACTGGAATGTGGTAAGGGACACAATTGGATGACTTTCTCTCTTATGACTTCACTCAGAGTTCCATGTTTTAATTCCCATAATTTCACTAACATAGAATGTCAGCGAGAGATGAAAAAGACAACAGAGATAGGAACAGAGAAGTATGTAGGGCCATCAACCAAGAATACCAGAGACCCCTCAGCACAAACCCCCCTTCCTAGTGTTCCATATAGAGCCAGATTGCTGCTGGAAGGAACTAAGGCCTGGATAGTTCTCTTCCCACCACAGGTCATTCCAGAGCATAGTCTAGGCACATAGAGGCTGCCACACGTCCTTTTCTCTTACTCATCTTTCAAAATCCTTTTGCTAACCCCATTGAGCTCACTGCTATGCAAAGATCTCTCAAAGTTAATATCTTCACTCTGGTTCTCATGAGGCTAGCCAACCCAAAGGAGTCATCAAAAATGTTTGTATCCATTTACCAGCCTGTCGTCCACCAACTTCTATTTGATGAAAAAGAAGGAATGTGGAACTGGTTGGGCACAGCCAGCCATTAAAAGCCTGTTCTAGAGCTCAGCTTAGTATTCACAGGGAGGTTAATGGCTCTTGTAAAATGTATTCAGATTAGCTCCCTGGCCCAAAGCAGCTCAGGCCTCATCCCTCAGCTGGACCTGGGTACTGGATGCCATGGAACTCAGGGTCTTAGTCAGACTCAGGCATTTCCTGAGAACTTTTCTGCTCTGGCCCAGGAGTCCATGACCCCAGCAGCTCAAGGGAAGGCTTTATGGATTCTCCGTATATGGTTTAGAGTAAATAAACACTACACACACATACACACTAAAAATCCTTAAGTTCTACCAGGAAATCTCAAGAAGACAGGGCCCCAAGGCTTCTGATAGCACAGACTAAAGCACAGGGCTCAGCAGGGAATGCTCTCGGAGTCTCAGGCGCATTCATGCCCCTGCCTAGCAGTTCTCACCACCACAGCTGCTTCACGTTCTTCCTCTCCCTGCAGGGGAGGAGCCACCTGAACCATGAGAAGGAGATATTTGCCCAAGACCATCCTGAAGTGAAATCTTTGGAGGAGGTGGTGAGGCTGGTGAAGCCCACAGCCATCATAGGTAGGAGAAGAGAGGCAGCCCACTGCCCAGTCCAGCTAACCCTCTTAACTTGCAGACGGAGACTAAGGCTCAGCAAGGAGGCATAAGTAGCCCATGGAAATGCAGCTCTTTCCCTTATCCCATGTCCCATTCAATGCCACAAACTTTTATTGAGTGACTACAAAAACCACAGAACTAAGGCACCAAGTTGGGCTTAATGTTGCAAAGTTATGCAGTGTAGTGGAAGAGTATGGGGCTGGTCTCTCTAACCAGGATGAAATGAGAATTCCTCCCCCAAGGCATGGCCCCTAGCCTCTCTCCCTGTACTAGGGGAGGAGCCCATCCTAAAGGACAATGCCCGGGAATGCCTTCACAGGCGCATTGTAACTGGGCAGGGACCTGCAGTGGACCGGTGGTCTCTTCGGGATTAATGGGAGCTCTCAGCCAGCTCAGGCAGGAAGACCCTCTTCTGCTCCCTCTGTCCCTATGGCAGGTGCCATCCCCAGGATCCTTTCATGTTGCACCTGGTTCCCCCACCACTACTGCCAGGAGAGGAATGGGTTGTTTATAAAGAGTAGGCATCCCCACTACCCCCCTTTTCCCTGTAGGTGTTGCCGCCATCGCAGGAGCCTTCACGGAGCAGATTCTGAGGGACATGGCCTCCTTCCACGAGCGCCCTATCATCTTTGCCCTGAGCAACCCCACCAGCAAGGCCGAGTGCACGGCTGAGAAGTGCTACCGGGTCACCGAGGTCAGCGGGGAGTCCTTCCTTCCCCAGGCTGAGCAGACATAGTAACAATAGCTATGAGTAACCCTATGAGGGTGAAAAAATCCCCACATTGCTGATGAGCAAACAGGTTCAGAAAAATAGAGTAACTTGCCCAAGGGCACAGGGCTAATAAGGATGGAACTGGCCCTCATACCCAGCTCTGACTCCAAAGCCCAAGCTCTTACCCTTGCACATACTACTCGAAGTCCCCTGATAACACAGCTTTGACCAGAACCCAGGTGCAAGCATACCTGTCATGTCCTGGGTTGTCCTTCCCAGGAGGTCACAGGTGAAAAAGATGTACTCTCACCTTCCTGCGGTTTTTTGGCTACCAGGTAACTCAGTGGGGCTAAGTTTTCTGGTCGGATGAACAAGTGCAATGTACTCAGCACAATGCCGAGCATTTGGGAGAGGATGAAGAAGGGTCCAACATCTGGGAGATGAGACTAGGTCACCATTATTGCCCCAAACCGATCTCCAAGCTCCATCTCCGATTTCCTTCCCGCCTCCAGGGCCGAGGGATCTTCGCCAGTGGAAGTCCTTTTGAGAGCGTGACTCTGGAAGATGGCAGAATCTTCATTCCGGGACAGGGAAACAATGCCTACGTGTTCCCCGGAGTGGCTCTGGGAGTCATCGCCGGCGGGATCCGGCACATCCCGGACGAGATCTTCCTCCTGACCGCAGAGGTATCACTGTCCCCGCTCCTTCACATGCACCCAAGGGAGCCTGTGATCTACCCCAGGGTTCACACCGGACCCCTAAAGATTCCTCCTCTCATCTCTTCTATCCACTTGCCCCCACTCCTGGCAATGGATCCCCAAAGTGCTTGAACCTAAAGCTTCTCTCAAAATCACTTCGAGGCTTAAATTTTTCTCGAAATACACAGAAGGTTTTTAAGAGGGGCGGGAAATAGTCAATGGCAGGGGTGTTAGCAGGGGGCACTAGCAGCGAGTACTGCTCCCTGCCTCCCAGCACTGCCCATCTAGAGGCCTAGAACAGAGGCCACCATTGTCATCTGAAAATGGGCTTGTGGACCAGGACAGACAATGGATTCTTCCAGCCACGGGTCTTGGCCATGTCACCATGGTAATTGCTGGCAGAATAAGCCCCAGTAGGGCAGCTTTCTGTAAGGAAAGGGATTGGTGACATCTCTGGTTTTCCTGTTCTGAGTACCCAGATCTTGAGCGCAGATATGGAGGCGTGGGAGTGCACCTGCTCCAGGTATCTCAAGCTCCCAGAAGGGTCCTTGACTGGACACGATGAAAACAATGAAAGAATTCATTAAAAATGATAGCCCATGTTCATAATGATGGTTATTAATAATAACAGATAATAAGACTTTTATCAAGTGCTTACTAAATGCCAGGCACTTGACATTAAACCTCATTCTGAGGCATAGAAATGTCTCTGTTGGGAGATTAAACTAACAAAGCTACATATAAATATTAAATATATTTATTCCAACGAGCTTCCAAGGCTGTACTGTGATTTTCAATATTCATCTGCACCTC